>NC_044042.1:33708155-34908155 GCF_901765095.1 Microcaecilia unicolor | reverse complement strand
ATGTAGTTAGGTTCAACACACACAATAAGCCTATCTTACTCCTCAGGCTGGCAGTTCAGGTTCAACATAAAAATTATTATAATGCAAACACAACAAAGGTCTGGTCCTTAACAGGCCTAACAGTTCAGGTTCAAAAAGTTATTTAAGCAATCTCTGGTACTATGTACAGAAGTCCTACATGGCAGTCTGTAATGCTGCAAACTTCTTCTTAGCAGTCCTAAACAGTCCCTCAGCTATTGCTGGCAGAGTCTTGGAGGCTGCCTTCAGCTACTCGCCAGGCCTTTCTGACTTTCACGTGCTCAGAAGTACATAAGTATTGCCATACTGGGAAAGACCATAAGTTTTATCCTTCCTGATCTAGACCACACCCTCCTCTCTAGGCTTTCTGGTCTTAGTTCTGTTAATATAGCCCAAGAAGGATGTGCCTTAAGGGGAGCCAGGTTTTCCCTAGGCAGTTCCTCATACAGTCCATGAGTGGATCTTGTTCCCTCAGACCAGGAAGTGCTTCACTAGAGATTTCCAAGTGCTGGAAGTGTAACTTGGAGGCATAAAGCTTGACTGTCTTACCCCAGTCCCGCTGCCTTGGGGACCTTTCAGCAACTCTTAGTCCTGCACTTTAGGGGTGTGATATGTTTTAGGCAGCTGCATCTATAATCACTTCCATCTGAACATTGTTTTAGTAGCTCATTTTGCAACTTACATCCTCGGTGTTCCATTGAATATTAAGGTTAAAAATAATAGTATTAAATTGTCCCATAAATTATATTTAATTCCACTTTGCCATGGGTGTTAAGTACAAATGTTGCTTTTCATCCTGAATTTTTCCATTTTACATGCATTCATTTTCAAAATGATTTGCCCATAAAAAGGAGTGTCAGTGCAGTGTGGAGACTGCTAAATTAAAAGTTAATGGCCCTTTACCACAGCTCACACTTTACAGGATAGAAGACGGTGGAAATTATGACAACCAGTGGGGGGGGGGGGGGGGGGTTCACTTTAAATACTGATTTTATTTTTCAAATTTTTTTTTTGTGCTGTCAAGTGACCTAGTTCCTGGAGGGAAACTGTTGACTATTCTGTGTTGTTATTTTTTTTTTTTTTCAAACTTGCACCTTATGTTTAAATCATTTTTATTAAAGGTTACCCAAGTGGTGATGGAGGTTGGACTTCTGGTTAATATGTTGTGCTTTATTAGTTAATATAGAGGAAAATTAATGTCTGGAGCGAGGCAAATGCTTAAGGCTATTGCACCTTAATATAAGGTGGCATTTGTAATCTCCGTCTTTCCAGTTGAAGTCAGAACTACAGGCACCAGAATGCAACAGGTGCATGTCAAAAAACAGAACTGATCTAATGTCTCCCTCCAAAAACTGGGTCGGCTCAACAACATGAAGGAGCATTTTCGATATGACGTCCAAGTATGACTTTGGATGTTTTGTGCTAAATTCCCCAGATCTGAATAGAAAAAAAAAAAAGATAGACATGAACATTTTAAAACCGTAAAATGTCTATCTTTTTTTTTTTCATTGAAAAAAACGTTTGTAACAAGTTTTTGCGCTGTGTGCATTTATCTTTTCAGGCCATTTTTGAAAAAAAAAACATACAAGTGAAAAACAGAGAAAATCAAGCCATTGGGATGTAAGAGGGGCCAGCATTTTTAGTAGATTGGACCCCCAGACACCCTTGGAGAGCAGTGGGGCATCCTAGGGGGCAGAGGCATATCTGTGTGGGGCCACGGGGCCTGGGCCCCTGTAGATTTGGCCCTGGACCCCCCTGCCGACAACCCTCTCCACCCCCCCTCCCGCTGACAACCCACCATCGCCTATCTTTGCTGGCGGGGGACACCAACCCCCGCCAGCCGAGGTCCTGTCTTCCGTTGCAGCAAAGCTTCCTGTTCTGAGTCTGACGTCCGACGTCAGACTCAGAATTTGAAACTGAAGGAAGCTTTGCTGCAACAGAAGAGAGGACCTCGGCTGGCGGGGGTTGGGGTCCCCCGCCAGCCAAGGTAGGCGACGGCGGCAGGGGAGGGTTGGCGGCGGGAGGGGGTGGAGAGGGTCATCAGCGGGGAGGAGTCAAAGTCGGTGGCGGGGATCTGGCAATGGGGGGTGTCCGGCAATGGTGGTGGGGGGGGGGGGGGTTGGCAGCGCCGGGGGGGGGCAAAATGTGCTCCCTCACTCTGGCTCTGGCCCCCCTCCTGCCGAAGTCGAGATACGCCCCTGCTAGGGGGCACTGCTGTGAACTTCATATAAATGCTCCTAGATACACATCTCACCATTGCTCCCTTATCTTGTCTGCTGAGCCCTCCAAAAGCCACTACCCCCAACTGTACACCACTAAAATAGCCATTCTAACTCCCGCGGTCTGAACATCAGGTCCGGCATTCCCATACTACAGATCCTCTTATGTCATCTGATTTTTCTTTTCTTCAAAACTCAACTAGTAAAAACAAGAGACTTTCTTCGCCAACTTTTCTCCATTGTTTCTATGGAAACCGTTAACTCTCCATCAGGGCCTGCAAATGGCACAAGCTGTGGATGCCTTGTGGTAATTGTTATATTTACACACATTTAAACATGGCCCTGGACACCAATTCCAATTATTTCCAAGGTGACTGTCCTGCTTATAATCGAACGAGAATAACGCCCAAGTTCCGACCTAAATCGGGAGATGGGCGTTTATCTCACAAAAACGAATAACGCGGTATAATCAAAAGCCGAATTTGGGTCGCTTTCAACTGCACTCCGTCGCGGATGCGGACAAAGTGGACGGGGGCGTGTCGAAGGCGTGTCGAAGGAGGAACTGGGGCGTGGTTATCGGGCGAACAGAGATGGGCGCCCTTCGCCGATAATGGAACAGTTTTGAGCTAGAATTTAGAACACTTTTCCTGGACCCTGTTTTTTTACGAATAAGGCCCCCAAAAGTGCCCTAAATTACCAGATGACCCCCAGAGGGAGTCGGGGATGACCTCCCCTGACTCCCCCAGTGGTCACTAACCCCCTCCCACCACAACAAATGATGTTTCACAACTTTTTACTTTCACCCTCAAATGTCATACCCTCCTCCCAAGCAGCAGTATGCAGGTCCCTGGAGCAGTTGTTAGGGGGTGCAGTGGACGTCAGGCAGGTGGACCCAGGCCCATCCCCCCCCCTACCTGTTACAATTGTGCTGCTTAATGCTATTAGTCGTCCAACCCTCCCCAAACCCACTGTACCCACATGTAGGTGCCCCCCTTCACCTCTTAGGGCTATAGTAATGATGTAGACTTGTGGGCAGTGGGTTTTGAGGGGGATTTGGGGGGCTCAACACCCAAGGGAAGGGTGCTATGCACCTGGGAGCTCTTTTACCTTTTATTTGTTTTTTGTAAAAGTGCCCCCTAGGGTGCCCGGTTGGTGTCCTGCCATGTGAGGGGGACCAGTGCACTATGAATCCTGGCCCCTCCCACGAACAAATGCCTTGGATTTATTCGTTTTTGAGCTGGGCGATTTCATTTTCCATTATCGCTGAAAAGCAAAATCGCCCAGCTCACACCTTGACGAATAAAACATGGGCGTCTTTTTCTTTTAAAAAATACGATCCGCCCCGCCCCTTCACGGACCCGTTCTCGGAGATTAACGCCCATGGAGATAGGCGTTTCTGTTCCATTATGCCCCTCTGTGTATCCATACCTTGGATGATAAAAGATGCTGGCAATCTCAAAATAGTGCCTTTGTTTTTATGGAGGAGCGGAATTAACTGTCATCCCAGTGATAATTTTCTGTTATTATCTTCTGCTATAATGTCATTTTTTAAAATTGGTTTTTCATCTAGTACTGACCTAGTAAGGGAGATTACCTCTGAAAAGCTAGTTACAAATCTATTATTTGGAGCACTTTATCCAGTTCAGCAGACTATGCCTGCAAAAAGATATAAACAGTGCAGAGAATGGCTGTCAAAATGGTACAGGATGGGTATTAAAAGTCTTGTGAGATGAAACTTAAGGATCTGAGAGATGAATATTCAAAATACACTTACACATTTGGGGCTAGGTTCTATAAATGGCGTCTAAAAAATTGGCGATGAACCCCCCCCCACACACACACACACACTTAAGCAGTATTCTATAAGCCACACCTGAAGTTCAGCGTGGTCATAGAATTAATGAAGAGAAGTCACGTGTAAATTTAGGCGCCGCCATTTTCACCAATGAAAACATGGTGCAAATGCCCATGCCTAAATTTACATGTGGAGCACAGTTATTCTATAATTACACACATAATGCAAAACCATGATTCCAGTCTGCCCCAAAACACCTATGACCCTCCCATTTCCACCCCCCCCCCCCCTTTTCAGGCTGAACATAAATTTTAGGCATAAATCCCGTGCCTGCACATTATACCAGATTAAATCTAATTAGTGCCAATAATTGTTCAAAAGCCAATTATTGGCACTAATGGGCTTGCTATTCTATTAAATGACATGTGCAAATCAGGAGTGTGCCTAAATTTGTGAGTGCAATTTTTGGCGACCTTTATAGAATCAGAGGGTTGGTGCTATGCCAAACATATAAGTGCTGTTTTCAAGTTTCAGTGCTATTATACGTATAATAATATACATATAGACAACATTGTAGAAAGGACGAACAAGCCAGATTAGTGTGGCACAAACCCCCCTCCCCCGTATGTGGGAACTTCCCTTGCCAATGGGGGCCTTGTCTGCAAGAAGTGTTCTTTTCTTCCAGATAGGGGCCTTGTCTGCCAGGGAAGGGGGTTGGGTGATGCCAAGAGGCAAGTCAGGTGATGTCAGGAGGGGATGCCTGCATGCGCCTTGGAGGGAGGGGGGGAGCACTGGCACCTAAAAACCTGAGATGTTAGGATTTACCACTGCCCCTAAAGCACTTATTTAGACATGCCTCAGAGTAAGTGTAATTTCTGATGTCTGTTTTCAGATGCTGGGTAACCCTAGTAGCGCTCTAGAAATGTTAAGTAGTAGTAGAAGATGCGGATTCCCTATGTGAAATAAGGAATGCATATTTGCATTGTCATCCCACCCAGACCACTCTCTCTCCACACACCCCCTTGCCATCTTGGCTTCCTGTTGTCTGAAAGGCCCCCATTCTATAATGGCATTTATATGTCTGAGCCTCTCCATGCTGCCATTTAGACTTCAGGATGCTTCTAAAATAAGGGCCATAGTCTGCTATACATAATGGGGTGAACTCTATATATGGCACCAAAAGAAATTGGTGCTGAAAAAAAGCGCTATTGTATAAGCCATGCTTAAATTTAGGCACAGTTTATAGAATAGCACTTACACTCGAGAATCATGCCTAACTTTAGGTGAGGCCATTTGCCATAAGCCAACTGAAACTTAGTGCTAATGTACGTGCCTAAATTAGACACACATCCCCCATATTCTATAAAAATGCACATAAATGCTAGAAACACCTCCATTCTGCCCATGACCCTCCCATTTCCACACCCCCTTTTTACCCATGCCTAAATTTATGTGCATATATTCCAATTACATCTAATTAGTGCCAATAATTGCTTGTTAAGCCAATTATTGGTGTTAATTATCTCATTTAATTAAAAATTGGGTGTGTAAATTGGGCGCATGCCCAAATTTGCACACACAATTCTTGGCAAATTTTATGGAATTGGGGGGATAGCATTAAACAATGAGTGAAATGGGTGGACAAGGGCTATGCCCACTATGGAGGTAATTCTATATGGCACCTCAAATTAGGCACAACAATGGGACATGATGAGCACCAATTCTATAATGGCCCCTGGGCACACCTAAAACATTCTAGAACACTAGTATAAGCCCACTCTGGTATGCCAAAAGTTAGGCATTGGTCACTTATTCCAGGTCAAAGGAGCGCTAACAGCTGATACTATTCTATACATTTTGCCAACACAGCCCACTCACTCGCCACACATAAACAGGGGTGTAAATTGGCTAACAGGCTAGTTAGTGTCAATAATTGGGTGCTAATTGACACTAATCAGCATCAACTTGAATTTGCACACAGATCTTGTTACGTGCTATTCTGTAACAGTATGCGTCCAAATCGCATAGCATGCAACCCAAAAGTGAGCATGGCCAAGGGAGGAACCAAAAAAACAAAAAGGCACACAACTGCTTACAAAACAGTAGATAAAAAACAACAAAGCAGTGGAATCAAATGCATTTATTTGGAATAATACCCGACGTGGCCACGTTTCGCCCTCAGGCTGCGTCAGGGGTACAAAAGTGTGTATAAGTATATCATACACACTAGTAGTGAGATGAGAACAGTTATTCCAAAAATGCATATCAGTTCAGTTGGAAGTAGCAGAAAAGTGGAACTAGATTTTTGGAATAACTGTTCTCATCTCACTGTGTATATGATATACTTATACACACGTTTGATAGTTTGTACCCCTGACGCAGCCTGAGGGCGAAACGTGGCCACGTCGGGTATTATTCCAAATAAATGCATTTGATTCCACTGCTTTGCTGTTTTTTATTTATGGCCATGGGAGGTACATGGGTGGGTCGGGGGCATATCTAAAATTTTCACGCCATGTTATAGAATACCAGGGATGTGCATCCAAACTAGGCACCAGGTATTTCACCTGGTTTCAGTAGGTGCAAGTCCTGCTGCCCAAATTTGGGCAGCAAAATTGGCGTTCAATGCTATTCTACACTGGATGCTCATCTTTGAGTGCCCATTATAGCATAGCCATGTGCCAATTTTTTTCAGCACCGATTTTTGAGCATCATTTACTGAACATAGCCCTAGATGATTTGGAAGTACAATTTATTTGAATTAATCTTACTGTTATCCGCCTTGAATTCTTTTCGGACTAAGTGGAATATAAATGTCTATATTAAATAAATTTCTATACATTCAAGCGGACTAACACTTCAGTGGCACTATTTTATCCTTGTTATGATTTTTATTGCAGGAGTGTCATTTAAATTGATTTTCCCACTTTGAAATGAAGTAGCAAATGTGACCTAATTAAAGTTCTCATCTCTTCTGCTTTCTCCCTAAAATACACCGTACATTTGGGACGATTGGGTTTACAGGACAATTACTCATTAGTTCTGCACATTAAGCACAATCCAGGGAGAGCAATCTTGGTAACGTGACAGTGGGAAGCAGTAAATTAATGCCACTTCATTTCATTCTGTCTTTTTTTTTTTGCACTTGTGCATCCTGTATACTTATTTAGTACGGAACACAGCTCATGCCAATTCTGCCTGTCATGCAGGGGCTGCAAGCCACTGGCACAAAAATGAGAAAAGAAATCAGTCAGGAACACATGCAGAGGGCTTCAACAAGAATGCACAATGTACCTCAGCCAGAAATGACAGGACACATAGATTAGCCATTGACGCCTGAGGGTTAGATGAAGCAAAAGGCACAACTGTTTTACCACGTGCTGTCATGCATTAGCACTTGTTATGTACAACAGGTCCCATGGTATACAGTTGGTCCTATTTATGCAGAAGTACCCTGTAGTAAATTTAGCCTGATCCTTTTATTCATCAGCCCTTTCAGCTGCTACAGGAAAAAACTGAGGCATAATCATTATTGAAGACCATTCAACCACTGCATCGTTACAAAGTATATGAGTAATTTTGACCTGTGGAATTGGCACCCATTTTCAAATAGCCAGTTACCTGCTTTTCCTGTGGGAATTTTTTTTCCCAGCCAAAACAAGAAATGTAGCTTTGCAAATTCAAGTGTGTGCATGTTCTTACACTTCCTGCCCCAATCCTGTTCTCAGGCACATGTCTGCTCGGCGCAGGTGTTATGGTATAAGCCAATCATCAGAATTAAATGTGTATCAGATACATATATATATACACCAATATATTTGTGCAGCTTTAAAAAAAAAAAATATATATATATATATATTTGACACTGCAGCAGAACTGGCTTTCATTCCAAAAGCCCTCTTCCCTCTCCCTTTGGGGAACATTAAAAAAAAAACCATTTAAAAGACATTTAAGAGACAAAAGGTTATTTCTCTGCCCTCCCACCTAAAAAGACTGAACAAAAGCATGACTAAGGTGGATACTTGAAGAATCACATAGACATCTCCACCAGCAGACAGATAGTCTGGAGAAGGCATAACTCCAGCTATTGATAACAAAGACTTCAGAGGGGAAACCATAAACAAGACATTTGATTGTCAAAGGTATACCTGCCCCTCCCATCAGCTTTCAGACATGTGCAGAAAGGAAGGACTTGTAATGTGTATCTGCTCCAGAGACTGAGCAGGAAGCCTTTTCACATCAAAAGACCATTTGTCAGCAAGATCCAGACAGCAAGTCTTGTGATGTCATAAGACATGAGACCAAGATACCATAATGCCTTGCAAGTTATCCAGTGCAAACCAGGAAGCAGGTGCTGGGACTCTGTGATCATATCCTCCTGCAGCTTGCAAGATATAAAAGCAAAAGCTGTTTCCCCAAGAGAGAGATTCTCTTCAGCTGCAAGCAACTCAGATCCACTCACTGCAGAAGCTCTCCTGTCCTAAACATGTGCTCATCAATCAGCTGGACCACAGCATGGTTGTAACAAGGACTTGTAAGTTAACCTACCTGCTACTTTGTTCTATTTTATGCACAAATTCTCTGTTCTAAGATCCTTTTAAAAACCTACCTCTCGTGTGCAATTGTATATTAAATCAACCTTTTTGAAGCTAAAAATACGGTCTCTTTGTGTTCTGAGTATATGGTATCTTTTATATATACTTGATTTATTTAATTTATTGCAATTATCACCTTTGGTGATTGGTGGAGAAATTAATATCCTAAAACTTATAAATTCAGCGCCTGCTCTTAAATTATAAACAGTAGCGAGTGCTCTAGAGCTCTTTCCCCCAAGATAAATCATTTCTTGTAACACAGGTACCTTTCCCAGGTGGAAAGGTGAACAATTTTCAAATAGCTCATTTCCATCGGTAAAGCACTTTTTTACCTGACGGAATGGCTTTGAAAATTACCTTCCCCTAATATTCTTGGGTACAGTCTATATTTTGTTGAGATCACATATATTGGACCTGATTTTATCAATGGATACTTATGTGAAAGTCCAAAAGCTCATCTGTTTTAATAAGACAGCATGGTAGCCTACGCGCCATCATAAAATAGGCTTTCAGATCCAACCACATTTAAGCCAATGCACACATTTATACCTGCTTCAAGAAAGATGCAAATTTTTGCGTATATTTGTACATTTCAAAAATATATGAATACATCACAAGTAGTGTCAGTAGGAGAAGCAGGATTTGAATCCTTTTTCGTTATTTGCTCTAACTGCTAAACCACGTGATTTTCCAGTGCAATGACCTGTCCTGATATTTGCTCATTTTTGGCTACCTGGACCTTTTTACAAGACAAACACTGTAAATGCTTCTGGGTTTTTTTTTTTTCATAAATCTGTTTTTTTGAAAATTGTCATCTCCATCAATACCAAACTGGGCACAGCTGTGGAAAGAAGATTTAAAAAAGGAATAAAAATGAAAGATAAAAATATGTAAAGATAGCTTTAAAATACTCAAGAATTAATCTAACTTTTAGGGGGATCAGAAACAATTTGTTATGTTAAGATTCATCTATTCCTTTCCATCCCCAAAAGCATAACTCCTATTCATGTTCTGCTACAAATAACAGCCCGGAATCGCATTCCCTTTTCATATGGAGCAATTTTATCCCCTATTGCTTTGGAAGGCAGGGAAACTGAATCTGCCTTTTTTTTTTTTTCTTGATCTTTTGCAGAACAGTCAGTTTACCTCACAGCCGGTGCTTGAAAACCTGTCCAGCATTCCCATCTGTTCCTCCTGGGCCTAGTTATATTGCATTTGATGTCTGGGAAAGGAAAGGTGATAATCCATGTTGTGAATCTAAACTTAGAAAGGCAGTCACTGATTGCCCTACTTTGAAGTAATTCTATAATATCTGCTAAGTTTCTCTGCAGAATGCCCCTTGACTTCCATGTTTCTGTCACCTGGTTTTAAATTTGAATAAATTCCTACAAGAAAGGAAAAGGTCAATTCTATAAACTAGGTGCTCACATGTATATGCACATTGGAAGAGATTCTATATATGGCGCCTAAACAAAAAAATTGGAACTGAAATTGGTACCGGCCAAGTATATTCTATAATCAGCACCTAGATTTAGGCACTGAATATATATGCTTAGTTGATATTTCAGCGCCAATATCTATGCGCATCCATTTACGCCAAGGAAAACCTGGTATAAATCTCAGCACGTAGATTTAGGCGCACTGCACCATATTCTATAACTAGATGCCTAAATTTTAGAAAGCCCATGAAACGCCCATTTCCTTGCCCATAACCACACCCTTTTTTGCTTCCATGCATTAGAAATTTGGTGCATGTTGTTACAGAATACACTTAGCGAGTTGTTCTCCTAAATTCTAATCAGTGACAATTAGTGCTCATTATTGCTTGTTAAGTGCTGTTATCAGCGCTTATTAGTTTGGTAAGCCAATTAAGTTACGCCTGGTGTAAATCCTTGTGCAAATTCCAGAGTGGGGGCCATAAAACCGAAACTGTCTAGTAAAATCCAGTCGGAGTTTAGTATAAGAGGAAAGAACAAGCAGGTTAGCCTGGGAGGAACGGACAGTCTAGTGGGGCTGTTAGGGAAGCAAAAGAGAATTAGATTAAGAAAGAGGCCAGTATAATAATCATGATAGCTCAGCATCAGTATCTTAAATTTAATGCAGCCAACAAATAGGAAGCCAGTGTTGTTTCATCAAAGGAGAAGTCACATGAGTTGTCTTTTTTGCCCTATAGATTAATTTAACTTAAGGACCCGCCCTGCCTCTGCCCCTGGACCACCCTGGCACAAAATGTGTAGTCTTTGAGCCATATTCATTAGGTTGAAACAACCTCACTTCAGAAATGGCAAACGTTTCGCCATAGATAATCAAATATCACACAAATATTACCACAGTGGTCAATAATAATATTCTTGCCGGTTTCAGCTTTTTAACTTGCCGGTATTTAACTTTAACCGCAAGATTTACAACACCAACCTCCTCATCGATTAGGCAGTATAGAATGTTATTTTTTATATGGATATATTATTAATCACAGTGCAAACCCACTTTTTTATCACCCCAGTTGCTTCAAGGATCACCCCCCCCTTCACGCGTCAACTCACTGGTGACATAATACTTCTTCCCAGTTTATTCCAACCTACATTGTCACGTGTTAACATGAGATGTTAATAGACCCCATGACTGGGAAGATGTAACATGTCACCAGTGAGCCAAATGCTCGAATATTTAGGGGGGTGAACCTTGAAGCAGCTGGGGCGAAATATGATTCATGCCGGATAGTTGTACCCCGCCTGACAGTACATAAGTACATAAGTATTGCCGTACTGTGAAAGACCAAAGGTCCATTGAGCCCAGCATCCTGTTTCCAACAGTGGCCAATCCAGGTCACAAATACCCGGCAAGATCTCAAAAATGTACAAAACATTTTATACTGCTTTTAAGCAGTTCTTAAAATTAGTAATTTTTTTTGAAGTTTTTGAGCTAATTTTTAGATAAAAAGTTGGTTTCCTCTATGATTAATGATATATCCATATAAAAAATACTATACTGCCTTATCGATGAGGAGGTTGGTGTTGTAAATCTTGTGGTTAAAGTTGAATACCGGCAAGTTAAACTGCTGAGATCAGCAGGTATATTATTATTGACATTTGTGGTACAGAATAGACAGTGCCACTGAATATTAGCCTGGTTATAATTACCCTGGTCTCCCTTAATAAAGGTACATTGTTTTTATCTAGAATGTATGGAGTCCTTGTACTAAGCAGCGTAAGCGCCTACATGCGCCAAATTGGACTTACTGCTTGGTTACCGTACGGCCCTTGTGGTAACTTCAATTTTGACATGCGTCTGAAAAATATTTTTTATTTTCTGACACGTGTAGACCATTACCGCATGAGACCTTACCGCTAGGTCAATGGCTTGCGGTAAAGTCTCAGACCCAAAATGGACGCGCGGCAATTTTCATTTTGCCGCACGTCCGTTTTTGGCAAAATAAAAAAGGCATTTTTTGTAGGTGCGCTAAAAAATAATTCTGCACGTGCCCAAAACATGCATCTACGCTACCACAGGCCATTTTACAGGGCACCTTAGTAAAATGACCCCTATGTTTTTTTAATCATACAATCAGCCCCCACAGTTTAAGATTCTGTGTTGAAACGCATGGCAAAAAAAAAGCCCTGTTTTGCATTTTGAAAAACTAAAGGCTTTATTAAGCTCTGTGCACAGTCCTTAATTAAAATAAATGGTTTCAGTCATGCGGTACAATAAAATTTATGATTCTATGACAGATAATCGTTTGCTAGAAACAACAGATGCACTTAAATTAAGATATATTTCACCTTTTTGCAAAGTACTCTTACCCGACAGAATAATGCATCATAATGATCCCTGGGATAGTTTCATACATGTTTTTAAGAATTTATAAAGCAATTTGTCCTCCACAGTGATTCCCGGATAATATTTAATTTGCAGTGTTGTAAAGAGAAATGCACAAACACTTTGTAATACCTTCAGGAGCATTCCTTTGTTGTAATGAAAAAGGAAAAGAAACAAGGGAACTGTAGTGATCTTTTTCAAGAGAAGTTGACATAAAATAAGAGATCATTGTATTAGCACAGACTATCACCTACAGCAGATCAGGTTTACTGTAGGGGTTTTTGCAGTTCATGCGTGAAGTGCAGAAGTAGTGTAGTGAATAAGTGGGAAGATGAGCTTCAAGAAAGCCAGGGCTTAAATCCTGCTTCTCTCATTGATTGTCCCTGTGATCTTGAGAAAGTTATTTCATCAACCAGTGTCTCAGATTACAATCCCACTTGCACGGAGGAAATAACTCATTTATCTTCTTTACAAGGACGGTAAATAAATCTGTTTGTAACTTGCCTGAAACTCTGCAATGGAAGGTGAGGAATAAAATCCATATGTACAAAGAAATATTTCATAACAAAATGTGACTCATGTTCCAAAGACCCCAGCTTGGCATCCGTCTGCTGACCTCAGTGTGCCTGTGTGGTAGTAGGATCTGACCACTGTTTTTTTTAATGCAACCGGTGCCTTTAGTAGGATAGGAAAGGGATAGAGATTGCCCTACCAGAACTGGGCACATTACAGAGAAACATAGGATACATTTTTTTCTTCAGTTTATGCCAACCTACATGGTCACATTTATTTATTTATTTACTTATTTCTCACATTTATATCCTACCCAAACGTTTGAGTTCAATGTGGCTTACAATAAACAGTGTAGGATACATAACAAAGAATAATGCATAAGAAAGTAATTTGTTGTAAGAATCCAATTTTACAACACAGTATCGTAAGCGTACCAGGATAGCTACAAAGTTTTAATATTTAGAAAATCTATTACGAATGAGAAATTGTACAGGAAGCAAAGAGAAGGTTAGTGGTAAATAGAGTAATAACCAATTCAGGTAATAATTAGTTGTTTGAGATATAGTTGTTCTTTGTGAGGGCTTGTTTGAATAGGAACTCCAACCCCCCCCCCCCCCCTTCACTTTCCCCCCAGACTCTGGCTGAGTACTTTCATGATAAGGTTCACAAGATTAAACTTGAATTCTCAACCAGGTCACCTTCACCTCTCCTTCCCTTAGTCCATTCTCTCAACCCTCCAACCCCTGCCTCCTTTGCTTCCTTTTCTGAAATCACTGAAGAGGAAACTATACATCTTATTTCCTCCTTGAAACTAACTACCTGTTCCTCTAATCCTATTCCCACCCATCTTTTTAACACTGTCATCCCTTTTAGCTGCCATATCCTCAATCTTTCACTGTCCACTGCGACTGTTCCTGATGCCTTCAAACATGCCATAGTCACACCACTCCTTAAAAAACCTTCATTGGACCCTACCTGCCCTTCCAACTATCGCCCCATCTCCCTGCTCCCTTTCCTATCCAAGATACTTGAACGTGCTGTTCACCGCCATTGCCTTGACTTTCTTTCATCTCAAGCTATTCTTGATCCACTTCAATCTGGCTTTCGCCCCCTTCATTCAACCGAAACAGCGCTTGCTAAAGTCTCCAATGATCTGTTCCTGGCCAGATCCAAAGGTCTCTATTCTATCCTCATCCTTCTCGATCTATCTGCTGCTTTTGACACTGTTGATCACAGCCTACTCCTTGATATTCTGTCCTCACTTGGATTTCAGGGCTCTGTTCTTTCCTGGTTTACTTCTTATCTCTCCCAGCATACCTTTAGTGTATACTCTAGTGGATCCTCCTCTACTTCTATCCCACTGTCAGTTGGTGTACCTCAGGGATCTGTCCTGGGACCTCTTCTTTTCTCCATCTATACTTCTTCCCTTGGTACTCTGATCTCATCCCATGGTTTTCAGTATCATCTTTACGCTGATGACTCCCAGATCTACCTCTCCACACCAGAAATCTCAGCCGAAATCCAGGCCAAAGTATCAGCCTGCCTGTCTGACCTTGCTGCCTGGATGTCTCAGCGCCATCTGAAACTAAACATGACCAAGACTGAGTTTCTTATCTTTCCCCCTAAACCAACCTCTCCTCCTCCCCCATTCTCTGTTTCTGTGGATAAAACTCTCATCCTTCCTGTCTCATCAGCTCGTAACCTTGGGGGTCATCTTCTACTCCTCCGTCTCCTTCTCTGCACATATTCAGCAGACTGCTAAAACCTGTCGTTTCTTTCTCTATAATATCACCAAAATTCACCCTTTCCTTTGTGAGCACACTACCAGAACCCTCTTCCACACTCTTATCACCTCTCTCTTAGATTACTGCAACTTGCTTCTCACAGGTCTCCCACTTAGCCATCTCTCTCCTCTTCAATCTGTTCAAAATTCTGCTTCATGACTAATATTCCGCCAGTGTCGTTATGTTCATATTAGCCCTCTCCTCAAGTCACTTCACTGGCTTCCTATCTATTTCCGCATACAGTTCAAACTTCTCTTACTGACCTATAAGTGCATTCACTCTGCAGTTCCTCAGTACCTCTCCACTCTCATCTCTACCTACATTCCTCCCCGGGAACTCCGTTCACTGGGTAAATCTCTCTTATCTACACCCTTCTCCTCCACTGCTAACTCCAGACTCCGTTCCTTTTATCTTGCTGCACCATATGCCTGGAATACACTTCCTGAGCCGGTACGTCAAGCTCCATCTCTGGCTGTCTTCAAATCTAAGCTGAAAGACCACCTTTTTGATGCTGCTTTTAACTCCTAACCCTTATTCACTTGTTCAGAACCCTTATTTTATCATCCTCACTTTAATATTCCCTTATCTCTTGTTTGTCCTGTTTGTCGTCCTAATTAGATTGTAAGCTCTGTCGAGCAGGGACTGTCTCTTCATGTTCAAGTGTACAGCGCTGCGTACATCTAGTAGCGCTATAGAAATTATAAGTATCCCCCTCCGAAGGGACACCACCTTGTAGTGGTGGAGGGACTTCTGTGTTTCAATGACTCAGAGGGCTATGCTGAAGGGTTACCCATATCAGACAGGCTTCTGAGGAGAAACCAGACAAAGAGTGTCCCAAACTGGCAGAGTGGTAAGATGGCGACCTGAAGTTCGTATGCCCAACGGCCCAGCTGCCCTCTGAAGTTTTGTCTTTTTTACGTAAATTTCCTCTCTGCAATTGCAGTTACCTTAACTGAGAGGAAGGGGACAACCAGCGGTCAGCCGCCGATGGCCAGCATTTTGTCCCCTGAGCAGCAAGTGTGGGACCGCTGCGCAACGAACTGCCCACAGATGAAAGGGTTGGTGAGTCCTTTGATTAGCGCCAGCGAAAGAACGTCAACGCTCTTGGCAGGACGTGTAGATGGGCTGCCACTAGGGGGAAGGAGAGTTAGGAAACCCTGTGTGCAGGAGCTCATCATTAGTCTAATGCTTAACTCAGCTGGTATGGGTGTGGGGGAAGCTAAGGGAAGGAGAAATGATTGGTTGTGAGAGCAGAGGCCAGGGATTGATTAGGCAGGTGGGAAGGAGCTCCAGGGGGAGGGAAGCAGTTGCAGGCTGAAAACCCTTGGGTAAGAGAGGTCCCTAAAGTACTGAAGCAGGCTGAAATCCCTTGGGTGTGAGGAAGTCCCAAAGGTATTTGCAGGCTGAAAATCCTTGGGTAAGGGAGGTCCCTAAAGTATTGAATTTACCAGTGAAGCTGATGCAGGGTGAAATCCCTTGGGTATGAGGAGTCCCTAAAGTATTGAACTCTCCTGAAGGTAAAGAGAGTAAAAGGTAGAAACTGCTGCTTTGTGATTTAACTGTGATGAGGAGCTGAAAGAACTGCTTCTATTTGGAATTGAACTACTGTTTATTGTGCACTGGATAAAGAGCCCAGACTGGAGCTGACTGTGAGCCTGTATTGAATCCTGGTGTGTGCTGATAGCCTACTGCTTAAAGGGGACTATTTGCCACACACTTTCAGGTGGCTTATATGTGCTTAAGATTGAAGGTGAATGCTGCTGTTGGAACTGTGTGTCAGGTCTACTAGAAACCTGCATGGAATAAAGTCCTTAAGATTGAAGTTGCTGGTGGACATTGTTTTCTTGACTGTACCAGGAGCCTGTGGCTTGAGGAGATTGTTCTATCCTTGGCTGCACCTAGAGGTACCTGCTTACAGTAGGGAAGCACTTAAATTGGTCGCTGTCATCTTTTTTTCTTTTTCTTTGGCTCACTACACTGTGCTGAGCATAAACTCATTTACAATATTCTTAATGCACTCTGTGTCGCTGCTTCTCATTAAATAATTTACATATTTACCATGATATATATGGAAACACCATTTTTTGTATATTATATGATTTATAAGTCTTTTCTATGTGTATCTGTCTACTGGCAGTTCTTCTATTAATGGTTTCGATGATATTTGTATTTTAGTATTTGAATGAATGTATTTTCATTATTATTTATTTCATAATATTATTTCAGTGTGGACCCCTGATGCAGGCACTGTGTGCCAAACATGGCCCATGTTGGGGCATTGATGTTCAAGACTGGGCCATTGATGTACAAGATTAATCCACATTGTGAATTTGAAGGTTCTTGTTGTTTGTGACTTTAGGCAAGTCACTTAACCCTTCTAGGTACAAATAAGTACCTGTATATACTATGTAAACCGCTTTGAATGTAGTTGCAAAAAACCACAGAAAGGCAGTATATGAAGTCCCATTTCCCTTTCCTTTTCATTTGTCTAGTTATACATATAACATAATTGACTGGTACTAAACTGGTAAGTAATTGGTGATAAATACCAATAATTGGGGTTAAGCACTAATTGGTGATAATTTGCAGTTGAGCACATAAGACTTATTCCCCTATTCTATAAACACCCCCCTCACACACACACACACACACACCCACCCATCCATCCAATATTCTTAACCAGGAATGGCACCTGGCTGGTTAAATGACACTTAACCAGCCATCCAGTGATTATCAGTGGGGGATAGCCGATTATACCCCGCTGAATATCCCCAGTTAGCTTGTAGGAGATAACCGGCTTTATCATGCAATATACCTGGTTATCCCCAAATAATCAAGTCATATACGGCCATTGTAAGCGGCCACATTGGACCACTTAAATAGCTGGTATATCTTTAGCCAGTTTAAAATTAACCAGCTATCTTTGAATACCAACTTAGCCGGGTAACTTTAAACCGGTTAAAAATAAACTGGATATTCAATGTCATTCTCCAGAAACGGCCTGGCATTGAATATCCGGCTGACCGTCAACCACAGGAATTAGCCAGGCTCCCTCCCGTGGTCTGAATATCGTCCTCAAAGTGCCTAATTCTTTCACTTGCAAATCCACAAGGAGCCGTAATGAAGAAGGGGCATCACTTGTCAGGAGTGCACACACTTTATAGAATAGCTGCATTTTCCACCCAACTACACATTTTGGGGTGAATTGTATAAATGGTGCCTAAAAAACCTGGCACAAAAAAACCTACACTTAAGCGTATTCTATAAGCAGCGCCTAAAATTCATTGCAGTTTATAGAATAATGCTTAAGTGGAGAGGTCATGTCTGAATTTAGACATTGCCATTTGCACCAGTGAAAAGGTGGTGCAAATGCCTGCACCTAAATTTACACATGTAAGTCCCAATTAAACCTAATTAGTGACAATTATTGCCACTAATTGGCTCATTTTTTTTCTTTAAATTGTGTGGGCAAATCGGGCGCACACCTAAATTTGTGAATGCAATTTTTGCCAACTTTTATAACATCAGAGGGGTTGGTGCCACCACTTAAGCCATCCATAGACATAGGCATAAATGGTACATAACTGCGAACTTGTGCTAATTTTTCATAAC
Organism: Microcaecilia unicolor; assembly: GCF_901765095.1. Taxonomy (NCBI): domain Eukaryota; kingdom Metazoa; phylum Chordata; class Amphibia; order Gymnophiona; family Siphonopidae; genus Microcaecilia; species Microcaecilia unicolor. Next base: position 34,889,803 of record NC_044042.1, on the reverse strand, counting down.
AGTTTGGCACCTAACTCTGCCATTATAAAATACTGGCTTAGCGCCCAATTTTTTGGCATCTAAGTTTTAGCAACCTATACCCAATTTACCCCTTGTGCTTACAGTTAACTTCTTAACACAAGTTTATATGTTATTTTAAACTTTAATTGTATTGTTTTTTAGTTTATATATTATTTTAAACTTCAATTATATATTGAGCTGCGGAATGTTACTGGTCGTCTTACTGCTGTCGTCTGTCCCTTGAAAAAGCGGCAGCGAAACGGGTGCCTGTCAGGACCGGTTGAGCTGAAAGATAAGTGGAATGATATTTGTTCTTGCTGAACTGTTGGTCATTTGGATTTCAAGATTGTAAAAAAAGAAAAGTTTTTTCCATATATACATTTGTCTTACACGTATGATAGTATAAATTGAGGAAGGAGGGGTTTTTTGATCTGTGATTATCTTCAATCACAAGAGGGATTTGCCAATACCTAAATCACTATGCAGTGATGCATCCTTGTGATTTATGAGACCTTTTCCTCCTACCTGAAGATCCTCGACTATACTTTAAAAGTGAACATTGAATATTGTAGTCTACCTTTTTTGATGCATGATTAAATTGAGTCACAGGAACTGGCGCTACCCATATTCTATAAAACGTGCCTAACTTCATGCAAAGTTTATAGAATAGCTCTAAGTGTGGAGTTTTTTGGCATTATTTTTTTCAAGACCATATATAGCTTCTAGTCCTAAATGCATAAAACACCTTAACACGGTGATGGCGCAAAAATGATAACCCAACTCAGATGCATGGGGAATCTAAAGGGTAAATTGAAGACCAAATAATGTTGGCAGGAAACCTGGACAGTCTATAGGCACATTAATCTTTATCTATCTGTTTCTTTGCTGAAATGCTGATAATTTTCCATCACCTCTTAGTGGTGTGGACAGCAGTCTTATCAGAAAACGTGACTTTAGGTCTCCAAAGCCTGTCAGAGAGGGAAGCACTGACCATTCAGACTGCATTAAACCTGCAGTCTAGAAGCTTGGTACTTTTATGTCAGTGCTTTAATTGCTAAAGTTTTGATTTTTCAGCTAGATCAGCTTTAAGGGGAGAAAAGCTCTTTGAAATATGTTTTCCCTTGAACTAGAAATAACTCAAAATAAGAAACTTTGGGCCTGGATACAATATTGGAAACTTTGAATGTGCCCTGAGTCTTTCCTCTGTGATTCAGTGGGACGTGTTCTGACTGTAATGTCACCAGTACACTCACAGCTGCTTTAATGAATTTTTATTTTGTACAAGAGAGGCTTGTTTTTAAAGGAGACTAGTGTTCTCAAACTGTTACCATGTGCTTAGTTTAAAGTCGTAACAACCAAGGTCAGATTTACTATTACAAAGAAATAGGCAGATGCCTACAGGTGCTTTATGGTACAGGGCACCTTCCCCTCCCTCCCTGTGGCAGAAGGAGAGCAGTGTTTTGTAATTTTCTCTGCTTTCCCTTGCTCAACACTTTAAATAATTAGAGTATGTAAATGGTAGATTCTGCTGAGATCTTTTCTCTCCTTTTTCATTTTATTTGTTGAATTGACTTATTTATTTATTTGTTATAATAGAGAGGCATAATCGAACGGCGCTGGCTCCGTAAAGGGGCGGAGCCAACCAAATTATCGAAAAAGATGGCCGGCCATCTTTTCTTTCGATAATACGGTTGGGACCTGCTAAATCTCAACATTTAGGTCAAATGTTGAGATCACAGGCTTCGGTTTTCGGCCATAATGGAAATGGAGGTCCCTGACATGCACTTTTTTTGGATGGCCACCTCTGGATTACAAGACCAGTGCTCTAAGCACTTGGCCACAGCTCCACTTATTTGGATGTCCCTCCCTTTTGATTATGCCCCTTCAGGTCTCTCTCAGCCAATCACAGACAGGGGTCTCTCTCAGCCAATCACAGCGCATTTAACTGTCTGTGAGTGGCTGAGAGAGATCCCTCTCTGTGATTGGCTGAGAGAGATCTGAAGGGGCATAATCAAAAGGGAGGGACATCCAAGTAAGTGGAGCTGTGGCCAAGTGGTTAGAGCATGGTCTTGTAATCCAGAGGTGGCTGGTTCAAATCCCACTTGTACTACTGAAAAAGCTGAGCAAAAATAGTTTTGATTTAGGACGTCCCTGACAAGCACTTGGATTTTTTATTTTTATTTTTTTTTGGGTGGGAGGGGATTGGTGACCACTGGGGGAGTAAGGGGAGGTCATTCCCGATTCTCTCCGGTGGTCATTTGGTCAGTTGGGGCTTTTTTTTAAGCTTGGTCATGAAAAAAAAAGGGACCAAGTAAAACCGGCAAAATGCTCGTCAAAGCCGTCTTTCTTTTTTCCATTATCTGGCGAAGCCGGCCATCTCATGAGCACGCCCCCGTCCCGCTCCGCCTTCACTATCCTACCAACACGCCCCCTTGAAATTTCACCGGCTCCGTGAAGGAAAGCAGGGTAGATAGGACACTTTTTTAAAAAATGAAGGACGTGAAAGTATTACATCATGGGGGAGGGGTGAGGAGGAAAGCGGTGGGGTATCCGGATACTGGGCGTTAGGGCCACGGGTGTACATAGACTTTTGAAAGCCTTAAGGAACCCAAAGTGTGGGAAGGAGGAGGAAAAGGAGGGGAGGAAACGGGGTGAGGGGCATTAGGAACAGGGGAAGGGGCCCTGTCACACACTCTCATTCTCACACACACACTGTCACACAGACAGTCTCACTCTGTCACACACCCGCACATTCACTCTGGCTCTCTCTCTCTCAAACATACACACTCCCAGGAAAACCTTGCTAGCGCCCGTTTCATTCGTTCCAGAAATGGGCCTTTTTTACTAGTAGATAATAAAAGCTGCAGCCAGCCTCATGCTAACATCCCATGGGGGAAGCCACTGCTTGGCCTGGGATTGGTATAAAAGCATCACCCAACATTTTTCAGTACCAAAGCAGTTAATAGATGCCAAGTATTGCCCATCCTAAAACATAAGATTTATTGTCTCAGTGAGTGAGACTGAAGGCCAGTGAGTGAGATTTTTTTTCCAGTGGTGTGTCTAGAGTAAATTCCCTTCCATTCCCTATCAATTGTTTTCTGTTTAGCCTTAATTTTATATTCCCCTCCCCCGTCCCTGCGTCTGGTTCTTCCTGTAGTATTGCTCTGATTCCCCAAATACCACAGCAACACCTCTCTTGGCATCGATCTCTGTCCCCCTATCCAGCAATGTCTCCTTGACATTAATCTCTCCTTTTCTATTGCAGCAAGCCCCACCCTCAGCATGCTTATCTCCCCTCCTATACCAGCAAATGTAGTTGGCATTAATCTGGCCTCTCTAACCCAGCAATTCCCAACCTTGGCGTCAATTTTTCCCCTCTCATCCCAGAAATACCCTTTTGCATTAATTCCCTGTACCCCAGCAACCTTCTTTTGCATCCTTTAAAAAATCTATCCCTTCCCCCTCCCATCAGCTATCCTCCGCATCAGCTCTTTGTTCAGCAGCCTCAACCAACACCTACCTCATTTTCCCCTTGCTGAGCTGCTCTGCTGACATTTTCTATAGAAACTGCTGAATTTATGGAATGTGCTAATTAATTGTCATAATAGTTTCTTTAAGAATTTCTCCCATCCAGCAGACTAATGCCTTTTGTGCACGTAAACAAATCTCTTTTTAGCCCAGTAACCCAATTTACTCTTCATTGGTCCAGACTCCAGCTGTAAATAACTGTATGTAGCCCTTGCTGTCTGATAAATAATATTTAAAAACAATTTTATCTCTATCTTAAATGTCTTTTTGTAGACCTCTGTTGCCCAGAGCAACTAAAAGGAACATAGCAGTCCTAGCTTACCTATGATTCTATCATTAATCATAGAAATAGATTTTGCCCCAAAGAGTCACCTGGTTTCACAGTTACACTAGATGAGAGCTTCCCACACTGTTAGTCAAGTTTTCAGGATGTCTGAAAAGGATATGCTTGAGATAAATTTTGCATATGCTGGTTCTCCAATGCATGTAATTTCTCTCATAACTTGTGAACTTCCTGAAAACCAAACTTCCTGTGAGATTCCTAGGAGCCAGATTAGATAACCCTAGGGTAACTACTTCTGAGGGGCAGCAAAGAGCAACAACAGTGGACAATTTTAAACAAATAAATATATTTAGCACCTAGTCAGGCTGAGAAATGTAGTCAAGAGTAGACATCATAGGTAAGCTTAAGAGGGCTTGGTTTAGTACTGAGAAGGGAGAGACCAAGAAGAGGCACTGAAAGTCGGCGTCTAGCACAGAGGGCTATAAACCAGTTTCATGGAGGGGCATTTTCAAAAGGATGCCTAAGTCAGAATAGGGACATCCAGGTCATAACATCCAAAATGGACATCCATTTCACAGATATTTTTGAACAGGAAATGTGTCAAGATTTCCTATTTGAAAAATATGTGATATGGACATCCGTGTTCTGGAGACACCCGGCATGAACAGCCATTTTACAAAATGGAACATCCAAATTAAGAATAGTGAGAAACAAGGGGAGAAGAAGAAAACGGAAAAAGATCCCATATAGAACGTTATAAAAACATTGTATTCTATATTATCTAGACTGAAGAGAAAATATATAAATTTTTTATCATTCCCCTTTTTTATCATTCACTTCTTCATTTATTCATTCACTTTATTATTGACAATTTTTTTTAATTTTATTTACCTACACAACTATCACCTGCTTTTTCAAAGTACTTTATGTACCAAAATGGTTCTTGATATAAGATTTCACCATATGTTTGTTTGTCTAGTACCAATTGCAAACATACTGATTCCATCAAATCTCTTTTAGACCAATGATTAGTGGAGCAATATGCAAGTCGTATATAATTTGTTTATGTATTTACTATTATCTTTCATATTTATTCACATGCTTTACAATTGTATTCATTTTATACCACTTTATATCTTTATGTGTTGTATATCTTAACATTATTTTTGTTTCATGTCCAATAGACCCATGAGGCAGGCACTTTGTGCCGAAACATGATCCCATGTCGGGTGTTGTGTGTTATTGCAAATACAAGAAATAAAGTGTTTTACTAGTACATAAGTACATAAATATGCAATACTGGGAAAGACCAAAGATCAATCAAGCCCAGCATCCTGTTTCCAACAGTGGCCAATCCAGGTCACAAATACCTGGCAAGATCCCAAAAAAGTACAAAACATTTTATACTGCTTATCCCAGAAATAGTGGATTTTCCCCAAGTCCATTTATAATTATCTATGGACTTTTCCTTTAGGAAGCCGTCCAAACCTTTTTAAAACCCCGTTAAGCTAACAGCCATTACCTTATTCTCTGGCAACGAATTCCAGAGTTTAATTACACGTTGAGTGAAGAACATTTTTCTCTAATTCATTTTAAAATTACTACATTATAGCTTCATCGCATGCCCCCTAGTCCTAGTATTTTTGGAAAGTGTAAACAGACGCTTCACATCTACCCGTTCAACTCCAATTATTATTTATAGACCTCTATCATATCTCCCCTCAGCCGCCTTTTCTCCAAGCTGAAGAGCCCTAGCTGCTTTAGCCTTTTCTCATAGGGAAGTCGTCCCATCCCCTTTATCATTTTTGTCGCCCTTCTCTGCACCTTTTCTAATTCCACTATATCTTTTTTGAGATGCAGCGACCAATATTCAAGGTGAGATTGCACCATGGAGCGATAAAAAAGGCATTATAACATCCTCATTTTTGTTTTCCATTCCTTTCCTAAGAATACCTAACATTCTATTTGCTTTCTTAGCTGCAGCAGCACACTGAGCAGAAGGTTTCAATGTATCATCAACGACGACACCTAGATCCCTTTCTTGGTCCATGACTCCTAACGTGGAACCTTGCATGACGTAGCTATAAATCGGGTTCTTCTTCCCACATGCATCACTTTGCACTTGCTGACATTAAACGTAATCTGCCATTTAGACGCCCAGTCTCCCAGTCTCATTAGGTCCCCTTGTAATTTTTCACAATTCTCCCGCAATTTAACGACTTTGAATAACTTTGTGTCATCAGCAAATTTAATTACCTCACTAGTTACTCCCATCTCTAGATCATTATGAATATGTTAAAAAGCAGCGATCCCAGCACAGACCCCTGGGGAACCCCACTAACTACTCTTCTCCACTGAGAATACTGACCATTTAACCCTACTCTCTGTTTTCTATCTTTTAACCAGTTTTTAGTCCACAATAGAACACTACCTCCTATCCCATGACTCTCCAATTTCCTCTGGAGTCTTTCATGAGGTACTTTGTCAAACGCCTTCTGAAAATCCAGATACACAATATCAACTGGCTCACCTTTATCCACATGTTTGTTCACCTCTTCAAAGAAATGTAGTAGATTGGTGAGGCAAGATTTCCCTTCACTAAATCCATGTTGACTTTGTCTCATTAATCAATGCTTTTGAATATGCTCTGTAATTTTGTTCTTAATAATAGTCTCTACCATTTTGCCCGGCCCCAACGTCAGACTCACCGGTCTATAATTTCCCGGATCTACTCTGGAACCTTTTAAAAAAATCGGCGTTACATTGGCCACCCTCCAATCTTCCGGTACCACGCTCGATTTTAAGGATAAATTACATATTACTAATAGCTCCGCAAGCTCATTTTCAGTTCTATCAGTACTCTGGGATGAATACTATCCGGTCCAGGTTTGCTACTCTTCAGTTTGTAGAACTGCCCCATTACATCCTCCAGGTTTACAGAGAATTCATTAAGTTTCTCAGACTCGTCAGCTTCGAATACCATTTCCGGCACCGGTATCCCACACAAGTCTTCTTCGGTGAAGACCGAAGCAAAGAATTAATTTAATCTCTCCACTATGGCTTTGTCTTCCCTGATCGCCCCTTTACTCCTCCGTCATCTAGCGGTCCAACCGATTCTTTTGCCGGCTTCCTGCTTTAATATACCTAAAAAAAAATTTTACTATGTGTTTTTGCCTCCAACGCAATCTTTTTTTCGAAGTCCCTCTTAGCCTTCCTTATCAGCGCTTTGCATTTGATTTGACATTCCTTATGCTGTTTCTTATTATTTTAGTCGGCTCCTTCTTCTATTTTCGAAGGATTTTCTTTAGCTCTAATAGCTTCCTTCACCTCACTTTTTAACCACGCCGGCTGTTGTTTGGTCTTCCGTTCTCATTTTTTAATACGCGGAATATATTTGGCCTGGACTTCCAGGATGGTGTTTTTGAACAGCATCCAAGCCTGATGTAAATTTTGACCCTCACAGCCGCTCCTCTAAGTTTTTTTTTCACTGTTTTTCTCATTTATCATAGTCTCCTTTTTTAAAGTTAAACGCTAATGTATTTGATTTCCTATGTATACTTACTTCAAAGCTAATATCAAATCCAATCATATTATGATCACTGTTATCATGCAGCCCCAGCACCATTAGCTCCCACACCAGATCATGTGCTCCACTAAGGACTAGGTCTAGAATTTTTCCTTCTCTCGTCGGCTCCTGTACCAGCTGCTCCATTAAGCTGTCCTTGATTTCATCAAGGAATTTTACCTCCCTAGCGTGCCCCGATGTTACATTTACCCGGTCAATATCGGGGTAATTGAAATCACCCATTATTATTGTGTTGCTCAGTTTGTTTGCATCCCTAATTTCCTTTAGAATTTCTGCATCCATCTGTTCATCTTGGCCAGGCGGACGGTAGTACACTCCTATCACTATCCTTTTCCCCTTTCACATGGAATTTCAATCCACAGTGATTCCAAGAAGTGTTTTGTTTCCTGCAGAATTTTCAATCTATTTGATTCAAGGTTCTCGTTAATATACAATGCTACCCCTCCACCAATTCGATCCACCCTATCACTATGATATAATTTGTACCCCGGAATGACAGTGTCCCACTAGTTATCCTCCTTCCACCAGGTCTCAGAGATGCCTATTATATCTAATTTTTCATTTAGTGCAATATATTCTAACTCTCCCATCTTATTTCTTAGGCTCCTGGCATTTGCATATAAACATTTCAAAGTATGTTTGTTGTTCCTATTTACAGGATGCTTAGTACTTGACAGTATTAATTTGTAATCTTTTGTCTGATTTTTATTTTTATTTAAGGACACCTGATCTACTACGGTCTCTTTTGCAACCTCACTATCACGATAACCTATGTTCCCTGTTTTGGTGATATCTTTGAAAGATACCTTATCCCGACCATGCGCTTTTGAGCGACTGTGGGCCTTCCCCCCCCCCCCCCCCCCCCACCACCGTTTCTAGTTTAAAAGCTGCTCTATCTCCTTTTTAAATGCAGATGCCAGCAGCCTGGTCCCACCCTGGTTAAGGTGGAGCTCATCCTTTCGGAATAGGGTCCCCCTTCCCCAGAATGTTGTAACAAATCTAAAACCCTCCTCCCTGCACCATCGTCTCATCCACACATTGAGACTCCGGAGCTCTGCCTGTCTCTTGGGCCCTGCACGTGGAATGGGTAACATTTCAGAAAATGCTACCCTAGAGGATCTGGATTTAAGCTTTATAACTAAGAGCCTACATTTGGCTTCCAGAACCTCTCTCCCACATTTTCTTATGTTGTTGGTACCCACATGTACCAAGACAGCTGGTTCCTCCCCAGCACTATCTAAAATCCTATCTAGGTGACGCGTGAGGTCCACCACCTTTGCACCAGGCAGGCAAGTCATCAGGCGATCCTCACATCCACCAGCCACCCAGCTATCTATATGCCTAATGATCGAATCACCAACTACAATAGCTGTCCTAACCTTTCCCTCCCGGTCAGCACTTGGAGACATATCCTCGGTGTGAGACGATAGTACATCCCCTGGTGGACAGGTCCTGGCTACAGGAGTACTTCCTACTTCACCAGGGTGATGCTCTCCTTCTAGGAGACCTCCCTCCTCCAAGGTAGCACAGGAGCTACCAGACTGGAGGTGGGACTTCTCTACAACATCCCTGTAGGTCTCTTCTATGTACCTCTCTGTCTCCCTCAGCTCCACTAAGTCTGCTACTCTAGCCTCAAGAGAACGGACATGTACTTATACATGATCAATCTGCGTACCTGGTTCTTCTCAAGCAATCTCCACCTTCCCACTATCGTTTGTTTTAGTGAGAAACAAGGGACATAGATGTCAGTATGGCAGCCTTCTTAGCAAATGGTCACACAATCATCTGTGCGGAGCAGAGGGACAGCCCACTGGTTAGTGCATTGAATCCTCCAGGAATAGAAAAATACCCACTATAGCTGAATATACACCATTTCAATAGCTTTCAGGTTTGCAGGTGGCTTATGTATTCAGGTACAGTAAGTATTTTTATGTTCCTGGAGGGCTCACAATAAAAACAAATAGTTAAATTGGGATTTGGTTCACCATCCCCTCAACTAACTACTAAGTTGCTCCTCAGACTTGCTGTCTGTTTGGTGGTTGGGAGGCGGGGATAGTGCTGGGCAGACTTATACGGTCTGTGCCAGAGCCGATGGTGGGAGGCGGGACTGGTGGTTGGGAGGCGGGGATAGTGCTGGGCAGACTTATATGGTCTGTGCCCTGAAGAGGACAGGTACAAATCAAGGTAGGGTATACACAAAAAGTAGCACATATGAGTTTGTCTTGTTGGGCAGACTGGATGGACCGTGCAGGTCTTTTTCTGCCGTCATCTACTATGTTACTATATTACTATGTTTTGTTAAGAATGCCTATAATACCTCATGCTACCATACAGCCTGGTAACCCCTTTCAGTTTCACTTTCAAAGGAGAAGGAGGTGTTATGCCTTAATCCCTCCAGTGGTCAGCTGCTCAATCAGAGCAGCACCTTTTTGTACCTGGGATGTGACTGAAACAGGGGTAACTTAGAACACCCTTTTTAGACTTGGATGTTTTCTTCCTGTTTTGTAATTGCTGTTGGATGTCCTGTTTTTGGGACCCTCCCTAGTCCCACTGAAATACATCCACAATACGCCCCCTTGCTATTTGGATTTACTGCCGTGTTGGACATCACTTTTCTGCCTTTGCAAAATCAGGATATGGGTGTTTCAAGCACATGGGGGGGGGGGAGTGGAGGAATGGCCTAGTGGTTAGAGCACTGGTCTTGCAATCCAGAGGTGGCCAGGTCAAATCCCACTGCTGCTCCTTGTGATCTTGGGCAAGTCACTTAACCCTCCATTGCCTCAGGTACAAACTTAGATTGTGAGCCCTCCTGGGACAGAGAACTGTCTAGAGTACCTGCATGTAACTCACCTTGAGCTACTACTGAAAAAGATGTGAGCAAAAATCTAAATAAATAAATGTATGTCCATTTGGACATTTTGAGAGATCCATATGCTTCAAAAATAAGCACATTACTGTAAGAGGATTCTGATTGACAGAGAATTAGCCAGTTCATTATTTAATGAAGGAAATGTCATAGCACCTTTATATAACATAACATAACATGACATCTTGTATTCTGTGATTCCCAGGCAAAACCGGTTCAATGTGGATATCAAGCAGAAAATAGAATAACTCCAGGAGAGTACAAAGTAACAAACTGCATCTTTTATATATCTAAAAAAAAAAATTAATTAGCAAAAAGAAATTTCTGAAATAAAAAGTTTTCAATTTCTTTTGGAATGTGTGCCATTCTTTTCTTTTGGATCTCCCTGCAATATACCAAGCTGCAAACTGTGCCAATACATTGCACAGGATTCCACATTCACAGGCGAAAATAATTCTGCATAAGGGCATCATCCTTCACATGCTCATCTTCAAATGTGGTATATCATGTAATGCAAAAAGTGTGACCAAAGGTGCTATATTGGAGAAGCAAGCCAGATGCTAAAGACAAGAATCAATTTACATTGACATCATATTAAACATCACAGTGCCAACCAGGATGTCTCCTCTGTGGGACAGCACTTTACAACACCAGAACACTTCATCAATGATTTTATGGTGAGAATACTAAAAGTAAATTTTAAGACAATCCAGGAACACAGGAACTTTGAAGTCAAAACGATGAAATATTTGACACCCACCTGACAGGACTTAAAAAAAAGATCTGGGTTTTCTATCCCTTTATAAACCATAAAATTCTATTGCTTTGTCACCCTCTTATCACCTACCCAGCTCTCCCTGTTTTTCACCTAACCCACACCCCAACCTCTTCCTGTGAAATTATCATTGGAATGCTTTTGTGCATTGACGTACCAAGGGGGGGGGCTGTGGGGCGGTCCGCCCCGGGTGTCAACGGGTGGGGGGGTGCTCCGTCCACCCCCCTGGCGTGACACAACACCCCCCTGGCGTGGACCCCCCGGCACAGCGCGTCTCACTCCCCCCCCATCCAACAGTCCCCACCTGCCTATCAGCTGAGCTCCGTGCACCCGGCACCTCGAATCTGCAGCGCTGCTGACTGTAAAAGAAGAAAACCGTCTCGTCATTGGCCTTCACTCACTGTGTCCCGCCCTCCAGGAAATAGGAAGTTACATCAGAGGGCAGGACTCAGTGAGTGAAGGGCCAACGACGAGACAGTTTTCTTCTTTTACAGTCAGCAGCGCTGCAGATTCGAGGTGCCGGGTGCACGGAGCTCAGCTGGTAGGCAGGTGGGGACTGTCGGGGGGGAGGAGTGAGAGGCGCTGCGCCGGGGGGGGGGGGTGCCGTGTTGCACTGCACCCGGGGGGGGGTGCGCGCAGCGGCGATCCGCCCCGGGTGTCAGCCAAGCACGGAACGCCACTGCTTTTGTGCTTCACTTATATATTCTGATATTTGTCTACATTTGCTCATTTCTGATCTGAAGAAGGGTTACCTTCGAAAGCTAATCAAAAAATGTATTAAGTTAGTCCAATAAAAGGTATCATCTTATTTTTTTCTGTTTTTTATTTCTACATATTACCTTTAAAAGTGATCTAACATGGCTACCACACCACTTTACTCAAGAGTTAAGGCTGTAACTGTAACATTAATCCTTATTTTTCATATACTATCACAGTGTTTTCATGGCATGCCCTGTTCTGACAGAGGGAAACACCAAGAACAGCAAATTGCTTAGTCAAGAAAATATTTAATCAGAGTCTGAGTGTGATAAATTCAGCTGCCTTGAATGTCTCTATATCCTTATAGCTCTGGAATGTAAATGTTTCTTCATTATACATATAGACCATCTATAATTGATGAAAGGTCACATGAGATACTGCATCACACACACTGCAAGGACATTTCCAGGCACAACAAGATCAAATGGCATTAATGAAACACAAAAAAAATGTCTGGTGTTGATCACTGCACAAGTTTTCACTACATTCAAGGGTCTCTCCCTGCTCCCTGTGAGGTACATCTATGTGCAAAGGATGCAGGACACACTAGTCTAAGGTGTGTGTGTAGAATGGAGGACGTATGAAGGAGAAGATAGACGAGCTGGCACTGGAGCATGAAACCCAAAATGGGTGTATAGACACAAAATGTAGTAATAATTTACCAAAAATGTCCTACAAAAACTATATAAATCAAACAGTAAGGCTGCCAATTGATATTATAAGGAAGGAAAAGCCTCAAAGTGTTCCAAGTTATCCAGCTTTTAGAGCAAAAACGATCAATTCATGATCTACTCTTCTTCATCGGCGGCGGCATAAAACCTTTCTTTCAGGAGTGGAGGAGTAGCCTAGTGGCTAGGGCAGCAGGCTTTGATCCTGGTGAACTAGGTTCAATTTCCAATACAGCTCCTTTTGACTCTGGGCAAGTCACTTAACCCTCCATTGCTTCAGGTACAAAAATAAGTACCTGTATATAATCTGTAAACCATTTTGATTGTAACCACAGAAAGGCAGAATATCAAATCCCATCCCCTTTCCCTTAATCATTACCGTTCCTACTTTAACAGTGTAGACTTATTAATAACAAAAAAAATTAGCTTTAAAATATACCACAGCTAGCTTCTCTGTTCCCCAGGACCCTGGCATTTCACACACACACACATATATATATATATATTAATATTGCTCCATCAGGGTCTATATAATGGGACTGACAATTAAAAAAGCAAAACATTGTGAGCACAAGTTACTGTTTGACAGAGCGCTATAACATCTTGCTGTTCCTATGAATGTTCACATGCACGAAAATGGCTGCCCTTTAAACATGATGACATAAGACACTCGCCCAAAATCTCACCAACCAGCATAAAGAACAGCAAAAAAAATGAATGAGAATCTGGTTGTGACATGTTCTAAAGCTAAGTTTGTCAGTATTAAGTGTACTGTTAAAGTAGGAGCGGTAATGATTAAAAGGAAGGATTTATGCCGATGATGAAGAGTAGAAAACAAAAAGTGAGGAGAATGGATGAGGATACCAAAAAATGTATTTATTCACATAAAAAAAATCAAAATTAATTTTGATTTTTTTATGTGAATAAATACATTTTTTGGTATCCTCATCCATTCTCCTCACTTTTTGTTTTTTATCTCACGGTTTCGTGAGGGCATTTACCTCCTTTTTGTTTTTTGATGATGAAGAGTAGACCATGAACTGATTGTTTTAGCTCTAAAAGTTGGAGAACTTGGAATTACCCCCTTCATTATATTATGGAACTTTGCAGTTATCTTATTGTTAAGAACAACCCATGGGAGCAAAACCGAATCAGCCGAAGTGTATTGGAGACTATATTGAATGCCCTGTGGTCCTTACTTGCCCTACCCTTCTGTTTGATTCTAGCCAGGAGAGGAAGAAATGCAGGGATGCAATTACTCATGGGATCAGCCTCAGAATGCATGTGCAGCTGTCCTGCCTGCTGCTGAGAAGTTCAACTGCAACATTTTGGTGTGCACTGGTTCAGTCTGGGGACCTGCATCACAACCATAAGATGCATATTATGTAGATGAACATTGTAAAGGCAAATTATTCAGTGGCATTAAAAGCAAATAAGGTAACCTGCTCTTCAAAATCTCATAAATCTGATTGAATGCATTATCTTAAATCAGGCCTAGACCTGGAGTCAAAAAAACAGAATGTATGTCTTAAAGGTATATGTTATTTCTTTTTATCTAACGTACTGTATGTAAATTCCAAAAAATCTATTATGTAGAGGAGGCTTTATGTTTTAAGCCCAGACCCACAGAGTATTGAATTTGTAAACAATTTAATGTACGAGACCTTCCCTTAACATTCAGGCATGAAGATAGAACACTATTATGAGCATGTTGCTGGCAGTGATTCACAAGTCAATAATACAGTGTCAGAAGACATCTGAAGCAAAAAGAATAGGGGGTGTGCTTCTGTGCAGTCCCCTGTGGTGCAAAACTGCTTTTGAAATCTAAGCATTCATCAGCAAAGAAGAGTTTCAGAATACACAGGGATATGCATTGTGCATGGCCCCTACTTCAGTTGGAAATCAAGACATGATCCCCTCCCACCACTTTTCCCTCGAAGCTGAGCCGGGAATCCTCTGTCTACCATCCTGCATTGGGAAGGAGTGCTGTTTTGCTATCACATTTTCAATAATGAGAGACAGGCAAATTCTGCAGGAATCCCTAGAGATTGAAAACACAATACTGAAGCACCACCCCCTACTGGTAGCAATGCAGTTGAAGGATACCTGCTCAGCTTACAGAGAACAGTACCTCCCTCACATAGGCAGTGGCATGAGGTGGGCCACTGGAGCCATGGCCCTACCAATATTTGGTCCAACACAGCTTGTGGGTGGGGCTGAAGATTGTTTTTTTGACCCCCCCCCCAACAAAAACGTTCTGCTGCTCCTATTCATACCGCCACTCATTGACCCTCTTCGACCACAGTCCAGATAATATAAATGGAATCCTTTCCCTAGACTCTGCTGAGTATTCAAAGGAAGGAGAGAATGTATGGGATATATGAGAGGTTATTCTGTGGAACAACAGACCAAGGCAACAATTCTAAATATTGCTACCTCATTGCAATGGAGATGGGCAAAGTACATAGCTCAAATAGACCACAAAAAAGTACAGAGGGTCTCAAGAATAGAACCAATATATTTTATTAATGACCTGGCATGGGCCATGTTTTGGCATAAACACAATTCCTAGGCGTCCCGCTTTGCACTAAGCGACAAAATGATAAAGGGGATGGGGCAACTTCCCTATGAGGAACGGCTAAAGCGGCTAGGGCTCTTCAGCTTGGAGAAAAGGTGGCTAGGGGGGAGATATGATAGAGGTCTATAAAATAATGAGTGGAGTTGAACGGGTAGATGTGAAGCATCTGTTTACGCTTTCCAAAAATACTAGGCCTAGGGGGCATGTGATGAATCTACAATGTAGTAAATTTAAAACGAATTGGAGAAAATCTTTCTTCACTCAACGTGTAATGAAACTCTGGAATTTGTTGCCAGAGAATGAGGTAAAGCGGAGTTTTAAAAAGGTTTGGACGGCTTCCTAAAGGAAAAGTCCATAGACCATTATTAAATGGACTTGGGGAAAATCCACTATTTCTGGGATAAGCAGTATAAAATGTTTTGTACTTTTTTGGGATCTTGCCAGGTATTTGTGACCTGGATTGGCCACTGTTGGAAACAGGATGCTGGGCTTGAAGGACCTTTGGTCTTTCCCAGTATGGCAATACTTATGACTGGGTTTTGGAATGTATATTCATTGTGTTGAATCACTGTACTGTAACAACTTTAGCACTTAGCGTTGATTGGCTGATTAACCCCTGAGGCAGGTGTTGGTTTACACCGAAACACGGCCCATGTTGGGGTCATTCTTGAGAGCCCTTTGTGCTTTTTCTGGACCACCTCATTTTAGGTGTCACAAAGAGGCAGGAACTCTATAACAAATAAAGGGTGCACCTATGTAATATTAGCACAAAGCCATATTGACACACCTAAAGTTAGGCACAACTACTTACAACGGGTAAATGATTGAGCTACATGTGCCATTCAATGTGAGCACTTGATAGTATTTTCTAAGTTGTGCATATTACTTCATGACACGCCTATGACATGCCCATGCTACACCCATGTCTATGATCCCCTGACAGTTGTGCACTAAGGGGCCCTTTTACTAAGCTATGGTACATAAGTACATAAGCACCGCCATACTGGGAAAAGACCAAGGGTCCATCAAGCCCAGCATCCTGTCTCCAACAGCGGCCAATCCAGGCTTCAAAAACCCAGCAACCCCCCCCCCCCCCCCCCCCCCGCAAAAAAAAAAAATTAATAATGTTCAATGGACTTTTCCCTCAGGAATCTGTCCAAACCCCCTTTAAATTCCGTAAGGCCAGCTGCTGTCACTACATTCTCCGGCAACGAGTTACAGAGTCCAACTACACGCTGAGTAAAGAAAAACGTTCTCCTATTTGTTTTAAATCTACCATATTCTAGCTTCATCTTGTGTCCCCTGGTTTTGTTGTTGTTTGAAAGTGTAAACAATTGCTTCACATCTGTCCGCTCTACTCTCATTATCTTGTAGACTTCTATCATATCACCCCTCAGCCGCCTTTTCTCCAAGCTGAAGAGTCCTAACCTGAAGAGTAGCACACATTTACCACGACTTAAAAGGGCTTTCCATGAGACACATTCGTACATCCTGCAGAAAAATTCTTACATTCTTCTTGCAGAGGATGTGTCTGGGGGCAGAGAGTGGGCATGACAGTGGAAATCACAGCAGCCACATTACCACTCGCTAACTAATTAGCAGGGGATTACCACATGAGCCTTTACTGCCTACAAAACGGAGCTAATTTTGGCTAATGGCCAAGTGCTAATGGCAACATTAGCGCATAGCCATTCATTGTGAAAATGGTAAATTAGCTATGGTAAAATGGTCTTAGCATGCGGAAAAGACCCACATAAGGGCACGCTAAGGCCACTTTTCATTGCAGCTTAGCAAAAGGACTCCTAAGTAATTTAGGCACACTTTTTAGAATAGCACCTAGCACTTACACACGTAAATACGTTTGTTTATTAAAATTTGATGAATCACTTTTTTTAATGAATAAATGAAAGAGTGATGTACAATATAAAAATCCAAACAATAATAGAAAAGGAATGCCAAAAGTTTTAAAGGAAAGAGCACAAACATACCAGAGAGCAGTCATACTACTGTATACCAAACTGCACCGAACACCTGCCACCCCCAGTAATGCACTAAGGGGTATATTCTATAAGTAGGGCCTAAAAATCAGCGCCAAACATTTATCATACTTAGTTCAATTCTATAAACAGTATGCATCCTTTAGGCACCTGCAATTAGGTCTGCTGTGAGCAGGCTTAAATACAGATGCCTATAGGTAGACACAATTTGGCAATATTCTATATAAGCACGCTTAATTGGAAATACCCCTATCCATTCCCTCAAATATGTACGCACATTAGAATTTATACACACATTGTTATAGAATATGATATGCACATAAATTCTAATTATTGTCAATTAGTACTGATTGGTTACCAGCCAGTTAGCACTGATTGGCTCATTACTCAATTAAGTTAAGCACGTTAAATTGGGCATATTGCCAATTTAACATGCGTAACTCAAAGCACCATATAAAGAATCTGGCACTAAGAAAATACTGGCACCAATCACATGCATGAGCACCACCATTAGTGCACTTTCGGGCTTATTTTCGAAAGAGAAGGACGCCCATCTTTCGACACAAATCTGAAGATGGACATCCTTCTCACAGGGTCATCCAAATCGGCATAATCGAAAGCTGATTTTGGACATTTCAAACTGCTTTCCATTGCAGGGACGGCCAAAGTTCACCGGGGTCTGTCAGAGGCCTAGCGAAGGTGGGACTTGGGCGTGCCTAATACTTGGACGTCCTCGACCCATAGTCGAAAGAAACAAGGACAACCCTGATGAACACTTGGATGACTTTACCTGGTCATGTTTTTCTTACAACCAAGCCACAAAAAAGTGCCTGAACTGACCAAATGACCACCGGAGAGAATTGGGGATGACCTCCCCTTACTTCCCCAATGGTCACTAACCCCCTCCCACCCTCAAAAAAACATCTTTCAAAATATTGATTGCCAGCCACAGATGTCATGCTCAGGTCCATCACAGCAGTATGCAGGTCCCTGGAGCAGTTTCAGTGGGTGCAGTGCACTTCAGGCAGGCAGACCCAGCCCCATCCTCCCCTACCTGTTACATTTGTGGAGGAAACAGTGAGCCCTCCAAAACCCACGACAAACCCAATGTACCCACATCCAGGTGCCCCCCTTTACCCATACGAGCTATGGTAGTGGTGTACAGTTGTGGATAGTGGGTTTTGGGGGCTCAGCACACACAGTAAGGGAGCTATGTACCTGGGAGCAATTTATGAAGTCCACTGCAGTGCTCCCTAGGGTGCCCGGTTGGTGTCCTGGCATGTCAGGGGAACCAGTGCACTAGAAATGCTGGCTCCTCCCATGACCAAATGGCTTGCATTTGGTCATTTCTGAGTTGGACATCCTTGGTTTCCATTATCGCCGAAAATCAGAAATGACCAAGTCTAGGGATGACCAAATTTCAGGATTTGGACGTCCCTGACCGTATTATCGAAACAAATGAGGGACGTCCATCATGTTTCGAAAATACGGGTTTTCTGAGCCCTGGATCTGGACGTTCTACGAGGACATCCAAATCGAAGAGAGGACATCCCTTTCGATTATTCCCCTCTTTGGCACCTAAATTTCTGTGCTAGCTTCTAGAATTGATTTGCAAATACCTAGCTTGTACTTTACTATATTAAAAGTTATACATAAGCATGAAGCATTGTTTAAACTGAGTCCTGCAAATGAAAGGAAGGTATTAGCACAAATGGCTAATAAAGCTTACCATGCCCGCTACACAAAGTCCTGTTCATTCATCCTAATTCTGACCTGCTATTCCAGTTCTGAACCTTTCTGAAACCAAAATAACAATCGTGCTGCAGTCATTTTAACGACATAGAGTAGACCAGGTCCAGATTTATATCCCACACCCCCGCACAGGTGCAGAATCATCAGTGCCAATGGGAAGGAGGAGAGGAAAGACGTGGTACCCCAGACACCCCTCATGTAATACTTATGCATAATGGAAATCTAGTCTTGGAGCAAGCTACTAAAAGTCATCTTATTTTGCTTGTACAGTGCAGTTAGCAAGAATTGTTTGAACCATTGTCCAAAGCTGAAAGGCATTCGTATGTTCCCATATGCTCCATGATTGTATCTACACCTTTCAGTTTGTATCTTTTAACATGATCAGCGTCACGCGTAGTTTGTCATCTCTGGTTCTGATTTCATCATATTGTATTTCCACACTTCCTCAGCAGGTTAATTCCCCTCCAAAAAGCCATATTCAACACCGAACAAGAGATTTCTGCATATTAGCTGCAATCCCCCATTGTATGAGGATTACTAGTGTTTGGTGTCAGCTCTGTATGTCACTGGGTAGGGGGGGGGGCAGGGCCGTGCCAAGGGTCTCTGGTGCCCCCCTGCAGACTATCAGTTGGTGCCCCCCCCTTCCTCGTCTCGCTTCTTCATTAGATGTTTCTCCATTGCTACCTGGCTTTCCTTTAGACTGAAAACTACAGGCCCAGCCAGACCTGACAAAAGGGTCTACCACACCCTTCAATGTCAAGCATATACTAGAAAACTGTAAATTAGCTTACACAGGAAAGCAGTATTAAAAAATAAACACAATTCCTGCTGTTTCTTAACACTGCTCTCCAGAGAAAGCACTGCCTTTATAAAGGCTTTTCAGTGGGACTTAGCCTATTAAAAACTATTAGCATAATTAGGAATGGCCAGCCCTTGTAACTGCAGAGACCTAAGCTTTGATTATGCATGTTCCTGTCTTTGTTACAGTGGGGGGGGGGGGGTCTCTTCATCTCATTTACACAGTCTGACCTCGGACCCTGGCTCACTGGGAGCCCAGTCTCTTGGAGACTGCTATACATTGCAAAATAAGATAGCAGATGTAAATTCTCAAAGTGGACATATTCCAAACACTAAAATGAAAATAAAACGATTTTTTTCTACCTTTGTTGGCTGGTGACGTTCTTTTTCTGATCATGCTGGCCCAGTATCTGATTCTGTTGCTGGTATCTGTCCTCTTAACTCTGTTTCCAGGGCTTCCTTTCCACTGTATGTATCCCTCATTGATAAGTCTCTGACTCTAAAATTTAGCAATTTCATTAAAGCAAAATGTATTTTGAAATATCACAAACGCTCCCTATCCAAGCAGAATGTTTTATATAAAAACAAACACACAAAAAAAGCAATCAGATTTTTACTTACCAGCTATTCTACACTATACGTCAGCTAAACTTCCTCAGCCAATTAAATGGATTCCAGCTGTAGCTATGATAATTATGTACACATCATTGCAGTCATGCCCTCCTCTCAGTGTACATGCTCAAAAAACAAAAACTTTGAACCACTTACAGATAACAATTACACTATTTATTTTTTATTTCTCCCCAGTCTCACTTGCACACCTGCCTCCAAACCTGTTCTCTTTAATTTGAATGTTGTTCCAGCTCACCCTGAATGAAAGTTGTTCACAGACCAAGGCCATAAATAGCTGCTGGTTGTACTCTTTGAAGTGTGTCTGTCTCAGCACTGGTGGGCTACCTTCACTTCCTGATGTGGAAAGGCAGGGGAGAGAGGAGAATCACAACTTCAGGTAAAAGATTTTGCAAGTGAGTGGTGCCCAGTCCAAGGGGAATGGAATCTTTGGATTTGAGGGACAGTGGAAGGAGTGATAGTTGATAAAAAAAAAAAAAGGATCACTGAGGGGATCACAAGGTCTTTGGTTGCCTGTACATCCAACCCCCCCCCCCCCCCCCCCCCCCCCCCACACACACACACACACATACGCAGAGGGGGATCCTGGAATACAATATAAACTCAGGCTGAGAAAAAGGAGTAGGTGCTGCCCTTAGGAATGGCAACTGGAAAGGAATTTGGAGCTTCAGGTAGATAAGGGGAATCCAGCCTAGAAGCAGGAGTCAGAGCAGGGGAAGCCTGTTCTAGTCCAGGGTGTAGCCCTGCAAGTTGCATCCTTAGAAGAAGGACAGCCTAAAGGGTTTGTGCCTGAAGGAGTGGGATTGATAGCAGGAGTAATCGGGTCAGCCTTAGAATTATCACTGGCCCGACAGGATGGGTATGTAGGAAAAGGAGGAGATGTACGTATGTAAATAACAAAAGAGACCAAAGACAATGCTGTAAATAAATCATGAAGGGAGAAAGGTACAGGCATTCCTCCTGAAGGGATAACTGAATAATTGGAAAGTGGTTTGGAGTTGAAGTCATCACAGACTGGCCTCTGAAGGGTTGTATCATTGACTGCCCATTGCAGGAGTGATAGTAAAAGTTGATGTTGCATTTGAAACCATCTGAGTGCTGTGTGGTTCTTGCACATGAGACTGGGGATGCTTGCTCTCTAGACTGAATAAGGCGATAACATAGAGGCTATCACAAGCTCCAAAAACCCTAGATATCTATTCTGGACCCAAGCTCGACTGCAGGCGAACTGGAACTGTGAGTGTGGTGGTCGATTAGTTTTTGCAAAAAATCATCGAGGGACCGCCCTCCCCAAATACCTTTTAAAACAGCAGTTCACCAGCAGCAATCAAGAGCAGCCAGCGACTGATACACACTGCTCACACCAGCCCCACAGCCTTCACTGTGATGCAATTTCCTGTTTCCGCATAGGCAGGAACATGCCAGAGGGAAGGCTGTGGGGCCGGCAGGAACAGTGTGTGTCAGTCGCTGGCTGCTCGTGTTCACTGCCGGCAAAGAACTACTGTTTTAAAAGATACGGGGGGGGGGGGGGGGCTCAATTTTTACAAAAATGAGGGCGGGAGAAGGCAGCGGAAGCAGGGGGCAGCAGCAGGCCCCTTGTTTTCCCCAGGCCCAGCTTTGTCTCTTGACAACCCTGATACCTGATGCAAATAGACTTGCCTCAGATCACAAGGAGCATCACTGGGATTTGAACTTTGGGTTTCCAGGTTCACATCCCACTGCACTAAGTAAAAGGCTGGATTGCTGCTTCACTCTGTTGGAAAGCTAGCTGCCACACTACCCCCTCCTATTCCCAGGCAGGTACTGCATTGAGGCACCGAAGCAAAAACAGTGAGGGAAAGGGACTTTGAAAGATAAATATATCTATCTAATGGCTGACAGAAAATGCATTATTTACAGAGAGTCCATGAGTTATTGATGATCTGTAAACTCATGAGTGGCAGCGTGAGGCAGAGTGCACACACACACAGAGTAATGTCTGTTTGTAAAGTAAAACTGGGCAGCTGTCAGGAAAACTCTGAGATGGAGAAAAAAAAATGAGATAGCAAACCTTCACGGATTCTCTCTTAATCGCTAAGCCCCAAGACGGAAGTGCAAGCTTTGTTCTGCAAATATCTTCCTATAATGTTAATCTTTAAGGGTTTAATTTTTAGTGGACACATGAACTGTGGCACCACAACATCATCTGGAAAATTCCTGCATCCTGGGGTGGTGTTGGGGGGGGGGGGGGGTTACATTGCAGATATTTGTGCTGCTGAGGCTACTACTGCAAATATCAAAATAACTGACTTGGTCAGATCTTCTCTACTGTGGGTTAATATATGGACATGGGTCGAGGGTGGGAAGATATGCTTCATACAAGAATTTGAGCATATCGTAGTTCTTCCAACAGGCACATTCAGCTCACTCTGTTTATATTGTGAACCTGTCCAAGCTAATTGATCTGTTTGACTATAAACTGAGACCTGAACTTTGCAACCATTTCCTCTCTCATTCTATAATGTGAGCTCCTAAATACAAGAGCCATTGGCATGCTCAGATTACAAAATACTACAATTTACACACATGAATGTTTCAGATTTGCACATAAGTACTAGCTGGGCATGAAGGGCTAGATTCTATGTAAGACGCCTAAAAAAATCTGTGCAGAAAACATTTCTGCCTAAGCGTATTCCAGAAGCAGCGCCTAGATTTAGGTGCAGTATATAGAATACACTTAGTTGATATTCTAGTGCCTAAAACTATGCGCATCCATTTACATCAACAAAAATGTGGTATAAATCCCTGCATGTAGATTTGCGCACACTGCGCCATATTCTATAACTACGCGCATAAAGTTAGGAGCGCCCATTTCCCTGCCCATAATCATGCCCCTTTGTTGCCTGCGTACATTAAAAGTTAGGTGCAATGCATTACAGAGTGTGTTTAGCGAGTTGTGTGCATAAACTCTAATTATTATTGTTATTTGTTGCATTTGTATCCCACATTTTCCCACCTCTCTGCAGGCTCAGTGTGGCTTACATATTACCGTTAGCGGCGTTAGCCGATTCCGGTCTGAACAAATACATGGTATGAATGAATACAAGGTGATATTGTGGTAGATAAGGTACATGTATGGTAGGTACAATTGGGGGGAACTTAGGGAGATGGGGGGAGGGAGGAGGAGTTGGGTAATGTCCATTACATTCTTTGGTTACATTGTGTCGTAGGTGTCCATGTATTTTTATGTTGGGTCGGTGAGGTATGTGTCATGTATCCAGGTCCCTCACCATAAATAATTTTATGAACAGTCGTGCAGATTTTGAAGGTGATACATTCCTTGCTTGGTAGCCAATGCAGTTTCTCTCGGAGTTTTGCGCTGTCAAAACACGTTTTTCCAAATGTAAGCCTGGCTGCTGTGTTTTGGGCGGTCTGAAGTTTCTTTATGATTTGTTCTTTGCATCCCGCATAAATTCCGTTGCAGTAGTCTACATGGCTTAGTACCATTGATTGTATCAGGTTGCGAAATGTTTCCCTCAGGAAGAATGGTTTCACACATTTGAGTTTCCACATTGAGTGGAACATTTTCTTTGTTGTGGATTTCACTTGGCTCTCTAGTGTAAGGTTACGGTCGAATGTAACGCCAAGGATTTTCAGGCTGTCTGAGATAGGGAGGGTGTAATTTGGGGTGTTTACAATTAGCACCCAGCATTTTGGCGCCTAACTTTTGATGCAATTCATAGAATTGCCCCCTCTGTCATTGTGAGACCCCAAATGAGGGTTGGGAGTGGGCCGGAAAACTAAAGCAGCCATACAAAAGGAATGAACACAAAATAAGTATTTATTTACAGAACTCCCCTGGCCTGTTCCTTTACAGGGCCCTATACATAGTGTGGGTAAACCTCTGCATTTTAAGAAACACAGTTATTAAGCAGGTCTCTAGTGCCAGGCCTAACACAAATTGTGACTGCCGGAGTTGCCACGCACCAAACACAGTCTATAGTTCTTGCTTCCCCTCAAAGGTCTAGGTCTGGCTCCAGCCAGGCCTCAGCAAAGCTTGCAAGGCTTAACAAAAGCACAAGGTTGGCTTACCTCAGCCAGATCACAGCAGCTAGACCAGGTCACAGTAGCAAGATGCATTCAGTCAAGGCATAAACTGGGACTTCAGTTCTTCCTTCCCTGAGCCTCCTTAACTTCAGTCTGGCTCTGTCTTCTATACTCCCAGGTATGGGCTCTGCCCCTCCCAGCTCACCTCCTCCTGGTGTGAGTTTCATGCTCTTAAGGTGTCCAGGTTATTGGAGAGACTGTTTTTAAGGTGGCACAGGCTATCAGAGAGACTTTTCTTAAGGGAAAGGGGCAGTGTTCTGTTGACTCCCTCACAGTGTTTATTTACATATTTATTTATTTGTTTGTTTATTTGGATTTATTATCCACCCTTATAAAGAGATTCACTCAAGGTAATGTACAGCAGGTACAGTTTCCAAGTTTTTCCTACATAAGCACACAACTGTGGAATGCACTACCAAAAGCCGTGAAAACAACATACAACCACCTAAACTTCAGGAAATCACTAAAAACTAACTTATTCAAAAAGGCATACCCTACTGACCCAACTTAAATGCCTGTACCCTGCTACACAAGGAAACGTAAGCTAGTAATGGACTGTAACACATGAACCTTTTTCCACCAAAATACCAGTTTGTATTTGTTCTTTACCGGCATGGTGAACGCCTTACGGTACTATGTAAACCACATTGAGCCTGCAAATAGGTGGGAAAATGTGGCATACAAATGTAACAAACAAATAAATAATAAGAACATTTACTATCCCGCCCATCAAACCTGAGCGGCTTACAATTTAAAAAAGGGATAGAATGAGAAAGACAAAACTGACAAGACCTGGAACATGAGGAACAGGGGAAGAACTACAATATCATCAAAACTGAAAGGGAGGGGGGAGCACAGAAGGATGATGATGTGTTCCAGAACACAATCCACACATAGCAGTCAACCATAGGCTTTAACACCATAACAATAGCAAAACAACCAAATATAAGCATTAATAAAATTAATGAAACCTAATAATAGGACTAACATGAAACAGTATCAGAAATATACTCATTTAACAGCAATATAATTTAATAGAAATATGATAAATGTCACTACAATACAAACAGTACCATAATAATCAGCATGGAACATTCAAATAACATAGATATAATACAATGTCAGTATAATACCAATGTAACACTTAGTAAACACACATTAGAACATTCAAATAACACTGATAAGATGATAATGCTGTTCCTACAATGCAGTGAAATATCTTACTATGTTACTAGGGATCAAATGCAGATATATAGACAGGAACAAGATGGGTGGCTAAATTCCCAAGTAGCCTTGTACTGTGTAATTGATACGTTGGGTATTTTACACAACTCATCAAGATTCCTGTCTGTGCTGAGCAACAGTGGTCCCCATTATGGGGCCAAGCTCCTTTTAAGTTTAGAGCAAGAGCCCCTTTCTCCTCCTCACTTTCTTGGTGTGCATGGACTATCGAACAGTAGTGAGAACAGTTGAGTCTCATATGAAATGTCATTAAGTTGCACTTCTGCCATCTAAACAAGTGCCTGTACGAAATATGTAAACTGCTTTGATTGTAACCAGAGAAATCCTATCCCCTATGTAATTTAAGGGCTATAGTTATTAAATGCTGTAACATCAGAGTCCTTGGTGAACCAAAGAAAATTCATCTGTGCTTAGAGCCTCTAAAGTCAAACCACCCAGGTATCTGATTTATTTCTGACCCTCAAGGTTCCCATTATGTGTATAGCTGTTAATGAATAATCATGACACCAAACTTTGACCTTCACACATGCTCCTGTTGTCATCTGGTAATTTAATAAAAATATCATACAGTTTCAGAACATGCATTTATGTTAGAACACTGTTACATCATAGGCCTTGCAAAAGAGCTTCAACATCCATTAAATAATGGCAGAAATTAAACCATGTGAAAAAGCTGAAGGGATATCAAGGCTCTTCAGAAAGGAATGTCCTATGCAATAAAAGTCCGTTTCCATCTGTCATACTTTTTCCTATGAAAGGAGTCCAATGGAAATATAAAATCTTTTGCTGAACAACAGGGCCTGTGCACAGGTATTAGGTATCCTAGGTAACCTAAGATTTGCAACCCCCTCTGCTGTTGGAGAAAGAGGAAGCTGCTGCAGCAATTTTCTGTGGGCATAGGATCCAATTCCGTGGGTGATGAGCATCTCCCAATATCGAGCAAGCCCCTTCCCCATGTCCAGGGAGGGGTAATTTGTATTGTGTTTAGCACATAAGACCATAAGAATAGCCATTCTGGGTCAGAACAATGATCTTCCATCTAGCCCAGTATCCTGTTTCCAACATTGGCCAATCCAGGTCACAAGTACCTGGCAGAAACCCAAATTGTGGCAACATTCCATGCTACCAATCCCAGGGCAAGCAGTGGCTTTCCCATGTCTGTCTCAATAGCAGACTATGGACTTTTCCTCCAGGAACTTGTCCAAACCTTTTTTAAACCCAGATATGCTAACCTCTGATACTACATCCTCCGACGATCTGATGAAGAAGGGCAACCTTCGAAAGCTAATCAAGAAATGTATTGTTGAGTGAAAAAATACTTCCTTCTATTGTTTTAAAAGTATTTGTCAGCCATTTCTTTTCCAAGCTGAAGAGCCCTAACCTCTTTAGCCTTTCCTCATATGAGAGGAATTCCATCCCCTTTATCATTTTGGTTGCTCTTCTTTGAACCTTTTCTAATTCTGCTATATCTTGTTTGAGATACGGCGACCAGAACTAAACGCAGTACTCAAGGTGAGGTCACACCATGGAGTGATTCAGAGGCATTATATTATTTTCGGTCTTATTTACCATCCCTTTCCTAATAGTTCCTAGCATCCTGTTTGCTTTTTTGGCCACCACCACACACTGGGCATAAGATTTCAGTGTATTGTGTACAACACCTATATCTTTTTCTTGGATGCTGACCCATATGGTGGACCCTAACATCAGGTATCTATGATTCAGATTATTCTTCCCAATGTACATTGCTTTGCATTTGTCCACATTAAATTTCATCTGCCATTTGGAAGCCCAGTCTTCCAATTTCCTAAGGTCTTCCTGTAATTTTTCACAGTCCACGTGTGTTTTAACAACCTTGATTAGTTTTGTGTCATCTGCAAATTTAATCACCTCACTCACTGTTCCGATTTCCAGATCATTTATAAATATGTTAAAAAGTACTGGCCCCAGTACAGATCCCTGTGGCACTCCACTATTTACCCTCCTCCATTGAGAGAAATGATCATTTAACCCTACCCTCTGTTTTCTGTCCAATAACCAATTTCTAATCCACAACAGAACATTGCCTCCTATCCCACAACTCTTAAATTTTCTCAGGAGTCTCTCATGAGGAACTTTGTCAAAAGCTTTCTGAAGATCTAGATACACTACATCAACTGTACCACCTTTATCTACATGTTTATTCATGCCTTCAAAGAAGTGAAAAAAATTGGTAAGGCAAAATCTTCCCTTCGCTGAAACCATGCTGACTCTGTCCTATTAAACCATATTTATATATGTGTTCCATAATTTTATTCTTTATAATAGTTTCCACTATTTTACCCGGCCCTGACATCAGGTTTACCAGTCTGTAATTTTCTGGCTTACCCCTGGAACCCTTTTTAAAAATTGGCAACACGTTGGCCACCCTCCAATTTTCAGGTACTACAGATGACTTTAATGATATGTTACAGATTACTAACAGCAGATCAGCAATTTCATGTTTGAGTTCTTTCAGTACCCTTAGATGCATGCCGTCTGGTCCAGATGATTTACTACTTTTTAATTTGTCGATTTGGCTCAGTATGTCTTCCAGTTTTACCAAGATGTTTTTCAGTTCCTCTGCATCATCAACCTTGAAAACCATTGAGTGAATTCCTTACATCTTCTTCCATAAAGACCAAAGCAAGGACTTCATTCAGTTTCTTCACTATGGCATTGTCCTCCCTGAGTGCCCCTTTTGCTCTTTAATGATTTTATGGTCCCACTGATTCCCTGGCAGGCTTTCTGCTTCTGATGTACATGAAAAAGCTCTTACTGTGAGCTTTTGCCTCTACAGCAAGTTTCTCTTCGTATTCTTGTTTAGCCTTATTTATCAGTGCTTTGCATCTAACTTGCCAGTGCTTGTGTTGCTTCTTATTTTCCTCATTTGGGTCCTTTTTTTCATTCTTTGAAGGATGCTTTTTGGCTCTAATAGCCTCGTTCACATTACCTGTTAACCATGCTGACTGTCATTTTCTCTTCTTTCCACCTTTATCAATATGTGGAGGAGTGGCCTAGTGGTTAGGGTGGTGGACTTTGGTCCTGAGGAACTGAGTTCAATTCCCACTTCAAACACAGGCAGCTCCTTGTGACTCTGGGCAAGTCACTTAACCCTCCATTGCCACATTGAGCCTGCAATGAGTGGGAAAGCATGGGGTACAAATGTAACAAAAAAATGTGAAGTGTGTCTGGTATTCCAAGATGGCATTTTTGAACAATATTCATACCTGATTTAATGTCCTAACCTTTGCAGCTGATCCTTTTAGCTTCTTTTTAACCAGTTTCCTCATTTTATCATGGTCACCTTTTCAAAAATTAAATGCTGCTACAGTAGATTTCCTTTGTGGCTTCATTCCAGATAGTAGCTCAAATTTGATCATGTTATGATCACTGTTTCCCAGTGGACCCAACACCATTATCTCTTGTACTATGCCCTGCACTCTATCAAGGACTTGATCTAAAATGGCTTCCCCCTCTTGTCGGTTCCTGGACCAGTTGCTCCAAGAAGCAGTCATTTGTTACATCTAGGAATTTTATCTCCCTGGCGCTCCCTGATATAACATTTATCTAGTCACTATTAGAGTAATTGAAATCAATAGAGAGCAAAAAAAAACCCACCTCTCTTCTACTTAAGAGAAACATCCGACCGATATTAAAATTAGTGGTGAAAAAAGACCTCAGGTAGCGAAAGACCTTCAAACAACAGCCCAAAGCTGATAATAGTAAGGAGCTCATATTCAATCATCAGT
This sequence comes from Microcaecilia unicolor, assembly GCF_901765095.1. Taxonomy (NCBI): domain Eukaryota; kingdom Metazoa; phylum Chordata; class Amphibia; order Gymnophiona; family Siphonopidae; genus Microcaecilia; species Microcaecilia unicolor. The sequence goes on along the minus strand of NC_044042.1, from coordinate 34,860,485 downwards.
CATTAAAAAAAATTTTTTTTAAACCCCTCCACTTCAAATCTATAACATAGCAGAAAAAACAGTTGGGTCTTCTACATAAAATAGGCGACAAAATCCAGTCATTAAAGTAACTTCTCAGCAATTTTATCAAACATGGCAAATCCAAATGGCAGCATCGAAAGACAAACTATAAACAGATATTCAACGCTGGTGCTGACCACCACTGGCTGAATATCGGCCAGTATGCTTCCACTGGTGGCTTCGCTGTTACTTTTCATTCTCTTGTCACATGTGTTTGTAGGCAGGGCCGTTTGCTTCTGTAGTAATTAAAGATTTACCATACAGCATTTAAGCCAGGAAAAGGTTGCTTATTTATTTATTAGGATTTATTCACTGCCTTTTTGAAGGAATTCACTCAAGGCAGTGTACAATAAGAATAAAGCAAACATAAGCAATAGACAATTACAGCAGTAAAAATATTCAAATAACAATACAAAGTATGGCATATGTGGAGGGACATAATCGAACGTGAACGCCCATCTCCATGGGCGCCTATCTCTGAGGACGGGTACGTGAAGGGGCGGGACAGACCGTATTTTCGAAAAAGATGGACGTCCATCTTTTGTTTCGATAATACTGTTGGTGCCGGGCAAATGCATCGGATTTGTGCAGATTTCAGCTAGGCGGTATCGGTTTTCAGCGATAATGGAAACCGAAGGTGCCCAGCTCAAAAACGAACAATTCCAAGGCATTTGGTCATGGGAGGGGCCAGGATTCGTAGTGCACTGGTCCCCCTCACATGCCAGAACACCATTACCATAGCCCTTATGGCTGAAGGGGGGCACCTAGATGTGGGTACAGTGGGTTTTGGGGGCGGTTTAGAGGGCTCCCATTTACCACCACAAGTGTAACAGGTGGGGGGGGGGGGGGGGATGGGCCTGGGTCCACCTGGGTGAAGTCCACTGCACCCACTAACAACTGCTCCAGGGACCTGCATAGTGCTGTGATGGAGCTGGGTATAACATTTGAGACTGGCATACAGGCTGGCAAAAAAGTTTTTAAAGTTCTTTTTTTTTGGTGGGAGGGAGTTAGTGACCACTGGGGGAGTCAGGGGAGGTCATCCCCAATTCTCTCCGGTGGTCATCTGGGCAGTTGGGGCACTTTTTGGGGACTTGTTTGTGAAAAAAAAAAAAAGGGTCCAAAAAAAGTGACCCAAATTTGCGGTAAAAATGCCTTTTTTTTCGATTATCGGCCGAAGGCGCCCATCTCTCCTCGGCTGATAAACACGCCCCAGTCCTGCCTTCAACATGCCTCCAACACGCCCCCATCAACTTTGTTCGTTCCCGCAACGGAGTGCAGTTGAAGACGGCCAAAACTGGCTTTCGATTATACCGATTTGGGTGCCTTTGCGAGATGGGCGCCCATCTCCCGATTTGGGTCAAAATATGGGTGCCCATCACTTTCGAAAATAAGGCTGATAGTATACTACTTACAATGTCATCACAATATGTAATAAAACATTTTAATAGACAGCATAGGGTATAATCAAAGATAGAACATATAGATAGGCAGAGTAAGAAGAGTTTTAAAATAAGGGAACTAATTTTAATTTAAATTTAGTTAGGTCCATGCATGCAAAACTGTGATTGTATCTTATAAAAGTACCTTTTATAAGGTAAGTATAGTACAGTGAAAATAATTGGGTCAGTATTCAAAAGCACCTACCCAGAACATCTCCTGCTGTCTGAATGTACTACTGACTGGGATATTCAGCAGCACTATCAGGATAGCGCGTCTGAAGATCCTTACACACCGCCTCAGTACACTGCATATGGCGCCTGAGCAGAGGGTGGGTGGAGCCAGGACAGTCTCAAAACTTATCGAGAGAGTGACAATATTCAGTTCTGGCACTGAAAAGCCAGATAGATTTTGAATGTCACAGCTGGCACTGAAAAACAAAATGCTGACTGCTGTGGCTGAATATTGACCTGAATATGTGTGTCTCACACACACACACACACACACAAACAAACAAACAAACAAACACACACAGAGCAGAAGAAACCATTTTACAAAAAAAAAAAAAACCCAGCATCACTTGGAGCCTTGCATGCGTGAGTAGCCCTGCTTACATGTACAAGTGACAGTTTTGCAAAACCACTGGTCCCGGTGGAGCAAAACAGTGATGCTCCATAACACAAACTTTCACAATCCTGAGAGGTAAGCACTGTTCCCCTCTCAATGACCCCTGCAATCCTTAGGTCCAAACAAGCAGTTAGCTGTTACAAATACTACTGTGGAAAAGTTTGAGGTATGCATGTATTGTCCTTGCATAATTAAGAATTCATCTATACTTTGAAGGACTGCTCCAACCCCACCTAAAACCTGCCCCTTAAAATTTCTGCAAGCTGCTGCTTCCACATATAAGCAGTGCCATGTCTAAAATCCCTATGTATACATATATGAAGATTTAAATGTGAAAATGATGCCTAACCTGTCCAAACATCACCTGGTATGTCTAAAAATCATTGGTAAGAGTGTTGTTCATGGGTTATTTCATAATGCATATTCTGAATATCTGTACACACCATAAAATAAGTTCACAATGTAATTTTTTTTCATCCTTTAGAAATCTAGTTGAAAACACACTCAAACTTTATAAAGCCGTTCCCCTCCACTGATTCTTCAATCTTTCAAGTTTGAAGATGCTTTGCATAGTAATGGCATATTCCTTCTTCAATAAGATAAGACCAGAGGTGCCGCCGACTTTAACCATTATGAAACACTTGACTGCCAATTGCTTCTCAAATTAATATACGGGCCTCTCTGCATCCAGTTCACCAGAAGGGAATGCTATTTTTTTAGTAAGGTTTTCTGTTGCAATCATGACACAGAAGAAAGACTTCTATGAATAAGATCTGTGCTCTGTAATTACTGCAAATAAGGGCAGACCAAAACAAAAAAAGAAACATAAGAAATGAAAGGAAATGAGCAGAGGCATTTTTGCCTTCTGTGTAGCAATAAACATCAAAGCATTTTGATTCAAAGTTGTGAACATCGTCAAATCAACACTAATATTTTTTGCATTGAAGTGGAATTGTTTAAGAGGCGTTTCTGCCTCTCTCCATGCTCTCGCATATTATGTGGAATTATAGATAAGTACAGCATATTTCAGTTCAGCTTTGCCCTATTTTAAATATTAAACTAAATGATAAACAATGGGAGGTCGTCATTTAGTCCTTCTCAAAATTGCGGTTTTGCCTCCAATGCTTTTCAAAGTCTCTCTTTGCCTTTCTTATCAGCGCTTTGCATTTGACTTGCCATTCTTTATGTAGTTTCCTATTATTTTCAGTCAGAACCTTCTTCCGTGTTCTCAAGGATTTTCTTTTAGCTCTAATAGTTTCTTTCATTTCACTTTTTAATTATGCTGGCTTTCATTTGGTCTTCCTTCCTCCTTTTTTAATACAAGGAATATATTTGGCCTGGGCTTCCAGGATGGTAGTTTTGAACAGCATCCATACCTGATGTAAATTTTTGACCTTTGCAGCTGCTCCTCCAAGTTTTATTTTTCACCGTTCTTCTCATTTTATCATAGTCTCATTTTTGAAAGTTAGATGCTAATGTATTAGATTTCCTGTGTGTACTTACCAGTGGCGTAGCCACAGGTGGGCTTGGGTGGGCCAGGGCTCACCCATTTATGGCTCAGGCCCACCCAACAGTAGCACATGTTTAGTGGTAACTGGTGGAAATCCCAAGCTCTGCCAGCTGAAGATTTTCCCCTGATGGTAATGAAAACGCTACTCTCCATGACACCGGCACCTGCGCATGTTCAGTTTTCAGTACATGCCTGCTGCCAAGGTGGAAAGAAGCGTTTTGCCACCAGCTGAGATTAAAAAAAAAATTTTAGGGGGGGGGGGAGAACACTTGGTGCCCACCCAATTCTTGCCTAGGCCCACCCAAAATCTGTTGTCTGGCTACGCCCCTGGTACTTACTCCAGAGCTTATATCAACAACCTCCTCTCACCTCAAGTGTTCAGCATTTCTCCTTCTCTACCATCCTTTCGCAGAGGTGGCCAGCATCTCTCTTCTTCCCTTTCCTACTTTCCCAGGTGTTCAGCGTCTCTGTCTTTTTCTTTCTCAATTCCCAATCCCTGTACTTCCCCCCCCCCCCCCCCCCCCCCCCCCAGGTGCCAGAATCTGTCTCTTTCCCTAACTCCACTGCCCTGTAGTGTTCAGCAGCTTCTCTTCCATTCTTTGCCCTTTCTGGACCAGCACAGATGCAGCATTCAGCATGTATCTTGAAGTCTCATTGTATCCAGTGCAGGACCTTGAGCATCTGTACATGCTCAAGGCCAACCTGGCCCCTGCCCTCTTCAAAACTGGAAGTTCAGAGGGAGCCATGACTTGGTAGGTATTAAGAATGCACAGAAACATAAGGCCTCACACTGACTAAGACTCCAGGAGATATGCTGACTGCAACCCCAAAATTGTGCCAAACTGGGAGGATGCCTACTCCACCTAATTGGAGGATGCCTACTCCACCTAATGGTAGGGCTGGCCCTGCTTAAAGAATGTCTCATGCTGAAGGTACAACTTTCAGAGTTGAAGATTCTATATGATCATTAAGAAAATTTGTCTCGAATATGTAATTCAGAGAACTTAAGGATTTTACTTGAGAAGTAAAAATGTCAAACTGATAAACTTTCCAAATTTAGGGCCTCTTTTATCAAGCCACGTTAGCGGTTGCCACGTGACAATGCCGATGGAGCCCATTCAAGGTGAATGTGCTTTGTCAGCTTTATTGCACTGGGAGCCACTAGCGCGGTCTGATAAAAGATGCCCTTAGATATTAAACCTTGTATATTATTCTGCCACTATTTAGCAGACCTATGAAAATTATGGGGGCAATTCTATAACTGAACGCCTCCATTTAGGTGCCCCAAGGTCGTACGGTAAAAGTTTATTCTATAATGGAACTGAGGTGCCTAGGTTTTGTTATAGTTTATTCTACTTGCTATTCCTCCAGACTTAAAAATAAGATCACAGCAATTTACAATCCAATAAAACGTTAAAAGCAATCCTGAAAGGAACTCCAATAAAAGTAGAACAGGCACACAATTCAACCACAACTACAATAAAAACTACAAATGGCAAAAAAGCCAAAAAAACTAGCTAACCTAGCAGACCCCTAGGCTCAGTCCTCCCTAATCCCCTGGAAGGGCCACATCAAAAGCCAAATTGAAAAAACAATATGCCTTTAAAAGTTGTTTAAACCACAGAAGGGACTGCATATCCCAGAGAGGTTTTGGAAGAGAATTCCACAGGGAAGATGCCAGATAGAAAAAGGCCCCCTGGTATCAATGTACCTAACATTTTGGTGCCTGCACGAGGATTAGTCCAATTGATGCCCTAAGCACAGCCCAACAATGGTGCCCCTAGGCCCTTCCATCGCTTAACTGAGAAGACATGAAGGGCCCTGTTTACTAAGGCGCATTAGAATTTTTAATGCGCCCACAATTAGCGTGTGCATTAACCATGTAGGCACCTATAGGGATATTGTAAATGGTTAACACGCGTTAAAAATGTTAACGTGCCTATAACGTGGCTTTGTAAACAGGACCCTAAATTACAATAAGTGCTGAGAAATATCGTTATATAAACTATATATTTATAATGTTTTACACACACACACACACATATATATATATATATATATATATATATATATATATATATATATAATGATTAGAAAAACACTGAAGTTCATATTGGATAATGGGTATGACAGATGGCAGTGAAAGAGTTAAGGGCATGATAATGGGGGAAAAAACTCTTTGGTGCTCCCTTTTCCTTGATGTCCTAAGCACATGCTTATTTTATAGTATGACTGAAACTCTTGTTGAATGTGTCTTTCCCGTCATAAAATGGAGTTCTTTTCTTTGCTATGTTTTTAATATTGTAATTGTGAACCGCTTTGACCTTCTTAGAAAAGGCAGTATATCAAGTACCAATTAAATATTAAACATTCAGGGGCCCTTTTACTAAAGGGTTGTCACACAGCAACCTGGAACTAGCGCCAGCACAGCGCTACCGGCAGTAGTTCTGCCTCGAGTGCGTGCCGTTTCCTGCGCTATGGAAAATAATTCCATAATTTCTACCGTGGTGCTAACCCGGTGGTATCAGGCAGCATCATGTGCTGCCCAGTTACCACCAGGTTACCATGGGAGCCCTTACTGCCACCTCAACGGGTGATGGTAAGTGTCCCCCCCCCCCCCCCCCCCAATATGGCCACGTGGTAAGAATAATCTTCCCGCATGGCCATGTCTTTTTTAGGGACTTTTTACCTGCCGCTACTGCAGGACACTTTTAACCACAGCTTGGTAATAGGACCTCTAAGCATTTAGCTTAATGGTTAATCCAGGGCTGGCCTGCACCTACAGCAGCCATAGAGCTGGGGCAATTGTGCATGATTAAATAAACCGGAGATGCTTTAGAAGAAATTTACAGCAAAAGTTCACAATCAATGTACTGGGCTCTCTTATAGGCTTTTCTTTTTTGTTTTTAACTGAATATTTTCAAACATTTTCAGCATAATTACAAAGCATCAAAAACCTCATATCGGAAAATAGGATGAAACTCCAATCTTATCACAAAATGATAACAAGTATAATAATTGGAGGTACCACCTGTTATTTATTTATTTATTTATTTATTTATTTATAGTATGTGTATCCCACATTTTCCCACTTATTTGCAGGCTCAATGTGGCTTGCATAATTCCGTAAGTGGTGATTACCAGTTCCGGATGGGAGAAATACATAGTTGGGGTAAAGGGACAGATTAGGTTAGGTTACAAGAGGAAAGTTCATCCTATGATAAGAGCTAAAGGAATAGGTTAAACTTCATTCATGAAAAAACTTGAACAATTAGGATCATTAAATTGGAAATCAAGATAATTATGAGATATGGAGAATACATGTTGTGTAGTTGCATTTTGTTAATCTGAATTTATCATGAGTTGATATTGTATGCTTTCTTTAATAAATAAGTTTTCAGGTGTGAAGGCTCAAAGAATATATATCTAACATTAGCAAAAACGTAGGGCTCCTTTTACAAAGCCGCACTAGCAATTCCAGTGTAGCAGATGCAACAAAGCCTATTCAATTCCTATGGGTTTTCTTGTATTTACTGTACCAGAATTGCTAGTGCAGCTTTGCAAAAAGGAGCCCTTAATTACAGATTTCATGGGATATTTAAAAAAAAAAAAAAAATCATCCACCTTTACCAATACTTCTTGGTGGAGTTCCAGAAAAAGTTGAAATAAAATAAAAGTGGGAGGACGACCAAGGATTCCAAAGACTGAAAGGATATATAATAATAAAGATGTTTATTGAGGTATAAAGACTCGACACAACGTTGTGTTTCGGCCGTTAGGCCTGCATCAGGAGTCTTAATGCCGAATGCTTTTGAGAACTATTTGATGAAGGCAAATCCTCAACAAAGGGAGGTCTTTAGAAAGACCGTTGTGAAGGTGAGCGTGCTTCGTTGTCTCCTCTGACACAACGCTCGTATAGAATGCTGCAATAAGCCAATGAAAAAGTTTCCATCACTTCTTATTTTACCATACAAAAATCAGGAAAACACCACACATGCTGACCACAAAATTCAAGTGATTGATGATGACAAATTATATGCATAATCAAGTTCTTATAAGCCTCACATACCAGGGAAACCAGAATGGTGGCTCTGTACATCTGTTCCTCCAGTGACGCTTCCAAAATACCTGACACATCTAAGGCTTCCATCACATTCTGTTCTATTTCACCACCAGATCTTTCCTCCATGCCAATACTCTTCCGCTTTTTAATTGGAAGATATAAATTATAGTAAGGATGGAGCACTTCCTCTGGGATCTTCAACGCTTCCTTTAAATATTTCTTGAACAACTTCCTGGGTCCAATATTTTGTGACAGAGGAGAACTGTAAAACCTTAAATTCAAATGCCTTGGTCTGATTTCAGTCATCTCTAATCTTCTCTGTACATTACCATGATCTCAAGCCAGAGAAGTTTGAACCTTCTATATACCATCAAACTTCTTATCCAATACATTCACCTCTCCTTCACAATATGCCACTTTCTCCTCTAAAGAATTGACCCAGGTTTTCATCGGCTTTATCAACTTCTCGAGTACACCCCCTGTTCCCCACAGTACTATCGAGGCTAACAATAGCCTGCTAAATAGACTCCAGAGAAATTACTGCCATCTACACCAGCTTCTGTACGCCAGTGGTTCCAGAGCTTCCTTCCAGCAGTGAACCAGTCCCTGAACTCATTGTCTTCATGTTTTGCCTCACAAAAGATGAAACCTTCAGTGTGAGTCCTAACAACAACCCCACAAGACCACCAAACTATTGGGGGCTCCTTTTGAGCCTATGCCTGATTTTGTTGATGTCTCCCAGCTGTGTGATTCAACTCAAATTAATGCATTCACCGCATCATCATCTGAAGAGAAGGACAGGCTTCCTTCTCTACTCCAGGAGCAAGGATGGCCTCAGCCACATAGGACAAATCTGGAGGAACCACATAATGAAGAATTGAAGACTAAGCAGGTGAAGAAGTAATTGAGCTAACTTTCCCAACCTTCCCCTTGTGCTTGCCCACAGCAGAAATAAATCTATTTACCTGAAAAAAAGACTGTAAGTTATCCCACAGAGAGCAGCCCAATCATGACTCTGATGTAATCTTGGGACCCCTCATATAGGCTTTCTTAAGAATGTGCAAATGATAGCTCCATTCAACAAAGCTCCCTGTAAGATCTTTAGGGTTCTATTTACTAAGGTGCGCTAGCGTTTTTAGCATGCATAAATGCTAGAGACACCCATGTGCATGCTAAAAATGCTAGTGCACCTATAGCGTGGCTTAGTAAGCATGGCCCGTAGTTTTCTGCTTGAAATTTTGCAGCAGGGGGTGGGATCCAACAGTCCTTGAATTTGTACAGACATCACTGCTGATTCAGAATGTAAAATATGATATGATGTCAGATGTCTTATAGCATGGAGGAAGAATTGAACAATTTTGATTTAAAATATGTAATAATTTTTTGCAATTAATGCTTTTTTGGTGTGCCCTGAAGATAAATTATCATAGTTGGCACTCTTGGACCAATGATATTAAAGTGGTGAATAGCTGTGAAGTTATCATTTATAGCTTACATTCCACATTTGATGGTCCATTACATTTTATAATATATTTCTTTTTTGACTTGAATAAAAAAAAATGATTTCTGTGGCATTGGGTTGATAGAAGTGTTTGAAATATCCCAAGGTATTTGGATTATCTGATTTGCCTTAATAAAATAGGCCTAAAATTATCTTTTTGAGGAATTTTATAGACATTGTTATAAAATTACTCCCTAAATATGTCATTTAGTCAACTGCTGAAGCCTTGTAGCCTAGTGGTTAGTGCAGTGGACTTTGATCCTGGGGAACTGAGTTCAATTCCCACTGCAGCTCCTTGTGACTCTGGACAAGTCACTTAACCCTCCATTGTCCCTGGTACAAAATAAGTACCTGAATATATGTAAACCACTTTGAATGTAGTTGCAAAAACCTCAGTAAGGTGGTATATCAAGTCCCATTTCCCTTTATTTTGCTATAGTCTCATAGCCTAGCTGTACAACCTAGGTGTCTCCATCCCTTCAGCTCTGGTACTTTCTGTCATCCTAACACACCTGCTTGTATGTGTGACCTGTTATTTCATTGTAATTCTAGCATCACATTTTAATGTGATTTAACAGTGACTTATTACTACTACTACTAATTATTTATATACTGCTACTAGACGTACGTAGTGCTATACACATTTTATGCAGGTACTTCTAAGTTTTGGTACCTGGGGCAATGGAGGGCTAAGTGGCTTGCCCAAGGTCACAAGGAGCTACAGTGGGAATCAAACCCAGTTCCTCAGGATCAAAGTCCACTGCACTAACCACTAGGCTACTCTGGCTTCTAAGAATTTTCCCCAGCTCATTCTCGTGACTTACACAGTGATGGTTTTTGCTTTTGAAGATGAAAAGCAATGATTTCAGGTGGGTTTTTGGCTAGATGTGAAATTATCATTTGATCTTCATACCAAGCAATAAAATCAACCAGTCAGAAAATTGATCTGTTTTACTGCAAACAAAATGACTTCTCTCTCGATATTCAAGAGAGCTATGTACGTTGAATATGGTATCATGCCTGTCCTGTTCTAGAAAAATAGAAATGCTGTCTCTTGTGCAATTCATTCTTGCTAAGTCAATCTTCGTGCACTATAAACTTTGTTTTATTTTAGTATTTAAGATGCCTGAAAGTCAAACATATCAATCACCTATTCAACTAATGAGTGAAGTACAGAGCTGCTCAATTTCTTTATCTCTCACTTACCATGTGATGGAAAAATTAGTCGTCTTACTGAGATTGAGATAGTTAAATTCTTCAAACCTGACATTTCAAGAAGAGCTGAAATACTTTGTAAGGTGTTGTGTATTCTGATGGATATGTGCACAAACTATTAATGTGCTCTCAGAGGGCATGCATAAAAATTAGATTTTTTTTTTCCATCAGAGGGTCATCTTGATGCTGTTCTTGACCTCTGCTTTGGCAATATGCATATGTAAGTATCACAAGGAAAAATAAAGATTATAGCCCAGGGAAACATCTAATCTTCTAAGATTTAGAAAATGAATTGATGAAAAGGGGGACATTTAAATTTGCTGCATCTATATGTAACCTGAAATCATTCAGTACCTTTAATAAACCCAGCTCATAGTACAAGTTTATGTTTAAACAATTTTTATTGAACAAGCAATAAAACATTACAACCATAAGCCTTTGTAAGTTGTTCAATTTTCCATTCCATCAACTCCCTCCACCCCCTTGGGAAATCCGAATCCCCCATATATAGTATATATAGAGGACAAGAATAACAAAATTCCAATATTAGGACAGAAAACCCATCAGAGCCTAAGTGGAAGAAGGCCTGGTCTCTTAGACCCTCCTCCATCAATACCTAATAGTCCTATAAATTAATCAATTCTTACTAGTCTGATTATCACACAATACCTTCACCAAACTGTCTCTGTCCCTTCTGATTCTGTATCTACTATGTCTCCTTATTCCAGCTTATAACCCTCCCCCTGATCATCCCCCCCCCCCCCCCCGTCCCTTCGCTCATCTATATTGGTAAATATTGTATCTTCATCCCAGCACTACAGTGCATTCAAAACTAAACTTCTACCTTTATGAGTTAAAGAATCTATATACTTCCCCCAAATTTTGAGAAATGCAATTTTCTTTTTGGGTCCAGGTTTAGCCTATTTTGCCTCCCACATCATCAACTGATGGATTAAATTGCTTTGAATATCAGGCCCTAAGTTTATAGCGTCTAAGTGCACTTATATACATAACTCCACTTATTGATTTACAAATGTATTCACTCTTCAGCTCGTCAGTACCTCTCCACTCTTATCTCTCCCTACACTTCTCCCCAGGAACGCCGTTCATTGGGTAAATGTCTCTTATCTGTACCCTTCTCCTCCACTGCCAACTCCAGACTCCGTTCCTTTTATCTTGCTGCACCATATGCCTGGAATAGGCTCCCTGAGCTAGTACGTCAAGTTCCAGTGGAGAGGCAAGTTTCTCTTCGTATTCTCTTTTGGCCTTCATTATCAATGATTTGCATCTAACTTGCCAATGCTTATGTTGCTTCTTGTTTTCTTCATTTGGATCTTTTTCCATATTACATAAGAAAGAGTCAGACCAATGGTCCATTTAGCCCAGTATCCTGTTTTCCAAATAATGGCCAAGCCGGTCACAAGTACCTGGCAGAAACCCAAATCATGGTATCACTCCATACTATAAATCTCAGGGCAAGCAGTTGCTTCCTATGTCTGTCTCAATAGCAGACTATGGACTTTTCCTCCAGGAATTTGTCCAAACCTTTTTTAAACCCAGATACACTAACCACTGTTACCACCTCCTCCAGCAAAGAGTTCCAGAGCTTAACTATTTGTTGAATGAAAAAATATTTCCTCCTATTTGTTTTTCCATGTAACTTCCTCGAGTCTCGCCTAGTCTTTGTACTTTTGGAATGAGTAAAAAATTGATTTATTTCTACTCATTCTACACTACTCAGGATTTTGTAGACCTCAATCATATCTCCCCTCATCTATATCTTTTCCAAGCTGAAGAGTCCTAACCTCTTTAACCTTTCCTCATACGAGAAGAGTTCCATCCCCTTTATCATTTTAGTCGCTCTTCTTTGAATCTTTTCTAATTCCACTATATCTTTTTTGAGATATGGTGATCAGAACAACTCAATACTCAAGGTATGGATGCACCATAGAGCGATACAAAGACATTATAGTATTTTTGGTCTTATTCACCATCCTTTTCTAGGAATTCCTAGCATCCTGCTTGCTTTTTTGGCCGCCACCATACACTGAGCAGATTTCAGTGTATTATCTACAATGACACTCAGATCTTTTTCTTGAGCACTGACCCTCAAGTTGGACTCTAGCATTAGGTAACTGTGATTCGGATTATTCTTTCCAATGTGCATCACCATACGTTTGTCCATATTAAATTTCATCTGCCATTTGGACACCCAGTTTTCCAATTTCCTAAGGTCTTCCTGTAATATTTCACAGTCCGCACGTGTTTTAACAGCCTTGAATAGTGTTTTGTATCACCTGCAAATTTGATAACCTCACTCGTCGTTCAGATTTTCATATCATTTACAAATATTTAAATAGTACCTTTCTTTTTCACTCCACTGGTCACTCTCCTCCATTGAGAGAAATGTCTATTTAACCCTACCCTCTGCTTTCTGTCCAATAACCAATTCCTAATCCACACTAGTACCTTGCCTCCTATCCCATGACTTTATTTTTCTCAGGAGTCTCTCATGAGGAATTTTATCAAAAGCTTTCTGAAAATCTAGATACACTACATCAACCGGCTCACCTTTATCCGCATGTTTATTCACGCCTTCAAAGAAATGAAGTTCGTGAGGCAAGACTTCCCTCGGCTGAACACATACTGACTCTGTCCCATTAAACCATGTTTGTCTGCATATTCTATAATTCTGAAAGATGTTCTTTTGGCTCTAATAGCCTCTTTTACTTCTTCCTTTAACCATGGTGGCTGTCATTTGCTCTTCTTTCCACCTTTATTAATACATGGAATACATCTGGTCTGGGCTTCCAAAATGGTATTTTTAAACAATGTCCATGCCCGATTTAAAATCCTAGCCTTTGCAGCTGAGCCTTTCAGCTTTTTTTAACCGTTTCCTTCATTTTATTATGGTTACCCTTTCAAAAATTAAATGCTGCTATAGTAGATTTCGTAAATGACTGCACTCCATTTATTAAGTCAAATTTATCATGTTATGGGTTTCCCAGCAGACCCAACACTGTTACCTCTTGTACTAAGTCCTGCATTCCACTAAGGGCTAGGTCTAAAATAGCTCCCCCTCTTTGTTTCCTGGACCAGTTGCTCCAAGAAGCAGTCATTTATTATGATATTGTACCCCCAGCACCAAAAAAAATATTTTATATTTTATTATATGGGAAGTGCGCACAAATGCACCTGTGTGCCGTTATAGTGGTTTTTAATCTGCTTACTACTGCTTAGTAGGGCCCCTTATTGAGCTAAAATTTAGACTCTCTTATCCTTTCCCTATTTTCTTCTTTCCCTGTTCCTTCTAACCAATTCACTTGTAATTGTACCACCTCTGATCTGGCGATAGCCTATCAGTGCATTGTAAGCCACTTTGATCCTGCAAAACTGTGGGGAAAAACGTGGGGTATAAATGTACAATAAATAAATAAAAATACATAAATAAATATTGTTGGCATTGTAGATCATTCTTGTGCCACCTGTCTTAATGTCTATAGAGTTAATAATGTGCCTAGTTGGCTCCCCCTTTCTCTTTCTATACAGATATCAGAATGTGTGTATGAGCCCGGAAAACATATTTAACACTACATTGTGAAAGTGAGCTGACATACCTATGAACACACTGGCTAGTTCTGCAAGACTCAGAGAGTGGTTTGATTAGAAAGCCAATGAAAGATGCTACACTCAGCTTCTGTTATTAACAGCACGTCAGAGGCGCAGATAGAATTGCTGCCATAGAATAAACATACCTTGTTTCTATGAAATCACCAGTCTGCTTACTGGACCATACGAAGAACAGGAGGTAAAGGCACATTTAGATGAATATTAATGAAGGCAAGGACAAATTCTGAAGGTTTTCTAATTTATTGCTATAATTGTTTGTGCAATGGTGTGGAGTGTGACAATGGATTAGTAGAAAGGAAGAGTCAACTTTATTTGCAAGATGGGAGCAAATTTACTGCACAAAACATAGTTGAAATCCTACTCCTGTCCCAGAGTCTGCTTCCAGGCTGAAATTAAGGCTCCCTTTTCCATGTTTACATCAAACACATGGATAGTACCTGCTGCCTATCAGAACCAGAGAATTATTTTTTGAAATAGTTTTTCTTGAAAACTTCAGGAACAGTGCACATAATGCTAAAGAAAAAATCCAAGTGGTAGCTGCAACAGTCTCCAAACATCATTAGGCCAAAGCCTCAGCCTCCAAACAATAGCCATTGTCTATTCTGGAACCTACCAATATTCAAGTTCAAGTTCAGATTCTCCTCCCAGGGCTCCCCAAGGGGGGGGGGGGGGGGGGGATGTTTTTGAAATTGGACAAAATTTTTCTATGCCTTCGTCTTTCCCAGGAGGAAAGGGCAGAGCATTTTTTTTTAGAAGATCTCGGAGAGTTATTTTTACTAGGTATGTGTACTAAAGATGCTGGCTTTCAAATAGGCCTGTCATCTGCTGAGTTCAGCCTTTTCTCCCATTGATCCAGATGAGATCTAGAATTTAGCTGGACAAGTGCACAATTATTTTCAGTCAAAACAGGTAAACATAAAGCATTTCACCATGTTGGAAAAGTTGTTGTACGTCTCTGAATTTTTTGAAGCTGAATTTAACAGGAACATTTTTAATAAAAGGGACAAAAGGAATCAAAATCTCTTTTATTTTTTGGGAACTGTTTTGCAACAATGTAAGAATAACAGGATTTTGAGGATGTTGTTTGTTCATCTCCTTTTTCATCTGCAAGTGAGTAGACTGTTTATGCATGTAAAATTCCTAGCAATGGAAAGTTATGAGTGTAAACTGTGTATGCAAAGCTGAAATAGGATACAGAGATCATTAGGAGGATTGGGTGGCAGGATCAGCATGGTTAGTAGGGATCAACAGGACTTGCCAGAATATAATCTAAGGTCCAAAGCAGTGGTGCTGCAAGCATTCTCAGGTCCTGCCAGTTTAGGAGATAAAGTGAACAGAGAGAGAGAGAGAGATGTTTGAGTGCTGCTTCTTGAAGGAGCTAATAATAAATGAGCAAAGGGGGAGGGAAGAAAGAAAGAGAGAGAGAGAAAAAAGACTACTACTACTACTACTTATCATTTCTATAGTGCTACTGGATGTACGCAGCACTGTACACTTGAACATGAAGAGACAGTCCCTGCTCGACAGAGCTTACAATCTAATTAGGACAGAAAAACAGGACAAACAAAAGATAAGGGAATATTAAAGTGAGGATGATAAAATAAGGGTTCTGAACAAGAGAACAAGGGTTAGGAGTTAAAAGCAGCATCAAAAAGGTGGGCTTTTAGCTTAGATTTGAAGACGGTCAGAGATGGAGCTTGACATATCGGCTCAGGAAGTGTATTCCAGGCATATGGTGCAGCAAGATAAAAGGAACAGAGTCTGGAGTTAGCAGTGGAGGAGAAGGGTGCAGATAAGAGAGATTTACCTAGTGAACAGAGTTCCCGGGGAGGAATGTAGGGCGAGATGAGAGTGGAGAGGTACTGAGGAGCTGCAGAGTGAATGCACTTATAGGTCAATAAGAGGAGTTTGAACTGTATGCGGAAACAGATAGGAAGCCAGTGAAGTGACTTGAGGAGAGGGCTAATATGAGCATAACGACCCTGGTGGAATATTAGTCATGCAGCAGAATTTTGAACAGATTGAAGAGGAGAGTAAACATAGTAGATGACGGCAGAAAAAGACCTGCACGGTCCATCCAGTCTGCCCAAGAAGATAAATTCATATGTGCTACTTTTTTATTTGTACTGTCCTCTTCAGGGCACAGACCGTATAAGTCTAGCCAGCCCTATCCCCGCCTCCTAACCACCAACCCCGCCTCCCACCACCAGCTCTGGCACAGACTGTATAAGTCTGCCCAGCACTATCCCTGCCTCCCACCACCGGCTCTGGCACAGACTGAATAAGTCTGCCCAGCACTATCCCCGCCACCCAACCACCAGCCCCGGCACAGACTGTATAAGTCTGCCCAGCACTAGTCCCGCCTCCCAACCACCAGCCCCGGCACAGACCGTATAAGTCTGCCCAGCACTAGCCCCGCCTCCCAACCACCAGCTCTGCCACCCATTCTAGGCTAAGCTCCTGAGGATCCCTTCCTTCTGCACAGGATTCCTTTATGTTTATCCCACGCATGTTTGAATTCCGTTACCGTTTTCATCTCCGAGAGATGGCTAAGTGGGAGACCTGTGAGAAGCAAGTTGCAATAGTCTAAGTGAGAGGTGATAAGAGCGTGGATGAGGGTTCTGGTAGTATGCTCAGAAAGGAAAGGGTGAATTTTGCTGATATTATAGAGAAAGAAACGACAGGTTTTAGCAGTCTGTTGAATATGTGCAGAGAAGGAGAGGGAGGAGTCGAAGATGACCCCAAGTTTACGAGCTGATGAGACAGGAAGGATGAGAGTGTTATGCACAGAAATAGAGAATGGGGGAGGAGGAGAGGTTGGATTAGGGGGAAAGATAAGAAGCTCAGTCTTGGTCATATTTAGTTTCAGATGGCGCTGAGACATCCAGGCAGCAATGTCAGACAGGCAGGCTGATACTTTGGCCTGGATTTCGGCCAAAGAGTGGGAGTTGGGCTAGAGAAAGGAAGGTGAATGGAGAGAGGAGGTGGTTTAAGAAGTATGGATGAGCTCAATCAGCAAGAAAAAGGGGAGAGCAGTGTACTAGGGTGCATGGATGGAAAGCAGGAGGACTGTACTAGCATTGGGGGGAGGCGGGTGGAGAAGAGTGAGAGGGCTGCATAAGGGTGGGATGGTGAGTAGACGTGCAGCTTATTGGGATTAATTTTATAAAGCATTTACTAGATATTGGCCGTGGTCAAATGTAATACACTGAGCACTTTGCAATTTAAAAATAAATAAAAAAACATTTGTTGAAAGTGTATGTGTAGGATATAATCCTTGTATAGGGGTTTTTATAATTTTGTAGTTCTGTACTATAAGAAACCGAGGAATACCAGAACCCAGATTTTCAGTTGAATTTTAATGCCAAGAAGTGCAGAGTGATGCACTTGGGGTGCAGAAATACAAAAGAGAGATGCCGGATAGGAGGGGAGAGATTGGTAAGCTCAGCTCAGGAGAGGGACCTTGAGGTGGTGACGAAACAGAGCGACAGGGTAGGTGGTGGCCATGGCCAGAAGGATGCTGGGCTGCATAGAGAGGGGTATAACCAGCAGAAGAAAAGAGGTGTTGATGCCCCTGTACAAGTGGGTGAGGCCCCACTTGGAGTATTGTGTTCAGTTTTGGAGGCCTCATCTTGCTAACAATGTTAAGACTTGAAGCAGTTCATAGAAAAGCAACGAAAAAGGTAGGGGGGTTATGTAGCAAGACGTATATGGAGAGACTTGCTGACCTAAACATGTATACCCTGGAGGAAAGGAGAAATAGTGGTGATATGATATTTGAAAGATATTAATCCGCAAACAAACCTTTTCCAGAGACGGGAAGGCACTGGAACTAGAGGTCATGAATTGAGGTTGAAAGGGGGCAGACTCGGGAATAATGTCAGGAAGTATTTTATCCTACTTCATATAACTCTAGAAAACCAGTTAAGGTAAGCAAAAAACAATTAGTTCTAAGGAGGAAAACGCCTCGAGAAGCACCTCTTCTGCTCACTTGCAAAAGGAGTGCTAGGCCTTCTTCATCATCGGCTAAAAACCTCCTAGTCTGTATGACTTGTTTAGATTCTTCTACTCAACTCTTCATTCTCAAATTTACATTAGCTTTATGTAAATGTACTTAGCTTAAAGACGTGTGTTGTCCTTCCGTCTTTCACCGTTGCTATGACCGTGGTATTTTATCACAGAGAGGTTGGTAGGTACCTGAAATGCCCTCTGGTGGGAGATGGTGGAGATGAAAACTGTAATGGAATTCAAAAATGTGTGGGACAAACATAAAGGAATCCTGTTTAGAAGGATCAGATCCAAAGAAGCTTAGGAGAGATTAGGTAGGAAAGCTAGTGCTGGGCAGACTTCTACAGTCTGTGCTCTGATCAAGGCTGAATAGACTTGGATGGGCTGGAGTGGAGCTTTTAAGGGGCTATGACAACTTCAGAAATGTTAGAACAAGGCCAGTGCTGGTCAGACTTCTATGGTCTATGCCCTAAAAAAAGCCAAGGATAAATCAAGATCAGGTATATATGTGATGTATCACTTCATATCATATGTAATGAATTTATCTTGTTGGGCAGACTGGATGGACCATACTGGTCTTTATCTGCTGTCATCTACTGTGTTATGTTTCATATGGAAGTGGCAATTTTTACAGTTTCTGTGTAAATGCCACCACATCCACATGTATCAAGTTCATTTTACAAATCCAGGTGTGAACTGCTAATGAAATAATAAGGCCACAATATTTCTTTCTTTATTCATTTTGGAGGAAACAAGTCAAAAAGAACCACTATGAAAGTGAACACACCAAAAAAATACAAATAGTGGATAATTTTTTTTTTTACATTTGTACCCTGCACTCATTTGTACCCCATGCTTTCCCACTCATGGTAGGCTCAATGTGGCATACATATTGTATACAGGTACTTATTTGTACCTGGGGCAATGAAGGGTTAAGTGACTTGCCCAGAGTCACAAGGAGCTGCTTGTGCCTGAAGTGGGAATTGAACTCAGTTCCTCAGGACCAAAGTCCACCACCCTAACCACTAGGCCACTCCTCCACTGTTGCTACTATTGGAGATTCTACATGGAATGTTGCTATTCCACTAGCAACATTCCATGTAGAAGTCGGCACTTGCAGGTTTCTGTGAGTCAGACTCACAGAAGCCTGCACAGCCTTCTACATGGAATGTTGCTAATGGAATAGCAACATTCCATGTAGAATCTCCAATAGTATCTATTTTATTTTTGTTACATTTGTACCCTGTGCTTTCCCACTCATGGCAGGCTCAATGCTGCTTACATGGGGCAATGGAGGGTTAAGTGACTTTCCCAGAGTCACAAGGAGCTGCCTGTGCCTGAAGTGGGAATCGAACTCAGTTCCTCAGTTCCCCAGGACCAAAGTCCACCACCCTAACCACTAGGCCACTCCTCCACTCCAGAGGGCATTACAAATGTACTCCAGAGTATGAAATATGTGATATAAACACACAGTTGCATGGACACTGTAGAATATAAACCACACACTCAGACTTACAATCAGTGTAAATGATTGTAATGATAAACTTTTTTGTCAACCGGATTGGTAAAGGTGTTGCTTTCCAATGTGATGTGGCAAGTTTTATAAGTACCACATTTAAAATGTCCTTTGGATTGTACAGGTATCTGGTCATAATTGTTTGCAGTTAACATGGCTGTACTCAAAATTTCTTTCATGTTACGTCCTCGAGAGAAAGCAACTAAAATATCCTGTTGTGAAAATAATGAATGTGTCCTCATGATCTGCCAGTTCTTAATTAAAATCTTGGCTACTGCATCACCACCCTTAGCGTATCGTACCACACATACTTCTTTTGAATGGTCAAAGGACTTACTCTTGGAAGGTAATAATAAGGTCCTATTTTGGAGGCAGAAATAAACAATGGGCAATTAAGGAGAATTATTCCCTTAATCCTTCATGTAAACCCCTGAAACGAGCACTTTTAAAAATCTGGGAGTACTTTTGAGCTGGTGTAAAATCCAAAGGGGAATTTCTTTTCCACGTGTATGCAATCTACATATGTAAATGCCAGTATTTATGAAGATGCTTCAAAAATAACCCCTGTAGAATGTGCTGTCTCTTTCCCTTTCTCAGATTTATAAGTGTTAACACTGAATTTTTTTGATAAAAGTTTAGAGGACAGGAAATCATGGAAGCTGAAAGGTTTAAACCTAGTAGACTCATACAATAGGTGCAATCAGCCACCGGGATTAATGGCCCACTCTGAGAACCTGTGATAGTCTTAACAATGGATATAATCAGACTGATATATCAGAGAACTGTTTAATTTTCATGCCCTATTATCACCATTGAGATAATGCTGTTCTTTCTAAGTCTCCTAATTCCCTCTTTCTTCTTTCTCCTAATCATTTTTCTTCCTATTATGCACACCTGTCGATGCCTGCCTTTGGAAGGCTTACAAATGAAAGCTTATTTACCTGTGTCTTTGTAATAGACACTTTTTGCTTAACCCTATGTTCATTGAGACTTTGTTCAGTTTAGGCCAGTGGTTCCCAAACTTGGTCCTGAAGGCACCCCGGAGGGTCAGGTTTTCAGAATACCCACAATTCATATTCATGAGATAGATTTGCATGCACTGCCTCCACTGCATGCAAATCTCTCTCTTGAATATTCATTGTGGATAGCCTGAAAATCTGACTGGCTGGGGTGCTTCCAGGATCAGGTTTGGGAACCAGTGGTTTAGGCTGATATTCAAAGGCAATTATGTATTGGCTGAGCATGAGTATTTTCAAAAAGACAGCTTGAGCCCTAGTAATAGTTGTAAGCTCTGTCGAGCAGGGACTGTCTCTTTATGTTCAAGTGTACAGCACTGTGTACGTCTAGTAGCGCTATAGAAATGATAAGTAGTAGTAGTAATATAGTACCATGAGACTACAGCTAGGGAGTCAAAGACCCTATTTTGAACCAGAACACTGGTAGGAGAATCTAGGGGTTGCTTCTGCCCCGTACTAGCCACCAGTGATACCCTCAGTAAGAGGTAGGTTCAGTGGGGGTGGGAAAGTTCTTTTTGCCAGCTAAATTTGAGTCTAACTTGAAAACGAACCAGGAAAACTCCCCCCCCCCCAAAAAAATGACAGTTTTCTTCCCCGTGTCATTAGATTGAATCATTTTTTCCCAGTGTTAATAGCTTTTACTCATAAGCCAGCCTTGTACTTATGACCTTTGTGTTGGAAGGCAGCCACCTTCCTAAAACATGCTATCCTGCCTCTTAAATGTCTGTGGTAGCCAGCTTATTCCTAACAGTGAATTGTATTTCTGGTAATCTGGTCCAGCAAGAACCAGCTCAGGGTAGGCTTCAGTATTTCTGCCCCACCTCTAGGCCTTCTTGCTTCAATATCATTCTTTACAGTTGTGCCCTAAAACAAAATTATTAAAAAAAAACCCCAAAATGAAGCAAAATGGAAAACCATTCAAACAACACATGAAATTTTAAAAAAAGATTTTTTTTCTGCACATCCCTAATCTTTATTAGACTGTAGGATTCAAGAAATTGGGACTTTCTATAATAAGTGTCTATAAAGCACATAAGTACATAAGTATTGCCATACTGGGAAAGACCAAAGGTCCATCAAGCCCAGCATCCTGTTTCCAACAGTGGCCAATCCAGGTCACAAATACCTGGCAAGATCCCAAAAATGTACAAAACATTTTATACTGCTTATCCCAGAAATAGTGGATTTTCCCCAGTCTATTTAATAACGGTCTATGGACTTTTCCTTTAGGAAGCCGTCCAAACCTTGTTTAAACTCCACTAAGCTAACCGCCTTTACCACATTCTCTGGCAACGAATTCCAGAGTTTAATTACATGTTGAGTGAAGAAAACATTTCTCCGATTCGTTTTAAATTTACTACATTGTAGCTTCATCGCATGCCCCCTAGTCCTAGTATTTTAGGAAAGCGTAAATAGACGCTTCACATCTACCAGTTCAACTCCACTCATTATTTTATAGACCTCTATCATATCTCCTCTCAGCCGCCTTTTCTCCAAGCTGAAGAGCACTAGCCGCTTTAGCCTTTCCTCTTAGGGAAGTCGTCCCATCCCCTTTATCATTTTTGTCACCCTTCTCTGCATCTTTTCTAATTACACTATATCTTTTTTGAGATGCAGCGACCAGAATTGTGCTCCCTCGATGGTGGAGACTAGTTGTAGGACAGATATAAATTGGGGACAAACATTAAATGGTTAGGCACGAGCATTATGGTGGTGTTGCTTAATGAACTTCTAGCTCAACTGCAGCAAGCCTGAAGAAATCCCAGGCCAAAAAAAAAAAAAAACAACCCTCAGCCTTTTCTGGCTCTGCTTAGTGGATTTTCAAAACTCTATGTGCAAGTTGCAAAAAAGACTAGAATGGACTGCAGTTTCTTGGAAGATGAAGCTTCATGTGTGGCCAAAATTACACCTCAAAACCAGTGTTAACAGAATCCTGTAACTGACTCTTGAGGCACTAAAAGCCCACTGGCCAGATGCTGACCTTGGCAGTGAGCTTTAATCATGTGCTCTAGGCTCACAGTTGACAGCATCAGTTTTCAAATTTAACTTTAATGTTCTCCCCAAGGTACCCAACTCTCACAATAACCATCAGACATGCCCATAAAAACATTCCCTTCCTCAGACTTCGTCCCCACTATTGCACCTCCCACCAAAAACAAAAAAAAGAGGAGACATATGAACACCTCTGTGCATGCATTACATCCTAAAAAATTTGGGGGGGGGGGCAGGGATTTTCAGCCCCTTGGATGGCACTGTATTCCACCCTTTCCTTTCATATCTAACTAGCTTTGTAGTGGGTATTTTGTTTCATGCTTCTTGCACTCCCATCACACACTGTACTCACCTGCCTCCACTGCATGCAGATCTCTCTTCTGAATATTCATTGTGGATGACCTGAAAACCTGACTGGCTGGGGAGCCTCCTAGATTTTCAGTGACATTACCTGATCATGTATTGCTGAAAATCCAGAGATCATCTGGTTAGTGGGAGGTAACTATGTAGGAGCTTCTCCTATCCAGTTATTTCCTGCTGAATAATGGCCCCTTTATCTTTATATTATATCAGTAGAGTAGCTGCCTGCCTCTGAAGCACCTCTAGCCCCTCCACAAGAGGTGTTAATACATTTTGGCCACATTCCAACTTATATGGCTAAAATTTACCCATATATAGGTTGAACATGTGAAAATAAAACATAAGCAGTTTTCACTGTTGACCTGAATGCGACTCTGGTCTACAGCGGGTTGGGTGGACATTAAAGGGTGATGGATTTAATATACTACCTTTCTGTGGTACAACCAAAGCCATTTACATTTATTATAGGCAGGTATTTTCTCTGTCTCTAGTGGACTCACAAGCTTAGTTTTTGGAACTAGGGCAATGGTGAGTTAAATAACTTGCCCAGGGTCAAACGGAGCTAAAGTGAGAATTGAGCCCAGCTCCCCAGGTTCTCAACCCACTGCACTAACCATTAGGCTATTCCTCCACACATTAGTAAGTGGTGTTTGCCCTTTGGATGCAGCTGTTAGAGCTTATCGTCCATAGCTCTGTGTCTGAATTTTCTATCCTGGCCATTTCAGAGTGGCTTCAGGAAGAGTGGTTTCAGGAAGACCTGGACTATCCTCTTGCTAAACCAGGCAGTCCATAAGTACTCATACCACCCTACCAGAGCAATGCAGTTCAGCACTACAGTACACATCCTATTCAGACCATGTTCAGCTGAGGCATCTTTCAAAAGGCTATAAAGCACTGCTTCTGTTAATCATGATCAACTGCTGTCTTGTCTCAAGATTCACATTATCATATACTATTTATGTGCTAATAGTGGGCCTGTTTCAGGGCAGGTTGGGTAGCCTGAAGCAATGTTTAATTTCCCAGAAGTTTGAGCATCCCTGTCATGTGTCACTGCTCATCAGCCTGACTCGGTGTGATTTAGCTTCAGAAGTGGGTGGGACATGATTCTAATGTAGGACAAAGAGGCTGTGAGGGACAATCCTTACGTATAACAAGCCAGCATCACTAAGTGAACAGATTAATGATATCTCAAATGACAGGCAGCTACATTCTCTTTGACAAATCTTATTTCACCACGTGGTGCCTTCTCAGTAAAAAGGAGCTAGATAATTCTGAACATATGTGCATGTTAACATACATTGACTTCATTTGGATTCTTCCTAGTATGAATAAATTTGCATGGTTGCATTGTTAGTCTTCCTAAATATGTGGAAACAAAAACAATGAACAGATTCATTGTAGGCTGAGACTTTTTATTTATTGAACTAACCTAAAACATTTGGGACTGGTTTACTATTTAAATCCCATGAAACTGCGTTGTTTTCTTCAGTGATCTGACTTACTTATCACCTCTACTGTTAAACATGAGACAATTTCCAACATGATGATAAAATGATTAAAACATTTCAGATATACAACAGATCCAGAAATCTCTATCCACCCAAAAATAAAAATAATCATCACTGATTACTTCAAACCCTACCCCTCCCTACCAACCTACCTAAGGCATGGGTCCAAAAACCAAGACTTCACTGTTGTACAAAAATTCTATTAATTTAGCTGAACAAAAAGATTTCATCTACAGGTCAGCACCCAAGAAAAAGATTTATGTGTCGTTGTAGACAATACGCTGAAATCTTCTGTCCAGTGTGCGACGGCGGCCAAAAAAGCAAACAGGATGTTAGGAGTTATTAGGAAAGGGATGGTAAATAAGAATGTGAATACTATAATGCCTCTGTATTGCTCCATGCTGCAACCTTCCCTTGAGTATTGCATTCAGTTCTGGTTGCCATATCTCAAAAAGATATAGTGGAATTAGAAAAGGTTCAAAGAAGAGCAACCAAAATGATAAAGGGGATGGAACTCTCATATGAGGAAAGGCTAAAGAGGTTAGGACTCTTCAGCTTGGAAAAGAGATGGTTGAGGGGAGATATGATTGAATCCTGAGTGGTGTTGAACAAGTAGAAGTGAATCGATTTTTTACTCGTTCAAAAAGTAGAAAGACTAGGGGACACTCAAGGAAGTTACATGGAAATACTTTTAAAACAAATAGGAGGAAATATGTTTTCAGTCAATGAATAGTTAAGCTCTGGAACTTACTTCCGGAGGATGTAGTAACAGCGGTTAGCATATCTGGGTTTAAAAACGTTTTGGACAAGTTCCTGGAGGAAAAGTCCATAGTCTACTATTGAAACAGAGATGGGGATGCCCCTGCTTGCCCTGGGATTGTTAACGTGGAATGTTGCTACAGTTTGGGTTTCTGCCAGGTATTATGACTTGGCTTGTCCACTGTTGGAAACAGGATACTGGATTGGATGGACCATTGGTCTGACCCAGGATGGATATTCTTATGTTCCATTTAAAGCAGAGCTCAGCCATAATGAAGTGACCAGGTAGCAGAATGGTTCTGTAAAAACAGATGCAGACACAAGGAGAGAAACAGTGTAGGGCTAAAGAAGAACCTGTAGCATTCATGAAGAGAGGCTGCACCTCACACAGTTGAGAATTAGTACTTTCACCCTCCAATCAAGTCAGCTGTGACACCCTCAAGGCTTTTCACCCTCTCCGGTGCACTATTTGTCTCCTTCCCTGCCCCCATTGAATTTATTGTAATTGCAGGCAGGATTCCTGTGTTTGGCCTGGCCTAGTTTTTAATCCCTGGTGTGGTAATTGCATTTCTACTCAGCAGACTGTATGAGCCAGTTGGACCTTATCTATAATATTTAACTATCTGGCTTTGGGCCACAGGTACTAAAAGGCTTTTCCTGATTAGAGGGCGATTTGCAAAGAGATTCAGGTGCCTAAATTCCTTGGTACGAAATTGCAGTAGGCTCAGCAACTTTATCTGGAAACCTATGGAATCCCTGTCCCCTCTTACTACTTCTCAACTCCCCCCCCCCCCCCAAGTACAATGCCCGAGCTAACCAGAGACCTTTGTCCCCTTGTTGTGTGGTGCAGTGGCCAGGGAACCAAATGGCAAACACAAGGATTTCAAATGGTGTTGGGGTTTTATACCAATCCCAGCTTCCCTTTAGAAGAAGTCTCTTCCAGAACATTACCTCACTGCTTAGGAGAGCCCTCCTCCTGTCCTGGAAACTGTGAGGATAACAAATATCAGCTATCATATCTGTTTACATACCGTCTAGAAGGATACTACTAGATTATCTATTATAGAGTCATGTTTGTACCTTATGTATAAACAAATTATAAAGTTGATACAAAGAACATCCCTCCTGCCTTAAAGGTCATATTATATATTCTTATTCTATATTTTATCCCCCTCCCTACACCCTACACCCTTCAGCCTCCCAACCCCCTTCCTTTCCCATCCCTCTATAGCCATGTAAAAACAAACAAATACGAGAATAGACCCCGGAGATCTTATGACATATCAGAAACTATAAAGGGACTTGGACTCTTATAGTTCCTTCCTCAGTAGACTTCCCTAGCAATCTGTTGTAAGCCACTCCCTGCCTACTCTCTACACCCAACCACCCTTTCCAACACCCCCCCCCCCCCCCCCCACAAAATAGCAATCCCTACCCTCCCTCCCTCTCAGGCACCCAAGCGTACTCCTCATAACATTCTAGAATCATCTCCTAATGAAATAACCACTAAGCTCTCAGAGATAGAGCTAAAAATTGTTTCTTCCTTTTAGGAGATTATCACCCTGAAACTCCAGAAAAATTAATGTATGCACCTTATTCCTACGTTCCCAAAAAAGGGGTGTGGAGTTCTGTGTCCACAATCCCAGTGTACATTTTAAAGCAATCACTCTTGTTTTCTGACTAAATAATTTAACCCCCTTTCTAACCACTCCCAAATCATCTCCCATCCCCAGCACCCAGTCCAAAGGAAGATATTTAAAAGTGTGACCTGGAATGCTCTGCAAATATTATATAACAGAACCTCAAAATCTACAAACTTTGGTTAGCACCAGAACATATGTTTTAGATCTCCTCTGATGTTAAAACATTTAGGACAATCTTGAGTGTTCACATAGCCTGCTCTAACTGCTCTAGCCAGGGAAAAATAAGTTTTATGCAGCACTTAGAAGCAACATTCCCTGTAATCACAACTCTGCAGTATATTTGGGATTCTAGGAACAATTTTGCCTATATCAATATTCCAAGAATCAATCCTTAACTCATCTTGCCATTGAGCCATCAGTTTCCCATATGTTTTAGTTGGACCTAACATAGAGATAGTTTTATACAAACAAAACACCGAAGGAAGGTTAGGCTTTCCTCTCTGTAAAATCTTCTGTAGAATTTCTACAGACAAAGCCCTGGAGATTAATGAATGAACGTAATGAGACAATTGACAATAAGCAAAGTTGTCTCCCGGGCAGTTGCCTGCTTTTTGCCATATGGATTGCATAGATAAAAGCTAGCCTCCTTCCTGAACCATATGATCAAGCAACAAGATTCCTTTTGCCCTCCATCTAGCAAAAAAAACACTTTCATATCCCAGGGTTTGTTTGTTCTGGTCTGTTTGGTGGACAAATTTGATATCCCAGGGGAAACTCCACATTACCTACCAATGGATGAAGTCATGAGCATGTAGAGTTCATATCCCAGAGATGATGCAGTGATCTCCAAATCTCACGGAGGGGCTTCAAAAGTATATTATTCCTAAGAGACTGTTTTCCTCGCATGGCCTGAAGTAAGTAGTTCAGATGCCATGGAGAGAAATACTCCCTCTCATAAACAGAAGGAGTGTAAATATCCGTATCATAAATCCATCATTTAAGTGATGCAACAAGCATACCCAGTTGAATTTTAAAAATCTGGTAACCCCAATCCCCCAGTTTCCCACCAGAAAATGATCAATAGAAATCAAACAAAATAAAACATGGAAAAGAAAATAAGATGATACCTTTTTTATTGGACATAACTTAATACATTTCTTGATTAGCTTTCGAAGGTTGCCCTTCTTTGTACCTTCGAAAGCTAATCAAGAAATGTATTAAGTTATGTCCAATAAAAAAGGTATCATCTTATTTTCTTTTCCTTGTTTTATTTTGTTTGATTTCTATTGATAACCTTTAAGAGTGGACTAACACGGCTACCACACCTCTCCACCAGAAAATCAAATCACATCTTCGACTTCTTCCCTGCCCAACAAAATCTCCCTAAATCACACACCTTAGACTATGCAAATCTTTATGCTTAAGATGGAAGGGAAGAGTCCTCATAACATAAAGCTGTCCTGGAAACAAGGTCATACGAATTAACACTATTCTGCCTGATAGTGATAATGGAAGGCTTGGCCAAATACAGAACTGTTTGGTAGTTTGAAGCAAGTGGGGAAGATTTATCATATAAGGTTCAGTAGTGGACACTGTCAACTGAATGCCTAAATAATTTTTTAAAAACTCATCATTCAAACTAATGGAAAATTCCCCCTCCAATAACGATGCAAGGTATCATCCATCGATTAAAGATTCTGACTTATGTAAATTCAATTTAAATCCCGAGAAATCTCCAAACTCTCAGAAACTTTACATGACAGTTTGTAAGGAGCTTTTAGGAGACATCAAATGGACTAATAAATCATCAGCAAAAGCTGCAATGCTAAACATATGTGGCACAATTGTTACTCCCCTAATGTCTTGATTATTCAGAATTTCTCAGATTAGGGGATCCATCACAAGTACACACAACAATGGGTACAGGGAGTGACCTTGCCTGGTACTTCTGGAAATGGAAAACAAGTCTGAATATGCACCATTATCCGAAACCATTGCCTTAGGAGAGGCATAAAGAAACTGTACTGCCCTGATAAAAAAAAGTCTCCCAGCCGATACTTTTCATAATCACAAACATAAAATTCCAGGTATCCCTGTCAAAGTCTTTGTCTGCATCAAAACTAATCAAGATAGATGGTAACAATCTGCTATGGACCACCTCCAAAGAAGTAAGAATCTTCCAGACTTTTTTTTAACTACTTGCCTTTCACAGATAAAGCCCACTTGTAGGCCAGCTATTATAAGGGGAAGCACCTGAGCCAAACGGTTCACTAGAACCTTTCAATAATTTAGTCTTGTAATTCAATAGAGATATAGGGCAATATTATTTAGGTTTCTGGTGATCCTTACCTGGTTTAGGGATGACTTTTATTTGTGCCAAGTTCAAAGTCTCAGTAAATTTCTTATCAGTTATGATTGCCATAAACATTGCTTGTAAGGAAGACACAATATGGTCTTGTAAAATTTTATAAAAACCACACAGAAACTGTCTGGCCTAGGTGCTTTATGATAATGCCAGTACCAACAGTATACCTTTTGAAGGATCTAATTTGTCAGTGAAGGGTGACATTTGTCTATTGTGAGACCATGGACAGAGTTAAAGCCTCCTCCCAGTATAAAAGGAATGTTTTCCAAATTTGATATCAATCGAATAAGTTTTGCAAAAAAAAAAACCAACAACAAAAACCTTTTATTATAAACATTAGGTGCATATAAGTTACATAATAAATAACGGTGCTGTTCAATTGTCATATATGCCAAAATATGCCTCCCTTCTTCCCTTAAATGAACCATATTTTTCAACCAACAGATTTTCATGAAAAAGAATTGCACATCCTGCTTTCCTGTTTACAATGCATTCCGCTACACACCACTTTTTTTTTTAGCTTAGTATGTTCCAAGGTGTAAAGTTGTGTCTCTTGCAAAATTGCTATAGAACTTTTTTCCAGTTGAATACTTGTAAAGGTTTACTGTGCTTTACTGGTGACATAATGCCACCTACATTCCGAGAAATGACTCTAATTTTAAGTAACCTTTTCACAGTTAGGTAATTAGCAAGGGGGATGAGGGAATGTCCCAAGATATTTATGCCCCAAACTGAGCTGATGACAAGAACAGTGCACACTATGGTACAGTAGAGTGGATTATGGCTCACTAGTTCACACTATTTATCAATAGGAACACTTGAGGAACAGTGGACAGTTTAGCACAGTAGAATGCATTATGGCTCAGCAGTGTACAGTATTTATAGCATGACCCTTGAAAACATAAATGAAATTTCTATAAATAACACGGAAAACTATACAAAATGTACATTTTTGACCCATACACTCCTATACGTCTCCCATCCCCTACTTTTTGTGTAAGGTCATGCTGTCCCTACTCACCTCTGATGCCAGCTTATGTCTTGAAGATGGAAGAATGTTATGAAGCTGGAAGGGAGGTTGCACGTTACCCATGAAGCGTAGTTTCCTGGGCTCCATGAGACCCTCTGCCTGTCATTAATCTGGTTGTATAATCATACAGTGTGAAATACAGTCATCCGCTGCTGAAACTGAGAGAAGTTAACATTTATGTCACTTGGAAGTTTACAATCCAAACTTTTGGCCATCTGCCTAGAAGGGTTTAATATACTTTAACAAATAGTGTTGGCAACAAAGCACAGCTAAAGCACAACGCATAACATGTTTTTACTTTAAATTTTCAACCCTGGCACTGCTGCTGAAATGTACATTATAGATAAATGTTTCAATAATACCCTAAATGTTTTGACAAAGAAACCTTATTCATATGTGAGAAAAGGAAATATACAAAAAAAAAAAAAGCGCCAAAGTACCCCCTTTGCAAAAACCAACCAAGGAGAAACAACAGAACAAAAAGGGGAACGACCAGAAAAGTTCCAACCAAGGGATATTTATTAAAAATCACATAAAAAGACCTACAGTCCTTAGAGCTCTATAAAATCGATTTTAAAATGTAATATCAAGACTAGACGCAGTCCTGCGTTTCGGTGTGCAGTGCGTCTGCCTCAAGATTCTCAACTTCAATTGGACTTGTAAATCCCTTGTACTGTTTGGAAACAGATATAAACACAATACCATCAAATATCCAACTACAGTTCTGTGGATTTTGGTTTTTGCTGCTGAAACAAAGTGCTCAGTTTGCCTATCAGCTGTGTTACTTTCAGCAGTTGGTGTCATTTTGCTGCCATGGCACATTTTCCCACTAGTTGCAGGCTCAATGTGGCTTACACAATAACAAGCCACATTGTTATTGAATCCTGTGCAGTAGGAATGGATCCTCAGAAGCTTAGCCAAAATTGGGTGGCGGAGCAGGTGGGGGAAGAGGGGTTGGGGTTGGTGGTTGGGAAGCGAGGATAGTGGAGGGCAGACTTATACGGTCTGTGCCAGAGCCAGTGATGGGAGGCGGGACTGGTGGTTGGGAGGCGGGAAATACTGCTGGGCAGACTTGTACGGTCTGTGCCCTGAAAAAGGCAGGTACAAATCAAGGTAAGATATACACATATGAGTTTATCTTGTTGGACAGACTGGATGGACCATGCAGGTCTTTTTCTGCCGTCATCTACTATGTTACTATCCAGCTTATAATCGAATGAGAAAAACGCCCAAGTTCCGACCTAAATCGGGAGATGGACGTTTATCTCACAAAAACGAATAAAGCGGTATAATCGAAAGCCAATTTTTGGGCGTTTTCAACTGCACTCCGTCACGGATGCGGACAAAGTTTATGGGGGCGTGTCAGAGGTGTGGCGAAGGCGGAACTGGGGCGTGGTTATCTGCCGAACAAAGATGGGCGCATTTCACCGATAATGGGAAAAAAGTATGCATTTTTACCTAGAATTTAGGACACTTTTCCTGGACCCTGTTTTTTCACGAATAAGGCCCCAAAAAGTGCCCTAAATGACCAGATGACCACTGGAGGGAATCGGGGATGACCTCCCCTGACTCCCCCAGTGGTCACTAACCCCCTCCCACCACAAACAAATGATGTTTCACACATTTTCATTTTCACCCTCAAATGTCATACCCACCTCCCTGGCAGCAGTATGCAGGTCACTGGAGGAGTTGTTAGGGGGTGCAGTGGACTTCAGGCAGGTGGACCCAGGCCCATCCCCCCCCTACCTGTTACAATTGTGCTGCTTAATACTTATTAGTCGTCCAACCCCCCCAAACCCACTGTACCCACATGTAGGTGCCCCCCTTCACCCCTTAGGGCTATAGTAATGGTGTAGACTTGTGGGCAGTGGGTTTTGAGGGGGATTTGGGGGGCTCAACACACAAGGGAAGGGTGCTATGCACCTGGGAGCTCTTTTACCTTTTTTTTGTTTTTGTAAAAGTGCCCCCTAGGGTGCCCGGTTGGTGTCCTGGCATGTGAGGGGGACCAGTGCACTATGAATCCTGGCCCCTCCCACGAACAAATGCCTTGGATGTATTCGTTTTTGAGCTGGGTGCTTTCATTTTCCATTATCGCTGAAAAACAAAAACGCCCAGCTCACACATCGTTGAATAAAACATGGGCATCTATTTTTTCCCAAAATATGGTTCGGTCCGCCCCTTCACGGACCCGTTCTTGGAGATTAACGCCCATGGAGATAGGCGTTTTCGTTCAATTATGCCCCTCCATTTATATTGTGGTTGGCTGTTTGATGGTGTTGTGTTTATATTTGTTTCTAAACAGTACAAGGGATTTACAAGTCCAATGAAGTTGAGAATCCTGAGGCAGGATTAATGCACACCGAAACGCAGGATTGCATCAAGCCTTGATATTACATTTTTATGGATTTTATAGATCTCTGTATGTCTTTTTATGTGATTTTTAATAAATGTCCTTTGGTTGGTACTTCTCTAGTTGTTCCCCTTTTTGTTCTGTTGTTTCTCCTTAAAAGGAAATATACACCACATGAGAAATAGAGCATTTCTTGCAGGTGTGCAGGCTTTAAAAGTTGCCAGTTCCCTAACAGGGAGTGTGTTTGCCATTTTATAGGAAAAAGGAAAGCATCTTCATTTCGATGCACTATGAAGAATTAGTTTGATATAACTGGCTGTTCAGTCATGTGAGAGCACCTACTGACTAAGCATGCTTTTGAATAAAGCAAGTTTTACTCCTGAATTTTGTATATTTTGATAAATAACATAATATAGTCATTATCTTTTTAAGTACTTATTCAAAGATGCAAAATGCACTTAAAGAGTAATGTAAAGGGACATCATAAGGCCTAGATCATCCACCACCACCTTGTTCTCCCACCTTCCTAGGTATGGCATCTCTGCCCTATTCTCAATCTCTCAGCTTGCTTTTGTGTGCAAACCTCTCTATCTCCTCCCCTCCACCTCATTTAATCCCTCAGCTCACTTTCTCCCCTTCCCCAGTTGCTCTTGCTAACTCACAACTGAACTTATCTCCAGCTCATTCTTGTTCCCCCTCTCTAGGTTCAGCTCACTGTAATCCTCTAGGTCACTCTTGTCCCCCTTAGGCTCAGCCCCTTCCATTTCACTCTCTCTCTCTATCCCTGGGTTCAAACCCCTAGATTATTCATCTGTCTTCAAAGCTCAACCTTCTTTCTCTCCCACTTAACTCTCTCCCTTCCTCAGTCTCATGTTCAAATCCTAACTCTTTCTCATCTTCGCGTATTCAGGCTCAATCCCCACCACTTCCTCCTTTCTCTTCCAGCAATGGGGCCAGCCTTGCTACCTTGGCTATGCAGGTCTCAACTTTCCTCTTCTTTCAGCTGTGGCTTCTTTGGCCTGCTCTAGTGCCAGTCTTGTCACCTCCTTCCTCTTTTAGCCATGCATACCTCAGCCTCTTCTCTTCTCTCCCCTTCCAGCCACACATTGCCAAATTAATTATATGTAATAAGGGGTAAATTCTCAAATGGTTGCTGAAATTTAAGCACCAGGATGATGTGTGCTAAGTGCAAATTCTATAACGGCAGTTATGCATGTAACTGCTGTCATAAAATACTAGCATAAATCTGCATTTATGTGCCTAACTTTATTCAATCAGTCCCCACCTGTATATGTAAATTCGGTCTCTTTATCGGATTTTAACTTTAGGTGCAAGCACTTATGCCAGCTCAATGGCTATTGTAAATACTCACCAGAATCAATATCAATTTATTGTTTGTATACCGTCATATCCCCTTAAAAGGGTTCACTATGGTTCACATTTACTTCCTTGGCAGTTGCATACTTTTGAGAAGACATTTATCAGACATTGCAAATGATTAACATGAGGCCTGCGTCATGAATGCCTCGAAACATGTAAAATGGATCACAAATTCGCTTAAGCCATTAATTTTCATTTCTTTTCCAAAAGTAGAGTAAGACAGTTCAAGTTGGATTGTAGTAGGCAGGGAGTTCCAGTGGGGAATGACCATGAAAGAAAATAGAACATTGAAGAATTTGAAGAAGCAAACGTTTTTCGCTCTTGGGGAACAGAATATCAAGAGGCGCTGTAGCTTTGCAGACTGACCAAGACAGTTAGACATGTAAATGCTAGTATTTTCTAACTTGTGTGAAACTGCCTGACATGTCCCCAACCCATCCTTTGCCCCACCTGGGTCCACACCTCCTCGAAGTGGCACACTCTGGAATTTCAACATGTAACTTATAGAATAGCAACTAAAGGCATGTAACTGCTGATTGGTGCCAATTATTGCCAATTGTTGCTCGTTAACTCCAATTACCAGCTCTTTGTTAAATTGTTATATGTGCAGCTGACCTTATTCTATAACTTTCCAATGCAAATTTGCATGCTAGTCACAAATTTGGGCGTACAACTTTCTAGAATTAGGGGGTAAATGTGAAGGTGGGGACTTTGCACAAATTCTGGCAGGGACCGTCCTTCTTTGTTAATTTGTACAGCGCTGCGTAACCCTAGTAGCGCTCTAGAAATGTTAAGTAGTAGTAGTACTTTGCACAAATTCTGGCACAGTTGCACTAAATTCTCTGAGATGTGAGATTGTTTACCTTGGGCTATCTGCTGGCTGCTACCAGGAAGTAACCATTTTATAATAGCAGTAGCAAAGCACTGATATTACAAATCCCACTCTATTATAGGAAATTGGGAGGCTATAGGACACCATTGATTTTCCTACTTTTGTTTAGTGTGCTACAGACTCTGCTCTTCTGGTAGAGTGTCTGTAGGTTTTGCTCCTTCATACTCCTGCAGCTCTCAATTATTTTATGCCTTGATAGCGAGGTGGGAAAGAAAAGATGGACTGGATCAAGGGAACTGCATTAAGCATCTGCTATAGAACGAAGTTGCTTACCTGTAAAGGAGGTTCTCCTTAGACAGCAGGGAAATGCAGCAACACATCTAACAGAGCCTAGAATGTGCTTGCATTTCCCATTGATTGAAATACATGTGATCATTGGGTGACTGACCATATAACTCTATATGCAATGAGACAAGTTGAACAAGTCCTGGTATTGTCTCATTGCATGCAGGGAGATGTAGTCTTGATTTCCAAACTTAGGGCACCTTTTACAAAGCTGCAGCAAAAGGGGGGCTGTGAAGGCATAGGTGTGTTTTTTATGTGTGCCGAGGCCCCCTTTTACCATAGCAGGTAAAAAGCAGGTCTTTCTTTTTTTCAGGAAATGGCCACGTGGCAAGTGAAGCACTTGCTGTGTGGCCATTTCTGGAGGGAGCACTTACCACCACCCATTGAGGCAGTGGTAAGGACTCCCGCACTAACATGGTGATAACTGGGCAGCGTGTGGCACAGCCCAATTACTGCTGAGTACACAAAGCCATGGCCCGATGCTCCCAGGCCAAAACTCAAAGGGGCTGGTGCTATTCCCTTTCCCCTGATCATATTCTATCACCCCACATCCTCAATCACATTACACTTCCACCGCTCCCTTTATATAGAAACATGACCCCTAGTGATAGTAGTGTGAGACTACTGTTAGGTGCCATTTTGGAGACTGCACTGGCAATACAGGAGTGACTGGAGATCACGCCTGCCCTATGACTACTGGACCACCAGGAAGATTTTATTGAAGATACCGTATATAAACAAATTGCCCGACACAGGCCGTGTTTTGCCCACCAAGGGCTGCATCAGGGGCGAAAGAAAAAAAGCCCCTGACGCAGCCCTTGGTGGGCAAAACACAGCCTGTGTCAGGCAATTTGTTTATATACGGTATCTTCAATAAAATCTTTCTGATGTTATATTGATCTGCTGGCTTTCTTTCCCATATTGGATTTTGCAGATCGCTTGCCTTGTTGTTTACTGGACCACCAAGTACAGGGTCAGTAGGCCCTGGATGATGGCGGTGAAGTCCTTTGGAGGTGTAGGGATGTAATTAGTGGTGGGTGGAGTTTGATTGTGGGGTGGGTAGGGTTTAATTTGGGGTGGGAGGATGTGATCTGGGAGTAGATAGTGTGATCAGGGGGCACTGGCCGCAGCTTTGAGGCCCAATGTTCCCAGGCCACTGGAATAATGCTGCTTGTGAAATACTTTGCAAACAATGTTATTCATTTAGCACAGGAGTCAGCAATCTGTGGTTCTGAGATACCGTGTTGCTGACTCCAGTGGTAAATCATGGTGAGGTAAAATCATGCCTTTACCACACCTTGATAACTTCCCCCTTAGTATCTTAAGGATGACTTTCCATAATGCAATATGTACTTTCTGGAATTTTCATCTTGAATTATAATTCTGGTAGCAGGGATTCTGAGAGCAGAGGGAAGCCCTGCTGACTCTTGATGGTGTGTTAATGATGTATTTTTATGGGGAGGAGTCATTCAGCTGATTTGCAGCTATAGCCGCAGGCACAGGATGTTGTTCTGACATCACTTTTGGGACCGTTACAGCCATATAAAATCTGTGTCTTGCCGTGGAACACTGGGAGCACCCACCTTGTGGAGTTCTTCAGCTGACTTTCAGGTATAGCCACAGGCACAGGCTGTTGTTCTGATGCCACTTGTGGGACCTTTGCAGCCATATAAAATCTGTGCATTTGCATGGGACTTGGCCATGGGCATGTACCCAAAGGGGCATGACCAAAGGGGCAGATCCTGCCCCTTTGGAGCCCCTTCAGAGTCCTTGAGGAGCAAGGAGTGGGAAGTGCTGTTTGAATTTCCATATGGTTAAAAGGAAAGGAGGTTGAGGCAACATGAAGAAGATGATACCAGTAAGAGGTCCTATGGATGAACATTTAAAAAAGTGCTGCCTCCTTAACTGTGACAACTAATGCAGATTCTCCCTCAACTGTCTGTTTGTCCTCTGGTGATCGAACTCCACCTCCCCAGCCAGTTCGCTTACTGGAAGTGGAATCACCTCCTAATAATGGAGGCGACTCAAGACCCAGTGAAGCTCAGTCTTTATTAGGGTCCCAGTTTTATGGGCTCACAATCTAGCCATTTATTGCCTGTGCCTGCCCTGGTCAAGTTCTCCTTTGGTTCCTCTCCCTTGTCCTCTCAATTGAATGCTGATACCGCTAATCCTGAGGAATTTGCTTTAAAAACTACTAGAAGTGCTGTATTAAGAATGGAGAAAGTCTCAGAAGAGTATTTATTATCACTGTCTAAATTCTCTAAAGGTACTTCTCTTAAATTGATTGAACAGGAAAATCAGAATGTGACTCTTGAGCAAGCTGTTTCTAAGACTGATTCTCAATTAAAATTAGTGCAAGCAGCTGTGATGGCAGCTACTAAGGACAATTTGGTAATTCATTTTCAAATGGAATCATTAGAAAATATGGCTAGAGCTCGTAATTTGAGACTATTTAACTTTCCTGTTTTACACTATTTGTCTCTGTTAGAATTGTTTCAAATGTACCTTTGTGATGTATTAAGTACATAAGCATCGCCATACTGGGACAGGCCAAGGGTCCATCGAGCCCAGTACCCTGTCACCAACAGCGGCCAAAAGAACAAGCAATTTGTCCCGCCCATCCTAGAAATACTGTATTCCCTCGTCCATTCAATAACATTCTATGGCTTTTTCCTCCAGGAAGCCGTATTGCAACTTCCTAATTTAGAAAAGTTTGTGATATTTAGTTTATATTATATACCTAGAGGGTTAAAGGTTAAGGATGAGGGGCTATCGATATTATTAACACTCCTGATATCTTGGGCATGTCTAGATTTTTAGAATCTTCTCAAGATACTGTTAATAAGGGCCACTTTGTGGTCACATTACAATCAGAAGAGTTTAAAATTGGCTATTCTTAAAGCATATTTTCCTAAGAACATTGTTCTGTGGGTAAACAGTGACAATATTTCCAGATGTTTCTTGACCAACACAGCTTCATAGGAAGGCTTTCCAACAGCTAAAGCTTGGCGTTTAGCTGTCTGTTTCCTTATTTTTGCTTATTATTTATTTATTGGGATTTATTAACTGCCTTTATGAACAAATTCACCCAAGGTGGTATACAGCAGGTCCAGTTCAACATAAAATTTTAAATTTTGTTAACATTGTCACAATAGTAAAATAACCAAATATAAACATAGATACAATAAATATAATATACATAAAAAATCCATAACTGGTTAGTACTGAACTCAAAACTGGCTATTTGGGAGCATTTCAGGGGGTGAAGTCAGGACTTAGCAGCCCGTTAAGTGCTGATATTCAAAACTCAACCGTCCAACTTAACTGCATAAATGGGACCACATAAAAGTCAGTCCCATTTTTATGTGGTAACTCATAGCCGGTTAAGTGCTGAATATGACACCCAACTGGCTAGCTCCCCTGTTTACAAAGCCGCACTAGCGGCTGCCACGCAGCATTGCCGACACAGCCTATTCAAAGTGAATGGGCTGTGCCAGCAGTACCACACCGCCAGCCGCTAGCACGGCTTTGTAAATAGGGGCCTATGTGTTAGCCAGGATTAGCAAACTTTCAATAAAACATTAAAAATGATATATTTTCATAACACTGTTAATCATGTTCTTGGTGTTTGAACATTAGAAATACTGAATTAAAAAAAAACAAATTTTGACACAATCTTTTGCAATAGAAATTCAGTACCAAGTGTTGAAGCTGAGCAATTGTCCAAGACATTCAAAACCAATTGATTTAGAAAATCAGCATCTGTCACCATCCCATAAACCCTTAGCCTGTTTGGGTGGATATAACAGATTTGTAATTCTGATAAGAATATTTTCAAGTAGAACAAGCAGCTTTATCAAAGGGTTATTAAATCTGGGGGGGGGGGGGGGGGGGGGTCCTCTAGTTGCTGATGTTGGATAAAATACTGGTTGAGTTATGGCCCCATTGGCCCACTCCATTCCATTGGCTGTGCACATGTAACCTTTATTGGACCAGGGACCATTACAGCTGCTATTTTCCGCTGTATAGTAAGACCAGGAGCAAAACTTGAAGGGGTTAACACTGGCTTGCAGGAATTTGTTCTGGATCAGGACTGGTAAAAATGGGAGGCTGTTTGTGCCACAATTTACTCTCTTCACATCTTTCCCTCTCCAGTAAATCAGGCCAGGTTAGGTATTGTTCCGAAACAGAGATTTATTGAAAGTCTTAAAGGGTTGTTTACAAATCAAATATTGGCAAAGTAGAAAAAATAGTACATATTTATACTTTAGGTGGAGAACCCCTTCTTTCTAACTCCTTCCCCAGAGAGCTTCATAGAGCTGGTCTGAACTCAGATGTAGTCACAGGTGCAATACCGTTACAGCTCCTGGCTTTGCTTGACAAAGGTCCAGGTGATGTCTTCTGTATCTTCTCCTTCCTTTCCAGGATCCCTGTTACTCCTTTGTCCTGTAGAAATGCTGACTTTCATACCTTCACTCTTCTGTTAGTAGTTGTGTGCACTGGCTTATCTAGTCAAAGACTCTTTCTTTTTCAGGGGTGCTAATTTAGAGAGCCCCAAGCATTCACCTTAGTGGTACTGTGGCTTAGCCAGCCAAAGACCCAGAAAACCACTGGGTCTGTTTTTTTGTACCAGTCCCAGGTTCCCTCCAAAAGAGGTCTCCTCCCCTCATTACTTCACTGCTCAGGAGAGACCTCCCTTGCTCTGGAAAATGTAAAAGTATAAACAGGTCATGGTACAATACTTTAGCAGAGCCTCTAAAGGTCTCTGCCACCTAAGCAAGGCAGAACCTAAGAGGTCTCTATGCACATAACCCTATGATGGTGACTTGCTACTGTACAGCTAGTGAAAAGCTGTATGTTATGACACAGCTCTTATCAATACAAAGTCAATTTCACTTGTAGGAAAGTATACTTCTGGTGGCGTTACAGCGCACAGAATGGCTTGCTCTTCATGTTTCAGCATATGCTACTTATGTTTCTTTGAAAGCAATAGGAGTATTGGAGTTAAGTAGTACAGAAGATACACACATACAAACATATTGGACACCTACTCTCATGTAGAAAAGTGACTGAATTAGCACAAGTTTGAAACTGATGAGCCATACAGTGAATAGTTAATGCTTCTACCCCAGCCAAGCAAAAACAGGCTAAGTATAACTATATAGCTAAAATTGAAGGCTTGACAATCAGAACATGTTAACAATGACACCAAAATTGTGCTAATGAAACCAGTTTTTGTGCACAAGTTCAATCAGTTGAATTGAAGGGATCTGTAAGATCCTAAGCACTCAAAATGCAGGTTATTTAAGAGAAAGACTTGTGAAATATGTGCCAGGCAGACATCTTTGATGTTCTCAGGAGACCTTGTTAAGTGTTCTGCCATTTAAATCATGCAGGACAGTGAGATGGCTATCTAGGACACTTACAGCAGTGGTGCCCAAGCTGTGGAATGCTCTCTTGTAAGAACAAGGGCAGCCATCACTTTGTTCGCCTTTAAGAAGCAGTTAAAAATTATAGTTTCTTTGGTAATGGTATCGATGCTGGATTTGGCTCACAGGAAAGGGAGACAAGGTTGGTGGAGCAGGGTGGAGGGTTATTCTTGCAGTTAAAGAAGTATTTGTCTTGTATTGAATGGTTGTGGCCTCATTTGGCAATATATAAACTATTATAAATAAACACATCAAGATCTTTTTGTTAAGAAGGAATATAATTAATTAGTTTTTTTCCAGAAAATTCGTAAATTCTATTGACTGAATTTGGCATTTCTGGTGGATAAAATGAAAGATCATTTTTTAAAAAAATCTTTATTTGTACCACAACAAAGATCAACAAGGCTTTGAAAAGTCTTCAGGTCAAAGAAGCCTAACCAATGAACATAACACAAGTAACAGGATATCACAAAAACTTGCTGCATGATACTTCTGGATTCAAGTTTAATGAGTGGTTTACTATCCTGCCCATTACCAAAGTGTTGAGGCAGCTTACAGGCTAAAAAAAAAAAAAGAAGAGAGAAAAGGAAGATGAGGAAGATGGGGAATGTAAAGAGGGGAGGAACTACAATTACAAAAAGAAAGAGAAGAAGGGAAACAATAGGGCAGTTAGTTGTGCACTTTTATTACATGGCTCATAACTAGTAGCCTCAGGCATAAGCTTCTGCAAAAAGGAAAGTTTTAAGGTCAGATTTAAATTGGGGCAATGAGGGTTGTAATCAGAGGTGGGTCAGTAACTGGTTCCAAAGTTCTGGCCCTTGAACTTGGGCGATGCTGCAAAGCGAAGGAACAGCAAGAAATCAACCAAAGTAAACAACCCCCCCCCCCCCCCCGGGTATACTCTCATCCAGAGGGGTAAACCTTGATGACTTTGCCACATTTTATTTTTGTGAAGCACTTAACCCACTCCTCCAGCCATATAGCAGTCAACTACACACTCACACACGAGTACTTGCAATTCAGCAGTACCCAGGAATTTTTCCAGAAAGATATCAGGTCTGTGCCATTAATTTCCATGTCCACCTCCATCAACCATATCTGTGAAG
The DNA here is from genome assembly GCF_901765095.1 of Microcaecilia unicolor. Classification (NCBI taxonomy): domain Eukaryota; kingdom Metazoa; phylum Chordata; class Amphibia; order Gymnophiona; family Siphonopidae; genus Microcaecilia; species Microcaecilia unicolor. The sequence continues at coordinate 34,818,803 of NC_044042.1, read as the reverse complement.
TGGTTTTAGTAGGGCACTAAGGAATGAGCTCCTGAGTGAGCTTTTGAGCTGCACCTTGACCTTTTGGCTATAAGCTTAAGTCTTATATTTATAGAGGATGCACAAGATAAAAACATGCATCACGGATATCCAATAAGAGCCGGAGCAGTAAGAAAATCAGGGAGAACCATGGAGCAGTGGGTGGAGAGGTAACAGAATACTTCTACAAATGATAAAACTAGTATTGCAATTCAGTATAAGAAGTGCATTTTCAAAGGTAATTTCGACTAATTCATTGACCATTGGAAGAACAATGGATTAAAAAAAATTGAAGTAAAGTTTATGGATAGAAAATAAAAGTATTATACTGCAAACTGAATTGCAATGCAGTTACAAAATGTTAATTACATCACTCTTTTGCACTGCAAAAATTGTATAAAACCACTGTGTTCTGGAAGATTTGATATGTGGTTGGCTCTCTGGGTGCAGTGGCTGTTGTTGTTCTGTTTAGCACCCCAATCATTTTATTTATTTAATTTATTTAGTTAGTTATGACATTTATATCCCGCATTAGCCCGAGTAGAACACAGGCTCAATATGGCTTACATAACAATTAGAAAAGCAAGAACATGTTCAAAATATATTAACAGAAAGAAAAATACATCATATAATGTTAGACCAGTAAAACTTGAGTTAGGAGCAGATGTAATTAAATACTTAGGGCCTCTTTTACAAAGCCATGCTACCAATCCCCAGTGCGGCAAATGAGAGGAAGCCCATTCAATTCCTATGGCTTCCTCTCATTTGCCATGCAGGAATCGCCAGTGTGGCCCTGAAAAAGAAACCCTCAGTGATTTAAGCTAGATAATTAAAATATGGAGGAAAAAGGTAAGGGCTAGGATTAGCTGGGCTAGACAGGAGTAGTGGGAGGTGGGATGAGGTAAAAATTAATGCCATGAGTTCTTTTTGATAAGAGTGCTTATGTCCTTAAAGGCTAGACTGAAAAATGAGTTTTCAATATACTTCGTTAAAGGCTAGACTGAAGAAATGAGTTTTCAATAGTCTTTGGAATAACAATCGTCAGTGCAATTGATGGTTTTAGGTAAGGAGTTCCAAATTTTAGTGCCTTGATATGAAAAGTTAACAGTATAGATTGTTTTGTAGGTTACTATCTTACAATTCAGAAAATGTAGGATAAGATATTCTCTAGATGTAGAGGCGTTACATGAGGGTAATTCAATGAGGTTGTTCCTGTATATTGGAGCAGAACCATACAAAATTTTGTGAATCAATGTACATAGCTTGAATGATATTCTATCTTTTATTGGCAGCCAATGCAAATCATACAGAAGGGATTTCTTTGGCGAAGCATGGTAGTCTGAATATGAGATGTATAGTAGTTTCTGAGTGGTTTGTAGTTTTTTGAGGAGATCCCATTTAAATCCTGTGTAAATAGAGTTGCAGTAATCAAATTTTGTTAGGACTAGGGATTGACCTAGGGTACGGAAGACTGATTTTGCAAAGAATAGTCTTAGTCTCCTCAATTTCCACAATGAATTGAAGAGACCACTTTGGAAATTTGGTTATCTAGAGTGAGGAATTGGTCAATTGTGACTCCTAAGATTTTCATAGTTGAGTCAAGGGGATATGTGATGTTCTCAGTGGTAAATGATTTAAGATGTGTAGCGTGATGATGATTAGTAACTATTAAGAATTTTTAGTTTGAAAATTTAGTTTGAAAATTTTGAAAATTGGCACCTACAGCCACACAAGCAAGTTGTCAGCTGTTGGTAATATTTTAGCTCAGTCTTTCTGGAAATTCACACTGCCAGTTTAGCTATTAAAATCTGTTTCAGAAGGGAGACAGTAAGCACCATATTGGGTCTGCTGGTTAAGATGCTGCTTGTGGAAGGGGAGTGGTACAATCACATTCTCCTTTTTCAAGGACCATAGATGACGTTCGTACAAATAGTGCTTCAACTTTGAGTAGCAAATCGAGATCTTGACTATGTCATATATCCAGAAGTCATGCAAGCCTGCTACTTTTAATCATTCAGTAGCAATCACAAACTCCCACAAATAACCATCCCAATAGGAAATGCTAAAAACTCAAAATACAGTCATAAAGACCCAATAAATGCTACTGAACAGGCTAACTGAAGCACTTCTTAAATATTGCTAAGAGGGTTTTCATATATGAAGACTGAACTGTAGGAATGATTATACTATAGAGCAGGGGATGGGCAGCCACAGTCCTCAAGGGCCACAACCCAGTTGACGTTTTAAGATTTCCACAATAAATATGCATGAGATTGATTTGAGTGTAGTGCTTACATTGTATGCAAACTGATCTCATGCATATTCATTGTAGAAATCCTGAAAAGCCGACTGTGTTGTGGCCCTCAAGGACCGTAATTGCCCATCCCTCTACAGAATGCAGCTTTTGCTGGCAGATATTATTGCCTGATTGTTGCTCCTGTTTATATATGAAGGTCCTCTTATCAATATCTTAGAAAGTGCTTCAGATAAGCATAAAGGAATCCTGTGCCGAAGGAATGGATCCTCAGGAGCTTAGTCAAGATCGGGAGGCGGGGCTGGTGGTTGGGAGGCGGGGATAGGGCTGGGCAGACTTATACGCTCTGTGCCAGAGCCGGTGGTGGGAAGCGGGACTGGTGGTTGGGAGGCGGGGATAGTGCTGGACAGACTTGTACGGTCTGTGCCAGAGCCGGGGTTGGGAGGCAGGGCTGGGGAGGTGAGGATAGTGCTGGGCAGACTTATACGGTCTGTGCCTGTGCCAGAGCCGGTGGTTGGGAGGTGGGGCTGGTGGTTGGGAGGCGGGGATAGTGCGGGGCAGACTTATACGGTCTGTGCCCTGAAGAGCACAGGTACAAATCAAAGTAGGGTATACACAAAAAGCAGCAAATATGAGTTATCTTGTTGGGCAGACTGGATGGACCGTGCAGGTCTTTTTCTGCCGTCATCTACTATGTTACTATAAGTTAGATCTATGTTGCTTGTTCACTAGTGTTTATTGGGTCTTGATGACTTTTAATCATTCAGCAAACTCTTGCAATATAATTCCAATTAATCTATTCTGGAGGTCCTGTTATTTACCATTTGGGTTCGGGGAGGGGGCTGTTATGATCCAAGATTCTTCTGTCCCACAACACCCCGGCACTCTTACTTCTCCTAGTACTGCATGTACACATCGGTCCTGGACTGATTCTAGGCTGACTTAATACTGCACTGGCCTAAAATTTAGTGTTAACTCCATCGCAAATGACAACTGGGATTTACTGCTGTTTCTACAGCAGCATATTGCTAGAGGAGCAGACTGCATTGCTCTCGGGAAAGGTAGAATATATTAACAAGGTTGCTCTGTAGAATCAGTAACCAATGCTAATCGAGGTTGACACATACCATTTTCTCACCTTGTGAGACCCTTGATTGACTCGGGAGGGAGCTGTAATTGCAAAAGAGAAGGTTCTCTTTCAGTAGGGTTAAAGGAAGGCAGCATCTTTATCGGTTCATCAAATAATTCACCGGGATGGGCAAAAGTCACTGAAGGCCTGATACAGCTGCTGCTGCTCCCTGAGAATTAGATCCTTAACCTGGAGTTAAAGAGAAAAAAAAAAATCAACCTACCCCCAAAGGAACATTTTGCCCATTTTATACTGAAGTATAGCAGAGCTTAACATTATTTCTCTTGGTTAATGGTGTTCAGTCGCATGGGCAGGGTAATAGCCCACTGGCTTGTGGAAATGATTCATAGCTATGTTCCTGGGTGATATATACTCCTCTGTGACAGTGAGATGGTAACATATGGGTAGTGATATTTCAAATTGATACAAAGGACAGTGATATTAGATCACAGTATGTGGTGTAGCAATATTACAGTTCAATGCATGATTCTGTGGTTCTTATCACAAGACTTGTCCCCCTAGACTCACAAAATGATATTCTTAACCTTGTTTCCTGCTGGACCAGATGGGGTAACAGAAGAACTAGGTCAAGAATCAATATGGCAATACAGCTGGAGGTATGTTCAGTGTTTGTCGTACTCACCTCCCGTCAGCCTAAATAGAGGCATTGACTGGAATGGGGGAAGAAGAGGGAGAGAGAGATGGAAGACAAAATGTAATGGAAGGGAAGGAAGGGGAGAGGAATGTTCCCTTGAGCATCCACTTCATTCCCAACATCCTACCTGTACACCCACCTCAGACACCTGCCTCAAGGCACTGTCTCAACTACTTTCTTCAAAACATATACCCCCACCACCACTCTCTGTGCATACAACACCCCTATCTTGGGTCCCCTCTTCAGCTACCTCTACCGTGCCATTGCCCCAGACATTCCTGAATGTTCAGAGTGGACCTCTCCCCCACCCCACCCCACCCCCCACTACTCCTAGATCAGAGAGAAAGATTCTCACTGCCATGGGGGCCCAGAATTGGAACTTGAGCCTCTACTCATCAGTCTATGAGGAGCTGTGCGAAAAAAGCTGCAGCTTTGGCTGCACAGTCCAGCTTGATTTAAGGACCTGTTATTTCCATCTCTGGTAACATTTCACAAGGAACTGTCAGCAAAGAAAAAAAAAGCTGCTTAGGTGGGGGAGCCAGGGTAGGGGAAAATGCACTTGTCAGAGAAATCATAAAAATTATTATCTGAATGTCAAAGTGCTTATAAATAAATGGAACTTATTATCTCTGAACCGTAACGCTAACTAAATTCAAACAAGTCACTGTGCGCATTGCTGGCGGGTGTTGAAGAAAGTGACAAAGCACATTCTGGCCAATTACTGCAGTCTGCCATAGCAGGCACTGTACACCTCCACCTACCTGAAACCAACGGCTTCGCCTCACATCTTCACCATTCAGGCCTTTGGAGTTAATGGTATGCTGCAATGGTTAGAGAGTTGTGGCATTGCACTGCATAGAGGGTGGTAATTCCATGAGGATCCATCTAGATTTAGGCAGCAAGAACACATATAAATGCCGGTATTCAAGCCACGTATGCTGTATGCTGACACATATGTGAGTAAATGACCATTTTCTGACTATGCGCTATTCTGTACATATGCACCAATATTTGATGGTGCATACTTTGAAGGTGGGCATTTACATAGGCAGATTTTATGTTGAGTGTAGGCAGGGTGCACATTTACATGAGTACATTATGAAATTTATGAAATATTATAATACTAGTAAAAAAAAGCCCGTTTCTCATTGAAATGAAATGGGCGCTAGCAAGGTAATTACTTTCTGCCATTAATGTTTTTAAGGGAAGTTCCAGCGTCCCAATTCCAGGGTCCCCCCTCCCTCCCAGTTCCAGGGTCCCCCCTCCCTCCCAGTTCCAGGGTCCCCCCTCCCTTCTTCCCAGTTCCATGGTCCCCCCTCCCTTCTTCCCAGTTTTAGGGTCGTCGTCCCTCCCTCTGAGTTCCAGGGTCGTCGTCCCTCCCTCCCTCCCTTCCAGTTCCAGGCCCCCTCCCTCCGAATTTTAAAAGTCATCCTGACTTACCTCGTCGGGGTTACAGCGCCCGGCAGCAGCGGTAAAAAGCGTGCAGGCTTGGCTCTTACTTCAGTTTTCCCTTCTCTGTCTCTCAGCTCTGGTCCCACCCTCATTTCCTGTTTCCGCAAGGGCAGGACCAGAGCTGAGAGACAGAGAAGGGAAAACTGAAGTAAGTGCTGAGCCTTCACGCTTTTTACCGAGAGAGGTAAGTCAGGATGACTTTTAAAATTTGGAGGGAGGGGGCCTGGAACTGGAAGGGAGGGAGGGAGGGACGACGACCCTGGTATTGGGAGGGAGGGGGACCCTGGAATTGGGAGGGAGGGAGGGGGGACGGACAACGACCCTGGAACTCGAAGGGAGGGAACGAACTTCTGGTGGGTGAATATTATATGCAGCCTTCCCTTCCCTCCGAGGGCAGGGCACTGAGGGCGAGTGCGAGGCCTGTGGTTGGTCCCTTCTCCTTCTGACGTCGCGTTTCTTTCCCTGGCAACTATACAGAGTTCCCTCGAGGGTGGGGCGATTACGAACCCTAAGAACACTACACGGCTTCACTGCCACGCTGCCACAGAGTCAGCTTCAGAACTTTGGAGGTGCAAATTATTATATTAGATATGTGCGTTCCTTAACGGTCTAACTGCAAGCATTTACACCAACTCTATGGCTAGCAAAGCAGAACTTTTGACTAGTGGCGTAGCTATGGGGGCCAGGGGGGCCTGGGCCCCCCAAATTGGCTCTGGGGGCTTCCGGTTTGTCTGGTGGGGGTCCCCTAGCCCCGTCAGTAAAAGCATTTGTCCTGCACTGGTCTCACATTGCCTGGCGCCCTGTCCTGTTTTCAGTCACTGTGCATGCTCATTTTAATGAAACTAGTGGCGGGGGGGGGGGGGGGGGGGGGAGCAGAGGTAGGGGGGTCGGCAGCAGGAGGGCAGTGGCTAAGTCTTTAAGAGTCACTTCAACTGTTGAGTATATTATCGCATAATCTTAGATGACCAGGAAGCTTATCCCAAAGTGAAGGTCCAGCAACAGAGAAAGCACATGCTCTAATTTTGGTGCCCTAGTTAAAGACCACCAATTGTTGGTGCCAACATTTCTACTACTTACTACTTATCATTTCTATAGCGCTACTAGACGTACGCAGCGCTGTACACTTGAACATGAAGAGACAGTCCCTGCTCGACAGAGCTTACAATCTAATTAGGACAAACAGGACAAACAAGAGATAAGGGAATATTAAAGTGAGGATGATAAAATAAGGGTTCTGAACAAGTGAATAAGGGTTAGGAGTTAAAAGCAGCATCAAAAAGGTGGGCTTTTAGCTTAGATTTGAAGCTGGCCAGAGATGCACTGCTGTGATGGCACAATAATTTTGGCCACGTTGGAATTTTGGCTGTGGTCAAAATTATTGCTCCATGGGAGCTCCCCCTGCCAGATCTTTACAGTCTTCCTCCTCACATTCACCCTGTCTGCAGAATCAACGTGGCCAGTGTGGGAGTCTGGTGTGTTCTCCATGCTGCCAGCAGCACACCTACAGGGAACAGCCTGGAGTCCTTGATCAGAAAGGAAATGTGGACTGACCCAGGCACACTGGATGGTGTGTGGTTGCAGGGGGGGAGACTGGAAAAAAACACGGATGATGTGTGGGTACGGGAGGGCTGGAAAAAACTATGGATGGTGTGTGGGTGCGGGGGGGGGGGGGCTGGAAAAAGCTATGGATGGTGTGTGGGGGCTGCGAAAAACTATGGATGGTGTGTGGGTGTGGGGGGGGAGGGCTGGAAAAAGCTATGGATGGTGTGTGGGGGCTGCAAAAAACTATGGATGTGTGTGGGTACAGGGAGGGGCTGGAAAAAAGTTGGATGCTATGAGTGCTGGGAAAAATATGAATGGCATCGGTGTACATAGAGGGGGCTATAATATTGTTTAAATTATGACAAATAAACTTGCAGAATTTGCAAATTTTGTGCAGAAACGTTTGCAGAATTTAAAATTTTTTTTTGCACAGAATTTTGATTTTTGTGGTGCAGAATTGTGGATAACAAGTAACAAACATAAAACTCCAGGAGAAACCAAATAAAACTTTAACAATAAAAACAAAAAATAAAATGCAATTATCAGCTCCTCATCAGTTCTCAGCTCTATAATATTAGTTGTCTAATTAGCATTCCAAGAAATTTTAATAATCAATATAGCAAAATACTTCATCCACAGTTCAGATTTATTCATTATGAAGGTGAGCTTATGATGCTGATGTCAAACTCTATGATATCTTAGTTCCATATGCTTGCTGGAAAAAGAAAGTTTTCAGGTCCCTCTTAAATTCTGTAACTGTCAGAATAGCATATAGCTCATAGGAGAGAGCATTCCGTAATTTAGGGCAAATATAAAAAATAGAAGATCTATATTCTTTCAATCGTACTACATGTACTGAAGGATCATCAAAAAGAAACTTTTGTGATGATCTCAATGACCTCGAGGGCTAGTAAAGTTTCAGACTAGAGGATAAGGTAACGGGAACAGAATTATTTAAAACTTTAAAAACAAGCTATAAATTTTAAACTTTCAATAGAGAGCCAATGTAAAATTTTTAGCACTGGGGTTATTCCCTGGATTCTATATAGCGTGCCTATAGATCTGCGCCGAAATCCAAGCATATTCTATAACAGTGCGTATAATTTAGGGCCCTGTTTATTAAGCCACATTATAGGTGCGTTAGTGTTTTTAACATACGTTAACCATATATGCACGTTAACTGTGTACGTGACTACAATATCCCTATAGGTGACTACAGGGTTCGCATATGCGATAATTGAAGGCGCATTAAAAACACTAATGCTAATCAGCATTGATAGCAACTTTTAACAAGCATCAATGAGCACTAATTGGAACCAATTAGAATTTATACACACAACTCGCTAAGTGCATTCTGTAATGCAGTGTGCCTATCTTCTAATGCGTGCAGGCAAAAAGGGGTGTGGTTATGGGTGGGGAAGTGGACGTTTCGTGGGTGTTCCTAAATTTATGTGCATAGATATAGAGGAGTAGCCTAGTGGTTAGGGTGGTGGACTTTGGTCCTGGGGAACTGAGGAACTGAGTTTGATTCCCACTTCAGGCACAGGCAGCTCCTTGTGACTCTGGGCAAGTCACTTAACCCTCCATTGCCCCATGTAAGCCGCATTGAGCCTGCCAAGAGTGGGAAAGCGCGGGGTACAAATGTAACTAAAATAAAATAAAATATGGCCCAGTGCGCCTAAATTTATGCACCAGGATTTATGCCACATTTTTGTTTGTGCTAATGGATGCACATAGTTTTAGATGCTAGGATGCCAACTAAGCATTTTCTATATACCGCGCAATATATAGAATCTCTCCCTATATGAGTAAAGCGAGAAACTCATGAAATTACCCTTGCCACCACATTTTGTGCTACTGGAAGGGAGAGGAGGAGTAGCCTAATGGTTAGTCAGTGGACTTTGATCCTGGGGAACTGAGTTCAATTCCCACTGCAGCTCCTTGTGACTCTGAGCAAGTCACTTAACACTTCATTGCCCCTGGTACAAAATAAGTACCTTAATATATGTAAACCACTTTGAATGTAGTTGCAAAAACCCCAGAAAGGCAGTATATCAAGTCTCATTTCCCTTTCCATATTTGAGATTCTACATGGAATGTTGCTACTATTGGAGATTCTAGATGGAATGTTGCTACTATTGAGATTCTGTTGCTACTATTTGAGATTCTACATGGAATTTTGCTATTCCACCAGCAACATTCCATGTAGAAGCCTGCCCTTGCAGATCAGCCTGCGCGGCCGCATTGCTGATCTGCAAGGGCAGGCTTCTACATGGAATGTTGCTAGTGGAGGAGTAGCCTAGTGGTTAGTGCAGTGGACTTTGATCCTGGGGAGCTGGGTTCAATTCTCACTGCAGCTCCCTGTGACTCCGGCCAAGTCACTTAACAATCTATTGCCCCAGGTACATTTAAGTACCTGTTTATACTATGTAAACCACCTTGAATGTAGTTGCAAAACCCTCAGAAAGGTGGTATATCAAGTCCCATTTCCGTTCTAGAGAACTTCTAGCGTTTGGGTGGAATTTAGGCAATTACAAGTACATTCATACACATATGCATGTATATGCCATTCTAAACATTTACTTTTGCTCATGTAACTATTAGCACATATGTTATAGAATTGACCCCCATAATACCTACATTAGTTTCTATCAGCATTGTAAGAATGGTAGGGTAGGGAAGTGGCCTGCTTCACATTTAAAGGAAAGGCTGCAAGGCATTGTGTTGAAGCACATTATTCTTGCAAATACTGGCAAGATCCCAAAAAAGGTGGCATAACAGAAGTTCATGATTAATTAAATCAAATGCTGCCGAAAGGTCTAATAATACTAATAAAGCTATTTTACCTTGTTCTAAATTACTATGAAGTTCACTCAAGAAAGCTAAAACCACTGTTTCTGTACTGAAACTAGCCCGGAATCCTGACCGCAATGCACTTACAGATTCTATATAGGTCTGAAGTTGCTCTAAAAACACCGATTCTACGACTTTAGAGAGAAAAGGCAAATTTGAAACTGCCCGATGATTTTTGACCTGCGTAGGGTCCAGATCAGACTTTTTCAAGATTGGTTTAATAAGAGCAAGTTGACCCACAGCAAGTACATAAGTAATGCCATTCTGGGAAAAGACCAAGGGTCCATCGAGCCCAGCATCTTGTCCACGACAGCGGTCAATCCAGGCCAAGGGCACCTAGCAAGCTTCCCAAACGTACAAACATTCTATACATGTTATTCCTGGGATTTTGGATTTTTCCAAGTCCGTTTAGTAGCGGTTTATGGACTTGTCCTTTAGGAATCCGTCCAACCCCTTTTTAAACTCTGCTAAGCTAACCGCCTTCACCACATTTTCCGGCAATGAATTCCAGAGTTTAATTACACGTTGGGTGAAGAAAAATTTTCTCCGATTTGTTTTAAATTTACTACACTGTAGTTTAATCGCATGCCCCCTAGTCCTAGTATTTTTGGAAAGCGTGAACAGACGCTTCACATCCACCTGTTCCACTCCACTCATTATTTTATATACCTCTATCATGTCTCCCCTCAGCCGTCTCTTCTCCAAGCTGAATAGCCCTAGCCTCCTTAGTCTTTCTTCATAGGGAAGTCGTCCCATCCCCGCTATCATTTTAGTCGCCCTTCGCTGCACCTTTTCCAATTCTACTATATTTTTCTTGAGATGCGGCGACCAGAATTGAACACAATACTCAAGGTGCAGTCGCACCATGGAGCGATAGAACGGCATTATAACATCCTCACACCTGTTTTCCATACCTTTCCTAATAATACCCAACATTCTATTCGCTTTCCTAGCCGCAGCAGCACACTGAGCAGAAGGTTTCAGTGTGTTATCGACGACGACACCCAGATCCCTTTCTTGGTCCGTAACTCCTAACGTGGAACCTTGCATGACGTAGCTATAATTTGGGTTCTTTTTTCCCACATGCATCACCTTGCACTTGCTCACATTAAACGTCATCTGCCATTTAGCCGCCCAGTCTCCCAGTCTCGTAAGGTCCTCTTGTAATTTTTCACAATCCTGTCGCGAGTTAACGACTTTGAATAACTTTGTGTCATCAGCAAATTTAATTACCTCGCTAGTTACTCCCATCTCTAAATCATTTATAAATATATTAAAAAGCAGCGGTCCTAGCACAGACCCCTGAGGAACCCCACTAACTACCCTTCTCTATTGTGAATGCTGCCCATTTAACCCCACTCTCTGTTTCCTATCCTTCAACCAGTTTTTAATCCACAATAGGACATTTCCTCCTATCCCATGACCCTCCAATTTCCTCTGTAGCCTTTCATGAGGTACCTTGTCAAACGCCTTTTGAAAATCCAGATACGCAATATCAACCGGCTCCCCTTTGTCCACATGTTTGTTCACTCCTTCAAAGAATTGAAATAAATTGGTCAGGCAAGATTTCCCCACACAAAAGCCGTGCTGACTCGGTCTCAGTAATCCATGTCCTCGGATGTGCTCTGTAATTTTGTTTTTAATAATAGCCTCTACCATTTTCCCCGGCACCGACGTCAGACTCACCGGTCTATAATTTCCCGGATCTCCCCTGGAGCCTTTTTTAAAAATGGGCGTTACATTGGCCACCCTCCAATCTTCCGGTACCACGCTCGATTTTAAGGATAAGTTGCATAAGTACTTTTAGCCAACTAGAAGGAATTGGATCCAATAAACAGAAAATGTTATGTAATGTCAGAAAATTCTTTTTCACGGAGAGGGTGGCGGATGCATGGAATGCCCTCCCGAGGGAGGTGGTGGAAAAAAAAACTGTGGCAGAATTTAAAAAGGCGTGGGATGAACACAGAGGAAATCTAATTAGAAAATGAATGATATAAAAAAACAAAACTTAGAGTTACATATGTGTTTGCATGTCAAGTGATGTTTAGATAGCGACTCTTGCTGTATCAGCTAAGGCTGGTGCTGGGCTGGCTTATATGGTCTGAGTCCCCCAAATAGCAATCCAGTTTAGGATGGGCTGGAGAGAACTTCAATGGAAACTTCAGTAATTTGGAACATGAGGACAGTGCTGGGATGAGCTTTAAGATCTTTGTCCCGCGAATGACAGGACAAATTTGATAGGCTGGAGTGGACTTTGGAACATAAGGACAGAGCTGGGCGGACTTCTATGGGCTATGTCCCAGAAACACCAAAGAAAGACCATGATCAACTATATAATACCACGTTCATTGTTCATTGCTCTGTTGAGCAGGGACTGTCTTTTCATGTTAATTTGTACAGCGCTGCGTAAGTCTAGTAGCACTATAGAAATGTTTAATAGTAGTAGTAGTATTTAAATCTTGAATTGATAATGAATGTGACTGTTGGGCAGACTGGATGGACCATTCAGGTCTTTATCTGCCATCACTTACTATGTTACTATGTTATATGTTACTATGCTCCCAGAACAGAGCAGAATTGTCCAATTCTGCTCTCTGTCACCTCCCACTCCCCACCCCTAAACAGAGATGTCTATATTCCCTATTCATCTGTTCATTTTCAGGGAAATCGATTGCTCGTAGCCCAGTACTGTGCTAGGAATTCTGCTATAAAACTGAGGAATAGGCAAGCAAACTCCAGGCAAAATATTGATAGAAAGGTAGAATGAAGGAACAACAAAAAGCCATGAGAAGCTAGAAACGGGAGCCCAACCATTTTCCTGTGACCCTGCTGTTATTGCTACATTAGCTCTACAGGAGACTGTAAAATGAACACAGGCTCTGTGCAGTACAAACCTTCTTACACAATAAGAGATGCCCCTATCCCTCTGTTTCCTGAGGGCCCTTTTTACTAAGCTGTGATGAAAGGGGGCCTGCCCTGGTGTTTTTGACGCACGCTGAGACCCCCTTTTACTGCAGCGGGTAAAAGGCTGTCTTTTTTTTTTTTTTTTAAAGAAATGGCCATGTAGTAAGTGAACCACTTGCCATGCACCCATTTTTTTTTGGGGGGGGGGGAGCATGCATGGCACAGCCTGATTACCACTGGGTAAACACCCGTGCTAAAAAAAATAAAAAATATTTTTGTAGTGCTAGAAATGGTTCACGCTGGCGGGAGTTCCGGATTAGTGAGTGGTAAGCCTGCATTGGTCTTACCACTGCTTAGTGGGAAAAAAAACCCTGAATAGTAGCACTAATTTCCAGATTTAACTCATTAGTGGAACTGATAAAGATGCAGTTTCTAAACTCTGTGTTCAGCAAGCCAGTGTGAGCAAACTAAGGGGCCCTTTTACTAAAGAGTCCAAACCAGAACTACCACAGGCCTAACATGGGCAGCAACAATAGTTCTGCCCCCAGTTCACGCCATTTCTGGCGCCACAGAAAATCAGGTCTGATTATCTAGCTGAGGAGTTTCCCAGCGGTAATAATCGGGTAGTGCCACGCTCTGCCCGGTTACCGTTGGGTTAGCACGGTAGCGCTTACCACCACCTCAATGAGTGGCGGTAAGTGCTCCCCCCCAAATGGCCGCACGGACATTTCTTTTGTTGGCCTTTTCACCCACTGCAGTAAAAGGGACCCTACCACACAGCAAAAACAGCTTAGTAAAAGGGACCCCTAAGGTAAGCAATCGGCCAAGGTAAGCATGTGAGCTTTGGTTTTACTTCTGCTCACCTGGTTGGCTTCCAGGGCAATAGTCGAAAGTAAGCATTGTCTGGAGTGTTTCCAAATGCTTCGTTGGGCCAGGTCAGTCTATTGAGAAAACCACTGGGGAGGAGGTTTAATCTCTCTTGTCGTCCCCCTTCTCCTCCACTGCTAACTCCAGGCTTCGTTACTTTTCTCTCGCGGCACCTTATGCCTGGAATAAACTTCCTGAGCCTGTACGTCTAGCTCCATCTCTACCTGTTTTCAAATCTATGCTGAAAACCCACCTTTTCACTGCTGCTTTTGGCTCCTAGCCACTACTCATTTGCCTCTCCCCTTGTTCCTTCTCACCCAGTACTTCCCTCACCCTTAATTGTCTTGTCTGCATTATTTTAGATTGTAAGCTCTTTTGAGCAGGGACTGTCTCTCTATGTCAGGTGTTCAGTGCTGTGTGCGTCTGGTAGCGCTATACAAATGCTAATAATAATAAGTTCCAAAGCCCAAGGATTAGAGAGGGCTTCCTCTAGCGGTGTGCCAAATAACAGCCACTGTTGAATTCCAGCACAAAATTTTGCTGAACAAGTTGTTCAACATGTGTGATAATTAAACTTAATACACTCATTTCTGGTAGTATAGCTGTGAATCAGTGTTTTTTTTGCTTTTTTCCTTTTCCAGTCCCTCTTGTTTTTTCTTGTTTGGCTGCCCCTGTGCCCACTTTCCAAATCCATAAGGATTCCGCTTAGTACCTGAGGATGATCCAGCTATTAATTTGCACTCTCCCGTCCTCTCCTCTATTCCGTGTTTCCAAGTTTTTATTAAAATGTGATATACTGCTCAAACAAAATTCTAGGCGGTTAACAACAATAGAATCAAGTCCAAGAAAAACAAGAAAAGAACGCCAATACTGACAGGAAAGAAAAGGTAGAAACAAGACAGACCACACAGCAAACATTCATATACATATATATACCCAGCAGATCCTAGAGTCTCCAGAGAAATCACTCCTTTGTTTCACCTTGTAACCCCTCCTTAGCTGTCTCTGCTGGGTGGGCACTAGATGGTGGCTTTCTTCTCCTCCTCTGTCCTCCAAATGTGACACTGACTAGGAATCCACTCTCTCTTCAGTCATGATGGCACTGAGTCTCAAACTGAGTAACACAGGGGGTGACTTAAAATATTCAAAACACCTCAGGGAAACTTCCAGTTACCAAAATAGAGCTCCTCACCTCTAAGGTTAAGATGCTAATAGGGTCCTTGACATATATTTTTATATTATGTATTTAGCTCATGCCTTTCTCCAAGGTGAGTTACATGTAGATATGAATTTTCTCTGTCCCTAGTGAAGTCGCAATTTAAGGGGCATTTTCACAAAGCTGTGGTAAGCACTAATGCAGCAAAAATTGATGCACCATGGGGCACGCTCAGTCATCGCACATTTATTTTGCCATGTGCACACACTACCCACACGGTTAAAAATAAAATGTATTTTTTGGTGCGGTGGAGGGGGGGGGGGTGTCTGTGGGTGGAGAGTGGGCACATCTATGCAAATCAGTTAGCATGTCACCATTGCCATGCACTAACCGATTAGTGCAGGTTTAGCACACAAGTCCCTACTGCCTTCAAAATAAGTGACAGTAGGGGAATCATGCGCTAATGGCCATGAGCTAGTGGGAAAATTAGCGCATTAATGGAAAAAAATCTGAAAATTGGCCATTTTCCAGCTGCAGTAAGAATGGCCTTAGCGTGTGGGAAAGACCTACACAGGACCGCACTAAGGCCACTTTTCGCCGCAGCTCAGTAAAAGGGGTCCTAAGATTGTAGCTGAGCTAATGGAGGGTTAGGTGACTTGCCCAACGTCTCAAGGAGTGACAGGGAGATTTCAGCCCGGTTCTCCTGGTTCTCGGCCCACTGCTCTAATCATTAGGTGACGCTGCTACTCCTCTTACAAGAAAAATCCCCTTAGAAACTAAAGGGCCCTTTTTCAAAGCATCGGTAGGCCCAAAGCAGGCTTACTCCATGCTAAATTCAAACTACTGCAGGAACAACGCGGCCGCCATTGGAGTTCTCGTTCGAGCATAAGCCATTTCTGTCATGCCAGAAAAAAAAAATATTTTTCTAGCACAGTGCTAACCTGGCGATAATCAGCATCACTGCGCACTGCCCAGTTACTGCTGGATTCCCCCGGGAGCCCTCATCACCTCCTCAGTGGGTGGCAATAAGTGCTCCCTGCCTCATGGCCACGCAGTAAGAGTTATCTTGCCGTATGGCCATATTTTGGGGGCTTTTTACCCACTTTAGTTAAAAGGGCCCTGGCACGTGGGGAAAATGGCCTCCGCCACTACCTCAGAGCCCTTTTTCTTGCAGCTTAGTTAAAGGTCCCCTAAAACCTTCTTAAATGTCTTCTTCTAATGGAAGGATGGATAAAACTTCCTTCCTAACTTACGATACCCTTGTAAATGTCTAGTTCGGTACCAATCGGTTAATTATGTCTTTTTTTGAGCCTTCTCACTGTACTGCATTTTTAGCAACTAAATGTATCACGGGGTATCATTTCTATCTCCTATTTGGCTCTCTTTATTTTGATTATTTGGGAACCCTGTTAACATGTCAGGTGTATTGCTTTCTTTTATCTTTTTTTTTTTTTTTTAATTCTCCATTATCTGTAATCTTGGATCATATAATGTAGACGAGTTTGATTCCCATTGTATAATGTTACTTTTTCCTTTTGTTCCATTTTCCTTTATTCTTATTACTGCTGAGACTCTTACTTTTCTGTACAAGTATTTTGGTTGGTTATAAATGAGAAATATTGATAAATAAAAAGTAAAAAAAAAAAAAAAAAAAACTTCCTTCCAAACAAAAGGCAGAATCACATTGTCCCATCAGTCACAGAATATGCAAACAGGAATAAACCAATACAGTAGCCTTCCATGGGGGGATGCTATGGCAAATGCAGTATATTCCTCCCTCACAGCATAGTATAATCCTTCCTCAGAGTCACATTCCTTAGGAGGGATCCTAAAGGTTCCCCAATAATAGCAGTAGACATTTGAAGAAATTCAATAAAGCTGAGTTTTCTTACCTCACTGCACAGCACCAGGTATTTTAACTTCATTAGTTTTGCTCGCTTTCAGACTTGTATTTAGATATAGGCAATTGCCTAGGACACCGAGGTCCCAATATTTTTAAAAAGCTGGGCTCCTGCATTTGTGCCCTATTTTTAGCTGAAAATTCATTTTTAATTTAGGAGCTTAAAAATTACACTTGTACATTTAGGCCTGCCCAAGTACATTTTCAAACAGACCAATTTTTGAGCTTAACTCTCAAAGGGCTCCTTTTACAAAGTAGCGCTACTGATTGGTGGCATGCTGAATGAGAAGAAACCCATTCAGTTCCCATGGGCTTCTTCGCATTCAGCACATGCTAATAGGTCATGCTGCTTTGCAAAAGGAGCAGGGCCGCCGAGGGGGAGGGGGACTAAATTCCCCAGGCCCGGGCCTCCAAGGGGGGCCCGGCACCGGGGTCTCTCTCCTCATGCTCCCAGGCCGCCGGCACTGCAGTCCCTGGTCTCCACCTGCCTGCCTTCAGCTCCATCGGCGGCCCCCTTCTGTCTGCCACCGGGCCCCATGAATTTGGAAAAGGGAGAGTCTAGTTGTCAGCGCAGTGCCTGGTGTCTGTTTGAGAGCGGCGGATTGCCTCGGGCCTTCCCTCACTGTGTCTCGCCCTCGTCTGATGTAACTTCCTGTTTCCACGAGGGCGGGGCACAATGAGGGAAGGCCCGAAGGGAGGCAATCTGCCACTTTCACGCGGAGGTAAGGCGCTGCTCGCTAGTGCTGCGCTGCCGATTTGAATGCAAGGGGCCCGTTGGTGGATGGAGGGGGGCTGTCGATGGGGCTGGGGTTGAGGGGGGGACTGGGGACTGCGGCACCGGTGGCCTGGGAGCAGAAGAGGGAGGCGACAGTGGTAGTGATTGGGGAGGGGCGACCTTGCCCCGGTCCTAGCTTAGTCTCTTGGTGGCCCTGAAAAGGAGTCCAAAGTTAGGAGCACAAACCCACTGAATATTGGGCCTCAAATGTTGGAAGTACCAAACACCAGCTCAAAAAGGAGCCTGCTCTCAGTTGCTGTGGAGCCAGGTGTTTATGCTACTTCAGAGGCTAATGCGGTAGCAGTTTGAGGGGCGCTGTCACCCTGCTCTCCAGTTCTGCCTACAGGCAACAGAATCTTAAACCCAGTCTTGCTCACGGTTGTCCTTTCTCTACAGCAGAAATAAAACCAATAGAACTTTCCCCAACCTACGCTTCATACCTAAAGATTTCCTGGTGAGGGCCCACTCCATTCCTCTTATTCCTGGGGTGCTAAGCTGATGGAGCCTTGCAGATCTTTCATTTACCAGAATGTGGCTTTTACAGTGCTGGAATCTGTGAGCAGATTAACAACTCCTTCACTGCAGCGGGAATTTACTAATTAAAATGGCACCGTGCCAATATGCCATTACTTACCCAGAGCATTGGCTTCCCATACATTTAAAGGACCAGGCAGCTTTTTTCTCAACCTTTGTTTTCCTCCCACTCTCCACTACCCCAGGTGCGGTTGGTTGCTTAAGTTTGCAGCAATTCTTCTCCCTGTAAAAAGAGAAAAAAGATTAGAAAGAACTGATGTACTCTGAAAAAGAGTACATTAGAAAGATGTACTCTTTTTCAGAGTACATAAGTTCCAAATGTTTTCCTTGTGAGAACAGAGCACACGCTATTCTGCTCTGCAGACAGACCTCATCTCTTCCTCTTCTGTTAGACAAACAACACATAAAAAGCCTTTGGAATATTTAGCTGCAAATCACAAGATACTATGAAAAAAGCAAATGAGTGTGGATCAGTGGTAGTGCTCTATACTGCCATGGAGAAGGTCTCCAATTTGATCCCTAAAAGGCAGGGGCGGACTAATCATATGGGCAACTGAGCAGTGCCTGAGGGCCCAGAGGCCCTGGGGGCACCAAGTGCCTTCCTCCCCTTGCACACTACAGCTTCCCCCCTCCCTGGGCCTACTTTGAAGGGCCCTGGTGGTCTATTGGCCTCTTCAGGGCAGGAAAGAACCCCACTCTTTCCTGCTCGCTGCTCTGTCCAACACCGCTGCATCTTCAAAACAGCTGTTGAGACCTGCGAGACTGCTGCAGGAAGTCTCGGCAGCCATTACAAAGAAGCAGCGGCGGCGCCAATTAGAGCAGCAGCGGTGGGCAATAAAGGGTGGGGTTCTTTCCTGCCTCCGAAGAGGCCACTAGACCACCAGGGCCCTTCAAGTGCTGGAAATGGGGATGGGGCAGTGGTGGGAGCCCAGTGGCCCTTTCTGACCAGAGGCCCAGCTCACTGTCAGTGTGTCCCAGCTAAGGGACCGTTTTGCTAAAGCTTAGTGTGTGCTAATGCTGCATGTCCTATTTTATTCCTATCAGCCACGTGGCACTAAATTGGGTCTTCTGGAATCCTCTGCTGGCTAGGGCTAGCAAAGTTTATGGAGGACAAGGGAGTCACGGTTGACTGGATTTAGAACTCATGATAGAGTTTTGCTTTTTAATATACCACCTTCAACCTATGGAAGCAGTATAGAGTAGGTATTTTTCTGTTCCTAAGTGAGCCCTAATTCTTAAGGGTTAAGGGGCCCTTTTACCAAGCTGCAGTAAAAAGAGCCCTGCGCTGGTGGCAGGGGTCGTTTTTCCTGCGTGCCAGGGCCCTTTTACCGCAGTGGGTAAAAAAGCCCCCAGGACACATGGCCATGTGGTAAGACAACTCTTACTGCACGGACATACGACGGGAACCCCATACTGCCACCCACTGAGGTGGCGATAAGGGCTCCCTTGCTTACCCGGTGGTAACTGGGCAGCACGCGGCAATGCCCGATTACCAGTGGGTTACCACAGGGCCGCAGAGAGACTGGGCAGGGCCCAGGGCAAGGCTGCTCCTCGGGCCCCGCCCCCCGAGGTCGTCGCTCCCCCCTCCACCCGCCCCCTCCATCCGCCACCGGGCCGGGCCCCCTGCATTGAAATTACAGCGCCTCTCACCTCCGTGTGAAAGCGCTGCAGGCAGCAGATCGCTTCCCTTCGGGCCTCCTTGCTGTTATGATCGTGGTCAGAACCCCTCTCAAACTTACCTTTTTCCTGGTGGTCAGCTTCTTAGCTGGCTTCTGTTTCTTTTGTCTGTCCTTCTGAGCTAGCTCTCTCTCTCTCTGTGCTGGCAGCTTCCAGCAGCATGACTCTAATTGTTTCACTTTACTACAGTTGTGTGTGTGTGGACTGAGTTAGCGCTACCTCTCTTTGGGTGTACTGGCTTCAAGTGCTTCACGGTGCTGCATTGGTGTGGGTTGGGCCTCTCTGGGTTTCAGTGTGCTGTCTGCCTGGCTCTAGGGAGTGTGACATCATCTGGGAGGGCCTTGATAAGGAAGTGGTGTTCTTCCCTTCAGGGCCTTTGCAACATTTGCTTTAGGTAGGGTGGTGCAGTGTGCACTTCTGACTTTGTGTCTAGTTTCCCTGCTTGCTTTTGCTAAAGGTCCAGGTTAGTGTTAGTGCAGTGTGCACTTGTGACTGTGTGTTTAGCTTTCCTGCGTTTCCCTTGTGGTTCCCCCGCTTTTCCCTCTTGGTGCTTTGGAAGCATTGCTGTGTGTAGGGCTTTGGAAGCTTTGTTGCTGATAGAAGTACTTCAGGGTTTGGTGTTGTTAGGAACACTGCAGATTTGGCTGTTAGAAGTACTTCTAGTGTTTGTGCTGTTGGGAGCATTGCAGTCTTTGCTGTTTGTGTTTGGTGCTTTGGAAGCACTTTTGGCTTATGTGTTTAGCTTCCCTGTTTTTTCCCTAGTGGCTCCCCTGCCTTCCCTTTTAGAGCTAGGAGCTCTTCTGGTTGTTTGGTGCGTGGGAGCACCCTAGGTAGTTTAGAGTTGTAGAGCTTCTGTAGCTTGGTGCTCAGAACACCTGTGTTAGGTCTGCTGAAGTTTGGTGCTTAGGAAGCACCTTTATTAGCTTATGTGTTTAGCTTCCCTGTTCTTCCTTGTGGCTCCCCTGCTTTTCCTTTTGGTGCTGTGAGAAGCACTCCTGTTAGGTCAGTGCCTTGGGGCACTCCTGTTAGTATAGGGCTTAGGAAGTCCTTTTGTTAGTTTACTGTGAGGAACACTTCTGTTGGTTTAGGGCTTGGGAGCACTTAGGTCAGTTTAGGATTTAGGAGTACTTCTGTTTCCAGTCCTGGTCCCTGTGTCATCCGGTGTCATCCAGTAAGTCCTGCCAGCCACTCGAACCCAGGGGCTCAACCCTTGGGGGGCAGTGGCTAAGTGCAGGTGAAGCTGTACGGACCAGTCCAGGGTGCTCCAGTCCAGTGTGTTCCAGTCCGGTGTGTTCCAGTCCGGTGTTCCAGTCCAGTGTTCCAGTCCTGTGTCCTCCAGTCCAGGGGATTCTAGTCCAGTGTTCCAGTCCTGTGTCCTCCAGTCCGGGGGATTCCAGTCCGTGTGTTCCAGCTCGCTGGGTGGTGCGTGCAGTCCCTGCCGGTGCCGGTGTGCTTGCCCAGCATTGGTTGGTGGGTTTTGCCTGCTGCTGTCGCTCCTCGTCAGCAGCCCAAGGGCTCATGTTTGCTCCAGAGCCCGAACCCGCAGGCTCTGAACCTGAGAACCTGACACTTCCCTCCCTGTGCCCTGCCCTCGCGGAAGTTATGTCAAATGAGGGCAGGACACAGAGAGAGAAGGAGGCCCGAAGGGAGGTGATCTGCTGCCCTGCTGCCTGCAGCACTTTCACAAAGAGGTGAGAGGCGCTGTGATTTCAATGCAGGGGGCCCGGCCCAGTAGCAGACAGTCGACGACGGAAGGCAGGTGGGACTGCGGCGTCGGGCACCCCTTGGAGGCCCGGGGAATTTTTTTCCCCTGGCCCCCTCTCGGCGGCCCTGGGTTACCACCGCGCAAACCATTTCCAGGAGTTTTCTTTTTCCCCCGGAAATGGTGCGTGCTTGGGACAGGACTACCACTGGTGGTTGCGTTGGGCCGGCGGCAGTCCTGAAATAGGAAGTGGTAAGCCCGTGTTGGGCTTACCACCACTCTGTAAAAGGGACCCTAAGTGACTTGCCAAGGATCACAAACAGCTGCGCTGGGATTTGAGCTGGTCGCTTCCATGCCTCCTTCTTCTAGAAGATGGTCTAGTGCACAGTGCCAGCCTCAGGGCCATTGCTGCAGGGAGGTGAATGGAGGCTCAAAGCCCCAGTTTCCCAGAACTGGTTTTCAATTGAGTGGAAAAAAAAAAGAAGAAACTACTGGACCAAAAGGAAAAGCCAAAGAATAGTAAAATGTTTAATGGCTGACACGTGGAGGGGCATAATCGAAAGGGGCACCCAAGTTTTCCTGAGGACGTCCTTGCAGGACATCCCGGCGAAGGGGCTGGGAAGCCCATATTATCGAAACAAGATGGACATCCATCTTTTATTTCAATAATACAGTCAGGGACACCCAAATCTTGACATTTAGGTCATCCCTAGAGATGGTTATCCTTAGACTTGGTCGGTTCTGATTTTCGTCGATAATGGAAACTAAGGACGCCCATCTCAGAAACGACCAAATGCAAGCCCTTTGGTCATGGGAGGAGCCAGCATTTGTAGTGTACTGGTCCCCCTGACATGCCAGGACACCAACCGGGCACCCTAGGGGGCACTGCAGAGGACTTCAGAAAAAGCTCCCAAGTACATAGTTCCCTTACCTTGTGTGCTGAGCCCCCCAACCCCCCCCCAAACCCATTACCCACAATTGTACATCACTACCATAGCCCTTACAGGTGAAGGGGGGCACCTACATGTGGGTACAGTGGGTTTGTAGTGGGTTTTTGAGGGCTCATATTTACCACCACAAGTGTAACAGGTTGGTGGGGGGGAATGGGCCTGGGTCCACCTGCCTGAAGTGCACTGCATCCACTAAAACTGCACCAGGGACCTGCATACTGCTGTCATGGAGCTGGGTATGATATTTGAGGCTGGCACAAAAGATTTTTAAACTATTTTTGTGAGGGTGGGAGGGAGTTAGTGACCACTGGGGGACTAAGGGGAGGTCATCCCCGATTCCCTCCGGTGGTCATCTGGTTAGTTCAGGCACCTTTTGTGGCTTGGTTGTAACAAAAAAAGGACCAAGTAAAGTCGTCCAAGTGCTCGTCAGGGACGCCCTTTTTATCGATTATGGGTCGAGGACGCCCATGTTTTAGGCACGCCCAAGTCCCGTCTTCGCTACGCCTCTGACATGCCCCCGGGAACTTTAGTCATCCCCGCAACAGAAAGCAGTTGGGGACGCCAAAATTGGCTTTCGATTATGCCGATTTGGGCGACCCTGGGAGAAGGACGCCCATCTTCCGATTTGTGTCAAAAGATGGGCGTCCTTCTCTTTCGAAAATAAGCCTGAAAATGATTTCACACATTCTGAGTTTGTAAGACTGATTACCGCATCCTTGCTCTTGATAATTCTCTTCAACCCATTAGCATTAACAATAAAACTTCTCACTTCTACTAGGGGAGAGAAAGAAGTATTTATTTTTTTCAGCCCTGAAAATCATTTGTGTGCCCTTTGCACCTAATAGGAGGTCCAATGCTCAAAGCCACATGCAAAAGCCATGCACAGATGGGCCCACAACGCAACAGCAGTGCAAAAAAAAAAAAAAAGAGAGAGAGCTGCAGTGCTTGAAGCAAATCATATTTAAGTTTTATGTGTGGTTAAATTACGCTATTAAATGGAAAACTCAGGGCTAATGGGAGGAACATGCCTGACCCATGCGCGTGAAAGTCTTGTGATAAGCACGGCTCTTGTGCACATGCCCAAACAAAACCGGAAGTGTCAGCACAGAGAGCTGCACGGGAACGGAGTTAGCATGAATCCCACGGTTACTGCAGGGATCCCGTGGGGATGGACCCGAATCCTGCGTAGATCCCACGGAAGCTTAGGCAAGTCTTGCGAGGCCACTGCTTGAAGTCTCCGCAGCCATTCTAAAGAAACAGCAGCAGCAAGAGGATCAGCGGCAGCTGGCAGGAAAGAGTGGGGATGTTCCCTGCCCATAAGAGGCCCCTAGACCACCAGGATGTACTGAGGTTCACTCGAGGAGGGCACCCACTCAGGGCTGGAGGCAAGGTGGATGTATGGAGTCGTGCATGGGTGGGAGGGAGTGAGGGGGCTGTAAAAAGGGAAGGAGGGAGCTGGAAAAAAGTTTGGTAAGGGGGACGTACATGGGATAGAAGGGGATGGAAAGGAGAAAGGGATATGCTGCTCATGGATGGGAGGGAAAGGAAAGGGGGACATGCTGCTCATGGATATTTGCTTTGTTGGAAATGTGCATCTTTTTTTTTTAATGCTCTTTTGCAATCTTAACATTCAAAGAATAAGCTTATGAATGATAATGGAAAAACCAGAAAACAAAATATTACAATGGCAATAAATAAATCGAGGAAAAATATAAACTAGTTAGCCCACAATTTTGGAACCAAGATATAAGAAACTGTTCCTTTACAAAGAAAGAAAGGAAAAAATAAAATCCAAAAGGCAAACAGAGAAGAGTAATATTCACAGCCGGTCTAGCCGAGCTTCTTAACTTGCTGGATCTGTCATGGGTACATTCAATTCACCTTCTTTAGTACTTATCCATTCTAGCAATTTCTTGGGGTCAAAGAAAACATAATTAATAGCGTTTAAAGACACTAAACATCAACAGGGAAACCTCAAAGTAAAAATCCCTTTCATAGAAAGAACTCTTGGCTGAAGGGCCAAGAATTCATTCCTCCTTTTTTGAGTGTCTTTCGCTAAATCAGGAAAATTTTGTATTTTAGAACCCAAGAAAACAGTATCAATATGATGAAAATACAAATGGAAAATATTATTCCTATCTAATTCTAGAGCAAAAGTAACCAACAATGTTGTACGTTCAGTTATCACATCCAAGGAACTTTCTAGAAATTCAGTCAAATTAATTTCTGTTTGAGGTTTATCAGCAACCTTATTAGATAGGCCTGAGGGATATTGAGCTCTCACAACAGGTGGAAAACCCTCTTCTGGGATCCCCAGTATCTCCTGAAAATATTTTTTAACCATGTTCAATGGACACTTTGGAAAATTGAGAAACTTCAAATTGTTCTTTCTAGACTAATTTTCCAGGTATTCTAACTTACGAGCCACGACATTCCTCTCCTTCATTGTAGTCATATTCCGCCAAAACCGATATACTCATATCACCCCTCTCCTTAAATCACTTCATTGGCTTCCGATCAGATATCGCATACAATTCAAGCTCCTCCTCCTTACCTACAAATGCACTCAGTCTGCGGCTCCTCACTACCTCTCCACCCTCATCTCCTCCTATGTTCCCGCCCGCAACCTCCGCTCACAGGACAAAGCCCTTCTCTCAGTACCCTTCTCCACCACTGCCAACTCCAGGTTCCGTTCATTCTGCCTTGCCTCACCCTATGCCTGGAACAATCTTCCTTTACCCATACGCCATGCCCCCTCCCTACCCATCTTCAAATCTCTGCTTAAAACTCACCTCTTCAATGCTGCCTTCGGCGCCTAACCGCTCGAGAAATATAAAATGCCCCAATCTATCCACCCCATCAGATTAACTGTTCACTCGTCCTCTAGATTGTTTACTTGTCTTTAGATTGTTCTCTTGTCTTTTAGATTGTAAGCTCTTTGAGCAGGGACTGTCCTTCTATGTTTGAATTGTACAGCGCTGCGTAACCCTAGTAGCGCTTTAGAAATGTTTGTTAGTAGTAGTAGTAGTCAGAAAAAAGCTCTGAAATTGTGTATTTTTCTCTTCTGATGCATCAATTCTTGTGATCTGTTATCCCAAGTCATTAGATAAGGTTGCAACTGTCTCTCTCCATTTTTGTACTTCACTCCCGTGGAAATGTTCATCTTTTTAAATGTTTTATTTAGCCGAGTATAGAAGAAAATGCATTTATGATACTTTTACCAGTATTTATATAATCTGGCTTTCACTGGAGGGGGTCAAGGTGACTGTGTGGCATGGTGCAATGTGGTACTGCGGGGCTGGGGGCAGGTCTGGGTGGGCTAGGGGTGGGAATGGAGATTACTTGTGGTGGGGACAGGTGGGATGGGTTAGATTTCTGTCCCTGTGCAAATCTCTAATCAGTACACATCAGCATTTTTTCTACAGCACTTAAATATAAGCCTCACATATATTACTAACTCAGGGCTCATATTTAGTTACAGAAGAACAGGCGCAGATGTCTGAGCAAAACTGAAAGTAAAAACACATTTGCGCCTGGTGTTTTCACTTTCAGTTTTGCTCAGACACGCACGTATGTTTCTTCCTTCCCGTCTGTTATGGATTTGTGGATAGTGAGCCCATGGACCACAGCCAAAGCTGTGGCAGACAAGTCACCTGGGCTGGCACATGGCAAGTGTCAGAACAAATCAGGACTAGGCAAGACTGGGCTAGACAAGACAGGACTTAAACAAAGCAAGGCAGAGGTAACAAGGTACAATAGACAAGATGAGGACTGGATCCAGACAAGGCAAGGAAAGCGAGGCAAAGGGGCAGAACTGGAACCCAGACAGGACAAGGCAAGACTTGGAAGTAGATTAAAACTGGGACTAGGACCCAGGCAATACAAGGCAAGACAGAACTGGATTAAAACTGGGTCCAGAAAAGGCAAGACAAGGACAAGGCAAGGACTGGATCCGGACAGGACTGGACTGGATGAGACGAACAGGGCTGTACAGGCAGGACAGAATACAAGCAGGGCAGGGACTGAAGCTGAAGACAAGTAGGGCTGGCACAGACAGGACTGGAACTGGAGCAGAAGACAAGCAGGGCAGAAACAAAGCAAGATTACAGACCAAAGACAAAGCAGGTACAGGCTGGATGTGCAACAAGAACAAACAGAAGGAAGACTATAAACAAGGCAGGAACAGAACTTGGCTTGGCAGGAATGGAGCTTTAACTTGGCAGGGTCAAGAACCAGGAATAGACTTGGCTTGGCAGGGTCAGGAACTAGGAACGGACTTGGCTTGGAGGAACAGGAACCAGGAATAGACTTGTCTTGGCAGGAATCAGGAATGGAGCTTAAATGTAGCAGGAACCAGGAACAGAGCTTTGGCTTTTGCAGAAATCAAGAACAGGATTTAACTGAAGCAAGGGTCAAGAGCAGGGCTAGACTGTAGCAAGAGTCAAGAGCAGGGCAAGACAGCATTGAGAAGGAATATTTACTGGCTTCATTAACATACTACTACTACTTATCATTTCTATAGCTCTACTAGACATACGCAGCGCTGTACACTTGAACATGAAGAGACAGTCCCTGCTCGACAGAGTTTACAATCTGATTAACAATCTAATTAACATCCATTTTAATACATTTTAATACAATTTGCAGCCAGATGTACTGTGCAAGCTAATAACCATTCTGGAGCCCCCCTGAGCATTCGGCGCACAATAACATGGAAGCACACCCAGCATTAGCCACATGCTTAAACTCTTGGTAGTTTCGAGTGTCAGGGCCAGGGTCTGCTGGAGAGATTTTGAAGTTTTGTCATTTCAGCTACATGATGATTAAAGCTCTGAGAACAGTTTTGCTTTGATACCATGGTTATATGGCAAATGCTTTTTGTATCCCATAAGACTGCAGATCCAGTTAGTTTTTCTCTCTTAAGCCTTTCCAGACATAGTGCATTGTGGCCCTTGTAGTCCTAGAGAGATAGGAGTATTATGAGCCACCTAATGTACTTTGATGTGATTTTATTTATTTATTATGATATTTCTACCCCCACATTTTCCCAAGAAAGCTCAGGTTCAATGCGGCTTACATAACAAATTAAGAAGAAGCATTATAAGACAATTAATATTAATACAAGGATACAACTACAATTATTTTCATATTAGCTGAACACAGATCTAAAGATATAAATAAAACCCGCTGAGCGAAAAGGGACCAAAAGTGGGGTCCGTGACTTATTTATACCACAAGATAGAGGGATATCAACTGCATAATCCTGCAAAATTTCAGCTTCAGGTATCCACTAATTACATCTTTTAAAAAAATGAGAAACTTTTATCAGCACAAAAAAAAGTTATTTCTTTAATGCATTTGAAAAATAGCAAACTGAAAATTTGTATATCTCTGTAAACCAAAGTTGTGAAGAAAAAGAAATTGCATAGTCCCTTTCTACTGACCTTATAGTACACAAAATGTTTAAAAATGAAAGCTGCCCAAATTTAGCCCTCAAACTTTATAGCGTTTATCTCTATTATTTCTAACCCCACTTTTGATACCTTTTCACTCAGCGGGTCACAGATATTGAACTGGTGGAGTGTATTTTGTTTTTCTTCATGATCTAGCATTGACTGTGTGTCTCCTCTTAAAGTTCACCTTTCCACTCATCCCCTGTCTATCCCTGATTGGTGCTTTCTCTGCTGTCCTGCTGCTGAAGCTGGCTTATAACTATGAAGACATTTCACACTATGGATAATGTGCTACTAATACAATTAGTGTCCTGGCTGGCTAGGTGTCAAAGCTGACAGATGGCCAGTAATACTCTTCTGGCCATGCACAAACTGCAGACTCACTCCACAAAATCTGGTTAATATTGATCTTTCCACTTACATGGGCCAAGCGATTACATTGTTCAGCACACACACTCATTTGCAGATTCATAGTCTCTCTCTCTCTCGCGCGCGCGCGCTCTCTCTCTTTCAACCTCTTACAAAAGAGAGAAATGCAAATTATGTCCTTTCAACCAGTGGTGTAGCCATGGGTGGGTCCAGGAGGGCCAGGGCCCACCCACTTTGGGTTCAGGCCCACCCAGAATTTCTTCTCCCTTAGTGTGACTGGCAGGGATTCCCAAATGCTCAGCACTGTTCTCTAAGGGTGCTCCAGGCTGAGCACTCTTCATAGAATAGCACTTAGCTGGATTCCCATGCCCAACTTTGGATGCAAGGGTTTACACCAACTGAAACCTGGTGTGCAAGTTGGGCATGCATCCTTCATATTCTATGAGTAGAGAGATGTGGTAGCCGTGTTAGTCCACTTTTAAAGTTAATTAATAGAAATAAAACAAAATAAAACACGGCAAAGAAAATAAGATGATACCTTTTTTATTGGACATAGCTTAATACATTTTTTGATTAGTTTTCGAAGGGTGCTACATTGGAGAAACAAGTCAGATGCTAAAGAAGAGATTTCATTTACATAGACACCATATGAAAAATGCTAGTACCAACCAGGATGTCACCTCTGTGGGGCAACACTTTACAAAACCAGAACACTGTACCAGTGATTTTATGGTAAGAATCCTAAAAGGGAACTTTAAAACAATACAGGAACGTAAGACCTTTGAAGTCAGAATGATTAAATATTTTGACACCCACCAGACAGGACTTAACAAAGATCTGGGTTTTCTAGCCCATTATAAACCATAAAATTGTACTGTTTTGTCACCCTCTTACCTCCATGCATATCTCCCTGTCCCTCAACCACTGGCTCTCCCTGTCTCTCACCCAGGGCCGCCGAGAGGGGGGGACAGGGGGGACAAAAGTCCCCGGGCCTGGGCCTCCGGAGGGGGCCCGACGCCACCGCAGTCAGGCCCCCCGCCGTTGCTCCCGAACTAACTAACCTTAAACGCCTCCTTCCTTTCCTTTCACCACCTTCGCAGCAAGCAGCAGCAGGGCAGGCCACTCCTTCCTTCCGTATCCCGCCCTCGCCTGACGTAACGTCCGCGAGGGCGGAGCACGGAAGGAAGGAGAGGTCTGCCCTGCTGCTGCTTTGCCGCGAAGGTGGTGAAAGGAAAGGAAGGAGGCGTTTAAGGTTAGTTCAGGACCCGGTAGCGGGTGGAGGGGGGGCCCGGCGACCTCGGGTGGGGAGGGGGCCCGGTGGCGACGATGACCTCGGGTGGGATGGGTGGGGGGCCCGGAGGCGGCCTTGTCCCGGGCCCGGCTCTGGCTCTTGGCGGCCCTGCTCTCACCTGACCCCCCCCCCCCTCATCCTGTTAGACTGTCACTGAAATGCTTTGATGTTTCACTTATATATACTGTGATCTACCAACATTTGCTTATTTCCAATCTGACGAAGAAGGGCAACCTTCGAAAGCTAATCAAGAAATGTATTAAGTTATGTCCAATAAAAAAGGTATCATCTTATTTTCTTTTCCATGTTTTATTTTGTTTTATTTCTATTAATTACCTTCATATTCTATAATACTGCGCCCAAATAATCGGAATGACTCTAACCTGCCCATGCCCCTCCCATGGCTGTTTTGGATTGAGCGCTATAGGATTTGGGTGTCCATCGTTATAGAACAGTGTGCAGGCAGATGCGTGTGCAAACCCTAATTGGTGCCAATTAGCATCAATACTTGATTGTTAGCACCCAATTATTGATTGCTAAGTTGTGCACGAATCTCTGGATTGTGCCAAAATTTTGGCAACCTTTATAGAGTCCAGGGGATAGTGTCCTGGGGTAAGGGGAGGAGGATGAAGTAATGGACATTGCTTATGGGTAGCACCTTCTGGCTAGGTTCAGGACTATGATTGCAGGGTACTGGAAGGGCCCTGGAGCAAGTCCTCAAGCTAAGATGATCACACTAGCTATATTGTGGGAAGGATGAATATAAAATAGGAGAAAATGTCCCCAGGTAGTTCCCAGTCTTGATTCTGATGGATCTGGAAGGGTAAAAAATTTTTTAAAAAGAAAAAGCAAAGAAAAACAACTAATTTATGATCTGGGAAATTTGAAGCATGTTAATTGCCTTCGCTTGTGCTGTACTATGAAATCTAATGTACCTTCCAAACATAGGTAAGAGTAGAGAACCCCATTAACAGTACCAAGAAATGGTGCAGCTCATCAGCTGCTGTGATCAGGACTTGGACAAGCTCATAGGCGCTTCTATTTAGTCGTTCATCTCCTTGGGAGTATTAAGTGAATAGGAGGTGTTAGTAAATGCCAATGTGGTATATGTCACTGAGAAGTATTATTGCTTATAGTCCGTCGAGTAGCATCATCTAGGCATGTCAACGGCAAAACTACTAGAAAATGAAGTCTATTGACAGTTCATCATAGATTTTAGATCATTAGTGGTGCCACTGAGAGTGTGGAATGTGTCAGCTGTATCACTGGCAAGGGCACTAAAGCTTATTGGTAGTGTTCTCGGGATTGTCACTACACGTGACACTACACGTATCTGGTTGCCTTTTATCTTCCTCAAACCTGCATATGCCCTGATTATCAGGCTTATTTTCGAAAGAGAATGGTGTCCATCTTTCGACACAAATCACAAGATGGCTGTCCTTCTCACAGGGTCGCCCAAATGGTCATAATCTGATCTGGCCATGCCCCCTTTTCAGTTGTGCCATTTTAGGTGCCCATTGTTATAGAATAGTGTGTAGCCAGATCGGCACCCAGATCATAATTAATGCCTAAGTGCTTGTTAGTTCCAATAATTAAAACATTGGAGCCCATTAACTAAGGGCCTGATATTCAGTGCGTGTTAACTGGCTGGGAACATCCGCTGACTGGTTAACTCGCACCTTGGCGGATAACTGGTCATTTTCAGTGGCATTTAACTGGTTATTGCTGCTGAAAATGCCTGGTTAGAGACACTAATTTAGGGGGGGGGCATTTCAGGGGAATTCTGGGGACATGACCGGTTAAGTCCCAGTGTTCGAAACTCAACTGGCCAGGCTTACTATTTCTATAGCGCTGCAAGGCGTACGCAGC
This sequence comes from Microcaecilia unicolor, assembly GCF_901765095.1. Lineage (NCBI taxonomy): Eukaryota > Metazoa > Chordata > Amphibia > Gymnophiona > Siphonopidae > Microcaecilia > Microcaecilia unicolor. The sequence goes on along the minus strand of NC_044042.1, from coordinate 34,787,453 downwards.
GCTGCACAAACATAGAAGAAAGACAGTCCCTGCTCAAAGAGCTTATTAGGCTTAGCGGCCAAATAAGGCCACATAAAAAGCAGGCCTATCTTTGCCTGCTAAAGCTATGGCCAGTTAAGTCTGAATATCGACTTAACTGGTCATGTGCTAGCCAGTGTTGGAAAACCTGGATATTCAATGTTGGTCATCAGAAAGGGCCTATCATTGAATATCTAGGCTGAACGCCGGCAGCAGGCAGTCAAAGGGCTGTCCACCGCCAGCTAGATATCGGGAGATAATTATTTCCTCCCTTGATCTCTCCCCTTGACCTTCTCCTTCCCCCCCCTCCCCCTTTTTTTTTAAATACTCTTTCGGCTCCTCAGGCTTTTATTGTAAACTGTTGTGATGCCACATGTGGTATATCAAGTGTAATAAAATAAATAATAATAAAATTTTGCGCACTGATCTGGGATCTGTGGCCATTCTTGGGCGGCCTTAAGAATCTGGGGAATAATGATATCACTCTTCATCCCCTCCCTAATCTTATTACTTCACAACACTTTACAACTATAAAAACAAACTCTGGAGTTGTACATCAGTGTATAATTTACTTGTATATTCAGACATTAGGCTCCTTAGCCATGGACTTCCCTAATCTATCCTGGGGACCCACAGCTAGTCAGGGTTTCTGGATATCCATGATGATTATGCATGAAATTAATTTGTATATATTGCAGATCTAGTGCATGCAAATTGATTTCATGCATATTCCTTGTGGCTATCTTGGAAACCAGACTGGCTGTGGAGTTCCCAGAGCACATTTGGGAAGCCCTGCATAGCCCATTTCACATTGACCTATTGAAGGGACAGCACAGATTTCAAAACCTAGCCACAGATATGGTTAATTCAATGGATCTTCTATGTATTTAAGTAGTCTACCCAGGCAACCATGGATATTGGCCCTTTTGTGCCACCTAATTGCCTGCCTCTTTCTGTCTGTCTCTTCTCCAGTGTCTCTCTTTTTCACCTCCTTGCTTTGTCTGTTTAATAAACCTCTGACTGCAGTTTCTGCTTCATAACCCCAAAATGGCATGATAAAATATTCTGGGCAAAAGAAATAAAGCACTGTGTCTGGAGCACGCTATATATCTCTCTCTTTCTCTACTGGAGGACAGTGAGACAGATCTGCCTTATAATGTACCCACGTTCCCATTAGAAATAAAATACAATATCAGACATACCTAATTCATGGGGGTCACAGCTCTAATTTACGTTTTATGTTATCTTTTTCTAACTTTTGCTTTGTTTCAAGTTTCATGAGTTCCTCCTCTCTTCATCCTTATAAATGTTTCCCCTGTGAATTTTGCCATTTTCTGTCTCTCATTCCCTCCCCCAGTCATCTCTTTTTCAGATTCCTTATTCTCCTTCCCCTGCCCCCTCCCCAACTTCCATTGTTTGTTTGCCCAGTTCGTTGCATGCTTTCAGTCTGCATTGTCATCTTTGCCCAAATAGGTTCAAATATATCCCAGGACGTTCCTAAGCAAACTTGGCCACGGTGTGCCAACTTGTATTTCCCCCCAAAGGACAAACCTAAGATTTTGCAAAGATGCTTGAAGACCAATTGACCGAAGAGAGCATCTGTCCACTGGGGCCTCCTATTCTGCTCAGTATGATGTATTTCAAAACAGCAAACAGGGATGGGGCAGGAGGGAGCTATAATCATTTTCCTCTGTGTGAGGAGAGTACAGACTGACTCAGGCTTCATAGTTTTCCATGCATTTTATCAGTGAGAAGCTGTAGGCGATTTTTCTGTGAGTTATGCCTTTGCTCTGGCTTTTGTATTGCAGCAGGAAAGATGTCAAAATGGCGAATAAAGGGACATGTTCTCAAACTAGTAGTCTATATGGCTGTCTTGTCTCTTCCTCCTCCTCCTTTCCATGCACGATGACCCTCTTTGGTAACAGGTAAAGAGGGTCTCTGTCAATACATATTACTGACAAAGTAAGCCCCTGGGAGACTTGAGAGACAAGCAAGGACAATAGAAAGTAAAGGACCAGTTCTTCGTTAATGCAACTGTCCCAAAGAGTGATTAACAATGCTGGGCACTGACAAAACAGAAAGCTTGTACGTGCTAAACGGGAGCAGTATTTCTCTGCAGCTCTCAGCGCCAGACTGGGAGGATTCACCCTGGGACTGCTGCTTTGGACTGCAGTGCCCTTAAACCTACCATTACTCAAAGAAATCCTCCAGCAGTACATGCCACCAGAGGATAAGGGAGGAGTAGCCTAATGGTTAGTGCAGTGGGCTTTGAGCCTGGTGACCTGGGGTCCCCACTGCAGCTCCTTGTGAACTTGGGCAAGTCACTTAACCCTCCATTGCCCCAGGTACAAAAACTCAGATTGCGAGCCCCCTGGGGACAGAGAAAGTACCTGCATATGGCATCTACAGCACTGCATACGTCTAGTAGCGCTATAGAAATGATTAGTAGTAGCAGGATAAGGTGCCAGTAGAGAATAGGGCTGGGATTCCGCATCAGAGGATGGTTTGGGGGAGGGGGAGAGGAAATCGAATATGGCTGAAACCTTCCAGAATTCAGGGGGGGAGGGTAGTTATTTTATTTATTTATTTATTTATTTAGATTTTGCTCACACCTTTTTCAGTAGTAGCTCAAGGTGAGTTACATTCAGGTACTCTGGATATTTCTCTGTCCCAGGAGGGCTCACAAGTCACAAGTCTCTGCTGACACTTGGTTCAAAATGGCACCAGGAACTCCAAATGATAGTCTTGCGATCCTACTGCTAGAGGCCAAATTGCCATATAAGTCCCTGATAGGTTCAGCAGCACTTTTCCATGTAGGAACGTCTCTTACATGGATATCTTCTTTTACTGGGGCTAGCCACAGAGGTTTAGCTATAAATCTTTACTTACTCTCCCTATCCAGATAGTGTTGGAGTGGTCTGAGAACAGAGCAGAGGTGGAGCTAGATATTCATAGATATTCAAATAACCCTTCTACCCTAGCTAAGATTTATTTTATTTTTGTTACACTTGTACCCCGCGCTTTCCCACTCATGGCAGGCTCAATGCGGCTTACATGGGGCAATGGAGGGTTAAGTGACTTGCCCAGAGTCACAAGGAGCTGCCTGTGCCTGAAGTGGGAATTGAACTCAGTTCCTCAGGACCAAAGTCCACCACCCTAACCACTAGGCCACTCCTCCACTGTTGCTACTATTTGAGATTCTACATGGAATGTTGCTACACTAGCAACATTCCATGTAGAAGTTGGCCCTTGCAGATCACCAATGTGGCCGCGCAGGCTTCTACATGGAATGTTGCTAGTGGAATAGCAACATTCCATGTAGAATCTCCAATAGTATCTATTTTAATTTTGTTACATTTGTACCCTGCGCTTTCCCACTCATGGCAGGCTCAATGCGGCTTAAATGGGGCAATGGAGGGTTAAGTGACTTGCCCAGAGTCACAAGGAGCTGCCTGTGCCTGAAGTGGGAATTGAACTCAGTTCCTCAGGACCAGAGTCCACCACCCTAACCACTAGGCCACTCCTCCACTCAAGATAATATTCAAGCACCTTTCTGACTTCACGTGCAACTTCTTTAAATTAGTCCCCTTGTTTACTAACTCCTGTTACTCTATCTTATCTAGCTATATGTTCAAGCTTTGCTCACACCCTATGCTGTCTATTAAATTGCTTTTTTGTGTATTGTGGCGGCATTTAGGGATAGAATCAGAAAATGGTGTCCAAATTTGGGCACAGAAAAAAATGACCACTAAGTGCTATTTTATAAAAGATGCTCCGAGTTGGGTGCCATTTCTAGAATAGCGCTTTTGGGGGGGGGGGGGGGGGGGGGGGGTTCTATATATGATGCCTAAAAAATCTGCACAGAAAACATTTTTGCCTAAGTGTTTTCTATAAGTGGCACATAGATTTAGGTGCTGTATATAGAAAACGCTCAGTTGATATCTCAGCGCCTAAAACTATGTGTGTCCATTTACACCAATGAAAACATGGAGTAAATCCTGATACATAGATTTAGGCTGTGAGGGCCATATTTTATAACTATGTATGTTTAGAAGTTAGGCACAGTGCATTACAGACTATGCTTAGCAAGTTGTGCACGTAAATTCTAATTAGTACCAATTAATGCTCATTATTGCTTGTTAAGTGCTGTTGTCAATGCTAATTAGCTGGTTAAGTCAATTAAGTTATGCACATTGTTATAGAATCCACCTGGATTTTGGCACAGATCTCTAGGCACTCTATATAAAATCTGGGGGTTAGCGCCGGCACCCACAACCAATTTTGGATGTGAGGATTTACATCAACTGAAACCTGGTGTAAGTCCTTTTTTCTAAATTAGGCACAGATCTGCCTTATTCTCTAACACCGCGTGCAAATTCTAGGGAAGCCCCAGACCCATCCATACCCCTCCATGGCCTCACCCCGTTTCAGAGCCACACATAAATATTTATGCGTGCATCTTTCTAGAACACCAACTGGGAAAATGTGAACATACATGCCGATTCTTACCTATTCTTAAATTAAATATCACCAAATAGCACACTGTGGGGACTAGTCATCCAAGCAAGTAATAGATGTCCCAAACAGTTATATCTAAAGCAGGAATTCACAGCATATCATCTAATGCGTCTAATGCATGGGGATAATCAGATTAGAATGCTTCCCACAACCATATGAACAATGTTGTTCCCTCGCACAGGCGAATTGGTGTGGAGCAAATCCTCATATAAATCCCCTTACTTCTTTTTTCTTTTTATCGATATACATCCATCTTTTATATATCAAAACTGTGCAAATTCACATCAATAAATATATACATCCTTTTTAAACAGTCACTTATCTGTAAAAGGCAGCGATTTAACAGTAACAGGGAACCCCCGCCGACATGGCCAAGTTTCGCATAAAGCTTTATCAAGGAAGAGGCTCACGTTTCATCCTGCATCTATCCCTGTATTTCAAAAAATGACCTAGAATATCTTTGGCTGCTTCAAACTTAACCAGCCAAAGGTATTCACGTGGCCAAATATGGCCGTCAAATTTACGCTGAAAATTGGTGGGCAGCCGGTTATATCAGGCAATACAACCGGCTAGCCGTTAACCACAAATTCAGACGGGAGTCTGAATATCAGGCCCTTTGTTTTTAGATCTTTTTAGTTGTTTGAGAAATACCACGTTATTGACACCCTGGAAACACTAGCATATATCTACATGTTGTACTTCTCTTATGGACCCTTTTGCTTAAAATTTGCATGTGCTAACGGACATTAGCATGAGCTAAATGCTGTGCGTCCTATTTTGACTTATGGGCCACGTGGCACTTTGCACACACTAATGTCTGTTAGTGTGATTATGTTTGAAACCTCACCTACAATTTGACCAAGTCTAGGATAAGCTGGTTGACCATCCACAGAAGCAAATAACTTCCCAGGGACCACGATTACACAATAAATAGAATATGTTCTAGCTACAGTGGGGGAAATAAGTATTTGATCCCTTGCTGATTTTGTAAGTGTGCCCACTGACAAAGACATGAGCAGCCCATAATTGAAGGGTAGGTTATTGGTAACAGTGAGAGATAGCACATCACAAATTAAATCCGGAAAATTACATTGTGGAAAGTATATGAATTTATTTGCATTCTGCAGAGGGAAATAAGTATTTGATCCCTCTGGCAAACAAGACCTAATACTTGGTGGCAAAACCCTTGTTGGCAAGCACAGCGGTCAGACGTCTTCTGTAGTTGATGATGAGGTTTGCACACATGTCAGGAGGAATTTTGGTCCACTCCTCTTTGCAGATCATCTCTAAATCATTAAGAGTTCTGGGCTGTCGCTTGGCAACTCGCAGCTTCAGCTCCCTCCATAAGTTTTCAATGGGATTAAGGTCTGGTGACTGGCTAGGCCACTCCATGACCCTAATGTGCTTCTTCCTGAGCCACTCCTTTGTTGCCTTGGCTGTATGTTTTGGGTCATTGTCGTGCTGGAAGACCCAGCCACGACCCATTTTTAAGGCCCTGGCGGAGGGAAGGAGGTTGTCACTCAGAATTGTACGGTACATGGCCCCATCCATTCTCCCATTGATGCGGTGAAGTAGTCCTGTGCCCTTAGCAGAGAAACACCCCCAAAACATAACATTTCCACCTCCATGCTTGACAGTGGGGACGGTGTTCTTTGGGTCATAGGCAGCATTTCTCTTCCTCCAAACACGGCGAGTTGAGTTCATGCCAAAGAGCTCAATTTTTGTCTCATCTGACCACAGCACCTTCTCCCAATCACTCTCGGCATCATCCAGGTGTTCACTGGCAAACTTCAGACGGGCCGTCACATGTGCCTTCCGGAGCAGGGGGACCTTGCGGGCACTGCAGGATTGCAATCCGTTATGTCGTAATGTGTTACCAATGGTTTTCGTGGTGACAGTGGTCCCAGCTGCCTTGAGATCATTGACAAGTTCCCCCCTTGTAGTTGTAGGCTGATTTCTAACCTTCCTCATGATCAAGGATACCCCACGAGGTGAGATTTTGCGTGGAGCCCCAGATCTTTGTCGATTGACAGTCATTTTGTACTTCTTCCATTTTCTTACTATGGCACCAACAGTTGTCTCCTTCTTGCCCAGCGTCTTACTGATGGTTTTGTAGCCCATTCCAGCCTTGTGCAGGTGTATGATCTTGTCCCTGACATCCTTAGACAGCTCCTTGCTCTTGGCCATTTTGTAGAGGTTAGAGTCTGACTGATTCACTGAGTCTGTGGACAGGTGTCTTTCATACAGGTGACCATTGCCGACAGCTGTCTGTCATGCAGGTAACGAGTTGATTTGGAGCATCTACCTGGTCTGTAGGGGCCAGATCTCTTACTGGTTGGTGGGGGATCAAATACTTATTTCCCTCTGCAGAATGCAAATAAATTCATATACTTTCCACAATGTGATTTTCCGGATTTAATTTGTGATGTGCTATCTCTCACTGTTACCAATAACCTACCCTTCAATTATGGGCTGCTCATGTCTTTGTCAGTGGGCACACTTACAAAATCAGCAAGGGATCAAATACTTATTTCCCCCACTGTAAGTGTGCCTACACAAAACAAACATTTCATTTAAAATGTTATGTTGTAGAGCAGTGGGCCGGTACTTTATAGGGCTGTGCCATCATGGTCTACCTCAGTTATACCCACTGCATCACATTATCACAATTATACTAAATGACAAGATGAAGTGATGCATATCAAGGTGATAACTCTATGGAGCCATAATTGTGATGCATGACAAAGCTTTGTGATATGAGTAATAACTCTATATTGCTCCATGGAGTTATCACCATGATATATGACAACACTTTGTCATATGTGCTTCTGATAAATATGAATTGCTTCCTCTCATTGTCCTGGCATTTATTCCTTCGTAAATGTAACTGCATGTTCGGCAAGAGCTGAACAAACTCTACAGGCAACCGGGAAAAAAAGAAATAAGTGTTAGTACTATCTACATGGTCAGTTCTTTGATATAACTATGGGTTAAGAATCAAGAGGTAAAGAGGGCAGCCAGGTCTGCTTACCTCAGAGATACCATTTCAAAAACTGTCAACGCCTTCCCCCATTTTATTCTAGAGATGATCTTGGCAGATCTCACCACTGACCCTTCCACCTCCTTTTTTTCTGGCCACCTTACAAAATTTAGTTCTACTTATTACATAGCATAGCAGATCAATAATCTCTTTGATTATTATTTTCCTCAAGGTCTGCTGATGCTGATCATTTTATTTATGTTCCCGACAAGGGCTGATCCTTTCTGCTCTCCTCCTTCTAGTTTAGGTGTCTTTTGGGAATCACTGTCATCTGCAGCCCCTCATTACCTCTCTACCCTCATCTCCCCGTACATTCCTACCCGTAACCTCCGCTCACGGGACAAATCCCTCATATCAGTACCCTTCTCCACCACCGCCAACTCCAGACTCTGTCCCTTCTGCCTCGCCTCACCCTATGCTTGGAATAAACTTCCCAAACCCATACGCCACGCGCCACCCTGCCCATCTTCAAATCCTTACTCAAAGCCCACCTCTTCACTGTAGCTTTCGGCACTTAACCACTTACCTCTATTCAGGAAACCTATACTCCCTCATTTGATTGACTGCTTACCTGTTGTTTAGACTGACTGCTTACCTGTCCTTTAGATTGTAAGCTCTTTTGAGAAGGGACTGTCCTTCCTCATTTAAATTGTACAGCGCTGTGTAACCCTAGTAGCGCTTTAGAAATGTTAAGTAGTAGTAGTATCTGCTCCAGATCTTTTGTTGAACGTGAGACACGTGGATGAGCATAATGGAAAGGGGTGCCCAAGTTTTCCTGAGGACGTCCTCGCAGGACATCCTGGCGAAGGGGCGGGGAAACCCATATTATCGAAACAAGATGGGCGTCCATCTTTCGTTTCGATAATACATTCGGAGACGACCAAATCGCGAAATTTAGGTCGACCTTAGAGATGGTCGTCCCCGATTTTCGGCCATAATGGAAACCGAGGACGCCCATCTCAGAAACAGCCAAATCCAAGCCATTTGGTCATGGGAGGAGCCAGCATTTGTAGTGCACTGGTCCCCCTGACATGCCAAGACACCAACCGGGCACCCTAGGGGGCACTGCAGTGGACTTCACAAATTGCTGTCAGGTGCACAGCTCCTTTACCTTGTGTGCTGAGCCCCCCAACCCCCCAACCTCCAAACTCCACTCCCCACAACTGTACACCACTACCATAGCCTTTATGGGTGAAGAGGGGCACCTACATGTGGGTACAGTGGGTTTGTGGTGGGTTTTGAAGGGCTCACATTTACCAGCACAAGTGTAACAGGTAGGTGGGGATGGGCCTGGGTCCGCCTGCCTGAAGTGCACTGCACCCACTAAAACTGCTCCAGGGACCTGCATACTGCTGCGATGGACCCGAGTATAACATTTGAGGCTGGCATGGAGGCTGACACAAAAGATTTTTAAACTATTTTTTGAGGGTGGGGGGGGGGGGGGGTTAGTGACCACTGGGGTAGTAAGGGGAGGTCATCCCCGATTCCCTAAAGTGGTCATCTGGTCATTTAGGACACAATTTTGTGGCTTGGTCGTAAGAAAAAAAGGGACCAGGTAAAGTCATCCAAGTGTTCGTCAAGGACGCCCTTCTTTTTTCCATTATCGGTCAAGGACGCCCATGTGTTAGGCACGCCCCAGTCCCGCCTTCGCTACACTTCCGACATGCCCCCTGCTGCAGATAACTCGAGCTAAGCTTTAGTAAAAGACCCCCTTAGACAATCACTTGGGAGTTACAATTAATAGAATACAACCACGTAGTAAATAAGTATCTAAAAGAATAAATTAGCAAACATATGAACAAACTGTCACAAATAAAAATAATAACCTTTACCTAGTTAGTCTATAAAACTTGAAAAAGATTTCCTAAATAACAAAATTTTCAAGTCAATTTTCTAAAAGTCAAATTAGAATATGAAGATTTAAAACATATGAATTTCCTCCCAGACCGTACGAGCTTGGAAGGCTAAGAGCTTTTCAAATAATGTAATCCTTATTTTGCCTTTCACGAAAGGAAAGGCAAAAGGGAAATTATTATGGGATCTTTTTTTTTTCTAATGGAATTTACAAACTGGAAGTGGGAAAGCATATATGCCAGATAATCTCCATTTAAAACTTTGAATATGACACAGGAAATCTTAAACAAGAATAGAAAGAAAGACGGGAGTCTGGTGTCGAAGGATGTGTGGTGGGCAGTGTGGGGTGGGGTCAGGATAGGAAGAGAGGAAACAGGAGAGGAAGAGAAGGTGGTAGGGATGAGATGGAGGAGGAAAGAGAGGAGGTAAGTGGACAACAAGAGAAGGGACAGGAGTGAGTGGGTAAAAGGATTGGAGCCAAAAGTGAGGAGAAGTCCAAGGAATAAGAGAGGAGAGGAAGAAGCTGTTGAATACAGTTGACAGGGGAAAAAAGGATTGGAAAAAGATATGGGTAGTGTGTTGTTGAGGTCACCGAGTCCCTGGGTTTCCATTGGGGGTGGGAACTTTTATGTTGGGGCCCACCAAGCTCTTCTTTGTGTTCTTGCTATAGTGGGAGGTATGTATGGTTTGGGGGTTGCCAAGTCTTTTGTGGCATTTATGAGGATGAGAAATCTATGGAGTGGCTATCGAGTCCCACTTCCCCTTCTCCCCTGTGATCCAGCACATGAATGTTCCATCTCCCTTCCCCTCCACCCCCTGTACTGCATCTCTTCTTTCTCATTCATTCTCCCCACCACACCGCTAGTCCCTCCATAGTCTAGCATCTTCCCCATCTCATTCAGCAGTCCAGCATATACTTGTTCCCCCCCAGGTGCTTTATGAAGGTGCCTTAGTAAAGGGCCTTATAGGTGACTTAATTTAGTCAGAACTGTGTTGTTGTTTTTTTTAAACTTGCCTCAAATCTACCCTTGTTCGGATCCTACATGTAGGAGATTAATAAAATTTTGAGCATCAGTTTAAGGACTCAGCCTAATTTTCAAATTGGCAAATTTAGGATTTCAGTTATTCAAATCTTTTTATGCTTCTAACCTTCATATCTGTCTCTTTTGTTTCACTTCACAAACATAAAAGTCAATTTTTGACATTTCAGATGTGTTCAGTCCTCTTTTGGGGTCTTTTTTTTTTTTTTAGGAAAGGGATCTTAATGTTTGCTTTTGGGAACAGTACTTTAGTTAGGCAGCTTAATAAGGCACCTTAGAATGCCTTCATAAGGTACCTTATTTTTAGTGCTTTATTAAGGAGCCTTAAGTTGGTGCCTTATTTTATGGTGATTATTTTGGTGCCTTGTTTTTACTTTGATGCAGGGCCGCCAAGAAGGGGGGCAGGGGGGATAAAATTCCCCGGGCCCGGGCCTCCAAGGGGGCAGGCAGGTGAAACCAGGAACTGCAGCGCCAACGGCCTGACCCCAACGCCGGGCCCCCCTTGGAGACCCGGGCCCGGGGAACTTTGTCCCCCCTGCCCCCCCCCCCTCTCGGCGGCCCTTTGCCAACTCAACCCAATTCAAACAGATAGGTTCATTGAGTTTTCATTACCACCTCCCATCCCCCTCCTCCACTGCACGCATAAAGTTTGTTTGTTTAATTATTTATTGCAATTTGTCAACTACCTTTATGAAGAGATTCACCCAGGCCGGTGTACAGCAGGTACAGTTTAACATAAAACTTACAATTTTGTTAACAGCATAACAACAGTAAAAATGACCAAATATAAACATGAATACAATAAACAAGGTAAACTTGAGGGGAAAACGTTAAAACCTAATAATAGGACTACCACGAAACAGTATCAAAAAGTTGTAGTTCTTATTTTCCCATAGGCATCCTTCAGAAAAGCAGAACTGCAAATTCATAAAAGCCAGGACCAGATCAGTCTGTTTGATTGACCTGGCATGGGTGGCAACCCTGTGCATGCAGCGGTCTCAGGGCCTCCCTGGTGTCTGCATATCTAAGAAGCTCCATAACTACCTTGGTAAAACTGGGATTAAAATTCTCATTGAAGGTGCAGGGCTGCTTTCTCTCTGGTGTTTACCATTCCACCAGGTGCTATACTGTGTACTCCCCAACTTTCCATCACACTGCAGATCACCTAAGGTAAGTGAGGAGCTGTTAACATGGACGCTAATTAGCTGCCTGCTCTTCAGCCTTCACCTTTCCCTTTCATCTGGCAGAACATGCTGGAGACAGACAGAACTGCTCTGAAATGATACGAAAGAAAGGGCATTCTAATTACTTTATTCAATAAAGGCAATCTGAGAATGACATAAAAAATAACTTTCCTGCATCAGTTTAAGTTAACGTTGCCTGCAAAACCCACTATAATTAAGTGCTCTGTGCCTCTGGATTGGATTTGGTTTTATCAATAGCTCGTTAGTCCTCTGAGTGGTAGCAGAGGCACTTTGGTTGGTGGTTATTCTTTTTGGCTGCTTCCCTATTTCTGCTACCTCCCTTCTCTCCTGTCTCCCTTGGAGTAGCCTAGTGGTTAGTGCAGTGGATTTTGATCCTGGGGAACTGAGTTCAATTCCCACTGCAGCTCCTTGTGACTCTGGGCAAGTCACTTAACCCTCCATTGCCCCTGGTACAAAATAAGTACCTGAATATAAGTAAAACACTTTGAATGTAGTTGCAAAAACCTCAGAAAGGCAGTATATCAAGTCCCATTTCCTTTTCCTTTCTCTTGTTCTCTTCCTGCATAAATGATCAAGGTATTAAACTTTTGCAACAATGCTTCTAGCCATATCTGTGCCACTATTATATACTACCTCTCCATCTCTCTTGTCCTCTTCCTCCCTCCTTGCTTTCTACCTTCAACACTTCATCCCTTCCATTTTACCTTCCCCATTCTGTATGAACTCATCTTGCCTTCATCGCCTTCATTGCCACTCTTCTCCTACACTCCTCCATACTCTCCTACTCCTTCTTCTTCTCTCTGCTGGAGACATCAATCCTAATCCTGGTCCCCCCCCCCCCCCCCCCCCACCAACCCTCGTCCTATTTATAAAGGTTGCACCGAGACCTCTCCAATCTCATCTCTATTCCTCTCCTTCCCCCCTCTTCTCTGCCCTTCTCATGCGCCCTATGGAATGCCCGCTCCATCTGCAACAAACTTCCCTATATCCATGACCTTTTTATCACTCGTAGCCTCTACCTGCTTGCGATAACTGAAACTTGGCTCTACCCTGATGACTCTGCCTTGGTGGCTATCTCTTCTCCCATACTCCTCGCCTTATTAATATAGTAACATAGTAGATGACGGCAGAAAAAGACCTGCACGGTCCACCCAGTCTGCCCAACAAGATAAACTCACATGTGCCATTTTTTGTGTATGCCTTACCTTGATTTGTACCTGTCTTTTTCAGGGCACAGACCGTATAAGTCTGCCCAGCACTATCCCCGCCTCCCAACCACCATCCCCGCACGTGGTGGTGGTGTTGGTCTATTACTCTCGCCTTCTTCCAAATTTGAATCTCTTCTGCCACCTCAGTCTCTCTGTTTTTCTTCCTTTGAAGTCCACTCCATCCGCCTATTCACTCCTTTGCCACTTCGAATAGCAGTTATTTATCGTCCCCCTGATAAATCTCTTTCATCCTTTCTCAATGACTTTGACGCTTGGCTTTCCTTCTTTCATGATCCTTCCTCCCCCTCCCTCATCCTTGGCGACTTTAACATTCATGTTAATGATCCCTCCAACTCTTACATCTCTCAGTTCCTCACCTTAACATCCTCCTTCAATCTTCAACTATGCTCCACTTCCCCTACCCACCAAAATGGTCACTGTTTTGATCTTATCTTCTCCTATAACTGCTCCCCCTCCAATTCCTTTATCTCAAACCTTCCCCTTTCTGACCATCATCTAATAACCTTCACACTTACTTCCTCCCGCCCAATCCCGTCCTATCTTAACCAATTTATCTAGGAATCTCCAGGCCATTGACCCTACTACCCTATCCTCCAATGTCTCGAAACTCTTCTCTACCATTACACCATCCAAATCTGTCAATGATGCAGTTTCTTCCTACAATACTATTTTATTGTCTGCCTTAGACACTCTTGCACCTCTTATGCCCCGTCCTATAAGACGTACCAAACCCCAGCCCTGGCTAACCCCTAAAATCCACTACCTACGTTCCTGTACCCGCTCTGCTGAATGCCTCTGGCTGAAATCTCGTGCCCTTGCACTTGCACACTTCAAATTCATGTTGACCTCCTTCCAATCTGCTCTCTTGCTTGCCAAACAGGACTACTACATCCAGCTGACTAATTCTCTCGGCTCTAACCCTCGACTTCTCTTTGCCACAATAAACTCTCTCCTCAAAGTGCCTCTACCTCCAACTCCCCCCTCACTATCTCCCCAAACCTTAGCTGAGTTCTTCCATGACAAGGTTCAGAAGATAAACCTTGAATTCTCTACCAAACCACCCCCACCTCTCCCTCCCCTTGTCCCTCCCCCTATTTCCTCAACCCCTCCATCCTTCTCCTCCTTTCCTGAGGTCACTGTTGAAGAAATTTCACATCTCTCCTCCTCAAAACGAACTACCTGTTCCTCTGATCCCATTCCTACCCACCTTCTTAACACCATCTATCCTACTCTCACCCCTTTTATCTGTCATATCCTCAATCTCTCTCTTTCCACTGCGACTGTTCCTGATGCGTTCAAACATGCTGTGGTCACACCGCTCCTGAAGAAGCCTTCACTTGACCCTACCTGTCCTTCCAACTATTAACCCATCTCCCTCCTCCCCTTCCTTTGCAAGTTACTTGAATGTGCCATTCACTGCCACTGCCTTGACTTTCTCTCATCTCATGCTGTTCTTGACCCACTCCAATCTGGCTTTCGCCCTCTTCATTCAACTGAAACTGCACTCACAAAAGTTTCCAACGACCTGTTCCTGGCCAAATCCAAAGGCCTCTATTCTATCCTCATCCTTTTCGACCTATCCGCCGCTTTTGACACTGTTGATCACAACATACTCCTTCATACGCTGTCTTCATTTGGATTCCAGGGCTCTGTTCTTTCATGGTTCTCCTCCTACCTCTCACTTCGCACCTTTAATGTACACTCTGGTGGATCCTCTTCCACTTCTATCCCTCTACCAATCGGTGTACCTCAGGGTTCTGTTCTCGGTCCTCTCCTGTTCTCCATCTACACCTCTTCCCTTGGCTCTCTGATATCATCCCATGGCTTTCAATACTATCTCTATGCTGATGACTCCCAAATCTACCTCTCTACCCCTAAAGTCTCAACCACCATCCAGACCAATGTCTCAGCCTGCTTGTCTGATATTGCTGCCTGGATGTCTCGGCGTCACTTGAAGCTCAACATGGCCAAAACCGAGCTTCTCATCTTTCCCCCTAAACCTACCTCCCCTCTCCCCCCTTTCTCTATTTCGGTGGATGGCACTTTCATTCTCCCTGTCTCATCTGCTTGTAACCTTGGGGTCATCTTTGACTCCTCTCTCTCCTTCTCTGCTCACATTCAGCAGATTGCCAAAACCTGTCATTTCTTTCTCTACAACATTAGCAAAATCCGTCCCTTCATCTCTGAGCAGTCCACCAGAACCCTTATCCACACTCTTATCACCTCTCGACTTGATTATTGTAACCTACTTTTCGCCGGCCTCCCTCTTAGCCATCTCTCTCCTCTTCAATCAATCCAAAACTCTGCTGCGCGATTCATCTTCCGCCAAAGTCGCTATGCTCACATTAGCCCTCTCCTTAAGGCACTTCACTGGCTCCCTATCCATTTCCGTATTCAATTCAAACTTCTCCTACTGACCTATAAGTGCATTCACTCTGCCACTCCCCAGTACCTCTCCACTCTTGTCTCTCCCTATGTCCCCCCTCGAGTACTCCGTTCTGTAGATAAATCTCTCTTATCTGTCCCTTTCTCCTCTACTGCTAATTCAAGACTCCGTACATTTTATCTCACTGCACCTCGCGCCTGGAATAGACTTCCCGAGCATGTACGTCTAGCCCCGTCTTTAGCCATTTTCAAGTCCAAACTCAAAACCTACCTCTTTACCACTGCATTTGACTCCTAACTCACTTACCCTGTCCTTTATCCTCACCTCTTCATTCCCTTACCCTTAATTGTTCTGTTTACCTGTCTTATCTAGATTGTAAGCTCTTTGAGCAGGGACTGTCTTCTGTGTATGGTGTACAGCGCTGCATTGTCCTTGTAGCGCTATAGAAATGATAAGTAGTAGTAGTAGAAGATGAGGCTGGTCCCCAGTGCCCCTAAAAGTAAGAAGAAATCAATCAGTGGCTTCCCCAAGAACCTCTGCCTACCTGTTCTTGGACTACCAAATCTGGGAGTGTACCAAACTGTGTAACTCACCCAAGGACACCCTCCCCCCCCCCCTTTATGCTGCCCACCACCTCTGCTGATGAGAGGAGACAGGGGGCTGTTTATCCACATCACTCACACAGCACTGACTAGATCCAGCTGTCTCTCTCCCTGCAAAAATGTTAAAGCAAAAGGCTCAGCCTTCCTGTCCACCCAGACTTCTTTCACTCTTGCCTCCTCTGTGTCATTTACTTTCTCTCACCATCAATTTAGAGGAAGCATCGCTGGACTTTTGAGTGCACCTCATATTGCCAGATGTATCAAGCTGTCCTAATGGAACACTGCATGCAGGCTGTTTTACCACATAGATAAAGCGATCCAAAGCCATCAGAGGAGGGAAATGATGTTAAAATCTAGGGATGTCACGGCGAAAAAAAATTTCAGTTCACAGTTTGAAACCCAGGGTCCTATCATAATTACAGCACATAAAAAGGAAAGAATTGCGCTGTCACCAGCCCCTTGCTGCTTCCTGTGTCTAAACTGCAGTCTCCAGCAGAAGTCTTTAAATGCACAGCTAAGAGGAAAATTTTCAAACCTATTTTCCTGGGTAAAATGCTTTGCACAAAAATTCTCCTCCTCTCCTGTGACAAAGAGTATAAGGACACCGTTCCCTCTAATCTGAGCAGGAGTCTTCTAACTGCATTGCTGCTGGTAAAAGATGGTGCAATGGAGGCCCGACTATTAGGCCACCTGAGGCAGGGGCCTCAGGTGGCACTCTTCCGGGAGCGGCATCTCCCCCTTCCTTCCTCCACCCCATTCCCCGGGAGCGGCATCTCCCCCTTCCTTCCTCCACCCCATTCCCCCAGTTTACCTTCTTTCTTCATGTTCCAAAATCCGGCGGCTGTAGGCACAATTCCCATACGCTGCCCTGCCGCCAGCACCCGCTTCTCTTTACTGCAGCCTTCTCTCTGATGTTTTCTCAGAGGCAGCCACAGGAGAAGAAACCAGTGGCAGGGCAGCATATGGGAATCGCTGCCGCCGCTGAGTTTTGAAACAAGAAGAAAGAAGGTAAACTCAGGGAATGGCTATTGCAGTGGTGTATAATTGGGTGCAGTAGGTTTTTCTTGGGTTTTGAAGGGCTCACTATACAATATAAGGGGGAGACGGGGAGTACCTAGGACTTTTATGGGAAGTACACTGAAGTGCCCCTAGGCTGCCCTACTGCTCTGCTGGGATGCCTGTGTGGCCAGTCTACGAGGAAAATTGGCTCCACCTACGTCTCAATGGGTTGATTTTGTGTATTTTTCACTTGGACTTTTTCTTTCAATGGTCCAAAAAGATAGATATACTAAGCACAACAACATCTAGAAAATGGTCATTTTCAAAGAAAACAGATAGACATTTTTCTGGTTTGAAAATGGTCATTTTCACGACTTGATTTTTGAACGTTTTCAGCAAAACATCCAAAGTCGGATTTAGACGTCATATCGAAAATGCCGCTCTCTGTCCCTTTAAATCTGCATACAGGAAATTAATACTGTTTTCTGCAGATGAAACACAGCTCCTTGAGTTAGCGGCGAAGTGGCTTCCATACTGTAGTTCACAATGTCCACATCGGTTACTTCATGTGCTGCAGAGCCATTTCTACTGCCAGAACCTTTTTCTGTGCCCAGGAAGGGCCAGCTGAACAAGCAGGTAGTACTGAAGTACTTTATTCAAGACCCCTCAGACTAAATGGTAAAGAAGCATATCATCTAAGGCATTTGCAGAATTTACGATCTGCAGTTCTGTGCAGCTGAAACATATGGGTGGCAATGTTCTCATTACAACCATGATTTTGCTGTGAAACTGAAACCTTTGCATAAACGATTGCTGGAGTAGGTGAGAAATGAGTCTTTAGCCATGCTTATAATCTCCTCATACATCTTAGTGTTTGGCAATGTTGAAGAGATCAATGAACATATGATAGCATATGTTTTTTTCCCTACACACAATCAAAAGAACAGCCAGTTTCTGTCCAGGGATCTCAATCTTATTTGCCTTCAAGTAGAATAACAGTCTTTCTGCTTAACAGTCTCAAGCCAACGGCTGTCCCACATCAAATTCCTGAATCTGGCCCATAAGGGACATAGTTGCTCATGAAAGAATTACTTTGATTTCTTAGTAAGACCCTGCCCTTTGAGTGTTAGCTAATTGTGCTGAACAGTGGCGATCCTAGCCTGCATGACACCCGAGGCGGATCGCCGATGCGCCCCCCAGCGAAATGACACCCCCCCAGGTGCACGCCGCTGGGGGGGAGGTGCCGCGGCGCGCGCCTGTCAGCTGAGTTCGCTAACTTCGCTGCAGCTCCCTCTGCCCCGGCCGGAACAGGAAGTAACCTGTTCTGGGGCAGAGGGAGCTGCAGCGAAGTTAGAGAACTCAGCTGACAGGTGCGCGCCGCGGCACCCCCCAGCGGCATGCACCCGAGGTGGACCGCCCCCCGTTGGTACGCCACTGGTGGTGAACTAGATCAAGAACTGCAGGTTCCTGCTGCTCCAACACATCAATAGCAGCGAGATCCCACCCTCATCACCAGAAAAGAGAGGGTAGAATATTCTGCAGAGCCAGAAGGTTCTTTTAAACCTTTATTATATTAGAGGTGGTGTATCCCAGAATGTGTCATGTTGTCTGTGTCATTTACAGGAATTTTCATTTTTTCAGATTTAATTTTTTAGTTTGAGGAACAACACCACAAAGTGTGCACTAATAGCTGCAGGGTAATTTTATTTAGATTTTGCTCACACTTTTTTCAGTGGTAGCTTGAGGTGAGTTACATTCAGTTATACTGGGTATTTTTGCTCACAATGTAAATTTTGTACCTGAGGCCATGGAGGGTTAAATGACTTGCCCAAGATCACCATGAGCAGTATATACCGCTGGCACAGAAAATATAGAGGACTCCACCCTGATCGTGTTACTGAGATTGATGACCCCCAATGCAGGCGTTTTGCCAAAACACGGCCCTTGTTGGGTTCCCCATTGAAATTTGGCTACAAACCCAGTCTTGGAGACCCATTGTGCTGTGTTGTTTGGCTTCATTTTCTGCATCTTGGATTCCCTCTCCTTTGTTGCTTATATCATCCACGGGAAATTTCCTGACCATTTGATTTCAAGGTTTCAAGTAAACTGTGAGATGCCAAACGTACAGAAGACAGGTTGGAGAGGCCCTGTACCTTCTTTCTTCTATGACTTGACTAAAACTCACCTTAAGCTACTATTAAAAGGCATATGCTAAATCCAAATTAATAAATAGATAAATGCACATGTTAAAAAATGAAGCAGCATTTTAAACAGAGCAAAACTGTAAGCGTATCTAAAACTGGCCATTAAAACAAACGGTTCTGCCCACTGACTGACCAGATATCTACATTCTGACAGGCTCCTGAAGTATATTGAAAGATCCAGAAGCTTCCAGTTACTGAATACCTTCCTGTGATATGGCCTTTCACTGTATATCCACTGGTAGGTTTTGTTAAGGCATTACAAAGCTATTTTTGTCCTTCCCATTAATCCATTTCTCTTGTATGGTTTGCATCTGCCTTGACTGCATGGTGATGTAAAATAGGTCGCTGGACAGAAGACCAACTAGACGTCATTTTCATTGGCAATTTGCAAAGCTAAAAGCATATGATAGGGAAAAGCCCATGCTGCTTTTGCTGTGTCCTCTTTTGC
This sequence comes from Microcaecilia unicolor, assembly GCF_901765095.1. Classification (NCBI taxonomy): domain Eukaryota; kingdom Metazoa; phylum Chordata; class Amphibia; order Gymnophiona; family Siphonopidae; genus Microcaecilia; species Microcaecilia unicolor. Next base: position 34,767,910 of record NC_044042.1, on the reverse strand, counting down.
CCAGCATTACCATCCTTGCTGCCATGAAATCAAGTCAGTCTACAACACAAAGTTTCACAATGTTTTCTCCTCCCGTCCTTTAGCTTCAATGGTAAATAAGGTCGTAGAATGAAAACCCTTCAATTTTCAGATAACAAAAAACCCCAGGAGCTGAAAACATATGTGAGGGATTCCAATTTCCTGCTCCTCAATCAAAAAAATCTCTCAAATCCCCTCTCCACTTATATAGTCTAGCTAAGCTGTCATATCTTTTATGTTCCACAATAAGCTTTTGTTTTGTGCTTGCCCATTTGCAAGTCATCTGTGGCCAGGTCTGACTTCTAACATGCAAGCTAAGAGCTGATTATCTCAGTGGAATAAAATCCCACTTCTTAGAAAACGCTGCATTACATGCAGGAAAGTTTGCAAGCATGCCACAAATTGTTTAGCCTGCCATGCTTTACCTAATGCAGGGATTCATGAGTTCGTACCTTGACTGCAGCAAACAGGCCAGGTTTTCAGGATATATTTAATGAATATGCATGCGACAGATTACTATAAAATGGAGGTGGGATTCAGATCTCGTCAAATGGTGAAAGATGATCTATCTAGTGGCCTAGTGGTTAGAGTGGTGGACTTTGGTCCTGGGGAACTGGGTTCGATTCCCACTGCAGGCACAGGCAGCTCCTTGTGACTCTGGGCAAGTCACTTAACCCTCCATTACCCAAGGTACAAATAAGTACCTGAATATACTATGTAAACCCCACAGAAAGGCAGCATATCAAGTCCCAGTTCCCTTTCCCTATTTCAGATTCTATATGGAACGTTGCTACTATAGGAGATTCTAGATGGAATGTTGCTACTATTGAGATTCTGTTGCTACTATTTGAGATTCTACATGGAATGTTAATGTTGCTATTCCACTAGCAACATTCCATGTAGAAGCCTGCCCTTGCAGCCGCGCAGGCTTCTGTTTCTGTGAGTCTGACGTCCTGCACGTACGTGTAGGACATCAGACTCACAGAAACAGAAGCCTGCGCGGCTGCAAGGGCAGGCTTCTACATGGAATGTTGCTAGTGGAGGAGTGGCCTAGTGGTTAGTGTGGTGGACTTTGCTCCTGAGGAACTGAGTTTGATTCCCACTTCAGGCATAGGCAGCTGCTTGTGACTCTGGGTAAGTCACTTAACCCTCCATTGCCCCATGTAAGCCACATTGAGCATGCTATGAGTGGGAAAGCACGGGGTACAAATGTAATAAAAATCTATCTATCTCAAAGAGTCTGCTCCTAATAACTGTTCTCTTGATAAATGTCCTTCTGCTGTTTGAGATAATGTAGTACCACAAGCTTTGTTACATAGTTTGTGGACATACCACAGATTAAATAACTATTGACCAGAAGTGATAATTGTATCATCCACTGTGAGAATCAATACACAATAAGACTTGAGAATGATGTTCCTTGGAAAACTGCCTGGAGGCAGATGGGATGCAAATCTGCACAGAGAATCTGCACAGAGAATCTCTAAGCAGTTGAACTACAGACATCAAATTAGAGGCTGGAAATAACTGATCAGATTTATCTGAAGGTCCAAATTTGAGAAATGATTTATTTACTATAGGGGGCAGAGAGCATGAAAACATAAATACTGAGATTCTGATTACACTTTCAATTTTGCATCTTGATTATGGGAATGTAATTAGTGCAAGATTATCAGCAACTGGTTTGAAGGGACTACGAATGTTGCAAAATGCAGTCATTAGATTTTGAGGGAACATTTATAAACACAATCATATCACCCCACTTTTTCTTTACTACCATTGGTTACCTGTTAAATACAGAATTTATTATAAATTATTAGTGTTGGCTCACAGTGTACAAAGACTAGGGGACACTCAAGGAAGTTATATGGAAATACTTTTAAAACAAATAGGAGGAAATATTTTAGTTAAGCTCTGGAATTCTTTTCCAGAGGATGTAGTAACAGCGGTTAGCATATTTGAGTTTAAAAAAGGTTTGGACAAGTTCCTGGAGAAAAAGCCTATAGTCTGCTATTGGAGACAGACATAAGAAGCCACTGCTTACCCTGGGATTGGTAGCATGGAATGTTGCCACAATTTGGGTTTCTGCCAGGTACTTGTGACCTGTCTCGGCCACTGTTGGAAACAGGACACTGGGCAAGATGGACCATTGGTCTGACCCAGTATGGCTACTCTTATGGTTTTACGTGGATCATACAATCCCCCCCTCCCCCAAATATAATATGGTGCAGGGACCCGTTACACCAAATGGCTTCATCAGAGGACTGATGCTGCATTATTACTCAGGAACTGCTCAGTTGCTGCGGTGGGTATCATAGCTGCTCATGGATCTGCTTACGTGGATCATGAATATAGTAAATTAAATGAAATGAAGAGAACTGAAGGCGCTGATGGTTTTAATCAAAGCTGGAGTTTGATAGTGAGGTAGTCTCTCCTTGCTTTAGCAGCATCTAGACTTTTGTTTCAAGTTTTATCTTGATTTGATAGGCTGCCCATCAAGATTCATATTTGAGCAGTTTAAACACACACACACATATATAAAACAATAAAAGCAATATTACACATAAAAGATTACTACAAAAACAACAAATTAATTCTGCATTACAGTGAACAAGGCAGAACATAGAAAGGGGAGGGTACAAAGAAAGAGAGGAAATGCAAATGGAAAAGCAGGTGTGGTGGGAGGGTGCAGCACAAGCCCTGTGTAATAATGGAGACAAATCTGTCCCTTCTTGAAAGATTTTCTTTGAGATGAAAGGAATTTATTGCTTCTGGGATTTTAGCAACTGAGAGCCTTTGTGCAAAGAAGAGGGTCAGGGAGTGTTTGTGCTAGCACTTCCTCTAATCCCAGGAGAAAATAATATTCTCTGCTATATTTACACCAACTGCAACCTCACATAATTATGCCTGAAACCCTTGGACTGTGCAGGGCTGGCGATCTTCCAGTGCGTGTTGATATACCAACTGTGCTAGGAAGCTTGCAGGCTCGTAGTTTCCTTTTATTTGTTTATTCTTTTGTATTTGACATTCCCCTGGGCTTAATTTCTGGGGCCAAGTTCAGCCACCTCTTTTATATTTATATTTATTGCATTTGTATCCCACATTCCCCCACCTATTTGCAGGCTCAATGCGGCTTACATAGATTCGTTAACATTGTCATATCAGGATATCAGATACAGTTAGTGATGTGTAGTGATCAAGGAAGGGAATAGGGAAGAAGGAAGAGAGTGATTTAGGGTAGTTAAGGATGGTAGGCTTTCATAATTGAGTGAGTTAGTGAGGTGACTTAGTGGGCTATAGGTTCTCATTGTAGGCCTTGTTGAAGAAGAATGTTTTCAGAGATTTTCGAAAGATAGTCGTTTCGTTGATTGTTTTCAGGTCTGTGGGTAATGCATTCCATAAATGCTTGCTCATGTATGAGAAGGTAGTGGCATGCATCTGTTTGTACTTCAGTCCTTTGTAGCTTGAGTAGTGCAAGTCGAGAAATTTGCGGGATGATCTTGTGGTGTTTCTGGGAGGTAGGTCCACGAGGTTTTGCATGTAAATTGGGGCGTCTGCATGAATGATTTTGTGTACAATTATGCAGATCTTGAACGCGATGCGTTCCTTAAGTGGGAGCTAGTGTAGTTTCTTTCTTAGTGGTTTTGCACTTTCATATTTAGTTTTTCCAAATATGAGTCTGGTAGCCGTATTTTGTGCGGTTTGGAGTTTTTTGATTGTCTGCTCTTTGCATCCGGCGTACAGTGCATTGCAGTAGTCCAGATGACTTATTACCATTGACTGTACTAGGGTACGGAAGATGTATCTCAGGAAGAAAGGTTTTACTCTTTTAAGTTTCCACATGGTGTAGAACATCTTTTTCGTCGTGTTTTTCACATGGGTGTCAAGAATGAGGTTTCGATCAATGGGGACTCCAAGAATTTTCAAATTTTGTGAGACCAGAAGGGAACAGTATGGTGTGATTATGGTGTTGAAGTTTTTTGTGTTATGTTATGAGGTGAGTACAAGGCATTGTGTTTTTTCTGCATTAAGTTTCAGTTGGAATGCATCTGCCCATGTGTGCATTGTTTGGAGGCTTTGGTTGATCTTGGTGGTGATTTCATTTAGATCATGTTTGAATGGGATGTAGATTGTGACATCATCTGCATAAATGTAGGGGTTGAGATTTTGATCAGCTAGTAGCTTGGCTAGAGGTATCATCATTAGGTTGAATAGTGTTGGTGAGAGAGGGGATCCCTGGGGGACTCCACACTCAGGTATCCAAGGTGGTGATCTGTCCACGTTCGTTGTTACTTGGTATGATCTTGTGGTCAGGAATCCTTTGAACCATTTGAGAACAGTGCCTCCTACTCTGAAGTATTCTAGTATATATATGTATTAGTATATCATGGTTAACCATGTCAAAGGCACTGGACATGTCGAATTGCAGGAGGAGGATGTTGTTACCAGTCGCAATTGCTTGTTTGAATGAGTTTATTGCTGCCACTAGTACAGTTTCGGTGCTGTGATTCGTCCGAAATCCTGATTGGGACTCGTGCAGAATTGAGTGTTTATTTAGGTATTCAGTAAGTTGTTTCGTCACTATGCCTTCCATGAGTTTGATCATGAGTGGAATAGATGTTACTGGTCGATAGTTGGTTATGTCCATTGTGCTTTTCAGACTCCAATGCAGGAGGCATGTTCTGCTCTTGTCCCTCTCTTTGAGGTGGCCTGCAGGGGAGAGGATAGGAGTGAGCCTGAAGAAGAGCATAAAACAGACTCTGCTCCCTAATACTCTCCTCTTCTTCTATTGCGCCTGCCCAAGTCCTACCCCTTCCCCAGCTCCACAGTTTCACTTCCTTTTTGTCTACAAATTAAACCTGTACATACCCCCTTTTCTTCTGATCTACACAATACTGACACATCTCTGCATGTGAAGGCAATTTGAAAACAGCACCTATAAAAATTCCCCAAATTGTACCTATTTTTTTTTTAAGGCCATTGTATCAAACTCAGGATGTTGTAGGCTCACTTTAATACTACTAAAAATCTAGGTGTAACCAATCTCCACCATAAATGATGGTTAACCATCATGGTTAACTTTACCATGTCAAAACATGAGTCATGTGGAAAGAGGTTCCCAGTCAACTTAGACTAAAATTCAGATGAGTATTGAATTACAAGAGTTTTTGAAAAAAAAAATGCTAGAGTGTAAAGTTTGAGATATTGAACCTAATATAATTCAGGCTGAAAAGAAAAGCTGTATGGACAGATGACGGATGACGATGAAGGTCTATTGATCCCAATAGCATTAGAAATATTGAGCTGAGATCTTCTATTAAAGTTTCATTAAGGATTATTTTTCTGGGTGGTTGATAATACGGTGGATATAGTCTAAAGGCAACAAAGCGTGTATGTGACTTAATAATAGGTTCCAAGAGCAGTCCCCAGAGGGCTTACAATCTTAAGTGGCCCTTTTCTTAAAAGGCGCTAGGCCCTTAATGTGGGGTTAGTTCACAAGAACAAAGAATAAAACACAGTTGTAACTGGAACATACACATAAGCTATGGCTATTGTACTAGAATAACCAGGAAAAGATCCCAAGCTCATTCAAAATTATAGACCAATTTTGTTAATTAATGTAGATGGGAAAATATATGCAAAAATATTAGCATCTAGATTAAACAAGGTACCAAGGGAAAATTATACATCCTGATCAGTGCGTAACACTAGACTTTTTTGTAACGTTTTGCATATAGTTAAGGAATAGGGAAATGCATTAGCTTTCAAATGGATGAGGGCGTTTTTAGTTTGTAGACCCTTAAAGGTAATAAAAAGAAATAAATCAAAACATAGACAAGAAAATAAGATGATACCTTTTTTATGGGACTAACCTACCTGCTTATAATCGAACGAGAAAAACGCCCAAGTTCCGACCTAAATCGGGAGATGGGCGTTTTTCTCACAAAAACAAATAAAGCGGTATAATCGAAAGCCGAACTTTGGACGCTTTCAACTGCACTCCGTCGCGGATGCGGACAAAGTTGACGGGGGCGTGTCGGAGGCGTGGTGAAGGCGGAACTGGGGCGTGGTTATCACCCGAACAGAGATGGGCGCCTTTCGCCGATAATGGATACGTTTGTAGCTAGAATTTAGGGCACTTTTCCTGGACCCTGTTTTTTCACGAATAAGGCCCCAAAAAGTGCCCTAAATGACCAGATGACCCCCAGAGGGAGTCGGGGATGACCTCCCCTGACTCCCCCAGTGGTCACTAACCCCCTCCCACCACAAAAAAATGATGTTTCACAACTTTTTACTTTCACCCTCAAATGTCCTCCTCCCAAGCAGCAGTATGCAGGTCCCTGGAGCAGTTGTTAGGGGGTGCAGTGGACGTCAGGCAGGTGGACCCAGGCCCATCCCCCCTACCTGTTACAATTGTGCTGCTTAATGCTTATTAGTCGTCCAACCCCCCCCAAACCCACTGTACCCACATGTAGGTGCCCCTCTTCACCCCTTAGGGCTATAGTAATGGTGTAGACTTGTGGGCAGTGGGTTTTGAGGGGGATTTGGGGGGCTCAACACACAATGGAAGGGTGCTATGCACCTGGGAGCTCTTTTACCTGTTTATTTGTTTTTGTAAAAGTGCCCCCTAGGGTGCCCGGTTGGTGTCCTGGCATGTGAGGGGGACCAGTGCACTACGAATCCTGGCCCCTCCCACGAACAAATGCCTTGGATTTATTCGTTTTTGAGCTGGGCACTTTCCCTTTCCATTATCGCTGAAAAGCAAAAACGCCCAGCTCACACATTGGCGAATAAAACATGGGCGTCTATTTTTTATCGATAATACGGTTCGGTCCGCCCCTTCACGGACCCGTTCTCGGAGATTAACGCCCATGGAGATAGGCGTTTCTGTTCCATTATGCCCCTCCTAATACATCTTTTGATTAGCTTTTGAAGGTAACACTTCTTCTTCAGATCTGAAACATGCAAATGTTGACAAAGCATTCCAATGACAGTCTCACAGGAAGAGGGAGGGGTAAGTTAGGTGAGAAACAGGGAGAGCTGGTGGATGAGAGTCAGGAAGAGATGGATGGTAGAAAAGAGGGTAACAAAGCAGTAGATTGTTATGGTTTGTAATGGGCTAGGAAGCCCAGATCTTTGTTGAGTCCTGTCTGGTGGGTGTCAAAATATGTCATCATTTTGATTTCAAAGGTCTTACGTTCCTGGACTGTCTTAAAATTTCCCTTTAATATTCTTACCATAAAATCATTGATACGGTGTTCTGGTTTTGTGAAGTGCTGTCCCACAGAGGTGGCATCTTGGATGGCATTGGAATGTTTATCTATGTAAACTGAGCCTTATCTTTAGTATCTGGCTTGTTTCTCCAATATAGCATCCTTCTTCACACTTTCTGCATTGAATGATACATACCACATTTGAGGATGAGCATGTCAATGATCGCTTTATGTTGAATGTTTTCCCCATGTGAGTGATTGGAGGATCCTGTGAGATGTATTGGCACAGTTTGCAACTATGCCAACACATATTGCAGGGACGTGTGCCATTCTCTTCTTTTTGAGCTTGTATTGGGAGTTTTACTATTCACTAATTTCTGTTTCATATTCAAAAAAGCTATCATCTTATTTTATTTTTTATGTTTTGATTTATTTTTTTTTATTATCTTTAAAAGTGGACTAACACGGCTATCATACCACTTTACTCTAGACCTTAAAACAAACCACATGGGCAAAGGTCCCAAATGACTCCCCCCCCCCCCCCCCCAAAAAAAAAAACCCAAAAAGCATAGACAATACTTGTCTTTTAGGCTCCATTACAGTCCATAGGGCCAAGAAAAAAAACACTTGTTTTTAATTTGGCCACTCTGAGGTTCTCAGGGGATCAGATCCATGACTTTTGGGAATGGAAGCTAGAGGCTTGCAATGAATGGGTTCATCTGGGGGAGATAGGACCACACAAAAAGCAGTCCTATCCAGTGGTGTGCAAAGCTGGCTCGCACAGAGCTGTTTGTTACATTTTTAAGAATTTTGGGAGCCGGTTGTTAAATTAGGCCCTATCGTGGCTACTTTTACAACCGGCTCCCAAAATTTGTGCTCGGTCCCGCTCCTGAACTCTGTTTTACTTTGTTTGCAGGGATGACGAGTCCTGCTAGCCAAATAGATAGACTGCCACCGCTCCCCACTGCTTGTCACCAGATGAACCCAGTCCCGGCATGCTGCTCAGGGAGCGACTGCAGTCCATTTATTTGACTGGCGGGTCTCTGAATCTCTGCCAGCAAAGGTATGCTTAGCGTGCCCCCATGGGGGGGAGGAAATGCATTGCCTCTCCAGTCCATACCTGGAAACCACCCCCCCCCAAAAAAAATATATTTTGCAGGGCTAGCTACACCCGGAGAGAGAGAGAGCGCCTTTTGCTAAAATTTACCAGCACACCACTGGTCCTATCTTTCCTCGGTTAGGTATGTGGGTACTGGCAATACATATTAGTCAGCAACTACATAACTTCTGGGTCCGCAGAGGAGCCAGATATTGAATGCCAGTGCCCAGACAAGTCCCAACATTGACTATGTGGTTCTAATGGAGTAGAGGAGTGGCCTAGTGGTTAGAGTGCCAGTCTTGACGTCCAGAGTTATCTGCAGCAGGGCCCATGATATTCCTGTGGGCCCTGCTGCAGATAACTTGAGCTAAGCTTTAGTAAAAGATCCCCTTGATATGATATAACATCAAATAAACATTGGCTTCTGACTCTCAGTAATCGTCTAGGCTGATATATGTATAACTTTGATGGCAATACAGAAGACATCTGTCTATTTTGTACCTTAAACATCAATTAAAGAATTGTATTGATCAATTGAAATTGACAATTAGGGTCCCATGTGCACTAGGCACTATTCTGTGTGATACCGCCTAAGTGCCATAGGGGCTCATTTACTAAGCTGCGTAGGTGCCTACGTGTTCCCAACACACGCCAATTTGGAACTACCACCTGGCTACCGTGTGGCCCGGGTGGTAATTTCATTTTGTACGTGCATCCAGTAGACACACTGGAAATTTTACAGCATGCAGCACTCAACAGATGGTAATCAGCATTGTGCGCGTGCTGATGATTACCGCCCGGTTAACGCGTGAGACTTTACCGCTAAGTCAATGGGTGGCAGTAAGATCTCAGGCCCAAAATGGACGTGCGGCGCATGGACTTGTCTCCCAGGTACGCAAACAGGGTCTGATATTCAGAGCAATTCAAGTGCGTAGGAGAGGTTTAAATTGCTTTGAGCAACCCAACAGCCGATATTCAGCAGCACTAAACCAGGCAGTGCCACTGAATATTTTGTCTGACCACACATGTTGAAAGTTGGGAGGTCAGAGGTGGTACCAAGGGGTGGCACTGGGGAGTAGCCGGAGGTTATGTGGGTGCCAACCATATTCAGTGCTAGGACCCGCATAGCTAACCTGGCTACATAAGTACCATGAACTGCCTCAAAAGGTCATGGCAGTCATTTTCTAAAAGCAGCCACAAGGGACAAGAGTGAGTGGGCATCACTCTTACCCCAATCACCCCCCCATGGACCACCAGGGATATCAGGTGGGCTCAGGAGGACCTACTGAGTTGGAGGGTCTTGGGGTTGGGGAGATCGTTCCGGGGGCGATGTTTGTGACTCTCATAGGCTGGGTGGAAGGGGCCAGGGGGGGCTGAGGAGGGCAAAAGTAACTTTTAAGAGTTATTCGGGTATCAGCCAATATTCAACCGGGGCCCACATTTATACAGGTCTCGGCTGAATATCAGCCAGGACTTGCATAAGGTCCAGCACCTAGCATCAGACAAATTAGCCCTGGATATTCGATGCCAGGGCCTGCACATGCATTGGCACTGAATATCCAGGGCTAAATTAGCAGGTGACAGCTAGCGTTTAAAAAACACTAACCACCGCTGGCTGAATATTTGCCAGATAGTTTATTAAATGCTATAAATTACACATGTCATTTGGTGCCCTTAGGCACACCAGCTTATACCTGCCATTGACATGGCAGAAGAGGGCACGGTTACCCATGCACACGCCAAAACTGACCTTATGTTACTATTTTATAATGAAATCTTGGTGCCAAGGTGCCATTATAGAATTGGCACTAAGCACATGGCATTGGAGCACCTAGACTGAGGAACCAAGTTATAGAATTGCTCTTCATGGTTTCATTAGTACCTCTATCTGATTGAAGTTTGGAACTGAGCACCTGCTCAGTTGTTTGCAAGTCAGCGACCAATATAAAAGCACAAATCAGAAAATTGGTCAAGAAAGACACTAACATAAGAACATAAGAATACCCATACTGAATCAGACCAGTAGGCCATCTAGCCCATTATCCTGTTTCCAACAGTGGCCAATCCAGGCCACAAGTACCTGACAGAAACCCAAATAGTAGCAACATTCCATGATACCAATCCCAGGGCAAGCAGTGGTTTCCCCATGTCTATCTCAATATCAGACTTATTTTCCAGGAACTTGTCCAGACCCTTTTTAAACCCAGATACACTAACCGTCATTACCACATCCTCCGGCACTGAGTTCCAGAGCTTAACTATTACGCTGAGTGAAAAATATTTCCTCCTATTTGTTTTAAAAGTAACATCAATGAGTTTTTCCCAGTCTGTACTTTTTGGAAGACATTAAAAGGCCTCACTTTCTGTCCTGCTTGATTTCCTTCAGAGTTTTTTTCTCTTCTGCCTGTCCTTCTTTATTGTCTATCTCAGCCAGTAGCATAGTTACAGATGGGCCTGGATGGGCCGGGGCCCGCCCACCCACTTAGGGCCCAGGCCCAGGCCCATCTAACAGTAGCACACATTTAGTGGTAGCTGGTGGGGATCCCAAGCTCTTTCCTCTGATGGTAACGAAAACGCTACTCTCCACGACACCTGCACATGCTCAGTTTTCAGTCCATGCAGACAGTCAAGGTGGAAAGAAGCATTTTCCCGCCATCTGAGATATTTTTTGGGAGAGCACTTGGTGCCCACCCACTTGTTGCCCTTGCCCACCCAAAATCTGTTGTCTGGCTACGCCCCTGATCTCAGCAGGCTTCTAAGAACATAAGAAGGTAAGTGTTGCTATACTGGGACAGACCGAAGCTCCATCAAGCCCAGTATCCTGTTTCCAACAGTGGCCAATCCAGGTTACAAGTACCTGGGAAGATCCCAAAACAGTAAAAGATTTTATGCTGCTTATCCTAGAAATAAACAGTGAATTTTCCCCAAGTCCATCTTAATATTGGCTTATGGACTTTTAGAAAGGTAGCCAAACCTTTTTTTTAAACCTTGCTAAGCTATTTGCTTTTACCACATTCTCTGGCAATGAATTCCAGAGTTTAATTACATGCTGAGTGAAGAAATATTTTCTCCGATTTGTTTTGAATATATGGTTGGAAATTTTCATCTAGAGATAACATTTTGACTGCCCAAAGCCCTACCTTCACAACTAGATTCACCTTTTCTAAAGACAGCAAAAAAATATTCATTTTTTTCCCTTTCCTCCCAAGATAATATGAACTTATGACATTCTATAACTGCCAGAAGCATGAATTCTCCTTTCACTCAGCCAATGATGATATAACTGTCTTGTTAATGCCAAGGCATGTCACCTTGCGGCCTCCAGCTCTAAACTGGGTCAGTGTACTAGCAGGAAAATGTAATAAAAATGTTTAGCACAGAAGGCAAAAGGGGTCAGAAAACCTTGTTTCATCAGTTGCACTGGTGCACCACAGCACCTTTGGTTTGCTTTTGGGCTTTTTAGCATTTTAGCATGTTAGCATCAGTTCTGTTGAAAAAAAATCATTAATTGACATAGAGGGCAATTTTCAAACTTTCTGTATGGCTGTGGAGTGGAGTGGCCTAATGGTTAGTGCAGTGGGCTGAGAACCAAGGAAACTGGGCTCAGTTTATTACCATACGTCCAGATTTCCCCAGTCATGTCCTTCTTTTCAGAGGACTGTGTGGGGGGGGGGGGGGTCTGGGTGTCCTTTTCCAGCCTGCCCATTTGTCCTGGTGCCTGGGTGGGCAGACCTCCGGGTGCCCTCCCTGAAAGTACGTTAATGCAACCTGGTGGTCTAGTGGTGACCTCTTTGGGGCAGGAACCCCCCCCCCCCCCCCCCACTGTTTCCTGCCTGCTTCTGCTGACCTGCTCACTGCTGCCGCTTCAAAATGGCTGCCGAGACTTCAAGCGGCAACCTCGCAAGACTTCCGCGGCAGTCTTGTGAGGCCAGTGCTTGAAGTGTCAGCAGCCATTTTGAAGCAGTGGCAGAAGCGAGCAGGTCAGTGGTAGCAGGCAGGAAAGAGTGGGGTTCTTTCCTGCCCCAAAGAGACCACTAGACCACCATGGCACATTAAGGTATGTTCAGCGAGGACACCCTGATTCAGGGCGGGAGGGGAGAGGAGGTGGGTGAATTGATGGATTGAGTCGTTTGGGTGAATGGTGTGTGGATGCAGGGAGGGAGGTGGGCTGGATAAAGATTGATGATGTACATGAGGGAAAAGGGGGAAATACAGCACATGGATAGAAGGAGATGGAGAGATGGGGATATGCTGCTCATGGATTGAATGGAAAGGAAAGGGGGATATGCTGCTCATGGGTGTGTGCTTTTTTGGAAATGTACATCTTTTCTAATTTTATATTTAGCAGAGTATGGCAGAAAATGCTTTTCTGTTACTTTTACCAGTATTTTCACTGCTTATAGAATCTGTCTTTCTCGGGGGGGGGGGGGGGGGGCGGGGGGCATGGTAAAGTGCAGTGGGGGTGGGGCATTTTATTTTTTTCTTACCTTTTTTTTTTGTCTGTGCAAATATGGTAATCCAAGCTCCGTTCCCACTATAGCTGCGTGTGACCCTGGGCAAATTTCTTAACCCTTAATTACCCCAGACGTAAAGCTCAGAAAGTATCTGTATGTAATATGTAAACCATTTTGGTTGTATCACAGAAAGGTGGTATAGAAAGAATCTAGTAAACCAAAGTCTTGGAGTGCATGTATTAAACTTGTGATCTTTGTATCAGTTTTCATGGTGAAAATTAGTGCATGTTCATGTTATAAATTAGTATGGGTAGAAGTTACCTGCAGAGATTGACACCTGTGAGGTGGGGTGGGGCAGGGGGTATATTGTACGTGAAACCCAGCATCTGCATATCTACATATATTAGTGCTTTCTCTCTGACCTAAACATATTAAGGGGAATGCTTCTTCCTAAAAGTATCCATGTTTTCGAACCCTGCACATACTTTTGAGCAGTTTTCAGGCAACATGCTCTTTCTTTTTTCACTTTATATTCAGAATTTTAACACAAAGTAACAAGGATGTACTTGTAACCACTGTCCCCTCTAAACTGAGCTGGAGTCCTCCGCCTACAGTCCTGCCAGTGGGGGGAGCTGTTTCACTATCACATTTTCAAAAGTGAAGGACAATCAAGCTCTGCAGGACTCCAGGGAACCTGCTTGTCTCTACCAATTGAAAACACAATATCGAAGCATCACCTCCTACTGGCAGCAATGCAGTATTTCTTGTGATACACCTGATAGACAACATTTATATATGTGACAAACAGGTCCCCTTTTACTAAGCCGCGTAAGCGTCTACGCACGCCCAACGCGCGCCAAAATGAACTTACCGCCCGACTACTGCGTGGCTCTTGTGGTAATTTCGGTTTTGGCGTGCGTCCGCTATGCACGTCTGCAAAATATTTTTTATTTTCTGGCACGCATCCGCTACGCGTGCCAAGTGGCATCTGACGTGCGTAGGTCATTACCGCACATTTACCGCTAGGTCTATGGCTGGTGGTAAAGTCAGAGACCCAAAATGGATGCGCGGCAATTTTGATTTTGCCGCACATCCATTTTTGGGGGGACAAAAAAAAGAGGGCTTTTTTTACAGGCTCGCTGAAAAATAATTCTGCACGCGCCCAAAATCCATGCCTACACTACCGCAAGCCACTTTTTACCATGGTTTAGTAAAAGGACCCCACAGAACAGTAAAATTCACAGCTGAACAAATCACACCTAAATATTTCAATGCTTAACTATGTTTAATATGAATTTGTTTATGTCATATTAAAAAGCTGTATGCTACGTATTAGTCCAAGATTTTCTCACTTGTCATGCAACAAAACAAATATATATTCAAATTCTGGTGTCACCTCAATAACAGCAACACAAAACCCCTCCACTGCCAGACATTGTGAAGCAACACACAAACCTGCAAATATGCTACTTAAAAACTATATAGCAAACTGAACTTATGGACAGCAGACTTCCTGAGCCGTTACGACTAGCTCTATCCTTGGCCGCCTTCAAATCCCGGCTTAAGGCCTACCTGTTTGATGCTGCTTTTGACTCCTAACTTGTCACTTACTCGTAACCTTTATCTTGTCCTCCTCTCTTCAATAGTCCCTTTCCCTATGTGTTCTTCTGTCTGTCTTACCCTTATCCTTATTGGTCCTGTCTGTCTGTCCTGATTTAGATTGTAAGCTCTTTTGAGCAGTGACTGTCTTTTCTTCATGTTCATTTGTGAAGTGCTGCGTGCGACTGGTAGCACTATAGAAATGATTTATATTAGTAGTAGTAGCAGACCTGCAACATTTTCAGTTGGGGCAGGTGGCAGCAATTATTATTGGGGTAGTGGGGAAGCAGATGTAGAAACTAATTATGGAGAGTTCAAGAACCTGCCTTTCAATATTGCTGGTCCTCCCAGCTTGCAGGCACTGATGGTTGTAAAGGAAACACAAGCTTGCTGTCTGCACCAATTTTTTTGTGACACACCTCTCACCTCTTGGGGACATACCGGTGTATCCCGACTCACTGGTTGAGAACCAATGGATTAGAGGGAACAGTGCTTGTAACAGCAATTTCAAAGGAGATTGACAAAAGAAATGTTTCTTTTTGTAAAACATATCATAGAAAAATAAACTACTAGTCAATCCAATTAATTTTCAGGAAGAGGTAAAGAAAAAACAGCAGTGGAATTACATTCAGAAAACACGTAACCAAGCAGCTACTGCAATTACCCCCCCCCCCCCCCTTTCCCTCAGTGTTTATTAAGGTCAGATTTGAATCTTTCAGCAAAAATGTTTCAGTCACATCCCATGTTTCTTTTAATCTGCACGGTGCACTGTTCTGTACAGTTTTGGGTATCTCACAAATTTGTGCTAAAAAAAAAAAGAATAAAGTTTGTAAAAGAATGAATATATAGTAACAAAAGTGTTCCAGGTTTGCACAGTTTTCTCTCTTTGCAGAGGGGTTGAACTGGTGTGAGAGCATTTTTTTTTCATGCTTTATTAAAAATGAAAATGTGCTTATATTTTATATTTTCAGTTTACCTATCTATAACGCCTTATGTTAAAGGCAGAGACTAGCAGCGCAGGTACACAAAGCTCAGTGATTTGCCAATACTTTTTTGCTGCATCTAGGAAGGCAACTCCTTCCTAGAGGCGGTATTAATCCGCAAACGAACCTTTTCCGGAGATGGGAAGGCGGTAAAACGAGAGGACATGAAATGAGATTGAAGGGGGGCAGACTCAAGAAAAATGTCAGGAAGTATTTTTTCATGGAGAGAGTGGTGGATGCTCGGAATGCCCTCCCGCAGGAGGTGGTAGAGATGAAAACGGTAACAGAATTCAAACATGCGTGGGATAAGCATAAAGGAATCCTGTTCAGAAGAAATGGATTCTCAGGAGCTTAGCCGAGATTGGATAACAGAGCCGGTAGTGGGAGGCGGGGCTGGTGGTTGGGAGGCAGGGATAGTGCTGGGCAGACTTATACGGTCTGTGCCAGAGCCGATGGTGGGAGGCGGGATAATGCTGGGCAGACTTGTACGGTCTGTGCCCTGAAAAAGACAGGTACAAATCAAGGTAAGGTATACACAAAAAAGTGGCACATTTCTTGGGCAGACTGGATGGACCGTGCAGGTCTTTTTCTGCCGCCATCTACTATATTACTTCCTCTGCCTCCCACAGCTTGACTGGTGGTTTTACAGTTTCTAGTTTATTAGAACTTTATATACTGCCTTTATTATAGTGGAAACTATTATAAAGAATAAAATTATGGAACACATAAACATGGTTTAATGGGACAGAATCAGCATGGGTTCAGCCAAGGGAAGTCTTGCCTTATCAATTTGCTTCATTTCTTTGAAGGCAGGAATAAACATGTGGATAAAGGTGAGCTGGTTGATGTAGTGTATCTAGATTTTTAGAAAGCTTTTGACAAAGTTCCTTATGAGAGACTTCTGAGAAAATTAAAGAGTCATGGGATAGGAGGCAATGTTCTGTTGTGGATTAGGAATTGGTTATTGGACATAAAACAGAAGGTAGGGTTAAATTTCTCTCAATGGAGGAAGATGAATAGTGCAGTCCTGTAGGGATCAGTACTGGCACCGGTGCTATTTAAAATATTTGATATGGAAATGGGAACGAGGAGTGAGGTGATTAAATTTGCTGATGACACAAAACTATTCAAGGTTGTTAAAACACATACGGACTGTGAAAAACTGCAGGAAGACCTTAGGAAATTGGAAGACTGGGCACCCAAATGGCAGATGAAATTGAATGTGGACAAATGCAAAGTGATTCACATTGGAAAGAATAATCCAAATCATAGTTAATTGATGCTAGGATCCACCTTGGGGGTCAGCACCCAAGAAAAAGATCTAGATGTCATTGTAGATAATACCCTGAAATCTTCTGCTTAGTGTGTGGCAGCAGCCAAAAAAAGCAAAGAGGATGCTAGGAATTATTAGGAAAGGGATGGTGAATAATACCGAAAAATCGTATTATTATGCCTCTGTATTGCTCCATGGTGCGACCTCACCTTGAGTATTGTGTTCAGTTCTGGTCACCTTATCTTAAAGAAGATATAGTGGAATTAGAAAAGGTTAAAAGAAAAGTGACCAAAATGATAAAGGGGATGGAACACCTCTCATATGAAGAAAGGCTAAAGAGGTTAGGGCTCTTCAACGTGGAAAAGAGATGGGCGAGGTCTACAAAATCCTGAGTGGTGTAGAATGAGTAGAAGTGAATTGATTTTTTGCTTGTTCCAAAAGTATGTAGACTAGAGGACACTCAAGGAAGTAACATGAAAATAATTTAAAAACAAATAGGAGGAAATATTTATTCACTCAATGAATAGTTAAGCTCTGAAACTCTTTGCCAGAGGATGTAGTAACAGCGATTAGTGTATCTGGGTTTAAACAAGGTTTGGACAAGTTTCTGGAGGAAAGGTCCATAGTCTGCTATTGAGACAGACATGAAGATGCAGCTGCTTGCCCTGGGATTTGTAGCATGTAATGTTGCCATTATTTGGGTTTCTGCCAGGTAGTTGTGACCTGCCTTGGCCACTGTTGGAAACAGGATACTGGGCTAGATGGACCATTGGTCTGACCTAGTATGGCTATTCTCATGTTAATGCTTGACAGCCAGTGATCATGGTGGTTTACAATATGACTAAGAAATACGTACATAAATATAGAATAGAAAAGAACTCCATTTTGAATAGAAAAAGCATGCAACAATACAAACAGGAGAAAAAAAACAAATATAGCAGACAATATGTCACTGTGACAATTTAAGAAGAGAAAGAGGTGAAAGATAGCAGCCAAAAATGCCCCAGGATGACAATCATAAAAAGGTCCAAAATGGCAAACATAAAAAAGTCAAATGTTTCTAAAGTTATAAACCTTATTTTCCAGATGGTACAAAATGCATGGACAAATCTTGACCCAAAATAGGATGTGTGGTCAAATCTTTACCCAACAAGGGCCGTGTTTTGGCAACAAGCCTTCCTCAGGGGTCTATACAGTCAACAACGCATAAAAAAATATGGAGAATAGTATGTCAAAGATAAGACTCAGTCACCAACTATGGGACTAGCTTAAAAGCGTCAGGTGCAAGGGTACCATAGTTTACAAATCCCGACAGATCGGTCTGGAAATGTGTTTTTTTTTTTCCTCTTTTTGTCCCTCTATGACGGAGAAGGTAATCCACTGAGGTGGATGAATACAAACTCCCACGAAAACACAGCACATAAAGAGGAGTGGGAAGTGGACCAATGACTCCAGGGAAATGGGATACTGATGTTTGAAGTACCACTTTATTCGCAGATCACACAGAGACACTACAGCTTCTGTAATACCTTACAAAGGTCTTTATCAAGACCATCTGACATTTGAGACTGATTTCTAGTACCAAGGATCATTTAAGACTCCTGAGGCAGGCCTGTGGCCAAAACACAGTACTGTATCGAGTCTGTGAATAAAGTGCTACTTCAAACATCAGTATCCCGTTTCCCTGGAGTCATTGGTCCACTTCCCACTCCTCTTTATTATTTGTCCCTCTATGACAGCATAACCATATAGAAATGTGGTGTGTCATGTGTGGTACCAATTAAACCACAAGCAGTATAGGAGGTAGACACAGTCCAATGCACCGCCACACAGGGCCATCCTGAGGGTTGCACAAGTGAGATGGGAGCACAAAAAAAATGGCCACCCATCCATTGTCTCCCCTGTGTTGGTCAGAGCACAGATAGTGAGGCAGGGACCCTATGGGGTATATTGCACAGGGTATGATTCTAACTCAGGGCACTCCTGCCACCACACTCCTACTCCTGACAGCTTGAACCAGTAGCCAGGGAAAGAGTAGGAAGAAAACTGAAGAGGGGGGGGGGACTAGGAATAAGCAGGGTCAACTGGAGCTGAAGAGGGACTAGTGGATGAAGGAAGTCGGGTTGAATGTCAGGTGAGGGTGAAATGGTTTAGGAAAAGTGAGGAGAGCTTGGCTAGGGGTCAAAAGGAACTATGGAATTAGAGGAGGTTGAGAGAAGGCTGGAGGTGAGAAGGAACTTGCAACAAAAAGTGGTTCAGCCTGGAAGAATGAAGATAATGACAGGGAATGAGAACGGAATTAACTTGGGGCATGAATTGGAACTGGGGGTGGGGGTGATTGAGAGGGAAATTGGCTGAGGAAAAAGTGGGAGGCAGAGATGCTGTAAAAAGGGCAAACAAAAGCATAAGGTTTAAACAAAATTAGTCAAAAACATAAAAAGAAAAATATATTTAAAATTGTGAGGCCAGGACCCCTGTCTTCCTGTGGCACCAATAAAAGATGTTTTGTTTTTTTTTAAATTACCACACAGTTCTAAACTTTTTCTTAGGACTCTTTAACAGACCTTAAGAAACGAAGGAAATGATTTTGTAGCTGAAATCCTGTGCAAAGCCTCGTTATCAGGACAGTAAACCGATCATGTTGCTGCTGATGAAGATACACCACTCACCATGATCTATAATGTGATCAATGTGTGCTAGACATGCTTTTTAGTAACCCACCTGGTTTTCTGCCTATACACATCTTTGTTTTTGCAGTTTGGGCCTGCTTTTGACACATTGGAGCTCAGGGCACAAATTAAGGAATGGGCTAAGCCAATGTCCAGCACCCCTGAAACTCTGCTTCTTCGCACCTAGCCTTCCCCCAGCTCCTCACTAGTGCTGAATCCAATTTGGTTGCCTTCCCCACTTGAGTAGGAGCTTTCAAAGCCTAGAACTTTTTCAACAACAGCTGTGTCATTTTTTTTTAACTGTTTGTGGTCTGTGACACAGAAGGTGAATAACACTTTCATCAGTAGGTGTCACTGTTGTGCAATGTTTTATAACTCCCCTACAGGCGCACTGACTATAGTTTCTTCGAGTTCTGCCGAGCCCTAGAACCAGAAATTGGATCAGTTAGAAACTGGGGGATTCCTACAGTCCCTTCTTGTCCAAAGCTTAGGAGCAGCAAATTGCGACTCAGGTTTGTTGTTAGGAATGGGCAGCTAGAAATGTTTTGTTTTGTGTTGCTACCCATGTCGTTTCCAGGAATATTCATGCTATTCATTTTCTATTTGCCCATTTTGCTGTCATGAGAGCAAAGTCATCAAGTGTGTGCTCGTTCAGAAGATGCGTACAGTTTGCAAAAAGGACACTCTTTCGGAAAGTGTGTGCACTCCTTTTCTGATAGTGACACATGTATGCACTATGTATGCATGTGCACTATCAGAAAAAGAGTGCTCCCTCTTTGCAATTAGTGCACACTGTTGCAGTGGTGATCCTAGGTCGGCTGCCACCCGGGGTGGATCGCGCGCACCCCCCTCGGGTGCAGCGGCATCTATTCCCCCCCAGGGTGCAGCACGACACCTCCCCCTAGCGCATCAAGCCCCCCCCCCCCCCCAGGTGCATTCTTAGCTGCTGGGAGCAGCCGCGCTGTTGGCTCCACTGGCTCCCTGCTCCCTCTGCCCCAGAACAGGAAGTAACCTGTTCCGAGGCAGAGGGAGCAGGGAACCAGCGGAGCCGACAGGCGCGCGGCTGCTCTCTGCACCCTCCAGCAGCGTGCACCCAGGGCGGACCGCCCCCACCGCCCCGCCCTTGGTACGCCACTGCATTGTTGTCAGCGAAGAAAAAAAACCAGGAAATGTTTCTGCTCATTTTACATTTTCAGTTGTTAACAGACATGTGATATGTCATTGATATTTCTAATATCATTGGAAATGACAGCCCTTCCCTATTCATTTCTGCACATGTCTGTGGTCACAGAACATAGAGCAGCACAGTAACAGACTGCAGCAGTTACACTAAATAGAGACATCAGCCCATTGTTTTCAGGCTGTTTCTTCCGACTCTGTCAGATCCTTATTGGTGATTCTGGTAGACATATGCTGCAAAGTTGAAAGCCCCTGTCCACAGACTAACTGAAGGCCAATTGTGAAAAGGGGGTAGAGGAGAACAGACAAAAAAAAAAAGAGGTGGTGGAGGGGCTGGAAGATCACAGGAAAGCTATTTGAATTGATACAATACTTTATACCTATTCCCTAAGTGAAGCTGGATAAACCAGTGCCTGGAGGGGGTAACATGATTTATTGAAGGTTGCAAGGAACCAGAAAGCTGTCTCACAGGCTTAAAGTTCCTGTGATCCTCAATTCCAGTTCTCTGTCTTACATTCAATGTTATTCTTTTTTCCAGGTTTGCCTTATTCTGTCTTACACTAAAATCTGAAGGGGCCAGCAGCAGTCAGAGTTTTTGTAAATCTTGACCACCAAAGACGAAATTATGTCCGGGATATTCAATGCCAGGACATGCCTGGACATTGGTATGGACTAGAGGAGTGGCCTAGTGGTTAGGGTGGTGGACTTTGGTCCTGAGGAACTGAGTTCAATTCCCGGCACAGGCAGCTCCTTGTAACTCTGGGCAAGTCACTTAACCCTCCATTGCCCCATGTAAGCTGCATTGAGCCTGCCATAAGTGGGAAAGTGTGGGGTACAAATGTAATAAAAATAAGGTATGTGTGGGTGGCTGGCAGTTAACTAGGTAAGTGCCAATATTCAGCCCTTAACCTTGTTAAGTTAAACTGGCCAAAGATAGGACTGTTATTTATGTGGTCCAATTTGGCCAGTTAACTTGACTAGTTAGGGCTGAATATCAGCATTTATCCAGTTAAGTGCCAACTCTGCCCTTGGACTGTCCACTCAATGGCCAGTTGCTGCTCTAGGGTTAGAAGGAATATTCAGCAACATCATCCACTGAATATTCCTCAGGGCCCTGTCCAGCATGAGTTAACCAGATAAGAGCCTCCCTTAATTGGTTAACTCACTTTGAATATTGACCCCTGAATTTCTTTCTTCATTTGCTTGAAGGGAGGGACCAGGATTCTGCAAACTGTACTCAGCTCTGCCCAGTGTATTTTTTATGTGGGTACAGGACTGAGAAATGTTGAGAGTGTTCTCTGCACCTGGCCTGAAACAGAGAGTTCACTTTAGGAGATGGAATTTGATGTACCACCTTTCTGTGGTTACAGCCAAAGCAGTTTACATAGTATATACTGGTACTTATTTTGTACCTAGGGCAATGGAGAGTTAACTGACTTGCCCAGAGTCACAGGGAGCTGCAGTGGGAATCAAATCCAATTTCCCTGGTTCTCAGGCTACTGCACTAACCATTAAGCTACTCCTCCACTTTACAAGCCAGGATCATCCTACTACGCTACATCAGGACCAGGAACCCAGAAGGGAGTCCATACCAGATATCCTCTTCCCCCGCTCTCGATCTCAGTTGACAACACCCTCATCCTCCCCGTCTCATCTGCCCGCAATCTCGGAGTCATCTTCGACTCTTTCCTCTCCTTTTCTGCACATATCCAACAAACAGCCAAGACCTGTCGCTTCTTCCTCTTTAATATCAGCAAGATTCGCCCTTTCCTCTCTGAGCACACTACCCGAACTCTCATCCACGCTCTCATCACCTCTCGCCTTGACTACTGCAACCTACTCCTCACTGGCCTCCCTCTTAACCATCTATCCCCGCTTCAATCAGTTCAGAACTCCGCTGCACGCCTTATATTCCGCTTGAACCGATATACTCATATCACCCCTCTCCTCAAGTCACTTCACTGGCTTCCGATCAGATACCGCATACAGTTCAAGCTTCTCCTTCTTACCTACAAATGCACTCAGTCTGCAGCACCTCATTACCTCTCTACCCTTATCTCCCCTTATGTTCCCACCCAAAACCTCCGCTCACAGGACAAATCCCTCCTCTCAACACCCTTCTCCACCATCGCCAATTCCAGGCTCCACCCATTCTGCCTCGCATCACCCTACGCATGGAATAAACTTCCTGAACCCCTACGCCAAGCCCCCTCCTTACCCATCTTCAAATCATTGCTCAAAGCCCACCTCTTCAATATTGCTTTCGGCACCTAACCTTTATACCTTTGTACCTTTCATGTAATCGTGCATGCTCCAAATTGACTACCCCTACTTGACTGACTCTACACTTGTCCATTAGATTGTAAGCGCTTTGAGCATGGATTGTCCTTCTGTGTTAAAATTGTACAGCGCTGCGTAACCCTGGCAGCGCTTTAGAAATGTTAAGTAGTAGTAGTAGTAGGACAGAGGCTGACGTTTCGTCTTAAATGTGACAGCTTCTGCCTTTTGCCTATGGCACTGCAGCAACCCACAGAAGGAGCTGCCAACTGCCAGGCCGCAGGTGGAGGACCTCTTCTGCTGGCAGGGCTTGGGGAACCCTGCCAGCTCAGAAACTTGGGGGTCATGTGGGGATGGCATGGAAAGCAGGGTGGGGGCAGGGACAGAGAGTGGGAGTAGGGCAGTGTTTTATGCCCTCCTTCCCCTTTGGGCTCAGGCCCCCCAGAATTTAAGGTCTTGCTATATGACTGTGGCAGAGGATCCTCTAAAATTCCTGTGATAGCCATGAATTAGGCCATTCTTTCCATGTTCGACACATCTTCATGTCTGTACATAGGCAATTTTCAGACATTTTTATTTGGGTAAACACCTGTATATCCAATTAATGAAAATGATGCCATGTCAGCAATCAGAGCTATAAAAACACATTTACAGGTTTTACTGTGCATCCTTATACCTACGACATTAAAAGAAATGGGGATGGATCAGAGAAGGGAAAGCAAGCATAGGGATTTCATTTTGGAAATCCCTGCTCCTGCTTTCACAGGCATTTTGCACTAAAGGTGGGAACAGGGGCATAATCTGGTCCCCATCCCCACCCCAGCCAGTTTGGATCCATCCCCACCTCATCACCAGTCAATTCTTTTTCCATCTCCATCCCATCCCCATATCTTCTTCCCCATTCCCCATCTTATTGCTACTGTCCCCTTACCACCCCACAGTTTTCTTTGTCATCCCTGTACCGAACTTGTATTTGAGCAATCTTGTAAATTCAAGAAAAACATATTCTTATTACTAACACTTTATTGTAAGCAGGTAAGTAAAAAAATTTGAGCAAACAAGTAGGTACTGGTAAGTAAGCTCTTCTCTTAAATATCAAAGTCCATAACGTTCTCACTGTTCCACCAACTTGACACTAGAGATGTGCAAGGGGACGTAATCTGGTCCCATACCCACCCATCTCCAGTCAGTTTGAATCCATCTCCACCCCATTCCCTGTTGATTCCTTTTCATTCCCACCTTAACCCCAACATAAATGGATCTTTTGTTGCCAATACTGTGGATTCCTCCAGATGGCCCATGGTCTCCATCCCTGTGCACACCTCTGCTTTGCACCTGCTTTCAAAAGGGAAAGCTAGGGGGAATTTCCCTTTGAAAATTAACTTGGAGACTGTTGGGTATAATGCACCCTCCTGCCTTGCTGTTGTATGTATGTTCTATCCCAGTCTGACTGACGTAGGGACTTGTTAGTTTTCCAATAGAATCACAGGGTAGGGCCAAGCAGAAGGGCCCCACATAAATTAATTTCCTGTCAAAGGCAAAGACCCCCCCCCCCCCCCTCCCCACATGCACACAGGCACACACACTCTTTGAAGTCAAGCCCACTCAATCCATGGCAGTGGCACAGTCCAGTGAGAGGAGAACTGGAGATCATGTCAACAGCTGTACTGCTTAGTGTCCATCCATGTTAACCTTGAGCCCCAAACGAAAATTGCTGCTGGCAATGCCACTCTTTTGAGCAACTCCCTTTACTTTCTCTGAGAACCAGCTGATGTTTCATTTCAGACTCCTGCTCAAGAGTTAAAATGAATGAAGTTTAACTGAATCTCACAATTATACCATTGCAATCAATTGGGAGCACTCCAATATATATATATAATTATTTTTACATTTGTACCCCATGCTTTCCCACTCATGGCAAGCTCAATGCGGCTATGGAGGGTTAAGTGACTTGCCCAGAGTCACAAAGAGCTGCCTGTGCCTGAAGTGGGAATCGAACTCAGTTCCAAGATCCACCACCCTAACCACTAGGCCACTCCTCCACTGTTGCTACTATTTGAGATTCTACATGGAATGTTGCTATTCCATGTAGAAGTCAGCGGCCCTTGCAGATCACCAATGTGGCCACGCAGGCTTCTGCTTCTGTGAGTCTGACGTCCTGCACGTACGTCAGACTCACAGAGACAGAAGCCTGCGCAGCCTTCTACATGGAATGTTGCTAGTGGAATAGCAACATTCCATGTAGAATCTCAAATAGTATCTATTTTATTTTTGTTACATTTGTACCCTGCACTTTCCCACTCATGGCAGGCTCAATGCATCTTACATGGGGCAATGGAGGGTTAAGTGACTTGCCCAGAATCACAAGAAGCTGCCTGTGCCTGAAGTGGGAATTGAACTCAGTTCCTCAGGACCAAAGTCCACCACCCTAACCACTAGGCCACTCCTCCACTCCATATATATTAGGGCTGTACCAAATAGTCACATTCGATTCGGCCCCAAATACATTATTCGTATTGGCCAAATAATGATTTAAATTCGAAAACGAATAATCTGGGGCTCTACAGTGCTAAATCCTACTGAATTAAACACTTGATCTCTGATTTCACGTTGCTTCTTTTATTATTTGCGTTAAAACTCAATGTCCGTTATTTGTATTCATATTCAGCAGAATTATATTTTTCACTGTTTGTATTCTGCCGAATAGTAAAATATGCTATTCGGTATAGCTCTACTTAAATAGCCATATCTAGATATATACTGTGTTTGTTTCAATCTAATCATTTATAACCATAACCTAGTGGGGTATGAAACACTAATTGAAAATTTTTGGTGTCTGCACGTCCAAGCCTATGGAGAATTTGTGTGCCGGTCTGGTTAATAAGAAAGGGATTGTATTTTCTAGATCATTGATTTATCATCATTAAAACTGCAAGCACCAGCTTCTGAGAGCTTCACAAATATGTTCCATTTTCCCTCCATTACAACTGTACTCATCTAACGTTGCCTCCAGCGCTTTGTGTGTGAAACCTGACTGGATTTAGTTTACTATGACTGCAACTTTTCCGTGCTTTGGGAGCTGTCTATCTTATGAAATTTTGTAATGGAAGAAGATCAGAAAATCCATCATAATTGTATCTAATTGAAATCAAAAGCTTTAAAGAAAAACACTAGGGTCTAAATTCTATAAATGGCGCTTAAAGTTAGGCACCATTGTGCATAAATTAAAGGAATGCCCCCAATCCACCCACAATCCACCCATGACTGTGCCCCCTTTTTGGATTTTATATGTGAAGCACGTGCCTAAATTTACACATGTAAATTTAAATTAAATCCAATTAGCACCAATAACGGTTTGTTAAAATCTCAATTATTGGCACAAATTGGTTCATTATTCAATTAAATTGCGCGTATGCATCCAAATTTGCATGTGCAACTTTTAACAACTTTTATAGAACTTGGAGTAGGCCCCTCTATTGCCAGACAAATCTCTGTTAAAAACAGTGACCACACGATTCATGAAACCCATAAAAAATCCATTCGTCTTCAAATTGCAAAAGCTGCAGGTGCTGGAGATTCCATGTCAGATTGACAGAAAATCTGAAGTGGATCACAAGAGTCCTGTGGCAGATAATATGAGCTAATCTCTTAAAAGACCCCTTAAAAGAAGTGATTAATGTTTAAGCTTTCAATGACTAGAGTCCACTTTATCAGATAACTCAAACTCTCTTTAGCACATGCCCAAATTTGTCGAGACATGCTCAAAACTAGCCTATTTAGAGACATTATCCTCAGATACTGCCATCTTTTTTTTTTTTTTTGTACCCTGCACTTTCCCACTCATGGCAGGCTCAATGCAGCTTAGGTACTTATTTGTACCTGGGGCAATGGAGGGTTAAGTGACTTGCCCAGAGTCACAAGGAGCTGCCTGTGCCTGCAGTGGGAATCAAACCCAGTTCCCCAGGACCAAAGTCCACCACTCTAACCACTAGGCCACTCCTCCACTAGGTTTTTCTTGTTGGTGCTACATGAATGACTTCTTTGGTTTATATTTCTGTGTTGTCTGGATGGCGAGTATCTTTTCCTTTTTTAACTTTCCAAATTCCCCCCTCCCCCAACCCCTCCCAAGGTAAGCAATTTGGCGTGGAGGAGTAGCCTAGTGGTTAGAGCACCAGGCCTGCAATCCAGAGGTGGCTGGTTCAAATCCCACTGCTGCTCCTTGTGAGCTTGGGCAAGTCACTTATAACCCTCCATTGCATCAGGTACAAACTTAGATTGTGAGCCCTCCTGGGACAGAGAAATACCCAGTGTACCTGAATGTAACTCACCTTGAGCTACTACTGAAAAAGGTGTGAGCAAAATCTAAATAAATATATGGAATGTTGCTACTATTGAAGATTCTACATGGAATGTTGCTATTATTGGTGATTCTAGATGGAATGTTGCTGAGTGGAGGAGTGGCCTAGTGGTTAGAGCACCAGTCTTGAAATCCAGAAGGTGGCCAGTTCAAATCCCACTGCTGCTCCTTGTGATCTTGGGCAAGTCACTTATAACCCTACATTGCATCAGGTACAAACTTAGATTGTGAGCCCTCCTGGGACAGAGAAATACCCAGTGTACCTGAATGTAACTCACCTTGAGCTACTACTGAAAAAGGTGTGAGCAAAAATCTAAGTAAATTTACTCTGTCCTGCTGTATGGCATGAGAAAAATCAAACCAAGTAATACATGAATATAAATATGCTGCCACTCCATATTGCTGTTCCGGACTGGTTCTCTTATACCATACTAGAGTCCCCTCATGGAAAATAAGTGGATTTTTTTCAGCTACAAACTTGTGGTGGAGAGTTAGCCAGTGTAGCCTACTTACGATTGCTCAGCATGTCACCTGGGGCTCCCACTTAAATAGCTCAGACCCAGTGTCTAGCCAGTCTTGCTGAAGATTTGTATTATCTAAACCCTCACATGACTTTGCTCATTAGATTTGCTCTTGAGCCATCAGTGGGACAGCTTGTCAATATTCTGTTATCCACTGTTCGGAGATAGTATATGGATTCACAGACATTCAGTTCTTCTTGGGTTTTATTCAAACTTGACTCAATCGGTAAGCACACAAAAGAGACAACAACAGAAAATGGTGTTGAGATAAAAAGATAACCCATGGTTTAAAACAGTATAAAAAATAATGAAAGACAAAGGAGGGGTGGAAGGAGGGTCACTTGAGTTGTCTGTCAGCACAGATGTTTAAATCAGCAACCTAGTGGAAAATGTTTAGACATCCTTACCTCAAAAATGCTTTTGCACACTGGGAACTAGTGTTGGAAGAAGAGCAGGAAGGGGCATGGAGGAAGGGGGGATCTCAGCATTTAGCCTAATGGCACATGCTGTTCATAGACCTCCTTACAAGGGAACCAGTGTGATGAGCATGTTGGGAATAACATTCATTGAGTATAATGATATTTAAAACGTTACTGGGTCAATATTTATCCACTACACTCAGCTTTATTTTTCTGCTGGCTGTGGTATCAAAGATTACATCTCTGGATAAGGGGGTCAGCACTGCAACTTATCTTCATAGTTGCAATATTCAGTCTGCTATCCAGATAACTTATCTGGATAACTTAGGGTAACCTTCTTTCTTAAGTTATCCGGAAAACAGACTGAACATTGCTGCTAACCTAATAAGTTGCAGTTCTGACCACCTTACCCATAGATTCAGTGCTGGCCTCTCTCTGGACAGTAGCACTGACTGTCAGGGTAAAGAGGTGGAAAAAAAAGGGGAATAGATGCTGGAGGGTGGGGAAAAGGGTAGAGGTAATGCATGTTCAGCAGTGGGGATCACTAATTGTGGGGTGGGCTCCTAGAATAGGTGACAAATGGGAGGCATCATCCAATGCTCAAGATGGGGATGTGGAAGGCAGACGTATCTCCAGGAGCAGAAGTTCTCAATCTAGACCTCATGGCTTACCATTCAGGGGGCTCGTTTACTAAGATGCACTGAAAAATGGCCTTCATTGGTTTAGGCATGTGTTTTGGATGCATGCAGGTCCATTTTTCAGTGCACCTGCAAAAAAGGCCTTTTGGGGGGAAGGGTGAAATGGACGTGCTGCAAAATTAAAACTAACATGCATCCATTTTCAGCCTGAGACCTTACCACCATCCATCAACTTAGCGGTAAGGTCTCGCGCGTTAACTGGCCAGTAATTCTCAGCACACATACACTGCCGATTACCACCAGGTAAATGCAACATGGTAGAAAATTTGTACTGCGTGTTTTGGATGCATGTCAAAAATGGAATTACCACCCAGGGTACTCGGTGGTAGTTCCAATTTGACACACGTTGGATGCACATAGGCACCTTTGCGCCTTAGTAAAAGGGCCCCTCAGGTTTTCAGGACCTCAACAATGTCTATGCATGCATTTTGTATACTGTCAGGTTTTCAAGGCAGAAACTAGGTTTGTGAGCCCTTGGGCCACTGCCGTGGAGCAGCAGTGGCAGGCAAAACCACTCCACACCAGAGACAAGGCAGAACTCTGACAGGAACAGCTAGACTTCACCTGCACTTGACCGCTGTTCCTCAGGAGTTGAGCCCCTGGGTGCAGGCGGCCGGCAGGACTTACCAGACAGGGCAAGAACTGGATACCCACTAGGCTGAACAGGGACTGAGGGTCAGAGGGGAAAGGAATAAACGTGGGCAGCAAGGCAGGAAACTGGGCTAGGACTCACAGACAGACAATACTACACAAGGCAGGAAAATGGACAAGCTAAAGGGCAGGAACTGAAAGCTGCCAAGCAGCCACTGAAACAGGGTACAAATACTGACAGACAAGAGACAGGACTGAAAGTTGCAGAGCAGCCACTAAGCAAGAGACACCGACAAACAGAAACTAGACCAAGAATACTAACCAGAAACAAGACTAAGAAATAAGCAATAAACCTAAGCTAAACTACACACAGACTAACTAGAATCAGACAAGAAACTATACAAGAAACCAGACTAGGCAGAAGTGCCACAAAGCACCAACAAACCAGGGACCTTAGACGATGCAAAGGCAAACACAGAAGTTTCCAGGTGATTAATAAAGCCCATTAGCTGCTGAAGTTCACTGCAGGAATCACAAGGCAGCTATGGGTGCTGTTCAGGCACAAACAAGAGAAGCAAGTCTGGCAGCCTGAAAGATCCGGACCGGACTGGGCTGAAGTCAGGAATGTGTGACAGTTCATAGCAGCCCCGCGGTTCTGGCCACCAGGGGGCGAGGTGAGTACAGACAAGGAAACGGGCAATGTACAATGGAGGTATCACATGCAAATCAATTCCATGCACACTCATTGTAAATATCCTAAAAACCCAGCTGATTGATTGTGTCCCAAGGGCTGGGTGGAGAACCTCTGCCCTACAGCATTGGGCATTTCATTTCTATTGTGCACAGAGGAGGGAAGTGCTCATTGGCTGTAATGGAAACAAAATGGCAGCAATAAGAATTGATGAAAAATGAAAGAAATTAAAAATGAAATTAAAAATAATATTTTCTCCTTCACACCCCTAACATTTGATTCCTAAGAGAGTAATTCTATAAAGAGGCACCTACAACATGTTTACTTGGAGTTTACTTTATTAAGAAAAGTAGATGTGTACATTTCTTTATACAGTGCCAGCATAACGTCAAGAATGTGTTCATATGCTAGACACAAAGGGCTAGATTCTATATATAGCACCAGAAAATTCAGCATACAACTAGGCGTATTCTATAAAATACGCCTACATTTTATAGAATATGCCTAACATTCTGTACGGTTTATAGAATATGCCCAGTGACCTTTGGCATGCCTACATTTAGTTGTGGCCAGTTACACCAAGTAAAACTTGATGTAAACGTGGATGCCTAAATTATGCACAGATTGGGCATATTCATTAAAAATGTGCATAGTTTTGAGAAATGCCCATGACACGCCCACGGCCACACCCCCGTGACTTAGAATTTAGGCACATCATATTACAGAATACGCATAGACAGTTGTGTGTATAAATTCTAATTGATACCAATTAATGTCAATTGCTTGTTAAGTGGCAATTATCAGCGCTGATTAGCTTGTTAAATAATTAAGTTATGCGTGCAAATCCAGAATACAACCAGATTCGCACATGCAATTTAAGTCGCGCTTTACAGAATCCGGGGGAAAATCCAAGCAAAAATGGAAAACCAGCACTTCCACAAGTAATCAACAAACAGTAACCAGGATGATTCAAAGTCATTAAAATCTTTAATTGATAGTTATAATTCATACAGTCTCAGTTGGATCTAGGTTAGGATATACAGTCATAAGTAAAATCAGACTCAACAGTATCCGTATTTTGGTTTTCCAGCCTTCCTCAGGGGTCCTCTCAATCCACTTGTTGAACCAAACAGAACCAAATAACCAGATCTTAAGTAAGCAAATTCTGGAGGTCCTTCTCTGTACCAGCGAAAAAGAGCAGCTTTCAATTTCTAGAAGTAAAAAACAATGTGACTGCTACAGACAAAGAAGTCCGAAAGTTACTTACTTAGGATCTGGTTGTTTGATTATGTTTGGTTCAATAAGTGGATTAAGAGGACTCCTGCGGAAGGCTTGAAAGCCAAAACATGGCCGATGTTGAGTCTGATTTCACTAGTGACTGTATATCCTAACCTAGATCCAATTGAGACTGTGTAAGTTATAATTATCAATTAAAGTTTTTTAGGATTTTAGATCATCCTGGTTACTGTTTGCTTCCACTCCTTCATTTGACATATTCTAGACACAAACATTACATCAGTCACAGAGCTCATGTAAATGTTCCTGCCTAGACTGGGAAAGTATGTGCGTTTTATTGTATTATGCATTTATGATTTCGTTTCCTTTACTAATAAATGTTACATAAAACTTTACCCTTATTTGTCAATATTGTGGTATTTAGTGATCAGCCTATTTGGTGCTGCTGATTCTACCTCCCATCATCTTTGATTGCACCTTGGTGGTTGTACATAGGGCTTCTCAACCCAGCCCTCAGGACACAACAAGCCAGTCTGGTTTTCAGGATATCCACAATGAATATCCCAAAAAAACAACAAGGCAAACGATCTGCAAATTCCAACGTGGAAAATAAACCAGCAGATCAATATAACATCAAAAGGATTTTATTAATGATATTGTATATCAGAAAGTTGCCCGACACAGGCTGTGTTTTGCCCAAAGGGGCTGTGTCAGGGGCTAAAGTAGAACCTTCTGATAGGGACAACTATTTTAGCATTAGTAGCGGAGTATCCGTTGCCGATTTAAACATACAACAGGACTTGCTGAATGTGCTGGTTTTTCTTTTATGAGCATTATAAATTTGTATTTTTTGTTTTTTATTATTTTTTTTTAAATAGTTGTCCCTATCAGAAGGTTCTACTTTAGCCCCTGACGCAGCTCCTTTGGGCGAAACACGGCCTGTGTCGGGCAACTTTCTGATATACGGTATCATTAATAAAACCCTTTTGATGTTATATTGATCTGCTGGTTTATTTTCAATATCCACAATGAATAAGCCTGGGCCCACCCCAGCCCACCCTTGGCTACGCCACTGTTGTATGCAAATCAATTTCATGCATGTTTATTTTGGTTATCCTAAAACCCTGACTGGTTTGGTATGTCCTGAGGACTGGTTGAGAACCGCTGTTGTACAGGGAGTGCCTTATTTTCTGTTAATTCCTATAAAAGTTGGTATACATATTTATATAGAGATAATTATAGACCCCACCCCCCACTAATGGACCACCTGATGGAAATTTAACCTGCAGCGTTGAATGAATCAAAGGACTAGATGAATAAAGATGCAGGTTTATTATTTTCTTTTCCTCTGTTACTGTTTTCTACTCTATGATCCCTTTCACTTTTCCCATTAATTGGGGTCTGGCTCGTTTGCTCCATTTGAAAAAAAAAATGAAGTTTGAGCCAGACACTGTATGATTAATTAAGTGGACATTATGATTCCAGCTTCTTTGATCCAGTACTTTAATTAATTGGACGTGTTTTTCATTTTTAATTGATTCTTAGAATATGATTCTAATTTAGCTCTTTGCCTTCCTTATTTTCAATTGCCTGATATGATTTAAATATCTCAATGAAGATCCTAGGTAAGAAGATCCTAGGCCGTTCAAAGGCCTTTGATTTAAAACAATGTCACTTCTTTAGGGAAATCACTAGATACCAAGAATCATTACCCAACTCTCCAGCATTTCAATAAGTTCTTCTTTAACTTTCAAGGGTATCTGATTACATTGTATAGGATCCTTCAGATTCCCCTGACACCACCATACAGGCTAATATTGTGAGCCAGGCACTTTTATGGTGGGCAGGCATTCCTCATTTGATCCACAAATTTTAATTCTATTTAAACAGACTTTTTTTTATCATATTTTCTCTTTTTACTTAAATATAAGCACTTAGCTTTAATCTGTAGCGTCACTACGGACTCCTTCTTTAGATACTTTAATAAAACTGCTCATTCATCTCGGAGATATCATACCGACATGAATTCACGTTTTGCAACTAGTGCTGTATCAAGGTATATCTCCTCAAAGTAGCTTGGAAACAATTCCCCGCGGGATCAAATGAGGAATGCCTGCCCACCATAAAAGTGCCTGGCTCACAATATTAGCCTGTATGGTGGTGTCAGGGGAATCTGAAGGATACTATACAATGTAATAAGATACCCTTGAAAGTTAAAGAAGAACTTATTGAAATGCTGGAGAGTTGGGTAATGATTCTTGGTATCTAGTGATACCCCCTCTACTTAAACAGTGACACCATAACTTCTTTAGGGAAGCCATTTCCTGGTCAGGTGGAGAGTAACTTTGCAACAGGACATCTATGTGGAAAATTCTTCGCAGGTCCCTATTTTATGAAGGCAAAATTAAAAAAAAACTGTTGTGCAAACTTTGGGGTCCTTTTACTAAGTGGTGGCAAGCACTAACATAGTAACATAGTAACATAGTAAATGACGGCAGAAAAAGACCTGCATGGTCCATCCAGTCTGCCCAACAAGATAAACTCATATGTGCTACTTTTTGTGAATACTTTACCTTGATTTGTACCTGTCCTTTTCAGGGCACAGACCATGTAAGTCTGCCCAGCACTATCCCCGCCTTCTAACCACCAGCCCCGCCTCCCACCACCGGCTCTGGCACAGACCGTATAAGTCTGCCCAGCACTATCCCCGCCTC
The DNA here is from genome assembly GCF_901765095.1 of Microcaecilia unicolor. NCBI lineage: Eukaryota > Metazoa > Chordata > Amphibia > Gymnophiona > Siphonopidae > Microcaecilia > Microcaecilia unicolor. Next base: position 34,733,918 of record NC_044042.1, on the reverse strand, counting down.
CCGCCACCGGCTCTGCCACCCAATCTCGGCTAAGCTCCGTGTCATGAATGAATGAATGAATAAATAAATAAATACATCCAGAATTCATTGTTTGCCTGCATTTCTGCATGTAAAGTTGTATTTTGGAATCTTTGGGGTAAGTAGTCTAGTGGCTATTTCAGATCCCTCCCAACAGGTAGTAGAGAGCATGAATGATCCTTAATCACTCATAGCCCAGAGGCTTCCTTTTCACAAATGGAGCCTGCAAGCCCCAGGTGGAAGTCTCATGGTGCCAACACTATGGGTCAGGCTACCAAATAAAGAAACTTTAACATCCATTTTTGGTGGCATCAGTCATCCTATATCATAAACTAGAACTGGCATCCACTGTCTCAGTTGGCTCCCTCGATAAGAAAAACGAAATATGGCATCTTATAGAAACGTTTTACAAGCACAATCCTCTAATAACTCCTAATTATTTGACTATTAACTTGCATGTATTGAAGGCTAACTGATATGATCATAATACTAATCCTACTGTAATTCCTTGCAACAACAACTATCAGACTTTGGGCATCTTCATTTGTTATTGTTCACTTTTTTCTTATAGTTACCTCAATGTTTGAGCTCATTTTTCTCCACTTATATGAAACAAGGTGCTATAATTTTGTTAAATACTAATAAAAGCAATACAATTTCATGGAAAAAGAAAGCTATGTTCCATTTCACCATGGATTAATAAATAGACCCCTTAGACTGTAAGCCCTCTTGGTAAGTACTGTTCCTGACTGTAAATTGCCTTCAGCATTGATAAGTAATCAGATCTAAGCATTTCTGATTCTCTCTCTCTCTCTCTCTCTCTCTCTCTCTCTCTCTCTCTCTCTCTCTCTCCTGAAGGGAATTCATGTTTACTGGTAGTGACTGGGACAGGTTGATAATCTTACAACCCCATTTCACTAAGCTGTGCTTGAAAAAAATCGTATTTTCCAAAATTGGCTTTTGTACTTTGGATAATATGGGTCACTGATTTAGTGTGACAAGAGAAGTGATGTATGTAGGAATGAAAGATAGAAGGGAAGCAATTAGAAAACCTAAATTAAATAACAGTCAGATAACACAAGGAACAATCATTATACATCCTCCTGCTCTGGGGAAAAAACGATCTGTAGGGTGACCACGAGTCACTGTAAGAATCTGAAAGCTTGCCTGCCTCAGAAGGGAGTCTTTCATTTAATAATCAGTAAAGTGCACATTTTTTCTTTGTTTTTCCCCCTTTCAGATCCCTTTCCTTCCTTAACAGAAAGATCAACAGCTTCTGCTTTACTATGATTAAACTCTTTGAAAAACAGAAGATGTAGCTGTGTAAATGGGTCATACTTGTCAAAAATAAAACAAAACTAGGTAAGGGCTGGAGAATGAAGGCAGAGTGCAAGGGATCTGTTGTCTACTTTCGGAAGATCCTGGGACTTACAAAGTATGATCTTCACAGTTCACATTTGTACAGCTCCCTAGATTTTATATTTACCAGCAGATAGCTATTATGAACAGCCCAATGCACTGGGACACAGGACATGTGGATGAAACCGTGAGATTTGTTCTTCTTATGCCTTTAATGACAAGAATTTTACCATCTGGGACGTCACTTTCAATAAGATTAAAATGACCTTTAAAAATCTCCCCGATGTATGGTGTCAGCAGAGTGTAGGGTAATGGACAGGCCAGACATGTCTGAATGAGAGAACCTGAGCAGGAATGCTTTAGGGATCACACCATAGGTAAGTGCAAATAACCCTGTGGACCTCCCCACCCCCACCACCAGGGTCATGGTCTCCCTGCCCTGTTCCCCTCTGCTCCTGCCCTCTTTCTGTTTTTTTTTCTTAGCCCTGTATATCACCAGCAAAGCCAGAAACAAATCTGGCTTAACAATTAAAACACAGATTTTGTGTGATTCCCCCTCACCCCCGCCCCTCAAAATGAGGGTAACTATAGCTGTTTTGTTGCTTAGCTAGACTAGCAGATCAGCTGTAATTCTAAACTGACCCAAGACCATGGCTAATCCAAGAAGACAGCTGGTTTGAGGCAACAAATTGGCCTAGAGTTTAGCCACTCATCTATTTATCTTGTCCCTGGCTATATATCTGCACCTGGCCCCTTGGCTACATGGTAAGCTGTGTTGTAAAAAAGCATTGATATCATATCTATTTTATTTGAATGTTCTAATGCATGCTTATTAGATGCTTCATTAGTATTATGCTGACATTTGTATTACAGGTAAATCTCTGTTATTTGAATTTCAGTACTGTTAAATGTATATATTTTTATACTGTTTCATGGTAGTCCTATTACTAGGTTTTAATGTGCTATTTTCAAGTTGATTGTATTCATGTTTATATTTGGCCATTTTTACTGTTATGCTTGTTAACAAAATTGCAAGTTTTATGTTAAACTATACCTACTGTACAGTGTCTTGGGTGACTCTTCATAAAGGTGGTTAATAAATCCCAAGATAAATCCCAGATAAGTAGTGAAAGGAACAATAGGCTATGACTTCTCTGTCCATGGTCCTGAATTAAACATACTTGTTCCCTCATAGCAAATGTTATGTTGTTCCTCATAATAAATGGGGACATTTCATATGTCAACAGAAAAAAAGCCTGATCTGGTTGCTAAGATGAGTAAACTTCTTCAAAATAAATGTACACAACATGTTGAAGAGCCTGAGAAAAATTCAGAAGTTCTCCAGATCATTCAACTTAACTTGGATCATTTAAATTAACTTTTTGAAACTATTTTTAGACTTTGAAAAATCCGAATTGGATTATATCAAATGAGTCAATGCACTTACAATATTTTAAAAACAACAAATTGTGTTTCTTTAATTTGAATTATCACCAATGTACTGTTAAATATTCAGCATATTTATCAAGAAATGCCGGAAGAATATCCAAAAATTCCATCTAATTTAAACCAGGCTATTCAGAACTAGACTGTGTTCAAATATAGCTAACGGTAAGCTGCCATATTAGGAGGTGAGAGCCCCATGGACATTACTCTGGCCTTGGCTGCTCTGCCAAGTTTAATCTCATGCTCATATGTTGGGAATCTCTTTGCTTTATTAATGAATATATGCAGCAACATCTGTTGATAATATTCACCTTGGCTGTTACATAGAGCACTACAACAGCTTTACCAGATTATAGCAATAAGTAATTTGTAAAGCTAAGCACTGTATAGATAGCTAGAGGTTTTCCACAGCATCTTTGAAGATCCATTGTAACCCAAACTTCCCTGTCACCATTGTCCTCTAGTTCCATATCTTGGAATTACCAGGAGAGGACAATCCAATCTTTTCACTGACATCACTAGGGAAAAAGTTTTCTGGATACCTTAAACTAATTCATTGAGTGCGGAATAGCTCGATAGGCTGGTGCCTGCCTTCCTCCAGTTAGTATTGTCTGGGTTGATATAAGGACAAAGAGAACACCATTGTCTTTCATCACCACATCCATCCTTAGGATTCTTGTCAAAATAAGCATTACTTCAGAGGGCCTTTAATGAAAGGGATTTCAATCTAGTTATTGATTTGTTAATTATATGCTCTTTGAAATAAGCTAAACAGAATAAAATAGTGCCACTGCAACTTTTTACCCAAATCCTGCTTAAAGAAGAAATTAATTTAAACCCAAATCAATTGAATGGTTGGCTGCTTGATTCTTTTGAATTAATTTGTGAGAATTATTTCAGCAAAGTCTTTTTTCAGCCAACCTTTTCTGGCTTCTCTAACAGGATTAACAAACTGAAATAAATAAGATATAGTTAGTTCAGAGAGCTGTTATACCTGACCCTTGGAAGAGAAGATACATTGTATCTTGTGATCAATTCACTTTACTTGCCCTCAAAAGGTTACTTCCCGTTTGATCAATAAACCAAATAAATTTTGCTCTGAGATGTTGTTCAGTAATATAAAATGCTCCAATTAAAGAAATTGGGTAGATATGCAATGAGAAGCTGAATAAGTCTGCAGGGATGAAGGAATGAAGGATCATTGAAGGATCATTACAAGACACAAGTATGCTATACAAAGATACACACACACACACACACACACACATATATATATATGAGATCCATATGGAGAATAATTCCTTAAAAAGGTCTAGTTGTCAATGAGGGGCATAATCGAACTGGGCACCCATCTTTAAGGGTGCCCATCTCTAAGGATGTCCTGGTGAAGGGGCGGGGCATCCCATATTATCGAAACAAGATGGGCGTCCATCTTTCATTTTGATAATACGGTCGGGGACGCCCAAATCTTGACATTTAGGTCGACCAGCTTGACATTTAGGTCGACCTTAGACATGGGCGACCTCGGTTTTCGATGATAATGGAAACCGAGGACGCCCATCTCAAAAATGGCCAAATCCAAGCCATTTGATCATGGGAGGAGCCAGCATTCATAGTGCACTGGTCCCCCTCACATACTAGGACACCAACCGGGCACCCTAGGGGGCACTGCAGTGGACATCACAGATTGCTTCCAGGTGCATAGCTCCCTTACCTTGTATGCTGAGCCCCCCAAAGCCCATTACCCACAACTCTACACCATTACCATAGCCCTTAGGGATGAAGGGGGGCACCTACATGTGGGTATAGTGGGTTTCAGGTGGGTTTTGTAGGGCTCACATTTACCACCACAAGTGTAACAGGTAGGGGGGATGGGCCTGGGTCCGCCTGTCTGAAGTGCACTGCACCCACTAAAAACTGCTCCAGGGACCTGCATACTGCTGTCATGGAGCTGAGTATGACATTTGAGGCTGGCATAGAGGCTGGAAAAAATGTGTTGTAATATTTTTTTTTGGTGGGAGAGGTTTGGTGACCACTGGGGGAGTAAGAGGAGGTCATCCCTGATTCTCTCTGGTGGTCATCTGGTCAGTTCGGGCACCTTTTCAAGGCTTAGTCATGAAAAAAAGGGACCAAGTAAAGTTGACCAAATGCTCATCAGGGACACCCTTCTTTTTTCCGTTATCGGCCAAGGACGCCCATCTCTTAACCACGCCCCTGTCCCGCCTTCGGTACACTGCCGACACGCCCCCTTGAACTTTGGTCATCCCTGCGACGGAAAGCAGATGAGGATGCCCAAAATCGGCTTTCGATTATGCCGATTTGGGCGGCCTTAGGAGAAGGATGCCCATCTCCCTATTTGTGTCGGAAGATGGGCGCCCTTCTCCTTCGAAAATAAGCAGGAATGTGGCCTACCATTAAGATGTGCTACTGTAGCACAGGTACAGTTTTAAGCAATGACACCTAGAGGCTGATATTCAAAGTGATTTAAGTTGTTGGGAGCCTCTCCTGCCTGCTTAAATAAGTTCCCATTGCATAACTGGGGATATTCAGCGGTACTTTACCACACAGTGCCGCTGAATATCCCCTGAGACCACCCAAACAAAAAGTGGGCAAGTCATGGGTGGCACTGGGGAGGAGCCTCAGGCTATGCGGATGCCAGCAATATTCAGTGCCAGCAACCGCATAACTAAGCAGCTTCATTTAGGAGAGCTCAAGAACTGTCAAAAATGCCACTTAGCTATGTGGGTGGAGGCTCTGAATATCGGGACGGCACCCGTATAACTTTTTTTTCTTAAAAAATAAAAAGCTCTGAGCCCCCTCCTGCCCCCTGATAGTGACTCCCCTTTACCTCCCCATCCTCCCAGCCTGCATCAAGACACCCCCTGTAAGAACCCCTGCCCCCCTAACTGTGAAGTTAATCCCCTGGGCTTACCTATATTCCTGGTGGTACAGCAGGGTCATTGGAGGCAGGAGCACAGCCCCCTCTCTCCTGCCTCTTGCAGTGCCTCAGTAATATGGCTGCCATGACCTCTCAAGGCAGCTTGCAGTACTTATTGTAGTAATGTGAGCTTCTGCGAGAGGTTGTTGCAGCTCACGGTACTACAAGAAGTACCATGAGCAGCTGTGAGAGGTTTGTGGCAGCCATTTTACAGAGGGTCCTGCAAGGGGCAGGAACGAGGGGGCTGCACTCCTGCCCCCAATGACCCTGCTAGCCCACTAGGGATTTAGGTTAACCCGCCTTCATGGTTGGGGGCAGGGGTCTTGTGAGGGGGTCTTGATGCGGGCTGTGCTGGCTGAATGTTGGGGGGCTAGTTACTAATAACTGGGGTAAACAGTAAATAATCATCTTAATGGTAGCCCACAATAAAAACTTTCCACCTTAAATAAAGACAAAGAAATTTTTCTTGAAATCAAAATCACTGCTATATGTAATAAAAGTGAGCCAAATATAGGACGATCAAGCCATTATGACATCATTAATGAGGTTGGCTCTTAGGCATTGGTAGAATGAGGTATTATGATATCATAATATCAACTTTGGTAGCCAGAGACTGAAATTCTTCACACTAAGGGAGGGGGGGTGTTATTAATATGGGATACCATTGAGAAGTGTTATTTTACCACAAATGTGTGCTATTTTAGTACAGGTCCCATTTTATGCAATAAGACCTAGTTACCAATAACTGGGGTTAACAGTAAAATAACCCATCTTAATGGTAGCCCACATTGATAACTTCCCCCCTTAGGTATTAAGACCCCTATTTAAAAAAAAAAAAAACAGTACAGTAGATGCCTACTTTCCTTTATAGAATACTAGTGTAGCAATGCAATGTAAATGCTCACAACTACATTGATTAAAAATGCACATAACTTAAGTATTCTATAATTTATGCATATAATTGTGCAACCCACCCATGTTCCTATGAGATTGTACGCTATCATATTTAGACACGGCTTTATAGAACAGCAGGTAGCTGGTATATAGACATACACATGGGTATGTGCACACATTCACACATACACACACACACATTACATATATATACAGTGGGGGAAATAAGTATTTGATCCCTTGCTGATTTTGTAAGTTTGCCCACTGACAAAGACATGAGCAGCCCATAATTGAAGGGTAGGTTATTGGTAACAGTGAGAGATAGCACATCACAAATTAAATCCGGAAAATCACATTGTGGAAAGTATATGAATTTATTTGCATTCTGCAGAGGGAAATAAGTATTTGATCCCTCTGGCAAACAAGACCTAATACTTGGTGGCAAAACCCATGTTGGCAAGCACAGCGGTCAGACGTCTTCTGTAGTTGATGATGAGGTTTGCACACATGTCAGGAGGAATTTTGGTCCACTCCTCTTTGCAGATCATCTCTAAATCATTAAGAGTTCTGGGCTGTCGCTTGGCAACTCGCAGCTTCAGCTCCCTCCATAAGTTTTCAATGGGATTAAGGTCTGGTGACTGGCTAGGCCACTCCATGACCCTAATGTGCTTCTTCCTGAGCCACTCCTTTGTTGCCTTGGCTGTATGTTTTGGGTCATTGTCGTGCTGGAAGACCCAGCCACGACCCATTTTTAAGGCCCTGGCGGAGGGAAGGAGGTTGTCACTCAGAATTGTACGGTACATGGCCCCATCCATTCTCCCATTGATGCGGTGAAGTAGTCCTGTGCCCTTAGCAGAGAAACACCCCCAAAACATAACATTTCCACCTCCATGCTTGACAGTGGGGACGGTGTTCTTTGGGTCATAGGCAGCATTTCTCTTCCTCCAAACACGGCGAGTTGAGTTCATGCCAAAGAGCTCAATTTTTGTCTCATCTGACCACAGCACCTTCTCCCAATCACTCTTGGCATCATCCAGGTGTTCACTGGCAAACTTCAGACGGGCCGTCACATGTGCCTTCCGGAGCCGGGGCGACCTTGCGGGCACTGCAGGATTGCAATCCGTTATGTCGTAATGTGTTACCAATGGTTTTCGTGGTGACAGTGGTCCCAGCTGCCTTGAGATCATTGACAAGTTCCCCCCTTGTAGTTGTAGGCTGATTTCTAACCTTCCTCATGATCAAGGATACCCCACGAGGTGAGATTTTGCGTGGAGCCCCAGATCTTTGTCGATTGACAGTCATTTTGTACTTCTTCCATTTTCTTACTATGGCACCAACAGTTGTCTCCTTCTCGCCCAGCGTCTTACTGATGGTTTTGTAGCCCATTCCAGCCTTGTGCAGGTGTATGATCTTGTCCCTGACATCCTTAGACAGCTCCTTGCTCTTGGCCATTTTGTAGAGGTTAGAGTCTGACTGATTCACTGAGTCTGTGGACAGGTGTCTTTCATACAGGTGACCATTGCCGACAGCTGTCTGTCATGCAGGTAACGAGTTGATTTGGAGCATCTACCTGGTCTGTAGGGGCCAGATCTCTTACTGGTTGGTGGGGGATCAAATACTTATTTCCCTCTGCAGAATGCAAATAAATTCATATACTTTCCACAATGTGATTTTCCGGATTTAATTTGTGATGTGCTATCTCTCACTGTTACCAATAACCTACCCTTCAATTATGGGCTGCTCATGTCTTTGTCAGTGGGCAAACTTACAAAATCAGCAAGGGATCAAATACTTATTTCCCCCACTGTATATATAGCCTTATTGTGGTCATTTATGCACGTTCTTGGTCCCAAAGTGTTAGCACCCTTTTTATATTTTTATAGAATTACCCCCATACTGCCACAGAAAATTCACAGATGGGGCTTTCATTCAAAATGGCCATGGTGTAAGAGGTTGCACCTGCAGTAGCTTTAACTTCCGGTGTTTCTTGCTAATTCAGGCTTTTCTTGGCCTATGGGTAATAGGCGAGGAAAGGTTTGTGAATCTCCCCCAGCTCCTACTTTGACTCCCCTGTTGAGGCAAGTGACACTGGAGAGTTTTAGGGCTCTTGCAGCCCTGATGACCCCTTCCCCTTCAATGCGGCCTGTAGCAGATACATCAGGCAACAGAGTTGACAGGACTTCCTTGAGTTCTGTGGAACGGGTGGTGCCCCCATAGCCAGGTAGCAGCTTTGTCACAGCTCAGCAGTGCATAGAAAAGCCCCAATCAGGGGTTTCTTCTGAAACTCAAGGGAGTCTGGCAGTGGCAATGTCGGTCCAGCCTTTGGAGGAAGATGCTGCAGGTTGCCTTGAATATTTGGGGGCACGTTACTGTCACCAGTTTATCCAGAGTGAGGAACCAGGATGTTCCTGAAGTTGGAGGTAGGGTGGTTGAGAGACCTGATGTTGTGACAATGATGTCACTACGGGATGTCATACATGGAATATATTCTTCTTTGCTCGAATTTACTAATGAGAATTCTAGAGATATTAAGCTGCTTTCTGAGGTGGCTCTATTTCAAGCTTAGGCTACTGGTCAGCAGAGTTCAGAATTAGATGTCTTAAGGACTAAGGTTCAGACATTGGAAAGTTTGGAAGCAGCAGGGCTTTTTTTGAGAGGGTACTTGGGGGTACTGCGTACCGGCACCTTTTCCATTGTTTGCTAAAATTGACCCATGGTCCCCAAGTTTTAATGAAAGAGCTCAGGCCCTACACACCAATTCTGCCTGGTCATAGATTTTGTGACTGGTTGCAGGAAGCCTGGCTATTGTGGGGTGGGTCCCTCAGTCATCACCCCACCCCTGAAGGGTGGCCTGGCATGTGAGTACTGGCACCTTTTTCGCTAGAAAAAATGTTCTGGGAAGCAGTCTTTGTGAAGGATAAGAGCTTTAATCATCAAAGGTTGGAATACCTTGAAAATCAACTTAGAAGGCATAAGTTGAGACTGTTGAACTTTCCTAAGCATCCTCTTGCTTCTGCAACAAATATGTTTTAAATGTACTTGATGAAGGTTCTAAAATTGCTTATGGATTCATTGTCCCCTTTTACAGGAGCTCAATATATTTTGGGCACTGGGAGGTCAAGGAGCCTGGAACAACAAAATCAAGGAGAAGTCAATATGAATCTAACTTCATTTTTGGAATCCTCATTAGACATTTTAATACTGTTTAAGACAATTAGAAATGCTGTTTATGGGATCAAAAATAAGGACATTTCCTAATTTGGACTAGAGAGATGCAGATGAGGCATAAGGTCTTTTTGGTCCTTCACTCTAGGACAATAGGCTTAGGTGCCGACTTTGTGTTACGATTTCCTAGTATATGTTTTTGTGTTTTTGAGGGTTAACAATTTCAATTTTTTGATCCTAAACAGACTGAGGATTTTCTAGGGGATAAGGAAGATAGTAATGTCATTGTATGATTCATATGTTCACTGTTAGGAGTGGCTGAGGAGGGAGACACGTGAAGTGACCTTATTTGTTAATTTGATTTCTTTTTCTTATTCATCTTGGGTTGTTTGCTTAAATATTGTGGAAGAACATTTAATTCAGTTTTCTATGATATTTTGGATTTCTTTATACTTCCTTCTTTTTTTCTGTATTTCTGATTATCCCGGATGTTCAGTGATATTGTAAGAAGTGACAATTAATAAATACTATTTTTAAAATTCACAGATGGAGACTTATATGTTTACTGGCTGCCACTAAATCTATCCCTCTAAATGTGGCCTCTATATATCTTTCTATAGATATCTTAAGATAGATATAGTAGATGACGGCAGAAAAAGACCTGCACGGTCCATCCAGTCTACCCAAGAAATGTGCCACTTTTTTGTGTATACCTTACCTTGATTTGTACCTGTCTTTTTCACCATACAAGTCTGCCCAACACTATCCCCGCCTCCCACCATCGGCTCTGGCACAGACCATATAAGTCTGCCCAGCACTATCCCCGCCTCCCAACCACCAGCCCAGATATATATGCTAAATATAACCATTCTAGTTGTGCTTTAGATACTTGCCCTTCCTATCTGATGACTCACATCACCTACATTTTTCTTGGATATATTTAGAAGCTGATTGAACAATCACTGTTATAGGGTCGGTTTCCATTAAATGGTTGTGGGATACTGTTGACCACAATTTCAAGAAATGCGAAAAGGGAATATGTCTGATGTTACTAATTATCACCCAGTGGCATCTACCCCATTATTCACAAAAACAATGGAGGAATTAGTTAATAATAACAAAAGCGTTTTTTTGTTTTTGTTTTTTGCCAAAAAGCTTGTCAGTAAGAAATGATCATGCTAGCTCATAATGTAATGATTAAATAATAAGAAGCCTTAAGTGCTTGGGGAGGCTACAGCTTGCCTTTCAACATCTACAGGGCTTCTATCAAAAGGTCACAAAAAAACTGAAAAAATAAGTGGTAAAACACAACTCTAATCAGAAAAAAAAAATTCCACTTGGGGATAACTACTGTTGCTGTCAAGTTAGCCCCCAAAAAAGTTTCTGTTCAGATTTGAGGAAAGAAAGTATCAGATCCTAAGAAATGCATTATGGGATCCTTTTACTAAGCTGTAGTAAACACTACCCCAGGTTAAAAAGTACTACCATGAGGCGCACTCAGGGATCCCATGGTAGTTTTCTTGGGTGGGGGGGGGGGGGTGGTCTGGGGGCGGAGAGTAGGAGTGTTCTGCACTAATCACACTAACTGGTTAGCACATGGTTAGCATATGAGCCCGTACTGCCTACAAAATAGGTGGTGGTAAAAGGTCATGCAATAATAGCCACGTGCCAATGTTGAAATTAGTGCATGGCCATTAATAGGAAAAATGGAAAATGAGGCCTCAGTGCACAGGAAAGACCCACCCTGGGATTAGTGCTGCTTGGTATAAGGGCCCCTATGTTATCACCAAGGGAAGATATTGGGGCCAATATTCAGACCACTGAAGTTAGACCAGCTAAGTACCGCGGTTGGCGCTAATCCCAGATACTCAATGCTGGGCCATTTCCGGTGACCAGCATTGAATATCCGGTTTATTTTTGGCTGGTTGGAAGATAACCGGTGTCGTTGATATTCAGACTTAGCCAGTTATCATCAAACCGGACAAAGATATTCCAATGTTTGACATGGCCAAATATGGCCGCTAAACCTGGTTTAAAAATCGGCGGATAGCCAGTTATATTGAGCGATATAACTGTCTAGCTGCTAGCCGCTACCTAGGGATATTCAGCAGGGGATAGCCAGTTATCCCCCACTAAATATCGGTGGATAGCCGATTAAGCACTATTTAACCAGTCAGCAGCTGTTCTGGCCGGTTAAATAGCGCTGAATGTCAGGCGAATTGTGTACAACTTTATAGGAAAACAAATAAACAAGCTCACGAAAGAAGAAAGCCAGCAATCAGGAAATCTTCACACATCTCCAAGGAATTTTCTATCAAAATCTATTTTAGCTGCAGTATTGTCACAAGCCCAGAGGTGTAAGCAGTGACTTCACAGTTTTGCAGCTCCTGGAATCCGTTTCTTCTCTGTTTAAATTTGTCAGGCAAATGAGTGAATAAGCCAGGTGTTTAAGAAATGAAATCTTTCCTCAAAGTGCTCACAGCACAGTAGGGCAAAGAGCAGCATAAAAGCAGAGAAACAGGGAACATGATGGCAGACAGACCAAAACAGCCCATGCTCAGTTCTACAATCCCTTCCTTTATCTCAGAAATCCACCGGGCTTGTCACATGCTTTCCTAAAATCCCAGAGACAAGCAACTAAAAAATGTTTGTTTCATCTCATGTCCCTTGTCATTTCTGTACATTTTTATTTTATTCGTTATCATTTGGCCAATTTGTTGTGTGTGCTCTTTTGAAAGAGTGCCATCTATTCGCCTTGGCGTGTAAGAACAAAACTTAGCACGCTTACACACTCAAACGCTCTACACATTATTCTATAAGTAGGTTGTAAGTGCTGTGTTGCATATGTGCAAGGGGGTGTACACATGGGCGGGGGCACCAACATACACATGTAACGTATAGAATACTATAGGTTACGCATACTGCATGGCATTTTTAGGCAGTGGCATACCTAACATATAGCAACCAGGATGAAGCATACATGCACCCCCCAGGCAGCACACACACCCCCTCCTGCAAACAAGTGGGTGCACAATGCAGGTGTGCGCTGTCAGCTCTGCTGGTCCCCTGCCCCCTCAGATGTCAACTTCCTGTTCCAGGGCAAGGGACTAGCAGAGCTGACAGTGCACGCCTGCTTCACGCACCCCCTCGCTGCTAGCACCTGAAGTGGACCGCCCCCACTGCCCCACCCTGGGTTCTCTAGAGCCTTTAGGTGCACCAACTTACACCAGTCATAGATCTGTCAGTGGTGGCATTTAAATATATGTGCATTGATGCCAAGTTGCACCAGTATTCTGTAACGGAATCTTGGTGCCAAAATGCCATTATAGGACTGACGCTTGATGCGTGGCATTGAAGCAAATAACTTGATGCACCAAGTCATAGAATTGCTCTGAAAATGTCATGTTTTTTTTTTCTGCTTGTTTTCATTCCTTAATAACATGAAGCGACATGAGATATCCTGGGCCCTGCCGGCATTGTCCGCCTCCAGCTGCTGTCATCTGCCTCTGGTGATCACTACCGCTCTCCTGGCCGCGTACTGCTGTTTCTTCTGCACTTCGTCTGTGCTTCCTGGGTATTGCTACAGTTTCCCAATTCTGGTCACCTTGCTGAGAACTGTTCGAGCCACTCTGGTCCATCTCAGCATCTGGATTTCCACCGTCCATCTTAGTCTCTCTTCCCTTTTCCTTTTCCTTCTTACCCTGTTCTTTCTCCCCTATCTAATGTAATTGTAATTGATTCATCTGTGCATTGTAAGCCACTTTGAGTCTGCTTCAAGTGGAAAAAAGTGGGCTATAAATGTTCATAAATAAATAAATAAATATGTCATTGACACTTCTCAAGTCGTTGCAACTGACAGCCAGCCTATACCTAAAATCAGATATTCTCGTTGTCTCTACCACCCTTTCCACATAGAAATATTTCCTTAATCTTGAGTTAACTCCCTTTCACCCTCACCCTACAACCTCTTGTTCGAGAACCTCCTGTGCATTTATTCCACATGGTTATGTAAATGATCATTTCTGATGGTCTGCAAATGAAAACGTAAATATTGCAGTGCTTACATCAGTTCCAGTACTGGCTCAGACATTCTACCAAATCCCAGCTAGATCATGATAAAAAATATTAGCTCAATAATTTTTTTTCTGAATAAAACTGTTTAAAAAAAAGTACATTAACATATGTTTGAAACCTGAAAAAGAAATCACATATATTGCAAGGGGAAGGGAGGGGAGAGGAAAAATTACAAATAACGCTCACAATGTGACATTCTCTCTTCAACATGTCAGAGAAAGTCACAGATGAAAGAATAATTATCTCTGCTTTCACTCCTCCAAATGAAAAACAAGAGCAGTGTGATATTTTTTTTTCCAAGACTTATAATAACCGGTACAGGTCTTTTATTTAGGGTTTTTGTCTTGTTTTTTTTTTTTTATTTCTTTGATTCAGCATGAGTTTTAGTTCACATATCTTTTAAGCCAGAAGGGGCATTTTTAGATGTATGCCATGTAATACGGGCTTTCCATAGGTAACACGAACCAGCAGGATGTTAAGGAATGTTGTGTTGGTCAGGGGCTCCATCTTATGTATAGAACATTAAACTGGATCCTTATGGGTAATAATGGAGGTTTATGCACTGGCCTGGTTATATCTTGGTTAGCTTCTGAAGCCTCAAAGGTCCTGAGGCCAGGTATAGCTTGCAAGCAAGAGATTTCTTGATTTACTAAGGGGCCCTTTTACTAAGCCATGGCAAAAAGTGACCTGCAGCAGTGCGAGTGCGTCTTTTGGGTGCATGCTGGGCCAGTTTTTACTATGTCCTGGAAAAAGGGCCCTTTTTTAAGGGGCCGGAAAATGGACATATGGCAAAATAAAAACAAGCGCACGTCCATTTTCAGACTGAGACCTTACCGTCACCCACTGACTTAGCATTAAGATCTCATGTGCTACCCGGGCAGTAGGCATGCAGCGCACGCCCACTGCTGTTTACTGCTGGGTAAGTGCTACATGGTAGAAAATAGAAAATATTTTCTATTGTGTGTTTTTGGCATGCACCAAATTCAAAATGACTGCCCGGGGCCTTATGCACCTTTGTAAAAGGGCCCCTGAATCTTTTCTCCCAATCTGTACTTATGACAAAAAAAAAAAAAGATCAGTGTCTGCTTTTTTGGTGACCAGCTCAATTGAAACCATGGTAAGGACTGGGGGGCCATGATCCTTTGTTCCCATCGACCCTTCCAAAGTGCCTTAGTCCAGTGTCTCTGCAATAACATTTTTTAGTCAAGACTGTGTATGAGGGCTCTTTCTGGAACTGTGCAGTCATAAAGCCTCATTTCTGCCACTAGATCTTGCGATTGAATGATGATTATGATTGCTTTGACCGTTAGGTGTCACCAGTGCGTGATGTGTTTTACTGTGCACACTGTCTACCCACCATCCCTAACCTACTCTAAGCTAAGAACTGAACCCAGATCCCTTCCCTCTGAGGCACAAGGCCAAAACCAGACATGGCACATATTTCAAGTCTAATGAACCACTGGAGTTTACTTGGTACAGGCTAGTTTCTTTGAGTTCAAATACATAGAGTCACTGCATTAACATGCAAGAGGTAAAAGAAATCCATTTTTGTTTCAACTCTGCTGGCTTTTGTGGAAAAGACATTACAGCTGAGCCTCTTGGTTACTAGACTGTTGTTTTCATTGCTCATTCATTATTTTCACCAGGAATTCAATATTGTTTATGTGATGCTGTTTTCGGAGACAAGGAAGATAACATTATTGACAACCTGCAAAATGCAAATGAACATTAAACATCCTGTCATCTCCTTTCTACATTTTTTCCATGGTAGAATTACAGAACTTTGACAAGACTTCAAATATGCAGACTTTAAACCTTGTTTTTTCTGCTTGTTTTTAATTTCCTTATCTATTTCTCAACCATTGAGCATATATGGAGAGGGAGCCCCATCTGACCAAGTCTACATAGATCAAACTCCTGTTTCAATTATGTCTTTGTACTAAATCTATATAAATAAAATCCCCCCTCAGACATTCTGAAGCTCACGCCATCTGTCCTGAACTCCTGTCCTCCTGGTAGGCTAGGCTATTCAGACTACTCACCCTCAGTCACGCCCATCTGGGCCGTAGGCCACGCCCCATCTGCACATAAAAAGCACCCTCAACGTTCTAAAGCACACTCTGAGGCTTCAACAGTTCATATGTTCGAAGCTCTGTAACCATTTTTAAGCACACTACATCTCTGCCCCGCCCTGACCTATCAGAGAAGGGAGGAGTGTCACAGCTGCACCGCTCTGACCTATCAAAGGGAACTGAAACAGGAAAAGGGAGGAGCATCACACTGAATGACGGACCTATCAGAGGGAAGTCAAATAGAAGAAGGGAGGAGCATCAGAGGCCAAGGGGACGGCCGTATCTACGTCTCATAGGTTTCCTTGCTTTCTTTTCAGTGTATTGCAGCTGCAGCCACTTAGGTAAGTCTAGCAAGCCTGTCAGCTACTGAATACAGAAAGCAAAAGATAGCATTTGGGAACTTGCTCCATTTTGTTCTCTGGAATGCAGTGATTATTATACAAATGGTCTTGCTTTCATTATTTTGGTAGGGGCTGCCTTCATGACTGTCCACAGTCCCCCCAGTCCTGACACCTGACAGGGGGGACAGGGAAGGACACTCACTGTCTCACATATGCACTCGCACACACTCATTCTCACATACACACACGCTCTCTCACAGACACACTCACACCCACTCTCTGTCACACACACACACTTGCACATTCTCACTCTCACACAGTCACTCTCACAGACACTCTCTCAAACATACACACTCCGCGCAAAACCTTGCTAGCGCCCGTTTCATTTCAGCCAGAAACGGGCCTTTTTTACTAGTAATTTATATTTCATACTGAATTTATTTTTCATTCACCAACATAATGGTTTTTTTTTACCATAAAATTCATTGTGACCTCTTCAAGTGGCGCAATTCACCGATTCCTTTATATGTTGTTTTGAGACCAGCTGATTTACATATTGTGCCCCCAAATGTGCAAAGGATTAATTAATGTTACCATTAGTGTGTGCACACTAGATTATAAACTATATACACATATAGAGGAGATCTTCCTTAGTATAAACCATCAATGTCTAGACAATTAGGAAAATCTATTTATAAAAGTACATAGATGTTGGATAGATCAATCTTAGCATGAACTAAGCTGGTATTGACAGATGAAAAGGCCTCGGGAAGCCCCTAGCTCAATTATGGCTTCGGGGGCTGTAAATAGATGACAAGCATACAATCTTAATGATTCTTATAGATAGACTTAGCTTGTATCATTGCTCGATCTCTTCGCATTCACCATTCAGTGCTTTCATGCTTTCTATATGAGTCACAGATCTTTCCGTCACCTTCGGTTCTGACCATGACCTATGGTGGCCAGCATTTCGATCACCTGCCTCAGGGTCTATGGTCTCCGTGGCTATCTGGTGAGAAAAGAAAAAAGTTATATATGCGCCAGTATTCATTATATAGCTCTTCTGCTAAAAATTACCTCCACTATGGTGAGTCGTAGAAAGACAAGTGTGTTCGCAAACTTTATTTTCTATAACATGAATTCTTTATTGCAGAGCCGTCTTCACTGCAGCTTTACTGTTCTAATGTTTAACCCAACGAGCAAGAGGCAAATACACATATCCCCGTGAAGTTTGGCTATGATTGGCTAATAAGAAAGTGGAGGAGTGGCCTAGTGGTTAGAGCACTGGTTTTGCAATCCAGAGGTGGCCGGTTCAAATCCCACTGCTGCTACTTGTGATCCAAAATCCAAATAAATAAAGGGGGTGTCAGAGGCATAGCAAAGGCATGGTCCTTCTCACAGAAACATTCACATTTTGGATGTCCTCAACTGCGGTCGCAGGGACAGAGGCATAGTGAAGAACATCCCTCACCCATACTCTTAAAAAAAAAAACAGACAAAAGTTTTTAAAGTTGTTTTTTTTGGGGTGGGAGGTGGTTAGTGACCACTGGGGAAGCCAGGGGAGGTTATCCCCAATTCCCTCCGGTGGTCATCTGGTCATTTAGGGCACATTTTTGTGGCTTGGTCATAAAAAAAAGGACCAAGTAAAGTCGGCCAAGTGTTCGTCAGGGACGCCCTTCTTTTTTCCATTATCGCTTGAGGACGCCCATCTGTTAGGCATGCCCCAGTCCCACCTTCGCTACACCTCCGACACGTCCCCGGGAACTTTGGTCATCCCCGCAACGGGAAGCAGTTGGGGATGCCCAAAATCAGCTTTCGATTATGCCAATTTGGGCGACCCTGAGAGAAGGACGCCCATCTCCCGATTTGTGTCAAAGATGGGCGCCCTTCTCTTTCGAAAATAAGCCTGTGAGTTTTTTTACCTGTAACATAGTAGATGATGATAGATAAAGACCTGCACAGCCCATCCTGTCTGCCCTACAAGATACACTAATAGCATATGGTATGATGTGATGTAATATATGCATATTTGATCTTTATAAGAAAGAAAGTTCCTGTTCCCATAGTAGCTTCATTTTCTGGGGCTTTCTTTGGGGTGGGGTAGGCAAAAGGGTTTCTTTCCTTGCATTCTTCATTTTGGGAGATGAAGGTTGCACACCAGCTTGCTCTTTCTCCAGCACATAAGTTTAATTAGTATTTATGACACAAACCAGTCCACAGGGTCATTTTATTCATCCCATCCTGGGCAGCTCCCACTTGTTTGTTGTGAAATGTGCGGGAAGGGGTGGCAGTGGGATGAAAATTACAGAACATTAGACAAAAGGCGAGGTTTTCAATTTGGAAGGGTTGTTTTTGCTGTCATTGATTTATCTTAATTGAATAACTACATGTATTTAATTTAGGTCTCATTTCCAGTTTGAAGGTTTTCAAAAAGATTAATATAAACTTCCAAAGAAATGTGTAAAAGCTTACAAACAAAACTGAATAAATACTGACTTTCCAAAAACATTAGGGCCTCCGCTTTTCAGATTATAAAAATACCTTCCATTTCTCCTTTTCTGAATTGCTTTTCATAGCTTTGAAAATGTTCAGGAGGTACTTTCTGGAGGGAGGGGAATGGAGTTTTGCAGTGGTACTTTTATTATCCTTCAAAGTCTGGCAATCACACACTTTTCTTGACTGTCAGGTGACACTACCTCTCATTTTAAGCAGCATTCTGGTGTTAACAAAAACAACCTGAATTTTTAATACTTAAAAATTGTCATCAAGTATCATTGCTCCACTGAAAGTCAATGAACAACACATTAAGAACAAATTGGACGTGATGGCCATCCTTATTTTGGTGAAATGGTCCCTTTCCTCCTGTTATCTTGTCTCCAGTCAAAGCTAAAGGAACAGTTGATTGGAATTGGAACTGTTGATCAAAAGATACATCGGGGAACATTTAGTACAGAAGAAACACAGTTCCTATTGGAAAACGTTTCACTTGCAAGCTATATCCTGTGTGTCTCAGCATGCTTCTTTTCAGATTTCTTTTCCGATAGCCAAGCTGTTTCCAAGGGCAATTTTCCTTCACATTGCACAAACAATGGTATCTTTCGTATGTATATTTTCAAGGCTCCATGTCAGGGTCTGTTGTTGTTTTGTCTAGATAACCAATGATATTGACAGATCTCTTTGATTCAATGTCTAAGGCAGTAGAGGTACAATGTGGTACCACTATGATGGTACAAAGCTGCGAGCTTCGTCGATTACTGGTCCTTCATTATGGAATGCTTTGCCTGGTCATTTAAGATTGTGTGTGACAATACTCAGCAGTTTAAATAATTTTTGAAAGCTCATTATTTTGTGGAGGCCTTTTTGGAAGAATGAGGTGTACTGCCATAAACCTATGTCTTACTTGGACTGATTGTTAATTGTTATTTGATAAATCTTGTGTTTGTTTTTATGTTTAATGAATTGTATGTATGTTTTTGTTTGTTACCCATTTTAGGTAAAGGCAAGTTATAAATACAATAAATCCCCTAGCATGCAACTCAAGGGCATGGCCAGGGGAGTGGCAAGGGCATTCCTAAAAGGTGCACACAGAGTTATAAAATAGCCCCATTCCCATGCCAAAATGCCTGAAGTTGGGCACTGGCATTTACACCAAGTTTCAGCAGGCGTAAATACCAACACCCAACTTCTGGCGCAGAAATAGATTCTAAGTGTTATTCCATAATGACGCTTCACCCAGAGTGCCATTTATAGAATAGTGCTCCATGCCAATTTATTCTGGTGCCAAAATTTTAGCACCATTTATAGAATGTCCTCCATAGCTTATAGAATAGTATAAGTTACATACATATCTCTGGGAACATGCATGCACACATTTACACCAGCTGTATTGATGGCATAAGTGCTTGCACCTAAGAACATATATGTGTATCTACCCAATTACATTAGGATTCTAAAAACGAAAGTAGGTGCCTACTTTTCAGTATGAGAACATAAGAATAGCCATACTGGGTCAGACCAATGGTCCATCTAGCCAGTGGTGTTTGGAGCAGGCTCTCACAGGCTCGCAAGAGCCGGTTGTTAAGTTTTTAAGAATTTTGGGAGCCGGTTGTTAAAGCAGGGCCCTCCATGGCTTCTTTAACAACTGGCTCCCAAAATGTGGGCTTGGGCCCCCTGCTGAATTATCTTTTACTTTGCTGGTGGGGATGCTGAACCCTGCAAGCCAATTAAATAGACTACTGCTGCTCCCTGCTCCTTGTTTCCAGCTCTGGGCAGCAGGCTGGGACTTCTCGTGCATGTGAGAGAAGTTCCAGCATGCTGCTCAGAGCAAGACGTTGGGAGTGGTGGCAGTCCATTTATTGGCTGTCAGCAAAGGTATGCCTAGCGTGCCCGCACGAAGGGAGGGAGGAGAGAGAGGCAAGTGTTGTTCCCCCCCGCCCCCCGGCCACCCCTGGCCCTTCCAACTGCAGAGCTGGCTACGTCCGGAGAAAGAGCCTGTTGTTAAAAATTTACCAGCACACCCCTGCATCTAGCCCAGTATCCTGCTTCCAACAGTGGCAATTTCAGGTTGCAAGTACCGGGCAGAAACCCAATTAGTAGCACCTATATATAAAGTGCACTGTTATACACTTACCTCAATGGGTCTCCAATATATGCAGATTTACCTCATGTATATTCATAGTGATAATCCCAAAACCTGACTTATTAGTGTACCTACAAAAGAGGACCTCTTAATCCAAACTTATGGGGTAAATCTACAATAATTAGTCCTATTGGTTTTAAATATCCATATCATATGACTAATATAAATTTTTACATTTATTTTACCAACCTATTTAATCACATATACATTATTCACCATACATGTACATGTTTATTCAAACATATCTAAAGCCAACTCAAATTATGTCCACCATTTTCTCTTTCCCTCGAGAAAGTTCCAATCACAGCTGCACTGATTATACACACCAAACCACGTGTGTATATAGACTAAAAAAAGTCTTGTAACCTTAAGTATGACTTGTCATAGTCCAAACTCCAGCAGTAAAGTATCCAACAGCTGACAAATATCCTCTCTTTATTCAATAATCTTGGGAAAGAGAAAATGGTGGACATAATTTGAGTTGGCTTTAGATATGTATGTTAGTTGGAATAAACATGTAAATGTATGGTGAATAATGTATATGTGATTAAATAGGTTGGTAAAATAAATGTAAAAATTTATATTAGTCATATGATATGAATACAAAAGAGGACCAAGAATCATTGGTGTAAGGTGATATCTCAACCTCTTGGAAGTTTGGAGTTGGATTTACCTGAGAGGTGCCTCTAAGTGCAGAAGCAAGGAGGATTCTCCTCCAAGGATACAGGGAAGGAGCAAGAGGTTAAGTCGTGGCAGGCCCACTCTGGATATACGCTATGATGAATGAGGCCACGGCAGGCCAACGCCGATCCAGTTTTATAGTCCAAAGGATACCACTCTGTTGCATTTAAGGGGGCTGGTTTGACTGGATACCATCACTCAGAAAGTGCTGCAGGGATGGAGAAGGAGGTGCCTCTTCCAGCTGGCTCCCTTAGTAGCTGCTTACTCTGCCTTGTGGACAATCAGAGTCTGACCAGGATGCAAAGCCTTTCATATCTAGGTCAGTGGCTCAAAGTTTGATCAAGCAGATGACCAAAAGTTGCTACCATTTCAATACAATAAGAGGTTACGGAATGAGTTAGTGGTCTTGGTCCTTGGCAGACACTTGTCCATATTGCTCAAGCCACCACCATCATTGGCATTAATTGATAGGTAAACAGGTAGGGCTGCCTGGGGGTACAATCTAAGCTCTCCTTCCTCCCTTTTGCATGGTGTTGTGACTTCTTGGCAGGGGCAGAAATAGCTTGTGCTGTTAGTATCCATGCAATACCTGCTATTTTTTTTTTTAATGTTCTCAACCCAGATCTAGTGATCCAAGCAGTACCCAGTTCACATACACACATACAGAAAGTATGTACATAAATACAAAAGTATTGCCATACTGGGAAAGACCAAAGGTCCATCGAGCCCAGCATCCTGTTTCCAACAGTGGCCAATCCAGGTCACAAATACCCGGCAAAATCCCAAAAATGTACAGAACATTTTATACTGCTTATCCCAGAAATAGTGGATTTTCCCCAAGTCCATTTAATAACAGTCTATGGACTTTTCCTTTAGGAAGCCGTCCAAACCTTTTTTAAACTCTGCTAAGCTAACCGCCTTTACACAGTTCTGTTGCGTTTACATGTGAATGGAGCAATGACTTCAAGGTGAATTGGCGGGTAGAATTTCCTTCCCTTCCCTTCCCTTCCCCATCCCACCCCCAAGAAAAGCACAGAAACAAATGTGGCTGTGAACAAGGCTGGTTGGCAACATTTAAAAGTTTATTCAGCTTGCAGAACTACAGGTTTACATCATGCTGAGATATTCAACTCCTTGAAATATAAATCTTCAAAGAACAGCCAGAATCTCTTAAGCAGTGCATTCCTATAACACTCCAGATAACCATTCAGATAATTTGAGGTATCAGTCCTAACACAATATTACTAGTTTGATAAGAAGCCCTTGAATCTCCCTCGAGTCCCATTACTAGTTGTCCGCAAGGAAAACATTTCTGCCTAGGCATATTCTATAAGCGGTGCCTATATTTAGGCACAGTATATAGAATATGCTTAATTGATATCCTAGCGCCTAAAACTATGCGCCTCCATTTACACCAATGAAAATGTGGCATAAATTCCGGCATGTAGATTTAAGCACATTGGGCCATATTCTATAACAACACTCATAAATTTTGGAACACCCACAAAATGCACATTTCCCCACACATAACCATACCCCTTTTTGCCCGTGCACATTAGAATTTAGATGCAGTGCATTACAGAATATACTTCGCAAATTATAGGCGAAAATTCTAATTATTGCCAATTAGTGCTCATTATTGCTTGTTAAGTGCTGTTAACAATGCCGATTGGCTCGTTAAGCCAATTGTTATGCACATTGTTACAGAATACGCTTGGATTTCAGCATGGAATGCTGGGCAGGCTATATAGAATCTGGGGGATGGGGAAATTCGATATATGGTGCCTAAAAAATTCATGTGGAAATCATTTCTGCCTAAGTGTATTCTATAAGGGGCACCTATATTTAGGCAGAGTATATATAATATGCTCAGTTGATGTCCTCAAACCTAAAACTATGCACCCCCATTTCCACCAACAAAATCATGGCATAAATCCTGGCACGTAGACTTAGGCACATTGGGCCATATTCTATAAATACGTGTAAACTTTGGAATGCCCATGAAACTACCATAGCCATGCCCCTTTTTTGCCTGCCCACATTAGAGTTTAGGCACAGTGCATTACATAATACACTTAGCAAGTTATGCATGAAAATTCTAATTATTGTCAATTAGTGCTATTATTGCTTGTCAAGTGCTTTAACAATACTGATTGGCTTCTTAAGCCAATTAAGTTATGCACATTGTTACAGACTATGCTTGAATTTCTGCACAGAATGCTAGGCACATTATATAGAATCCAGGGGGATATGCATTCCAAATGACGACAGCATTGCTACATTAAGTAAAACATTCGTACTGTATTCTCCAGATTCTAAGCAATTTTCTCATGACCAGCTCTTAAGAGCTTGCACAGGCTTCCTTCTGCTTCCAAAAACAATTAAAACCGGCAGATTTTGCAGAAAGAAGCATGAAAATCATGAGAAATCCTCTCTTCCAACAGCCTTACAAACCTTAAGACTTCTTTGATGGACATTGCAAATGGGGGGCATCTGATCAGCAGACAAGACTCTTTTTGCCTCATCAAAGGCAGGCAAGGCACAAACAATGTCATTTAACAGCACTTCATTTAAATCCAAAAGCAGAGGTGTGTATTTTTTAAACCACAAGGAGAAGTTTATATGTGATTCAGTTCATAACTGGAAGCCAGTGTTCTTGACGAAGAGGAGTGATGTGGTCAAATTTTTTTGATCCTGTGATGTCTGGTGTCCTCTTCCCCTCCACTGCCAACTCCAGACACTGTTCCTTTTCTCTTGCTGCACTGTATCCCTGGAATAGACTTCCTATGTCAATACGTCAAGCTCTGTCTCTGGCCATATTCAAATCTAGGCTAAAAGCCCACCTTTTTGAGGCTGCTGTTAACCCCTAACTCCCATTCACATGTTCAGTACCCATGCTTATTTTAATCATTCCCACCATACTTAGTTCCCTAATCCCTTATGTGTCCTGTTTGTCTAGATTGTAAGCTCTATAGAACAGGAACTGTTTCATATATGTTTAGTGTATAGTGCTGTGCATGTCTGGTAGCACTATAGAAATGAAAAGTAGTAGTAGTAAGTCTGACTGCTGCATTTTGAACTATCTGAAGTCTTCGGATATCTTTTAATCTGTCCATGTAATAGAGAATTGCAGTAATCTATCCTGGGGATGCTCTTTTGCCATCCTAACTTTCTCTAGGTAGTTACCTGGTTAGTGGACTGACTATTGCCACCAACCAGGCAACTCCCAGCTCTACCCAGACTTTGCCCCCAGACAATCACAACACTGCCCAGATAGTGGTAAGACAGCTTCTTGCCTAGTGTTAGAGACAAAAGCGGTGGCAGAATTCAAAAAGGCATGGGATGAACACAGAGGATCTCTAATTAGTAATTGGAAGGTATTTTTAATAAAACGAAACTTAAATGGCTGCATTTGTGTGGATGTGTCGAGTGACGCTAAGATAGCGACTCCAGCTGTGATGAACTAGGGCCAATACCGGGCAGACTTGTGCAGTCTGTGTCCCGTATATGGCAATCTGGTTTAGGATGGGCTAGAAAGGGCTTTAACAGCAACTTCAGTGGCTGAAACATAGGCTTTCACGGTCTGTGTCCTGCAAATAACAAGACGAATAGGGTGGAGTGGGCTTCGATGGCAACTCCAGCAGTTGGAACATAAGGACAGGCAGGGCCACCGAGAGGGGGGGGCAGGGGTGACAAAATTCCCTGGGCCCGGGCCTCCAAGAGGGACCCGGCGCCAGGGTCAGGCCACCGGCGCTGCAGTTCCTGGTCTCACCTGCCTGCCTCCTCGGCTCCGGGCCCCCTGCATTCGAAGTGGCAGTCACAGATCGCCTCCCTTCGGGCTTTTCCTTCCTGTGTCCCGCCCTCGTGGAAACAGGAAGTTACATCAGACGGGGGCGGGACACAGGGAGGGAAGGCCTGAAGAGAGGTGATCTGCAACTGCCGCTTTGAATACAGAGGGCCCGGAGCCGTGGAGGCAGGCAGGTGAGACTGGGGACTGCAGCAGCGAGGGGAGCGACGGGGGGGGGGGGGCGGCAGCAGCAGAGGGAGTGATGGGTGGCGGCAGCGGTGGGGGTCGGAGGTGGGGCAGCCTTGCCCCGGGCCCGGCCTAGTCTCTCGGCGGCCCTGAGGACAGGTACAGGTGAACTTCTATTGACTATGTTCCAGAAATGCCAAAGAAAGATCATAATCAAGTATATAACATAACTTTCATTGTTGATTTAATCATGAATTTATAATGAGTGTGACTATTGGGCAGACTGGATGGACCATTCAGGTCTTTATCTGCCGTCATTTACTGTGTTATTCATGTTACTACTCAGGTAAAGTGCCACTGAAAATTTAAAATATGAGCCAGTCATCAGGAATTCTCTGGGTTAGAGCCGCTCCTGCCAGATTAGTCTCACTGAATATTTTCCCCAAAATGTAAAACAATTAGCAACATAGTTAAAAAGATAATTAAAAAGAAAGAAATGTAACAGGAAATATGAAGTAGGAGTTCTTCTCAAATCCCTGAGCTCGTCTTTTGGTCGTCCAGGGACTCTGCAGTAGCTTTTTTTATCTTGGTGCCTCAGTTCACACAACTGTCACTGTGTAATGATACAGCTAGTGCTTCTTCCCCGCCTCCCTTTTGGAAGACGTCATGCAAATCAGATATCACAATTGATCAGTACGGTTTCTAGCCACCCAAAGCATTTGCATGCATTCTGTGCAAATGGAAGGCACCATAATTGTAAATCCTAATTACTATTTTACTCTTCTGCATTATTTATTACATTTTCTGGCTTCTCGTTCCAAATACAGAAACTAGTGAGAGGCAGGAGCCGAATGCCAAGAAAAGGAGTGGGATTGGGGCTCTGTCAGCATCTTTCAGAACAGAGGGATTTCCTTGGCGCAAAATGGATCTCACTCCCTTGTCTTCAAACTAGGATCTTCATAAAATGCTATTTTGATCTGCCTGGGATTTTCCATGTCTCCTTACTTAGGGGTCCTTTTATTAAGGTGCACTGAAAAATGGTCTGTGGTAGTATAAATGTGTGCGCAGAATCATTTCTTAGCGCACCTATAAAAAAAAAATGCCTTTTTTTAAATTTTTGCTGAAAATGGGCATGCAGCAAAATGAAAATTGCCATGCATCCATTTTGGGTCTGAGACCTTACCGCCAGCCATTGACCTAGCAGTAAAGTCTCACATAGTAACCGAGTGGAACTGACCAACGCGCATAGCTGACGCGCCAGAAAATAAAACACATTTTCAGACTTGCGTAGCGGACCCGCGCCAAAAATTAAATTACCGCAAGGGCCATGCGGTAGCCGGGCGGTAACTCGGAATTGGCACGCATTGGGCACGCGTAGGCGCTTACGCAGCTTAGTAAAAGGGCCCCTTAGTATACTTGGACACATGACCTTCCCTCTGTTTTACTACCGGTCACTATGCCTAATTAGAAACTCTGTTAAAGAAAGTCAGATTTCCACGTGGAAAAAGATACTTAAGGCCTGAATAAGCAAACAGAAATAAACCTTATGCTGTGTAAGAGCAGTTTTGATTCTTGCAAGTATTAAATGACTGTTACACTAAATATATCAGTAGTGCAGTATCACAGAATTGCTCCCCATGGAAGAAGAACTCAGGTGACCCTGTCATCATCAGACAACTCACTGGCTCAGGTCAGTGTGACCTCCAGCGTGATGGTCATGCATCTGAGCAGGTAGAGAGGGAATAAAAAGAACAACCAGCCCTCGCAAACATTTTCTACTGCTGCTTCTGCTGCAATTTTAGGACTGTTAAAGGATTTATTTAGAAACATAAAGACATATAAAACACAAAAACCTAGAAATCCTATATAGAAAACATACATAATTCTGCATTTTATCACTGTTTTATATTTCCATTACCGTACTGCACCTGTGACCAGGGCCGTTCAGAGACAAAGCTGGGCCTGGGGTGAGGTAGGGCTGGGCCTGGGCCGCTGTCAAGTTTGTATTTGACAAATTTCCTGAAAAGCTCCAATGATGTGATAAATACTTGAGCCACTCTACCTTTCTCATTTGCTTCCAAGAAACATAAAATATTAGGTCTAAAAACTTATTTTAGAAATAAACAAATGCTATTTTGTGGTCAAAGGATTCAAATATTTCCTGATGTGGCTCATTCCACCCAGCTGAGGAAATAATTTCTTGATTTAAAATCGCTATGGGGGCTAACTTTTTTAAAGATACCCCTGCAAGGGTCTGGTCAGCTGGCAAGGGAAGGATTATGTCTTTTTTCACTCTACACAACTGGAGAATTTTCTGGAAGGTAGAAAATAGTGAGCTTGGTTTATTACCTTCTTAGGCAGGTTGGGGTTTGTCCTTCATTTTATGATGTACTCCTTAGATAGTTTAGGAAACCTACTTTGATCTAGTTGTCTCCTAATGATTTTCCTTCTTTTGATCTCTTTATTATTTGTAGTTCATATATCCCTCTTGATGTGGGCTAAGGCATTGTTTTCCCAAGTCCAGTCCTGGAGTACTCCTTGCCAGTCAGGTTTTCAGGATATCCACAATGAATATGCATGACCTTGATTTGCATGCACTGACTCCATTATATGCAAATCTCTTTCATGTGTATTCATTGTGGATATCCTGGAAACCTGACTGGCAAGGGGTACTCCTGGACCGGACTTGGGGAAACACTGGGCTAAGGCACCTAAGTTCCCTTTTACCAAAGGTTTGGCACACGGCAATGGGCTTGCCTCGTGCAAATCTGGAACTACCACCGGGCTACCGCAGGAGCCCAGCAGTAGTTCCCACCTCCAGCGCGTGCCATTTCCGATACTACAAAAATATTTTGGATTTTTGTAGCATTGGAACTTATCTGGCGGTAATTGGGCAATGCTGCTCCGCTCGGTTAGCGCAGGGGTCTTACTGCCACCTCAATGGGTGGGTAAGTGCTCCCCCCTGAAATGGCTACACGGTAAGTGGGTCACTTACCGTGTGGCCATTTCTTTTTTAAACAAAAAAGACAATCTTTTACCCGCTGCAGTAAAAGGGGGGCCTCAGCGTTTGTCAAAAACATACACTGACGCTAGCGCAGGCTTCTTTTAATGCAGCTTAGTTAAAAGGACCCCCTAGTTTGCCTGGTTTAAAGAGATTTGATTATGCTTGTGTAATTTAGTGATTTCCTATACAGTTTTGTTTGTTAAAATGTAAAAATTTCAATAAAAATAAAAAAAAATTAAAATGTAAGAAAGATTAAAACAGAATATAAATTGTGAAAGCATAGAGAAGAAATAGGAAATACAATTAAAATAGGATAGAGATCAGATATAGCTAGGTACTGGCTGTCGCAGTGCCCTTGATGAGATAATAAGTAGTAAAGGGGGGGGGGGGGGGATCGAGTCTAAGGCATCCCTCTTTCCGACACAGTGTGCCTTCTTTGCAAATAGTGTGCATTATTATTGGCAAATGAAAAAATACAAAATGTTGTGTGTGTGTGTGTGTGGGTGGGGGGGGGTGTTCTCTGTTCCTTTTTGTTTGTAAACAACATGCAACGACATGGGATATGTCTTTGACATTTTCTACAGCAAGTCATCGAAAACAACAGCCCATCCCTAATTTCTAAGTAAATGAAGTGTGAAGTCATCTTTTTACTCATACAAAGGGGAAAAATAAAGAGAGAGGCCCATCTGGCAAGGCGACTTGGCCAGGCAGGTAGTTGATATCGTCCCTCTGTACAAGGTACACCATTTTACCACAATCAACAAAGACTTGGCCCAGTGAATCTTCACTGTTAGAATGTGATAAGAGCGTAGAGAGAGCACCACATATATGAAACCTCCTAACGGGAGGGTTTTTGAGAAACAGAAGGAGAGGAAGAATTCTCTTGTCAATGGAGATTTTGAAAGGCGGATTTATTCTCTCTGGCTGAGGTGACTTGTCTGAGAGAGAGAAAGAGAGCATTCTGGCATATTTTGCTCTGGCAGCAGTCTGAAAGAGAAATTTATCCATTTGAAAATTGTTATATCAGGTGAGCAGCACAGTGAGTGAGACAGATAAATTGCTCACTGGGAGAAAAGGCAGACCACATGATCAACCTATACACACTTTGGGGATGACTATCTATTAAAGTTAATAAATAAAGTTGGGGTTAATAATGCATATACACTAAGTGAAGGTAACTGAAGCTGGTGATGGGGTCAAGGAAACTCCTCACTAGACTATAAGAAGGTTAGACTAGCTATGACCTTCCCTGGGTTTCACACCCAGATCAGTCTTTGTCTGATACACACTTTCGGTCTAAGATCTCCAAATCTTGGCCTTTTGCCTGGGAGGGAGGCTTCTATTGGGGAAACTCTGGAGCTGCAGCTCACAGGCTTTAAGAGCTAGGTGCTACAGACCTAGCAGAGAAGGAGCCCCCTGGAAGTTCCTCCTGAATGCAGCAGCAGAGCAGTCCTTGGGAGCATGCCCAGGGCAGAAAAAAGGCTGTTGAGGACAAAATTGGTGCCTGAGTCCAAGAAGCAGAGCAGCCCTTGGGAGTCGGATCAGTGCAAGGAGGCCCTTGGGAGCAGCTGAAGGCAAGATGGAAGGCCTTTGGGACACAGTCAGGGCTTGAGGCCCAGCGGTAGAGTTTCCCTTCCCAGCTCAGGGTAAAGCCTTAGGGGGCACAGTGCTCAAAGCCCAGTGACATAAAGGATCCTGGGAGTGCAGTCAGAGTTTGAAACCCTGGAGGAGGCTTCTGATAGAGCAATTGACTCTCAGAACCCGGAAGAGGCAGAGAAGCTCCTGGGAGCACAATCAGCACTTAAAGCCCCGGCAGAGGCTCTTCGGAGTGCAACCAGCACTTGGAGCCTAGAGGAGGCTTCTGGGAGTGCAACTGGCACTTGAAGATCAGCAACAGACTCAGCCCTTATTGGATGTCCAGCCGTCACCAGTCCAGGGTGCTCTAGCAGGAGGGTGAGATCTGTGAGGCCTGGTGGGGATGGACAAGGGGAAAGACTCAGACCCAGATGATCAAAAGCCCCCCACTGTTTCAGTGATCTAAAAATAGTGCAGGAACAGCACAGGGCTATGCTGCCCCTATGATCAGAGATAATAGCATGCAAATTTAAGCATGCTATTATCTCTGATCATAGTGGAAAAGTGTGGGAAGATTACGCCTGAGCGCACTTGTTTGATAGGTCCGGGCTGTCAAATAGGGAATGGAGGTCTGAGAGACCTCTGGACCCCCCTCCAAAAAAGTGAAGGAGGGGAACATAGGTGATACTGCCATTACAATAAAAATACTTAATAAAGGACCAGGGAAAGGGGTTTAAAGCTGCTACACTGGCAGGAAGATTAACTGGGTTCAAGAGCACTGTTTAAGGATTGTTTAGTAATTTGACTATGGAACACCATTCACTCAGAAGGTTTAATAAGTTGATTATCACAAATATTTCCCATTAACAAATGTCTTAATGCTTTCATATAGTATAAATTGTAAATAAATCAATAAACTGTTTGACGTTTCAGTCAGTCTTGTTCACAGTGAGTTTTTTGGGGGTTTCTTGAAGGAAAAATGGAAATCATACCCACTAAAACCTTTTTTCCCCAGCTGGAGGCACCTAAGGGAGACTCAGCCAATTCAGGGACACTACCAGAGGGGAATAAAATAGCTAGCCGTAGTTGTATGCTATTGTTAGTCATGTGAGGGAAGTGAAAAGGAGCTACCTGTTCTCAACAGATACGTTTACTGAAAATTATTAAAGAGTATGAAAGTATTAATATTTTTTAAAAACTTTTCTTATGTAACACCTTCAAGCTTGAAACTATCAAAACAGTGCGAGATTTTTGATGTACTTTTAAGCATTTGATTCAATTGAAGAGAATCGTGATATATACCACTACAAATTAAGGGACCCTTTTACAAAAGTCTGTAAGGGCCTACGCGCGTCCAGCGTGCACCAAATCGGCATTATCACCCGGCTACCACATGCCCCAGGTGGTAGTTCTGAATTTGGTGTGCGCAGAAAACACGTGGTAGAAAATATTTTCTACCACGTGGCGCTTACCCGTCGGTGTCTAGCGCCCGAGTAGCACATGGGACCTTACCGCTAAGTCAATGGGTGGCGGTAAGGTCTCAGGCCAAAAATGAACAAGCACTGATTTTTATTTTGCTGCATGTCCATTTTCCAGCACCTAAAAAAAAGGCCATTTTCCAGGATGAGGCAAAAAATGGCCCAGTGCACGCCCAAAAGATGCGTTTGCCCTGCCACAGGCCACTCTCCCAAATGGATTTTGAATAAAATGGCACCTATGCAGATCAGCCCTTCAGCTTCACACTGATGCCTATTTTACAAAAGGTCTTCTCCCCCTGACATCAAAACCTGGCTATGTTTCTGCTCAGGGGGACATGTTCGGGGGGGTCCACAATTAATGTTTACCTAGGGCCCAATATAGTATTAAACCAGCTTTGTTCAGTTTGTAACCAGGTACCACTAGGTGCAGCCAAGGATAGAACAATCTCCTCCAGCCACAGGCTCCCAGTATAGTCAAGAAATAAATATCCACCATCAACTTCACTCTTAAGGACTTTATTCCATGCAGGTTTCTAGTAGACCTAATACACAGTTTCAACAGCAGCATTCACCTTCAATCTTAAGCACATGTAAGCCACCTGAAAGTGTGTGGCAAATAGTCCCCTTTAAGCAGTAGGCTATCAGCACCTATCAGGATTCAATACAGGCTCACAGTCAGCTCCAGTCTAGGCTCTTTATCCAGGACACAGTAACAGTAGTTCAACTCCAAATAAAAGCAGTTCATTCAGTTCATCATCACAGTTAAATCACAAAGCAGCAGTTTCTACCTTCTACTCTCTTTACCTTCAGGAGGGGTTCCATACTTCAGGGATTTCTCCTACCCCAGCTTCACTGGTAGATTCAATACTTTAGGGACCTCTATTACCCAAGGGTTCTCAGCCTGCAAATACTTTTGGGACTTTCTCACACCCAAGGGATTTCACCCTGCATCTGCTTCACTCTACCCTCTTCCCTCCTGCTTCTCTCCTCCTTGGGACTCCTTCCTACCTGCCTAATCAATCCCTGGCTTCTGCTACAACAACCAATCATTCTCCTTCCATTAGCTTCCCCCACACCCATACCAGCTGAGTTGAGCATTAAACTAATGATGAGCTCCTGCACACAGGGTTTCCTATCTCTCTTTCCCCCTAGTGGCAGCCAATCTACACATCCTGCCAGCTTACACCCATGTCTTCCCCTATTGCAGCTAGGAGTCCAGTCCGGGTTCTTCATCTCACCCCCTGGCTCCTTGCCTGTAATGCCTTCTGGGACTTGTATTTCAGACTGAAACTGCCTTAACCCAACTATCCTGGATGTGACTCTATCACAAGTTATAAAACACAAAGGTTATTATAGTTTATAGTTTATTCAGACTTACTAGACCTCAGTAGCTGCCAAGACAAAGCAGAGCAGTTTACAAAACTACAATCATTAGAAAAAGGAAAGAAACGCCATAATTTAATAGTAAAGATATCCATTGACACAAAAAGCAGGGATAGTAAAGTCAAAAAGATGCTACAGGCTATAGTCTCGTGCTGGGAAATCCATCACCCTGGATTTAAGAGGATTAAAAAGGAAAATTTTCAGGTTTGCTTTAAAAGATTTCAAAGAGAGTTCACTGTGGAGTGTAAGCGAGAAAGAATTCCAGATATAAGGGGAAAGGAAAAAGAACATGCTGTGTCTGGTAGATTCATGGTGGGCAAGTTTGGGGCTAGGAAGGACAAGGCGATGGTCATTAATAGAACAAAGGACCATTGTAGGGGAAAAGATCATTTGGAAGACCTACTCTAAGGGCTTTGAATGTTAAGAGTACTATCTTGTAAGTAATACATTTTTCAACGGGCAATCCGTGATAGCGTTTTAGTAATGGGGTTGTATGATCTGAACGACGGGCATGGCAAAAGCATTTTAATTGTGACATTTTGAAGGGATTGCAGCTTTTTCAGAGATGAGTGGGACAGGCCAACATAAACAACATTACAATAGTCAAAACGGGACGTAAAAAGAGAGAGAATAAAAGCAGAAAAATAGTTATTATCAAAAATGCGTGTTGTGCAATTGCTGGAACAGAAAGAAGGAAATTTTAGACAAACGAGAAATTTGAGGAAGAAAAGAGAAAGAGGAGTCCCAAATGATCCTAAGATAACAGAAACTGATGACTGGGGTGACGGCTCTAAAGAGGGTAGTGAGGGTGGGGGGGGGGGGAGTGTGAAATCCAGAAAACCAATAAGTAACTGTCTGCATAAATGTCTGTATTCCCCTCAAAATTACTCCTCTCATAATTCTCATAGACATCTTGACATCTTAACAATTTGCAGTAGATCAGATGCAGTTGTTAGATGATGTAATTCCATGTACATATTCGTGGAATATGCATATGCTTGTGGATTGCAAACAAATATATGACAGGACTGGTGTTGACCATCTGACCTCTCTTGAAAATTTGGTATAAACTGGATGCAAAATCAATGTTATTAAGTGGCATAATTACACATGTGTATTAATGAAATGAGTGGATCCAAAAGCAATACTTCTGTCAGAATTCTCACAACTCACTAGCATGTCCTTAAGATCTGGTGTCAATCAGGTGGAAAACCAAAATGTTAAGTGTTTCATAACTGCAAAAAGGCGGCATAATTGCACACATGAATTTCTGGAATATATAGATCACCTCCAAATACCCCATCTCGTGGCCCTTGTGTCCCTTTCCCCCTCCACTGACATATGGTAAAACTTTGATGGGAATTGGATGCAGAATGGATATCAAACCAAAAGGTTATTAGGGGGACAACAATTATTACAAGAAAGGTGGTATATCAGTGTGAGGGAGTGAGTGGTATAATGGCAGGTGTCCCTGGGAGCACGCCCTCACTGAGGGTGCAGGTTAGCCACCTTACACCAGGTGGCGCTAAACATGCCATGTCAGAGGCTGAGTTAGAGAGAGGGGGCTCAGGCCGGGAGGTGGTTAAATGCCCTAGAGCAGAGTGGATCAGAGAGGACCCGAGTGTAGAGGATTCCAGGAAAGAAAGAGAGGGAACCCGAGTGCAGAGGACTCCCTTGGATGTTCCCGTTGGCTGCAGTACATGGGGAAAGCCTGGGAAAGAGGATCAGTTCTCAACAGAGATTGTTATCCTGTAATTGCCATCAGGCCAAAGCTTCAGTGAGGTAGAAGTTTCCTTGAATCCTCACAGCTGAGTGTTGACTAACCTTGTGAAGTTGTATCAGAGAGAAACTACAAAAGCCTGAGTTGAGAAGGACTGACTGTGTATTCTTCCCGTAAAACCTGTGCCTGGGACAAGCTACAGGAACCCTGAACTAAGAGGGACAGTAGTGTATATTGCAGTGTGGAACTTGTCAGGGACAAGGTTCCAAGATTATGTTTGAGAGACTTTATTTAGAGCGAAAAGCCTTTTTTGTACCATAATAAAACTTTTCCTTTTGACACTGCACTGCCCTCTGTCTGTATTTTGTGAGGACTTCATGCCTTTCCGTCACTCACATTACCACAATCAGATTTTTTTAATAAATACAAAATACAAATGCATGTACCTTCATGGAATACGTGGATCCACATGTCGGACTCCTCTTAGCCCTATCTCTCATTTCTAACGTGCCCTGACAACTTAGGGTTCCTTTAACAAAGCTGCACTAAAAGTAGCCTTCATACACCCTTATGCAGGTCTTTCCCTCGTGCTAAGGCCATTTTTTGCCCAGCAGTAAAATGGCCAATTTTCTAATTTTTCTATTAATGGCCATGCACTTATGTTGCCCTTAGCACATGGCCATTAAAAAAGATTAGCACGTGAGTCCTTACTGCTACCTATTTTCTAGGCGGTAAGGGCTCGCACGCTAATGCTGTGCTACAGTTAACACTTCTATATTACTGTGCACTAACTAATTACTGCAGAAATGCCCATTCTCCACCCCCAGACATGCCCCCCCCCCCCCCTTGGAGAAAAAATTAAAAATATTTTTTAGTGCGTGAGTACATAAGTATATAAGTAATGCCACACTGGGAAAAGACCAAGGGTCCATCGAGCCCAGCATCCTGTCCACGACAGCGGCCAATCCAGGCCAAGGGCACCTGGCGAGCTTCCCCAATGTACAAACATTCTATACATGTTATTCCTGGAATTGTGGATTTTTCCCAAGTCCATTTAGTAGTGGTTTATGGACTTGTCCTTTAGGAAACCGTCTAATCCCTTTTTAAACTCTGCCAAGCTAACCGCCTTCACCACGTTCTCCGGCAACATTTGAATTTACCCTGAGATACCTGAGCGCACCCCGCAGTAAACCCTTCTAAGCTATGGTAAGCATGCATTAATGCTTTCCACAGCATGGTTAAAGGACCCCTTAGTGTTAGTACACTGAATGGTATAGATGTTACTGGAACACACATTCATCGATTATATAAACCTCCATCCATTCCATCCTTTTGAAAAGTAGGCCAAAATGAAATGCATTTATTCAATGTAGTAGTAAATATGTTGGGATACAGTTGATTTTTCTATTGCTGTTGCCTGGTACAAATGTTTGAGAGACATCAAAAAAAAGTCTCCATGTAATCTTCACTATGCAAGATGGTCAACTGTGATCCTCAAAGCTGTAAATGAGCCTGATTTTCAAAAGAGTCATACTAGATAAGATATATTGCAATACCATATTGTATTCTACTTTACCGTGTATGCGCCTTAATGCAATACCATTTGTAATTCTCTACCCAGAAATGGCGATCGCCATTACGGCATAATGTAAGCCACATTGGTGGGAAAATGTGGGATATAAATGCTACAAATATTAGCAAACTTTTGGTCCAAAAACTAGGTTCATTTATACAATATATTATGGCTATCCTGGCTATGGCCCTCAGGAACAAAAGCCAATGATGTCTGGGACAAGTGGAGGTGCAAAAAACTAATATTGGGCAAATGAATGTTTAGTGGAAAAATCTCTGATAATATCTCACTACCTGCCACATAAGCTTGTTCAACATGCAATACCTATAGGGATTTAAACTTTGATTTTCTTTCTTTTTTTCATGGCATGGTACTCTCTTTGACTTTCATCTTTGCCTTCACCTCCATGCCCTGCAGAACTTCAGTCTAATAGATACCAAGTTGAGTAATTCAGTCCTCCATCTGAGACAGGCGATAAGTCTCCAGACACCAGCACCTTTCCTGATAGCTGTTAGACACACATGTTCTGTTTAATTTAATTCAGATTTGTCCTTTACTCAGATCCATTTTGAAAAGCAATGAATTTGCATTGTTTTAATATGAATTACCCTGGATAACGGAAAACAATACTTATGCTAATAGGGGGGGGGGGGGGGGAACCACACACAAAAGCTTTGCCAGCAAGCAGAGAGATGCCTGCTAACTAGGGCAAGCTGCTGGATTGAAAAATATATTGTGATTAATATTTCCACTTATCTCCTTGTGCTTTTCCCCATAGAAGCTCCCCGCTATCTCCAGCATGTCATCCTGATGAGGTCCTGATGAGGGAGTTACGAACTTTAGCTGTCTGCGGGAAGGCAGCGGACACTGCCATCCCAAAAATGAAAGTACGGAAAACTTTTGTTCACTCTGACATTGCTCTGATGCAAAATGACCTCCTGGAAATGCACAGAAGCTAGAAAATTGTAGAGTGACCTTCCCCCCCCCCCCCCCCCTTCTTGTTTTTGTTTTTAATTTAAAAATGCAGTACATATGCAAAGGCTGCACCTAGAAGCAACATTATGGGTCTTATTTTTAATTCAATTGAATTCTTGTATACCGCTAATATCCCCTTTCCAGGGTTCAGTGCGGTTTACATTCTAGGTGAGACAAAAGCAAATAGTGTTAGTTTGAGGTTTGAGAAACATTAGAGACCATTG
The DNA here is from genome assembly GCF_901765095.1 of Microcaecilia unicolor. NCBI lineage: Eukaryota > Metazoa > Chordata > Amphibia > Gymnophiona > Siphonopidae > Microcaecilia > Microcaecilia unicolor. Next base: position 34,696,386 of record NC_044042.1, on the reverse strand, counting down.
GTGTAAAAGATCCCCATGTGTGAATAGCAGCTTTTGCATTTGTAGGTTGCCTACGCATGCATTAAGGGCTTCTTTTACTAAGCGCATGTTTTTGATGCATGCTGAGGCCCCCTTTTACCGCAGCAGGTAAAAGACTGTCTTTTTTCTGGAAAAGAAACGGCCGTGCAGCAGGGGCGTATCTGAGGTTCAGCGGTAGGGGGGGCAGGGGCTAAAGTGAGGGGGCACATTGTAGCCCCCCCGGCCGCCGCCGCTGCCCCCCCCCCCCCCCCGCCGTTAACCCTTCCCCTCCGTCGCCGTCACCTACCCCCGCCGAGGTCCGCTTCCTCCTGCCTTCCGGTGCCTTTTACTTCAGCTGGCGGGGGACCCAACCCCCCGCCAGCCCAGCTGAGGTCTTGTTTAAGTTTTCTTCCTCGTGCTGTGCTGCTGTTAAAAGCTGCATCCCTTCCCTTCCAGTTTCGGATGGAGTCTGACGTCGCAGCACGTTGTACGTGCAGGACGTCAATGTGCTGCGACGTCAGACTCCGTCCGAACCTGGAAGGGATGCAGCTTTTAACAGCAGCACAGCACAAGGAAGAAAACTTAAATAAGACCTCGCTGTGCTGGCGGGGGTTGGGTCCCCCGCCAGCTGAAGTAAAAGGCACCGGCAGGCAGGAGGAAGCGGACCTCGGCGGGGGTAGGTGACGGTGGGGAGGGTTGACGCCAGTAGGGGGGTCCAGGGCAAAATCTGCGGGGGCCCTGACCCCTGTGGCCCCACGCAGATACGCCCCTGCCGTGCAGTAAGTGAACCGCCTGCCGCGTGGCCAGTTCGGGAAGGGGGGAGCACTTACCACCACCTATTGAGGTGGTGGTAAGGGCTCCTGCACTAACCAGACAGTAATCAGGTAAGCACCAGCGCTACAAAAATAGAAAATGTTTTGTTGCACCGGAAATAGCACGTGTTGGGGTGGGAACTACCGCTGGGCTCCTGCAGTAGCCTGGCAGTAGTTCCGGATTGGCATGCGGCAAGCCTGTTGCCACATGCCAACCCTTTAGTAAAAGGGCCTCGTGGAGGGGCATAATTGAACGGGGCACTCAAGTTTTTATGAGGTCGTCCTCGCAGGACGGCCCCGTAAAGCGGCGGCGCAACCTGTATTATCGAAACAAGATGGGCGTCCATCTTTTGTTTCGATAATACGGTTGGGAGCGACCAAATCATTAAATTTAGGTCGACCTTAGAGATCGTCCTTAGGTCGTTTTTGAGATAGTCGTCCCTGGTTTTTAGCGATAATGGAAACCGAGGACGCCCATCTCAAAAACGACCAAATCCAAGCCATTTGGTCGTGGAAGGAGCCAGCATTCGTAGTGCACTGGTCCCCCTAACATGCCAGGACCCCATCCGGGCACCCTAGGGGGCACTGTAGTGGACTTCAGAAAAAGGTCCCAGGTGCATAGCTCCCTTACCTTGGGTGCTGAGCCCCCCAACACCCCCCCCCAAAAAAAAACCCAAACCCACAACTGTACACCAATACCATAGCCCTAAGGGGTGAAGGGGGCACCTACATGTGGCTACAGCGGGTTTGTAGTGGGTTTTGGAGGGCTCACATTTACCAGCAAAAGTGTAACAGGTGGGGGGGATTGGCCTAGGTCCACCTGTCTGAAGTACACTGCACCCACTACAATTGCTCCAGGTACCTGCGTACTGCTGCGATGGACCTGAGTATGGCATTTGAGGCTGGCATAGAGTCTGGCAAAAAAGTATTTTTAAAGATTTTTTTGAGGGTGGGAGGGGGTTAGTGACCACTGGGGGAGTAAGGGGAGGTCATCTGGTCAGTTCGGGCACCTTTTTGATGCTTGGTCGTGAAAAAAAATGGACCAAGTAAAGTCGTCCAAGTGTTCGTCAGGGACGCCCTTCTTTTTTCCATTATCGGCCGAGGACGCCCATATCCTAAGCACGCCCAAGTCCCGCCTTTGCTACACTGCCGACACACCCCTGTGAATTTTGGTCGTCCCCGCAATGAAAAGCAGTTGAGGGTGCCCAAAATCGGCTTTCAATTATGCCAATTTGGGCGACCTTGCGAGAAGGACGCCCATCTCCCGATTTGTGTCAGAAGATGGACGCCCTTCTCTTTCGAAAATTCACCTGATAGTGATTTTAGAAAGCTAGTGTTTGCATGTGGTGATCCATACCATACCAGGGCCAGTGCTTCCCTTAGTTGAACTAGGTGCCAAACTTTGGTGGAGTGGCAGAATGGTTCCCCTATAAAAGCTGCTACAGTGGTGACCTTTGAAGTCCCTTCCAACCCCTCCGATCCTCCTGCCATTGCTCCCAACATACTGCTGTTACATTTCTCCTGGACCTACAGCAGCAGTAATAGCCATAAAAAAGAGCTGACATGAGGGCTCTGAACACCTGTGCACTGAACTTCCAGCCCCATCCTGCTTTGGAGGGGAGAGAACATGGCTGGCATTCTGGGTGCCATGTGCAGGGGTTCAGAGGCCCCATTCTAGCTTCTTTTGTCTTTTATGGCCATTGATGCTGACACAACTCTCAGGCACATGAGGCAGCAGCCAAAGAGGTAAGAGCCAGGCAAGAGGAGGCTGGAAAGGAAATACTGCACTTGGTCAGGGGTGTGCAAGAATGAAGGTTTATTTAGGATTCCTAATATTCTTTTACTGGCCTTACACCATGAGCAGATTGCAAGAAGGTATGATTATAGCATGAAGAAGGAATGGTATGAGTGGGCCATTTTTTAAAAGAGGAATGTACTTCGATATAAACAATTCTAGGTAGGTATAAGTGACTGCTTAAAGGACAGATGCAAAAGCCAAGGCTAACCCCTCCCCCCCCCCCCCCCCCAGCTATCAGCCCGAGTATGAGATGTCCTAATTACCCTCTGCTATCTGTCCTCCATCTATCTCCCTGAGGTCTAGCTCCCCTTAATGACTCCTATTAGGGTTCCTGGTAGTCTAATTGGAGCAGGAGCAATTGGAAGCCTGCTCGTAGCAGTAGTGCCATGAGACTACTGCTAGGCATAATGGATACTATTTTGGAAGCTGGAGTCACAGGGGATTGCAGCTGCTCCCACTAAACTACCAGGATTCCCAGTAAGAGCCACAGATTGGATCAGAGTGGGGGGATCAATCAGTAGCCCATAGGGGGAGGGGGACTTGATCCCAGGGTAGTCAGATGAAGGACTGAATGTTGGGAAGTTGGGTGGAAGGCTTGATACCAGGGGAAGGAGTAATTGGGGCATTTCATGCTAGAAGGTAATCAAGGGATGCCTCGATGTCAGGGAAGGGTAGAGAGTAGGGCTTGACACCAGAGAATGTCAAAGGGTGAGAGGGATGGATGCCATTGGATGTGAAAAAGCTGGCTCTCATGCACATCTGAGGAAAAGCTGCCTGCTTTTGAAAAACTACTGCTTCCACTGGAGATAGCGAGATATTGACGTGCAGACCTCTGCATTTAGCAGAGCTTTTTATAAAATATAGTGAGTTTTTCCATGTACCAACCTGGGTGTCTTGATCCCCCTCTCCTTGTATTATCAAAAACTGGTCTTTCCATCTTTTTATCATTCCCTGTACCCTTATGAGTTCCCTTAGGTGCAAGTCACAGCTTCAAGTCCTCTTTAAAGGTGAAAGTACAGGGTTAAGTGTACAAAAATACCCTTCAAGTCTATCTTCCTGCAGCATTCCTGCCTGGTGTAATGTCTAACAATTAAGATTGCTCTTAGATTCCCTTGCTTAATTAAAGATATGAAACAGCTGTGTGCAGTTGTAGTGACATTCTGGCATAGCAATTTGAAGTAATCTAGTCTTTACTGTGAGCTTAATTAGCCACACCTGAGGGTTGCTTGGGGGGGGGGGGGGGGGTGGCTGTAAACCTAGACAGGTACATTTTTGGGCTTCTTATATTCTTTTCCTTTCTGGTGTGGCTAGTTAAGTGATATGGCTCAAACAAGCACCCAATGGCATCTTGAAACATTCTCTGTTTATCATCAGGCCTCTGGTGTGTGGACAAAGGTCCTTACTGAAGGCTGTCTTTGCATCTTATGTTGTTGTTTTGTTTGAAATGCTTACCTCAGCAGGAAAAATATTTGTCTGGTCTATGTCTCCAAAGGAGTTAGTTCTGTGCAAACCATGAAAAAAAAAATGAAACTCTCTCCTAAGCCAGGGTATTTGATATATGATCTCAGGTTCTCAAATGTACTGCTAACATTCGCCATGGTACAGTTATAATGTGTGTCTGGTTCTGAGGACACTGTTAAGAAAGCCTGGAGACCTATGATACTAGGTGTATAGGTATAATCTATTTCTATATGGTCCACTGCCCCCGCACCTCTGGGAATATACAGTCTTGGCATACACTGATTCTTGGAAAGGACCTTTGGAGGAATTCGACGTGCGCCAAACTCAGAATTACCACCGGGTGCACGAACTAGCCTGGCGGCCGTGCCAATTTAGCGCATGTTACCTGCGTGTTAGCCCTCCCGCACCTTAGTAAAAGGGCCCCTTAGTAAATAGGAAAAGGCTTCAGCTTTACGTCTGAGTACAATCCTCAGTTATAGTTATGTTTCATTTTCTTTAAATAATTCTTTGCCATTAATGGATTGATCACATTTTTAAACTGTGTAAACCTCAAAAGATTCTTCTCTTGTTAGATTTATAATTTGCAGCTGTTTAATCAATAAATGAGATCCGTCAAAATGTCAATATTCACTCATCCTTTTACCAAGCAACGCTAAAAAGTGGCCTGTGGTAACTCCACCATGGGCCTTTCTCACGCACTAATTTCCCCATTAACACGTGGCCGTTAGTACATGAGCCCTTACCACCAACAACTTTGTAGGCAGTAAGGGCTCACATGCTAATCCTGCGCTAATCAGTTATCGTGTGGCAATACCCAATGTGTTAACCAATTAGCATAGATGCGCTCACTCTCTGCCCCCAAACACGCTCCCAACGCTAAAAAAATAAATTCTACTTTTTAGCACATGGATAGCACACACCAGTTCCAAAAATACTGCAGGATGCCTGAGCGCGCCCACGGTAATGCAATTTAACCTGTGGCGAACAAGCATTAGCACTTACTACAGGTTAATAAAAGGACCCTTCAGCAGTGGCGTACCGCGGGGGGGGGGGCGGTCCGCCCCGGGTGCATGCTGCTGGGGGGAGTGCCGCGTGCCTGTCAGCTCCGCTGGTTCCCTGATCTCTCTGCCCCGGAACAGGTTACTTCCTGTTCCGGGGCAGAGGGAGCCAGCGGAGCAGACAGGCGCATGGCTGCTCCCAGCAGCCAAGAAAGCACCGGGGAGGTGGGGGGATATTGATGCACCAGAGGGAGGGTGTTTGATGCGTTGGGAGGGTGTTGTGCTGCACCCGGGGGGGGGGGGGGTGCGCAGCAGCGATCCGCCCCGGGTGGCAGCCGACCTAGGATCGCCACTGCCCTTCAGTTACTAAATATTTTCTTTTCTCAGAAGACAGAAAATATATTTTTTTCTATAACAGTATTTCTGTCAAAAATATTTAACAAGTACCTCACTAGCTTATAAATTCCCTTTGATACCTTTCTCAGACGAAGTTCTGTTTTTATAAGGACCAATTTCTTCAAAGTTCCTTTTTTATTTTACCTCTCCATCACAAGAACGTTCTTAAATCCTATTTCTCTCAAAAATAATCAAATTTCATTTTTCACATATATATATTTCAGACTCCTCACGAACTACGGCACTTCTCTCTTAAACGCCAACTGTCACTTTCCCAATACTTCCCTTGAGGAGCAGTGCAGCCAATCAGATACTTGCTTTCATCTGCTCTTAGATACTGCTACATTCCACAGCATTAAAGGGATCTTTATTAAGATGCGCTAACGGATTTAGCACGGACTAATGAATTAGTGTGTGTTAAGTGCCATATAACCCACAGGTATACTATGGGTTGCACAGCATGTAGCACACACTAATCAATAGTGTGTACTAAATCCATTAGTGCATCTTACTTAAAGGACCCCTAAATAAAGATTATTTCCAAACTTTGAGGCCCTTTTACCAAGCTGTGGGAAAAAGGGCCCTGCACTGGTGGTGGGAGCGGTTTTTCCCACACACCAGGACCCTTTTTACTGCAGTGGGTAAAAAGCCCCCAGCACACATGGCCATGTGACAAGAGAACTCTTACCCATGACTACGCCATTGGCAGCCCTTACCACCACCCATTGAGGGGGCAATAAGGGCTGCCATGCTAACCAGGCAGCATGTGGCGATGCCCGATTACCACTGGGTTGCCGCCGCGCAAGCCATTTCTGGGGGTTTTCTCTTTTCCCTGAGAATGGTGTACACTCGGGGCAGGGCTATCGCCGGTGGCCGCATTGGGCCTATGATAGTCCCAAAAGAGTGAGTGGTAAGTCCGTGTTGGGCTTACTGCCGCTCTGTAATAGGACCCCAATTGTTTTTACTTCTAATGTCTAACAGACAGGTGGGCTTTTATTGAAAATTTTCCACTTTTTTAGCATTTCTTCATTTTATATTTGACTCTATACCATTCTTCATAAATGTATACTTCGACAGCATTATTAGAGGGCTGCATCAGCTTTACACATTGGCACCTCTAAGCACCTTCTCTGATCTTTTAAATCCCTTAGAGAACTTAAAATTAATGTTTTTATAATCTTATTTATAAAACAGTTCTCTGGCCTGGTCTCCATACTTGCAATGGGCATGCATGGAAATTTCTGCCATTTTTGGCTTCTCCATAGCCTCCCTTTGCCTCCCATCAGTCTCTGGGGCTTCAGCTGCAGCATTGCCACAAATGCACAAAATGTACATTTGCGAAGTTTGCGCTAAAGTTGTACCCAAAGCCAAGGGACCGTCCTCTGGGTCCAGCTGGATGCACTGGCTGTTTAAATAAATTTAAATTCAGCAGGTCTGAGGCTCTCTTTGCTCCAGGGAAGCCCTGGAACCTTCAGGCCTTCTCTCTCTCTATTCTGTGCATGATGTCACTGATGACGTTTTTCAGCCCAGGTCAGGCTCAAACACAGCCTAGTGCCTTTTGCCACCCTCCCAGATCTCCCGGGTATAGTGGTGGTGGGGGGAGGGAGAGGCTTGGGAGATGCAACCCCTGTTAAAAATTCCTGGCTACGTCGCTGATTCCTGGTGTAACAGACAGAAATAGGAAGTGATTGCTGTTGTCTTTGTACAAATGCACTTGAGATGATTCTCCCTGTGCAAACCTTGTGTTGCGTGATGTATGACTGTATAATGAGACTTGTCAGACTGTAACCTGCATTGTTTACCACCGATGTTTTTCACAACCTGCTCTTCCTTGACATTATTAAAAAGCAGACCTGCCTGGAATAATTGTTTCAAAAGCTAGGAGCTATAGCAATGCATAAACTCCTCCATTTAAAATGTGAAGTCTTCCGTAGCTTCTATCATTGGCTGCTTAGCCTAGAAAAGGGAGACTGCAGAGTTAAAGGGGGGTATTCATCAAGGTGCGTTAAAAGTTCACTTTTTACTGCATATTGATTCCTTGCAGGATCCCAGTACCACAGTTTGCTGAATCCCAGGGCAAGAGAATAAAGCTGCTTGTGAACCACCTCACAAGTAGATTATTCCCGCAGCCTGGGATCATTGGACTACTAACTCATAGTCTGGACACTCCTGGGCTGCATTCTACAGGGGCCAGGCATGAAAGCTTCATCTCCCCCTTCCCTCCTCCCCAAACACAAACTCCTTCAAGAACCCCACCCCCATCACAATCCATCCAGCCATTTTGCATGCTTTGCTTCTCATTATTATATATTAGCATAAGTTACAGTAATATAATACACATTATTGCTGTTTAACACGCAATAAGGGCAAATAATATGTGCTATGCCCATAATGCACCACAATAATTACCCCCCTCCCTTAACAAGTTAGCAGGTTGTGACTGGTTAAGCACTGGTAAAAGGGATATTCAGCAACCCTAACCAGACAGTACTGAGATGGTCAGAGGAAATAGTCAGTGGCACTATCCAAAATGGGCAATTTTGTGGATGGAGCTTGGATGGAACCAAAGGTCATTGGTTTTGTTTTATGTTGTTTTAGTTGTTTATTTTATTTTTGTTTGTTTTCTGTTTGTGAACTCCGTTCACTGGGTAAATCTCTCTTATCTGCACCCTTGTCCTCCACCGCTAACTCCAGACTCCGTTCCTTTTATCCTGCTGCACCATATGCCTGGAATAGACTTCCTGAACCGGTACGTCAAGCTCCATCTCTGGTCGTCTTCAAATCTAAGCTAAAAGCCCACCTTTTTGATGCTGCTTTTAACTCCTAATCCTTATTCACTTGTTCAGAACCCTTATTTTATCATCCTCACTTTAATATTCCCTTATTTCTTGTTTGTCCTGTTTGTCTGTCCTAATTAGATTGTAAGCTCTGTCGAGCAGGAACTGTCTCTTCATGTTCCAAGTGTACAGCGCTGCGTACGTCTAGTAGCATTTTAGAAATGATAAGTAGTAGTAGTTTATTGGGTATTTTTTGTTTTTTAAGGAAAAAAGTTTAAAACCTCTTGCTTTGATAATGGTTGTTATATCACCATGTCCCCGGTGAGGCTCAGCAGGCAGGGTGATAACCCCGTTTTTCTTATACAAATTCTCCATCACAAAGGGACCATCCTTAGCTTCTAGGCAGGTTATGGGTGTGGACTGCACAATCCAGTTAGTAAGAGGTGTTAAGAGCATCTGCGCTAACTGCAGTTTAATGCAGGGTGAAGAACCTTTCGTGGACAGATGATCAAAAGCCCTGCACTGTTCCAAACAGCGCCCTAAAAATAGCGCCGAGACAGCGCAGGGCTTTTCTGCATCGATGATCAAAGATAATGCATGCAAATCTAAGCAGCGCTATTATCTTTGATTATCATGTTTAAAGTGCGGGAGAATTGTGCCGAGCATGCGCTCAGCACAATCCTCCCAGACTTGTTTGACAGGTCTGGGCTGTCAAAACCCCAAACCTGTCAAACAGCCTGCCCCGAGGCCCGAACAACGAAGCCCCCCCCCCAAACCCCCAGAAAACGTCGTGGCCGCCTCCGGCCAAACCCTCTCCCACCCTCCCACCCACCGATGGGGGGGGGGGCTGGAGGATCGGTGGGTCTCCAGCCCCCCAAAACCCCCAGAAATCATTGATTGGCCGCCTCCGGCCAAAGGATCTTTTCCAGCTGTGATCCATCGACAGGGGTGGGGTGGGGGCTGGAGGTCCGGTGGACCTCCAGCCCACTCCAAATCCTCCCCCCAGCATTGTCCTTAGATTCCCTGGTGGTCCGTGGTGTGCTGTGGTGTCGTGCCGGCCCCCCTCCCGGCCCCCCTACCTTTTGTTGGAGGAGGGACGCAGCCTGCCTGCCTCCCTCCTCTTCCAGTCAGTCGACGCCCAAAATGGCGGCGCCCAGCCCCGCCAATTGCATCCTGGGATGCGCTGAGCGGGGCTACAGACCATGTAAGGGAATCGCTCCCTTACATGGTCTGTAGCCCCGCCCAATGCATCCCAGGATGCAGTGGGCAGTGCTGGGCGCCGCCATTTTGGGCGTCGACTGACTGGAAGAGGAGGGAGGCAGGTAGGCTGCGTCCCTCCTCCAACAAAAGGTAGGGGGGCCGGGAGGGGGCCGGCACGACACCACAGCACACCACGGACCACCAGGGAATCTAAGGACAACGCTGGGGGGAGGATTTGGGGTGGGCTGGAGGTCCACCGGACCTCCAGCCCCCACCCCACCCCTGTCGATGGATCACAGTTGGAAAAGATCCTTTGGCCAGAGGTGGCCAATCAACGATTTCAGGGGGTTTCAGGGGCTGGAGACCCACCGGATCTCCAGCCCTCCGTGAACATGGGGTGGGGGGATCGTCGGACCTCCAGCCCCCCGTTCGCGTTTGCTTTGGGGGGGAAGGGGGGGCCTGCCAGCATGCAACTGCATGCTGGACAGGGCTCACCATTCCTCCCCAATGATCTGCAAAATCTAACGCCAGCTCGGAGCTGGCGTTGATTTTGCTGCGGCCAGCAACCCAATCTTTGGCGCGCTGGTCGCTGATCATTGGGGATGAATGCGTTAAACGCCAATTAGCATGCATTTGCAAGCTAATTGCGCTAGAAGCCCTGTTTAGCATGCATTTGCATGCTACTTGCGCTGAGAGCCCTCGAGTGCGCTGTTTCAGGCGCTCGAGTGCTCTGATCATGGGTCGGCTGCAAACTCTGGCGCTAGTATGGCGTTAACAGCCTCTAGCGCCAGAGTTTGCTTTTGATCATGAGGGCCACAGAGATCATGCTGGACACCCCCCCCCCCCCCCCAACAAGTACTGTACAGCTTTCACACTTACCGTGCAATACATTTTGCTGTAAAAACGCAGTTAAGTGCAAAAGCCTACTGTGCATTAATACAAGGGCCTTTTAGCTGGATAGATCTAATCAGGTACAAATTCCCCTGCTTTAACTCACAAAGCACACAAATTTAACTGTTCCGAAAAGAGTTGGGGCCACCAGTATTCCAGGGGTGATTTTTTATTTAGCTGGTCTATATAGATTTTAGTGCTAAACTGCTACATTTAACTTTTCTCCTATATTTTGTCCAGCTACATTTAAGAAGCTTTTCTGCCACAAACCTAGCCAGTGAGATTGATTGATTGATTGGTTTATTTATTTTTTTGCTGCATTTGTACCTCACATTTTTCCACCTATTTGCAGGCTCAATGTGGCTTACATTATATTGCAAAAGGTGTAATCATAAATAGAGTAAGGGTTTGATCTAATTTGACATATTACTGTGTAAGAAATTAGGTAACTAGGGGCCAGATGCACTAAACCTAACGAGCCCACAACTTGCGTTTTAAACTGGTTCCAGCCAGTTTAAAACGCAAGTAGTTTACTGGGGGCATGCACTAAGGGCATTTTCCCTGCCACGGTAGCAGGCAACGAAAACGGAGTGCAAATTAATCAAAAGCTATTATAATGAGCTGCACTACTGTTTTTCCGATTCCCTTACCATAGGAACCCTAACGGGAGGTCTGCACCTCTCGTTAGGGCTCCTGTGAGGGAATCGGAAAGGAAAAGGGCCCCCCAAAAAAGGTAAAAAAGAAAAAAAAAAGCAGGGAGCGCATGTGAGGGGCATCCTTTATGGACGTACTCTCCCTGCGCTTGTGAGAGACGTCTTTTTTTTCGCCGTTTTTCGCTCTGCCGTTTTTTTCCCCCCTTCTATTTTGTCTTCGCCGCGCCACTTACCCCTCCACAGCAAAATTTTTCTATTTTCCTGGTTGCCGGAGAATCAGGACGTCCCTTTCGATTATGCACCTCTTCCTGGTCTCTTCAGCCAATCAGAGCGCGTTTCGCTGACAACAGCCAGCTAAACCCGCTTTGATTGGCTGAAGAGACCAGGAAGAGGTGCATAATCGAAAGGGACGTCCGGATTCTCCGACTGGCAACCGAGGAAAATAGTGAATGCAACTGAGCTACAACGAGTAGCTCATTTGCATTCCCTATCGTTGATGCATTCCCGTTGCCTACCGATTCGCTATGGAATCGGTAGGGAACGGGAATTACCGATGACTTTAGTGCATCTGGCTCTAGGTCAGTAGATGCAACTAAATATCCATTTAAAGATAAACAGGCAACGACTGCTCCTTTATCTACCTGCTGGGCTGGTTTTTGAAAACTGAATTTTTGGTTCTTAGTCAAAAAAAAAAAAATAAAACCCACAGACCAAGCAATGTTGCCACTAAAGAATATAAATATTTTCTCTGCACAGTGTAGTACTACTGGGCAGGCAGGTTGCCAGCTATATTATGTTAAATTTGAAACAGTGCAATCCGGTGTGTTTGTTCCATGCCAAGTCTGACACAATGCTTTAGAAATAGCAGAGTGGCGAGCTGTAAGAATATAGAACCGTTTGAAATCAAACTCCCAATCTTAGGGGGTCCTTTTACAAAGGCACGCTAGCGTTTTTAGCACGTGCGTTAAATATGCATGCACTAAACACTAGAGTTGCCCATATATTCCTATGGGTGTCTCTAGGGGTTACTTGTAAAAGACCCCCTTACTGAAGCAGAACCTTGAAATATTTTTCAGAATTATTCCTAAATGTATCATAAGCACATAAGCACCGCCATACTGAAAAAAGACCAAGGGCACATCAAGGCCAGCATCCTGTCTCCGACAGCGGCCAATCCAGGCTTCAAGAACCCGGCAACCCCCCCCCCCCCCCCAAAAAAAAATTTAATCATGTTAATGGACTTTTCCTTCAGGAATCTGTCCAAACCCCCTTTAAATTCCGTAAGGCCAGCTGCTGTCACTACATTTTCTGGCAACAAGTTCCAGAGTCCAGCTACACGCTGAGTAAAGAAATACTTTCTCCTATTTGTTTTAAACCTACCATATTCTAGCTTCATCTTGTGTCCCCTGGTTTTGTTGTTGTTTGAAAGTGTAAACAAACGCTTCACATCTGTCCGCTCTAATCCGCGCATTATCTTGTAGATCTCTATCATATCACCCCTCAGCCACCTTTTATCCAAGCTGAAGAGCCCTAACTGTCTTAGCCTTTCCTCATAGGGAAGTCATTCTATCCCTTTTATCATTCCAAAGTTTAAGCAAATCCAGAGGGATTGCACTGGGGACAATGATTTTAATGAGGAACGCAGTGGCGTTTTCACATACATATCTGTTTTGAGATGCCTATCTGGGGCTCATATCAGGATCAGCATAGCAGAGTGTCCAATTAACTATGGGCCCCTTTTACTAAGCTGTGTTAAAAGGGGTCACATGGTGGCATCGATGCATGGATTTACCGTGCGCCAAGGCCCCCTTTTACCGCAGCGGGTAAAAGGTTGTTTCAGTAAAAAAAAAAAAAAAAGGTCCTACACTAATCACAGGGATTGGCATGCAGCTATTTCCAGGAGCAGCAAGGGCCGCCGAGAGACTGGGCCAGGCCCGGAACAAGGCCGCTCCCGGGACCCCCCCCCCCCATCCGAGGTCGCCGGGCCCCCCCTCCACCCACCACCAGGCCCTGTCTTCACCCCAGGCCCTCTGCACTGACCTTAAGCGCCTCACCTTTGAAAGCGCAGCAAGCAGTGGCAAACCTGAGACCACTCCTTCCTTCCATGTCCCGCCCTCGCGGAAGTTACGCCAGGCAAGGGCAGGACATGGAAGGAAGGAGTGGTCTGCCGCTGCTTTTCGCTTTCGAAGGTGAGGCGCTTAAGTTCAGGAGAGACGGAGGGCGGGCGCGGCGGCACCAGCCCCCCCCCCCCCCCCCGGAGACCCGGGCCCGGGGAATTTTGTCCCCCCTGTCCCCCCCCCCTCTCGGCAGGCCTGGGATCAGCCCTTACCTTCACCTGTTTAGGTGACAGTAAGGGCTCCTGCGCTCACCCAGTGATACAAAAATTAAAATATATATTTTTGTTGCGCCAACTACCACCGCACTTCAGCGGTAGTTCCAATTTGGCATGTGACAACCCCATGGTAGCTGTACCTCAGCATTGTGAAAGGACCCCTCTGTATCCTCACCCAAGAGTGTGGCTTTTTTATGACGGGTTCCCCCTCTGTGAAGGAGCTGGCCCTGAAATGATTATGCTGGGAGTGCACTCGACTCCTTTACCTATCAACCAAAGAACACCAGAAATTTTATTTCTAAAATCAATGTTATATAGTAAGAGAGCTCGATAAATCAATACATAATCCAGCTTAATAATTTCAATAGTGGGAGGTCATTCAAAAATATGCATCAGGTCCATCAGAAAATTAGGATAAGTAGTGTTGAGCTTACATGTAAAATTTAAGAGAGAGAAAATTTTTTTAAATGAGGTTGATATTACAGTGAAGGAGTTATAAATGGTAATCAATAAACAGTGACCAATGAGGAAGCAGGCAAACCGTGAACTGAGTGGTCTGTCTGAAAATAAAGTTGCTACTGAGGTCCAGAAGACTATTATATGGTATGGTGGTGTGATTATTGAGTTTTTAGTATTTGGTGGTATATGGCATACAGTAAGAGAGCTGCACATAAAGGGTTAAACAGAGACACCTATGAACTTCTATAAGTGATGCAGACCAATTTTCAGTGTTAATACCCTTTGGGCAATAAATCATGTATAATATATAACCTTATATTTACTGATACCAAGGCCTGGTATACCTTAAAATTATCAGTGAGCTCACAATAACACTTGTATGTATTTACACTAATAACATGACTCAGTAATGTATGTACGTAAAACAAACATTAACAAAACAAAGCAAACTATGTAAAAATACAAAACAAAACAAAGGAGCCCTTTTACTTAAGGGCATTAAAGTTTAAGCTTAGGGCATTCTAATAGAGGTCTTTCCCGTGCGCTACGCCAGATTTACTACAGCATATTTTGTAGTCTTTTTGTTATTGTGGTTGTTATTGTTTTTGTTGTTTTGCAGGTTGTACGCTAATCTTCACATTAGTGTGTGGTACCTGCAAAAAATTAATGCAGAAGCACTTACTGCCTCCGCTTTAAGAGGTGCTAACCCCCTGATTCTATAAAAGTCACCAAAAATTGTGAGCGCAAATTTAGGCGCGTTCCCGATTTGCGTGCACAATTTAATTATGGTTTATGGTTTATTTAAACTTTCTGTACCACCCAAACTAACTAGTACAACTGAGTGGTCTACAAAAAAAAAATAGGAAATCGAAAGGTAGAAAAGAACCTCATTATGTATTTTTAACAAGCAATTATTGGCACTAATTAGATTTCCTTGGGACCAATGTTTATAAAGATAGGTGCGGATCTGTGCCTGAAATTTACGTGTGGTCCAAAAAAAAGAGGGCATAGAAATGGGAGGGTCACAGGCATTTTGAGGCAAAACAGGGGTGCGGCTTTGAGTTATGTGCATAATTACCGAATAATGGTGCTCTGTGCGTAAATTTAGGCACAGGGATTTGCAACAGGTTTTTGTTGGTTCAAATGGCCATGCCTAAAATTTACACACAACTCTCCACTTAAGTGAGTATTCTATAAACCTTTAGGTATGGCTTATAAAATGCCATTTATGCAGGTATTTTTGATCACTGACTTTTTCTTTAAGGCACCGTAGATCAGTGGCGTAGCTACATGGGGCCACGGGGGCCTGGGCCCCCGTAGATTTGGCCCTGGACCCCCCTGCTGATGACCGTCTCGACCCCTCTCCCGCCGACGACCCTCCCCTGCCGTCGCCATTGCCTACCTTTGCTGGCGGGGGACCCCAACCCCCATCAGCCGAGGTCCTCTTCTTCCAGCGCAAGGCTTCATTCTGTTTCTGTGAGTCTGACGTCCTGCATGTACAACGTGCAGGACATCAGACTCACAGAAACAGAACAAAGCCTTGCGCCAAAAGAAGAGGGCCTCGGCTGGCGGGGGTTGGGGTCCCCCGCCAACAAAGGTAGGCGACGGCGGTGGTGGAGGAGGGTTGGCGGGGGGTTGAGAGGATCGTCGGCAGGGGGGGTAAAAGTTGGTGGTGGTGGCAGCAGGGGGTGGTCAAAAATGGCGGGAGGGGGTCTGCTGCACCGGTGGGGGGGCTAAAATGTGCCCCCTCACCTCGGGCTCTGGACCCCCCTCCCGCCAAAGTCTGGCTACGCCCCTGCCGTAGATAGAATCTAGCTCTAAGCGATCCCATGTTAACCCTGCGTTATCCAGTTACTGTGCACTAATCAGGACACACTAGCTGGATAATGCTTCCGTGCTCATTCTGTGTGCATGACATGCCCCTCCAAACAATGAGGCACTTTAAGCAACGCCAAAAAGTGGCCAGTGCTATCCTCAGCATGGGCCTTTCCCACGAGCCGAGACCAGTTTTAGCGCAGCAGTAAAAATGGCCCCATTTTCCATTTTTCCTATTAATGGCCACACTCTAGTCATTAGCTCGTGAGCCTTTATCGTCATCTATTTTGTAGGCAGTAAGGGCTCATGTACTAACCACGAGCTAATCAGTTGATGCACATCGATGTAGCGGTACTAACCAATTAGCGTACAACATGCCTGCTCTCTACCCCCAGAGCTAAAAAATAAATTCTACTTCTTAGCGACTGGGTAACGACACCCTTTTTTAACCTGTGGTAAGTACACGTTAATACTTACTTAGGATAAGGAACCCAATATTTTCAAAAAAAGAGCTAACATGCAGTTTAGCATGTGCCAACAGGTAAAATCCTGCAAAAAACTTTAACTGCAAAACTTTCCCCATGCATACCCCTAGCATTTCCCATTTCCAATGATCTGTACAGGTGCATCAGTCTCATAGTCTGCTACTGCCCTCTCTCAGGGGTCCCTTTGCTAAGGTGAACTGAAAAATAGCTTGCGGTAGTGTAGGCATGGGTTTTGAGTGCGTGCCGATCCATTTTTTTCAGAGCGCCTGTAAAAAAGGCCTCTCTCAAATTTTTGCCAAAAATGGATGTGTGGCAAAATCAAAATTGCCGCATGTCCGTTTTGGGTCTGTGACCGTACTGCCAGCCATTGACCTAGTGGTAAAGTCTCACATGGTAACTGGTCGGTAATGACCTAAATGCATCAAATGCCGCTTGGCGCACATCCGATACGCATGTCCAAAAATAACAATTATTTTTTGGCAATGCGTATTGGACGCATGCCAAAAATGAAATTACCGTAAGAGCCACGCAGTAGTCAGGTGGTAACTCCATTTTGGCACACATTGGGTGCGTGTAGACGCTTACGCGGCTTAGTATAAGGGCCACTCAGACTTGCTTTCCTTTCCCTCACCACAAAGTATTATGAACTTTTCCAGGCTCTATGCCCCCTAGGGTTTACCCTTGGTATTGCAGTAGGAAGGGAAAATGAGCAAACTGGATGGGCCTGGCAGTCCTTATCCTCCCTCAGACACATTCTATGTTTCTATGAAAAGAGGTCAAAGAGGGCTATGGCAAGCATCTGAAACTGCTATTCAGAACAAAATAGGTGCAGTTCTAGCTATTAAGATGATGCCATTACCCTTCTGTAAAAAGAGCTCAGTTGTCAGCTTTGGTCTGGGATTGGACTGATGGCAGATGCTCATAGAATAAAGCTGGCTACCAGCAGACAGCCCTAAGCATTCAGAGAATGCAATAACCAACCCCTTTGATTGCCATCCCTGTACCTTTAAAGCTGACCCTGTTACTCTGCAGAGAAATTAAAACCATTTGTGGAAAAAGTCAATGGCTGTAAAGTTTGCAAGTGTATGAATCAAATGTAATTAAAACTCATGGGTAGCCATTTCATTATGGTAAATTGTTCCCAAATTCCATGTCCTACACACAGCAGAAAAGCAGATATTTGTATCTCCATTCTCCTGTTCCTTTTTGCATGGATAGAATATTCTTAGACCAGCAAATGCAAGAATGCAGAGGGGTACCCACTGATTTTGTCTTTTTGTGGTAGCAGCACTCTTTTCCTACATGAGCCCTTTAAAATTGTGCTCCCCACAAGGACAGGGCTTGTCTTCGTGGAAAAACATGGAGTTTTGTGGCACCAGGTATGTGTGTAAAAACGTATGGTTCCGTCTGTTTCTGACACTGATACCCCTACCCATGGGTGATATGCTCTGCAGGGATATATGGAGCATAAGAGGGCAAAGACAGCGTGCCCCGATACCTACATTCTGTGTGTCATATGTAGCATAAAGAGGTGCACATAATTCCCATGTTTTACCTTGTCAGAGCAAGGTATTTTATTAAAAATGTGTTTCTAAAACTGAAGTCGCCACCTGGATCACTAGTCCAAGTGGAAACCTGGTAAAAAAAGAAGGGTTCTAGTCTGTAAGGGTACAAAATTCATTCAGCCAAACCAAGGTCCTTCAAGTGCTCTATGTAAGATATGCTTCAGATCCCAAATAGATACTGGCATCAAATAACTATACCCAAGGATAAGCAAACACTTTAACTACTACTACTACTTATCATTTCTATAGTGCTACTAGACGTACGCAGCGCTGTACACTTGAACATGAAGAGACAGTCCCTGCTCGACAGAGCTTACAATCTAATTAGGACAAACAGGACAAACAAGAGATAAGGGAATATTAAAGTGAGGATGATAAAATAAGGGTTCTGAACAAGTGAATAAGGGTTAGGAGTTAAAAGCAGCATCAAAAAGTTGGGCTTTTAGCTTAGATTTGAAGACAGCCAGAGATGGAGCTTGACGTACCGGCTCAGGAAGTCTATTCCAGGCATATGGTGCAGCAAGATAAAAGGAACGGAGTCTGGAGTTAGCGGTGGAGGAGAAGGGTGCAGATAAGAGAGATTTACCCAGTGAACAGAATTCCCGGGGAGGAATGTAGGGAGAGATGAGAGTAGAGAGGTACTGAAGAGCTGCAGAGTGAATGTACTTATAAGTCAATAAGAGGAGTTTGAACTGTATGCGGAAACAGATAGGAAGCCAGTGAAGTGACTTGAGGAGAGGGCTAATATGAGCATAACGACACTGGTGGAATATTAGTCGTGCAGCAGAATTTAGAACAGATTGAAGAGGAGAGAGATGGCTAAGTAGGAGACCTGTGAGAAGCAAGTTGCAATAGTCTAAGCGAGAGGTGATAAGAGTGTGGATGAGGGTTCTGGTAGTGTTCTCAGAAAGGAAAGGGCAAATTTTGGTGATATTATAGAGAAAGAAATGACAGGTTTTAGCAGTCTGCTGAATATGTGCAGAGAAGGAGAGGGAGGAGTCGAAGATGAACCCAAGGTTACGAGCTGATGAGACAGGAAGGATGAGAGTGTTATCTACAGAAATAGAGAATGGGGGAGGAGGAGAGGTTGGTTTAGGGGGAAAGATAAGAAGCTCAGTCTTGGTCATGTTTAGTTTCAGATGGCGCTGAGTCATCCAGGTAGCAATGTCAGACAGGCAGGCTGATACTTTGGCCTGGATTTCGGCTGAGATTTCTGGTGTGGAGAGGTAGATCTGGAAGTCATCAGCGTAAAGATGATACTGAAAACCATGGGATGAGATCAGAGTACCAAGGGAAGAAGTATAGATGGAGAGAAGAAGAGGTTCCAGGACAAATCCCTGAGGTACACCAACTGACAGTGGGATAGAAATAGAGGAGGATCCACTAGAGTATACACTAAAGGTACGCTGGGAGAGATAAGAAGAAAACCAGGAAAGAACAGAGCTCTGAAATCCAAGTGAGGACAGCGTATCAAGGAGTAGGCTATGATCAACAGTGTCAAAAGCAGCAGATAGATCAAGAAGGATGAGGATAGAATAGAGACCTTTGGATCTGGCCAGGAACAGATCATTGGAGACTTTAGCAAGCGCTGTTTCAGTTGAATGAAGGGGGCAAAAGCCAGATTGAAGAGGATCAAGAATAGCTTGAGATGAAAGAAAGTCAAGGCAATGGCTGTGAACAAGCACGTTCAAGTATCTTGGATAGGAAAGAGAGGAGGGAGATGGGGCAATAGTTGGAAGGACAGGTAGGGTCCAATGAAGGTTTTTAAGGAGTGGTGTGACTATGGCATGTTTGAAGGCATCAGGAACAGTCGCAGTGGAAAGTGAAAGATTGGGGATATGACAGATAAAAGGGATGACAGTAGGAGAGATAGTGTTAACAGTGGCATTCCTAGGGGGGCTGACACCTGGGGCGGATTGCCGATGCGCCCCGCCCCCCGGGTGCAGCGCCCCCCTGGATGCAGTGCAACCCCCCCCCCCCGGCGAAAGGACACCCCCCGTGAAAGAAACCCCCCACCCGGGTGCACGCCGCTGGGAGGGGTGCCGCGCGCGCCTGTCCTTTGTTCATTCCATGCTCCCTCTGCCCCGGAACAGGAAGTAACCTGTTCCGTGGCAGAGGGAGCAAGGAACGAATGAAGGACAGGCGCGCGCGGCACCCCCCAGCGTCATGCACCCGGGGCGGACCGCACCCACCGCCCCCCCACCCCCTAGGAACACCACTGAGTGTTAAGTAGATGGGTGGGAATAGGATCAGAGAAACAGGTAGTTAGTTTCGCGGAGGAAAGAAGATGTGTAGTTTCCTCTTCAGTGATTTCAGAAAAGGAAGAAAAGGAGGCAGGGGTTGGAGGGTTGAGAGAATGGACTAAGGGAAGGAGAGGTGGAGGTGACCTGGTTGAGAATTCAAGTTTAATCTTGTGAACCTTATCATGAAAGTACTCAGCCAGAGTCTGGGAGGATAGTGAAGGGGGAGTTGGAGGTGAAGGCACTTTGAGGAGAGAGGTCAGTGTGGCAAAGAGACGTCGAAGGTTTGAGCCAAGAGAATTTGTCAACTGGATGTAATAGTCCTGTTTGGCAAGTAAAAGAGCAGACTGGAAGGAGGTCAGCAAGAATTTGAAATGTATGAAGTCAGCATGGACACGGGATTTCAGCCAAAGGAGTTCGGCAGAGCAGGCACAGGAATGTAGGTAGCGGATTCTAGAGGTCAGCCAAGGCTGGGGTTTGGTACGTTTTACAGAACGGGGAATGGGAGGAGCGAGAGTATCCAGAGCAGAGGAGAGAATAATATTATAGGAAGAGACAGCCTCATTGGCAGACTTGGATAACATTGTGGTAGAGAAGAGATCTGAAACACTGGAGGACATAGTAGAAGGGTCAATAGCCTGAAGATTCCTAAATGTATTGGTCAAGATTGGACGGGACTGGTGAGGAGGGTGTTTAAGTGTGAAAGCTATCAGATGATGGTCAGAGAGGGGAAGAGTTGAGGCACAGAAACTGGAGAGTGAGCAATTTGAGAAGAGGATAAGATCAAGACAGTGGTCATTCTGGTGAGTGGGGGCAGTGGAGCACAGTTGAAGATTGAAAGAGGATGTTAAAGCAAGAAACTGAGAAGCATAAGAATCGAAGGGATCATTAGCATGAATGTTAAAATCCCCAAGAATGAGGAAGGAGATAAAGTTTCAAGAAAGAAGGAAAGCCAGGCATCAAAGTCAGTGAGAAAGGAAGAAAGGGACTTATCAGGGGGTCGATAAATGACTGCTACTCGGAGAGGCAGAGGAGCAAATACACAGATGGAGTGGACTTCGAAGGAAGAAAAACAGTGAGACTGAGGTGGAAGAAGAGGTTGAAATCTACAAGAGGGTGAAAGTAGTAGCCCGACACCACCTCCGCAGCCAACCGAGCGAGGAGTATGGGAGAAAAGATAACCTCTATGGCATAGGGCCGCGACTGAAGCAGAGTCTTCAGGGTAAAGTCAAGTTTCAGTTAGGGGAAGCAGATGGAGAGCACGAGAGGTAAAGAGGTCATGGATGTAGGAAAGTTTGTTACAGACAGAGCGGGCATTCCACAGAGCGCAGGAGAAAGGCAGGGAAGAAGGGAGGAGGAGAGGAACAGAAATTAAGTGCTGGATATCGCACTTAACCGGCTATGTTTCCGCTGTTCCCATACACCCTATATATTGTAATATCTTGTCCCAGTCTTTCCTGCCAATACTGCCAAAGCCTTCATAGCAGCAACTGCCCTCTCAAATGACTAGCAGAAAGCTTGTCCAGGCTTAGCGCTCGCTATACATGCCGTCATATCCGTCGCTACAAAAATGTATTTATTTTTGTAATGCCGGAGTGTATCCGGCGGTAATCAGGCACTGTCATGCGCTGCCTGGTTAAGGCCAGGTTAACGTGGGAGCCCCTACCACAACCTCAATGGGTGGCGGTAAGGGCTCCCCCCCCTCAAATGGCCGCGCAGCAAGTGCTTTGTTTGCCAGTCAGCCACTTCCTGTAGGAAAACGAGACTTCCCCTTTACCAGCCGTGGTAAAAGGGGGCCTCGGCGCATGTGTAAACACATGGCTTATTGCAGCATTCTATACAAGCATTGTGTCAGAGAAGACAACGAAGCACGCTCACCTTCACAACGGTCTTTCTAAAGACCTCCCTTTGTTGAGGATTTGCCTTCATCAAATAGTTCTCAAAAGCATTCGGCATTAAGACTCCTGATGCAGGCCTAACGGCCGAAACACGACGTTGTGTCGAGTCTTTATACCTCAATATACATCTTTATTATTATATATCCTTTCAGTCTGTGGAATCCTTGGTCGTCCTCCCACTTTTATTTTATTTCTTGTTGTTGTCCGTGGGGCATCTAGAGTTCTCCGCCTTCTGGCGGATATTTTTTCTCTAAACACACACCAATTCCAGTGCTGGCCCCCTTTTGCCGCAGCTTTGTAAAAGGGTCCCCTAGTTACTCTGAATGATTGTCATCTGCCTGGTGCTGGGTACATGGGCAGTGAGTGTTGGTTCTCCTGGTCAGTGTTATTTGCAGTGCAAGTGAATTTACCTACTTCGAATACCTCTTACTGGGGTTGACAGGTTCAGTCCTCAAGCTACCAGTAGCTCACATTTTCACCATTAGCAAAATGAGGAACACAACTTAGTTCTCAGATGAAATCCGTACAAATACATCTAAAGACTATTCATCACTGGCATCTCACAAACAAGACTCATTTGATAATCCTGACTAGAGTTCCCCTTCGCATTTCCTTGGATATTTGAGAAACTAACTCTTGCTGCTGGCACTGGTTATCATGAAATGTCCTGCTAAGAGCTGTGTTTGATTTACTTCAAAGCTGATATTATGTAATGAAGAGCAACGGTTAGAAAAAGGAACAGTAGGCTACTGACAAGTGAATTAATGAATGGAAAGAAACCCAGCTAGCTGTACATGTTCTGAACAGTTATGAGAGAGGTATCAGGATGCTTTGTGCAGAATGAAAAGGAAGGTGCTGTTGAAGCATGGGGAGGTGAGATACATTGAACTGGGGTGATGGAAAAGTTAGGGCAGTGATTTCCAAACCTGTCCTGGGGGAACTCCAACCGGTCAGGTGTTCAGGATTTCTAAAATGAATATTCATGAGATTGATTTGAATATAGTGCTTCTTTGGTATGCAAATTAATCTCATGCATATTCATTGAGGCTATCCTGAAAACCTGAATGGCTGGGTTTCCCCCAGGATAGGTTTGAGAATCACTGGGTTAGGATAAGGTGTTTGAAGATATAGGTTGAGGTGTCAGTGATGGGTTCTAAGGCAAATGCATGAACTTCATGTAACCCTGGTTTCCCCCCCAAACCCACCTCCCCCCCGTTTTCTATTTCTGTTGATGGCTCTCTCATTCTCCCTGTCTCCTCAGCTCGAAACCTTGGGGTCATCTTTGACTCTTCTCTCTCCTTCTCTGCTCATATCCAGCAGACCGCCAAGACCTGTCGTTTCTTTCTTTACAACATCCGTAAAATCCGCCCCTTTCTTTCCGAGCACTCTACCAAAACCCTCATCCACACCCTTGTCACCTCTCGTTTAGACTACTGCAATCTGCTTCTTGCTGGCCTCCCACTTAGTCACCTCTCCCCTCTCCAGTTGGTTCAAAACTCTGCTGCCCGTCTCGTCTTCCGCCAGGGTCGCTTTACTCATACTACCCCTCTCCTCAAGACCCTTCACTGGCTCCCTATCCGTTTTCGCATCCTGTTCAAACTTCTTCTACTAACCTATAAATGTATTCACTCTGCTGCTCCCCAGTATCTCTCCACACTCGTCCTTCCCTACACCCCTTCCCGTGCACTCCGCTCCATGGATAAATCCTTCTTATCTGTTCCCTTCTCCACTACTGCCAACTCCAGACTTCGCGCCTTCTGTCTCGCTGCACCCTACGCCTGGAATAAACTTCCTGAGCCCCTACGTCTTGCCCCATCCTTGGCCACCTTTAAATCTAGACTGAAAGCCCACCTCTTTAACATTGCTTTTGACTCGTAACCACTCGCCTCCACCTACCCTCCTCTCTTCCTTCCCGGTCACATTAATTAATTTGATTTGCTTACTTTATTTATTTTTTGTCTATTAGATTGTAAGCTCTTTGAGCAGGGACTGTCTTTCTTCTATGTTTGTGCAGCGCTGCGTATGCCTTGTAGCGCTATAGAAATGCTAAATAGTAGTAGTAGTAGTAGTAACCCTGGTTTACCCCTCAGTCAAGATTGCCGGCTAAGCTCCCCAGGCCAGGTACCCAGGACCAGGATTCACAAAACAGATTGTACTTCAGATGAGCTGGGCATAAGCTGGGGGATGCAAGAGTCCACTTTCAAATAATGACCAGCAGTCTCAATAGGTAAATTTTCTTTTACTGGATTATCTCAAAAAAACAAACAGTTCATAAACCATTTTTTTTTCAATTCAAGTGCATTAGAGTCCAAAGCCACATCCAATCAATGTCCATTATACATCTGTCCCATCCTGGATTAATGATCCTCTGGCTGGCTGGCAAAGTCCTGCTGGGAGTGGGGATCCTCTGCATCCACTTCCCTCCCACCTAGGGTGTCTTTTCCCATCAAGCACTCCTTTCTTCTAAAGGTTCCCCATGACAGAGGTTTCAACAACCAGCCACACCAAAATCCACCTGCTCAGCTCTAGGACTCCCCTTGGTACTCAGGGTCTCGGTAGGGGTAAGGCAACCAAAAAACCTGATCCACTATTCACAGTCCCTTTTATCCATTCTTCTACCCTACCTCCGGAAGCTTGGTTCTCCCTGTATCCACCCACTAAGCTAGATTTACCAGCCCCCATTACTATAGTGATTCCCAGAAAATCATCCCATGTCCTGCCTACAGCAGAGGGATTCTCCTGGGGGAAGGGGACACATACATAACAATAAGGGGTGGGAGGTATGGATGAGGTGAATAGAGATGAAATAGTAGTGGTCAGTCCTAAGGTGCAAAGATTGAGGCTATGAGTAATATAAGATGCACACTGCGATGGATTTAGCAACAGGCGGAATAGGCATGTGTAAATGTCTGTGAGTCACTTGTTTTACGTCATTAGCTGTGATCAGGTCAGGATTAAGGCATAGGCAAACTAGGCATATGCCTAGGGACCAGATGTTTAGAGAGGCCCTCACAGATGTGTTATTTCAATGGTTCTAAAGGTAGATTTTTGCCAGTGGTGTGCTGGAGCAGGCTCTCACAGGCTCTCGAGAGCCATTTGTTAAGTTTTTAAGAATTTTGGGAGCCGGTTCTCCATGGCTACTTTAACAAATGGATCCCAAAATGTGGGCTTGGGCCCCTCCTGAATTCTCTTTTACTTTGCTGGCGATAGAGAGCCCCCTGTTAACAATTTACCAGCACACCCCTGATTTTTGCCCTGTTAAGTCAGCAGCTGTCAGAAAGAAAATTGGGGGGACCAGAGCCATAACTACTGCCAGGGGTCTGTCTATTCTCCCCACTCCCCACCAGTTAGCAGGAGTTGGCGAGCAGCACTTCATACATATTGCTTCCTCTTCTGCCAGTTTTCCTGTGCAATCAGTACCATTCAGGGCACCGTTTGGTGGAGTTCTAAAATGTATTTATATCATGATAGGAGACCCAATGTATTTATTTATTTGTTGAATTTTTATCCTACATTTTCCCACCTATTTGCAGGCTCAATGTGGCTTACATAACACAGTGTTGGCCAGGGCCGTTCCAACACGGTAAGCGAGGTAAGCATGGCAGGAGGGCGCCATCCTCTGGGGGGTGCCCCGCCGCACCATGCTTACCTCGCCCTCTTCTCCCCAGATCCTTTTCCTTTTTTTTTTTTTTTTTTTTTGTTTAAGTTTACCTCTGTCCGGCGGCAGCGTAGCATTAGTGAGGAGGCGGCGCTCCCCCGCCCCGACGTGTCAGTCTTCCCTTTGCTCAGTTCCGCCTTCTTCTGACGTCAGAAATGACGTCAGAAGAAGGCGGGACACTGAGCGAAGGGAAGACTGACACGTCGGGGCGGGGGAGCGCTGCCTCCTTCTCACTAAAGCTACGCTGCCGCCGGACAGAGGTAATTTAAACAAAAAAAAAAGGAAAAGGATCTGGGAGAAGAGGGCGGGTAGTGTAGCGATCGTTTTCGGGGGCGGGGCCAACTGCAGGGGGGCGCCGGAGACCCTAGGCACGGCCCTGTTGTTGGCAATCGCCAATTCTGGTATGAGAAATACAGTGTGGCATTACGTTAGAGTTCATGAGAGACAGAGTGGATTGGTAATCAAAGAGGAG
This sequence comes from Microcaecilia unicolor, assembly GCF_901765095.1. Taxonomy (NCBI): domain Eukaryota; kingdom Metazoa; phylum Chordata; class Amphibia; order Gymnophiona; family Siphonopidae; genus Microcaecilia; species Microcaecilia unicolor. Next base: position 34,670,479 of record NC_044042.1, on the reverse strand, counting down.
GAGTTAAGTTTTGTCCAGTTATGGTCTAAGTTTCTTTGTGTTGCAATGTTCAGAGTGTTTAAGTTGGATCGTTATGGTATGCCTTTTTGAACAAGTTGGTTTTTAAATGATTTCTGGAAGTTTGTTAGGTCATGCGTTGTTTTCAAGATGTTTGGTAGTGCATTCCATAGTTGTGTGCTTATGTAGGAGAAGCTGGATGCATAGGTTGATTTATATTTTAGTCCTTTGCGGCTTGGGAAGTGTAGATTTAGGAACGTGCGTGTTAACCTTTTTGTGTTTCTGATTGGTAAGTCTATGAGGTCTGCCATGTATAACGGGGCCTCACCGTGAATAATTTTATGAACCAGGGTACAGATTTTGAACGCAATGCGTTCTTTGATTGGGAGCCAATGCAGTTTTTCCTCGTAAGGGGTTTGGCGCTTTCAAATTTCGTTTTTCCACATATGAGTCTGGCTGCGGTGTTTTGGGCCGTTTGGAGTTTTCTTATGATTTGTTCTCTGCATCCGGCATAGATTGAGTTGCAGTAATCTAGGTGACTTAGAACCATTGATGGTACCAGGCTGTGGAATATTTTCCTCGGGCCCTCCAAAGAGTTAATTTTACCTTGGCTGCAGTGCCACCCCACTATGGCTCTTCTTCCTTTTTACTTTCTAAACTATAAGGGCTCTGTTGAGCTGCAGCAACTAGTTAGTCCATTGCTGTTATATTAATACATAGAACCCGGCGCTTTGACTGTTTTACCCCTTTATTCATTTTTGAACACTGGCTGCCTGTCTCAGCATGTCTTAAGTTTAAGATTTAATCTTGTCTCCCAATGCTCCAGACTATCTCTCTCATCTACTTATTCTATACTATCCTCCCTGGACACTCTGATCCTCCCACTCAACACTCTTAGCATGACATTTTCTTGTAGAAATCTTGTCTTGTGCCAGACAAGAGTCAATGTACATGCACAATCCAATTTATAGAGAGGAGACGGGACTTATGCCAATCAGTCCAATGAAGTTTCCTGCTCTGGAAGTCCTCACAGCACCTCATTGGCTCTTATTTGGCGCCAATTTGAGGATACTGGTTTGCGATGATGCACTTTTGTTCTCTGTTGATGACATATTTTTAATCAGGATCAGTTCGCTGACCACATGAGCTTGACACCAAAACACGGCCTGTTTCAGCTCTACTAATAAAGGACTCTTGACTATCCCATACTTGAACAGCCCTTGGTGCTTCTTTGCATTCTCAAAAGACATCTTTAATATCCAGACCACTGGGCCCAGAGCTGGCTTTAGGGGTATGAAATCTATAGTCATGAAGTTCAGTGCCACTTTAAGGGTACAGTGGCAGCTTTGAAGAGGCATAGCCTTGCACTACTCCAGGCCACTCCTTCTCCCCAGCCATGGTGATGAACAGTGCAGTTCCACAGCTATAAAGCCCTTAAAACCTTCCATAAAGATTGGTTGGGGAGACAACACCCTCACCCCATCCCAGCTATGGGGGAAGCTACCCCTGGTGTTCGCACTGGATGTCACTGGCAGTAAAATCAACCCTAACCAAACCTCTACCTAGGCCGGCGTTAAACATGCGAGGGCCATAGGCATAAATTTGGGAGGGTTCCCCAATGCCTACTAACAAGCTGTATCTCCTTCAGCATCAGATAGGTTTGGGGCCCCTTGTATTATGAGCACCCAGGGTAATTACCCTGTTTACATTCCCCTAACTCTGGCCTTGCTCTCACCAAGCAGAGAAAGAAAGTAAATCACCACATTCCTATACTGTAGCTGGCTCAGGTTATAGGGGATCCCATGGGTACCAGTGCCAGAGAGAGAGGCTCAAATGTTTTGCTGCTTTAAGTGAAGCAAGCCCTGGAATGTTTGGTGCCTCAATTGAGGGGAGAGGCTCTCCATGCTTTGAAATCTTGATGGGGGGATGTGGCTCAGTGGGCTGGAGCCTTAGATGGAAAAGACCCTGGGCATTTGGTGCTTCAGTTGTGAGGTGTCCCTGGATCCTCAGCAGAGTGGACCTCAGCAGGAGAACCTGGCAGGGAATGGTAATCACTCTTTCACTAATCTAGTGATATTCAGTCACAGGATTTCTCTAAGCCTGCAAACGTGACAGATGGAGCCAAACTGCAAATTATATTCCTAAAAATACCTCCTGTGGTTTTTCTCACTGTGTAATGTTGGTGCAGGAGAAGGCAATGCGATGCTGTTTAAAATGGCTTCAACTTTCTGAGGCTGTAATATATTGGGCTTCAGTAGTTCTGCTATGGCAAAAATCAAAAGTAATCATGTAACATTAATAAATAAGAATACAGGAATGCAATCCGAGGAAACTGCTGCTCCCAGTATTGCTGGTATAGAGATGGGTGGCTCCACTAGCAGAGGGCAGGAAAGTAAATGCATTGATACAAGTATGTGTAAATGGAGCTCCCTGGGAAACAGTATTTCATGACCCTGTTCTGCCTAGAGTCCATAGAAAAAAAAGCACTACCGAGATTAGCCTTGGGTGCCGCTGTCTGAGGTCATGAAACCAGGGGTGTAGCTAGACTTCGGCGGGAGGGGGGTCCAGAGCCCGAGGTGAGGGGCACATTTTAGCCCCCCCCTGGCGCCGCCGACCCCCCTATTGCCGCCCCCCCCCCCCCCCCGGCGCTGCCACCAACAACAACTTTGACCCCCCCTCCCGCCGCCAGCCTACCCCCACCGCTGCCATCGCCTACCTTTGCTGGCGAAGGACCCCAACCCCCGCCAGCCGAGGTCCTCCTCTTCCGTGCAAGGCTTCGTTCTGACTGTTTTCTGACGTCCTGCACTTCCTATGCTGGTGTGGGTGGTCCTGTGCTTTATATTTGGGGTGTGCACTGAAAACTGTTTTATTTTTTATATTATTTCCATTTCTTTAGCTTTATTTTGTTTTGTTTTAAGAGGTATTCCATTCCATGTATTTTCATTATTAGCCCACACTGCTCTATATAACGCATGCTAAATAAGAGTAGTGTGGGCTAGAGAGGAAAACCTCAAAATTTCAGGGTTTCTTCTCTCATGCTGATAACTTATGAAGTTGCATGTCCCTACTTTGTATGCACACACCAGGATAACAGATCCGACATTGCTCATGATATGGATCTTTTAAAAATAGGGGTGGAGCTAGGTGCTCAATGTGTCCCCAATTTGCCAAAGAAGCTCTTCCCATTCTTCCCCTGCTTTTTTTTTCTGTAGTGAGGCTCATCCCAGACCTTTCCCCAGGTTTCTTGTCCCAGAATTTTCCTTGTTCATACTCAGATGTAATTTGTTCCCAGTCTATAAAATAATGAGTGGAGTGGAAAGAGGGGACGTGAATTGTTTGTTTACTCTTTCCAAAAATACTAGGACTAGGGGGATGCGATGAAGCTACAAAGTAGTAAATTTAATGCGAATCGGAGAAATTTTTTCTTCACTCAGCGTGCAATAAAAGTCTGGAATTCATTGCCAGAGAATGTGGTGAAGGCGATTAGCACTGCCAAGGCAGTCTGTGGGGAAAATGGAGGAGAGGCTTAATGGTTAGTGCAGTGGGCTTTGATCCTGACAACCTGGATTCAATTCCCACTGCAGTTCCTTATGACCTTGGGTATGTCACTTAACCCTCTATTGCCCCAGGTACAAAAAAACTTAGGGGTCCTTTTACTAAGCCATGGCAAAAAGTGGGCATGTATTTTTGGCATGCACCATGCCAGTTTTTACCACATCTGGGAAAAGGGCTTTTTTTTTCAATGGGCCGGGAAAAGGGCCTGCAGTAAACTTGAAACCAACGTGTGCCTATTTACAGCCTGAGCCCTTAATGCCACCCATTGATCTTGCGGTAAGGACTCACGTGGTACATGCACGGTGACCAGTCAGTACACGCCAACTGCCGATTAACACTGGAAACGCTGCACGTGGTAGGAAATAAAAAATAATTTGTCTCAGTGGTATGGAAGCATGCAAATCTGAAATTATCGCCAGGGGGTGCACTAGCCTAGTGGTAGTCTCATTTTGGTGCACACCATATGCGTGTAGAGCCTACCGCGCCACTCCCCCAAATAGATTTGTCAAAAAAACAGCGCCTATGCACATGCACCACCACCTTCCCGCTTGCACGCGGTGGTAGAAATATAGGATCGTCGCCGTCGACTCGCCTGCCATGCTTGCCCTAACAGCGCATGAAGAAGTGAACAGACTACTGCTGCTGGCCGGCGCCTGTACACTCCCATCTCCCGCCCCCACAGTGCTGCCTGCACTGCTTGAATTCAGGAGGAGAAAGTCGTCAAGAGAACTCAGCTGCACAGCAGCTGTTGCGGTAACTTACAGCAATGGCGGTTGCAGCTGAGCTCTCTCAACGACGTTCTTCTCCTGGCTTCAAGCAGTGCAGGCAGCATTGCGGGGGCCGGGGCCCAGGATCCTCCTCAGCTCAGGCGCGGTGTGTGGTGCAGGCTGTTCAGCGCTTGGCCTCGGCTGTGTGAGCTGTTTTTCTTCTCTGACTGCTGGCTGTATTGGGGTAAGGGACCGTCTCTTCTGGCTGGCTCGTTTGTGTGTGTGTGTGTTGGGGGGAGATGGAGTTGGATTGGAACAGGTAACAGGTGTTAATATGTGTCCCAGCTTGAGACCTATCCTCTGGAATAGTGGTGGGCCAAGTTACATAGCTTAAATAGCTGAAAAGCACTGACTAGGCCTGATAACCAGCTGATGGCTTTATAGCTGAGAGCCTGCAAGAGCAGGACTGCTTGGTGAGTCTTATTGAAACCTGGTACAACTTTCAAATTGAGTGTAACACTTAAGATGTAGAAAATAATGACAAAAATGGTAAAAAGCTTGGTTCTTAAAATGGAGTCTGTCTTTATAACATGGCTCCCAGAGTCACAAGATAGAAAGACACAGATCTCTCTCAGTATTAGGAAAGAGGTTTTAAAAGTGTTGAAATTGGCACTATGAAGAAATCTTTGAGAGGAGGGGCAGGTGGGCACCTGACCTGCGGTTAAGTATGAAGAAAGATTAGAAAAAAAAGTCTCTCTCCAATTGACTTGTATGGGGACGAAATACTATATAAGAAATGCAGAGCTGAGCTAAAATCGGATTCTTTCCCCACCAAATCTCTGAAGCCGAAGCTCTGGCCGGTTGAACCCAGAATCTGTCTGATGTTTGTACCAACTTGAAGTCCTGATTTGGGTGAGAATAAAAGACTATTTCTTACACTAAACTGCTCCAGTCCCTGTTTCAATCTCTTTTCTCTCCTCCACCTGTTTCACAGAATACTACACACACAAGTAAGATTCTTTCTCTTTCACTCACATAGATTTCATGTGGGAACATAAATGGCCAAAGATTCACTTAGATCCAGAGAGACAGAAAGCTGTGGTCATGGGAATTAGATTTGAACTGCGCCTTCTGTCACCCCTCCTACATCTCTGGGATCGGAGATGCTCCTTAGAACCCCGATTCATAACACCATGGAATGGGGTATCGCAGAGGTTTAGGGAGGGGTTGATCAACAAGATCCTCGAAGAACAAACCCTCTGTACACCTCCGTGGGCCAGGGTCCTGCGGGGGTCTAGAGAGGGGTAGATTTTAACACAGGTTTCGCCTCTGTGGCACTGGTTCTCTCCCCCCCCCCCCCCCCCCCCCCCCCCCCACATTGCTTGCAGATCTGCAGGCAGGAGAAAGACAGAAGGGAAGCAGATAGGAAGCACAGAACCACCACCCACTGCTGAGTGAACAATTCAACAGTTCCACTGGCTTTCCGATTTCTGGCATGGGGGTTTGGTTTATGCTTTTTTTGTTTTTGTTTCTGTAAATATTTTTGGTTCCTTTTAAATGGCCACCTGGGTGGATTTCAGAGACTGTGGGCTCCCCCCTGGTTCTCTCCAGCAAGCAGAGAGCTAATCATGTATGCAGAAATGTTTTCAGGTACTTGACAATCAGACTTACTATTTAAAAGTATAATTAAAAAAGAAAAACATTAATTAGGTTGAAACCTGGGAGCATTTCATCTTTTTTTTTTCCTGTGCCTACATTAAAAGAAAAAGGGGGCATGTGGGAATTTGTTCTTTTGTTTTGTGGATTGCAGTGGTATATTATAAAAATGCACTTGCCTTTTTTATTACTATCACAGAGAGGTATGGAATAATGAGGGGAGGGTGTCCTTTATGCAGAAGTTCTGTCCAGTCAGTCTAAATATACCAACATTGTCTAGTTCAGCACAGTATTAGTCGCCAAGTTTATACAAAGTTAATTCTGTTGAGTGGAAATAAATCTGTTGGCTCAGGCTGCTTACTACTGAAAATCCATCTTTGTTTCATTATTGCTACTAAGTATTACATATTAAGGACATTTGCTTTAAACTTTGTGGTAAATTGTTTATTCAGTCCTTACATGCACATGGTTTTGCTTCTTAAACCCAAAGGTGACTCCTAAGGGCGGTTGAACAATTAGGTATAAACTGTTGTTTCTGACTTTACTTGTTTTGGAGTGCTTTGGGTTCTGCTGATCTGTACATCTGCTGTCTAAAATTTTGAAAGATGGAAATGAGAAAATAAAAAATAAGTTTTGGATGTACTCTAGAAGTTGTTGTTGTGCACTGTGTGTGCATGTGATAATATTTGAATAACTATCTATACTTATGGCTATGATTTCTAAACAGGCGACATAACTAAAAGACAGACTTTTAAATCCCAGTTGGTATATATGCTAATCTCAACTTCGTCAAATGTTTCAGACATGTCTATGTACTTGCTCCCATGATATACTGTAACTGAATTCTATGGTGATGGCACAAGAAAAGTAAGTTTGATCTAGTGAAGACTAACTCAAAATAACCTGCTCTTTAGATGGGCCCTAGTATTTACCCTATTAGAAATGCGACCATACTATGCCTCTGTGGTTACGTTTCACTAATAAGTTAAACGATTAACTGACTTGAAAGAATTATATAAACTTTGAATGCATAACTAGGGATACAAACACACACTTATTTATTCAACATTACAATTCTTCATGTACAGCCACAAAACAACCTTTTAGGGTGGATAGTGTTCACAATGAGCTCTTTTTATTATTGATCAGATAGAGAGAAGAGTTTTCAGTTTTGGAACAGTATATAAGTCATCATAAGAAAAATATAAGAAAACCAATGGACTGCATTAGGGGCTTACAGCCCTTTTAGTTATGTTCAAACAGAAGAAATCTGCATGAAACAAAATATTTATTTTTATTTTGCCTTATAAAACCACTTGTCCCTGAAACATGTCTCAAAACAGAATAATCCATTTGTGTGGAAGAAACTGCTTGCCCTGGGATTTGTAGCATGGAATGTTGCCATGATTTGGGTTTCTGCAGGTACTTGTGACCTGGCTTTGGCCACTGTTGGAAACAGGATGATGGCCTAGAATGACCATTGGTCTGACCCAGTATGGCTACTCTTATGTTCTAAGTCAGCTCTTCAGGAAAAAAAAATACAGAAACGCACATCTATTTGATAGTGGAGAAAAAAAATGAAAGATCGATGCCAGACAGATGTAGAGAAAGGAAGAAGAAAAGAGCAGCTAGAAGAAATGGAAAGGACAACCTGGAAAATAATTTGGAACACTGACTCATGGAACGTGCAAAAAAAAAAAAAAAAAAGACTGGGATCAACCCAATTAGAAAATTAAATTCCCAGAGAACAAAGGTAGAAAAGAAAAAAAAAATATTTTTATATGTAATACTTTGTAAGGACTGAGATGTACCTGCTTTGTAAAATATTAATTTTTTCTTTTTTTCTATTTTTATTTTGCAAAGTACAGAAGAAAATGCATTTCTGTTTCTCTTTTACAAGTATTGCACTGAGTCTGGCTTTGTTGGGCAGAGTGGAAGGGGTCTCTATTTCAACTTTTGTCTGTATGATTTTTTTTTTTTTGTGGCTCCCTATTCTGTATTAGATGAGGGTCTGTCCATGTTCTGCATGTGCGACTGAGATGAAGGATTCTGCTAGCATGTAGTGTCTGTGTAAGAATGTGTAACAGTAAATATAATACTTAAATTGCATCTCCACTATCTAGTAAGAAGAGATATGTAATTTTGTTGGAGGAAAAAAGCCTCAAAGTACCAAGGTCTATAGATAACACTTTCGGTACTAAATCAATCCCGTTTGCCGATCACTCGGTCTTTAAGGGGATTTGATATTTGTCATAGGCTAAAAAACCTCCTTGATCATGTGTGTATGCAATGCTTAACAGGATTGTAGGGCACCTAATCTTTAAGTGTCTTAGATCTCGCTCCTAACTACCATCTTTTGCATACTGTACTGATTCGCCACAATGGACTTAGCTTGTGTTGTGCTCTCAAATGGAGTCCACGGTTGCCTCATCCAGATCTCCCCTGACTAACGATGGCCAGCGTTTCGTTGTGCTGTAAACCAGACTATAGCTGCTTCAGGGTCATAATGGGGAAGAGATCTATGAAAGTTGCTCCAGCTCGGTTAACTGACAACCAACTGGTGCCTATTTTATAAAAGCCTGCTCCCCCTGATGTCAAAACCTGGCTAGGCCTCTGAGAGGAAGTACCTGCATATAATATGTACAGCACTTTGTACATCTAGTAGCGCTGTAGAAATGATTAGGATTAGTAAAGTCAGGGCAGACTCAGCAGGAGTTTATCATATTCAGACTGCTAACTGGAAAGCAAATCAGATAAAGTTAGCACAGCAACAAGGTTCTCCTAACTTTATCCTTTTTGTTATCCAGGCACCAGTCTGAACATCAGTAGGTATCTCAATATCTTCCGGCGGCACTTCAAACCCTGGATTTTCAATACAAGAACCTGGATTAGGCCTGGCATTGAATATCTGGGTCAAGCTCTGCCTGAGGTGGTCAGTGCCGTGACAATCACTGACTGCCTCAAGCTGAATATCAACCTCAGAGTTCCCCACTGGTTTATTATCTGAGAGGCAGTAAGATTCCTGAACTGAAGGGAACTAAGCAAAGGCTGGTACTAGAGGTCTCAGCTCTGCACTTTGCTGTCACTGGATTCTAGTTAGCCAGCATTCACAGTGCACCCAAAATGTGATTTATAGCCCTGTGCCACAGGCTACATACACTTATGATTGCTTCACTGGTCTGCAATCAGGGAGATATATGTAATTTTACCAAAACATTAATCTCTTAAATGACATTTCATTCCTTCTGCTAATTCAGTATTATGCATATTTCATTGAGGCAAATCTCTTGCCAGTTGCAGAGGTTCTACATCTGAAATACTCCCAGAATTGAGACTCTGGCCTTATCTAGATCCCCACAAACTCACCTCAATAGTAACTGTTGAGCACAAACTGATTTCAACTGAGCTCACTGACTGGTGTTCACCAACCACATCCATACTTACTTCACTGCTGGTGAGTACTAATGCACAACTACCCCTTCAAATTCAGCTTCCAAACAGAGCACAAATCTTTCCAAACTCAATTCACTAAAAACTGGTGACCACAAACGCCTCCATGATTAGCTCACTAGTTGCTGGTGAGCACACAAACTTCCAGATTCAGCTCTCCAGATACTGGTGAGTACAAATACCTCCAGATGCAGCTCTCTAGATACTGGTGACGAAAAACACCTCCAGATGTAGCTCTCTAGATACTGGTGAGTACAAATACCTCCAGTTTCAGCTTTCCAGATGCATCTCCCCAGATACTGGTGAGTACAAATACCTACAGATTCAGCTCTTCAGATACTTGCAAACATGCATCTCCAGATGCAGCTATCTAGATACTAGAGCTGTACTGAATTGCATATTTTACTATTCAGCTGAATACGAATACCAAATACGAATAATGAGCATTGAGCTTTAACATAACAAACAATAAAAGAAGCAATGTGAAATCAAAGATCAAGTTTTTTTTTTCAGTAGGATTTAGAACAGTAGAGCCCCAGATTATCTGTATTCAAATTTAAATCAATATATTCGGCCAAATACGAATAATGTATTTGGTGCACTATTTGGGGCCAAATTGAATATGAATATTTAGTACAGCACTTCTAGATTCTGGTGAGCACGTGAACCTTCAGGTGCAGCTCTCCAGATACTGGTGAGCACACAGACCTCCAGATCCAGCTCGTTAGATACTGGTGAACCCTCTCGTGCCCAGATTCAGCTGTCTTGATGTCGGTGAGCACAAATACTTCCAGATGCAGTTCTCCAGATATTGGTGAACACACACGTCCAGATGCAGCTCTCTAGATATGGTTGAGCACAAAATCCTCCATACTTGATAATTTCTGGTGCATACAAGCCCCTCTAGATCTCGCTCAGTAGCAACACGGCCTCTTCCAAACTCCATTTATTATACATTAAAACTTGTTTTAGCTTTTTACCACTTTGTCAGAAAGAAAATAACTTGTTAGATGAACCATGTCTTATAAATGAGTGCCCTGAGGGGAAGAAAAAGCTACAAAGCTGGTCATTTGTTTGAATAACATTATTGCCTTTGATTTCAATATACATATATATTTCTTGGTTGCTACCGTTTGGAAATGGCTGTGAACAACATTAAAAAGAACCAGCTTGTTCTGTTAAATGATCCCCTAAAAAGAGGTGATCTTTTTTTTATATATTTTCCTTGTCACTGCAGGCAGGGGGGTGGATGCCAAGTAGAAGGTTTGCCTAGGACAATGGTTTTCAACCCAGTCCTTGGGGACCACAACATAAAATCTAACTCATAAAATGATTTTGATGCAAAACTGATTGACCCCCCCTCCCCCCTCTGGTCACAGTGAAATGTGCTCAATACTGGAGGTGTGCAAACACCTACTGCACCCATGGACCATGCACAAGCAAATTTGCACATTACTTGGAATTTGAGCATGCAAGTTTATAGAGGGGTCCTTTTATGAACCTGCGGCAAAGGGGGGCCTGCGCTGGCATTGGCGGGTAAAAGGCAGGTCCTTTTTTTTTCAGGGGGAGCACTTACCACCACCCATTCAATAATTTTGCAGCACCGGATATGGCGCATGCTGGGGGAGTGAACTACCACCGGGCTTCCCTTTTACGGAAAGCCCGCGTTCGGCTTACCGCTGCCTCCTAAAAGGGCCCCAGATTTAGGAGTTAAGTGTTTGATGCTATTTTTGTCTTCTGCCAGTGCCTGTTGTTTACTAAATTTGTGATTTTAAGTAAACCTTCTGGACTGGACTGAGTTAGTGTGTGCCAGTTAAGAGTGGAGTATTTTTGCTATTGGACTCACCAATGAACAAATGGTCCCAACCTGGACCCACGCCCCAAAACAGTTAAACTCATGTATGAAAATATGACCATGTCCACTCCTCTGTTTGGTGATGAACATTGGCTTCCTATAACATTTTATTTATTTATGACATTTTTATTCAATGCAGTTTACATGACAAACAATAGCATAATGCAATATTGAAATATAACTGGTTGTAATATCAAGTGAAGAGTTATAAAACCTTAATACCTTAATATAAATAGGTATGATGTGAGTAAAAAAAACAAAAAAAAGCAATTAGATGCAACAGTATTATTTAGGAAAATTGAAGGAATAAAAGAGGAGCTTAAAATGAGCAAAATGTAATACTGTGTAGGTAATTTGACAGGGGTCTATAATTGGTAATGATTTAGTAAGGACTCAAAATGACCTGAGGGGCAGTAGTTGTAGGAAAAGTGGAATAATAATAATGATAATAGAATAATATATAGAATCCCCTATAAGAGCCTGGTTCTATGTCTTCCTTCAGTTTTGTCTAATCATCTTTGTTCCATACACCCTTTCAAGAACCCACCATTCATCATTTATTTATTTATTTATTTATTGTTTGCATTTGTATCCCACATTTTCCCACATCTTTGCGGGCTCAGTGTGGCTTACAATAAGATAAGAATAATGAAAATACATTTGTTACAACTTGGATATGGGTTATATTGTACAAGGTATGTGAGATAATCGAATTATCATTAGGAATATTACAATGGGACATTCCCTCTTTCCGCCATGTTTACCTTGATCTTAATAGAACCTCATGTTTCAGTGTAGCTGCTCCTACACTTTGGAACAGCTTCCCCTTATACCTCCAGCTTGAGACATGTCCTTGTTAAAAACATACCGCCCAATATTCAAAAGGAGCCTCTCCTGCCTAGTTAAGCCTCACTGATCGACCTGGCACACAATAGTCAGCAGCACTTAACCAGGTTAGTGCTGCTGCTGAATATTGCCGCTGACTGGTCATTTCCTAACCGACAAGGTAAGGGGAGGGCCGAAGGTAGAACTTGGGCGGAGCACCTGCTTAGCTGGTTAGTAGCAATTTTCAGTCCACTAACCAGATAATGTTAGGACAGCAAAAAGGTTGTCCTAACTTTCCCTCCTGTTTACTAAGCCGTGTGGCAATACCGACACAGCCCATTCACTTTGAATGGGCTGTGTTGACATTAGTACACCGCAGCTGCTAACACGACTTAGTAAACAGGGGGTTATGCACTAAAGTTAACCAGATGTCGGCCTGAATATTGATTGGTTCCCAGTTAAGTTCTGGGTGACCGCTGAGCCCTGGATATTCAATGCCGGGAGCTGCTCATGCCCCAGCATTGATTAGCAGGGTCAGTTCAGCCCAGTGCAATTTTTCTAGCAAAAAAGGTGCCAGTACTCAAATGCCAGGCCACCCTTCAGGGGTGGGGTGATCACTGAGGGACTCACTCCACAATAGCCAAGCCCCCTGCAACCAGTCACAGAATCTATGACAAGGCAGAATTGGTGTCTTGAGCCTGAGCTCTTTCATTAAAACTTGTGGTCCATGGATCAATTTTAGAAGACACTGGAAAAGGTGCCGGTACTCAGTACCCCCTCAAAAAAAAAAAAGCACTGGTTCAGCCTGTGGCTGTGAGCAGCTCAGAAACCACTTACCACTGTAGGCTGAATATCGGGTAGATGCATCTCTTCTCAGATTTTCCCGTCTACTTCACAAGGCTTGTCCCTGTAACCTATGTTATCCTCTTCTCTATGGCTCATCGTGCTGGTGTCTTTAGAAGAACAAGATCAGTGCTGTTTTAGACTGTCTTCCTCTTGTAGTCTCCCCTCCTGACTTTCCCTTGTTATGAATCATAAACTTTCCTATCCCTTATCTCTTTCTGTGTCTGTCTCCTGAATGTAGCTTTGATGCTTATCATCCAAGCTTAGCTTTGTGCCCCCTTATTCTTTTAACTGAATTTGTAGACCGCTTAGATTTTTATTAGATTGGTGGGGTATCAAATAAATATGAACTTTGAACTTGAACAAATATATGTCATGTAAGTGCCCCACCTCAGACTGATCCAGGCAAGAAGGGGTTACACATGTATTTATTTATTTTATTTTGCAGAGAATATCTATGAAGCAGATGAATGATTACATTCATAAGTGCTTCAGTGTTAATGCTTGAGGCAATCCTTAAATATACCATCAACATTTTTTGAAAAAATGAAATGACTGCAGAATCCTTCAGCCATACAGCATTTGTCCTCGGTTTGGAAATGGCAGTAGGTTGAGGATGAAGGATATTATTTGGCAAGATGATGGCAGTGGGACTAATGGCTGTAGATTGGCCTTGATGAAGCATTACAGTTGCTGTTGATAGTTTTGCTATTATGAACAGTAATATTTAAGGTTGACAACCAGGCTCCATTTTTTTTGTTCACGACAAGGCTGTCCTGGTTCTTTGTTTTTATCCACACTGTATACTGGCACTTGCAATCCTTGCTTTTCACAGGGATCTGAGGAATTTGAGTTCACTATATGGAGTGGGATAAAAGTAGAACAGTGTTACCTTATCCTAAAAAAAAGTAAAAATAGTTGTTTACTTTAGTGTTATTAAGCATAGAATCATATAACATAAAGGCCAGACATCTTACCTAGGGTTCTTTTTACTAAGATGCGCTGAAAAATAGGCTGCCCTAGTGTAGACGTGTGTTTTGGGCACGTGCAGATGCATTTTTCAGTGCACCTGTAAAAAAGGCCTTTTTTTATTTTTGCCAAAAATGGACGTGCGGCAAAATAAAAATTGACGAATGTTCATTTTGGGTCTGAGACCATACCGCCAGCCGTTGACCTAGTGGTAAGGTCTCATGCGGTAACCGGGCAGTAATGACCTAAGCATGTCAAATGCCACTTGGCGCGCGTCTGATACATGCAGCAGAAAATAAAAATTATTCTTCAGCCTCGCATATCAGGCGCGCAGCAAAAATGAAATTACCGCAAGAGCCACGCGGTACCCATGCAGTAACTCCATTTTGGCGCGTGTTGGGTGCATGTAGACACTTACACGACGTAATAAAAGGGCCCCCTAGTCTGCCCATCCCCACCAACAGCTCAGTTCTGCAATCCTTTCCTCTTCCTCAGAGATCCTCAGCACTTCATCCATGCTTCCCTGAATTCAGATATAGTCCTTATCTCCACCACCTCTGCTGGGAGGCTGTTCCATGCATCCACTGCCCTTTCCATAAAGAAATATTCACTTCTGCTTCCTCTGCAATACACTGTCCCTGTATGCTTTAGGCTGTCTGAATATCTGAGACCTATTACCATCTCAAAGGCTTAAGTACAATCAACCCTGTCTTGGAGGCACAACCTTGCAGTCTGATTTGCAGGATTTCTGTAATGTGGATGACTATACAGGTCTTTATCTTCCGTCATTAGCTATGTCCAAGTATACTCAGAAACCAAGTGTAAGCAAATCTGCCTTATGTATATTGATGTGGCTATCCTGAAAACTAGACTGTTTAGACATCCTTACCTGCAGGAGAGTATAGAGACACACTGCCAGACACAGCAGGGTAATAACAGAACCATCCAGAATGTGGCAATGGGTGGCTGGACTCAGTGATAGGTGTATGTGGCCCTTGTCAAATATTTGAAAGATATTAATTTACTAGAGGATATGAATTTAGATTGCAGGGGGGCCCACTCAGGAATAATGTCAGAAAATACTTTTTCATGGAGAGAGTGGTAGATACCTGGAATGCCCTCCCTCGGGAGGTAGTGGAGATGAAGAGGTAGCGAAATTCAAAAATGCATGGGATAAACATAAAGGAATCCTGTATGGAAAGAGAATGGAACCAAACAAACTTAGCAGTGCTTCGATGGCATTTCAGCAAGGTCAGTGCCAGGCAGACTTCTACGGATTGTGCCTTGATCGTGGCTGGACAGATTTGGATGGGCTGGAGTGGGGCTTTGATGACACCTCCAGTAGTTAAGGAACAAGGCCAGTACTGGGCAGACTTCTATGGAATAGAAAATAGCAAGGACAAATCAAGGTCAAGTATGCATATGTAGTATCGCATCATACCTTATGATAAGAGTTTATCTTGTTGAGCAGACTGGATGGACCACACAGGTCTTTATCTACCATCATCTACTATGTTACTAAGTACGTTTTCCTGAGTGTTTGTTTGGATGTAGCTCACACCTTTTCTCAGTGGTAGCTCAGGTACACTAAGCATTTCTCAGTCCCCAGAGAGCACCATTCAAGTAACTTGTTTACCTTCATAAACATGATGCTGACATAATCTTTGAATTCAAGCTGTTTTCTTCAGTGGCCTCAGGCTAAATCATTTCTGCAAGTGCAACACATTATAATTATTGGATATCTCATAGCTTTTCTTTGTACCATTCACACCATTAGTTTGTTTTTGTTTTTTTGTAGAGGGTAAAAAGTGGTTTGCAGTACACTTACAGCCCATGCTTAAGGGGCTTATTTTAGTTTTTTGTTTTTGTATCACATACCATGTAAAATGAGGTTATCTTGTTGGGCAGACTGGATGGACCGTTCAGGTCTTTATCTGCCGTCATTTTCGTTTACTATGTTATTGCTCACTATAAGTTCAGTGTTAAGCACATGTGCATAGCACAGGCATTAGCAGCTGTAAAAAAAAAAATGTGTACTGTATACCACTTATCAAAGATGCTATGACCTAGGTCCTAGGACAATGGGAAAAAATGTTTTTTGAATAACAACTAGGCTGGGAGGGCAGAAGATGGAAAAGGAAGTTTGTGAGCTTTCAGCCTCAATAGGAACTGTACTGCCAACCCCATGAGCTTCCAACAACCCTGCTCTGCTGATTTGTCAGAATGATTCCTGGGCATGGGGTGGGGTGTCTCTGGAGACACCTGGCAAATGTCCTCGTGCCAGTCCCTATTTTCTTTAGAGTGTCATAGAGAAACTAGATGAGAGAGGTTGGAACAAGCAGGGCTGGCTTAACTATGAGGCAGACTAAGTGGTTGCCTAGGGTATCAACAACTGTATCAGGGCTGCCCACTCTTCAAACCTCTGTAGGGCCTAAGCCTTTCTGAACCACCAATTCTATTCCCTTGGTCATAGCATTGGTGCTTACCCCCTTGTCTTACTTATCGGTATCAAAATGATGCCAGCACTGCTTTACACATTGACCAGCATGAAGTGCTGCGGAGCTGGCACAATTTTGGATAAGACAGCAGAATTTAAGCACCTCTCCTTCTACATGAGGAGGGGTATGAGGGATCAGGAAAAGCTTGTGGTGGGGAGGGAAATAGACTTCCAGGAGCACTGGCCAACCTTGTTGTATTATTACTGCTAGAGGAATTCTATTTAAAAAAAATGTTAAATTATGTGAAAAGTTTTTGAAAATTCTGCAGACAATATTTGAAAATTCTATAAAATTCTGCATAGTTTATTTGTAATTGTTTTGCAAAGTCTTCCCCCATCATAAGGCCTGACTTCTCTCCCAAGCCAGAAATCCCCCATCCCCACCTCTTCCCTCCTCAAGCACTAACCTCTCCAGATCTCTCTCACCCTAGGTGCAGTTCTCTTTCCTCACTCCTCCCCCAGACTTCCTTGCTCACCTTCCTCCTGGTTCTTTATTCCTCTAACTCCAAGAAAGAACCTAATTCTCTCTCCCCAAGGTCTCCCCCTCCCATACACATACCTCCATTTCTCTAAATTTCTTCTCTAGCATATACCTCCAACCTTGCTTTCTTTTTTCCTGCCCCCACATGCATAAACCCCCACCTCTCCTTCTTCCTTCCCAAGCATATACCCCACCCAGTGGCATAGCCAGGGGGGGTGCCAAGGGAGTGGCTGCTCCCCCAAATGGAGTTCTGCCAGCTCTGGTGCCTATTTTTCTCTCAATGTGTTGTATTGAAAATGTGCGCCGGCGAAAGTCCGCTCTCGCTCCCCCCGCATCGTCAACCTGGCTCCGCTTCTGACCCCACCTCAACTTTCTTTTGTTCCCCCCGCCCCCCCCCCAAAAAAAAAACACCCTCAAGCTGTCTTTCCATATCCCATGATACACCATCAGGTTTGTTGTGCACCCATCCCCATGGTACGCCATCAAGGTTTCTTTCCCCCAACCCTTGTGACACATCATCAAGCTTGTCTTCTCCCTCCATCATGTCACACCCCAAAGCTTGCACTGACTCCACATCTCCATGGCACACCCCAAAGCTTGTTCTGCCCCTACCCTCACCCTCAAATGATTCCTCATAAATCTAAACATATTATACCTTTCAACCACATTGCAACAACCCTAAACATGCTCTTTACTCCAGTCTGCTCCAGAAACCCCTTCCCATAGAGCCCCCCTCCCCCTGGTGCTTTCCCCAGCTTGGTCTGTCTTCCTTCCCTGTCTGTCTTGATGATGCAGCAAGAGAAGGAGGAAGTGAGTGGCTGTACATTGGGTCTGTCCTCTTCCTGTGCCATATTAGACTTGACTGTGTGGCTCTATGGAGGCCCCCATGCCCTGTACACTGCCTTGGCTGAATCTCTTCATAAAGGCATTTGATAAATTTCAATACATAAATGAGTAAATAAAAACAAAAAATAAGCAGTCAGGCCTAGGATAGCAGAGGAGAAGGACGCAGTCTGGTGTGTATCATGCACTACCTCTTCTTGCCAGGCAATCAGGGCAGGGAGTGGAATGAGGAATGGTGGAGAACTGCTAACACCAGTGCTGGTACCAGCACAGAATTCTGTACAGCAAGTGCAGAAATCTACCCAGGTGAGAAATTCAGTGCAAATTCTGCCAGGAAAATGTCGTAGAGGAAGTAAGGATGTCGGTCAGTGTTGTGTCACAGAGGCAGGGTCAATCAGCACCTAGATGGCCTTTTTTGGGTTGCCAAAGATTAACAGCCATCCTACGATGCACCTATGGCATATTATCCTTCCCTGCCCTGCCTAATGACATTAATTTTCTCACAGCTACATGGCAATGAGAAAGTTAATGCACTGTAGTGTCAAGGGATATAAGCTTTAGAAGCTCTTAATTTCTGTTGTTTAAATAATTAGCATGCTCATAACTTATTCTTCAGTCACACAGTAGCAACAAATTTTCTGGTGCACCACCACCTTTAGCAGTCACTCTACACCCCTGCTTTTGCAGCTGCCTTACCCACAAATATTCAGAATTACCAACACATCTCTCACTTTCGCCCCTACTGTGACAAATGATTTAACCGTCAACACAAAGACTCAGCTGACTAACCTCACATTACTTTGGGAAATCGTTACCAGAGACTGCAAATAAAGAGCCTGCGATTAAACCTCAGGAGACCTCTGTCAGGTCCCAGGAAGCAGAACAGAAGAGATACCTTCATTTAGCCAACACCAGCTCCTCCTGCAGAGAACAATTACAAAAACTACCATTTCTCTCCTGTCTCCAAATGCTAGTCCTACCACCCAGTATTACAAATGACTCCAGTATGCCTTTTGTCTTGCATGTAAGCCCCCTGGTTGAGGTGCCTAGGCAAATGCCCAGACATAGCCCGGAAGGTGGGAGAAGGGGCACATAAGTTATTTCTTTGGTGGGACCCAGGGCCAGGGCCATCCTTAGTGCTGGAGGGCCGAGGAAGTGATGGATCAGATTGTCTAGTCAAATAATAATCCAGACCACACCATGAAGTAACTTAAACAAAATGGAACTTTTTACTGTACTATCAAGTATACCTTGGAGGAAAGGAGAAACAGGGATTATATGATACAGACGTTCAAATATTTGAAAGGTATTAATCCGCAAATGAATCTTTTCCGGAGACGGGGAAGCAGTAGAACTAGAGGACATGAATTGAGGTTGAAGGGGGGCAGACTCAGGACTAATGTCAGGTAGTATTTTTTCAAGGAGAGGGTGGTGGATATGTGGAATGCCCTCTCGCAGGAGGTGGTGGAGATGAAAACGGAAATGGAATTCAAACATGCGAGGGAGTGGAGGAGTGGCCTAGTGGTTAGGGTGGTTAGGGTGGTGGACTTTGGTCCTGAGGAACTGAGTTCGATTCCCACTTCAGGCACAGGCAGCTCCTTGTGACTCTGGGCAAGTCACTTAACCCTCCATTGCCCCATGTAAGCCGCATTGAGCCTGCCATGAGTGGGAAAGCGCGGGGTACAAATGTAACATAAATAAATAAATAAAAATAAACACAAAGGAATCCTGTTTAGAAGGAATGGTTCTGTGGAATCTTAGCGGAGATTGGGTGGCGATGCCGGTAATTGGAAACAAAACAGGAGCTGGGCAGACTTCTACGGTCTACACCCTGATCATGACTGAATAGATAGGGATGGGCTGGGGTGTAAATTTTAAGGGGCTTCGATGTTAGCTTCAGAACTTAGTATAAGAACAGTACTGGGCAGACTTCTGCGTTCTGTGCCCTGAGAAAGGCAAGGACAAATCAAACTCGGGTATACATATAAAGTATCACATACCATATAAAATGAGTTTATCTTGTTGGGCAGACTGGATGGACCATACAGGTCTTTATCTGCCGTCATTTACTATGTTACTAATTAATGAAGCACAGGAACATTAAGATGTTGTATAGAATGCCAATCCATTCCTCCTGCTTACACTTCTTAAATTCACTGCTACAAAGGGTACAATGATGTTATTCAGACAGATGGTAATTGTGATCTTGGTCAAGCCATTTAACCCTCCATTGCCTCAGGTGCCAACTTAGATTGTGAGCCCTCCAGGGACAGGGAAATACCCACTGTACCTGAATGTAACTCACCTTGCACTACTTCTGAAAAGGTGTGAGCAAAATCCAAATAAATAATAGTTACAGTTCAGTGAAATGTTAAACATAGACAAGTGCTAACATAGATATAAGACCAGTGGCGTACCAAGGGGGGTGCCGCGGCGCGCGCCTTTCAGCTGAGTTCGCTGACTTCGCTAACTTCGCTGCAGCTCCCTCTGCCCCGGAACAGGTTACTTCCTGTTCCGAGGCAGAGGGAGCTGCAGCGAAGTTAGCGAAGTCAGCGAACTCAGCTGACAGGCGCGCGCCGCAGCACCCCCCCTCCAGCGGCGTGCACCCGGGAGGGGTGTCATTTCGCCGGGGGGGAGGCCGCGCTGCACCCGGGGGGGGCATCGGCGCTCCGCCCTGTGTGTCATGCCGGCTAGGATCGCCACTGTATAAGACCTTAGCTGCTGTAGCCTTTTTACTCTGCCTGCTGCAGCACCATGTTTACAAAATGGCTGCTGAGACTTCCCACAGTAATCTCACCTCTCGCGAGACTACAGTAGGAGTCTCGGCAGCCATTTTGTAAACACAGTGGTGCTGT
Organism: Microcaecilia unicolor; assembly: GCF_901765095.1. NCBI lineage: Eukaryota > Metazoa > Chordata > Amphibia > Gymnophiona > Siphonopidae > Microcaecilia > Microcaecilia unicolor. Next base: position 34,649,946 of record NC_044042.1, on the reverse strand, counting down.
GCAACTAGAGAGAATAGTAGCACTGGTAGTGGGGCTGTAGTGTGGGGTGGTGGGCAACCAGTCAGAGCGTCTGGGCCCCCCTAGAGCCTCTGGACCCCCTAGAGCCTCTGGGCCCTTAGGCACTGCCTGGTTGCCCGAATGGTCATGTTATTTTGCACAGGTCCCAATTTATGCAATACCTAGTTACTAATAACTGGGGTTAACAGTAAAATAATTAACAGATGCCCACATTAATAACTTCCCCCCCTTAGATGATATTTCCAATATGTGGTATAACAAGAAAATAAATAATCTTGAAACTCGAACTGGATGAGGTGGAGAGAACCTGATTTTCAACATTGTTTCAGGTTTTTAAAAAAATACTAATAAATCAACAGCATAATAGCAAACAGGGCCGTTGTCAAGCTTTTTGTGAATATATGTGACACAGCTCGACCTTATGGACGTCAATGATACTGTCTGGATAAGATAAGTGTGAACATCTACTGTGCCTTTGTAAAATAATATTCAACTTGTGTGAAGTTTCAGCATCTCTTCAAAGATTTCATTTATGGCTTTTACTTTACCTCAGTGATATTATATTTATTTTGGATAATTTTTGATGATGACTGCAGTGTTTACTGATATAGTGGAATTTTTTTAGCATTGGTTGTGCATTGGAGTGTATGAGCATTGGACTTTGAGGTCTTTTTTTTTTTTCTCCACTTGTTTTTTTAGCAGTCATTTTATGGTGATTGATATCACCCATTATTATTGCATTCTCAAATTTGTTAGGTTCCCTAATTTCTGTTAAGAATTCATCATCTATCTGTTCATTCAGCCAGGTAGGTGATAAGACAATAGTATACCACCACCACCACCCCCCCCCCCCCCCACACACACACACACACACCCACACACCCACGCTATTTTCTTTCCCTTCACATAGGGAGTTTCTCTGTATAAAGATTCCACAGGACATTCTGTTTCTTCCAGAACTTTTATTCTGGTTGACTCAATGCCCTCTTTAACATATAGTGCCTGCTCTCCACCAGTTTGATGCATTTTATCATTGTGATATAATTTGTACCCTGGTATTTACAGAGGGGCATAATTAAACGAAAAAGTCTATCTCCATGGGCGTTTATCTCCGAGAACGGGTCCGTGAAGGGGCGGACCGAACCGTATTTTCGAAAAAAATAGACATCCATGTTTTATTCGACAATTTGTGAGCTGGGCGTTTTTGTTTTTCAGTGATAATGGAAAATGAAAGCGCCCAGCTCAAAAACGAATAAATCCAAGGCATTTGTTCGTGGGAGGGGCCAGGATTCGTAGTGCACTGGTCCCCCTCACATGCCAGGACACCAACCGGGCACCCTAGGGGGCACTTTTATAAAAACAAAAAAAAAGGTAAAAGAGCTCCCAGGTGCATAGCACCCTTCCCTTGTGTGTTGAGCCCCCCAAATCCCCCTCAAAACCCACTGCCCACAAGTCTACACTATTACTATAGCCCTAAGGGGTGAAGGGGGGCACCTACATGTGGGTACAGTGGGTTTGGGGGGGGGGGTTGGACGACTAAGCATTAAGCAGCACAATTGTAACAGGTAGGGGGGGATGGGCCTGGGTCCACCTGCCTGAAGTCCACTGCACCCCCTAACAACTGCTCCAGGGACCTGCATACTGCTGCCAGGGAGGTGGGTATGACATTTGAGGGTGAAAATAAAAAGTTGTGAAACATCATTTTTTGTGGTGGGAGGGGGTTAGTGACCACTGGGGGAGTCAGGGGAGGTCATCCCCGATTCCCTCTGGTGGTAATCTGGTCATTTAGGGCACTTTTTGGGGCCTTATTCGTGAAAAAACAGGGTCTAGGAAAAGTGCCCTAAATTCTAGCTACAAACGCATACTTTTTTTCCATTATCGGCGAAAGGCGCCCATCTCTCCTTGGCCGATAACCACGCCCCAGTTCCACCTTCGCCACACCTCCGACACGCCCCCGTCAACTTTGTACGCTTCCGCGATGGAGTGCAGTTGAAAACTCCAAAATCGGCTTTCCATTATACCGATTTATTCGTTTTTGTGAGATAAACGTCTATCTCCCGATTTGGGTCGAAATCTAGGCGTTTTTCTCTTTCAATTATAAGGTGGACAGTGTCCCATTGGTTATCCTACTTCCACTAGGTCTCGGAGATGCCTATTTATATCTACCTCCTCATTCATTTTAACGTTCCCATCTTATTTATTTAGGCTTCTAACATTTGTATAAAGCCATTTAAAAGTATGTGTTTTGTTTATATTTATAACCTGCTGAGGAGTTGACAGGGATAATTTGCAATGTTTTAACTCTGTTTGTTCTTTACTTAAAGCACCTGAGCTATTTTTGCCTTTCTTGCAACCTGTTTTGATAGTATCCTTCAGATATCTCACTTTGAATCAGGCACTCCTGAGTGACTACTGGCTTTCCCCCAGGTTCTAGTTTAAAAGCTGCTCTATCTCCTTTTCTAAACACTAGCACCAGTAGCCTGGCTCCACCCCAGTTAAGGTGGAATCCATCTTTTCAGAGCAGGTCCCCCTTCCCCAGAATGGTGCCCAGTTTCTAACAAATCTAACCCCCTCTTCCCTGCACCATGGTCTCATCCTGCCTTTTGAGCCCTGCATGTGAAATGAGGAGCATTTCTGAAAATGCTAGATTTCAACTTTTTACCTATAAGCCTACATTTGGCTTCCAGAACTTTCCTCCCACACTTTTCTATGCTGTTTGTTTCCAAAACCCCCTCCCATTCTTTCCTATGTTTTTGGTACCCAGATGTTTTAAGACAGCTATGCCCTCCCCAGCGCTAAAATCTAGTGTTGAGCAGCAGTGGTGTACCAAGGGCACAGCAGTGGGGGTGATCCGTTCCGTTGTGCATGCTGCAAGGGGGTGCAGGGAGCAGCTGCATGGCCGTCAGCTCTGCTGGTTCCCTGCTCCCTCTGACGTTACTTCCTGTTCCGGGATAGGGACCTGGCAGAGCCGACAGCCACGCAACTGCTCCCTTCACCCTCAGGAGCTAACAGCGATGCGCTTGGGGGGATGTAGGTGATGCGCTGGGGGGGGGGGGGGCACAGTGGAAATGTGCCCCAGGTGGTAGCTGACCAAACCAGATCTAAAAGGTTATCCATTATAGTGGCTGGCATCCTGAACCAGACACAGTAAAAGCATTATTGTATTCACACACTAATCTAAGACTATAAAATAAAATATCCCATGAGGTTGATAGTCAAAGTGATTTAACTGGCCAGAAACAGCTCCTGGCCAGTTAAATCACTTGTTCAGGGCTAACTGGTCATATTCAGTGGCAACTTAACCAGTTAGTGCCACTGAAAATATTCCGTTCGTGCCCAACTTACAACAGACTATTTCGAGGGCCTTCTGGGGGCAAAGTCAGCACTTGGCCAGTTCAGTGACAATATTTAACCGGCCAAGGACTGAAAACTGAGCATGCGCAGATGCCGGTATCATGGAGAGTAGTGTTTCCGTTAGTATCAGGAGGAAGTCTTCAGCTGGTGGAACTTAGAATCCCCACCAGCTACCACTAAATGTGTGCTACTGTTGGGTGGGCCTGTGCCCTAAGTGGGTGGGCCCTGGCCCACCCAGGCCCACCTGTGGCTACGCCTCTGCAAAGACTGTGCAAAAGTCAGTCCTATCGTAAGTGGTTGGTCATAGCTGGTTAAGTGCTGAATATCACACTTAACCAGCTATGGTTTCACTGGTTTTACAAACCCAGAAATGTAACAGTGGAGCTCAGACATAGACCTGCATTGAATTTCTGAGTATAATGCAGGTGAAGTCAGCAAAATAATGCTGCCAGCTATATATTGACCCCTATATATTCATTAGCCTCTAGATTTAAATCCAGATTATACCTCAACTGTATCACCTGAAAAAACTCTCTTCAATCTCACTGTCAGGGAAGGTAAATCTCACTCTTTGGGCCAAACCACCTGTGGTATCTCTGATTGACTGAACCAGGGACTTCCAGCATCAATAGGGGCAATTAAGTGTCTGGATGGAAAGTCTGAATCAATCCGTATGCAATATTACAGACAATGATGAGCATTTTCTCAGATCACTAGTCCTTTCCAGTTCCAAGTACTTTCTGACACGTTTGCTCTTGACTTCCATTATCTCTCCTGGTTAAAGCCCTGAGATCTGTGACCTCAGGTTCACCTATGTGTTCATGGTCTTTATTGAGGTGCCTGATTAATATGTGTGCTGCTTCTAGCTTACTAGGAGCAAGACTTGACAAGAGTGAAATCATTTCTCCCAGAGAACAAGAGGCTAAGTCAGTATTACTGAGTGTGTGCTTTATCTTTTTTCGAATGCTTGCCAGACTTGGAAGTTCGCAGTTCTCAATCAACTGCAGCTCTATCAGCTTCGTTTAGAAGATTCTGTTGACTCCTTCAACTTTAGATTTGAAGTGCTTCTGTGAAGCATGAAATATTGTAAAATCTGTGTTGCTGTCATGCTTTTCATATTGTTTTTCTTTATTGTGTGTCTAGTATTTGAGGGGGGTCTTTTATGAAGCGGTGGTGAGCCCAACTTGGGCTTACCGCTCGCTAATCTGGAACTATCGCCGGGCTACCAGAGCAGCGCTGCGGTAGTTCCCACCCCCAGCACACGTCACTTCCGGCGCTACAAAAATATTTTAATTTTTGTAGCACCAGTGTTTATCCAGTGGTAATCAGGCAATGGCGGTAAGGGTGGCGTACATGCTCCCCCCTGTAATGGCCACGTAGCAAGTGGTTCACTTGCCGCACGGCCATTTCTTTAAAAAAAAAAGACGGCCTTTTACCTGCTGCGGTAAAAGGTGCCTCAACACGCGTCAAAAGCACGCACTGAAGCCAGCGCAAGCTCCCTTTTACTGCAGCTTGGTAAAATGACCCTGGGTTTGTTTAATGAGAAATAACGTGTACTACAGGTGGAGTAAGAAATTTAAGCAAAAATATTATGGTGCAGCTCAGATAATTAAGGCAGACCTGTTTATTGATGCTGTAGCCCTTACTTTAGAAGCATCCTTATGTCTAAATGGCAGCATTTAAATGTCTGGCAAGGCAAAGAGTTCTAAAATTAACTTCATACAGAGGAAGAGAAAGGAGATACTATTTTCATACAAAAATATTCAAGTTTGGCCTTTCCACACTTTCAGCTTATAGCACGTGACTTCATTCTGGAAACAGCTTGCAGCTGTTTATCATTCAAAGACTTCTTTCCTCAGCTACAGCCGCAAACATGAACAAATCAGAATGTTAAAATTAGAAGGATAGAATCAATGAGGTTTTGGGGCAAAAATAGGTCAACATAGATTGAACAAGAATTTATTTATGGAAAATAGCAGAAAGGTGGATGGAGGGAGGATGGAAGTAAGAATATTGATATTAGTGTGTTGTTTCTACTGTTCTGCATGCCATTAATTCCATTTAGATAGTTGCTTTAAAATCATTAAAACATATTAAAACAGTGTCCACGGTTAATTGGGGGGTATTTCAAAAGAGATAGAAGGAAGAACAAAAAGTCCCACAAACAAAATGAACCAACAAAATGGGAGTAAACTATAAAGAATCCGATCAAAATATATCTTTTTTGAGAAAGCCCTCTGCTGATACTTTGTTGCTTGGATATTTCAAATGTCCATATGCCTAAACCAGTGATGGGCAACCTTTTGAGCTTGGTGTGTCAAAATTCACCAAAAAACCGAGCCTAACTCGGGTGGTGTGTCACTTCAAGAAAAATCACTGCTACTAGGAACGCCCCCGGGCCCCCCCTACCCGAGATCGCTGCCCACCCGAGGTTGTCGGGCCCCCCCTCCACCCGCTACCGGGCCCGGAACTAACCTTAAAGCCTCCTTTCACGTTGCAGCAAGCAGCAGCAGGGCAGACCTCTCCTCCTTCCTTCTGTGCTCCGCCCTCGCGGACGTTACGTCAGGCGAGGTCAGGACACGGAAGGAAGGAGTGGCCTGCCCTGCTGCTGCTTGCTGCGACGTGAAAGGAGGCTTTAAAGTTAGTTTCCGGGAGCGAGGAGGGAGGGCGGACCACACTGCGGCGGCGCCGCGTGTCATCCAAAATGGCTACGCGTGTCAGTGCTGACACGCGTGTCATAGGTTCGCCATCAGGGGTCTAAACAGTAACATCCACCCAGCTTCATTTATACATTTTCACATACTTTATTAGGGCTGGTGCATGGATACTAGGCTCCCTAGGTGAACCTTCAACCTTGTGCATCCTTCCTCAATTAGCCTCCTTCCTGAATTTTTGATAATTAAACTGTATCTCATGATCATCCCAACACCATCATTCCTCCTAGAACAGCCCTGTAAAATCACATTACTATGCCAGAAAGACACTCCACAGGGCTGCTGAAAACAGCAAGAAGTAATAAATGAAACAGACCAAGAGGGGCATAATCGAACACGAACGCCCATCTCCATGGGCGTCTATCTCCGAGACCGGGTACGTGAAGGGGTGGGACAAACCGTATTTCTGAAAAAAATGGGCGTCCATCTTTGTTCCGATCATACGGTTTGTGCCAGCCAAATGCATCAGATTTGTGCTGGGCGGTATCGTTTTTCAGCGATAATGGAAACCGAAGGCGCCCAGCTCAAAAACGAACAAATCCAAGGCATTGGGTCGTGGGAGGGGCCAGGATTCATAGTGCACTGGTCCCCCTCACATGCCAGGACACCAGCCGGGCACCCTAGGGGGCACTTGTAACAATTAAAAAAAAGTTAGCTACCTCTGAAGTCCATAGCTCACGTCCCTTGGTTGGGACCAAAAGCTGAGTAGATAAAATCTTTATTTCCAATGACCAGATCTAAAAGACTTGACACGGTTCTCTGTTTCGGTAAACGGTATGCCTGCCTCAGGAGTCAACGTATCTGTATCAACTGTGGATATTTTCAGTTGTGCAATCTTGTAGCTGAAAAGCTACCTTTGCTATTTAAAGAGGTCTTTTACAAAAGGCGTGTTAGCATTTTTAGTGCGTGCTAAACGCATATATTCCTATAGGTGTCTGTAGTGTTTAGCACATGCTAAAAACATTAGCGAGCCTACAGCACGACTCAATAAACAGGGCCCTAAGAGCCTTCTTCTATAAATTATTCTCCTAAATTTACAGTCCTAAATTTAGGAGCATAATTTACGCTTCTAAATTTATTCTCCTAAATTTACACTTATTAATTTAGGAGAATAAATTTAAGAGTATAAATTTAGGAGCATAACCATATTCATTGCCAGGGCATGCATGGCTAGTGACATTGAATATCCAAGTATGCCCGCTGACCTGGAAGTTAACCAGGCACTGGGTAGGTAATATTCAGACCAGTGTTTATGTATATGTTTATTTAAAAAGTTTATATACCGCATACCTTATGAGATGGTGTGTGATTTTATCCTTGTTATGAGTGTAGTAGATCTGTCCTTTTATTCTATGGAGTGAAGGGCACCTCTCTGACGAGGGGCAACCTCCGGTGCTAAACCAGAAAGGAGGCCCGGCTCTGGCACCTTTGTTATAGAGTTGCCCTTCATGTGTAAAGGTCGGCATGCAAACACTCCAGGCAATTTTACAAAAAGCTGTTTCTGCACCTAAAATAGATTTTACCCACAGAAGGGCCCTTTACAATTACCCCTTAACAGACTAGTATGAAAATGCTTCCATTTTCCTCAGGTAAAGGCCATGGCTGGAAAAAGCCCCAACTCACCTCCTATACACTGAAGCCAGATAATAAACCAAGCCATCTGTGAGAGGTAAAGAAGAGAGGAATATCAGAGGAGAAGGGCAGGGCACCATAAGGTTAAAAGAGACAAGAGTAAAAAGGAGATATAAAATCGCTATTTCTTAAACTATAAAACAGAGCGATAACAAACCATAACAATAAAAATGAGCTCAAAATCCCGACACAGCTATGTTTTGGTGAATTTCCTGCTTTGGGGAACATATACAAAGTAATAGAAATAAATACTAAAAAAAAATAATTCGATACAACAGTAACAAAAAGAAAGGCCAAGACAAACTATGAAATAGCACAGTAAACCCAAGTGGTCCAAAAAATGCAATGTTAGTTGTATTCAAATAAAATGTGAGGACGTCTGCAGACAGAAAAATACATTCAGTCCTTATCCAGCTGTCTGCTGAATTCCCGAGGTGATGAAGAGCATTGATCCAGAGGATGTCTATAGATTCAGCCTTCAGGATATCTGTTCTGCTGTATCGTGGCTGCATGTGTACTATGTCCAGCTATCCTTTTAATGGGGCACTAAATCCAGAGGCGCCAAAGCTAGTGAGATGTAATAGAAAGAATCAGTAAAGTTAAGCAGAAATGTGCAAGAGCACCAAAAAAAAATAAATAAATAAAGGTAGAAGACTAAAGAAGGGGAAGAAAAATACCACAGGGAACAACCACAGACCTTGCAATGAAGCCCAAATTGTCTGAGACCCACTAGTGGTAGGTATGGCAAATGGACCACCTAGGTCAGTGATTCCCAAACTTTTTTCTGTTTTTCATACACTGAGGAGCCCCTCCACTATACTAGAACCACATGTAGATCCCCAACCCACCAGAACCACACATAGACCCTCCACCCACCCGAACCACACATAGGCCCTCCACCCACCCCCTGGGCCTATTGTATTGTTGGTGGTCTAGAGGGGGAAGGAGCAATCCCCAGTCACTCCTGCCTATGCTGGTTCCACTGACAAATTGGCTGCTGAGACCTCTTGCAGCAGTCTCTTGGAGCCAGCATGGACAGAAGCAACTAAGGATTGTTCCTGCCCCAACTGACATGGAACCCCTAAAGAGAGTTCATGGAAAAACTGGAAATCACTGATCTAGGTGTGATTTCTATATAGGGGAGGAAGACACTGATGTCACTGCTGGGTATCAAGTGCTATCACAAAAAAATTGCTTGCCACCCCAGTTTCAGATATCATATTGGACCAGGGGCAACCCAAACCCTTACCTGATCTGATGGACTGCAGTTCTATGCTACCCTCCCAATCCTCCTCCTCACCACACAGCCACCACCCTGAGCTGGCAGCTGGAGAAGTGTTTAATCAAATATCTTCTCAAGCTGCCCTAGGGTCAATCTTGAAGTAAGAGCTGCATGATCTTACATAAGAACATAAGAATAGCCATACTGAGTCAGACCAATGGTCCATCTAGCCCAGTATCCTGTTTTCCAAACAGTGGCCAAGCCAGGTCACAAGTATCCGTCAGAAACCCAAATTATGGCAATACTCCATACTACAAATCTCAGGGCAAGAAGTTGCTTTCCATGTCTGCCTCAATAGTAGACTATGGACTTTTCCTCCAGGAATTTATCCAAACCTTTTTTAAACCCAGTTCATACCACATATAGGCACTGACTCCATGGGTGCTGTGGGTGCTCGAGCACCCCCAATATTTCACCCACCGGAAGTTCCCTTCGCCAGCCCAGAATTTTAAAAGTCCCTCCCTTCGAGTTCCGGGCCCTCTCCCTCCGAATTCAGGGTTACGGCGGCAGCAGCAGTGAACAGCGTGCAGGCTCGGCGCTTCAGCCTTCCCTTCTCTCAGCTCTGGTCCCACCCTTGCGGAAACAGGAAATGAGGGTGGGACCAGAGCTGAGAAAAGGGAAGGCTGAAGCGCCGAGCCTGCACGCTGTTCACTGCTGCTGCCACCGTAACCCCGACGAGGTAAGATGACTTTTAAAATTCGGAGGGAGGGGGCCCAGAACTCGAAGGGAGGGAAGGAGGGAGGGGGGACCCTGGAACTCGGAGGGAGGAGGGGCCTGGAACTCGGAGGTAGGGAGGATGGGGGAAGGAGGGGGAGGGGGGAATGCACCACCTGTAAAAAAAAAAAAATTCAGTACCCCCAATCATTTTGAAAAGTTGCCTCCTATGATACCACAAGACTGGCCCCAAGGCATCAAGAGATGACAGGTGATTAAACATTTCTCCTGATACTGGTGAGGGGGAAAGAGGCTGATGGAAGGAGGGAGTGAGAAGGGTGTATAGCCTGAAAGGGATAGGGTAAGAAGACTAGTGAAGGAGAAAAAGCATCTGGAGGGAGGGGATGGTAGGGAAAAATGGCCTTATGAAGGAGGTGGTATGAAAGGGGAGCAGGCATCTGGAAAGACAAGAAAGAGATAATGATTGGAGGAAGTACAAAAGTGGCATTGTGAGATTCAATGGTGAAGGGGAGGAATATGTAGAAGCTGATAAAGATAAGATGGAATTGCTTAACAAATATTTCTGTTCTGTGTTCAGAGCTGAAGGGCCTGGAGCAGGATCACAGAAGACAAACACAAATAGGAATGGAGGGGTGGTAGTCCATGAATGAATTTCAAAAGACTATGTTCATGTGGAACTAGCTAAAACTAAAGGTGAACAAAGCAATGGGGCTAGATGGCATACATCCAAGGGTATTGAAGGAACTTAGGAAAGTTCTAGCAGCTCCACTGGCTGACCTTTTCAATGCTTCTCTAGAGTTGGGAGTGGTCCCAGAAGACTGAAGAAGAGCAGATGTGGTCCCCCTCCACAAAAGTGGAAGTAAGAAAGAGGTTGGAGACTACAGGTCAGTAAGTCTGACTTCTGTGGTAAGTAAATTAATCGAAACTTTTTTAAAACAGTGAATAGTTAAGTTTTGGAATCCAATTACAGGATAGAGGCAACATGATTTCACTAAAGGCAGGTCTTGTCGGACAAATCTGATTAATAAATAAACTGAGTGCCTTTGGTATGGGCCCTAAAATGACTGACTGGGTTAGGAACCAGTTGAATGGAAAGCGACAGAGGGTAGTGGTAAATGGAGCTCATTCTGTAGAAAAGGATGTTACCAGTGGTGTGCCACAAGATTCGGTTCTTGGGCCAGTTCTTTTTGTTTTGTTTTGTTACATTTGTACCCCACGCTTTCCCACTCATGGCAGGCTCAATGCGGCTTACATGGGGCAATGGAGGGTTAAGTGACTTGCCCAGAGTCACAAGGAGCTGTCTGTACCTGAAGTGGGAATCAAACTCAGTTCCTCAGTTCCCCAGGACCAATGTCCACCACCCTAACCACTAGGCCACTTCCATTTAACATTTCTGTAAGCAATATTGCTTAAGGGATGTCTGGTAAGGTTTGCCTCTTTGCTGGTGATACCAAAACCTTCAATAGGGTCAACACCCTTGATGGTATGGATAACAAGAGGAAGGACTTCGAGAAGCTAGATGAGTTTTCTGGAATTTGGCAACTTAGATTTAATGCTAAAAAATGCAGGGACGTGCACTTGGGCTGCAAAACCCCAAGACATTGGTACAGTTTAGGGAGTAAAGAAATTTTTTGCACAAATGAGGAGCAGGACTTGGGTGTGATTGTATATGATGATCTTAAGGTGGCCAAACAGGTAGAAAAGGTGACAGCAAAAGCTAAAATAATGCTTGGGTGCATAGGGCTATGGGGACAAAAACCCTACATAGCACTATTCAACATTACCAACCTGACATTAAAAATACATACTCTAGCTAACTTCGATTTTCTTGCAAAGGCCTGTTGTCCTTATGGGCCTTAGACTTGTGTGCAGACAAGACACTGCCAAGATTGCAGATGACAAGACGAATAACAACTGCACATGGTTTATTGGAACAAGGACTTCATGGTCAAAACAACCCGGCCACATGACGCATGTGGCACAGTGTTTTGCTTCCCCAAATCACAACATTGGGAACCAACAAACTTGTTATTCCAGACTTTGAGGCTTGTTTCACCCAAGAAATGGTATAAGAACCGCTGGAAAGACATGAAGTTATCTGGAGCAGTTATCCAAAGAGCTGTTGACTGGAGAACAGATGACAACAGATCCAAGCTGCCATGCCATGGAGACATCCTAAGCTTGTTAAACATGGCTGTGCCTTCACCTCCTGCCATCATCATTCCTTCTCCATTCTCAACAGCTCCCTGTTAGCATCCATCTCCGGTGTTCGTGAGAGATCCTTCATCTCTGGTCACATTGTGAGGCATATTTTCAAAGCACTTAGCCTTCCAAAGTTCCATAGGCCTCTTTATCTGCCTACATTTTTCTCTGTTCCTATGTAAAACAGAGCAGAAACTAGACCAGGATTTGACCAGGAAAACCACCATGCCTGCTGTTGGACATATTTACTTAAGGTGGGAAGTAATCATACTCTTTTTTAACATTGTTTCCAGATGCCAGGAAGACTGTATCAGTCAATCCCTAAATAACAATCTCTCCCAGACTGCGGCACAAGCATCATCAATCAAACCAATGACTAGTGTCATTAGAAAAGTATCACAGCCAAAAAAGCTAATAGGCTCACATCTTGTAATGAATTCATCTAGTTTCTTAGGCTAGCAGGGAGAGGGTCTCTGGAGTGGAGGAGTAGCCTAGTGGTTAGTGCAGTGGCCTGAGAACCTGGGGAACTGGGTTTAATCCCCACTGCAGCTCTTTGTGACTCTGGGCAAGTCAATTAACCCTCCATTGCCTCAGGTACAAAATAAGTACCTGTATATAATATATAAACTGCTTTGCTTGTAACCATAGAAAGGCAATATATCAAGTCCCATCCCCTTTCATTGTGAACTTTATTTTCACTGATTTAGCCTTAGTGTGAAATAAACCCCTCAAAGAACGCTACACAGGATGAGTGTGAACCTTTCAGATTTGACCACTAAGTAGCATCGAGTAAAGCTGGTACCTGAATGGGAGACCACCAATGAAGCCTGACTGTAGAAGAAGTAGCCTAATGGTTAGTGCAGTGGGCTGAGATCCTGAGGGAGTGGGTTCAATTCCCACTGCAACTCCTTGTGACCCTGGATAAGTTTCTTAACCCTCCAATGCCCCAGGTACAAAAAAAAAAACCCTTAGATTGTGAGCCCACTAGGAATAGAAAGAATATCTGCATATAATATGAACATTTAGTAGTGCTATAGAAATGATAAGTAATAATAACAAGAACAGACTGACAAGAAGGTTAGAGTCATGTGTGGGCTACAGTCAACCAAATCATTAAAAAATAGACTGGCACTTGCTGTTACCAATACATAACAAAACAGCACCTACAAGAACATCCACTCAGTCTTTCCAAAAACATCATGTTCCCTCCCAGCCAGCACACAAGGATAACATTTTCTTTTTTAATGTGAAATGTATTTTATCGAAACTTGCAAGCTAATGCAAAACAGCAGATTTATAGCATCCATACATTAAATGAGAAAAAATAATTACTTAAACAAAGTACAATCTCCATATTTATATTTAAACCCACCCAACCTGCCCACCTCAAGCCTTATCCCCTTTATATCCAAAATAAGATAGTCTTTGTGTCCAAAGAAAGAAGATACTTACTATGAAGCTAATAGGAATTTCCATGTTACCCAACAATTAAAAAGAAGCCTTACTATAGCAGTAGTTGCCATTTATGATTTGAAGAGATTGGTTTCTTATATCTTCTCGTAGTTATAGAGGTAATTTCATAAGGCTTCATCACCTGAAAAATGGGCACCCGATTGAAATAAACTCAAATTAGCAACACAAAAAGCAATCAGGTAAGAATCATCAAAAGTTCCTATACAAATGATTAATGTAAGAATAATATTTAATCACATCCACATATAAAAACATGTAAAGAATTAAAAATCATACAATTCTGCGGGTTGCCACAGAACATAAAGAATGTTCATAGAAATTAAATCTCTATCCAGTGCATTAATCATTTATATATGAGCACATTTGAAGACTCTAACCTGTGGATATCCTGAAAACCTAACTGGCTTGGTTCTGAGGAGTGGTTTCAGAACCCCTGTGCTAAACTAATGTCATAAACCCTAGAAAGCCATAAGCACTGCCTGGACATACAAAATGTATGCAGTGTGTGTGGGAGTGGGGACTCAAAAACTGACAAATCTTTTTAATATCAGCCCTAACATTGACATTCGCACTTCAGTCAGTCCCTTTCACACATTCCTGCTAGTAAATCAAATAACACCATAACACTTTCTTTGGAATAAAATTTGGCTGCAGCTTTATTCACCAAACATCAGTAAATCTCAACCTCACTTAACATTGTCTTTGTAACATATAAATCTTTTTTAACCAGGTTAATTGCCCATAGCGGTTCAATACTGTTAAGCCATTCGGTAACGAAACTGGCTCACTTTCCCCCACATAATCCCTCTTCTCCCCATGTGACTTACGGTGCCATCAAGCCACATCTTACTCATGGCGGTGCCGCCCCCAAGTTCTTTTCATTCCATATATTTCACAATATTCCTTTAACCGCCTCTGGTGCTTTTTAACCCCTCAAACAGGCACCTTTTGTAAAAGCTGCTACCATTTCCGAACTACCCCCAACCCCCTCTAACCTCTCCCCGTTAAACTACCTTGCACCCCTTCCGTACCTCTCCAATGCATACATCGGGCGGGCTGGGAAAGGGCATCAAAAAACCCCTTCTATCCACCCTCACCCTCTCCAACCCTCCCACATAATGTCTTTTGCGCGCCAAACCCTTCTTACCCTATCTAATCCTCTCCCCCTTCCACCAATCCCCTTCCTTCTTCTTTAACCAATCCCTTTCCTTTCCCTCCTGTTGCTAACCTGCCTATCCTCCTCTGCCCTGCCCACCACCCTCACTTTCCCCTTATTTCAACCACCTATGCCCTTCCATACTTGACTGACTTTTGCCTTCAGTCAATGTTATTACCCCCACAGCTTAGGCTGTGAGGGTTCCCTTATAGGGAACTACGGAAAACACCTATTAACTGGTTTTTATACTTGTGTCACTCCTTTGAATATTTCTTCCTTGGAGAAAGTTTTTCTCCTACTCCAGACATCCAGGCAATGTAACTGTTCATCTTGCTTGCCTTTGCATAAGGTGGATCTGGATTTGAATGCCAAAAGCAGCAGGTTCTAAAATACAGATTGATGAAGTTCTGTTGAAAGCACTTATCTCAGATTTCAAAAGCAGGGCTGGTACACATCTGAGATGCTTCTTATCTCAAAAGAAGACAAATGAGATGACTCTTATCTAAAACAGTCTTGCAGAACCTTATTAACATTGATTGTAGGACAGTAAAATGCAGCTGAAATCTGTGAAATGGTTTTTATTTAGGCATTTATACAGTGCTCTGAATCATTTCAAAAAGGTACGAGACCCTTCCCTAAAGGAAATAGAATCTAAGTTCCAATCTGAGGCAATAGAAGATGTGGAGGACAGTTTTCCATGGAACTTGCTCAGGTGATTAACCCCCTCATTCTTTAACTTGACACCTACTGTTAGGCATCAAGGAGGAAATTCTATATATGGCGCCTAAAAAATTGGGGCTGAAAAAAAAACGCTCTTAGCGCTGTTCTATAAAACTCACCTAAAGTTAAGCATGGTTCATAGAATACATGTAGCACCCATTTGATCACATCCATTTACATTAACTAAAGCCTGGTGTAAGAACACGAAACTAATTTAGGTGTGGATCGGACATATTCTATAACACTTCACACAAATTTTAGGAATGCCCATGACCTTCCCATGCCCCTCCCATGGCCCCACCCCCTTTTGAGATCCACAGGGTCCATTTTACATGCATTGCTTTATAGAATATGCTTAGCTAGCAATGCATAAAAATCCTAATTAGCACAGATAATTGCTTGTTAGCATCCAATTATCGGCACTGATTGGCTTTATTACCCAATTAGCAATCTCATCCATCCCCGCCCACCCCCTGTGCTAAAGTAACCTGACTTGTGGTAAAATAACTCAAGTTAGCAGTAGCCCATCTCAGTGCTTATGGGGATTTCAATGCTATCAACCATATCCATTCATTTTTAATTGCCATGGCACAAGGAAAGGATAGGTAGGCTGGCCTGGCACTACACTTCCATGAGAACCCGACAGAACCTGCATCCATCCCGCAGGACCCCCACAGGACTTATGTCCATCCCGGAAGGAGTCCCGTGGACCTGGAGGTGATTCTGCAGGAGTCCCGCGGAAACTGCGGGATTCCCGCTAATCCTGCTCCCGTGCAGCTCTCTGCTTCCAACTTGTACTCAATTGGGGGGGGGGGGGGAAGGTTCTAATTTATAAAAGAGCTACAAGCATCTTCTGGGCCATTTTACAACTCATTTGTAAGCTGAAACAGCAGCTGCAGGGAAGGCAACATGTACCATCTGTGCGGAGCGGGGAGAGGTTGAAAAGACTTAAATCACTGCTAAAGTGAACAAAAGAAGCTTTTAAGCTTTCAGTGCAATTAAAAAAATAAAAAGTTCAATGGTAATGCAAGTCTAGCCGGGCTAAAAAGATACAAATAATGAAAGAGCCAGGAATGGGCTCATCCTGTTGGGCCTGTGAATGGAGATTGAGCACTCCCAGCTCCCAAGAGAGAGCTCAGTTCATCACACAGGGCACCTTTGAATGGAGCACCAAAGGCAGCTATAATCCTTGTCTTCCTTTGTGAGCACTGTGGTTGGAATTTGCAAGCTGGAGGAAGGGGAAGGACTAGCCGCCGACAGGGCAAATTAATTTCTCCCTCTCCAGCTTACACAGTTCCAAGAAGCATTATTTTACTACAGTGCCCGAACAGAGCACTAATGTATATTCTACCACTTCTGTTGAATTCCTTTTGCTGCTGTCTGCCTGGCAATTGTGTAATGCAGCATGATCTGTGCGATTATGTACATGGGGTAATTTGTGTTCTTGTGGGCACATCTAGGTATTACCAGCTGGTGCCTTGAATCAGATCAGCATTCTGGAGCCCTTGTGCTGTGCTGCTGGCAGGGAAAGTGTGCCTGGGTGAAAAAAGAACAGCCTGTCATTTAGTACACTAGTACAGTGCTCTGAACAGTGTTGTAAAACCAGAAAAGCACACAAAAAATCTCTTCAGAAGCAGAGTCTACCGAGCCACCGTACTGCATTAGTTAATGGGGGAGGGGTGCAATTTCCAGTAGTAGAAATACATATTGAGGGACATTTTCGAAAGAAACGTCTAAGTCAGAATTTGGACGTTTTACAAAGACGTCAAAATTCGGAGGCAGGGAGAAGGTCATTTTCGAAAAAAGATGGGTGTCCATCTTTCGTTTAGAAATACCAAGGACGTCCTTAGATTTGGACGTCTTTGAATTTCGGCGATTTTCGAAACCAAAGACGTCCAAGTCAAAAACGTCCAAATGCAAGCCATTTGGACATGGGAGGAGCCATCATTTGTAGTGCACTGGTCCCCCTGACATGCCAGGACAGCAGTTGGGCACCCTAGGGGGCACTGCAGTGGACTTCATAAAATGCTCCAAGGTACATAGCTCTCTTACCTTGTGTGCTGAGCCCCCTCAAATCCCCCCCAAAACCACTACCCACAACTGTACACCACTACCATAGCCCTTACGGGTGAAGGGGGCACCTAGATGTGGGTACAGAGAGTTTCTGATGCGTTTTGGAGGGCTCACTGTTTCCTCCACAAATGTAACAGGTAGGGGGGGTATGGGCCTAGGTCCACCTGTCTGAAATGCACTGCACCCACTAAAATTGCTCCAGGGACCTGCATGCACTGTCATAGACCTGAGTATGACATCTGAGGCTGGCATAGAGGCTGACAAGTAATATTTTTAATAATGTTTCTTGAGGGTGGGAGGGGGTTAGTGACCACTGGGGGAGTAAGGGGATGTCATCCACGATTCCCTTCAGTGGTTATCTGGTCATTCTGGGCACCTTTTTATGCCTTATTCGTAATAAAAACAGGTCTGGGTGAAAAAGAGATCTGGGTGAAAACGTCCAAGTTTTACTCATGGATGTCTCTGCTTTTTTCCATTATGGGTCAAAGACATCCAAGTTTGAGGAACGCCCAAGTCCTGCCTTCACCACGCCTCTGATACGCCCCCTTGAAATTTGGATGTCCTTGCAACGGACTTCAGTTAGAGACATCCAAAATCGGGTTTCGATTATACCGATTTGGATGTCTCTGAGAGATGGATGTCCAAGTACCGATTTATGTCACTTTTTGGACGTCCATCTCTTTCGAAAATGAGCCTGATAACTTAGATAGCCAGCTAAGAACATAAGAATGACCATACAGGGTCAGACTAATGGTCCATCTAGCCTAGTATCCTGCTTCCAGTAGTGGCCAATCCAGGTCACAAGTACCTGGAGGAAACCGAATTAATAGAACCATTCCATGCTACCTATCCCAGGGCGATCAGTGGCTTCCCCCATGTCCATCTCAATAACAGACTATGGACTTTTCCTCCAGGAACTTGTCCAACCCTTTTTTAAACCCAGATACGCTAACCACCGTCACCACATCCTCCAGCAATGAGCTTCAGAGCTTAACTATTCGTTGAGTGCAAAAAATATTTCCTCCTATTTGTTTTAAAAGTATTTCCATGTAATTTCATTGAGTGTCCCCTTGTCTTTGTATTTTTTGGAAGAGTAAAAAATCAATTCACTTTTACCTGTTCTACACCACTCAGGATTTTAAAGACCTCAATCATATTCCCCTTCAGCTGTCTCTTTTCCATGCTGAAGGGCCCTAACCTCTTTAGCCTTTCATCATATGAGAGGAGTTCTATCCGCTTTATCATTTTGGTTGCTCTTTGAACCTTTTCTAATTCCGCTACATCTTTTTTAAGATACAGCGATCAGAACTGAATGCAATGCTCAAGGTGAGGTTGCACCATGGAGTGATAAAGAGGCATTATAATATTCTTGGTCTTGTTTTGCATCTGTTTCCTAATAATTCCTAGCATCCTGTTTGATTTATTGGCTACCGCCATTGCACACTGGGCAGAAGGGTTCAGCATATTGTCAACAATCTTTTTCTTGAGTGCTGACTCCTAAGGTGGACCCTAGCGTTAGTAACTATGATTCAGAAACATGTCCTCAGAATGCTGTTTCTGAGCAGGGGCATCACTAAGTCACAGCATCATTTTTGGTCTCCACATCTCAAAAAAGATATAGTGGAATTAGAAAAGGTACACAGAAGAGTGACAAAAATGATAAAAGGGATGGGAGGACTTCTGTTTAAGGAAAGGCTAAAGAGTCTATGGCTCTTCAGCTTGGAGAAGACATAGCTGAGGGGAGAGATGATAGAGATCTATAAAATATTGAGTGAATCACTTGTTTACTCTTTCCAAAAATGCAAGGACTAGTGGGCATGCAATGAAACTTCTACAAGTAAATATAAAACAAATCATAGAAAATATTCAATGTGTAATTAAACTCTGGTATTCATTGCCTGAGAATGTGGTAAAAAAAAAGTTAGCATAGCAGGGCTTAAAAAAGGTTTGGGACAAATTCTTACAAGAAAATTTCATAAGCTATTATTAAAATGGACTTGGGAAAATCCACTGTTTATTCCTGGGATAAACAGCATAAAATCTGTTTTTACTCTTTTGGGATTTTGACAGGTACTTGTGACCTAGAATGGCCACTGTTGGAAATAGCTTACTGGGCTTGGTGGGCCTTCGGTCTGATCCAATATGGCAATGCATATGTTCTTAAAAGTCCCAGAACTCAGGCCCATAGGCACAGCCTGCCCTAAGTCAAATGAAGTGACTCTATAGGGTAGTTACTTGAGTAGAAAATGCAAGGAATTGTTCCTTCCAAATATATAGGCTTTCTTGACACTATCTGTTCATTGTGATCAAAGGATTCCTATTTCATTTAGGTATCCCTCTCTGATGCAATTCTGAGTGCAGAGTCAACCAAGCCATGGCATCCTGTCAGACAGGTCATAGGGCACTCGGACAGGGCAGGCACCCTTCAAGTCCTGCATGTAAGTCCCCCTTCCTACAAGGTCATTGAAATTCAAAAATTAAATTCCACACTACCCCTGCAGCCAGCTTCACCCCCATCTCCCAGTCAGATAACCACCTTCCAACTCCAAGCTGCTTCCAGTCTCTGTCGGTGTCCCCACCCCTTTTAACTAGTTCCGATTTGTGCTAACTAGCACCACATCTTCAAAACAGCCTAGCAGAGTATTTGAACTACTACTACTACTATTTAGAATTTTTATAGCGCTACAAAGCATACGCAGCGCTGCACAAACATAGAAGAAAGACAGTCCCTGCTCAAAGAGCTTACAATCTAATAGACAAAAATAAAGCAAGCAAATCAATTAATGTGTAGAGGAAAGAGGAGAGGAGGGTAGATGGAGGCGAGTGGTTACAAGTCAAAAGCAATGTTAAAGAGGTGGGCTTTCAGTTCTCCTCCTCTTTATCATTCACGTGTCCAGGTTTGATCCATGTATGCTTCCTGGAATAATACTTTATATTTCCCACTGTACTTGTACACTTGCATTCTCAAAATCTGATCACAACCGTCTGGGAACTCATATGCTTTGGCCATAAAATCCAAGAGAAATAGCATACTGAGGTTGGTGGTCTTTGTTGCATCAGGTGGCTGCATGTCTTGCAGTGTTGGAAGGCAACAGTAGCTCTGGGGATGGCACCAACAGAGACAGAAGAATGAAATTAGGGGTATAAGTCCTATATTCCCTCTCTCATGGTGCCCTTGAGCCAGCTGATAAAGGACTGCACTTGCCAACACATGTATTTTTTGGTAAAGAAGCTAGTTCATTTTGCATAGCTTGGTTATGTTGAAAATCGAGGCTGTCTGTGTCCCTAAGGACTGGAGTTGTGCCGCTCTGCTTTGCAGTGTAATGCTTCAAAAATGCAACTTATGGCCATTCTGTGCCGAGGACCTGACAACCCCTTTCTGACACACAGATTTGCTGAATGCTCCCACGGAACTGAGAGGAGGACGGCAGTGTTATTAAAATTACATTTGGATAAGCGATACACAAAAAATTGAGCAGCCTAAGATCCCAGAAAGAAAGAGAGAGAGAGAGAGGCAGAGGCACATGGAATAGGAAAGACAACTTTCTTTCAAAGTCATTTACATAGGTAAACAGACAGTCTGAAAACTGCCCTCTTTCAAAGCAATGAAATGCACTAGTGGCATTCTGTAGTGTGCATACTTTAAGACATTTGGAGGTAAAATTCCCAGGGGTGTGTTTAGGGCAGGATCAGAAAATAACCAAGGGAGATTGCCTTATATACATTCTGCCTCTACAAAAATCTGAAATAGAATTAGCAAGTGGGTAAAAGAGGGAGAATAGAAGGCTAGGGAGGTGATGAGAGTGGGAGTTGGAAAACTGATAGGTATAGGAAAGTGAGAGGACTGGGGGATGAGAAAGACAGGTGAAATCTAGCTAGGAAGAGGACAGAAATGGAGAGAAAAAAAGGAAAAGGTCATTGTCGGTCAAATATGGCAGAGGAAGTGAAGACAAGAGAAGAAAATGGAAAAGAGACCCTGGAAAAAGAGTTATGAGAAGACCAAAAGAGAAAAGTGGAAAAGAGACCAGGACCAATATCATAAGAAAAATAAAATTCCAAAAGAATTGACAAAAAAAAGCATTTTATTTTCAGCTTCCTGATGACATCGGGAAGATGCTGTGCTTCTCTTATGTCCTTGTAGTCTGTGTGAAGCAGGAGAATGTGTATTCTGCTTTTCTCAATGTTGCACTGCACACAGAGTCTAACATAGTAACATAGTAAATGACGACAGATAAAGACCTGAACGGTCCATCCAGTCTGCCCAACAAGATAAACTCATTTTACATGGCATGTGCTACTTTAAATGTAAACCCGAGTTTAATTTGTCCCTGCCTTTCTCAGGGCACAGACTGTAAAAGTCTGCCCAGCACTGTTCCTGTACTAAAAGTTCTGAAGCTAACATCAAAACCCCTTAAAAGTTACACTCCAGCTCATCCATAACTATTCAGCCCCGATCAGGGTGCAGACCGTAGAAGTCTGCCCAGCATTGGTTTTACTCTCCAATTACGGGAGTCACCACCCAATCTCTGCTAAAATTCCGTATATCCATTCCTTCTAAACAGGATTCCTTTGTATTTATCCCACACATGTTTGAATTCCATTACCGTTTTCATCTCCTCCACCTCCCGCGGGAGGGCATTCCACATATCTACTATCCTTTCCGTGAAAAAATACTTCCTGACATTACTCCTGAATCTGCCCCCCCCCCCCCTTCAACCTCAATTCATGTCCTCTAGTTCTACCACCTTCACAAGGTTTCCATTTCAATTTGTCTTCACAGATCTATTTCCAGTTTGCAACACTTTATTCTGTATTTGACTAGGATCTGTGGTCTGTGATCAAAGTATTACATTTTGCCAAGCATGGGGATCTGTAGCAGACTGGCATGTTCTGGCTTCTCCAGAGCAAATCTGTCCCCGTACTTTATATTAGTGTAGAAATATGGAGAAGGGAAATATTACAGGGGGGAAGAGGGGAATTGAAAAAAAAAAACGTAGAAGTGAGGAGGGGGGATGAAAGAAAAGATCATGCTGCTGGGGGAGGAAGAAGAGTATTGAGCACAATTTGGATAAGTTTGCATGAGGATCAAGTAGTGCGGACAAGAAAGCAGAGAAGCACTGATTCAGTCTTAGGCCCAGATGCACAAAACCTAACGAGCCCACAACTTGCGTTTTAAACTGGTTCCAGCCAGTTTAAAACACAAGTAGTTCACCCCGGGCATGCACTAAGGGCATTTTCCCTGCCACGGTAGCAGGCAACGAAAACGGAATGCAAATGTTTGAAAAGCTATTATAATGAGCTGCAGTACCGTTGCAGCCCATTATAATCAGATGCACTACCGTTTTTCCGATTCCCTTACCATAGGAACCGTAACGAGATATCTGACCTCTTGTTAGGGCTCCTGTGAGGGAATCGGAAAGGAAAAGGGCCCCCAAAAAAGGTAAAAAAGAAAAAAGCAGGGAGTGCATGTGAGGGGCGTCCTTTAAGGACGTACTCTCCCTGCGCTTCTGAGAGACGTTGTTTTTTTTTTTTTTTTTCAGTTTTTTGTTCTGCCGGCGCTCGTGTTTTTTTCCCCCTTCTTGAGAGTCTTCGCCGCGCCACTTACCCCTCCACAGCGAAATTTTTCTATTTTCCTGGTTGCCGGAGAATCGGGACGTCCCTTTAGATTAGGCTCCTCTTCCTGGTCTCTTCAGCCAATCAGAGCGCGTTTCGCTGACAACAGCCAGCTAAGCCCAGGTACCGAAGGACTAGAGAATGCAAGTAGCTCATTTGCATTCCCTATCGTTGATGCATTCCCGTTCCCTACCGATTCGCTATGGAATCGGTAGGGAACGGGAATTACCAATGTCTTTCATGCATCTGGGCCTTAGTTCACTGCCTACCTCTATATGAAACTGGTGTAACTCTGGCTTCTGATCTAGAAGGATCGTGGAGAATGCATGCAATCATCAGCTTCCTGGAGTTTCTGAATGTCAGGTGTGGGCTGCAATGGGGATAGTTTAAATGGAGTACTCAGGAGAGGGAGAATAGAGAGACAAAGGTAATTAAGCTGACAAATCAAGTTAAATCAAATTAGCTTGCCACAGCCTCTTTGGCTGCATGGCCCATTTACAAAGAAAGCAAAAGGTTATTCTTGAGTGTGGATGCCAGGCTTTGTCAGTTTACTTTAACTGTGTTTTTTTTCCTAGTACTGAGCTGGATGGAAACTGGATCTTCTCAACAGCTTTGTTTTCATGCTTTTTGTCTTAGCTTTGCTTAGTCTTCTGTGAAATTGTTTTCTCTGCAGTGGACGAGTTTCTCCATCTCCAATAATCTGACAGTGAAGGAGTCAGTGGACCAGAGTAGAGAAAGTGCCAGGGCCCCTAGCCAACCTCAGAGCATATTATCTTTCCACCAGGAAGTACTGTTTCTTGCAAAGACACAAAAAAAAGGGGGAGGGGGGGAGAGGATAGTGGGCGGTAACAAGGGTCACTGGTATGTATATAAGATGCAGGAAGGAGAGAAGACTGGGAACAGGCATGCTTACTTCAGGTCTCCCATTACTGCACTCACCTGGGGGTTGTAAGTAGTTGGTTCCTTCCCCCTCCTTATCTGTCTCATTAAGTACTTATAAGCCCACTGCTAAGAAACAAAAACACACAGTGTCCTGGTAAAAATAATAGCAGTCCTGTCCCTGGTTTGTGTAGACATCATAAGAAATGTCCAGCTTTCCCTGGGCAATTCACTGCCTTTTAGACACTATTGGGCTCATTTTCAAAGCAGAAAAATGTCTAAAAACGGGGATAAAGCAGCATTTGGATGTTTTTCTCACAAAAACGTCCAAATCAGTATTTTCGAAACCTATTTTTAGATGTATTTCCATCAGAAGTGCGTCCAAATCTCAAGGGGGCGTATCAGGGGCGTGTTCAGGGTGGGCCTTGGGCGTTCCTGAGTCTTAGACGTTTTTCAGCCATAATGGAAGAAAACAAAACCGTCCAAGACTAAAACTACGACGTTTTGAGCTAGACCTCTTTTTATAATAAATAAGGCACAAAAAGGTGCCCTAAAAAAAACAGATGACCACTGGCAGGAATCAGGGATGACCGCCCCTTATTCCCCCCGTGGTCACTAACCTCCTCCCACCCCCCAAAAAATGTGATGAAAAACATTACTTGCCAGCCTCAGATGTTATACTCAGGTCCATTAGAACAGCAATGCAGGTCCCTGGAGTAGTCTAGTGGTGGGTGCAGTACATTGCAGACAGGTGGACCCAGGCTTCTACCTCCTTGTGGAGGAAACTGTGAGCCCTCCAAAACTCACCAGAAACCCACTGTACCCCATATAGTTGCCCCTTCACCCATAAGGGCTATGGTAGTGGTACACAGTTGAGGGTAGTAGGTTCTGGGGGGCTCAGCAGACAAGGTAAGGGAGCAATGGTGAGATGTGTACCTGGGAGCATTTTATGAAGTCCAATGCTCCCTAGGGTGCCCTATTGCTTTCCTGGGATTTCAGGGGGACCAGTGTACTAAAAATGCTGGCTCCTCCTACATCCCAATGGCTTGATTTTGTACATTTTGCACTTGGATGTTTTTGGGGGGGTTTTTTCAAAAATGGACCAAAAAAATAAAACATTCAAATCACAAAACCTTCTATTTTTGAAAAACAAAAGATAGACGTTTTTCTTTTTTTGAAAATGACCTTCTTTGCTATTCAGATTTTGGACGTTTTTTGCAAAACATCCAAAGTCGGATTTAGACATCATATCAAAAATGCCCCTCCACATCACAGAGATTGAGAAGAGTTGTTGTTTTTTTAATTGAGAGTTGTACTCTGTCGTTTATTCACTGATTCAGCAGATTTCTTGCGCATGCCCTAGTTCTCTCTACACTAGGCTATTGCAATGCTCTCTTGTGTGGTGTGACCCACTGGCAGTTGCACCACTTGCATTTAATGCAGCTGTGCATTTACTTACAGGAACTGGACATACTGAGCATAGTACTCCCTCCTTATGAGATGAGACTTGGCTCCCTGTCTCATACCGAAGTTGTTACTGTTAATATCTAAGGCTTTCTCTTACAGAACTCCAATTTACTTGACTTCTTTTTTGCTGCCCTATCCTCCCCCATGGATGCTTCACTCCTCTCAGGACCAGCTGCTTCATATACCCCCCGCTTTCCTAAGACTAATAAACAAAATAAATAAATAAACTTAAAACTCACTTGTTTCGTCAAGGATTTGGGATCTAGGTGTTGGGTTGTTGTCTGATGGGGGGGGGGGGAGGATGGTCTGATGTGCAGCAGAACTGATTTCTGGCTTTTCTTTTTTCCTGTTTTAATTATTGTAGTTCTTTTCTTTGCTTTATTGATATTTGGAATTATAAACTGCTCTGATGGTTTCTCCCTTGAGCGGTATATTAAGAGAGTAATAAACTTGAAACTTGAGGTGATGAAGGCATGGTCAGGGACCACCTCTCTTCAGAGATGCTGCTGGTATAGTGAGGTACACTCATCTGTACTTGGAGGTGATGCAGATACAGCGAGGCATACCAGTTCCTCCACTACAATATTTCAGGTATGGTGACTATTAACACCCAACACAATATAGAAAGGATGCAGGTATAGTAAGGAACACCAGAAGAAATGCAGGATAATTGTCTCTCTCTTGGGGGGTGTTGCAGACACAGTAAGGAACACCCAGCGATCCTCTCAGGTGATGCAGGTACAGTGAAAAACATAAGTCTCTCCCCAGAGATAATGCAGGTGTTGTTAGGGATACCTGTCCTTTCCTGGATAGGTAAGGTGAGGGACCTCCATCCTTCACCAGAAGGAATGCAGGTATGGTGAGGGACACCCATCCCTCCCTAGTTGTGATGCAGTTATGATGAGATTCCCTCCTTCCTCAAAGGTTGTAGAGTCACAACAGATGATAGAGCACCATGGTTAATGTGGGAAAGAGCGGGGTACAAATGTAATAAATAAATAAACATATCAGGACACATGCTGATATGTCCTGGGTAAAGAACCTTAAGCATACAGCTGTGTATGCAGTGCTTCTCTCCTGAGTTTGGTGGTAGAGGTTTGCTAGGGGGGGGGGTTATTTCCAAATAATCTTTACAAATGTTTTCAAAGTTACATATAAGAAAACTCACAGGCACAAAAACACAAATATTTAGATTTAGATTAGATTTTATTATTTATAATCCGCCCTTATCCAGAGCGAAGTACAAAATACACTCATAAAACCCACATAAAAGAAATATATGAATTCCATTGTTGGTTAGAGGAACGAGGTAGCAACTTACATTAACAATGGCAGCATCAATCCCACTCCCATTTATTTATTTACTTATTTATGACAATTATATCCCACATTTTTCCGCACAATTTCGAGTTCAACGTGGCTAACAAACTAAAAAGGAGTCATTACAAAATATGAAATAAAATTCATGAACTCACACTTATCAATAAGGAAAGAACCACAAATACATAAAATTCAATAATAAAGCATACTGGAGAGAATGGAAGGGGAGGGGGAGACTAGGCACCAAGATCAATCGACAGAAAGTTTTTGAAAAGGAAAGATTTCAAAAACTTATGAGAAACCAAATAATCATGTTGGGATCTTATATTTTTTGGCAAAGAATTCCACCACTTAGTACCTTAGTAGGAAAAAGTAGCCGAATAGCTAGACTATAACTACTTTCTTGCAGGTAGAAAAATGAAGACGCAGGTAGTCTCTTACACCAAAGGTTGAATTGCGAGAAGGCAAAGTAACAAGGGGCAATACCATCTCCCCTCCCTCCTAACATAAGCAACACAGTGGCAATGAGTAACACAAATAGACATGTAAACTTCAGGGTTATTGCAAAATCACATGGACATGGAATTAGTGGGCGAGAGCTTGCATTGGCAAACTGTTGCAGGGGTTTCCAAATATGTAGAAGCCAAGCTTTGCTTCCCTTTCTTTCTATTATATTTGGCTCATATCTGGAGATTAGGCATAGAAAATTCCACCAAAATGAATATTAAGAGGGACAAGTTCTTCCATGCTGCAAAATTGCTTGCAAAGTGGTGGTGAAATTCTTGTTTAGGTGGTGCCCTGCCCTGAGGCAAAGCAGTGCAGTAGGAGCAATAGAACTCCTGGATCCTGTGAGATGAGGAATCATCACCCAGAGAGGACACTTTTATCCTTTATGTTGTTAGTTTATAGCTATTAGTCTGCATGGAGAGCCACAAGGTACAGCCTCTTGTCTCCTTCACAGTTGAAAAGGCAAATTGTTAATAATGCAACTGGAAACAGAAACAGCTGGATGGAGAGCTGCAGTAAGAGATGCTAGATCACAGGAGTACTAAATTATTACCTATCCATGATATTTCAGTGATTTCATAGCCAACAGCATTTTATATCAGGAGGCATTGTGTGTGTGACTTTAGGCCAATCTTTTGTCGTAACTTTAATAGTAGTGCTTTAAGCAGCATTCTGCGTTCTGCTTTCTTTCAAAGTGCTTCATTTTCCATGCTTCCTAGAAATGGAAGTTGTAAAATAAACAGTCCTGGTTCCAAAATCACACATGAGCCCTGAACAGGGTATCTGAAGGTCAGGAAGCTCCTTTTCCATGGAAAAGAAAAAAATTCATTCCTAAATGAGGGTAAGCAGTCCCTTTGGAAGCCAAACCACTCAGGTTTTCAGGATATCTCTAAGTATACATGAGGGATTTCTGTGCAAATCTGTTTCAATTGTATGGAAATCTATCTCATGCATACTTATTAAGGAAACTCTGAGTAGAGTGCTGATCAAGGGGACTGGTTCTAAATTTACTACTCTGTCCACTACTGCTCCTACACATTACCCTTCTCCCTCTACTCTCGTGTCTTTGATTCATACACTCAGAAGATGAAACCAGACAACCCCTCCAGGCTCCAGCCTGTTTGATCTGAATCTTTCTAGAGATACACAGAGTTCTGCATCAAAAAAGTAAACTGCGTGGCTAGTCTAATGTCCACCAGCCACATTGAAGTGCAGGAGATCTGGGTTCAATTCCAGACCTATCTTCTGCCCCCTGGGGTTAATGGGACTTGATATGTCTTGGAGACAATGCTTAGGCCCCCAAGGAGGGAGGAGATCCTTTCTGTGATATTTTATAAGTATCAACATCCTGAAGTCATTTTGGAGCCTGCTTGTACTGGGCTGTGAAAGCACCATAGTCCATGCTTCATGACTATGGACAATTCTCGGGACAGCTAGGCTAGGCAGGAAAGAGAAAAATGGGATGGGGAAGAGACCTGATACCAAGGATGACTCGGGCCCAACTTGAAATCTTAGTAGCAATAGGGGTAAAGTTTGAAAAATATGAAAATAAAATTTACCCAGTAAACCTTGGAATTTCTTTAAAGCACATTTCACTGCTGTTCAGCACCATATTCTGGACAGCTCCTACAACAGACAGGGGGCGGATTTTTATTTTATTTATTTATTTATTTGTTGCATTTGTATCCCACATTTTCCCACCTATTTGCAGGCTCAATGTGGCTTACATAGTACCGTGATGGCGATCGCCAATTCCGGTAAGAGAAATACATTGTGGTATTGCGTTAGAGTTCATGAGTGACAGAGTA
Source organism: Microcaecilia unicolor (assembly GCF_901765095.1). Lineage (NCBI taxonomy): Eukaryota > Metazoa > Chordata > Amphibia > Gymnophiona > Siphonopidae > Microcaecilia > Microcaecilia unicolor. Next base: position 34,621,053 of record NC_044042.1, on the reverse strand, counting down.
GATAGGTAATCAAGGAGGAAGAGTTAAGTTTTGTCCATTTCTGGTATAAATTTTGTTGTGTTGCAGTGTTCAGGTGTTTATTAGGTCATGCATTGTTTTCGTGACTTTTGGTAGTGCATTCCATAGTTGTGTGCTTATGTAGGAGAAGCTGGATGCATAGGTTGATTTATATTTTAGACCTTTGCAGCTTGGGAAGTGAAGGTTTAGGTACGTGCATGTTGACCTTTTTGTGTTTCTGATTGGTAAGTCTATGAGGTCTGCCATGTATACCGGGGCCTCACCATGAATAATTTTATGAACCAGGGTACAGATTTGAACGCAATTCGTTCTTTGATTGGGATTCAATGTAGTTTTTCCTCATAAGTGTTTGGCACTTTTGAATTTCGTTTTCCATATATGAGTCTGGCTACGGTATTTTCGGCCGTTTGGAGTTTCCTTATGATTTGTTCTCTGCATCCGGCATAGATTGAACTTGGCCATTTCAGTATAGTTGAAATATTTTAGAAATATCCCACCACCACCACTATTTAAAATTCAGAGCTGGCACTGAAATTCCAGGTATAGAGAGATTCCCACTGTCCATTATCAGGGTATTGGTGATCATCAGCCCCAATACCCAGTTTTAATTATATGGTTAAGTTAGGACAGCCTTTTTCAAGTTCTAAGTTAATTGGATAGCTGTCCAGGTACTGGTGCTGATTATCGCTAATACTCAGATAAAATCCAGCTCTGTCCAGGTTCCATCCCTGAACCGACCTGGCACTAAGGGGTAGTTCTCAAAAGGTCACCTTCAAGCACTGGGATAATGTATTATAGAATTCTAGCATAAGTACTAAACTATGTGCCTTACTTTGGAAGTGACCATCTATTGTAGCTCAAAGGCCGGTGTAAATGTCTGGGCATAACTGCTGGAAGGTCCATGGCCCCTTGCAGTTGCACACTATAGATTTTGCACATAGAATCTCTACTAAGAGCGTTATGTATGTAACTGCAAATTAGTGCCTATTAACACCAAGCATAGCCAATAATTTGTTGTTAATACCGAATAGCAGCTAATTATTAAATTAAACTACACATGTAACTGGCACTTCTATAATTTGCACACACAACCTTGCATGCTAAGTATAGAATTTTGCAGGGCTGTCGAGTTACCCAGTTCCAGGAGAGAGATTTGTCCACATTAAATTTCATCTGCCATTTGGATGCCCAGTCTTCCAATTTCCTAAGGTCTTTCTGCAATATTTCATAGTCCACACGTGTTTTAACAACCTTAAATAGTTTTGTATCATCTGTAGATTTGATCACCTCACTTGTCATTCTGATTTCCATATCATTTATAAATATGTTAAATAGTACCGGTCCCCACTAGTGTAATCAGGTATATATGTGCTAGTAGGTGATGTCAAACCTTCATTTAGATAATTTAGGAGATGCAAGAACAAAAAGTCTTGGTGGCTTCCTCACTTCTTGGCAATTTATCAGGTTCTCTGCTCCTTTGTCACACTCAAGGGTCCTTCTTCTGGACCTCTTATCATAGTAACATAGTAGATGACGGCAGAAAAAGACCTGCATGGTCCATCTAGTCTGCCCAAGATAAACTTATATCTTGAATTTGTACCTGTCTTTTTCAGGGCACAGACCGTATAAGTCTGCCCAGCAGTATTTCCCGCCTCCCAACCACCAGTCCCTTCTCCCATCACCGGCTCTGGTACAGACCGTATAAGTCTGCCCTCCCCTATCCTCACCTCCCAACCACCACCCCCTCTTCCCCCCAACTGCTCCGCCACCCAATTTCAGCTAAGCTTCTGAGGATCCATTCCTGCTGCACAGGATTCCTTTATGCATATCCCACGCATGTTTGAATTCCGTTACTGTTTTCATCTCCACCACCTCCCACGGGAGGGCATTCCAAGCATCCACCACCCTCTCCGTGAAAAAATACTTTCTGACATCTTTTTTGAGTCTGCCCCCCTTCAATCTCATTTCATGTCCTCTCGTTCTACCGCCTTCCCATCTCCGGAAAAGATTTTTTTGCGGATTAATACCTTTCAAGTATTTGAACGTCTGTATCATATCACCCCTGTTCCTCCTTTCCTCCAGGGTATACATGTTCAGGTCAGCAAGTCTTTGGTCATACGTCTTGGAACGCAAATCGCATACCATTCTCGTAGCTTTTCTTTGCACCGCTTCCATTTTTTTAACATCCTTCGCAAGGTACGGCCTCCAAAACTGAACACAATACTCCAGGTGGGGCCTCACCAACGACTTGTACAGGGGCATCAACACTTCCTTTCTTCTGCTGATCACACCTCTCTCTATACAGCCTAGCAGCCTTCTCGCTACGGCCACCGCCTTGTCACACTACTAGCCTTCCGGTTCTCCAATTCAGGAACTTTTCTGTTAATAATGCACTCTGGGTCCCTATCCCTTGGGTCCCTGCTAGACCTGTACAGCGTTGTGAAGACCTTTGAGCCCTATTATACCAGGGATAAGATTGACATTGTGACGTCCTGGTCAGCTGTTTTGGATAGACATCAGCTCTCCCTGGCTGATTTGAAGGATTTCATATCCAAGTGAGATGATCTAAGCAGGTCTATCCTTGATGAGACAGCCCCATTAAAGATCAAATTTAGACCAACACGCAGGTTGTCACCTTCATTTAATCAAGATACTCTTCAATTGAAGCAGAAGTGCAGGAGACTTGAAGGGAAATGGTCTAAAGTTTGCTCAGATGAGAATAGCTTACTGTGGAGAAGAGCACTCAGGGACTATAAAAATGCTATAAAGGATGCTAAAACTAACTACTATAGCAAATTCATTGTTCTGTATTTTTTTTTTACTTTCTCTTTCTATTGTAATGTACTATCCACCTTATAATTGAAAGAGAAAAAAGCCTAGATTTCGACCCAAATCGGGAGATAGACGTTTATCTCACAAAAACGAATAAATCGGTATAATGGAAAGCCGATTTTGGACGTTTCAACTGCACTCCATCGCGGAAGCGTACAAAGTTGATGGGGGCGTGTCGGAGGCGTGGCGAAGGTGGAACTGGGGCGTGGTTATCGGCCGAGGAGAGGTGGGCGCCTTTCGCCAATAATGGAAAAAAAGTATGCGTTTGTAGCTAGAATTTAGGGCACTTTTCCTGGACCCTGTTTTTTCACAAATAAGGCCCCAAAAAGTGCCCTAAATGACCAGATTACCACCAGAGGGAATCGGGGATGACCTCCCCTGACTCCCCCAGTGGTCACTAACCCCCTCCCACCACAAAAAATGATGTTTCACAACTTTTTATTTTCACCCTCAAATGTCATACCCACCTCCTTGGCAGCAGTATGCAGGTCCCTAGAGCAGTTGTTAGGGGGTGCAGTGGACTTCAGGCAGGTGGACCCAGGCCCATCCCCCCCATCTGTTATAATTGTGCTGCTTAATGCTTAGTCGTCCAACCCCCCCAAACCCACTGTACCCACATGTAGGTGCCCCCCTTCACCCCTTAGGGCTATAGTAATGGTGTAGACTTGTGGGCAGTGGGTTTGGGGGGGATTTGGGGGGCTCAACACACAAGGGAAGGGTGCTATGCACCTGGGAGCTCTTTTACCTTTTTTTTTTTGTTTTTGTAAAAGTGCCCCCTAGGGTGCCCGGTTGGTGTCCTGGCATGTGAGGGGGACCAGTGCACTACGACTCCTGGCCCCTCCCACAAACAAATGCCTTGGATTTATTCGTTTTTGAGCTGGGCGCTTTCATTTTCCATTATCACTGAAAAACAAAAACGCCCAGCTCACAAATTGTCGAATAAAACATGGACATCTATTTTTTTCGAAAATACGGTTCGGTCCGCCCCTTCACGGACCCGTTCTCGGAGATAAACGCCCATGGAGATAGACGTTTTCGTTCAATTATGCCCCTCTATGTGTTATAGTCTAGTAGTATGTTCACTCTATGATCTATATGATATGATTTCACTGTGCAGTTAGGCATCAGTATTAGGTCAGTCATCATAGAGCTGGTTTAAATGCTCATGGTTAAATTCTGGAGATATTTGCATAACTTACAACATTATGTAAGTTATGCATATAAGTGTGAGTCACCCATATGTATGCCCTACAGTCAAATATACGCTCTGTAAGATATGCACATATTTAGAACAGTATGTGAATGGATTTTCAGCATTTGTGTGTGTTACACCCTTCCCCTGGAAAGTGGATATCTCTGAGGGCACGCTTCTTTAAAAAAACACATTTTGTAGCATTTATCCTGGGTTGTTTTTTTTTTTTAGAGCAGTATTTGAATAATAACCAGTGATTTGGGGATTTTTTTTTGCTTTTGTTATTTAACTACAGAGGCATTTTTCTTTCTGTTCCTGGTCCTGTGAAGTAGCAGGCCTCAGGATTCAATTAAATAAACACTTGTTTTCATTTACATCCCTTTGACTGGCTGTGTTATTTCACTGATCCACCTTAACCCTAGCTCAGGGTGTCACAAATGTGTAATCACCAGGTAAATGTTATCATCTTTTTTTTATAGATTTGCACTCTTGGTGCCTTAGGGAGCTACTACCTCTGGTGTTGATGCCAGTCTGCAAGTTTCATAAATTCCTGGGTGGAAACCCCAGTATTAGAATCAAAAAATAGAAAGAATTGTTTTCCCCATAGATTTCAGTGGAAACAAACTAATTGGCCAAACAAAAGAGTAGCATTCAGTTCAGGAGCGCTCCTGCAAACAGCAGAGAAAGAGGAAATTGTGAATCTGTGTATGTTATTAGGTTTACTTATTCTATTATTCAGCTCTCTGAACATGCAGAATGCACACACACCAGCACAGCAAGCATCTGCCATATAGGTAGGTGCATAGCTCTGGAATAAGGCTTCCCAAACCTGATCATGGTGACCCCTATAGTCAGGTTCTGAGGCTACCCACCATGAATATGCATGAAATAAATTTGCATACATTGGTGACCCAGAATATGCACATTTATCTCATGCATATTCGTTGTGGATAATTTGAACACCTGACTAGCTGTGGGATCACCAGAACAGATGTGGGAAGCTTGTCCCTAGGGCAATGATTTTAAAACCTATTCTGGAGGTACACCAAACAGAACTGGTTTTTAATATGCCCGTAATTAATGTGCCTAAGAAATATTGGCTTGCATCGAGGGCCCAGTATATGGAAAGCTACTACATACATATTTACTGTGGTCAATCTGAATACATTACCTATAAGGCACTGTTCTCTCTAAGCTGAGCAGGTGTCTTACATAAATACATAAGCATCGCCATGCCAGGACAGACCAAGAGTCCATTGAGCCCAGCACCCTGTCTCCAACAGCGACCAAAAGAACAAACAATTTGTCCCGCCCATCCCAGAAATAGTGGATTATTCCCACGTCCATTCAATAACATTCTATGGCCTTTTCCTCCAGAAAGCCGTTCAAACCTTTTTTAAAGTCCGCTAAGTCAACCGCCTTAACCACTTTTTCCGGCAATGAATTCCAGAGTCTAACTGCGCGTTGAGTGACGAAACATTTCCTCTGATTCATTTTAAATTTACTACACTGCAGCTTCATCGAATGCCCCCTTGTCCTAGTATTTTTGGAAAGCGTAAACAGACACTTCACATCGACCCGTTCCATTCCACTCATTATTTTATAGATCTCTATCATATCTCCCCTCAGTCGCCTTTTCTCCAAGCTGAAGAGCCCCAGCCTCTTCAGCCTTTCCTCATAGGGAAGTTGTCCCAACCCCTGTATCACTTTTGTCGCCCTTCTCTGCAACCTTTCTAATTCCACTATATCTTTTTTGAGGTGTGGCGACCAGAATTGAACACAATACTCAAGGTGCAATCGCACTATGGAGCGATACAACGGCAGAATAATATCCTCATTTTTGTTTTCCATGCCTTTCCTAATAATACCCAACATTCTATTTGTTTTCCTAGCCACAGCAGCACGTTGAGCAGAAGGTTTCAACATATCATCAATGATGACACCTACATCCCTTTCTTGGACCGTGACTCCTAACGCTGAACCCTGCATGACGTAGTTATAGTTTGGGTTCCTCTTTCCCACATGCATCACTTTGCACTTGTTCACATTAAATGTCATCTGCCATTTAGACGCCCAGTGTGTGTGTGGGGGGGGGGGGGGTGCTTCAATATTGTGTTTTCAATCTCTAGGGACAGGCAAGTTCCCTGAAGTCCTGCAGAACTTGCCTATCCCTCACTGTTGAAAATGTGAAAGTAAAACAGCACCCTCTACTGGCAGGACTGTAGATGGAGGACTCCCGCTCAGCTTAGAGGGAACAGTGCTATAAGGTGTACCTCAAGGACTGGGTTGAGAACCATTGCCCTAGCCTAGGGTGGCCTACTAAATTCACTTTTCCCCAGTCCAGTCCTGGTTTCCCCCCACCGCAGACATGGAGTTGTTGCCCTGCTTTTCTATCTGAACTACAAGTCCACAGGTGCATTGTGTAACACTAGGACTGCTTCATCATGTTGGGATGGGAGAAAGTAAGTCGGATGGTAATCCTAACATTGAGTGCAGAAGGGCATCCTCTGGTCCAATGAGATTATATCAGCCTCACTGTATGTGTGGTGCTCTGTGCCAGGGGCATAGCTACAGGGGGCCATGGGGGCCTGGGCCCCCGCAAATTTTGTCCAGGCCCCTGGTTTGGCTGGCAGAGGTCCCCAACCCCCATCAGCTGAAGCCTTCTTCAGCGTCAGTCTCCGGCGTAGCAGCATTCACTGCCCTGCTCTTCTTGCTCCTCCTGTGCACGCTGACGCTCCTTTACATGAAACTGAGGAGTGTCAGCGTGTACAGGAGGAGCAAGAAGAAAGAAGATCAGGGCAGCGAACGCTGCTGCGCCAGAGAAAGGCACTGAAGAAGGCTTCGGCTGGTGGGGGTTGGGGACCCCCGCCAGCAAAGGAATTTGTTTTTGCGGGGGAAGGACAAGGAGGTGAGGGAAAGCAGCAAGGAGGTGAGGTGTGGTGGTAGGGGGGCAGCACTCAAAATGTGCCCCCAACCTCAGGCTCTGGCCCCCTCCCACTGTGAGGTGTGGCTATGCCCCTGCTGTGCATCTGGTCCCTGTTGATCTCCTGGTACAAGGTGCCATTAAGCTCTCTCTCCTTGCGGTGTTTGAATGGTGGTTTGCCTTGTGTGGGGCTGGGAGAAGGTTCCTAATCTCCTGCCATCTTTATATACTATCTCTGAATAAAACATCACTCACAGATAAAATGAGCAGCTTTAAGTGAACAACAATTTACATCTGTTTTAAATTTTCATGGGCTCTTCTCCTGGGAGCATGCACATAGTTAATGACTGAAGGGGGTGAGCAACAGGGAAATACAGATGTTAAACTGCTTTGTATTTTATTAAAATCCTTTGGCACCTGGGTCATTTATTTTTAAGAACCGATTGAAAATAGGTGAAACATTAGCAATAATATAGTTGTGTGAATTCTGCTTAGTGGATGTTACCAGGGCCAGAGCCATGGATTAATAAAATAAGCTGGGATGGGGCCTCAGAGGGAGGGTTTGGGGTGGGGTGGGGAAGGTGGGAAGTGGAAGGGAAGATCAGGACAGGGAAGGATTGCGAAGGTCCGGGAGGTTGGAGGGTTCCATCCCTGAACCGACCTGGCACTAAGGGGTAGTTCTCAAAAGGTCACCTTCAAGCACTGGGATAATGTATTATAGAATTCTAGCATAAGTACTAAACTATGTGCCTTACTTTGGAAGTGACCATCTATTGTAGCTCAAAGGCCGGTGTAAATGTCTGGGCATAACTGCTGGAAGGTCCATGGCCCCTTGCAGTTGCACACTATAGATTTTGCACATAGAATCTCTACTAAGAGCGTTATGTATGTAACTGCAAATTAGTGCCTATTAACACCAAGCATAGCCAATAATTTGTTGTTAATACCGAATAGCAGCTAATTATTAAATTAAACTACACATGTAACTGGCACTTCTATAATTTGCACACACAACCTTGCATGCTAAGTATAGAATTTTGCAGGGCTGTCGAGTTACCCAGTTCCAGGAGAGAGATTTGTCCACATTAAATTTCATCTGCCATTTGGATGCCCAGTCTTCCAATTTCCTAAGGTCTTTCTGCAATATTTCATAGTCCACACGTGTTTTAACAACCTTAAATAGTTTTGTATCATCTGTAGATTTGATCACCTCACTTGTCATTCTGATTTCCATATCATTTATAAATATGTTAAATAGTACCGGTCCCCACTAGTGTAATCAGGTATATATGTGCTAGTAGGTGATGTCAAACCTTCATTTAGATAATTTAGGAGATGCAAGAACAAAAAGTCTTGGTGGCTTCCTCACTTCAAGGCATTTGGCCGTGGGAGGAGCCAGCATTTTTAGTGCACTGGCCCCCCTGACATGCCAGGACACCAACCAGCCACCCTAGGGGTCACTGCGCTGGACTTCAGAAAAGCTCCCACATGCACAGCTCCCTTACTTTGGGAGCTGAGCCCCCCAACTCCCCACAAACCCACTACCCACAAATGTACTGCACCCACTAAAATTGTTCCAGGGACCTGCATACAGCCTCTAGGACTTATTGCTGCTGTATAACTTTGGCATACCAGTTCACACCTGAAGACTAATCTCTCTGAAAAAGTCCTTTCTTGAAATAGGCACGTTTACTCACAGTTAACTGCAGATCAGAGGTTGTGCCCCACTGGCAAAGAGTCCCCTGGTACTAAGATTAGCAGTAGGTCAGAGCTGGCACAATGGTGTACAATGCCCTCTTTCAGCACCTTGCAAGGTAAGAACTACGTTCTCTAACGTGGGTAACACAGGAAAGGGAACTAAAACTGGCTTACAAAAATGGCCACTACCGCATGGACTACAACAGGAAACAAAACAGGGCACACTCTGATCCAGTTAGCAGGGGGGAAAGCACCAGGGGAATAAAGCCCAGTACCCTACACCCACCACAATGCATTGCTAATGTGACTCTGCAGGGCACCTAACAGAAAAGGTGTCACACTCACCCAAGAGCCACATCACAACCAGGGAAAGGCTGTCGGAAGATACAACACATTCTGCTGTCATGGAGGTGGGTATGCATTTGAGGCTGGCATACAGACTGGCAAAAAAGGTTTTTAGTTTTATTTTTTTTAGTTTGGAAGGGGATTGGTGACCACTGGGGGAGTATGGGGAGGTCATCCCCCATTCTCTCCAGTGGTCATCTGGTCAGTTGGGGCACCTTTTTGAGGCTTGGTCGTGAAAATAAAAGGACCAAGTAAAGCCGGCGAAATACTGCTTAACGCCACTTTTTTTTTTCCATTATCGGCAAAAGCCGGCCATCTGGTAGCCACGCCCATGCCCGCCCATGTCCCACCTTCACTTATCTACCGATACGCCCCCTTGAACTTTCACCGGCGAAGCGACGGGAAAGCGGCGATGCAGTCAAAAATGCCACTTTCGATTATACCGATTTCACCGCTTTTAAAAAATCGCCAGCCATCTCCCAATTTGTGTCAGAAGATGGCCGGCGATCACTTTCGATTATAAGCTGGATAGTAACATAGTAGATGACGACAGAAAAAGACCCGCACAGGATCTTTTCAATAATTTGCATGTTCATTGATTACTGCATTGCCATAGTATATTTTTTGTTTCATTTTGTGGTATACACCATACACTCAGCCAGGGGCATGTGACTTTCTGCATTGGCTCCAGAATCCATTTGGTTATTATGGGCTGCTTTAATGTTTATTTGGAATTCAATCATAAACTTGTCAGGCATCTTTTTTTTCCTTTCTTCTTTGAATAAATTGTTTAAACTCTGCCAGGTAATGAAAGGAATGATTTCAGGCTGCAGAAAAAAAAATCAATGGAGTGGTGTTTGGCTTGTGTTGGGGGGAAGCAGAGGTGTGGGGAGAAGGAAGAGATGGATTGGATTAACCAGCACAGCTTGGGCTTGGGTCGAGAGTCATTCAAGTGAATGATTTCATGCAACAAGCTGTTAAATCCTGCTGTGAAAGGAGCTTTAAACAGCTCAATATTAAAGTCTTACTCCTCTAGAGGAAAAAAAACTGAACTCTTCATTTTTATAAAGATGAGCATCCCTAAGCTCCTTTCCCATCATGCACCTGGGCAATTTACTTGGTTCTCTAGAAAGCAGGCAAGACAAACATTTTTCACAGCAGACTTTGACTGGAGCTCTGTGTATGACAAATTAGTGGTGATCCAGGGGTAAGGAGACGAATGGCACCTTGTTAAAGGGTCCGTCTACAAAGCTGCAGTAAGAATTGGCCTTAACGCGCCTTTACGCTAAGGCCATTTTTACCATGGCCATAAAACCCCCTTATTGTCCATTAATTTCATTTAAGGCTGTGTGCTAACGTTACCAAAATGACAAGAGTAAAGAAGAAAATTTAACTCTATGAAAATCCATAAAAGGAATATTTTGTTCTGAGCATTGAAAGAAAAGACTGCCCTCTGAGTGTCAATTTTAAACAAATGAAATCTCAACTGCCATAGAAGATCTACCTAGATGACCTTTCACAATGGTTCTAATCGCTGGTTTCTGATTAAAGAATCAAAAAACCAACAGTGAAAACAACTCCCTAAGCGGAGAAAAAAAACACTGCTGCAAAAAAAAAAAAAAGATGCTATTCAATTCTCAAAATATTGCAGTCATTTCACTATCAATGTTCATTTATAGCTGAAAAATATAAATCTATAGAACCCCACTGTGCACAGCAAAAAAAAAAAAAAAAAGAAAGAATCACTTAGCTTAGAGTGAAGTACTTCGCATAAACATCCCAGAAATGTGGCTCAATCAGTCCCATTCTGTTCAATATCCCAACGCTGCAACACAGGGTCTATAATACTACTACTACTTACCATTTCTAAAGCGCTCTACCAGGGTTACGCAGCACTGTACAATTTTAACACAGAAGGACAATCCCTGCTCAAAGAGCTTACAATCTAATGGACAAGTGTAGAGTCAGTCAAGTAGGGGTAGTCAATTTGGGGCATTCTCGATTACATGAAAGGTATAAAGGTTAGGTGCCGAAAGCAATATTGAAGAGGTGGGCTTTGAGCAATGATTTGAAGATGGGTAAGGAGGGGGCTTGGCGTAGGGGTTCAGGAAGTTTATTCCATGCGTAGGGTGATGCGAGGCAGAATGGGCGGAGCCTGGAATTGGCGGTGGTGGTGAAGGGTGTTGAGAGGAGGGATTTGTCCTGTGAGTGGAGGTTTCGGGCGGGAACATAAGGGGAGATGAGGGTAGAGAGGTAATGAGGTGCTGCAGACTGAGTGCATTTGTAGGTAAGAAGGAGAAGCTTGAACTGTATGCGGTATCTGATCGGAAGCCAGTGAAGTGACTTGAGGAGAGGGGTGATATGAGTATATCGGTTCAAGCGGAATATAAGGCGTGCAGCGGAGTTCTGAACTGATTGAAGCGGGGATAGATGGTTAAGTGGGAGGCCAGTGAGGAGTAGGTTGCAGTAGTCAAGGCGAGAGGTGATGAGAGTGTGGATGAGAGTTCGGGTGGTGTGCTCAGAGAGGAAAGGGCGAATCTTGCTGATGTTAAAGAGGAAGAAGCGACAGGTCTTTACCTCTATAATCAATGCTGTTCTGTTGTTTTTCCCTTTTACCATTATATCCAGCTTTTTATCAGTCAGAATGGGGATGTCCCAGTGATCTTAACCTCTGCTCTACACGGTGTTTGGTATTGCATCAGGAATAGAACTTTGCAGTTTATAGATCATCTCTGCCATAGCGTTATTGATTTGCATTAAGGGCTTGTATATTGCCTGTGGTTATAATTAAGTGTTCTTTGCCAAGATTGGGAATGCCGCTCTTCCACAGCAGCAGTGTTCTCATCCCTACCCCCACTCCACTGTCCTCTCACTCAGGAATCCACTGCTTTACTCCTAATAAAAAATTGACCTCCTCATCCACTCTGACTGCTCCTCAGGAGAGCTTTCCCCTTGTTTTATTGCTTTCTTCTCCGAGCACTAACCAGGTTTATTTCTCAAGTTCATCTTAACAACTACTCAGGGAGCCATGTCAAGCAGCTGAGCCCAGGATTGCATGCAAGTTCATTTCTGCATGAGTGCAAGGCTACATAGTTTGTCTCAGACTTGGATGTATGTTAAGTTGCATTTTTATTGAATGTGTACTTGAAATAATATTAATTGGACTTAATACTGTTCTTCTAAACTTTATATATTTCAGTAGTGCACAACCAGCCTCTTTGGGGGGTCAGTAGTCTAGGAGAAGGGGGATACCACCTTTCTGTGGTTACATTCAAAGTGGTTTACATATTAAATACAAGAACTTATTTTGTACTTGGGGCAACGGAGGGTTAAGTGACTTGTGCAGTCACAAGGTGCTGCAGTGGGAATTGAACCCGGTTCCAAAGGTTTTTAGACCACTGTTACTAAACACTAGACTACTTCTCCACTCCTAATCTAGTTGCTTCTTTCCAGTATCTGCCTCATGCATGAAAATGTGATGTCAGAGGAGTGGGGGGAAGACCAGGAGCTAAAATTATTTTCCTGAACTCAGATACAAAGTGAATGGCAGAAAGGGAAATTGAACTTGGATTGTAGGCCATGCTAATTTTTAAAGTAATTTAAGTGAAGCAGACACCTAGGTATAAATAACAAAGCCACACATATTTTTTGAATGCCCTTTATTGGTCATTAGAAACAGTGACAATCAAAAACAACAATAATAATAACAGATACAAAAACAAATGACAGAAAGTAGGTCACAGGTATACAACCTGACCCAATCGTTTTAAGTACCACATAAATCAACAGAGAAGATACTATTTACTGTACCCCCTAAGGATCAACCACATAGTGACAATTGTATGTATTTTTTTTGTCTTCCTTGGGATTGGGATGGTAGGGTAAAGTAAGTGAGTTAGGACCTGATGATGTAATAGATACAGCACCTATTTTTATAAAGGCAAGAAACATTGATGTGCCTTTAAGAAATAGGCATGACTCCCAAAACCAGCCTCAACAGTGTCAAAACTTTTTCCTCATGCATGTACTCTATGCATCTACATGCAGGGGTCATAGAAACATAGAATCATGACAGCAGATAAGGGCCAAATGGCCCATCCAGTCTGCCCTTCCTTAGTAACCACTAACTCCTCCTTTTCTTAAGGGATGCCATGTGCCTGTCCCACGCTTTCTTAAATTCCGACACAGTCCTCACTCCACGACCTCTACCAGAAGGCTGTTCCATTCATCTACCACTCTTTCTGTGAATAGTATTTTCTTAGATTCTTCCTAAACCTATTTCCTCTTAACTTCATCCTATTCCCTCTCATCCCAGAGGTTTCCTTCATTCGGAAAGGTTTCACCTCTTGTGCATTAACGCCACTGAGGTATTTAAACATCTCTATCATATCTCCTCTCTCCCACCTCTCTTCCAGCGTATACATATTGAGGTCCATGACTCTGTCCCCATATGTTTTATGACAGAGACCATTTACCAATTTGGTAGCTGCCCTCTGGACCAACTCCATCCTGTTAATATCTTTCCATAGGTGCAGTCTCCAGAATTGCACACAGTACTCCAAATGGGGCCTCACCAGAGACTTATACAAGGGCACTATCACCTCTTTTTTCCTGTCAGTCATCTCTCTCCTTATGCACCCGAGCATCCTTCTGGCTTTGACCATCGCCTTTTCTACCAGCTTGGCCACCTTAAGGTCTTCGGACACAATCACCTCCAAGTCCCGCTCTTCTTCCATACACAGAAGCATTTCACCCCCTATACTGTACCGTTCCCTTGGATTATTGTAACCCAAGTGCATGACCCTACATTTCTTAGCATTAAAACTTAGTTGCCAGAAATGTTTAAAGTTTCTGTACCACAGATTGGCGCATAAAAGAAACTGGCAGATACTTATTTTTGTATGGAAACAGCTTAAGTAACTGTGGGGGGAAAAGTATTCGTACGCTACCCGTAAGTAGTTAACGGGTACAGGTGCACAGTGCACAAGTAATGATGGTTCGCACAGAGGAAGAGTGTATAGGCAGGGGGCTATCAGACACAAGGCCCTTTTGCCCTTTGCGATGTATTCTCTTGACTGTATTGGATATGGTGTCACAGGTCTTATTATGTAATAGCCATTTCCTTTTGTGTACAATGTTATATAAACCTCAATAAACAAATTTGAACATAAAAACTTAGTTGCCAATTATTGATATTCCTTGGGGCTTATTCAACGAGAAATGGCTCCTACCGGCTAAGTCGTGGACTTCCGGCAGCATGATTTGGATAGTGTCACTGAACATCTGGTCAGACTGCCTCAGCACTCTCCAGGTAGTGCCATGGTGGTCAAGGGATTGAGCAAAGGAGCAGCCAGAAGTTACCCAGTATCAGTGATAAATCTGTTTTAACTTTATCCAAGTATTGGTTTGAAAAATCACTGGCACCCAGAAAAGTCCCAGCGGTAGCTTTATTCCCAGTTATTCAATGCAAGTATCCAGGCATGAATATGTGGGTATAAAAAGCCCCAAAATAAATCTTAGTCTAGGTTTGTACTATATGTTATACAACTTATTAAACTCTAACTAAATACACTTTGTGCAAATAAAATATAATATTAAAGACTGATATGTGCTCAGAACCAGGTGCCCTGTTTAAAAAGGGCATCCACTCCACCCATCATTGCACATATGAGTCTTTGAAAATCCGATGATGAAGCTGCCGGCTGCAAGCCTCAAAGACTACAGTCCATAACATATATGTCTCTTCTTAACATATCACTACTTAATATTATATTCTATTTTCATGTGAAAAGTGTATTTAGAGTTTAATAATTTATATAGCATATAGCATAGACCTAGACTATGATGTATTTTGGGGTTAGCTAATAGTGAGTCGGGTGCCCTATTATGTAATTGTTTTTGAGGTATAAAAATCCTGCAACAGCCAGCATTGAAAAGACATTAACCACCAGGTGTGGAGGAGTAGCCTAATGGTTAGTGCTGTGGCCTGAGAACCAAGGAAACTGATTTTTAAAGATCTTCATGACGATGCTCTGTTGTGTATTTCTGTCACCCTCAAGATTTATATAGCAACATGGCCATTAAGATCCACAGACAAACGCCTGCTTGCTGTTCCATCATTTAAGCACATTTGAGTAGAAGAATCTCTTTTTTATGGTTGTGGGCTTTAAGTTGTGGAATTCGTTGCCTCAGAGTGTTTGTCTGTGTCACTTATTGCTCACTTTTCAAAAGCAGTTAAAAGCAGGGTTTTTCCCCAGCAAGCCTTTTCTTGAAGATGAATATTCGGATAATTTTGTTATTTGGTTAACACGGCTATGATGTTGTTTTATGTTTTATGATATTTTAATTGTGTGTATTATTCTAATTATGTATATTTTATGTATGCCACCTAGATTAGGAGAGAGTGCGAAATAAAAGATTTTTTAAACAAATAAAGGTAACAATAGAAATAAAAGAAAAATATATATATATTTTATTGGACTATCTTAAAACATTTTAAAAATAAATAGATGCTATTCAGCGACACTATCTGGTTAAGTACCGCTGAATAGCAAAGAGGGAGTCGGTCAAAGGGAGTTAACCAGGAAAGAGTAACACCTTCCCCAATTAACTCTCACTGAGGGGGTCCTTTTACCAAGCTGCAGGAAAAAGGGTCCTGCACTAACAGCGGGGGCCATTTTTCCCCACGAGTCAGGGCCTTTTTTTTACTGCAGTGGGTAAAAAGACCCCAGACACACATGGCCATGCAGCGGGGAGCCCATACCGCCACCCATTGAAGTGGCGATAAGGGCTCTCGCGCTAACCCAGTGGTAACCAGGCAATTACTGCCAGGTTACTGCCACGCAAGCCATTTCTAGGGGGGTTTCTTTTTCACCCAGAAATGGCATGTGCAGGGATGGAACTACTGTTGGCGGCCACGTTGGGCCAGCAGTAGTCCCGGTAGAGCGAGCAGTAAGCCCATGTTGGGCTTACCACCGTTCTGTAAAAGGGCCCCTGAATATCAACCCATGTGTACGTAAGTGGATCAATCTGTGTCCATTACAATGAGGGCCACTCCTGATTTCATCTGCTGACTCCTCTCCTGGCATCAGGTATTCTGATCAATGCACCAGATTTTCTTCCAGGACACCTGCAGCATCTTTGGCTTCTTTTTCCGTCTTCTCACACTGTGACTGTTTCCTACCCTACTGGCCAGTCTGTGACCACTACAATCAAGTAGACATGTTAAGTGCCCCTGGATCAAAATACTCCAATTGCTTTGCTATCTGGAACCTAGCCATGCCTCTTTCCTCTACCCAGGTGGCTGGTTATCTCGCCTAGATATAGACTTTAGCTTGAAAGAAAACTAGACTGTCAAAGATCATACTAGGAATTGATTTATATGCACTTCATTTATGCCACCTCAGCAAACCTTCCTTGTATATTTACCCATCCTAAAGATGCGTCAGGAATCTTAATCTCGCTGACTCAGTCTGATGAGTTAATGACTCTACACAGTTGACTGCTCAGAAAGATTCTACCTTTGTTGAAAACAAATAAATTGAAGATTTTCTTTTCCTTTCCCTCTCTCTTCATGGTTTCCTTTTCTTCTTTCCCCCATTTTTTTCTTCTTGTGGTCCTACATTCTCCTCCTGCCCTTTTTGGATTCCAATTCCAGTTGTAACTAGCCTCTTTTGGGTTATGGTATTATGAGCTGTCATTTGCAACCATTCAGAGAGGTTTTCCCCCTTCTACCTAATTTCAACTGCTCATTGCAGTGACATCCCCTGTTTCATGAATGGATAACTCTTCTGTATCTTGTGATCATGGGCCCTGAATCCAGCCACATGGTATCACCATTGTGCAATGATGGAGGTTCCTGCTTTCCAGGGGCTGTGATTACCACCTCTGCAGGATCCCTAGCCTCAGCCAGTCTGGGAAAAAAAAGACCAGATCTGAAAATTGAACCCCTGTCTTCTGCATGGCAATGCATGAGAGCCACCAGGCTGCACCTCTTTCTCTTTCCTGGTCTCTTATTTTGTTACTACCCCAACTTTAATCTTAGCATTGTCTCCTGTAAATTCTTCTTTATATTCCACCAATATATATACATATACATCCAGAAATGTTTAATAATGCCTTCTGTTATATTACTATCATGTATTCCATTACCATGCAACCCAAAATCCTTGTGTAATACCAAATGTCTATTCTCTTCTTATTTCCACTATCCATGATGTATTGTAAGTCACATTGAGCCTGCAAAGAGGTGGGGAAATGAGGGATACAAATGCAATAAAATAAAAAATAAAAATTTGCTATATTGTGCCATATTCTCCAAAGGGAGATTACTACTACTACCACTACTTATCATTTCTATAGCGCTACAAGGCATACGCAGCGCTGTACACCATATACAAAAGACAGTCTTTCCAAAGCTCAGGTTCTAACTTCTTTCTGTCCTTGAACCCTTCTCTTTTTATTTGGCAGTACTGTATTCATTCTCTCTCTCTCTCTCTCTCTCTCTCTCTCTCTCTCTCTCTTTCTCTCTCTCCTATTGCTTTCTTTCTATAATCTATTCTGGTTTTTTTTTTTTTTGTTTGTTTGTTTCTCTGCTCCTCTCACACACTATCCCTCACTCTTGAGTCATAAAGAACTCTTCCTGTCATGATATCCATAGCTGATCTTTGATCTGAACACAAGATGTATTTTAATAACTGCTATGTTGATTTGTTTGCAGGACTTATTTATAAGTGAGTTCACCACCAGCTGTATCGCTGTCAAATGCAGCGCATATTGTAGTCAAAACACAATTAAGAAATTGATCAGTACTGGACTAGGAGCAGCTTCACCAATATAGATTCTGCACAGACTATTAATACAGTATGTTATGCAGATAGGGAGACATCATAACAAGTCCTTTGTTTTCAGGTTTTGAACAAAGAGGATCTGGGTAGAATTTCAGCTCTGCTCATGGCCATGTGGTCTCTAAACCTACGTCATCCTATAATAAAAAAGTGTGATGGGTGGGAAGCTGCGGGTACATGTGAGCAATTTTAAAAGCAGAGGTACGGTATATTAGACCTGAATAGAACTGTCTTCCTTAGAGGAGAGATGGGGGAATGTAAACACATTCTGATATTGAAAGGCATAAATAATTCACAAGACTCAAACTTGTTTCTCTGGAATTGAAGTTCTAATCATGTTTTGAGACTCAGAGAGACTGGTCCCAGGGAGTATGGTTTAGAAAATATTTTTTCACAGAAACGTTGGTGGATGCATGGAGCTTCCTCCAAGGGGATATGCAGTGGCTGAAATGGTCACAGAATTCAATAAAATCTGGGATAAGCATGAATAATCCTTATCTGCAAATGAGAAAGGGGATAGAAGAAATGAAGGCGAAAATTCTATAACTTGGTGCTCACATTTCAGCGTCACTTTCGCATACGAATGTACAGCTCAGCTGCATACTCATGGGTAAGTGTCAGCAAAACAGTGTAAGCACTATTCTGTGAGGGCACACGTGAGCGGCTTACCCCCTGATTCCTTAAAAGTCACCAAAAACCGTGTGTGCGAATTTAGGCATGTTCACAATTTACGCAAGCAATTTAATAGAATAATGAGAATAACTGGCTTTGTAACAAGCGATTGACACTAATTAGGTTTAATTGGGAGTAACGTGGGTAAAGTTAGGCACAGGATCTGCACCTAAAATTCACACACAGTCCAAAATGGGCATTTCAGGGTAGAACAGGGCATGGTTTTCAGTTACGTGCATAATTACAGAATAATGGCGCTCTGTGCATAAATTTAGGTGTGGACTCTTGCACCTCGTTTTCATTGGTACAAATGGTGGTGCCTACATTTATGTGCAACCAGCATTTATTTTGAACTTTAGGCATGGCTTATAGAATGCCACTTAAGCGGTTATTTTTTGGCACCAATTTTTTAGGCACCATATATAGAATCTCACCTATAGCATAAATACAAAGGAGGCATTCACATCAGTGGAGCATGGGAGCTGCTACCACTTATGTGCATCACTTACAAAATACAGTAAGTTATGCCCGCCCTTGCCTCATATGGGTACCGACAGTTATGCCAGGTTTGTGACTGGTATAACTGCAGGTACCTAGATTTTAGGTGCCCCAATACTAGACTATGTAACACTATTGAGGCATGCAGGTGCCAATATATGATAGGCTCTCACCACATAGCATTAGGGCACCTAAAAGAAAGTGCCCACTTATAGAACTGCATCCCAAATGTGGTTCATGGTATTTGTAAAAGAATGGGGTTTAAGTCCTTATCTGCCATCGTAGTCTCTTTCCCTTTACTTATTACTTTTCTCTATTAAACACAGCAGCCAGGCTGATATTTGGTAAAACACGATTCAAAAGTGCCAAACCCCTCCGGGAAAAACTGCATTGGCTCCCAATCAAAGAACGTATTACCTTCAAAATCTGCACCCTGGTCCACAAAATTATCTACGGTGAAGTCCCAGGCTTTTTTTTTAGATTGTAAGCTCTATTGAGCAGGGACTGTCTCTCTATGTCAGGTGTTCAGCGCTGCGTGCGTCTGGTAGTGCTATACAAATGCTAATAATAATAATACATGACAGACCGCATAGATCTACCAACCAGAAACACAACCAGATCATCACGAACATACCTAAACCTCCACTACCCAAACTACAAAGGACTCAAATACAAAGCAACCTACGCATCCAGCTTCTCCTATACAAGCACACAACTATGGAACTCACTGCCAAACTTCAGGAAATCACTAAAAGCCAACCTGTTCAAAAAGGCATACCCTATCGACCCAACATAAATGCCTATACTCTGCAACACAGCAAAACCAAAGCTCGTAATGGACACTATATAACCTCTCCTCTCTTCAATCCCCATTGTGCCTGAACCTTAATTGACCACAACATCACCATGTATTTGTTTCTCTACCGGACTTGTCGAACGCCTTTATGGTACTATCACGCTTATTTTCGAAAGAGAAGGACACCCATCTTTTGACACAAATTGGGAGATGGGCGTCCTTCTCGCAAGGTCGTCCAAATCAGCATAATCAAAAGCCGATTTTTTTTACACCCTCGACTGCTTTCCATCATGGGGACAACCAAATTTCATGGGGGGGTGTCGGCAGGGTAGTGAAGGCGGGACTGGGGCGTGATTAGGAGATGGTCATCCTTGGCCAATAATAGAAAAAAGAAGGGCGTCCCTGACGAGCACTTGGCCGACTTTACTTGGTCCATTTTTTTTCACGACCAAGCCTCAAAAAGGTGCCCCAACTGACCAGATGACCACCAGAGAGAATCGGGGATGACCTCCCCTTACTCCCCCAGTGGTCACTAACCTTCTCCCACCATAAAAAACAAGTTTAAAAATACTTTTTTGCCAGCCTGTATGCCAGCCTCAAATGCCATACTCAGGTCCATCGCAGCAGTATACATGTCCCTTGAGCAGTTGTAGTGGGTGCAGTGTACTTCAGGCAGGTGAACCTGGGGGGGGGGGGTTGGGGGGCTCAGCACACAAGGTAAGGTAGCTATGCACCTGGGAGCAATTTCTGAAGTCCACTGCAGTGCCCCCTAGGGTGCCCGGTTGGTGTCCTGGCATGTCAGGGAGACCACTGCACTACAAATGCTGGCTCCTCCCACGACCAAAGGGCTTGGATTTGGACGTTTTTGAGATAGACATCTTTGGTTTTCATTATCGCCGAAAACCGAGGACGACCATCTCTAAGGTCGACCTAAATGTCAAGATTTGGGCGTCCCCGACTGTATTATCGAAACGAAAGATGGACGTCCATCTTGTTTCGATAATACACATTGCCCCGCCCCTTCGTGGCACCATCCTTAGAGTTGGGCGCCCTTAGAGATGGTCGTCCCTGTTCGAAAATGCTCCTCTATGTAAGCCACATTGAGCCTGCAAATGGGTGGGAAAATGTGGGATACAAATGTAACAAATAAATAAAATATTAACAAAGAAATACTAGAACCAGGCTAGATCTATCAAACTAGGGTTTAAAGGTGTTAGACATCAATATTTACTATTTAAATGTATAAGGGGCAATTTCAAAACTATACTTTCAAGTGTAAAATATGTAGTACTTTTACCCATGGGATTTGTATCAGTTTTGAAAGGGAAAGCATGAATGCACTTTCTCCTTGAATTGTGTACTTTTGGGTCTCTTTAGAGTGAGCAAATTTTCTCAAGCCTTAATTCCTTGGCAAATCCATATATACCCATGTAGGTGACTTTTGAAAATGGTCCTCCCTTTGTCCAATTATATGTTTTTACAGGATTATTCTGAGAAGGGTCATCATTCATGAGATAGATTCGCATACCAAGGAGGCAGTGCATGCAAATCAATCTCCTGAATATTCATTATGGATATCTTGAAAACCTGATTAGTTAAGGAAATCCTCAAAGTCTGATTGATTCCCCAAGGACAGGTTTGGGAATCACTGACCTGGTGTTTCTTGCTATGACCTTCTATTCTAGAGAGGGGTGGGCAACCTCAGTCCCAGAGCGCCTCAACCCAGTCAGGTTTGCAGGATTTCCCCAATGAATATGTATGAGGTCTATTTGCATACTGGCCATAATGGACAATACTCTGCCAGAAAAAAATAGTGGGCTCAATCATGGCAATGACCACTGCTACCATCTCTACATCTACTAACTGAAAATTATTTGGTTCAAAAGTGCATCCTGATTTTGCCAAGCATCCTCTGATTTGGTTTGAACTGTACCATCCAGTGAATATATTTAGATCTTATCAGAAAACAATCTAGCCAAAGTGTCACTGTCAAATTCCATCTAACTCAGTTTCTGATGTTTGAAAAGAGCTTATTTATTTATTTTTGTTACATTTGTACCCCGCGCTTTCCCACTCATGGCAGGCTCAATGCGGCTTACATGGGGCAATGGAGGGTTAAGTGACTTGCCCAGAGTCACAAGGAGCTGCCTGTGCCTGAAGTGGGAATTGAACTCAGTTCCTCAGTTCCCCAGGACCAAAGCCCACCACCCTAACCACTAGGCCACTCCTCCACTCCACCAGAGTGGAACTTACACCAGCAAACTGCATTACAAGAATTAAAACAGTTGGGCATAAGTACAGCTTCGATATTTTCTCAATCATATCTCCATAGGGGGCAGAAAAGATGGCAGATAAGATCTTGAGATGTCTGCCTTCAGCCATGTGGGGTGAAGGATAGCATCTGACATTTCCAAATGCCATAAACTTCTGGAAAATAAACTAGCTTCATTAATTCTAGTAAAGGGCAACATACTTATCTAGCCATGTTTTCTATTTTTTTAACTCATTCTTTCTTCTCCTTTATTGTCTAAGGACCTCATTATCATTAATGACTTCACAAATTGCATTTGCAAGTAAAACACTGAAATATTTAATGAATAGTTAGATGGGAAATGTTCTCTGTATAAATGAGTGTATTTTTGTCTCACTTACACTCTACCATCATCTTCTCTTCCATTTTTCTCATTACCATTCTCTTTCACCAACTCTCTTTGCTCTTTTCCTTTCTCTTTTTTATGTACCACCTGGAAATTATTTGTCATGACAATTTGTACATGTTTTGCTACAGTATAAATGGGTAAATGCTGAAAAGCTTAGTCAAGACCTAGATATGCTAATAGGGAGTTATTATCCCCCGGATTCTATGTATAGAGCTTTGAGTTGTGCAAGCAAATTTGGATGTATGTCCAATTTGTGCGTGCAACTTAATTGAGTAACGAGTCAATCAGCATTGATAATTTTGCAATAACAAGCAGTTATTGGGACTAATTGGCAATAATTAGAATTTGTGTGGGCATCTTTTTAGGTGTATTCTATAAAGACGTGTGTGCCAATTCTAGTGCGCACATCCAAAAAGGGTGCATAGCCATGGGAGGGGCATGTCCAGGTCCTAAAATGTATGCACGTTGTTATGTAATTAGCTGGATCCATGCCTAATTTACATATGGGAATTTACACTTCCCTCTCTGGTCTACTAGAAACTCTGTCTGAGATTTGTATCTTTTTGTCACGGGTTCATCTTTTTTTGATATTCTCATTGTTGATGCTTTTAAATATGACAATGTTTGTTTTTTATATTGCAGCCTTATTGCTTGACTTGTGAGCATGACATATAAAGCTATTTGATTCCTGTATTAGTATTCTGCTCTACTGTTCATTTCTTTGTTATGCTTCTAAAAACAATTTTAAAAAATTATTTAAAATTTAAGATTTTATATAAAAACTATTAACATTTAAATTAAAATTAAAAGTGTTTTCATATGTGTCTACCCGTGGAGGAAGGAAGTTTATCTACCAATGAGGTAAATAACCTTTCTAATCTTTGAACTAGGAAAATTAAAGCTCCTGACAGGGTTCTGAGACTTTTCCTCCTCCTTTTTTGATGGTAGGACACATGGTGTAAATGTGGAGTTAATGCTCTACAGTGTTTGGAAATACATTTGACATTCACTGTTTAGAATCTTAAATTTGTCCTCAGAAGTAGAGTCTGGAACTTATTTTAGACTGCCCTTACCATAGAGAATCACACTGAGGCACGTAGAAAGAATATTCCCCCCCCCCCCCCCCCCCACCTCCACGATATTTAAACACCACAGTCAGTGTAGACTTCAAACCCTGACTGCAGCATTTAAATTTATAACCAGATGTTCAGTGCTGGGCAATATCTGAATGCCAGCAAAGAATATCCCAGGATAAGGTTGCTGGCACTGAATACCTAGGAACAATTCAGCTAGGGTGGCCAATGTTTAAAAAAAAAAAAAAAAGAGTCACCAGCTGAATATTTCTCCCTTCATATTTAGGGCAATGCGGCTGCTAGAGTGCTTACAAAACAATAATGGAGAACAAGAGCCACTTGTGGAAACAAAGGGACTTTATTACCAGCGTCAACAGCATATACACAGCTACCCCGACATGGCCGTGTTTCAGCACAAATGTTGCCTGTATCAGGGTTCTACACATTCAGCTTGAAGCACAATTAAGCACAGGCTGTTTCCTTTACACCTTCAGCAGTATACATACCAGTTTCTGCTTTACCACTGCTCACACAGTTCCAGCATGAAGTACAACCAAGCTGTGTATATGCTGTTGATGCTGGCAATATGGTCATGGGGATTTTTTCCTTTTTTGGTATTTCTGCAGAGTGCTTACTGGTAGCAGGAGATTAGAGAAAGACAGCCTGTTTGATAACAAACCTCACCGAATTTAGTGCATGCAAAATTGATTTAGCATTCTTAGACCTATGAAGTAATGCATGATGTACCATCCAACTTTATGCAGATTAAAATGTTCTAACATGTTAAGAAGTTGCTATTAAAATGATTAGGTGAAACGACCCAAACCACCCTGAAAATCAAGAAAAAAATACAATAAAGCAAAAAGGTGCAATTCTATAAATTGGTACCCAATTTGGGTGCTAAAATGCAGTACGGTTTGCATCAATTCTGTAATGATATTTGCCCAGATTCTATTATGGAATAGTAGCACAAACTGGCATTGGAATGCCAAAATGTGTGCATACTCACTTATGGCGGGACAATGGCTGACATAAATGGGTGCATACAAATGAAGCAAGCTACCCCAATGGCGGCCCTACGATTAGGCCAACTGAGATGGGGGCCTCAGGTGACACTCTTCATGGAGTGGCATCTTGCCACCTCTGCCAGCCTAAGTGCTTGCATCTCTCCTTCCTCCTGGGCTGACATCACTCCTTTCTACCCCCTACCCCCACACTGGCCATGGTCTGGCTTCTCCCCCCTTCCTTCTTCTACTCCTTCCCTGAGTCTACCTTCTTTTTTTGTTTTCCAAATGTTGGGAGCAGCAGCAATTCCCATACACTGCCCTGCTGCCATGACATAACTTTGTGTTTCCTCAGAGGCAGGCCGCAGTACAGAGAAGCCGGTGCCGGCAGTAGGATAGCATATGAGAATCACTGCCGACGATGACTTTTGGAAAACAAAAAAGGAAGTTAGACTCAGGGAGGGGAGTTGAAGAAGGAAGGAGGAGATTTCAGACCGTAACCATGGGGGAGGGCGTTGGGAAAAAGATACAGAGTGAAGGGAGATGTTGGACTTGGGGGGGCGGGATGCCGGGGATCCCTCACCTCAGGCAGCAGACTGCCTTGGGCTGCCCCTGAGCTACTCACACATTTTATAGTATTCTGTAAGGTGTGTGAGTCAGTGGGAGACACGCCCATGTCCCACCCAGTCTCCAACCACGTCTACTTCCCCCTTGTACATGTGCCCGATGTCACTTAAACATGCCCTTATATTTATTTATTTATTTATTTATTTATTGCATTTGTACCCCACATTATCCCACCTTTTTGCAGGCTCAATGTGGCTTACAGAGTGAGGTTATGTTAAAATCAATACATGTTTTAAATACAGTTGATCATAAGCTGATGTAAAAGGTTATGATAAAATCAATACATGATTTAAAAACAGTTGATAGATTAGCGCTCAGGGTAAGTGCACCATAAAAGGAAATTAAGGTGCCAATTATGCGCTCATGTGGCACCTAACCACTAATTCACAGTTATAGAATTACCCTTAAAATGTTTGGGGCCCTGTTTACTAAGGTGCACTAGCGTTTTTAGCTCACGCTAAAATTTAGCATGTGCTAACGCTTGAGACACCCATATAAATGTCTCTAGCATTAGTGCATGCTAATTTTTGGTGCACGCTAAAAATGATAGCACGCCTACAGCACAGCTTAGTAAACAGGGTCTTTGGTTTGTGCACATCCAGTATCTCTTTGTCCTGACTGCCAATAGCTTTGCTTGTTAAGTTGAGCGGTAAAGGATTAGTCCCAAGGTATCTTACTATCAGCCACCAAGCCTGGTGCCAAGACAAGAGTTTGTTGGTACCATCTGATAAAGCCATTAGCAGATCAAAAACCAGACAGAGAACTTTCACTGGCTTTCTTAGGGAGTTCATTGCCATCAAAGACCAGGGAATTAATCAATTGCTTACTATTTCATCAATGCCTGAAAACCTATTTGCATTCAAGAACACCTAATAAAGATATAGGGTTAAGGAAATATCTTAGATTGAAAATTAGTTATCCCTGCTTATTTTAACAACATATGTTGTGATTCTTCTGTTAGGTAGAGCAGACACTTGAATGTGTGTTTATAAGTCAGAGTGAGGTGGGAATTTAGAAATTCAGGAATGACATTTATTCTGGGTATTTGGCTTGAACTGAATGATGGCTTAATGGAATTCAGTGCTACTGGGCAGGGGAGATAGTCGGCTTTTGTCTGAGGATAAATTGTAATTTTTGTGCTTTATCAACATGCTGTTTAAATGTAATGAATTGGGCGAGTTAAGTCAGGTGAGGAAAATAGCAGGTATACACGGAAGCAAATGCACATACTTTAAATTGTCTGTGTGTGAATGCCAGAAGTCTCAAAAATGATTAACTGTAACTTACCTTGAGCTACTACTGAAAAGGCATGAGATAAGCCAAATAAATCGTTGAAGAGACAGAATGTATGGCACTAAATGAAGATGTAGATATTAGGTATCTCATAGATCTGCTGGGAGAGGATCCACAAATGGGACACTGATGCAAGGGTTATAAATAATATCAAAATGATATGGAGGATCAAATTGATGAAGTGGCATTATATGAAAAGGTGGCAGAGAGTCCCACCCAGGGCTGCCGAGAGGGGGGGGGCAGGGGGGACAAAATTCCCCGGGCCCGGGCCTCTAAGGGGGGCCCCCCGTCGAGGTCAGGCCGCCGGTGCTGCAATTTCCGGTCTCACCTGCCTGCCTCCTCGGCTCCAGGCCCCCTGCATTCGAAGCGGCGGTCACAGATTGCCTCTCTTCTACTACTACTATTTACTACTATTTAACATTTCTAAAGCGCTACCAGGGTTGTACAGTGCTGTACAATTAACAAAGAAGGGCAGTCCCTGCTCAAAGGAGCTTACAATCTAAAGGACAAAAAGTGCAGTCAATCAAGATTGAGGCAGTCTAGATTTCCTGGATAGAGGTACAATGGTTAGGTGCCGAAAGCAACATCGAAGAGGTGGGCTTTGAGCAAGGATTTGAAGATGGGTAGGGAGGGGGCTTGGCGTATGGGCTCAGGGAGTTTATTCCAAGCATAGGGTGAGGCGAGGCAGAAAGGGCGGAGTCTGGAGTTGGCGGTGGTGGAGAAGGGTACCGAAAGGAGGGATTTGTCCTGTGAGCGGAGGTTATGGGTAGGATCATAAGGGGAGATGAGGGTAGAGAGGTAGTGAGGGGCTGCAGATTGAGTGCATTTGTAGGTTAGTAGGAGAAGCTTGAACTGTATGCGGTACCTGATCGGAAGCCAGTGAAGTGACTTGAGGAGAGGGGTGATATGAGCATATCGGTCTAGGCGGAAGATAAGACATGCAGCAGAGTTCTGAACGGATTGAAGGGGATATAGATGGTATAGTGGGAGGCCAGTGAGGAGTAGGTTGCAGTAGTCAAGGCGAGAGGTAATGAGAGAGTGGATGAGAGTTTGGGTGGTGTGCTCAGAGAGGAAAGGGCGAATTTTGCTGATGTTATAGAGAAAGAAGTAACAGGTCTTGGCTGTCTGCTGGATATGGGCAGAGAAGGAGAGGGAGGAGTCGAAGATGACTCCGAGGTTGCGGGCAGATGAGACGGGGAGGATAAGGGTGTTATCGACTGAAATAGAGAGTGGAGGGAGAGGAGAAGTGGGTTTGGGTGGAAAGACAATGAGCTCGGTCTTGGCCATGTTCAGTTTCAGGTGGCGGTTGGACATCCAGGCAGCAATGTATGCGGTACCTGATCGGAAGCCAGTGAAGTGACTTGAGGAGAGGGGTGATATGAGCATATCGGTCTAGGCGAAAGATAAGACGCGTAGCAGAGTTCTGAACGGATTGAAGGGGGGATAGATGGTTAAGTGGAAGGCCAGTGAGAAGTAGGTTGCAGTAGTCAAGACGAGAGGTAATGAGAGAGTGGATGAGAGTTCGGGTGGTGTGCTCAGAGAGGAAAGGGCGAATTTTGCTGATGTTATAGAGAAAGAAGCGACAGGTCTTGGCTGTCTGCTGGATATGGGCAGAGAAGGAGAGGGAGGAGTCGAAGATGACTCCGAGGTTGCGGGCAGATGAGACAGGGAGGATAAGGGTGTTATTGACTGAAATAGAGAGTGGAGGGAGAGGAGAAGTGGGTTTGGGTGGAAAGACAATGGGCTTGGTCTTGGCCATGTTCAGTTTCAGGTGGCAGTTGGACATCCAGGCAGCAATGTCGGATAAGCAGGCCGATACTTTGGCCTGGGTTTCCGCAGTGATGTCTGGTGTGGAGAGATAAAGTGTCGTCAGCATAAAGATGATATTGGAAACCATGAGATGAGATCAGCGAGCCCAGGGAAGAGGTGTAGATTGAAAAAAGAAGGGGTCCAAGGGCAGATCCCTGAGGAACTCCAACAGAGAGCGGGGTGGGGGTGGAGGAAGATCCATGAGAATGTACTCTGAAGGTACGGTGGGGGAGATAAGAGGAGAACCAGGAGAGGACAGAGCCCTGGAACACAAATGAGGATAGTGTAGCAAGAAGTAAATTATGATTGACAGTGTAAAAAGCGGCGGATAGGTCGAGGAGGATGAATGTCTCCTCGCATTTTGCAGTTCGCCTCTCTTCTGGCTTTCCCTCCCTGTGTTCCGCCCTCGTGGAAACCGAAAGTTACATCAGACGAAGGCGGGATACAGGGAGGGAAGGCCAGAAGAGAGGCGAACTGCAACTGCTGCCTTGAATGCAGGGGGCCCGGAGCCATGGAGGCAGGCAGATGAGACCACGGACTGTAGCGGCGGGGGGAGCGATGGGGGCAGCAGCGGCGGGGGGACGGAGGCGGGGTGGCCTTGCCCTGGGCCCGGCCTAGTCTCTCGGTGACCCTGGTCCCACCATTTAAAATTTCCACAGGAAACAAAGGGGTCCTTTTACTAAGGTGTGCCAAAAAATGGCCTGCGCTGTTGTAGGCACATGTGTTGGATGCATGCAGGTCCATTTTTCAGCACACACAAAAAAAGGCCTTTTTTTTGGCTGAAAATGGACATGCAGCGAAATAAAAATTGGCGCCTGTCCATTTTGGACCTGAGACTTTACTGCCACCCATTGCTTTAGCAGTAAGGTCTCAAGCGTTAACCAGGTGGTAGTGGTCAGCACGCGTACACTGCCAATTACTGCCCGGTTAATGCCAAGTGGTAGAAAATAAAAAAATATTTTCTGCTGCCCGTATTGGACACACATAAAATATGGAATCACCGCACGAGGCCCATGGTAGCCAGGTGGTAGTTCCAAATTGATGTGCATTGGATGCGTGTAGGCGCCTTAGTAAAAGGGCCCCAAAAGGCAATGTGGCATCTGCATGGAGAAAAATTCCATATATGATGGGGAACAGTATAGTGGACAGAATAAAGAGTGAAATGTTAACTGAAATTAGGGAGGGTATAAAATTTGTTAACACATTAATAGTGGATGTGGACATCAGTACACGATAGGTAGCTAAAGGTTAGAAAGGGTATAAATGAGTACTTCATGGACCGGCTGGTCCTTGAGCCAAGTACTTAGTGGAACACAAGACTCGGAGGAGGTTGTAAAAGTGTTGAGTCTGCTTGGCAATAGTGACCACAAAGTGATCAAATTTGTCATAATCTATTACAGTAGTAAATAGAAATAAAACAAAGCAAAGAAACAAAATAAGATACATATAGTAACATAGTAGATGATGGCAGAAAAAGACCTGCAAGGTCCATCCAGTCTGCCCAACAAGACAACTCATATGTGCTACTTTTTGTGTATACCCTACTTTGATTTGTACCTGTGCTCTTCAGGGCATAGACCATATAAGTCTGCCCAGCACTATCCCCACCTCCCACCACCAGCTCTGGCACAGACCGTGTAAGTCTGCCCAGCAACACCTTCTTCAGACCAGAAATCTATGGGTCTATGGAAGGAGGACACTAAAAAAAACAAATATGTGCGACATGAGGGGAAAAGCAATCACAGGACGGGCAATGCATCAGAGAACAGCGCTGGAGTAAGGCTTCTTCTGGTGGGGCTTGGGGACCCCTGCCAGCCAAACCAGAGGCCCCAAAGTCCTGAGTCTGCTCCTCCCCAGCCTCTAAAGAGGCCTGACGCCAGAGTTTTCTCTCCTGCTCCTGTCAGGAAGCGATCACCCGGGTCCCATCAAGAATATGAGAGACAGACCCCGGTGCCGGACCCCCCTTGGAGGCCACACCCAGGGGAATCTTGTCCCCTGCCCCCTCTCTCGGCAGCCCTGCAGCACTTGGCCAGTTAATGACGATTTTCAGCACTTAACCAGCTAAGGTAACTGCATGGTGAACCGCATAAAGATAAATGCTGAATATTACACTTAACCAGCTATGTTTTCGCCAGCTTTGTAAACCCAGAAATTCAGTGCTAGAACCTGGACGTTGTCTGGCCTTGAATTTCCAGGCATAATGCTGGTGACAATCAGAAAAAAAGTGAGCGCTACTAGCCGAATATCGACCCCATTGCAGAAATCAAAGGATAACAACAATGGTAAGCAAAGGACATCATGTTATGTAGAAATGCTAAAACCCATTAGGGCTCTTCAGCTTGGAGAACTTATGGCTGAAATAGGGAATCTGAGAGAGATTTATAAAATTATGAGCCGTGTAGAACAAGATACATGCCATAAAACCAGTAGTAAATTTAAGACAAATTTGAGAAAGTTCTTTTTTAGTCCAGTCACCGTCAACCATTAAAGTGTGGAATTTATTGTAGGAGAAAGTGGTCCATGTAAGCAGGGCAGCTGTGTCTTGAAAAAGGTTGGACAAATTCATGGATCCACTAACCAAGTAAACCTGGAGTTCGCTACATCTTACTTTTGGGACTTAGCAACAGGAAAAGACGCTCCCCTTTGGGATCTGCCTGGTATTTCTAGTGGCCCGAATTGGTCAGAGACAGGATGCTGGACTGAATGGACCATTGGTCTGACTCACATGGCATTTCTCATGTCCTAGTAACTTAGTAACTGTACAACCATTGGGCTTTTTTCTGCTTTGCTAGCAAATCACTATGGAGACTGCTAATGTCAGAATGTGCCCGGTCCTCCTTCTGGCTTGGCATTAATCCTTCACAGTGTACCATAAAGTCAGCTTTAGCTCAGAGAAGTGATTAGCAAACGTGCAAGGTGCCCTCCCCCTCTGAGAGTAGTTATTTGCCAGGCCAGCACAAAGAATAGCTATAATATTCCATGTAACTGCTGGCTTTTATTACCTCTTTTTATAGGGTTTTTCCCCTATGTAATTTATGAATGCATTGCTATTTCAACCTTGATCTGGAGGCTGTTATCCCAATATCACTAGTTCCATTAAAGTTTCTGTTGCATTAGTTTAAAAGGATAAATTCAGTATACCTCTCTACCTCATTTCCCCAACCATCAAGATTTGGCTGTATTGTGTGCCTCATGAATCAATATCCTCTCTCTCTCTCTCTCTCTCTCTCACCTCATATCTTATTCTGCTGTCCACTTGACTATCAGTTCTTCGGATGCCCTCTTTTTCTGTTCTGCATTACCTTTCCTTCTCCTTATTTCCTTCTTCCTTAGCCTCACATCTTTTTTCTCATTTTCCCCATCTGCTTCTCTCTCTCATTCTTTTCACTTTACCTGTTATAATCTCTTTCCCCTCCCTCCCTCTGCTCATCGTTTCCCCCCCCCCCCCCCCCCCATACATTCTAACTCCAGCTTAGGGTTACCTCTTGCATTAGTCTATCATTTGGACAATTCTGTATGGGCCAGCTTCATGGTTCAGTGAAAGAAATGTACACTGCCATAGGGTTATATCCCAGTTCAGCTCTCAAGTTGGATCTTAAGCTTCCCAGGTCAGCTGGGGCTGAGGATGCTGGGGGTGGGGGAGAAGGAGAGGAAATCAATGTCATCATTAAGGATGACACATGAAGAGCAATTCTACAACACAGTGCCTGGTAGAAGACTACTTTATAAAGCACCATAGGAACCACTGTTCCCTCAAAGTTGAGCAGAAATCCTCCACCTACAGTCCTGCCAGTGGGGGGTGCTGTTTCACCATCCCATTTTCAAAAGTGAGGGATTGGCAAGTTCTGGAGGACTCCAGAGAACGTGCCTGTCCCTTGCTATTGAAAACACAATATTGAAGCACCATCCCACACTGGTAGCAGTGCAGTTGGAGGACTCCTGCTCAACTTAGAGGGAACAGCGATAGGCATCTGCTTTCCTTTATAGAATACTAGCCTAACAGATTAGATACTCACCTATAATTTAGGTGTGAGCACTTACATCAGCTATAGTAACATAGTAGGTGACGGCAGAAAAAGACCTGTACGGTCCATCCAGTCTGCCCAACAAGATATGCGCTACTTTATATGTAGTATGCCTGACCTTGATTTGTATCTACCATTTTCAGGGCACAGACCGTAGAAGTCTGCCCAGTACTAGCCCCGCCTCCCAACCACCGGTGCTGCCACCCATTCTCCGCTAAGCTTACATAAGTACATAAGTACATAAGTAATGCCATACTGGGAAAAGACCAAGGGTCCATCGAGCCCAGCATCTTGTCCACGACAGCGGCCAATCCAGGCCAAGGGCACCTGGCAAGCTTCCCAAACGTACAAACATTCTATACATGTTATTCCTGGGATTTTGGATTTTTCCAAGTCCGTTTAGTAGCGGTTTATGGACTTGTCCTTTAGGAAACCGTCCAACCCCTTTTTAAACTCTGCTAAGCTAATCGCCTTCACCACATTTTCCGGCAATGAATTCCAGAGTTTAATTACACGTTGGGTGAAGAAAAATTTTCTCCGATTTGTTTTAAATTTACTACACTGTAGTTTAATCGCATGCCCCCTAGTCCTAGTATTTTTGGAAAGCATGAACAGACGCTTCACATCCACCT
Organism: Microcaecilia unicolor; assembly: GCF_901765095.1. Lineage (NCBI taxonomy): Eukaryota > Metazoa > Chordata > Amphibia > Gymnophiona > Siphonopidae > Microcaecilia > Microcaecilia unicolor. Next base: position 34,588,110 of record NC_044042.1, on the reverse strand, counting down.
GTTCCACTCCACTCATTATTTTATATACCTCTATCATGTCTCCCCTCAGCCGTCTCTTCTCCAAGCTGAATAGCCCTAGCCTCCTTAGTCTTTCTTCATAGGGAAGTCGTCCCATCCCCGCTATCATTTTAGTCGCCCTTCGCTGCACCTTTTCCAATTGTACTATATCTTTCTTGAGGTGCGGCGACCAGAATTGAACACAATACTCAAGGTGCGGTCGCACCATGGAGCAATACAACTGCATTATAACATCCTCAAACCTGTTTTCCATACCTTTCCTAATAATACCCAACATTCTATTCGCTTTCCTAGCCGCAGCAGCACACTGAGCAGAAGGTTTCAGTGTGTTATCGACGACAACACCCAGATCCCTTTCTTGGTCCGTAACTCCTAACATGGAACCTTGCATGACGTAGCTATAATTCTGAGGATCCATTCCTTCTGAACAGGATTCCTTTATGTTTATCCCACGCATTTTTGAATTCCGTTACCGTTTTCATCTCCACCACCTCAGGAGGGCATTCCAAGTATTCACCACTCTCTCTCTGTGAAAAAATACTTCCTGACATTTTTCTGGAGTCTGCCCCCTTTCAACCTCATTTCATGTCCTCTAGTTCTACCGCCTTCCCGTCTCCAGAACAGGTTCATTTGCGGATTAATACCTATAGAACTGGTATAAGTATTGGTACCTAAATGTCAGAGATATGCATATAATTTACAGTATTCTATGTTATACATCTAAGTGGGAGTTCCGTCCAGGTTACACCCATGCATGCACCCCCTTGCAAATACATGCTATGTCATATTTTCAAACTAGCGCCTAGGCTGAATTTTAGTATTTAATGCATGTATGTGCACACATATAGATGAAAATGTCATGATTCTAAAAATGTATAAGTGTAGTAGGTGTAATAATTTGCCTCCATAGAGGCCAGAGTGGGACCCCATGATGGCAGGGTTCTGGAGTTGGCCCTGCTGCACAGCTCCAGCCCGTAGCCATTATTATAATGACCAGATTGGGAGCATTGATGGGTGCCCATCATGCAAGCTCTCAAATGATAATTATTAATAATGAAGTGCCATTTCTTGTCCTGCGGCTGGTAACACATTAATCCTGTATATTTATGTGGCAGAAGTTTGCATTATCTCATGTGCAGCACATGGCTTACTCTCCAAATGGAGAGCTCAACCCTCCGGCACAACATTTCTGGAAGGGGTGAAAAGGGAGGACGCTGAACCTATGAGCAATCACTTCAAAATACACACTGCTAGTTATACTGTATACTAAAAAAGAAACATACACGCAGCGCACACACACACACACACACATACACATTTTAATAGGATGAGCGGCTGAAAAACGTTTGTTTCATGTCATTTATGGGAGTTTTCATTTAATTTTGGTTTCCTTGGCCATTTCTCATTTTGGGAGCAATGTTGTTAAGAGTGTACCCTCTTTGCAAATAGTGTGTGCTATTATGTGTTTTTTCTGCTCATTTTTATTTGTTAATGGCATGCAATGACAGCCCACCCCTACATTTTAATTACTGCAGGGAGGCTCTGTCATAAGGAGCAGCGTAATCCCATCCTGATTTTACTCCAGTGCATGCATAGATTTCTCATTGTTATTTTTTTTCAGCCATTTCCTCCTGCTCTTTTACGCATCCATCTCAACCAGAACCAGCCTCTGTTGGGCTATGTGACAAACCTTCATTCCCTACTATGTGAAAATGTTTTCTTTATTTTTAGTCTAGTATTTTCACTTCCAGTCCTCAAGGGTTGCCAATGGATCAGGTTGTCAGAATATCCCTAATGAATAAGGATGGGAGAGATTTATATGCCTGCTACGTCCATTGTAGGCAAATTTCTCTCATGCGTATTTATGACAGGATACCCTGGAAACTTGCACGTTGATAGCCCTTGAGGACTTGGAGTGAATACCATTGTTATAGCTCCTCCCAACTCATTTATCCCAATCACTGAAGCAACAGTCCTCAACTGGGGACCATAAACCAAGGCTCTATCCAAGACCATGCAATAATGAGTCCTAAATCTACTACTACTACTTCTACTACTACTATTTAGCATTTCTATAGCACTACAAGGCGTACGCAGCGCTGCACAAACATAGAAGAAAGACAGTCCCTGCTCAAAGAGCTTACAATCTAATAGACAAAAAATAAATAAAGTAAGCAAATCAAATCAATTAATGTGAACGGGAAGGAAGAGAGGAGGGTAGGTGGAGGCGAGTGGTTACAAGTGGTTACGAGTCAAAAGCAATGTTAAAGAGGTGGGCTTTCAGTCTAGATTTAAAGGTGGCCAAGGATGGGGCAAGACGTAGGGGCTTCCTGCTAATGATCCTTCCAACTCTTATATTTCCAAGTTACTCGCTTTAACGTCCTCCTTTAATCTCCAACTATGCTCCACCTCCCCCACTCATCAAAATGGTCACTGTCTTGATCTCATCTTCTCCTCCAAGTGTTCACCCTCTAGTTTCCTTGCCTCTGATCTTCCCTCCTCTGATCACCATCTTATAACTTTCACACTTAAATCTCCTCCCTCCCAGTCCCGTCCTATCTTATCTAATTTATCTAGGAATCTTCACGATATTGACCCTTCATCTCTATCCTCCCATGTTTCAACCCTCCTCTCTACTGTGGCACCATCCACGTCTGTCAACGAAGCTGTTTCTTCTTACAACAATACTCTATCCTCTGCCTTAGACACTCTTGCACCTTTGATGACCCACCCTGTAAGGCGTACAAAACCCCAACCTTGGCTGACTTCTAATATCCACTACCTACGTTCCTGTACCCGCTCCGCCGAACGCCTCTGGCGGAAATCTCGGGCCTTTGCTGATTTCTTACACTTTAAGTTCATGCTGACCTCCTTCCAATCTGCTCTTTTATGTGCCAAACAGGATTATTATATCCAACTGACCCCCAGTAGGGGTCGATTTTTTTAAAAAAAGATATCCAGGTAGGCAAAGCTTGTCCTTCTGCTTACTGGTCCAACCTGGATATTCATTGGCACTTAACCAAGTAGTACCACTGAATAATCAGGCAGACCTCTGTGGCATTATTCAGTTAGTGCTGGGGCAGTTCAGAGGCCACGTCTGGACAGAGCTGGGAGTTATCTGGGCACCACAGATATTCAGCAGTTGTACCTGGATAGTTACTCGATTAAATTAGGACAGCATAAAGACCATGTCTATGGTTGGCGTAAATGGTGACACCTAAATGCGGCAGCTGGGCGTAAATACAACTATTTTATAAAGTGGATGCAAGAATAGTCGGAATGCCCCTGACATGTCTATGACCCTCTCATTTTAATGGGGTAGGCGTACTGTTTATAGAATAGGGGAATGTCTGTTTCGCACGTGACTGCAAATTAGTGCCAATTATTGGTAATCACCAATTATTTGACAAATTAATGTCAATTAGTTAATTATGTCATGTATGTAATTGGCCCTATTCTATACCCCTAATTGCACACCTATGTTTGGAGGCCGTTTATAGAATTTGGGGGTATAAGGGTACTGCCACTAAATATCAGTGGTTCCCAGGCAACTCCCAGCAGCCACCCCTAGACCTGGATATTCAGTGCCAGTACCCAAGTAGGCTCCAGTTCTGACTATCTGAGTCTAAATCAGCAGCCAGTGTTTAAAAGCACGCTGACCGCCATGGCTTAATATTGACTACTAGAAGCTTCTGTTAAGAAATGACTGATATTTCCTCTCTGCAGGGCAATACTTGCGGTTGCTGCAGTATTCCCAGTCAAGAACAGAAGATACAACCCAGGAATGGAACCCATGTCCCAGTGGCGTAGCTAAGGGTGGGCCTGGGTGGGCACATGCCCACCCATTCTTGCCTCAGGCCCACCCAGTCAGCAGCCCATGAGGCCCCCAAAACTCTTCATTGGCAGCACCTCACTACTCTCTCTCCCTCTTCATTTGTGGCCTGGCATCTGCCCTTCTCTCTACCCCCCTCCCAGTCTACTCTGGGCCCACTCAAAATGGCAGGTCTGCCTACGCTCCTGCCATGTCCTCTGCATGGGCTGGCTTCATGGATGTGCACTTCTGATTTTCTTAAGGAACACCAAATTCAGAACTATAAGTCCAGGCATAAAATAAGGTAAACACCAGTATTGACGTTAATTGGCCCCAATCAAGATTTTCATACATATCTGGCTGTGCATATTTCTATTCCAAAAAAGTGCCGCAGCGTTATAGAATTCCGGAGATGCATGTTCAGCTTGCATGCCAGGATTTACACCAGGTTTCAGTTGGCATAGGTTCTCATGCCTAAAGTTGGTCACGGGAATTGGCACTACGTACTATTCCAAAAGGATTACAGAATTCCCCGGGCCTTTTCCTTCACAGGGCCCAAGACATAATGTGGATAAACCTCTGTGGTTTAGGAAACACAGTTATTAAGCATTTGTGACTCCTAGGGTTGCCATGCCACAAACACAGCCTATAGTTCTTGTTTTTCCTCAGAGGTCCAGGTCTGGCTCCAGTCAAACCTCAACAAAACTTATGAAGTTTACTTTAGCAAATCAAATGGCTTACCTCATCCAGGTAGTGAATATGGAACAGTATCTTCCATGTCATATGCTGAGGATTCAAATCCTCTCTCCCTGGGCCACCTCATCCTCAGTCTAGCTCTGTCTCATGCTCCCCGGTATGGGCCCCGCCCCTCCCAGCTCTGCTCCTCCCGGGGTGGGTCTCGTGCTCTTAAATGTGGTCCAGGCTATTGGAGGGATTGTTCTTAAAGGAGAGGGGCAGTGTTCTGTAGACTCCCTTACAAGCACCTAGCACTTAGGCATGCAAATGCTAATTATGGGCACATCTAAGGTGCATTCTGTAAACTACATGCACATCAAGTTACAGAATGAGGGGGTAGGTCTTTTTCCCAGCATTACTCTTTTTAAGTGCAATTTTCTAGCAATGCCATTTATGTTTTAGATCTGTCTGGGTGATAGATTAAAAATCTGCAGTGTACTAACTCAGTAGATAGATATGCATTTTTTTAATTTGCTTCATAGGCATGACAGATTACTAAAATCCTGTTCTGAATTTGCTTGATGGACGTTCTTTAACCTTCCAGAAACCCCCCCAAAATAATAGTCTGAACCTGCACAAAACCCCATTTAACTCCAAGAGGAAAATCTCAGCAAAACATTAACCAATACAGAGTGCTTGTTTTCATGCAGTCCCAGGTATGGTTGTTGGGAGTTTACAAGTTACCTAGCATGGGCAAGGTTACAGCTGGGTCAAGCACTAAGAGAAACAGCAGGGGCTTTGGGCCCAGGTCATTCATTTTCACTTATAACAGCTCTGTTTCCTTTCGTATTGAGCCCCTTTAGTACTCAGAGGCTACCAGAACTTGAGCCTAAGGTGTCCCCTGCAGAGGCAGTGTAGAAGGGCCCAGTTGCCAGATGTAAGAAGGTAGGAGATGGGCCAGGGCATAGGAACACTATGATCAGACCCAACGAGACAGTCTTGCTAAAAAGGAGCAGTCCCAAACCAACAAGGTCAAGAAGCAGGCTAAAGTCAGGGCTGGCAGAGCAGGTTCATATGCAGAAGGCAAGAAAAATTTGGGTACCAAGGATCAGTAAAAGGATAGCATTCAGGAACTCACAAGTGAGAGCTATTGAAAAACAAGGTAGAATGGGTGCTCAGGGGTTTATATAGGTGTAAGGAGCTAATCAGAGAGAATGAATTTCTAAGAACCAATCAAGCCAGAGTACATTCTCAGTGGGCCAATCAGGGTGACCCACATCATATGGCTGTTACCATGCACGGTATAAAAGACAGGAAGAGCCTGCATTTCACTTCCTATGCAAGGGGAGCATCCTTGGAGGTATGGGGCAAATACATGGCAATCAGCAAACAGTTTGGCTACACTCCCAAGCTTGCAGTAAAAGGTATAAGGATGGCAGGGAGATTTCCTTTACCATGGTTTGTAGATAAATGCACTCTTTTTCTAGCAAAATGAAAATATAAAACAAAAACATGTGAATGGTAAAAATTAATAAAAACAAATCCTGAGGGAAGGAGTATACCCTCATCTGCAGCCCTCTGAGCATACGGATTTTCAAAGTGCAGGCTATAATCCTGCTAAGGCACAGCTCCAGCCCACCTGGATCCCATCTTTAATCACTCCACGAGCTTTTTCTCTGCTCAAATGGATGGTTCCAGCCCTTGAATACAACCTGTTGTATTATTAGACTGCCAGCAGCTCTCAGACAGGATAGAGAGTTTGCCTCCTTTATATCTGTAGAATAAGATTGCGCACAGCTAAAGCAAATGTTCCAGGCCATCTGTCAGCGTGCAGGCTCTTTCCCTGCTCTCCATCACCACAGGAGGCTTTCTTCTCCCTCGCCACCTGGATGTGCTTCGTATTATGCTTGGCCTCCCCAAGTTGAAGTCCCAGCTGACAGACAAAGCATCCCACATCTTAAATCATCTCATGACATTTGCTGTATTGTCAAAGCTGACAGAAATTTTCAAAAAAAAAAATTGCTGGGATAAACAGACTTTTTATTTATCATATAAGACATTAACAAGTGCAAAGCAACATGTCCTTTATCAAGATGGCTACCAACCTAGAAATACTAGGGATGTGCTTTCATTTGAAATTAAATGGGGATTTTAAGAAAATGACTTGTTGTATTTCACGTTAGAAATTTTGGGGTCCTTTTACTAAGGCACGCTAACAAATACCATGCACTAAATAAGACATCAATTGGAATATAATGGATGTCTTATCTGTTAGCACGCTTTAGTAAAATGACCCCTTAGGCTGATCCCTCACACAAGCAATCCTCCCCAAGGCTGTCCTACCCTATTTATGGCTCTTAACTGGGACTGCTTCCAGAGGACTGCATCTGCCCCATGGTTAAGAAGGTATGAGAGGGGGATGGGGAGGTTAGGGGAAGGATTTTTCTTTTTTCTTTTTTTGGTTTAGGGGACCAAGGGAGTAAACTTTGTTTTAGTTTTTTTCTTTTTATCCAAATTTTATTTTTTATTTGTTGCTTTAAGGGTCCCTTTTACAAAGCGGAGGTAAGCCCAATGCGGGTTTACCACTCGCTAAAAGGGAAGTGCCACTGGGCTACTGCAGCAGCCCAGTGGTAGTTCCCACCCCAGTGTGCGTCATATCAGGCGCTAGAAAAATATTTTTATTTTTGCAGCGCCGGTGTGTACCCGGCAGTAATAGTGTGGGAGCCCTTACCACCACATCAGTGGGTGGAGGTATGTGCTCCCCCATGAAATGGCCATGCGTCAAGTGCTTCACTTGCAGCATGGACATTTCTGGAAAAAGAAAGACCTGCCTTTTACTCACTGCGGTAAAAGGAGGCCTCGGCATGCATCGAAAACGCTAGTCGATGCCAGCACAGGCCCCTTTTTGCTGCAGCTTCGTAAAAGGGGCCCTGAATGATCAAAGCAAATCAAAAATCAAAAGAAATGGAGAAAAATAGACACATACTACCTATGAAATACTGCATTCATAAATGGCCTCATAAAAGCAAAGAGGGTACGAAGACAAACCCATGAATCAGCTGTTTGTGATGCCAAAACATTGGCCATTGTCAGGCTTCATATATTTTTTTCTATTTTTTGTTCTACAAGTGATTGGAAGCCATTTATTTTCTTAATTTTTTTTTTACTGCTGTAGTTGTCTATTGCTTATGTTTTAGTTTCAAAAAGGTGTTAAATAAATCCTAATAAATAAATTTATGTGGGAAAGTTGCAGTTTCTGCATGTAAATTGTTGTTTGAAAACCATGTCCTTCAGTCTGGCTAAAAGTACATACGAGGTTTCACATGTGTAACCTGAACCACATTTTGAAGTGCTCTTGGGAATATGTTTTGCATAGGATTGAAAAATATCACACATACATTGAGTTTTCATCTCTATAAGCATTCTCTGTAGAATATCTACCCATACAAAAAGTGGGCAAGTTTCAAAATTAAAGTGCACGTACATTCTCACTGAAAATTGGTGCAATGTGCCCACAACGTTTGTCATCCAGAGTACTGTGGATGAGGTAGGCCACGGTGCATGGCAGCTGGAGATAACAGGGTGCCATGCCACCTTGCTTTGCCCTCCACACTCGCGCTGTTCCCATATATCGCAGGAGCTGTAAGGATCACCAATACGTCATCACTGAACACCAGGAGCGAGAGGAACGACAGGAGCTGGCTGCAGCCTTTACAACCAGTCAGGTGAGGAACAGAACCCTTTTTCAACATGCATTTAGCGTGCGCAGCAGCTTCCCCCTTTCCTCCTTTCAGCCAAACCGCAGAGCTGGGAAAGAGAAGAATGCCGCAAACGCCAGCAGCCCGAAACTCCCAGGAAAACAGCAGAAGGTGGATCCTGATCACCTCTCAGGACCCAGGGCTGGTAAGGGTGTCCATTACAGTGCATGTTCCAGCAATTAGTCGGTGATTAAAATTGAAAAAAGAGGGAGTCTGAGCTGTGCAGGGACATAGTATTGTGTATTAGTTGACTGCCCTGCAACTTTCCCTAGTTCACCTTTTGTCTAGCTGGAATATTCTGCCTTAAAGGTGTCCATCTTCCCTGAGACCAAGTCTTCAGCCTCTCCAGGCCAACATGACCCACAGCACCACCCACCCGAAGCAGGCAAGCCAGCATGGAATATGAACCTCTGAGAACAGCCAAGAAAATATGAGTAGGTGGCCCTGTTATAATTGTCTGTGCCCACAACAGGAAAGACCTACCAATTGGTGACTGTCATCTGTGTGATGTGTGACTGTTGCCATTTTGTGCCTGGAAGCCTGCTGCTCAGCCTTGAAGTTGAGTGAACCCACCTCAGATGATTCCAACAGAATTTTGGGGGCTACTGACTAACGGACATGGCCAGCTCTGGAGACAGTGACCATCCAGCCCAGCCACTAACCCAGCAGACCCAACCACCGGGACCCATGGAAGAGAGTGAAGTGGCACTTGTACTGCAGAATTAGAGCAAATCAGCAGAACCACAGAAAGCAGATCGAGGCAACAGGGGCTACTCAAAGCCAACAGGAGGACAGCAGTAGCCACAAACAGATCTCTTTACAAGGAAAGAAGAAGCCAAACATGAAGCCTACGACCAACCCCAAGAAAGCAAAAGGCATGCAAGCAAGGCTAACAAAAAGAATCAGAGTGCAGGCAAACCTGTGACAGTATTGGACACAGTGAAGCCATGCCCAGGTTGTGAATGCCGGGTCAGAGACCAATGTAGAAAAGGGCCAGCAACAGGAGACCCCCTTCAGACAAGCAGCTCGTTCATCCATCAGGAAGAACCTCCAGCAGCCAGCTCAGGTTGGCAGGAGACAGCAATCGGATGAGGTAGATACGCAGGCCAGTCTGATTATTCTGGACCCCGCTGAGAGAAACTCCACAGGGCAACACAGCCTTCGGCACTCCGGGACAGCGACAGGGGTTTCTCAAGGCAGCAAGGATCCTATCTGTCCACAGCGTGGAACTACAATACACACCACTCACCTCGTCCTGCAGACGTGCCAAGACTCCTGGTTTAGAAGGTCATCTCCTACACTCCCACCCAGGAGTCAAGGATCTTCCACTGAGCAGCCCCCCTTCTAGCTGTAGCACGAGAGACCTTCCTAAAACGTTATCTCTTGATGCCACAGGACCAGCAGCAGCAGGAAATGATATTTTGCATAGGCCTCACCTGCTGCCGCTGGAAGGGGAGGATACCGCTGGTGCTGCTGTGGGCGGGGCAGGGCAGAGTTGTGGGCAGGCAGGGCTGAGTTATGGACAGACAGGGTTGAGTTATGAGTAGTTCCTGGAGGCGGAGCCAGTGGAGCAATGGCTACCAAGACACACGGACAGTGTAATAAGGCAGAAGTGCAGATGCAAAAAAGTACAACTGCTAAAGTGTACAGCACAGGTGACAGCAGATGGCAGTAATGCACAAGAGTCTGACAAGGCAGCGGCAGCAAAGAGGGAATAAAAGAAGTGCAGTTCGTGAAAAAGAAAGCGCAGGGCTCATCTAGCTCTAGCAGTAGTAGATATAGTTCATCTAGCACGCCCTCCTCAGACTCATCCACTGACAACGAAGCTCATTCTACAGCAAAGGGGATACTGGGTGGAGACACTCACCTCCTTATCGAGCTTATGGAAAATGGTGCCAAGGAAGCTGAGAAAGAAAATGTATAGACATTTTCTAGCTCTTAGAGGGGAAACAGCAAAAAAAGGGGAGGCTCAGGATTTGTATAAGAAAGCCCCAAGAACCATACTAAATTGGATGATGGCCTTCCTAAGAATGACTGATGTTATTAGGCCATCCAGTGCTAATCAAGTCGGCCCACGTTAGCCTATATGCACAATATCTTTGGTAGCTTACAGGGATTTTGAAAGCACCGCGTGCCTCAAATATGACATGGCTTTAAGAAGGCCATGGAGAAGGACAAATTCATATCCTGGGGCACCACACATGCCAGTTTATGACTACAGCATATGGCCAACAAGATGCACATGATTGCAGGGTAGTACAGACCCTTTCGACAGTACTGCACATCCATCGGACCGGACCGGCACACAGGAACTGGGCAGGTCTGCTGGAAATATAACAGGTTTGCATGCAGCATTTACAAGTGTAAATACAGACACACCTGCTCAACCTGTGGAGCCACCCACCCCGCTTTTAAATGCCCCAAGCGGGCAACTAACAAAGCACCTGCCCAGTCCTCATGAAGGGTCCCTCACCTATAAGACTCCATCCCCAACATCTTTGGAACGCATGAGACTCTGGCTACTTAAATGCCCCCATAAGGCAAGTGGCTAACGCCATTCTAGAGGGATTCACCCAAGGTTTTCAGATCCCTTACATGGGCCCAGTAAGGTTTCAAGAGGCTAGGAATGCCCCCTTGGTCATGTCAATGATAGAGCTCCAGTAACCAAATCCTGGAAACAACAAAACACATTCCAGACTGCATAGAAAAACTTGTCATAATACCAACTTGACTCAAAAATACCAATCCTACCTATAAAAAGGCAGCACCCTAGAATACCAATATACTTCCAGTCCGAGTCAACTGCTGCAGATCCCTACAAAGCAAAAACCCTCACATAAACTACATGCTAGCAGATTCTGAGCCCTCTAGGGGCAGGGAAAGTACCTGCACATACTAGTACAGCACTGCATACATCTAGTAGCACTATAGCAATGAATAGTAGTAGTAGTGCACACACGTGCAAAACACTGACAGACCCTGAACAAACATGAAACAAGGGGCCACACATCAATAATAGAGATATGAATGCAAAAGAATGAACTGGAAGCCTCAAGAAGTCATACTCTATGTATACAGCAGTACTAGAGATATAGAAACTGATATGCAAGATATCAGAGATACACATTTGCCAAAGCTAACATATTCCAATTAATAAAAGAATAACTTATTTTTGTACCTTTGTTGTCTGGGGATTTTTTTCTTCATTTGCTCCATGGTACGACCGCATAGAGAATATTATGTGCAATTTTGCTCATCTCATCTCAAAAAAGATACAGCGGATTTAGAAAAGGTACAGAGAAGGGTGAGAAAAATGATGAAGGGGATAGGATGATTTCTTTATGAGGAAAGGCTAAAGAGGCTAGGGCTCTTCAGCTTGGAGAAGAGAAGGCCAAAGAATGTGGTAAAAGCAGTTAACTTAGAAGGGTTTAAAAACAGTTTGGACAAATTCCTACAAGAAAATTCTATAAGCCATTATTAAAATGGACTTGGGGAAAATTCACTGCTTATTCCTGGGATAAGCAGCACAAAATCTGTCCTGCTCTTTTGGGATCTTGCCAGGTACTTGTGAGCTGGATTGGCCACTGTTGGAAACAGGATACTGGGCTTGATAGACCTTCGGTCCGCCCCAGTATGGCAGTGCTTTTGTACTTATATATTTATAATGCCGGAGGTAGGCAGTACTGAAAAGGCCTGAGCTACATCCAAATCTCATTTCACTCCCCCTTGATTATTACTGTCCAATCACTCAAAAACAATCTGTTCATCTTGCCTCTTCCTACTCACCTCCCTCCCCTATCCTTGCTTCCCATTTCTTCTCCAACCATCCCATGCCTTGGATATATCTGTGCTAAAAAATCGAGAAGAAAAACTGTGAGCAGGTGTCTGGAATTCATTTCTCTTCCTCATTACCATCCAGGATTAGAGATTTTTCACCATTAAGTGAAGCCAGGAGTCATAATAAACGGCCTACGCTTAGCAAGAAAAAATATCTTGTGAATTCTGTTAAACAGCAGAACGGCATCAGGGAGACTGAAGCCCACTCGTCTTCTCTCCAGTCTCCGCAGAAACCACTTGCCACTTGGTTCTGCACAAAAAAAAAAAAACAGAAAAGAAATCTGGTTTTGAACAGCCTGATTGGCATAGTTGAATCCTAATATGAAAGCTTCCAATAGACTCAGATTGTGGTAACATTCTCACTGGGGGGGGGAAGTGATAGTCTATGACAGACACATTTGTTTTTCTAATTTTGATGTACAGAGACAGAACTGCATTAGTGTGCTGGAAAGGTGAATTCTACCAGCCCTTACGTATCCTGCTGAGGGGAAGAAAACTTCACTGATGTATCTTTCCTGCTGGAAATTGCACTCGAACTTGGGAAAAGGTAAACTTGGGGTTGAATAGGTAATGTCATTGTTTTTTTTTTTTTTGGGGGGGGGGGTTGTTAAATTACTCTACTTATTTAGCAAAGTCAGTTTAGACAATAGTGTAGACTTTTAAGTCTCTGTTAAGGTTTTATATAAATAGAGGGTCTTTTACTAAAGCTTAGCTCGCGTTATTTGCAGCAGGGCTCACTTTATTCCTATGGGCCCTGCTGCTGATAACTCGAGTTAAGCTTTAGTAAAAGACCCCCTTAGTGTTTTAGATTCTAGTTTAGTAATTTAAGGTTGTATTTTAGAGCTTGGCATGACATCAGTTTAGAGCACAGACACCAGTTGCAACAGTATGCTGGAGACTTTTCTGTTCCTGGCCCCAGCTTGCCCTTTGGGCAGTGACACAGCTATGGGTGGGCCTGGGTGGGCATAGGCCCACCCATTCTTGGCTGAGGCCCCCCTAAGACAATTCAGCAGTGGCCACCTTGCTCCTCTCTCTCCCTCATCTGAATCCAGCGTTTGTCCCTGCTCGTTTGTCCCTGCTCGCTTGCTCACCCATGTCCTGGCAACTCCCCTCCCCCTTTGAAAGAGGCAGCCAGAGGCCAGATGGGCTGCAGACATTGTATGAACGTTGCTGTGTGTAGTTTGGGAAAATGAGCCTGGCTATCCCTTCTAGTCAGGTCTGTACATTTTCCTTGGAACCCAACTAAATGTGTAGTCTATAATATCAAGAGGTCTTTTTCCATGGTATTTTGTTTTCTTGGTTTATTTTTTTATGTTGTTTAATGGGTCATTACCCATGTTTAAGATGACAAATAATGAAAATACTTGTGGGACCTGCTGCTTGGAATATACTAAAGTGAACATAGCTCAAGGAATCAGACCTTACTGAAGCAGGAGAAGTGATTCTGCCAGAATATGTAAATATACATAGAAAGAGGGTGAATCAGGTAAATAAGTTGTATTAAATCTCCTACATTTTTCCCAGACAGAGGGGGGAAGACACAGTTCTTGATAAATTAAACCCATATACACAAGAGACAGATCTAATAAAACAGAACTCGGAAGAGGTCATTTCAGTACCAGATGGGTTTTTCACTGCCTTACAGATAAAAGGTTCTGTCTCTCTCTGACTCAGATTTTTGATTGACGGTTGAAACATTATTCCTCATCCTGCTCTTAAGGATGCCAAGCGTGATGCCTGTGAGGACCTGCTGCAGTCTCCTACCTCACACCAATGCAGGTTTATATACAATTGATCAACTCAGTCAAGAATGAATCTGCTTTCGGAGAGCTCTCAGGAAGAGGTGGCCTTTTGGGTCACCCTCCTGGTATCTTTCGTTTTTCTTCAAGACAAGGAAGCTTTACTTAGACTGTATTTATGTCAAGTCGCCTCAGTTATGTTTTTTGGGAGAGAGAATTCGTATATATCTCCTGATGTTTCAAGCATCCCCATGCTAAACAGACTAAACTAGATTCTGCAGTGCCTGCTAGATTCTATCTGTTAATGCTGTGGTACAAAGTTTTTAAAACTAAGTGGAAATGACTAGGTGTTTGGCATGGAAATCAGCACTAAACATGATTCTATATAGGGCATTTGCTCTTTATAAAGTCACACTTAGCACCTATCTTTTCAGCACCCATTTTTGAGTGACATTTATAAATTTCCCCTAAATGCAGCACGCTGCATGGATAATGCTTCCACACCCATTCATCACCCATGTCACCCCTGTGAGGGGGTTTATAGAACACTGCCCCTCACCCCTAAGAAAAGTCCCTCTCTATCTAGCCTGGGCCACCTTAAAAGCACTGATCCCACCCCAGGAGGAAGTGAGCTAGGAGGGGCGGAGTCAATACCTGGGAGTTTAAAAGACAAGGCTAGACTAAGGTTAAGGAGGCCCAGGGAAGGAAGAACTGAAGCCCAAGTTTAGGCCTATACTGGAAGCATTTGAGCGCACACTAAACACTAGAGGTGCCCATAGAAATATATGTTTAGCACATGCTTATTTTTAGCCACATTAAAAATGCTGGTGCACCTTTGTAAAAGGACCTCTCAATATTTAAGTCCACACTGTTATTTTGAAGTTATTCTAAGGTTCTGTGGAAATTTTTTCTTTAATTGAAAGTAAATCCTAAAATCTTAGTACCTACACATGTAAGAATCAATCTTTACATAAATTAATGGCAGATTCATAAAACTGGACATCCAGGAAAAGTCAATTGAGAACTTTGACATTTTGAGCTGGATTTTAGCAAGAGAGGTAAGCATATTTAACCCCTCAAGCACTGATCTACATTCCAGGTCTAAATGAGAAAGTGTAAATACCGACTTTAATATTTTTAAAGCACACTTGTATTAATATTATAAAATTAGAAATATGCACTTACTTTTCCAGCTCACTCACAACACACCCCTTTCAAACCATGCATGCTGCAAATCTAAACATGCAAAAAGCAGTTTTCTGAAATTGCTATTTTCATGCGTAAGCCCCTGGATTCTATATATGGTACGCTGAGTAGCACGTGTTAAATAATGCACGTGACCAATTTACACATGCTACTCAATTAGTTAACAAGCCTATTAGTGTTGTATTATTATTGATAATTGGCCAATAATGACCAATTATCAACACTAACTGGCAATAATTGGAATTTATGTGTGCATCTTTTTAGGCATATTCTAAAAAGAAGTGCAAGTAAATTCCAGCGCACATAGCCAAAAAAGGGGGTGGCAATGGGAGCAGTGTGGGCGTGTTGGGGCAATCAATCTAATCTATGCACATGGTTATACTAATTGGGGCAGTGCACCTGAATATAGACACAGCTTATAGAATACTGCTAGGCACATAAATCGGACATGCCTAGAATTTACTCACCATATATTGAATCTAGCCCAAGGTGTCTACACCAGTAAATGCCACACAAATCTTTTGAAATTATTTCCATTATATTTTAAAGATAGGTCAACCCAAATTCATACTATTGTGTGTGCCAGGATGCGTGGGGAATATAAAATTTTCCCTACTGGGTCACAGGAAAGGTCCATCAAGCCCAGTATCCTGTTTCCAAAAGTGGTCAATCCAGGTTATATGTACCTGTTAGAATCCCAAAAATTCTATGCTATCTACCCCCACCCCTACCCCCTTCCTGTACAAGCAGTGGCTTTCCTGAAGTCTACCTTACTAAATATGTTTGTTTTCCTCCAGGAATTTGTCCTAACCTTTTTAAACCCTGCTACACTAACTTTTAGCACATCAGCCAGCAATAAATTCCAGAGCTTAATTGTGTGTTACCATAAGTGAAAAAAATATTTTTACAATTTGTTTTAAATGTATTACTTAGTAACTTCATAGAATGTCCCCTAGGTTTTGTACTTTTTGAAAGAATACTCAAGTGATTGTATGTATGTATGTATTTTTTTATTGCATTTGTATCCCACATTTTCCCACCTATTGGTAGGTTCAATGTGGCTTACATGGAACAGTGGGGGTGGTTACAAAGTATCAAGCGGTTTGATAGAGACAGTGAGAGTCTATACAGCTTTTTCACAGAGAGTACTGAGCCAGGTTAAGTACAAAAGAGATTCTATAGGGAATACTTGACTATAATTAGAAAGTTATAGGAAAAGAGTTGAAAAAGAACACTACATAGTCGAATAGGGATTGTATCATTAATCATTTTGGTCACCTTTCTCTACCTTTTTCTAATTCTACTATATCTTTTCTAATATGTGAAGTCCAGAATTGCACACAGTACTCAAGATGTGGTCCAGGGTCAGACTGACAGTGATCTGAGTCCCCAGGCAATAAGGGTTATGGGCCCCTAACCACAAACTAGATGGAACCTAGGGGAGAGTGGGCCTCCCTTACTGCTGTGGGCCCTCGGGCACTGCCCTGTTTTCCCAGTGGTCACTCTGCCCCTGGTGTGGTCACACCATAGAGCAATACAGAGGCATTATGATATTCCTTGTTTTAGTCTGCATTTCTTTCCTCATAATACACGCTACCTATCTCAGACAGCCTGAAAATTCTCAGAGTAATAATCGACCATAACCTATCTCTAGAGACCCAAGCAAAATCCACCATAAAGAAAATGTTCGCTGCAATGTGGAAACTCAAACACCTGAAACCATTCTTTCCGAGGGAAATATTCCAGAGCCTGATACAGTCAATGGTAATAAGCCACGTAGGCTACTGTAATGGAATATATGCGGGATGTAAGGCCCAGATCATAAAGAAACTTCAGTCCGCCCAAAACACTGCAGCCAGGCTACTATTTGGAAAACCACGTTTTGACAGTGCCAAACCACTCTGAGAAAAACTACATTGGCTACTAATCAAAGAACATATCACTTTCAAAATCTGCACGACCGTTCATAAAATACTTTACGGTGAAGCACCGGAATACATGACAGACCTCATCGACCTGCCAACCAGAAACACTACAAAATCCACACAATCATACCTAAACCTCCACTACCCAAGCAGCAAGGGACCCAAGTACAAATCCACCTATGCATCCAGCTTTTCCTACCTAAGCGCACAAATATGGAACGCATTGCCAAAAGAAGTAAAAACTACACTCGACCATCTAAACTTCCGGAAAGCACTAAAGACGGAACTGTTCAGTAGAGCATACCCCACCAACCCAACATAAAAAACCTAGACAACAGCGACACATCAGAATCTAAGACTGCAATGAACACTACTTGTACCTCATTCCACCACATTATCAATTTGTATTCATTCATACCATTGTTTGTTTAGACCGGAATTGGCTAACGCCGCTAACGGTAAAGTGTAAGCCACATTGAGCCTGCAAATGGGTGGGAAAATGTGGGATACAAATGCAACAAATAAATAAATAAATAATAATAAATAATAATTCCTGTCATAAAAAACATGAATGCAGAAGCATATCATGTGGAGTAGCTACTCCTTTACTACCAGCAGAGCATAGGATAGAGATGCAACCAGGGCTACTGCAAGGGTATTTCCTCACTCTTTAGAGTCAGTCTGTGAGTTTGCAAACATAACTAACTAACAAACATTTCTAAAGCGCTACTAGGGTTGTGCAGCGCTGTACAATTTAAACACAGAAGGACAGTCCCTGCTCAAAGAGCTTACAATCTAAAAGACAAGAGAACAATCTAAAGACAAGTGAACAATCTAGAGGACGAGTGAACAGTTAATCTGATAGGGTGGATGGATTGGGGCATTTTATATTTCTCGAGCGGTTAGGCACCGAAGGCAGCATTGAAGAGGTGAGTTTTAAGCAGAGATTTGAAGATGGGTAGGGAGGGGGCATGGCGTATGGGTAAAGGAAGATTGTTCCAGGCATAGGGTGAGGCAAGGCAGAATGAGCGGAGCCTGGATTTGGCAGTGGTGGAGAAGGGTACTGAGAGAAGGGCTTTGTCCTGTGAGCGGAGGTTGCGGGCGGGGACATAGGGGGAGATGAGGGTGGAGAGGTAGTGAGGAGCCGCAGACTGAGTGCATTTGTAGGTAAAGAGGAGGAGCTTGAATTGTATGCGATATCTGATCGGAAGCCAATGAAGTGATTTAAGGAGAGGGGTGATATGAGTATATCGGTTTTGGCGGAATATAAGACGTGCAGCAGCGTTCTGAACGGATTGAAGGGGGGATAGATGGCCGAGTGGGAAGCCGGTGAGGAGTAAGTTGCAGTAATCAAGGCGAGAGGTAATGAGAGCATGCAAGGCCAAAAGAGATGGGGGCACCTAAAGTAACCCTTACCCTGCTGACAGCTATTTGTTCTCCATATACCATTAAAAGATCCAAAATCTCACTCACTGCAAAACATTGCGCATATATGTAGGATTAATATATGAGCATATCTAACTAAGGGGCCCTTTTACTAAGCTATGGTAAACACATGTTAGTGCTTACCACAGCAAAAAAGTACTTACCGGGGGTGCACTTAGGCATCCCAAGGTAATATTTGTATGTGCATACGCAACCCATATGCAAAAAAAAAAATTTTTTTGCGCTGGGGGTGGGGAAGGGTTAGAGAGTAAGCATGTGCTGCGGTAATCAGTTAGTGCAGCTACATCACCGCACGCTAACTGATTAGCACATGGTTAGCACATGAGCTCTTACTGCCTACAAAAATAGGTGTAGGTAAGTGTCATGTACTAATAGGCACACACTAATAGGAAAATTAGTGCATGGTCATTAATGCTGGAAATAGAAAAATTGGTAATTTTACAGTGGCCTTAGTACGTAAGAATGGAATGCATAAGCACAAGCTAAGGCCACTTTTACCATATCATTCCTGCAGCTTACTCAGGGGCACCTAAGACAAACTGATCTGATGCTTGTTTTGCCCCATTGCATGCCCAGAAGTGTAATTCTGAAGTTCCTAAGAAAGCAGGTCTCCCTCTCCCAGTCCATTAATTATCAGATTTCATCAATGCTCGGGTGCCACCTTCAACGAAATCATTCTACACCCTTCTGCAGAAGGATTTACTAAATGCTAATTCGCATTTTATCTTAATGAAACAAAACAGTGAGAAAGTTTGTTGTGCGATTATTCTAGCCTAGATTTGGTCTGATCGCATTTTCAGTGCTAGATTATGATTCTGATCATGCCTTGTTAGTTATTCCACTGGGTGGATTCTAATTACCTGTCAGAGCTGCATTGTTGAGGGAATGACAGATTATGCAAGGAGGCTATTAATAAAATCTCACTATGGCTTGCCTGTGTGTAGACCAGAGTGGCAGAACATAGCCTGCCAAAGGAGTTCATCTGGAATACATTCCCCATGCCACACATGGGAAGACCTTCCATGGCCTACCAGTTTCACACAATTAGAACTGCATTAAGCACCTGGAGGAGAGCAAAGGACATCCTCGCAAACTGTGAGTATGCCCACTACTTAAAGATGGTGGCAGATGGCAGATGGCTGCCTCCAGCAAATGCTGCTAAGCAATGAAAAGGTGTTTCCCTTTGTCAGCTTTCTCTTTCCCACCTTATTCTGTTGAGCCTTCTGTGAAGGAAGGCAACCTGGAGCACTTGTTATATACTGGAATCCTTTGAGCTGCATCTGATATCAGTCTGTGAACAATTAAGATGATGCTGACTTATGAAAATATCTCAACTAGGGCCATTGCAAATGGTTGACGCTTGACCACTGAATGATGGTGTTTGGGAATCCAGCTGGAGCCTCATGAATATTAATTATGGATAACCTAGGTACCTGACTCATTTGCAGCCTCGAGGACTGGAAGTGAATACCACTAGAAAATGTGAATTTGGGGGACCACAGTGGTCTACTTTTCTTTAGGTGTGTTCTTCAGGAAGAAGGCACAACTCTTCCAGATGTTTCAGGAAACTTTGGAACTGTCTGTTATGGATTGCTAATATTACCTGAGGACTTATATTCATCCATCAGCCAGGTGCACTAATTGTGTAGTTAGCAAGAATCACCACAACCTGTCATCTGAGCCATCCGTCAGGTAAAGTGTGGTAGATAAGATATTTTTTATTTTATTTTATTTTTCTGAGGGAGGGAAGGAGGAAAGAGGTAAGAGGAGGCAGAGTGACCACCCATATTAACCCCAACACAAAAAACTGCCCTCCTCCCAACCCCTCAAAAAAAATGGTTCTGATTATGTTACTGGTCTCCTGAATAGTTAAGAGTGGGAGGGGTACGTCTTAATCTGCCACTTTAGTGAAGAATAGAGCCAAAAGCAGACCATTTTATTTTGTCCATAAAAAGAGATTTCTCTTGATGCTCAGTCAGTTATCAGGGCCCTCTAAGACAGTACTGAAGGGCACTGCTACGTATACTGACAGCTGTCAGAAACCTGCATTCTCATGGGCATAGTGTGCCTTGCTGTGCTTTGGAATGAGATATTAACAGCCGAAGAGCAGTCTGAAGACAATTTTTAAACAAATTGAGGCATGGTCCTCAGAAAAGGCATGAAACAAGGTTGCTGATTCAAAACATCAGTACTACAGCAGCTTAAGCAAGATGTCGTTGACAATAAAAAATCTTTTCTCCTTAGTTAAAAAGCCTAGCTTCCGCTAATGCTGACAGCAATATGCACCAAGCAAGTTCATCCACCCAAGAACTAATGGATCATTTTGCCAATAAGATCTTTCAAATTAGGTCTGAACTATCTAAAACCAACAGAGGAAAATATTCCGAGCTGTGGTTCAGCCTCATAACTGACCAGAACTAGGGATTTTTTTTTCCGACTGCTGACAGTTGAGGATGTAAGATCGCTGTTGTTGAAATGTTCAAGAGCCCATTGCACCCTGGATCATTGCCCGATATGCTTGCTCCAATCCATCCCTACTGAGGCAGTTCATTGGTTACTAGATGGTCTCAATGAGCTGTTAAAATCTGTCTCTCTTCCTTTAGATATGGGCATAATTGTTCTCACCCCTCTGTTAAAGGGCTCTGGGCTAGATATAACACCATCTGCAAGCTACTGTTCAGTGGCTAGCATACCATTTTTTTTACTAAAATATTAGTAACCTACATCAGTAAACAATTCACCTTATATCTGGAAAGATTCTCTATTTTATATTGGTCACAATTTGGCTTCAGACCAGCACATAGAACGGAAACCTTGCTGCTAGTTCTAATTACATATATGAAACAACTCCTATGTAAAGGAGGCCAAGTAATACTTCTCCAATTTGATATGTCAGCAGCATTCTATGCAGTTGATCACACATTGAACGTCTGGATCAGATAGGAATAATAGGTTCTGTGCTCAAATGGTTCAGTGAATTCCTTTCAAACAGAAGCTATTCTGTTAAACAAAACAATCAACTTTCCAACTACTGGTCTCCTAACCGTGGGGTCCCTCAGGGATCCCCCCCTCTCCTATCCTGTTCTATTTCTTTATGTCATCCCTTGGCTCAATAAAGCTGGGTTTTAGTGAACTACTACTGTCCTACGTCAATGACATCCTGCTTCTTCTACCAGTGACCACTACAAGTAAAGACCCAATTCAGTCTGTAATGACTGGCATGAATGCTGTTAGTACCTGGGCCCTGACCAATAAACTGAAATTGAATGAGCAGAAAACCAAGATCTTGTGGTTCTGGAATCAGGGAGTTGTGGTCCCATCTTCAATACCTTTGTCTAATGGTCAAATCTTTGCAGTCGAGTCTGAAACCAGAGTGCTAAGGGTCCTGCTTGACTCCTCACATATTAACCAGCTATGGAAGAAAACTCTATTCAAAATGAGACAGCTATGTCTAGTCAGATCATACTTCGACCAAAAAGCCTTTGCATTGTTAGTTCAAATGTTAGTCCTACCACACCTAGATTATTGTAATATTCTATTTCTTGGTACTAAGTGTCAATATTATAAAAATTTAAATCATACAGAACACAGCTGCCAGACTAATATTCAAGTTGAATAGGTATACTAGTGTTTAATTTTATCTCATCAAATTTCAGTGTCTTCCCATATCAAAAAGAATCAGGTTCAAAGCTGCTTGTTTGGTCTTTCAAATCTTGCGGAATGTCACATCTGAACTGTTGACTAAGGTTGCCTCACTATGCTTGGCCAAGTCCAACAGACTGAAAAAACGACTGAAGATAGCAATACCATTCCGAAAGACAACTCAGTATCAGAAGATCTTTGGCTCCTTGTTCCCTGTATTTGGACTTACAACATGGAGCTCTTTACCTATTGCCATCAGAACACCTTAGCTTCCAGAAGAGGCTAAAAACCTTTCTCTTCCCAAAGACTGCTTCATAACAATCCATTACGACTTATGCCGCCTCGTATCATCTATTAGACTTTCCTATAAAGTTCTTTGACCTCATGCATTACTCTAACAGTCTTTGATTTTGACACATGCATTACTACTACTACTACTATTTAGCATTTCTATAGCGCTACAAGGCATACGCAGCGCTGCATCACTGTAACATAGTAACATAGTAGATGACGGCAGAAAAAGACCTGCACGGTCCATCCAGTCTGCCCAACAAGATAAACTCATATGTGCTACTTTATGTGTATACCTGACCTTGATTTGTTTCTGCCATTTTCAGGGCACAGACCGTAGAAGCCTGCCCGGAACAAAGATAGACAGTTTCTCCCTTTATCACATCTAGAATGTGAACCACACTGAACCCTAGAAAGGGGATATTAGCGGTATACAAGAATTGATTTGATTTGAAAGAGAACAGATAGGAGCCAAACAAACTTTGAAATTGTTCAGGGAATATACATCTTCAAAGCAACTTACAAACACAGAAACATAGAGCATGATGGCAGATAAAGACCCAATATGGAATTCCATATGTGGGTGACTTCATTTAGGTGCCCCAGTGACATGTGGTGAGATCCAAAAGAGCAAACAGAATGCTAGAAATTATTAGGAAAAGGATAAAAAATAAGACAAAGGATATTATAATGCCTCTGTATCGCTCCATGGTACCTGAGTATTGTGTACAATTCTGGTCACTGTATCTTTAAAAAAATATATAGCCTAAGCCAGAACCAGCTATTTTGTGAGCATTCCCAGAATGGAGTCAGGACTTAACCAGCTAGGATAACCACATAAAACACAGTCCTATCTTTTTGCTATTCACCAAAGCCACTTAAGTGCTGAATATCGCACTTAACTGGCTATGTTTTCACCCCTGCATATACTCAGAAATTCAATGCCGTAGCCCAGACATGATCTGGCATTGAATTTCTGAAGATAACACCGGTGGTAGTCAAGAAAACGCTGAGCGCCGCCAACTGGATGTTTACCCCTTTATCTGCAAGGGGAGGGGTGCCCAGTCAAGAAGCAGAACCTGAGTCTTATTGTGACATTTGAACCCAGCAGCGAGCAATGTTGCCCTTAAGTGCCATTTCAGCTGCAAAGTGGAAAACGGGTAATTTAATTAAAGAAAGATGTTGGGATGCAGCACAGCAATACTATGAAAGGTAGATAGAGTCCCCACATATATTCAAAAGTATTTAACTGGCCAGGATCGGTACCAGTTAAATGCCCAATAACCGGCTATCTGGCGATATTCAGTGGGAGATAATGGCTATCTCCCATTGAATATTGCCAGTTAGCGGATAGCGGATAGCCAATTATATCAGCTGATATAACCAGCTATCCGCAGATTTTCAGCTCCAGTTTAGCAGCTATATTTGACTGCATGATTCGATTGGATATCTTTGGCCGGTTTAAACATATCTGGCTATAAGTCTGATTATCAACTTAGCTGGTATGTTCCAACCGGCCAAAACTTAACTGAATATTCAATGCTGATCACAGGAAACGGTCCAGTATTGAATGTCTGGGTTTAGCACTGACTGTGGGAGCAGTGGCGTAGGAAGGGGGGCGGGAGCCTCGGAGGGGCGGTCCGCCCCGGGTGCACGACGCTGGGGGGATGTCGGCTCCGCTGGTTCCCTGCTCCCTCTGCCCCGGAACAGGTTACTTCCTGTTCCGGGGCAGAGAGAGCAGGGAACCAGCGGAACCGACACAACTCCCAGCAGGTAAGTGCACTCCCGGGGGGGGGGGGGGGGGGGTTATCGATGCACCGAGAGGGGGGGTGGTGCGCAGCGGCGAACCGCCCCGGGTGGCAGCCGCCCTTGCTTCACCACTGTGTGGGAGTTAGCCGGGCTAACTCCCGCTCTCTCAATATCGGCCCCAGTGTTGCTATGCACTGCTGTCCTATAAACTGAAGGCTTTTGGGAAGAAAGAGGGAGTTCCCCTACCACCAAAACTATGTGGGGCCCTCAACAAATTTCTGCTTAGTCCACTGGTTATCTGGCTATCTTAACTGGATATTCAAAGAGATAACCAGTTAAGTCTGATTGATATTTGAAAATAACCAGCAAAAGTTAACAAGAGAACGTTTAACTGGTTGTTACTTTTAGGACCAAAGTAATTCAATGCGGTTGACATTTAGGGTAATTTCCTAAAAGATGCAAGCCACTGTTGTGCTTATCATGAGAAACCATAGAGAAAGTAACCTCCATTGTGCAGCAGGTACAACCCCCTCCCCCCCCCCCCCCCCCCCCAATATAAAAGCAAAGACATGGGGAAAGTAATCTGACTGTGCGGCAGACACTGCCCTGGTAACCCTACTGTGCAGACTGTGCATATCTGCCTTTATCTGCTGTCATCTACATTGTTACAATGTTAGTGATGAACTCAATTGTAGATTCATATCTATGGCAGTCATATATATTTATTTCTGATCTTCTTACAGAAATAAGAAATGCAACTTTATGCATGCCGGAATCAGAACCAAATCAGCCTCTTTAGGCTAACTTAGATGAAGTGGCAATTCCACACAAAAGGAGTAATTCTGTAAAATATGCGCTAACATTTGCATACTTTATAGAACGACCCCCTAGATGTGTAGCACAATTATATGTGTAAATGATTAAAATATCAGCATATAAACACATATGTGCACACCCATCTCTGTCCCTGATAATTATCAACCAGTTTCATCTCTTTTATTCTTGGCCAAGATATCTGAGAAATTGGCCTTACATCAATTACAAGATTTTTCTTGGAAGGCTATTAGATGTTGGATGACTGCCAATTTGGTTTTCGACCGAAATTTTCAACTGAGGCACTATTAATTTCAGTTTGTGACAGTATAAGAATGGGCTTTGATCAAGATACAGAGTTTCTTATGGTGCTGCTAGACATCTCAGCAGCTTTTGATACAGCACACCATGTCCTTTTATTAGATCGGTTGAAAATCTTAGGTATTGCTGGAAGGGTTTGGGACTGGTTTTTCTCATTTCTATATCACTGGATGTTCAGTGTGCAAGTGGAGAAGTATTCAATATGGGAAGAGCTTAGTTCAGGGGTTGCACAAGGCTCTGCTCTTTCTCCTATTCTTTTTAATATATATACTGCCTATTTGTAAGGTTCTTTCTGACTTAGAAGTATAATATAGACTGTATGCTGATGGCATACAATTCTTCTTTCCTGTTAATGGAAACACAGCTGATTCTCTGGATTTTTTGCAGGTTTGTTTGCAAGCAATTGAATCTTGGTTGACATCTATCAGGCCTAGACTGAATATGGAAAGATCTCAAATCTTGATTTTACCTAGACGTACTAACCCCTCTTTTCCATCTCAAATAACTTTGGATGACTTTGGATGACTTGTGGGCTCATTTTTGAAAGACACAAATCGGAAGATGGGTGTCCTTCTCACAGGGCCGTCCAAATCAGTATAATCAAAAGCCAATTTTGGATGTCCCCAACTGCTTTCCGTCGCAGGGACGGCCAAAGTTCAAGGGGGCGTATCAGAGGCGTAGCGAAAGCGGGACTTGGGCGTGCCTAACACATGGACGTCCTCGACCCATAATGGAAAAAAAGGGCGTCCCCGACGAGCACTTGGACAGCTTTACCTGGTCATGTTTTTCTTACGACCAAAGCACAAAAAGGTGGCCGAAATGACCAGATGACTACCGGAGAGAATCGGAGATGACCTCCCCTTACTCCCCCAGTGGTCACTAACCCCCTCCCACCCTCATAAAATATCTTTCAAAATATTTTTGACAGTCTCAGATGTCATACTCAGGTCCATCACAGCAGTATGCAGGTACCTGGAGCAGTTTTAGTGGGTGCAGTACACTTCAGGCAGGTGTACCCATACCCATCCCCCTCCCTACCTGTTACGTTAGTGGAGGAAACAGCGAGCCCTCCAAAACCCACTGTACCCACATCTAGGTGCCCCTCCTTCACCCATAAGGGCTATGGTAGTGGTGTACAGTTGGGGGTAGTGGGTTTGAGGGGGGGTTGAGGGCTCAGCAGACAAGGTAATTGAGCTATGTTCCTGGGAGCATTTTATGAAGTCCACTGCAGTGCCCCTTAGGGTGCCCGGTTGGTGTCCTGGCATGTCAGGGGGACCAGTGCACTACAAATGCTGGCTCCTCTCACGATCAAAGGGCTTGCATTTGGTCATTTCTGAGATGAGCGTCCTTGGTTTCCATTATTGCCGAAAATCAGAAACCACCAAGTCTAGGGACGACCATCTCTAAGGACAACCAAAATTTCAAGATTTGGACATCTCCGACCATATTATCGAAACGAAAGATGGACGTCCATCTTGTTTCGATAATATGGGTTTCCCTGCCCCTCCATCGGGACATTTTGCGAGGACATCCTCAACAAAAATTGGGCGTCTCTTTTGATTATGCCCCTCTTGGTGTTGCCCATTGTTAGGGAAGTATGTTATGTGGTAATCTTACTGGATTCGTCACTGTCTTTTCAATCTCATTTACAAAATGCCATTTGGAAGACTTTCTATTAATTAAAATTAGTGTGGGAGCTTCAAAGTTTTATGACTTCTGAAAATTTTAGAACAGTGATCCAATCGCTTATTACACCTTACTTTGACAACTGCAATACTCTGTATTTGGGTGTCCCCTTTCGTGCACTGAGAATGCAGTGGGGTGGATTTTTATTGGGTCTGTCCCACTCTATTCATACTGTACCTATCCAAGGGCCCCATTTTACCATTCTGCAGTAAAAGGGGGCCTGCGGTGGCATTGGCATGCAGGTTTGCCATGTCCCGAGGCACCCTTTTACCACAACGGGTAAAAGGTGTTTTGTTTTAAAGGAATGTTAACCACTTGCTATGTGGCCCTTTTCTGGGGGAAGCCCTTACTGCCACCTATTTAGGAGACGGTAAGGACTCCCGTTCTAACCCGGTGGTAACCAGGCAGTGATTACTGCAAGTAAGCCCCCAGCGCAGAACATTTTTTTAAAACCCAGTGCACCAGAAATGATGCGCGGAGGGGCAGGCACTACCGCCAAGCTCCTGCGATTGCCTGGCGGAAGTGGCTAATTGGCACGCACCAATGCCAGGTGGCTGTACTGTGGGGTTGTAAAAGGGCCCCCAAGTTTAAAAAGTTTACGCTGGTTGCCTGTTAAATGTAGAATTCAGTTTAAGACCTTTACCTATGTCTTCAAAGTGTTGCATGATGATGCTTCAATATTGTTAGGCTCTTCCCTGCATGCTTATTCATCTACACGCATTTTGAGGTATGCAGAGACATTGTTGTTAGCTGTACCACCACTCCGCCAGGTTAGGCAGAATGATTATAGCTCTTCGATCTCTTCTGTTGCCAATCGATCTCTTCTGTTGCCACTCCTTTGTGGAATCCGTTACCACAGGATTTACGTAGTGTGACTTCTGCATTTTCAGAAATGTTTGAGGCTATTCAGTCAAATGTTCTAGTTATTCTTTTAAGTATTTTGAAATTTATTTTGGCTTATTTCTTACGATCATATTAATTTCATTGTATTGTCTATTGTCCTTTGCCTGATTGTTATTTTGTAAGCCACCTAGAATTGCTGGACCAGGTTATAAAAGGATAAAATTGCCTCAAGTACGAACTTAGGGCCCCTTTTACCAAGCTGTGGCAAACGGGGGGGCCTGCGCTGGTACCGGTGCATGTTTTTCACACGTGCCGAGGCCCCCTTTTACCGCAGCGGGTAAAAGGGAAGTCTTTCTTTCCTGCAGGAAATAGCCGTGCGGCAAGTAAAGCACTCGCCGTGCAGCCATTTGGGGGGGGAGCCCTAAGGGCTTTTGCGCTAACCTGGCGGTAACCAGGCAGCACATGGCACTGCCCAATTACCACCAGGTACACCTTGGCGCTACTAAAATAAATCTAGAGGTGGAAAGTGCCATCGGGCTGCTGCGGTAGCCCGGCGGTACTTCCTGTTTAGCGAGCGGTAAGCCCCTGTTGGGTTTACCGCCGCTTCGAAAAAGAGACCGTTAGATTGTGAGCCCTCCGGGAACAGAGAAATACCCAGTGCACCTGAATGCAACTCACCTTGAGCTGCTACAGAAAAGGTATGAGCAAAATCCAAATAAATAAATAAAATGCCAAAAATCTACCTATCTTACATAACAGGTATTTTACAGGTAGGCAGAATCTGAGTAGACCATAGACTTACATGCATAACGTATAGAATATTATCATTTACAAGGATATATGCGGCATTTAGTTGTGATTAGCTTACACCAGTTCCATGGCTGAAATAAGTGCTTATGCCAAAATTAAAGGTACATATTTCATCTTTTAGGTTAACATTCTATAAAAGAAAGCAGGCATCTATATGTAAACACTCAGGGCCCTGTTTACTAAGGTGTGCTAGCGTTTTTAACGTGTGCTAAAAATTAGCATGCGATAACCATATAGACGCTTTGGGCATCTACATGGTTAGCGTGTGCTAATGCTTAGCACGTGCTAAAGCCGCTAACATGCCTCTAGTGCGACTTAATAAACAGGGGCCTCAGTTATAAGTTTACCCCACTTAATGGGTGAAATTAAATGAGAACTAAGTCAACCTGCAGCGGCCCCTTTGTAATGGTACCAGTACAATTTGAAACACTAAAATCTTATCCCTGCTTGCCAACCCAGCGGATCTAGCAGGTGAATAGCAACAGGTGAGCTTGTATGAACTATGGTCCAACTATTAGGCACTATGGGCACTGGTGAATGAAATGGGAAGGGGAAGGAGGTTGTGGAGAGTTCACACAGGATGGCAAGCAGAAAAAAGGTATACTACATATCCCAGCATGCTTTGTGCAGTGATCTGTAGGAGGCTACAGGCAGACTTATAAACTCACTAGAGCTGCCATCACCAAGTCTGTGCACGCCTTCTTTTCTTTTTTTTTTTTGCTGAGAAGCAGTAGCTGGGAACACTCCCAGATTTTATCTCCTGGCTGCCTGGCCCCTCGATGATTTGTGCATTGCAGGTCAAAGGAGCTGAAATATATAAACGTTATGTGAAACCAAACACTTATCAGTCCGGTTCATTTTTCACATTTTATGACTATGTTCATCAGGCAGTGTCTGAAGTAAGTCCCCATCACTTTTATCTCCTGCTTGGAAATTCAGCACTGGGGGAACGAAAGCCATTAATTGCGGTCCTTACTACGGCTTGTCTTAGTTTCTCTCATGCATCATTGCGTTAATTATTTAATGACATATAAATCCCAGTGGTTCAAAAGGTCTGGAGCTGCATGCAAGCTGCTTAAACCGTTCAGTGATACAGGGGATGAAATTCTCATGTATCTGCTTCCGTCACAGTCCACCCCTGTTGTCTCTATCCAGGGAAGGACTATGAGGATTATATACCCCTATATATAATGTTATTGAGTAAGTATTGTTTCCCCCCTCAGGTGTGGATCATAACTATAGAAAAAGCTAGTAGCAGCCTGTACATATAACTATTAAATGTATTTATTTGTTACATTTGTACCCCACATTTTCCCACCTATTTGCAGGCTCAATGTGGCTTACATAGTACTGGAGAGGCGTTACCCGACTCCGGTATGAACAAATATAAAGTGATGTTGTGGTAAGATAAGGTTCATGTGGAACAGACACATTAGGGAATCGTAGAGCGGAAGAGTTGTGTTATGTCCATTACGTACTTTGGTTTCGTTGTGTTGCAGAGTTCAGGCATTTAAGTTGGATCGGTAGGGTATAGGTGGTCATATGTTGTTTTCAGTGCTTTTGGTAATGCGTTTCACAGTTGTGTGCTTATGTAGGAAAAACTGGATGCGTAAGTTGATTTGTATTTAAGTCCTTTGCAGCTTGGGTAGTGGAGATTTAGATATGTTCATGTTGATTCGGATGTATTTCTAGTTGGTAGGTCTATGAGGTCTGTTATGTATCCCGGGGCTTCGCTGAAGATAATTTTATGAACCAGGGTGCAAATTTTGAAAGCAATACATTCTTTGATTGGGAGCCAGTGCACTTTTTCACGGAGGGGTTTTACACTTTCAAATCGCATTTTTCCAAATATGAGCCTGGCTGCCGTGTTTTGAGCGGTCTGAGGTTTCTTTAAGGTTTGTTCTTTACATCCCGCATAAATTCCATTGCAGTAGTGGCTTAGTACCATTGATTGTATCAAGTTGCAAAATGTTTCCCTCGGGATGAATGGTTTCACGCGTTTGAGTTTCCACATTGAGTGGAACATTTTCTTTGTTGTGGATTTCACTTGGCTCTCTAGTGTAAGGTCACGGTCCATTGTAACGCCGAGGATTTTCAGGCTGTCTGAGATAGGGAGGGTGTAATCTGGGGTGTCGATACTTGTGGGGTTGTCCGTGCTGTGTTGGGATGAGAGGATGAGACAGTGTGTTTTTTCTTTATTGAGTTTTAGTTGAAATGCATTTGCCCATGAGTCCATGATGTTCAAGCTGAGTTTGATTTCATTGGTGATTTCTGTCAGCTCATGTTTATAAGGAATGTATATTGTGACATCATGTGCATAGATGAAAGGGTTAAGGCCTTGGTTGGATAAGGACTTGGCTAGTGGGGTCATCATTAGGTTGAAGAGGATCGGTGATAGTGGTGATCCTTGAGGTACTCCACAGTCTGCTTTCCACAGTGATGATATGTTTGAGAGTTTGATTTCACTTGATATGTTCTAGTGGTTAGGAAACCCTTGATCCAGCTAAGTATATTTCCACCAATCCTGAAGTAATCTAGTAGTCTTAGTAATATATTATGGTTTACCATGTCGAATGCACCAGACATGTCGAATTGGAGGAGAAGTATGCTTTTCCCTGTTGCTATTTCCTGCTTGAATTTGGCTAGGAGAGTAATTAGTACTGTTTCAGTGCTGTGGAGGGGGTGAAATCCTGATTGTGATTCATGTAATATTGAGAATTTGTTTATATAATCAGTAAGTTGTTTGGTTACCATGCTTTCCATCAGTTTGATTACCAGTGGGAATGATGCTACTGGGCGGTAGTTAGTGATTTTGTTTGTTTTTTTCTTGGTGTCTTTTGGTATTGGGATGAGTAGAATGTTGCCATTTTCCTTAGGGAAGAGGCTTGCTGAAGCATGTAATTTAGGTGGGATGTAAGGTCTGCTATGAAGCGGTCAGGGGCGGATTTTATTAAGTAGCTGGGACAGGTATCCAGTTTACAGTGAGTGTTGGAGAACCTACTAATCGCCTGGGTAACTGTTTCGACGGTGAGGAGAGCAAAGTTTGACCAGGTTCGGTCAGCTGGGTATTTTCCAAGGGTTGGGTCGTAACCATTGAGGAAGTTTTCGATATCGGTATTGTCTTGAGGTAGCATGTTGCGTAGGTTTACAATTTTTTCATTGAAGTATTTAGCAAGTTTGTCTGCAGATTGTCTGTCTGTATTGGTTGTAGTGACCAAGGTGGTGTCTAGTAGTTTGTTCACGATGAACAGAGACAGGGACACAGAGGGCAGATGCTGGACAGGACAGATAAGGACACACAGAAAAGATGAATACTGGATATATATAGAGAAAAAACATCAAAAGGACAGGAGACATTGGAGAGAATTTTTAAAAAAACTGAGAAAGGCAGAAGAGAGACACGAGGACAGCAAAGGTAGAAAAACAGTATTTTTTTCTGAATGTATTAATTGTAATATGTCAGCTTTAGGAAACGTATATCTTCGTGCCCCGGTCCTCCGTCCCCACTACCTTGGGAGCAATGGTATTATAGGGAGCCTCTCTCAATTTTGCACCCGGGGCCCATTCCATCCTAGATGCACCTCTGGTTACTTTAATGCTTTTTGACTCTACGTACTTATTCCTGAGTACTAAGGCCATTCCATTCATCCACCACTTCTCATTCTGTGACGAAATAACCCATTACTTCAGTGTCTAACATTTCCTCTTCCTCCCTTCCAACCTTACACCTTGAGATCCATAGTCCTAGATCAGAGATTTCACACCCTAGTCCCCAAAGATAACAAACAGATCTGGTATTACAGGTAGCTCTGATATGGCTCTTAAGCACCAGATTTTTTCATTTCTGGTCTATAGTAACCTTTCTATGTGCTGATAAAAGTTGATCTTGGGTAAATATGGCATACATTACTACTGAATCAGGCTTTTAGATAGGCATCAATTCTAAAAATTGGGGCCTCAATCTAGGCTCCTCAATGCCATGGGCTTACCCTCTGGATTCTATATATATTATAAGTGAGGGGCAGGGAAGGGAAGCAAGCTTGCGGTTCCTTCAGGGACTGGAAAGGCTTGACCTATGGTGCATAGGTGCCATTTTCTTTGAAAATCTGTTAGGGGATCAACCACTCCCCCTGCACCCCACCTAGCTACGCCACAGATTGTGCCCGCATCAGAAATGAGCATGTGCATCTCAATGTGCTATTCTATAAAGCATGAACCTGGGTACAGAAATGGGGGCGTGGGCAGGGGCATATCAGGAGCATTCCAAAACGTTGCGCACAGATTTACAGGATTTGACCGAAGCGCACCTAAATTGAGCACCAGCATTTATACCTGCTTTTGGTAGACATAAGCACAATGCCCAAAAGTCAGGTGTGGAATCGGTGCTGAACGCTCCCTTAAACTTAGCACTCAAGTTTTTCCAAGACAACTTTTTGGTACCATTTATTGAATTCCCTCCTAAATGCCAATTCTATAACAGCATCTTGGTGTAAGTCAGCATTGGCGTGCCCATGTTTAGGCACCCTTCTTACGCAATGTCAATGACAAGTGTAAGTTGTCGCACCAAGGTGTGTCACGTGATGCACATAGTTTATAGATTTCTATAAACTACACATGCATGGGAGACACGCCCAGGCTCCACCTATGGTCTGCCTACATGTATGTTCCTCTTGCCTTAGAAGCTATGGCACTTAGGCAATTCCTTATAAAAGAGCACCTAGTGCCCTGGTAATGGTGCCTTTGATACAACCTTAGTTTCGCCTACCTCTAAGTGTCGCTTTATAGAATTTCTCCCATAGAGGACAATTCTATAAACGTGTACCCATATTTAGGCATCTATTCTATACAGGAAAGTAGGTGTTGGGGGATTTGGCCTGGTAAGCTTCATTTGGCATTGCCTGCTTTTATATGAATGATGGTTGTGATTGCTTAGATCTTAAATGGGTGTCTTGAGTGAACAATTTTGGAAGATTGGTTTGGCTGCCTTTTTTCTGTCCTTTACATTATGGCATTCCTTTCTCTCTGTTGGGTTTTAGTAGATTTGTACACCACTCAGATCCACTAGTTTGGAATTTACAGTATAGCAAGGTTTTAGTAAACATAAACATTATAGAATAGTAACATAATTGGTAAAATATGCACATATAATTTAGGTGCAAGCACTTACACCAACTCACTCTTAAATTGCTGAAACACACACGTAAATTGTAGTATTTTGCCATTTACTTGTGTGACTGTGTCCCCTGTACAGTCTGGGGAAAATTCTATAAATGGCACACAAAATTTGGTGCCAAAAAAAAAAATCAGCGTTCTATAACCGGCATTCCAGGATGTATGCCAGGATTTGGAAGTGAAGAGTTACTCCAACTGATACCAGGTATAAATCCTTGCATGCAAGTTTGGCACGAATCCTCTGAATTCTATAACACTACGTACATTTTAAGGGAATGCCCCGGCCCACCTGTGCCCCCTCCCAGGGTCCCACCCCCTTTGCAGCTCCACACGGAAACACTTACACACTATTCTACAAATGGGTGCATAACTGTGTTTTTACATGGATCTGCCATTTTTGCCCCACTTTGGCACCTTGCGTCTGTTATAATGCTTTTTCACGCTGAAAACTCAATACTGAAGTAGCGCCTAATGTTTGGAGCCATATACAGAATTTCCCCCGCTCTGCCCAGACTCCATCCATTCGTACACCCACCTTGAAAGTATGCACCATCACATGTAGTCACCTTTTTGTAGAATAGCACGTAGTTGGATTTGGGCATGTAAACATGTATGTACAGACGAAAAGACAAATGGGGTTCACACTCTCCACAAGGACAGAACACAGCAGTAAGAGAGTGGAAAGGAACCAATTTCAAGTGATCAGTCACCACACCAGGATAATATGCTCCAATGAAAATTTTATTTGGACCCAACACGGCCCGTGTTTCGGCTATAGCAGCCTTCCTCGGTTCCAGCTGTATGCTACACGGAATGTTTACCAAGATATTAAAACGCTCCATCATCAATCAATACACAACTGAGCACTCATCGATTGACCCTACTACTACTACTATTTAGCATTTATATAGTGCTACAAAGCGTACGCAGTGCTGCACAAATGTAAACATAGACCCCTGAGGAAGGCTGCTATAGCCGAAACACGGGCCGTGTTGGGTCCAAATAAAATTTTCATTGGAGCATCTTATCCTGGTGTGGTGACTGATCACTTGAAATTGGTTCCTTTCCACCCTCTTACTGCTGTGAACATGTATGTACACACATGTGTAGTATCCACTAAAATGTATAGAGAATTTAGGGCGTGGAAATATACAATCTTTAGATACTGGCACACTACAATGATTTCCACTGATTGAAAAAGTAGAAGTATTCAACTATAGCACTGTTCTGTATTTAAGAAGGAAAAAAGGCCTCACAGAGCTCCTAGATTATAGCCATCTATCGGAGCTCAAACGGATCTATATACAGTGGACCCTCTGTTCATCATTGGCCAAAAACCTTCAATAGTGTGTGGTATTTTAATATCCTTCACACAACTATATAGATATAAAAATATTATAGATTTCTATCTCGCTGGCATTCTAACCAAAGTATATTTGACAGGTAAATGTTGGCCCCCACTTTATAGAATTGCCTCCATAAAGGCTCGTTTTAAATACCTATAGTCTTGCAAGCCAATTTTCAAAGGGAAATTGCCTTAGGCATTTGCCTTTGAAAATCCTGTGGTGGGTAGTGCTGCAGTGTTCAAAGCGCTCTGGAAAATGAACATGCAGGAATTTCAAAATGAAAGCCTTGCATAGCTCTCCCTAACACGGAGTCTCGTACCACCAGTTTTCCACATAGGTAGTGGAGTAATTTTCTAAATGTTTCTCCCACCCCCCACCCCCCTTTTCCCACAAACATAGTGGGCAATTTTCAAAACTTTTTCTCCCCACTGGGAATTCCTTCCCATGTAACTGCAGAAATCTCTTCTGAGAATTTTCTCCCCTAATGTATATCACCAACAGGGTCAATGAATTGTCTCACCTGATGTTGCTGGTCTGGCTCAGAATAACAAAATGTAGTGAAAATCAAAAGAGTGATTAAATTGTGACTGTATTTCTCTGCTGCAATAAACAACTATATGCAGGCAGTTCTGACTCAAAAAGAATCTGCAAATGTCTCTTATATATATATAATTTACTTAACCCTGAGATTTAAAACAAAGACAGAATTGTTGCTGAGCTTCCAAACGCATTGTTTAAACATACTAAGAAGCAAATCATGATATGAGAACAATAGGACAGATTAATTTGGAAACTAGAACTTTCACACACAAAAAAAAGGTTGTAGACAAGTAAAAGAAATCCAGAGAGATTAACCCTCCAACTTGAGGACAGCTTTCCCTCTCCTCCCCCTTCTTTCTCACTCTTAGCGGTTTAAGCAGTTAATTAATCCCCAGATATGAGCTGTTGATCGAACAGTTAAAATATTTTAATGAGATAATACTTTCTGGCTTCTGTTCATTGTTCAAGAAATATAGCTGTCTAATTAACTTAAGATGCATTGAGCATTTTCCGTCTGATAGGAGAGTCTTGGTTCTGGCTAGGTCAAGGCCCAGCCATTAGGGTAATGGATAAGTGCCAGGCAGTGCTTGATAAGCCACTATTAGTAAATAGACACAGTTCGAGGCCGGATGTGTCATTCCACTCTGCCAACACGCAAACAGAATGAATCTTTACTTGTTTGAGCTTCCGTCAAGTTAATAGGCTGACATTTATGTGGGCTGCCTGATAATTTATGTCTTCAGATGAAGCTGCTGGGCTGGTCGTATTCTACAGAAGAACATGCAAACTTCATCCCTGACAGGCTCAGATTTTTGAATCCGAAAAGGATGCAAGAGAAAATCTACAAGAAGTCGAATGCAATGCCAAGAAAAGAAAAGAAAATCCATGTGCCTCTATTCCAAACTCAACTGCAAAGGAACCATCAGCAGTGACTCGCTTCACATGAGACCTACCTTTACAGTCAAAGCTTGGAATACAGGCGCAGGGATTATTATCTTATCATACAAGCTACCCCCGCTGATAAGACTGTCCTTCTACTCCATTAATTTGATTAAAGGAAAAGAAAAGGCAGAGTTCTGTAGGCAATCGTGAGCACCTAAATCTATAGTAACCCCCCCTCACTGTCACTTCTCTTTCCATGCTGACTTTCAGCAACTCTTGTGCATCTCCTTTCACCCGCTGGTTATTGAAGAATCTAAATATAAATATTCTTTGACCTTACTATTTTCATATGTGTAGCATAGGCAAGATGTATATAGTGCTGAACGGAGATACATGGATGTGAGAAGTCCAAAAGATGCCTACATTGAGTCTACTTTATAGAGGGAACATATGTGCTGATGTGCCTTTTATGAAATAGGTACTCGGAACCATCCCGGGTAAGGTGCAGCTACCTATGCACAAGCTTACCCCTGCTCTGAAAAAGGAGTAAATATCTGCATCACATCTCCACCTCCCTTCTGCCCACACACCAATCATGTAAAATAGATGCACTCTTTCCATGCATTTGCAGCTACATAATCCTATATAATAAAACGCACCTCCAACATTCTGAAGCTGACTGCATGGCTGAGGCATTCCTGCTCTCTGTATCTATCTCCTGAATTGACATCACGTACTTCCGGGTTCGTCACAAGCAGAAGTGACCAACCACACGAGGTTTCTCGGCTTCAGAATGTTGGAGGTGCAGTCTATTAAATAGGATTGGTCAGTTCCTTGAAGCACAGCCAGAGCTCAGCGTCCTGCACAGTAACGCTCAGACACCAAAGAGAGGGGGGGGGCCTGACACCAGAGAGAAGGAGGGAGGGGGGCCTGACACCAGAGAGGGGGGAAGGTATCTCTGTCACACACACTCTCTCTCTCTCTCTCACACACACACACACACTCTCTCTCTCTCTCACAGTCAATGTCTTTCTCTCTCTCACTCTCACACACTCTATACACTGTATCACATTCACTCTCTATGTTTCACACAGTCACTCACACACTCTCTTGGTCTCATACGCTCAGTCTCACAGACAGTCTGTGTCTCACACATACTCTCTCTCTCTCACATACTGTATCTGTGTGAAACACAGTCTCTCTCTCTCACACTGTCTCACATACGCACTTGCACACACTCTCATTCTCACACACACACTCTCTCTCTCTCACACAGACACACTCGCACCCAAACTCACTCTCTCTCTCACACACACACACACACTCGCACATTCACACTCTCTCTCACACCACAGTCACTCTCACATACACTCTCTGAAACATATACACTCCGAGGAAAATCTTGCTAGCGCCCGTTTCATTTGTGTCAGAAACGGGCCTTTTTTTACTAGTAATCTTTATAAAAGACCTTTTACTACATGTAAAACTGGCTTTTCACACAGAAACAAATTCTATAAACTGCACAGTCCCTACTCCTTAGAGCTTACAATCTGGTCAAGAAGGATGACAGGACACACAGGGCCCCTTTTACCAAGCTGTGGCAAATGAGGGCCTGCGCTGGTGTCGGCACATGGTTTTGATGTGCGCTGAGGCCCCCTTCTACTGCAGCAGGTAAAAGGTAGGTCTTTCTTTAGGAAATGGCCGCACAGCCATTTCGTGGGCAGCCCTTACCACCACCCATTGAGGTGGCAGTAAGGGCTCCCACGCTAACTCAGCAGTAACCGGGCAGTGATTACCGCCAGGTACACACCAGTGATAAAAAGAATTAATACATTTTTGTAGCGCCAGGTATGATGGCACACTGGGTGTGGGAATTAAACTGCTGCGGTAGCCCTGCGATACTTCCGTTTTAGCGAGCAGTAAGCTTGTGTTGGGGTTACTGCCGCGTTGTAAAAGGGGCCCACGGTGAAAAATAATTGTAAGGTTTGTTTGGTTCAATAGAAGATATTGATTGTAAAACAAGCAAATAAGTGAGCTAGAAACAAACGACAAAGGAACCCAGTCCATGGCCCGTGTCGAATTATACTTCCCCTTGTACCACGTTAATGTTGGTTTGGAATAAACATAACTGTTTTTAAAGGATTGGTTCCCTGGATGTTTGTTTATTATACCTCACTTGTTTGTTTGCTGTTTCATACCCATGAGGAACCTTTTCATATCCATGAGCAGAGCCGCAGAGAGGGGAGCTGACACCCGGGGCGGGTCGCCGCTGGCCACCCCCCCCCCCCCCGGGTGCAGCACGGCGCACCCTCCTCCCGCTGGAGTGCACTCCCCCCCCCCCGGAGCGCACACCTCCCCCCCCCCCGGATCGCATACCTGCGGCGAGGGACGGGTGGAAGGGCCGATCCACCCCGACTGCACGTTGCTGGGGTGTGTCGGCTCCGCGCTGGTTCACTGCTCTCTCTGTCCCGGAACAGGAAGTAACCTGTTCCGGGGCAGAGAGGGCAGTGCACCAGCGCGGAGCCGACACCCCCCAGCGGCGTGCACCCGGGGCGGACCGCCCCCCCCCCCTTCCTACGCCACTGTCCATGAGGCCCCATTTAGAGTACTGTGTGCAATTCTGGAAAAATATAAACAGGATGGAGTCTGTCCAGAGGATGGCTACAAAAATTGGTCAGCAGTCTCGGTCATAAAACATATAGGAACAGGCTCATGAACCTCAACATGTATACGCTGGAAGAGAGGCAGGAGAGAGGGGATATGATAGAGATGTTTAAATACCTCAGTGGTAGTAATGTGAGCCTTTTTCAAATGAAGGAAACCTCTGGAATGAGAGGATATAAGATGAAGTTAAGTGAAAGCAAATACTTGTTCACAGAAAGTGTGGTGGATGCGTGGAATGGCCTCCCGGTGGAGGTCGTGGAGACGAAGACTGTGTCAGAGTTTAAGAAGGTATAGGACAGACACTTGGGATCTCTTAGGAAAAGGAGGAGTTAGTGGTTACCGAGGACGGGCAGACTGGATGGATGATCTGCAGTCATGTTTCTATGTGTAACTCCCTTTTTTCACCCTTAGTGGGGACACACTCCAAACAGGGATTAAGCACAGGACTACACCTTCTGAGGCAATGTCTGAGAACAGATTCTGGGGCTGGACCAGAAGATGCTGGGAGCAGTGGCGTAGCCACAGGTGGGCCTGGGTGGGCCAGGGCCCATCCACTTAGGGCTCAGGCCCACCCAACAGCAGCACACGTTTAGCAGTAGCTGGTGGTGATCCCAAGCTCTACCAGCTGAAGACTTCCCCCTGATGATAATGAAAACACTACTCTCCACAACGCTGGCACCTGTGCATGTTCAATTTTCAGCGCATGCCTGCTGCAGACTGCCAAGGTGGAAAGAAGCATTTTCCTGCCAGCTGAGATGTATTTTGGTGGTGGTGGGGGAGAACATTTGGTGCCCACCCACTTCTTGCCTAGGCCCACCCAAAATCTGATATCTGGCTATGCCCCTGGCTGGGAGGCTTGTAGGCCTTAAGAGATCACTCAGAAGTCTTACACTGCATTCCAAAAATAGTCCAATCCAGGTTTCATTCTAAACCAGAGAAGTTTACTGATTGCTGCAAAATCCAAAGCAGTAATTAGACTTGTACAAAGGACACACATTTTCAGGAACACAGTTCAAGGCTTCATCGATAATATATTTTTAAAACAGGAGACAAAACAGTTCATAGATTCAGGCTGCCAAGTTACCCAGTTCCAGGAGGAGGGAGACATTTTAGATTGACTTGGTTCTGAACATGCATCCAAAATCACTTATAGTCCCTGATTAAACCTATTGAAATAAGGGCTACAGGTCTCACAGTGCACCAGAATAGGGTTATCAGAAATCCAGGACTGGCCTGGAATTGGGTAATGAAGCAGCTCTGTAGATTCAAACTACTCAAGCTCACTGACTAAAATTTTGGGTCTCCCACTTCTTCCTTTAAGGGGTTTCTTCTCTAAATCTGGAAACAGTAGAAGAACATTTGTTTGTTTTTCTTCTCAAAGATAAAAGAACACGAATACATTTAGATGAGATGAGTCCAGTATCAGACTTCTATCCTTTGGACCTCAGGATCATTACCCTCCTGGAACTCAGCTCTTTGAATCTCTTTCTAGCATCTTACACTCCCTTCAAAAGAAAGAGAGAGCCCCTCTTCCCCTTCTGTGATGCAGTGGCGTAGCCAAGGGTGGGCCCAGGCCTACCCACTTTGAGCTCAGGCCCACTCAGTAGCAGCACACCTATGATGTGGCTGACAGGGATCCCAAGCCCCACCAGCCGAAAACTCTCAACAACTGCATACCTTGTAAATAGCAGATCTTCACCTGCAGTGATGAGCAACTGATACATGCTGTGGGGCCAACATGAGCAGTGTGTACTAGTTGCTGCTCACTGCCAATGAAAATCTACTATTTAAAAGGTATGCGGGGGGGGGGGGGATGTTGGAGAGACCATATGGCATGCAGGCGAGAGAGGACGAGACCATATTACTTGTGGGACAAGGCGGAGTTCTGCCCACCCATCTTGGGCCCAGGCCCACCCAAAATTGGGTGTCTGGCTACGCCCCTGCTGTGATGCCTCTCAAAAGCACAGACTCCCTTGGCTGTCTCCCTGGCTCCTTCAGTGGAACACATGAGAGCATGGCTCTTCTGGCTAGCCCTCACTGCTCTTCAGGTAGATGACACCTTCTGACTCACACAGTTCTCCATTTATACTCTGGCTCTCATTCTTAGGACACAGCAACACCTCTTTCTCTGACCTCAAACACTGAATAATCCCATGCCTGGAAAGTTCCTTGTTCTACAGCTAGGTTAGAAAAATACCATCTTTGAGCCTTAAGTATTCCCTACACTGATAGGAAACAGTTTATAAAGGCTTGCTCCAGTTATCGTGAATAATTTCCATCCAGGAATGTAGTATATTAAAGGGTTAGTAATCACTCTTCCAACTGTGGTGCAGTAGGAGGAATACAACCTACTAGGGGTATACGTTTGTTTTGAAGAAAAGCACAAAGAAACAGGGTTATTTCTTTTCAATACAAACTGAAAGAAAGCAATGACTTTTTTGTTGAGTTGCATTTTTAGCAGGTGTTATTTTTTTTTTTTTAATAGGTGCACTAAAAGAAACAGCAAAAGAAAAGCAATTCTAATGAAATGCATAGAAAAGCCCCTGCAAATGAGGCAAAATGCTATCAATTTGCTCACCCCTACACTAAACCGGGTGGGGATTAACTGAGGGAGGAGCTGCCTGAATAAATAGAGGGACTCAGTCTATGGAAGGAAGCTGCCAGCCAGTGGTCTTCATGCAGAGGGGAGTTTGGTTAGGATGAAGGGGTTATATTCAGCCTGTTAATGAGCAGAATGTTTGTATTGATTGTGTGGAGGAGTAGCCTAGTGGTTAGTGCAGTGGACTTTGATCCTGGGGAACTGAGTTCAATTCTCACTACAGCTCCTTGTGACTCTGGGCAAGTCACTTAACCCTCCATTGCCCCTGGTACAAAATAAGTACCTGAATATATGTAAACTAGGCAGTATATCAAGTCCCATTTCCCTTTACCTTCTAATCCTTGGAGCAGATATGCAGCGCTATTAAATTTATTTATTTATTAGGATTTATTAACTGCCTTTATCAAGAGATTCACCCAAGGAGGTGTACAGCAGGTATGGTTTAACATATAATTTACAATTTTCTTAACAGCATAACAATAATAAAATGACCAAATATAAACATCAAACATATAAACGGCGAGTGACCAAACTCACTCGCAAATGCGCAGTAAAGACCCTCTCTGTCCCGCCCCCGCATCAATACGTGATGACGGGGGCGGGACAGAGAGGGTCTCTACTGCGCAAGGGGAGGGATGAAACCGCCGTCACTACCGCTCCCCCCCACCCCAAGGTCACCGCCACCACTCCCCCCACCCGGAGTCGCCACCGCCACCACCCTCCCTCCACCCGGGCCGGGCCCTTGCTCCGCTATAGAAACAGCATCAACGCAGCACACAGCTCAGCTGCCGTCGGCCTTCCTTCCCTGCCTGCCAGGCAGAGAAGAAGGACGGCAGCTCATCTGAGCTGTGTGCTGTGTTCCCGCGCTGTTTCAACAGCGAAGCGAGGGCCCGGCCCGGGTGGAGGGGTGGCGGCGACTCCGGGGGGCATAGCGGTGACCTTGGAGGGGCAGCGGCGAGCTCGGCGGCGGGGGGGCCTTGCAGCGGCGAGGAGAAGGGGCCTTTCAACCCCCCCCCCCCCCCCCGTCCTATACTAGCCCGTTTTTACGGGCTCAACGGCTAGTAAATATAATAAATGAGGTAAATTTGGAAATGACAAATTTAAACCTAATAATAGGACTAACATGAAACAGTATCAAAAATATATACATTTAAACAGCACTGCAGAAGGGGCTTCTACCTAGTTAAACAGTGCTGACTAGGTTGGGACATAATATTCAGTGGCACTTAACCAAATAGTGAATATTACATCTGACTGCCACCACTGCTCCCTCTAAGCTGAGTGGAAGTCTTCCATCCGCATTGCTGCCAGCGGGAGGTGGTGCTTCAATATTTTCATTTCAATTGCTAAGAACAGGCAGGTTCTCTGGAGTCCTGCAGAGCTTGCCTGACCCTCACTGTTCAAAACACGATGGTAAAACAGCTCCCCCCACTGGCAGAACTGTAGATGGAGGACTCTCGCTCAGCTTAGATGGAACAGCGAATGCCACACCACTATCCGTTTAATACCAGGGGCAGACTCAGCAGTTATCCTGGAACTACCAACATTCAATAAAACAGGCAAAGCTGTCCTAACTATGCCCAGTTAGCCCGATACCGGTACTGGATATCGGCAGTATCTTGTTAACTTCTGGGGTCTGCAGGTAACCAGATATGGCTCTGCACCCAATATCCAGGTCTAAGTTAGCCCACAGTGCCTTTAAAAGTGACACCGAAAGCTGAATACTGAATGTCCTCTGGAATGCTTTTATATTATTTTATGCTGATTTTTCAGATAGATAGATAGATATGTTGTTTGGCTTGTTAAAAGCAGATTTGGGCTGTCCCTTGTTGCATCGGGAAGGCAGGAACTAGGTGGATGAAGCTACTGTGTGCTTCAGAAACCTTTTACTAGCACTGCAAAGTTTTAATCAAGGCAGTGAGATAATTTTTGGCTTATATTTAATGTTGCATTTCTTACAATGATTACATTTTAGGTGTCCTGAGACCATTTATTGCCAATAATACAAATGTTAGGATGATACACAGGCAGGCATGAAACCAGAAATGTTTTCATTTGGTCCAGTGTTTTGGTTTTTTTTAGCAACAACACATATTTTAGGGATGTGGTTTGATTTCGTTTCCTTTGGAAATGAAGCAAAAGCAAAATGAATAAAATGCCATTAATTTTATTTTTTTTATTTTAAGGAAAAGGCATGCAGCCAGCCCAGGGCCCTCTTCCAGTCTTTCCTACCTTGTCTCAGTCCCCATCCATGGCTGCAGGGTTTTCACAGGGCTGAATCAAGTCCTAGTCATTCCTGCCCTACCAATGTGGTTTTTTTTCTAAATGGCACTAACCAAGCTGAG
Source organism: Microcaecilia unicolor (assembly GCF_901765095.1). Lineage (NCBI taxonomy): Eukaryota > Metazoa > Chordata > Amphibia > Gymnophiona > Siphonopidae > Microcaecilia > Microcaecilia unicolor. The sequence continues at coordinate 34,543,992 of NC_044042.1, read as the reverse complement.
GCCTGCACCACTCAACAAAACGGTGATGGGCAACATGAGGCCAGCCAGCAGTACTCTGCTGTACGGCAGCTATTTTGAAAAGCTCCAGGCTCCGCCCTTTCTGCCTCGCCTCACCCCATGCCAGGAATAAACTCCCTGAGCCCAGACGCCAGGCCCCCTCCCTGCCCATCTTCAAAGCCTTGCTCAAAGCCCACCTCTTCAATGTCGCCTTTGGCACCTAACCACCATACCTCTATTCAGGTAATCTAGACTGCCCCCACTTGACGCTTGACATTTCGCCCATTAGATTGTAAGCTCTTTGGAGCAGGGACTGTCCTTTTTGTTAAACTGTACAGCGCTGCGTAACCCTAGTAGCGCTCTAGAAATGTTAAGTCGTAGTAGTATTTTGCTCTTGCCCTGTAGACATGAATGGGGTCAGAGGTTGGGTGGAGGGGAAGCACACAGACGGCAGGGAGTTTTATTTTTTTTAACTTTCATATTGGAGGGAAAGAATAAGGAAAAGGCGAGACATCTTTTCTTTTTGGTTTTCATCTATTTTGTTTCATTTTAAATCATTAAAATAAGACAATAAACAAAACAAACAGAATTTAAGACTGTAAACATTACCCAGCCATTCCCTTCTGTATTCGCTTTAAGATTCTTTTTTTAACCTTCAAGTTGCTTTACACTGGAATCCCTTCTTACCTCTCTTCTCTTATTACCCCTTATACCCCTTTCTGCTCTTTAAGCTCAACCTTAGCCTACCACCTGTCTTTTCCCCCTGTCCATTGTTCCTGCTTGGGGAGTCTATCCACCACTCAGCATTTTTCTGTGTTGCCCCTACTCTATGGAATTCACTTTCTATTGCACACAGTTCTGAACAGTCTTACACGAGATTTAGGTGTCCTTTCACAAAGGCACGCTAGAATTTTTAGCGTGCAGTAAAAGTAAGCACTTGCTAAACGCTAGAGATACCCATAGGAATATATGGCTGTCTCTAGAGTTTAGTGCACACTAAAACTTAGGGCTTCTTTTACAAAGCCATGCTAGTGATTCCTGCGTGGAAAAATGGGAGAAAGCCCATAGGAATTAAATGGACTTTCTTTAATTTGCTGCACCGAGAATCAGTAGCGCGGCTTTGTAAAAGAAGCCCTTAGCGCGTTCTAAAAACACTAGTGCACCTTTGTAAAAGACCCCTTGAGGGCTAGATTGTCCAAAAAAATTGGCACTGAAAAAAGTGCTATTTTATAAGCCAAGCTTAAAGTTAGGCATGATTTATAGTCTAGCGCTTACACCTTGGAACTTTAGGCATGGCCATTTGCAGCAACTGAAATGTGGTACAAACTTAGGTGCATATCCCCATTATTCTATGACAACGCATGTTAATTTTTGAAATAGCCCCGTTCTGCCCATGCCCCTCCAATTTCCCCCCCCCCCCCCCCCTTTTCAGATTGTGTGTACATTTTTGGAGTGGATCCCATGTCTAAATTTATTTGCATAAATGCCAATTAAATCTAATTAGTGCCAATAATTGCTTGTTAAAAAGCTAATTATTGGTGCTAATTAGGTCATTATTCAATTAAATTGCACATACAAATTTGGCATGTGCCTAAATTTGCATATGCAATTTTTGATGACTTTTATCAAATTAGGGGGTTAAGGCCTTACTGAAGACCCACCTACTTTCCATGGCCTTTTTGAACACCTAGGGGTTGGGACATCCTGGCAGTAGTGTGCAGTTTGTTGATACTGTGAATACTTTTTTTCTTCTTTCTTTGTATATTCTTCCCTGTTTTCCACTATCCTATCAATTTTACTTCTTTTCCTTCTCTTATGATTTTATTGTAAACCACTTTGATTGTCTTTGAAAGGTGGTAAATACCAAACAAACTAAACTAAACAGAATATTAAGTTAAGGATAATCATATAACTTATCTTCAACTGACTATTCAAGCTAGAGTTAACCAATTACGTTGGTAGCTTTGATATACCTGGTTAAACTTAACTGGATATTTTCAACTGGTTAACATTAGGACAGCTGTTCTTCCAACCAAACTTAGCTGGTCAGTGCTGTTATTCAGCTGATATCCTAAGACATCCAGACTGTGACATGAGGAACCAAACCCCAACTGGTTAACATTAGGACAGCTTTTCTTCCAACCAAACTTAGCTGGTCAGTGCTGTTATTCAGCTGATATCCTAAGACATCCAGACTGTGACATGAGGAACCAAACCCCAGTGTATTCCTAGCACACAGTGTGAGAAAGTAGTAAGTATTTTGCTGTTTCATCTTTGGGGAATTGTTGTGTTTTTCCCATGTTGCTTTCCCTAAGTGGACTCATTTTGGATTTGTATCCAGAGCATATAGTATAAGATGTGTATCCTAAGTATCCTTAAGGATTTTAAGGTTGATGTAGAGAAGTGTATTTTATTTACCTCCAAAGGCAAGAGTGAGGTCTTGAGTACCCATCTAAGCACCCACCTGAAGAGACAGTATGTTCATTCAAGAGAAGACAAAGAGGAAGAGCACAGTCTATGGATACATCTAGTGATCCAGGAGGTAATCTACTCACATATGGCAATGTAAGAAAAACTGCTTGGGAATCTTCAAACCAAATCCACCATGTACTGAGACCTACCCAGGAAACAAATCATTTCCACATTTACAGTGCTCCAGTCTTAAAACCATACACCATACTGTGATGCCATGAGAAGATCTTTTATATGAATATGTTGCTCTTTGGCAGGTCTAGAGCAGGACCTGGTACAGTAATGATTATGCAAGGACTTTTCATAAGCAGGGTACTCGCTGGTAAACTGGGCTCGTGAATGCATCCAGCAGCTTCCCTGTTTGCTGGTATAGAGAACAGGTGACGCCTGTATACCTGAACAAACTCCATCCATTCATCAGCCCATGATAAATTTTTATTTATTTGTTTATTTATTGGGATTTATTAAGCACCTTTATGAAGAGATTCACTCAAGGCGGTGTACAGCTGGTACAGTCTAGCATAAAACTGACAATTTTGTTAACAGCATAACAATAGTAAAATAACCAAGAATAAGCATGAATACAATAAATGACATAAAGTTGAAAACAGTAAATTGAAACCTAATAATAGAACTACTGTGAAGCAGTATCAAAAATATACACATTTAACAGCACTGGAATTCAAATAGCAGAGATATAATACAGTGTTAGCATAATACTAGTGATACACCTACTAAGCATGAGAACATGCAGCTAACATAGATATGATGCTAAAGATTTTCTACAATACAGCTTACCATATAGCTGAGGGACCAAGAGCATATATATGATGGGAACAAGATGTGTGGTACAGAGTCAGCTGGGGTAATTTGAGGTTAGCTAAACTCAAGGCAAGTTCTTTGTATAGTTAAGCAAGAGATAAGGAACTGATCTAAGTTAGTGTGTGTAGCAAGCTAGACCAGGTACAGAATGATTGTCTAGCCAGTCACCCTATGTATTAAAGGCTTGGGAGAAGAGACAGGCTTTCACCTTTATGCAGAGCCTGTGCTGTCTCTGTTTTTGCACATGCCTAAAAATGACCCTGCTCATCGGGAGATTGTGACCATAGACATGTTTTGTCTTATATGTCTAGAAAGGTAGACGTGGCCTTGATCTTCACAGCTTGTTCTCCTCTGGCTTGCTTTCTCCTTGTGTTTTTCCTTGAAAGACTCAACCCCTGACAACCAGGCTGTGTGCAGAGAGAAGCTGCATTGCAAGTGTTGAACACCATCTGTGAGTAAAACCAGAAAGCCCGGACCAATTAATTCTCTTATTACTCATTTCTAAAAGATCTTTAGTTAGAGGAGTACAGTATTATTTAGCAGCTTTGAAGTCCCAAAGAATTTATTTTAAACTAATAGTGGTTATATTAATGGGGTCCATCTAAACCAGCAGAACGGAAACTAAAACTTTTCTGGCTGAAAAATGGATGGATTGGTGAAATCCATTCTCATGATCTCTATATATAAAAGGCAACCCCAACGTTCTAATGAAGCCTCCATGGAAGTTGAGGCACCCGAGATATCCGGTGTGCCCATGAGTGTCTGCACCGCCCTCGCGTCAAAACGTGATGACGTCGAGGGCGGAGCAATGACACTCCAGGGCCGAAATGGAAACGGCACAGGCACGGAGGTGCAGCAAAAAAAAAAAAAAAACCTCCCCACACAGAGCGAACCACGAACAACGTCCGACGGTCACACGGAGGCAGGCAAGCAGCTCGGAGGGACGGAGAGAGGGGGCCCCTATCATTATAGAACCTTGCTAGCGCCCGTTTCATTGCGCTCAGAAATGGGCCTTTTTTTCCTAGTATACTCATAAATGACAAATTCTGTCTGGCTTATTTCACTTATATCCAGTAAGCAGACTCTGAAAGCTGTCAGGCTTGCATCACAGCCCATCATGTATGGAGGTTGGAAAGTTTTCGGTTGAACCTTGTGAACTGCTAAGTTCTGACTTTTAAGTCGGTAGTCTTGGTTATACAATGACTAATAGTAGCCCAACAGGAACCATACCCTTTGTATTTGAATTGTGTTACAAGAGGATTCTGCTTACTCCTGAGTTACTAGGCCTGTGACAGGAACAGGCCTGAGTGTATGTTTGATAAGCAACCTAATAAAAGAGTTTTGTTTTACTAATGGTATCAAAAAGCCCTCACTGCTGTCTCCTTGTATGGTACCTGAAGTCTCTCTAATTATTTTCAGTTCAGTAAAGTTAGATGCTCCACCTTTGTAGAAAGAAGGCACCCAGTTCCAACAACAAAGACAGCTAAAGAGGTAGATTTAAATGAATAGAAAGTGTGGCATTCTAGATAGCCCCAATTCAACCATACATGTATAACTCTTTAAAAAGTGTCATATTTTCCACCCTCTCAGATGCCTTCTTACCAACTTTGAAAAGTAAAAATGTTGGAGTGTGTGGAATAAACCCAGTTTCCCTTAACTGCACTCCCTCACAGGGACACTTGAAGAGAGTGGCCAAGGGAGAAAAGTTCTCAGTTGAACATTGTGAACTGCTAACTGCTAACCTTTAAGATGATATTCCTGGGTACATGGTGACTAATGGTAGACTGGCAGGATCCACATATATTTACCCATTCCATGAACAATCAATTCACATTTACCCATTCCATCCAACTCGGGATTTTATAGGCCTCTACATATTTCATTTAGCCATCTCTTCAAGCTCCAACCTTGTATCCGAGGGAGGGTCATATGTGAGTGGTAGAGAGTGTAATATGGGGAAAATAGTGCATGGGGAGGGGTGAGCTGTACAGAGATTTGAGATGTGTGTGTAACCATTGAAATGTGGCAGGAGGTGGCTTTAAAGGTGCCTTTTGGTGCCATCAATTGCCAACTGCTTCAGTTATTTTCCCAATCTCTATCAGCCTGCCTGTATTGCTTTGGGCCAAACTGCTGGAAGAGTGGGGGGAAGAGGTTTTGGATTGGAGAAAGGATCAACATTCTACAGCTCTAACAACTTCCTATTGAAAGCAATAGGGGCTTTTTTTTTTTTTTGAGCCTTGGATCTCAACAAATGCTGTCTGATGTTTCTGAGTTTTGAATTCACCCAAGTAAAATGGTGTGGTAGCCATGTTAGTCCACTTTTAAAGGTAATAAAAAGAAATAAAACAAACCAAAGAAAAGAAAATAAGATGATACCTTTTTATTGGACTAGTAACACATTTTTATTAGCTTTTAAAGGCAAAACCTTCTTCTTCAGACTGGAAATTAGCAAATGGTGACATATCAGAATATATTGTGAAACATAAAGCATTCCAATGAGAAGTCTCATGGAGAAAATTAGAAGTGGGCGGGGGAGGGGGTGAGAAACAAGGAGAGATGGCTAGGTGATCAGAAGGTGACAAAGCAGTATAATGTGATAGGAAACCCAGATCTTTAAGTCCTGTCCTGTCTGGTGAGTGTCAAAATATTTCATCACTTCAACTTCAAAACTTTTATGTTCCTGGATGGTTTAAAATTTTCCTTTTAGTATTTTCACTATAAAATCATTAATGTCATCTCACATTTTCTTCCTGCATGCCAAACATGGTGAATTTTCATTTCCTTTCTTGATGCGATATTGGACCTAGAGAGATAGACATATGGACAGGAAAATAGACATAAACTCCTTTTGTATACTTCTTTCCTAAGTTCCATATAGTAACATAGTAGATGACGGCAGGAAAAGACCTGCACGGTCCATCATATGTGCTACTTTTTGTCTATACCTTACCTTGATTTGTACCTGTCCTTTTCAGGGCACAGACCGTATAAGTCTGCCCAGCACTATCCCCGCCTCCCAACCACTAGCCCCGCCTCCCACCACCGGTTCTGGCACAGACCGTATAAGTCTGCCCAGCACCATCCCCACCTCCCAACCACCGGTTCTGGCACAGACCATATAAGTCTGCCCTGCACCATCCCCACCTCCCGCTACCGGCTCTACCCAGTACAGTTGTGAATGAGGAAAGTATTTGGAATCCAATTGTTACTTTTTTTTTTTTTTTTTTTTAAAGAAGTAGACAGGAGTTTGTGTATTCGGTACTTCCCTGACAACATTCAGATGATAAATTGTGAAACAAACAAAAAATTAGCTGTTCCCATGAAAGGAAAAACAGCACTTACCATCTGCTATACTGGGGTAAAAGGAGCACATCCCTTTTTCCTTGTGAAATAGAAAGGCAAAGGCTGTTCCGGTGAAAAATTGTGCACGGAAAGCTGCTGGCACAGACCTTCTCCCATCCTGGTCTTCACTTGATATGCTTTATTCATGATACTATTTATATTTTAATTATTGCAAAGCAATGCAATTTCTAGTTTTATGTGGGCACCATTTTGGAAAGAATAACACTATTCTGATATAGTATATTTGGTTAAAAAAAATTACTTGACAGAGCCTGAGATAAAGAGATGCAAAGTGCATGGTAGGAGTTCTGCCTTATACACTCCATTAATGCCCTGCTTTGAAGATGTGCTGTTCCAAATTGTGCAAGCAAAGTGTCTTCCACACTATTTTGCACTTTTGCTGCTCGAATTCCCCCCCCCCCCAAAAAAAAAAAAACAAATCCTTACATCTGGCACTAAGAATGATATTCAGATTTGGATTTCAGTGTTTGCATTGCAAGCATCTAAACAAGTTCTTCTAATTAAAGCATAAAACGCTGACTGTGCTCCTTGACATCTCCTGGGGTCTGTACTATTCCAAATCACCTTACGCAGAACATTATGCACTTTGGGTGGTGGTAGGTTTTTTTGGGGGGGGAGGGGGTGAACTTGTTATGTTTTTGTTTAATTGGGGGAACATCAGAATATTAATTACACTATTGAAACCATGAGTGTGCTACCACATCATTAATGTGTGCGAAAACAATTTTGCTTTATGTGCAGTTAAATCCATATGAGTGATTTTCCGAACCTGTCCTTAAGAGGGCTCGAGGAAATGCATTCAAAGGACCATAGGTTCTACTTTCAGGTAAGGTACAAAAGCAGCAAACCAAATCTCTAGGTCTCCTGACTCAATTCAAATGCAAAATGGAGCAAGAAACTGAGTCTGGTAATTCATGTAGAGGGGGGAAGAACCTGTTACCAGACTCTGCTACTGGGAAATGCTTCTTATAGATCCTTAAGTTTCACCAGTATCCCAGCACCTCATTCTAGATCAAACAAGCCTCTTGTCTTGTAGATGATATTAGGGCTTGTGTGATGATTTGGAAAATACAATTAAGTTGCTACAATTGTTAGGACCTGGCAGCTTTCAACAATAATGCAAAATTTCCTTTTTTTTTTTTTTTTTTTTTTTTGCAGTTACAACGAGTCATTATCTGTGCCAGACGAGAGTCTGTGACATGGAATTGGGCTACTGTAAAATGTTGAACACTGCATTTTCAATCATAGGCAAAGCTTAAATTAGCTTGACACATCAGGGGGGGTTAACTGTGTGTGTCTTCTATATTTCTTCTTCAGCTATCAATTTGTTATCCTTGCAAGGGTGCAATGCCACAGTGGATAGGGTTGCCAACTGGCTGGGTCCAAATTCTCATCACAAGGTTGATCCAATTCTGGATTTACCCCATTGCATGCAGGGACTCGGAGTTTTGCTTTTCTTAGGGCAGTGGTTCCCAAACCTGTCCATAAGGGAACCCCAGACAGTGAGGTTTTCAAGATATCTGCAATGAATATTCATGAGTTACATTTGCATGTAATGAAAGCAGTGCATGCAAATCTAATTCGTGAATATTCATCACAGATATTTGAAAAGCAGACTGGTTGGGGTTCCTTCCTCCAAGATGGGTTTAGGAAATGCAATAAATCAGAACTACAAGTCCTTGCATGCAATGAGATAAACCCAGGACTGGATCAATCCTCTTAGATGAACCTGGATCCAGTTGGCAATCCTAACAGTGGAGCTGGTTTCAGATTCAGAAGCAGACTTGTTGCTTTGGATGTGTAGGGTCAGGCTCTGCACTGGGAAGCCCATGGCTGCTGGTTACTACACCTGCTTTCCTACAGTTGTTGCAGCTGCTCATTACCATCTTATAACCCATTATTGGGTATGTTTACTAAGGTGCGTTAGCATTTTTAACACACCTTTAAAGTTAAGGTGCATTAAACGCTAATGCGCCTATTATTTCTATGGGCGCATTAAGTATCAACATGCATTAACAATGCTAACGTGCCTATTGCGCACCTTAGTAAACATAGGCATCAGTGGCCTTTGAGAATTAAGATGACTCAGTTGTTTCCCAGGGGGTGAGTCTTATGTTTAAATCTTTTTTATTAGAACTCACTCTAGAAACATTATATATAACTGTAATAAAGAACCATTTTTATAATTCCCAAAACAAACCGCCCCCCCCCCCTTCTTTCCCTCCCCCTCCCAATTCACCTTCCCCAAACTACAGAACCTTACTAGGAAGTCTATAAATTCAGTAAATAGCTCCTGGCTGAAGGTGAGAAGATATTCCAGAAAGGGCTCCATGAGTCTTAAAGATCTTTTTGTATCTTAAAAGCCACATTCTAGCAATTTAATGGCAATATGGTTGCTGGATTCAACAGAAACCAAACATCAACTTGGCAGAAAAATGAAAATGTACTTTGCAGCCCTATATCTGGGCTACCCTACTTGCCGCTTTACTTGTACCTGTGGCTTTGACTTCAGTAATGGAGCACCTCTTCCTGCCGGTAGATAAATACAAGTCCTTAGGGCAGTGCTCAGGTTTATGTTCTATCCATGCACATCATGTGTAAAGCAGCCAGACATAACAGCGTATGTATCCTATCAGAAAGTCCAGCACTAATGCCCTGGGAGATGGACTATGGTAAGGCTCTGTTATCTGGGATTTAGCCTGTTTCCCTTGCTTAATGAGGGATTAGAGCACAGAATGACTGAAATGGCCATCTGTGAATTCGTATTTTAATGCTGATTCTCGCGCATATGCCTCGTTTTCTTCACTAGTCATCCAAGCTCTGAAAATCCCCATACCTGTGTCCCAGGCATAATGAAGAGCACTGATCAGCTGGTTGTTGTCACCGCTTCCCATCTGTTGTCCTAAAAGAAAAATATCCATTTATATATTTATGGAGCCTAGACATTTAAGGATCTTTTTACAAAGCAACACTAACACGTGGCCTTAGCGTGCCCGTTGCAGGTCCTTCCCGTGTGCAGCAGTAAAATGGACAATTTTGGGATTTTTATATTAATGGCCTGGCCATTAAAAAAGATTAGCACACGAGCCCTTACTGCAACCTATTTTGTAGATGGTAATGGTTCATGCACTAATCAGTTATTGTACGGCAATGCAGCTACGCTAACTGATTAGCACAGAAATGCCCACTTTCCACCCTCAAACATAGCCCCTCTATGGTAAAAATAAAAATTATCTTTTTAGCGAGTGGAATGCGTGTGCTAACCCAGAACCTACCATAGGATGCCTGAGCATACGCCATGGTAAGCCCTTTTAAGGTGTAGTAAACACGCGCTAGCACTTTCCACAGTTTGGTAAAAGGACCTCTTAGAATCTTTCCTTTGGCAATGGAGGAGTGGCCTAGTGGTTAGGGTGGTGGACTTTGGTCCTGAGGAACTGAGTTCAATTCCCACTTCAGGCACAGGCAGCTCCTTGTGACTCTGGGCAAGTCACTTAACCCTCCATTGCCCACCACATTGAGCCTGCCATGAGTGGGAAAGCACAGGGTACAAATGTAATAAAATAAAAATATAGAGCTAATGTACTGGGAAGTAATATAAACCTTCAGAGTTAGTTTTCTTGTGGGTTGATGTGGTATATTAGAATTTATCTGCTTTCCTAGGGGTTGTTCTAAGCCCTTATTGTGCTGTTAGCGCAGGCTAACAGGCTACCACTAAATGCATTAAAGTGTTTTGTCTGTTTGTTACTTATTTCAAATATTTTTTGGAAGGGTCCTGTTACGACAATGTGATTTTTGTACCTGTGGTTTGACAATAAGAACATATCGGCATACAATGGCTTGGCATTAAGAAAAGGGGGGTTGATCCTTGATAAAGCCACAAGCCAGTGAAACATGATTCATGTTGGGCGCTAATAACCCTCTACAGCCAATAAATCAAGCTAAGTAACAGCTTATGTTTACCGTTTGAATTTATGTCAAGTATTATTGAAGAAAGCATGAAGTTTTTCCATAGAAAGTTATATAGAAGATTCTTAAGGAAGCGCATTAAAAAAAAAAAACAACTTTATAATGGGCCAGTGACAAATTTGGGTAGTTCTGAATGATGAATAAAGATATCACCTAATCCCAATAATGAGGTCTACTAAAAAAATGTTTAAAATATTTGGATATACAAGCTTATTCTTTTAAAGGTGACAACATTATGATTAGCATGTGCTAACAGAAGAGCACTTCGTTCAATACAAAATATGGACCACTTTAAAAAAGCATTGAAAACTCATTTATTTCTTCTGGCTTTTGGTTCCTCTGATGTACAAATTATTTTAATACCATGTAAATTTTAATCTGCTGTATGTTTGAATTGTAGAGCTTTTTTATATAGTTTGTTATGTAAAGAAATACTTTTTGTTGCTTTGTTTTTTATATATTTGTTTGTGATTTGTTGCCCGCTTAGACTTTTAAAAGATATAGCGGGTTATAAATAAAGTTTTATTATTATTATTTTTATTAATGTCTCCTAAATAGGAGGCAGTAAATATTTCCATATTAATTTTGTGCAGTTACTATGCGCTAATGGGAATATTAGCACACAACTTGCAATTACATCAACAGAAAAAGCCCTTAAAAATGCTACATTCAATCGTAGCTTAGTGTGCAGGTAAATCCTGCATTAAGCCCAGATTTTGCTGCACCTTAGTGAAATGACCCCCTAGTCATTTTTTGTTTTGCTACACACTCTTTTCCTGATAGTGCACCATCGCACATGCATGAACACTGTGCATTTGCATGCCATCAGGAAAGGAGTGTGCACTATTTCAGAAAGAGTGCACCCTTTTTCAAAAGAGTGTGCATTGAATGATTTAGTTGCTATCATGAGAACGGATTTTCTCATACACGGGTGATATATTTCTATTGATTCCAGTGCAATTGAACTTACAGCAATTCACTATAAGGGTATTGGAGATCATGGAACAAATTAGATGTTGGTCTGTGAACCATAGATAAAATCTTAATACTGAGAAGACAAAAATTTTATGTTTTGGTTTGAGGAAGAATATTATTCCAGCATCTATTCCACTACCTGACGGTACTAATTTTAAGATTGATACTATCTATAGAGTATTGGGTGTCCTTTTGAATTTCTCATTAACCTTTGAACTACAGGCTAACTTAGTTGTTAAAACTTCAAACTAAAATAATTATGGTTAGTTCATATTTTCAACAAGAATATTTTAGAGTGTTAGTTCAATCGGTAATTTTGTCGCTGCTAGATTATTGTAATTCCTTATATACTGGGTTATCATTGAAGCTTATGAGAAAGTTATGTTTGATTCAAAATATGGCATCAAGATTAATACAGTGCGCTCCATTTACGTGCACGTTGGATAAGCGCATGCTCTGTTTAACTGCATGCCGTACTTCGGTCCCGTTTTTGGTGCCATCAATTTCTATGGGGACAATCTTCGGTTTAGCGCACCACTGATAAGTGCAAGATTCGCTTATATGCATGGTTTAAGACTGCTCCTCTGTAGGAAAGACTCTGCATAAGCGCACACACAGAATATGGAAGCCGATTGGCACGTGACAAAGGGGCGATAAATTTGAAATCTCATTGGTTAACTGCCACAGGCAGAATAAGCAAAAGAAAGTTGTTAGATTGTACACTGGAGTCGTCGTCGTCATCGCGCAACTGTAAGACTTTAACACTGGCTGAACGAATAGAAGTTCTTAAAAAATTAGAAAACAAACAAAGTCAAGCATCTATTGCTAAAGAATATGGTGTCAATCCCAGTCAAATTTCACATATCTTGAAGCAGAAATATCATCTTCTAGAAGACTGGCAAAACAATGCAAATCCACACAGGAAACGTAAATAGGCGGGAAAAGCTGAGGATGTAGAAGATGCTCTTCTTCGGTGGTTTTCTCAAGTCAGGAGCAGACAGTTTCCTGTCAGTGGTCCACTGCTTATGGAGAAAGCTAATCAGCTAGCTGAAAGTCTTGGACTAACTGAATTCAAAGCCACTGTTGGATGGTTGGAAAGATGGAAGGAGAGGAACAACATAAAATTCAAGAAACAGCATGGTGAAAAACAAGACGCTGATGACTTTGGTGCTGAAAATTGGGTTGTTTCAGTTCTTCCTACCATCTTGAATGAGTTTTCAATGCTGACGAAAACGGTCTCTACTGGCGAGCAATTCCTGATGGAACATTTGCATTCAAACAAGTTGAAACTACAGGAAGTAAAATGTTGAAGGACCGACTGATGATCCTCCTTTGCTGCAATATGGATGGGAGTGAGAAGTTGGAACCACTCGTCATTGGAAAGAGCAAACAGCCCTGTTGCTTCAAGAATGTTAAGTGACTTCCTGTGTCATACGAGGCTAATGCAAATTCATGGATGACTGGGGAAATTTGGAGGCAGCGGCTAAAGAAGTTAGACACTAGAATGCGGGCACAAAAGCATCAGATTTTGTTGCTTTGTGATAATTGTGCTGCACACAGTGATGATGTCAGGCTGTCTAACGTCAAGGTGGTCTTCCTGCCACCAAACACTACCTCTCTGATCCAACCTATGGATCAGGGCATAATAGCCAATTTCAAACAACATTAGCAGGCTCTTGTGCTGCGTCATCTGATGAGCGTTATGGATGACCAGACTGACAAGGATAAACATGCTGTTGAACTGGCTCATAATCTATCACTGTTGGATTCCCTACATATGCAGAAAGAAGCCTGGAATCATGTTACACAGGCAACCATTGTGAACTGCTACAAGCGGGCAAGCTTTGTTAAGGATGTGGAGAGGGACGAAACAGATGCAGCTGTTGCAAACGCATCAGATGAACAGGTTATTGACATCCCAACTGGTGTTACTGAAGAGGAGTTTCATCACTACGTAGCTGTTGATTACAATCTACAAACAGCTGATGACAGCACTGATGTCAAGATATGCGCCTACATGCAGGCAATGGCTGATGATGAAACAGATGATGAAATGAGCAGCGAGGCACATGCTGACGAAATTCAACAACCTCCTGTCACTTTTGCAAGCGCACTGGAGAGTCTCAACACCATGCGGGCCTATCTGGATGCCACTGGATGTCAGTGCTATGACAGTTTTTATCGTCTGGCAGACATAGAGGCTCATTTTCAAAGCACTTAGCCTCCCAAAGTTCCATAGAAACCTATGGAACTTAGCCTCCCAAAGTGCTTTGAAAATATGCCTCATAGTCTATGGAACTCACAGACACAATGGTGTTCAGAGGACTATGACTGATTACTTCAAGTAAGTCTAACGTCAGTTAACGGAGACTGTATAACGTCAGTTAACGGAGACTGTATACTGTACGTATAATAAACAGTACTGTACATATGTTTATCAGGTGTCAAGCTTCTTTGGGTCACAACGGTTAAGTACATGCTCCAGTTAACTGCATGTATTTCTTTGGTCCCAGACCCTTGCACTTAAGCAGATTGCACTGTATATCAAAAATCTAAGTTTGATTATGTAACTCCCTTGTTGCTGGAGCTACATTGGCTGCCAGTTGAAGTACGTGTTAAATTCAAATTATGTTGTCTGGTATTCAAGACATTGTATGGAGCTGTCCCAGATCATTTCCCTTTTTTAATTAGTTTATTGGATGGTCACTCTAGAACTCATACTCATGAAAGTTTGATTTTATCTTTTCCACCTGTTAAGGGTATTAGATATAAGATGGTCCATTTAGGGTCACATTATTATTCTGTGGCTGAGCTCTGGAATTTATTACCCTTGTATGTTTGTCAAAGTCCATTATATAATACTAGTAAAAAAGGCCCATTTCTGTATGAAAGGAAACGGGTGCTAGGAAGGTTTTCCAACCCCCCCCCCCTCGCTCTCTCCCTCTGTCCCCTCCAAGTCCCACGGCCCCCTTTCCTCCCCTCCGATTTCCATGGCTTCCTCCCTCCCTCTGTCACTCTCCTTCACTCTGTCCTCCCTCCGAGTTCCAGTCCCCCTCCCTCCCCCCATCCCCCAATGTGCACATTGCCCCCCCTCCAAAATCGCCAACCCCCCTCTCTTACCGTGGTCCCAGCGGCAGCATTGAAGAGCGAGTAGGCTCAGTGAGTCTGCTGCCTTCCCTTCTCTTTGCTCTGAGCTCCTCTGACTCTGATCCCGCCCTCATTTCCTGTTTCTGCAAGGGCGGGACCAGAGTCTACCTTTCTACCCCTGATATCTCACCTTGCATCCAAACCAAAGTTTCAGCGTGCTTGTCTGACATTGCTGCCTGGATGTCTCAACGCCACCTGAAATTAAATATGACCAAAACCGAGCTTCTCATTTTCCCCCCCAAACCCACCTCCCCGCTCCCCCTGTTTTCTATTTCTGTTGATGGCTCTCTCATTCTCCCTGTCTCCTCAGCTCGAAACCTTGGGGTCATCTTTGACTCTTCTCTCTCCTTCTCTGCTCATATCCAGCAGACCACCAAGACCTGTCGTTTCTTTCTTTACAACATCCGTAAAATCCGCCCCTTTCTTTCCGAGCACTCTACCAAAACCCTCATCCACACCCTTGTCACCTCTCGTTTAGACTACTGCAATCTGCTTCTTGCTGGCCTCCCACTTAGTCACCTCTCCCCTCTCCAGTCAGTTCAAAACTCTGCTGCCCGTCTCATCTTCCGCCAGGGTCGCTTTACTCATACTACCCCTCTCCTCAAGACCCTTCACTGGCTCCCTATCCGTTTTCGCATCCTGTTCAAACTTCTTCTACTAACCTATAAATGTACTCACTCTGCTGCTCCCCAGTATCTCTCCACACTCGTCCTTCCCTACACCCCTTCCCGTGCACTCCGCTCCATGGATAAATCCTTCTTATCTGTTCCCTTCTCCACTACTGCCAACTCCAGACTTCGCGCCTTCTGTCTCGCTGCACCCTACGCCTGGAATAAACTTCCTGAGCCCCTACGTCTTGCCCCATCCTTGGCCACCTTTAAATCTAGACTGAAAACCCACCTCTTTAACATTGCTTTTGACTCGTAACCACTTGTAACCACTCGCCTCCACCTACCCTCCTCTCTTCCTTCCCGTTCACATTAATTGATTTGATTTGCTTACTTTATTTATTTTTTGTCTATTAGATTGTAAGCTCTTTGAGCAGGGACTGTCTTTCTTCTATGTTTGTACAGCGCTGCGCATGCCTTGTAGCGCTATAGAAATGCTAAATAGTAGTAGTAGTAGTAGAGTCAGAGCTCAGAGTGAAGAGAAGGAAGGCAGCAGACTCGCTGAGCCTGCTCGCTCTTCAATGCTTCCACCGGGACCCCGGTAAGAGGAGGAGGAGGAGGGGGTAGGTAGCCTCCTGCACGCAGGGACGCCGCTTCCGACAGTTTTTTTTTTTTTTGCTTGTGTTTCAGCTGTTCCTGTGGTCCCATCCTGAAGGGCGGGACCACAGGAACAGCTGAAACAGAAGCAGAAGAAAAGGCTGTCGGTAGCAGCGTCCCTGCGTGCAGGAGTTAAGAACTTTTAAACAGGTGGCTGTTATGAAGGGGAGGGCGAGAGAAGGGTGGAGTTGGAGTGGGGTCCTGAAATGTCAGAAGGGGGTTTGGGGGGGTGTTTGCGGCGCCATTACCGTCGTCGGAGCTCCAGCAGCACTACCAGTAATTTTCACCTCTAACGTTCTGTTTTGCCTGTGTCCGTAGTTGGTCTGCTGGGATCACGTCATAATACGGCCAGTGACATCAGTGTGTTCTAATATGCCTAGCAGACCAACTCCGAGGGAGCCACGGTCCCAGGCAGGTTAGAACGCTGGAGGTGAGAATTATTATATAGGATTTTTAGGAAGAGACTAAAAACATGATTTTTTTGAAAGTTCTTTCTGATTTGTATGTGTCGCATATTATGAATAATGCAGTGCATTTTTGTTGTTTATTTTTATGTCTAATATAACCTGCTCTGAACCTGTATTTTAGGGATTTTGTGGGATATAAGACTGTAATAGCATAACATAGATAGTATTTGCCTCCAAGATGGAAAGAAATGGCCAATAAAAATGATCAAAACAAATATTCCCAGAAACAACATGGGAAACAACACAAAACAAAAATGTTCTGGCTGCCCATCCTTACCAGATATATCCATTTTCTTTGTCCCATAAACAACCAGAGCTTCCAAGTTACCCATTCCAGGAGGGAGACATTTTGGCTGGTCCTGGATTTCTGTCAACCTCATCCTTGTGCATTATGGGACCTGTAGCACTGTTTTCAATTGAGACAATCATGGACTACAAATCCCAGACTGCTTTGGGATATAAGTTCAAAACCAGGACTGGCCAAAAAGTCTCTCGCATGGAAAAGGTAACTTGGCAGCTCTGATGAATACAATAGTTTTATTTATTTATATATATATGTATTTATTTATGTATATATGTAACTCCTAACGTGGAAACTTGCATGAATTATAGCTACGTCATGCAAGGTTCCACGTTAGGAGTTACGGACCAAGAAAGGGATCTGGGTGTCGTCGTCGAAAGCACACTGAAACCTTCTGCTTAGTGTGCTGCTGCGGCTAGGAAAGCGAATAGAATGTTGGGTATTATTAGGAAAGGTATGGAAAACTGGTGTGAGGATGTTATAATGCCGTTGTATCGCTCCATGGTGCGACCGCACCTTGAGTATTGTGTTCAATTCTGGTCGCCGCATCTCAAGAAAGATATAGTAGAATTGGAAAAGGTGCAGCGAAGGGCGACTAAAATGATAGCGGGGATGGGACGACTTCCCTATCAAGAAAGACTAAGGAGGCTAGGGCTATTCAGCTTGGAGAAGAGACGTCTGAGGGGAGACATGATAGAGGTATATAAAATAATGAGTGGAGTGGAACAGGTGGATGTGAAGCGTCTGTTCACGCTTTCCAAAAATACTAGGACTAGGGGGCATGCGATTAAACTACAGTGTAGTAAATTTAAAACAAATCGGAGAAAATTTTTCTTCACCCAACGTGTAATTAAACTCTGGAATTCATTGCCGGAAAATGTGGTGAAGGCGGTTAGCTTAGCAGAGTTTAAAAAGGGGTTGGACGGTTTCCTAAAGGACAAGTCCATAAACCGCTACTAAACTGACTTGGAAAAATCCAAAATCCCAGGAATAACATGTATAGAATGTTTGTACGTTTGGGAAGCTTGCCAGGTGCCCTTGGCCTGGATTGGCCGCTGTCGTGGACAAGATGCTGGGCTCGATGGACCCTTGGTCTTTTCCCAGTATGGCATTACTTATGTACTTATGTACTTATTTAAGCATTTCTATACTGCCTAGACCTAAGCAATTTACAATTTTCATTACAGGTACTGATGTATAGGTGCAACACAAGAGAGATGTACAGTTTCATATAAACTATGCTCAAATACTGGAGATTCAGCTCTATAGGAGTCCATGAGAAAGTCCAGCATCCTCAAACCTGCTGCTAGAATGCCTATTATGACTGTCATTTTGTTATGTCTGAAGACCAGAAAAAAAAAAGTATCAAACTAATTAGAGAAAAACAAAGGAACTGGGAAAGAAGCATCTTTATTTGAAGACATGGAAACTAATCAAGCATCATTCAAAGATTAATTAATAAGGGCACTACAAAGAAACAATATATAGCAGGCACTATGCATGAAAGCATTCTCAGCACAGATCTGATTTAGAAATCAACCAATGTCTTTTTTCTTTCTCTTTCAGAGTTCAAGCTTTAAATTTAGGATTCTTATGGAGCCAGGATTTGATACATTCATGCAGGGGCGTAGCCAGACTTCAGCGGGAGGGGGCTCCAGAGCCCGAGGTGAGGGGGCACATTTTAGCCCCCTCTCTCCGGTGCCGCCGACCCCCCACCACCACCACCACCATTGCCGACACCCTCCCCCCCCGCCATTTCCAACTTTGCCCCCCCTCCCGCCGCCAACCTGCAGGACGTCAGAAACAGAAGGAAGCCTTTTGCGAGAAGAAGAGGACCTAGGCTGGCGGGGGTTGGGGTCCCCCACCAGCAAAGGCAGGCAACGGCGGGTTGGCGGCGGGAGGGGGAGTTGGGCGGGTCATCGGCAGGGGGTCCAGGGCCAAATCTACGGGGGCCCAGGCCCCCCTGGCCCAACGTAGCTACGCCACTGCATACATGGCTATCCTGGAAACATCTTTTGCCAGCTTCCTGCTTTTAATATACCTAAATAAATTTTTACTATGCATTTTTGCCTCCAACGCAATCTTTTTTTCAACATTCCTCTTTGCCTTCCTTAGCGCTTTGTATTTGACTTGACATTCCGTATGCTGTTTCTTATTATTATTATTATTATTATTATTATTATTATTAAGCTTCCTTGCACCTACTGTTACTCTATTTTCCACTCTGTATATATTCCCGGAGTTGGTACTCTCCTCTCCGGAACCTGTAAGCCACATTGAGCCTACTGCTATGCGGGAAAATGTGGGATACAAATGTAATCTATATAAATAATTCTCACCTCAAACATTCTGAATCTCACTCTGTGGCAGGGAAACACTGGAGCCCTGCACTTAGGCTGTCACCACTCACCACTCACTGTCACTCAGGCACCACTCACTCTCACTGATAGACCTGCCCTCAGCCACGCCCCTTCCGTACATAATTCGCTACCTCAACATTCTAATGAAGCTGCAACTTCCGGTTTGTGAGGCGGCATAGATTGGAATTTATCCCCATTACTGTTTGTCCCGCCCTCGCGTCAAACGTGATGACGTCGAGGGCGGAGCAATGACACTTGACCAATCGCATCGCTGCGCCCTCCACGTCGTCATGTTTGACGCGAGGGCGGGGCATACATCAATCTACTACATGACGACAAACGGAGGGAGTGTGAGGCAGGCAGGCTGTAGGTCACACGCAGCGAGGGAGCCAGCCAGCCACTCTGTACGTCGCGTGGCGGGGTGAGGCGCGGCGAGGCAACCACGACCACCCTCAAGCACGGAGGGTAAGTCCACCAACAAGGGGAGGGGAATGGTGACCAAAGCGCCTTGCTAGCGCCCGTTTCATTGGCCTCAGAAATGGGCCTTTCTTACTAGTAAATAAATAAATTAAATAAATCTGCTTAGGGAACTGAACAACTTCAAGAATGATGATCAAATAGGAATCAGCTATACACACTCCACATCTGCTGCAAAATGAATGTACCAGGAAATGAAACTGTTGGCAACCAAGGACCTATTCTGTGGGGAAAATGAGGCCTATGGGAACCTCGGTTTCTAATGAACAACCCTTAGCTGCCTGTAGCTAATACTTTGACCACTCTTAATGTAGGGACTGAGAGAAGTGGAGACCACATCGGCTCTAAGTCACATGCTCCTGTTCCCTAAACTTCAAGAGCCAGGGTTCAAGAATTATGATAGGAGGAAGAGGTGAGCTCTTATTTGTAAAATAAGGCCAGGGACAGGCAGACTTCTATGATCTGTGTCTCAATTATGGCTAGACAGATCTAGATGGGCTGAAGTGGGCATCGACAGCACATCCAATGGTTGGGGAACAAAATCAGTGCCAGGCAGATTTCTATGGTATATGCCCTAAAAATGGCAAGAACAGATCAAGATCAAGTATACATATGTGATATTGCATTATACCATATGTTATGAGTTTATCTTGTTGGGCAGACTATCTGCCATCATCTACTATGTTATGTATATTATTATGTTACTCTCATCCAATCCCCTTAAATCTCTTTCCCCTTTGTTCTTTTTACCTCTTCGGCCCCTTCCCTTTCACTTCTTTTTCTAGGGGAAGCTCTTGTCATAGTTAGTGTGCTTTCCTTAGACTGATTTCTTCCATATTTTTTGCAAATAGTAGTATATCAACAGAGAGGACCCACAAGCTCAATGGTGCCAAAGAATTGAGCTTTGCCATATCTAACACAGCTTGAGACTGCTCCAAAGTTTCTTCTCTAGTATGTCTTTAGAGTGCTCTTCAAGTGTACATGGTATTTACAGAGTCCAGATTTTGCAGGCTTAACTCTACATAAGATGTAGCTAGATTTGCTACATTTAAATGCAGTACATTTTATAGCAATTCTGTGCTTCAATCTTTCCCAAGTTTGTGGCAAATGCAATGAGCAGGATATTTTCCACAGTTACTATATTCATTCTGCTTTTGACATCAGACGGAACAAAATTACTTTCTGTGGCTATTTTGCAAGGATGAAAGCACCTGACAAGTGACAAAATGGACATTGCAGGAGAATACAGGATTTGTTAAAGAAGAAAAAAGGAGCCAAAAAGTGACAAAATTTCAATTATTTGTAAAAAAATAAGAATAGAGATTTGCAAGGGCTAAGCAACCACCCATAACATAATGAAAGCTGCCAGGGTATGGCTGTACTTCTGCCAAGCATTGTAGCAGCCTGGAGCAGAAGTAAATAAATTTGGGTCTGAGGCCTGCCAGAAGGGTATTTAAGGTATGGACCTGTTTACATGATTAGATGTAAGTCTGGAGGCAGAGATGATAGCAGTAATGGAGTATCTAGAGAGGCTACTTTTTTGCATGCTCCAAACGTATGTTTCTAGGTTCTGAGAAAGTTTTATAGTCCATTCCATCTGCATATTTCTCCCAGTATCCTCTGGGGTGACTCCTCAGTCCAGCCTGAACCACTTAGGCCTCCGTTCTTACTACCCTGCGCTCCTTCAAGTCACTTGCTGGGTGGCAGGAACTGTTGGATGTGCGTCATATTTTTTTATTTCAATGGCTTCATATTTTCCTTTCTCCTTCTATTTCCTTTGGCTCCACTAGTTTTTCTTCCTAATGCTACCTCTTTTTTCCCCATCTCAAACAACTACATACCTTAAGACCACACTGCTAATTTTCTGCTTTCATCACTTCACCAGCCATTTTGTCTTCTACCTTCTCAGCTCTCAACTTTCAACATGTTCATCCATTCATTCAGCCATCGCCATTCTCTCTGAGCACATTTCATCTCCATCACTGTTATCATGTCTCTCCTACTGTTCTCTGTACCTTCATGCTCCTCATTTCTCTCTGCTGGGGAAATCAATCCCAATTCTAATCCTACAAATTAACTCTCACCCCACCTGTCAGTGGCGTTCCGAGGGGCACTGACACCCGGGGTGGATCGCCGATGCGCCCAGCCCCCCCCCCCGGGTGCAGCGCCACCCCCCCTCCCCAGCCACTTTTGATCCCTCCCGCCGCCAACGGCCCTCCCCTGCCACTTTTGACCCCCTCCCTGCCGCTGCCGCATGATGCCTTTGCTAGCGGGGGTTCCCAACCCCTGCAAGCCTTAGTCTTGTTCAGCACCGGTCTCTGGCACGTTTGCTCACTTCCCTGATCTGTGCTGTGAGTCCTAAAGGAACATGCAGGATGTGCTGAACATCAGGACTCACAGCACAGATCAGCAAAGTGAGTGAATGCGCCGGAGACCGGCGCTGAACAAAACTCCTCCCCTCTATCACCCTCCTCACCCTCTATCAATTCACCCTACTGAGGCACAAAAAGATTTTAAATGAATCAAACCAATTATTTCCCAGTCCATACAAGAACCGTCCCCAGTCAACTTTTTCTTTTCTTTTCTTTTTTTTTTTAATATTTCAACCCATTGCATTCTGGGGCTTCTATTCCTGTTGTGAAATTAATTTTGGCTAAGAGTGTGTAGAAATAAAGGTCAACAAACCAATTATAGCTGATATATTTCAGACTAACTTTGCAGAGTTATGATTTCTCCTTCAGTTCGGTACCGAAAGGGCAAAGCCAGGACAGAGCCAGACTGTCCCCCAGTGACCCATTGCAGATCTGAGCCAAGACTGTAACATCTCTTGAGCGTTCTCAACACATCAGGGGAAAGAAACAAAAATTTTGACTGTATTAATAAAGCAACCAGCTATTGTATTTTGTACACAATATTTCTTCTGTTTCAGCAAAACAAGGTGTGTGATCAAAGGGAAGGAAAGCAGGTTCCCCTGACAGTGTTGTAGAGACTGAGAGTGAGAGGCTATCTTGACTTGTTCCAGAATGGATGTTGTAATTAGACTAAGTGCAGACAAAGGCATTTGGTGGAAATGATACACAGTTGCTGAATGCACAAGGGGTACAATTAACTGCTAAGAGTAAACTAATTTCTATTCATATTAAATGAAGGCCCAGGTGATTTAGGGGGGGAGCTGCAGGACCCTTGCAGCTGCCTGATGGTTTTGCATTACAGATAATGGTTCCTCAAGGTCCTGGTGGACCTTCTATTAAGGCAGGGGTATGCACAGTCAAATGTCCCAATACTTGATTAATTCCAGGATACAAACAAGGAGACACACGTGTGTCCATAGTTGCAGGTAAAAATTGGATCATAAGGCATGGGAGCTTACACTAGGCTAATGGTATTCATTGACTGTCCTTGAGGGCTGCAAAGGAATCAGCTTTTCAGGTACTTCCTAAGGAATATGCAAGAGAGAGATTTGCAAACACCTCTGTTTTATGCAAATCTATCTTATGCATATTCATTAGGTACATCCTGATAACCAGAACCATCTACAGCCCTCAAGGACCAGAACCGAATACCATTACACACAAAGCAATCGGTGCAGCTCCGGAGCTTTTTGAACACCTGGGGACTGATATTCTAAACAAGCCGAGCTCCTAAATTTAGGAACTTGCATTTCAGTTTATAATTAATTCTAGCATTATCCTGCTTAATATTGACTGTACATAGTAAAAGTATGGAATAGCTTGTTTGAAAGTGAATAAAACTATGAAGACATATCATGATTTTCAGAATGATCAATTTTGCTATCTTGTATTCCAGAATATAGTTTAAAAATGGTTGCTTATTGATAGGGCCAATGAGAGACACATCTGGGCCCGGGGTAGGACTGTCCCGCCTAACCACTGCCATGCTGCACCCCCCCCCCCCCCCCCCCCACACACACACACACACACACACTCACACACACCTGGTGTCATCCTCTGTAGTGAATCTAGACTACTTTATAAACAATGTCCTGTCTACAAGTCTTAAATAGGCTTTTAACTTTACCCCCTATTTTCAGTGAAACCTAGCAGCCTTAGGTTTCCGTAAATAAATTATGTAAATTTAGGATTCTGAAACTTATGCTCTTAAATTTAGGATGGCCATTAATTTTCCTGTATGTAAGAGCCTAATTTAGGTGCCTCCCATTGCCATCCACCATTTAGGCTCCAAATGTAGGAGCCTAGTGAAACTAGGAGAATGGATTTAGGAACTCAACCCTACTAAATTTTCAGAGACCAATCTAGGATCCTAAATCTCAAGATTAGGACCTAAATCCTTTACATATTGGCTTTATGCTCAGTCTATTGCAGGCTTCCTCTGTGCTTATACCTCTTTTTTGTCCTCTTCCATATAACACTGAAACTCCCTTTCCCTGAGCTATCTGCCTAGTAAACTCCTGAGATCACTTGAACCCTTGCTCTTCTCCTGCCTTTGTAGCCTGAGGCACTGCTGCCTATTCCCTTCTCTTTAGAGACAACGGAGAGGTTATGTAAGATTAGATTCTATATGGTGGGCTCAAAAAATATATTTTTTTATTTATTTTTGTTGCATTTGTACCCCATGCTTTCCCCACTCATGGCAGGCTCAATGTGGCAATGGAGTGTTAAGTGACTTGCCCAGAGTCACAAGCAGCTGCCTGTGCCCAAAGTGGGAATTGAACTCACTTCCTCAGGACCAATGTTCACCACCCTAACCACTAGGCCACTCATCATTATTATTATTGTTTGTTACATTTGTACCCCACATTTTTCCACCTCTTTGTAGGTTCAATGTGGCTTACATAGTACCGGAGAGCAGTTGCAGACTCCGGTGTATACAAATACAAGGTGAAGTTGTGATAGGGTAAGGTTCATGTGGTAGGACCACATAGAGGAATCGTTTGACGGGAGAGTTCGGTGATGGTCATTCCGAACTTTAGTGTTGTTGTGTCGCAGAGATCAGGCATTTACGTTGGATCTGTGGGGTATGCCTTTTTTAAACAGGTGGGTCTTGAGTATATATGAACTACTTCCCTTTTTTTAACATTTCTCAAAATGCATCTGAAACAAGTTTTTAAAGCCAGTGTCAACCTCATTTACCAATTTAAAAAAAGCCAGGTCTAAAGTGGATGCAGTAAAGAGATGCCAAAACAAATGTAAGGTAGATTTCACAAAAGTCATGAAGATACAAAGTAGCATTCTGCAAAGACATGTAGAATGATTTGAATTAATGGAGGACTTGCCTGCCATATTCTGTGACCTGCCACATTAAACTGAGTTGAATGGAAGCACTTGCTCCTATCAAGAGAAATTTATGCTGGAAAAAAAATACCAGTCTACTCCAACCAACATTTTGCAGCTGTCATGAGTTGTATGTAAGGCGCCTGACTGGTCATTTCTTATCTTGGGCTCTTTGTATAATAACATGGATTCTTTTTGGTAGATCGATGTATGAACAATTCAAATCTCTTGTAGAAGGACACTGTTAAAACAGGAAAACTCAATAATCAGAATGTTTGGAATTCTGTAATTGTACATGCTTCATAGATGCTGAGCAGACACTCTTTCTGTACCCAGGATGTCTTGTTATTTTGTTTTTGAGTACTATGTTCATCAATAAAGATATTTTTTAATAGCTCAGGTGGATTTAAATAAAGGGCAGACAAATATAAAATGACATCAAATTACCTCAAGTGATTAATAACAGAATTTCAATAGATCTCCATATGAAAATTCCAGAAGTCTATAAAAATAAAATTGAAAAGTTTAGAGTGTATGGTGCTAAAAGTATATGCTTGAAAAATAGGCAGTAACATTATTGTGCCAAGTATGTGCATACTTGTTCAGAATAATGGCATATGCACAAATATGTGTGCAAACAGTACAAGTCCAAAAGTCCAGACTGCTCAGGGATTGGGTCAGTCCAGATTTTCAGGTTTTCTGGATTTTCAGGCAGTACTTTTAAAATTCTGATTTAAGGAAGGATAAAGAGATGAACAGGCATCGAGCGTCTCTCTGTGTCTCTCTTCCCCATCCAGTATCTCTCTTCCCTATCCAGCATCTCTCCCCACCCCCCAATCCAGCTTCACCCCATCTCTGTCTCTAAAGCTTGAGAAACTGCCAGAGTCCAAAGGAGGGGGCCCAGGGTCTGAGCCCAAAGGAGGGGACCCAGGCCATCAAGACTCCCATAGCTGTGCCCTCCCTCCCCTTCCCCCCACACGGTCCGACATCTCTCCCTCCCCTCCTGGCACTGCCCACGGGCTCTCTCACTCCCCTGGTGTACCTTTTCAGAAGTAAGCAAGTCTTCCATGCTCCAGCACCAGCCTTACTCATCGGCTGCCTCCAGCCTGCACTGGGCCTTTCCCTCTGACCCATCCCGCATTCCTATTTAGGCAGGTAACCTGGTTGTTTAAGTGTTGAATATTGGCACTTAACTGACCAAGTGCCGACTCTACCCCCCAGAATGCCCCCAAAAGCCGGTTTTCTATTTGACGCTAACTGCTCATTTTCAGCAGCATTAACCAGTTAAGTGCCACTGAAAATTAGTGGTTAGCCCCCAAACAGGCAATTTAACTGGCCAAAAGTTGTTTTAATATTGATCCCCAAATATGTACCTAAACACTGTTCTGTGAATATGCACATATCTTATACAACATGTCTAACCACCCTTGCCTGCACGCCTAGGTGGCTGCGTGGTATAAGCCTGGGAAACTGGGTGGAAGGGGCACACATCAAATTTGTTGGTTTGGGACCAAGGGCAGGACCCGGGTTTATCCGTGGAGGCTGCAGAAAGCTGCACCAGACTTTTACTCTGTAATTCACTCCACCCACAGTCTTTCTGCCTGAACCTACTACTACTACTCATCATTTCTATAGCGCTACTAGACGTACATTAGTACAGACGAACAGGACAAACAAGAGATAAAGAAATATTAACTGTACTGTCCCAGAGCAGGTGTAAATGTGTCTGCCTTCTTTCCCTGAGATACTTTTATAAAGACACATAGATTTATCCACTCCTACCCTAGCTGAGATGATATTTAACCATCTCTGACCTTATGTGCAACTTTCTTCAAATCAGTCACCTTACTTTCTTATTCTTCCTACTTTCTTACTCATCTGTATGTTACAACTTTGCCTTACCCTTCACTACCAATTATAATGTTCTATTACGTATTGTGTAGTCATTGCAAGTAGTATACCATGCCATACTTTGTATTGTTACTTGAATATTTTTACTGCCGTAATTGCCTATTGCTCATGTTTGATCTATTTTTACTGTACACGGCCTTGAGTGAATTCCTTCAAAAAGGCGGTAAATAAATCCTAATAAATAAATAGGTGCATATGTTGCCTTTTTAAAGTACGACCCCAAGCGTAGTATAATTAATGTGAGAGAAAAAAATTTTTAAAGTCCACACATCTGAAGGTGGATGTATATGAATTCAAAGTTCATCCAATACCTGCATCATATTTCTTTCCAGATCTTTTTTTTTTACTTTATAATTACATCATTCCAACATGGCACTATGTTTCACTCAGCTGTCTCAGGGAAGATATTCCTATTAAAAAATTAAAAATCCAAGTTAATATTCTGAATTTAAATCACTGTTTGGCACAGCCCACCTCAGTAATCTCTAAGACATTTCTAAAGATTCATAGTCAAAATGGCAGTGGCGTCTGTGGAGCTTAATTTTAATACAGTCAGCTGAGGTAAAACTGCCAACGACATCACACCAAAATCATCTAGTTGAGTTTTTCATTTAATCCACAAGGCATTACCGATTTCAACTCAAAGATCCAGCCTTGTTCTCTATATTTCAAAGCATATTCATAATTACCACTCTCCCATTCATGTTGTACCATATCTACAAGGTGAGGCAAAAAAAAGTAACCCACTAGAGTTATTTGCTGTTTTCTCAAGGAGAAAATTTACATACTTAATTAGTCATCATACTTAAGTACTACTATTAAACAGTGGCGTTCCCAGGGGGCTGACACCCGGAGCGGATCGCCGATGTGCCCCGCCCCCCGGGTGCAGCGCGACACCCCCTGCGAAAGAACCCCCCGGGTGCACACTGCTGGGGGGGGGGTGCCGCGCACGCCTGTCCTCCGTTCGTTCCATGCTTCTTCTCTGCACCAGAACAGGAAGTAACCTGTTCCAGGGCAGAGAAGAAGCATGGAATAAACGGAGGACAGGTGCGCACGGCACCCGGCACCCCCCCCCCCCAGCGGCGTGCACTCGGGGCGGACCGCACCCATCGCCCCCCCTAGGAACGCCACTGCTATTAAACAACATTTAATTATCTTAAGCTGTGTTGATGTTACTTGACATTTTAGCATTACTACCTAGCAATTTTGCTGAACAAAAATATTGAATGATACATTACATGGAGAGTTTATAAAATAAGTATAAAGTGTAATATACAAAATTAAAACAAGTTCTGTGAAGAAAATATGGTGCAGGTATTGGATGAACTTGGAATTCATATACATCCACCCTCTGATAGCCATTTAAACATTTAACTGTGAAGGGTTTTGTGGCCTTTTTATAGTGGACACAATATACGTGTCTTTGGACTTTTCTTGCTAGGCATGCAATTATAAACTTTCCATCTTTGGGAGTAATTATATAAAAGGACACCTGTGTGGAACATTTTTTTAAAAAGTGCTTATTTTATAAAGGTACCAGTAATTTTTATAAGATTTCCACCATCGCACGAATAATTCCACAGACTTCAGTGGTGCCCCACATTCACCATCAACTGTAAGTCACTGAGATTCATGCACCTACTTCGTCACAGGTCCAGCAGTTAATATCTTTTTTTTTTTAATTTCTTTTTATCCTTTTTCAATCAATTTTTTATAACTTCTTTAACATCTATGACTTGACCTGTATGAAAATTTCATTTTATCATCCTTATAACAATCTTCAATAGATATGAAGAATATTCATCTTGTAGATGATGTTTCATCTGTCGGCCAGGGGACTATCCATCCGGCATAGACTATGCTTCGCTATCAAGATGTAACAAGGTGTACCCACTACAACCATGGAACAGAACTCAGGTTCACAACTTAGATTGGAAAATATACAGTGTACTTGAATGTGACTCACCTTGAGCTACTACTAGTGTGAGCAAAATCCAAATAAATAAATAGAAACCCATAGTTGGGGTTGCAACCCTGACAGGCTGTATCAGCTGGTGCCTCCTGGGGCTACAAACTTTCTGTGGCTATAATAATGGGGTGGTGGCCACAGAAAGTGTGGAAAGCACTGTGTTAGAGCAAATTGATCAAAATCCCTATAACCTGATGTTATTCTCTGCAAAATTCTGAACAAACTCTAATATAAAGAACCTATCATTAAAATCTGCCACTATATCTAAGGACTTGGAAGGTGTAGAGTGAAATTCCAGGTTTTAAAAAGTGCTCCAGGGACAATGCACTGAGTCTGATATTGTTTCTGAGTAAAATGTTTGAAGCTATTGTTAGGAGCAAAATGACTGGGCATATTAATAAATATAGCTTAATGGGAAATAACCACATGGATTTGGAACAAATACCTGGCATGTGGACTATTTTATGTGTCAAGCGCCAGGTATTTGTTCCAAATCAAGAGTAATTTTATCAGCAAAAGGAAAAAAAAAATCAACCACACAGTAGGAGAAAAACTGCAAACTTGTACAGAAAATGAGTTCTGTCATTTCTTCAGTTTCTAGTCTTCAGCGATTATCGAGCTCCAAAACATGAAACCTCTTAATTCTATAAAAGTTTCCAAAAATTGCACATGCAAATTTGGGTGTGTGCTCAATTTCTGTGTGTAATTTAATTGAATAATGAGCTAATAATAATTGAACTCAAACTTGTTTGGGATAATGTGGGATATAAATGTCACAAATAAATAAATTAGCACCAATAATTGGCTTTTTAACAAGCAATTATTGACAAAAATTAGATTTATTTGGAAATTTTGTGTGTAAATTTACATGCAATCTGAAGAAGGGGGAATGGCAATGAGGGTCATGGGTATAATGGGGGCTTCCTAAAATTAACATGTGTTATAGAATAATGGAAATATACAGGCGTGTACATTTGCACATTTCAGTTGGTGCAAATGGCTATGCCAAAGGTTAGGTGCAATTCCCAGGCATAAGCGCTATTCTATAACCCGCACCTAATTGTAATCACAGATTATAGAATAGTCCTTTTCTCAGTGTGATTTTTTTGGGTGGCATATATAGAATCTAGCCCCAAGAGGACAATTGCACCTCCATTTAGATGCACTGATGCAGCATAGAGAATGACTGTTCTACAACAACACTGAGGTACCAAGATGCTATTATATAATACTGGGGTAAGTTGTCATCGGTTCACCATGGACCTGGTGTAACTGAAGGCATATATATGTGGCAAGAGTAGGCCTAATTTACAGCACTGGTTCCCAAACCTGGTCCTGGAGGCACCCCAGCCAGACAGGTTTTCAGGATACCCACAATAAATATTCATGAGAGAGATTTGCATGTACTGCCTCCACTGCATGCAAATTTCGCTCATGAATATTCAATGTAGATACCCTGAAACCCTGACTGACTGGGGTGCCTCCAAGCAGGGCCGCCGAGAGGGGGGGCAAGGGGGGCAAAATTCCCCTGGCCCAGCCCCCAAAGGGGAGCCCGGGCCAGGTGCCAGCAAGCTTTTTGCTTCCAGGTCTGTCCTTCCCCCTGCTCCTACATGCCTCCCAGGACTCGGATGATTGCATTAGTGTGATATCGCATTAATGCAATCATCCGGGTCCTGGCTTCCGGCACGGACAGGAGAGAACAGACCGTGGAAGCAAGCACTTGCCGGCACTGAGCCCAGGCCCCCCCCCCCCCCCCTTTGGAGGCAAAGACAGAAAGGTAAGGGGGCAGGTGGGCGTGACTGGTGGTGTGAGTGGAGGGCAGCACAAGTGGGGGGGTGGCTGCGGCGGTCTGGTTCTGCTGTGGGCCCAGCTATGTCTCTCAGCAGCCCTGCCTCCAGGACCAGGTTTGGGAACCACTGACACAGTATTCTGTAAGTTATGTGCATATGTGGGAGACACGTCCCATGTCCCACCCATGCTCCTCCCATGTATTTGTCCCCTTTACACCCACCTTTCTTTATAAAATACTAGCATAAGTGGATAAAAGCACATCTATGTTCAAGGCACAGACACTTACACCAGTTATAG
Source organism: Microcaecilia unicolor (assembly GCF_901765095.1). Classification (NCBI taxonomy): domain Eukaryota; kingdom Metazoa; phylum Chordata; class Amphibia; order Gymnophiona; family Siphonopidae; genus Microcaecilia; species Microcaecilia unicolor. The sequence continues at coordinate 34,513,160 of NC_044042.1, read as the reverse complement.
AGCTGGTGTAAGTGTTTGCACCTAGATTGCACAAAACCAACATAGATTAAAAGAGGTTGCAATCTGAACTAGATTCTGCAAATGCTTCCCAAATTTGAGTGCCAAAAAAAAAATTAGCTTTGAATGCTATTCTATAAACAGCACTATGAGTTGTGCACCAATTATAGAATAGCATCTAGTACCGGATTCCATGTCCGGATTTCCACCAACTGAAACCTGGTGTAAATCCTCACACATAAATTAGGTGCAGATTTCCCCAAATTAGTGCTTGCATCTTTAATGAATGCCTCTGACCCACCCATGCTCCTCTCATGGCCATGCCCCTTTTCAGTGCATGCTCAAAACTTTAAGCGTGCATCTTTATAAAATAGTCCTTAGCAAGATGCACGTGTAAATCCAAATGGTTGGCAATTAATGGTAATAATTGATTGTTAATGCCCAATTATTGGTACTAATTGGCTCATCACTCAATTAAATTGTGTGTGCAAATTGGACATGCGCCCAAATTTGTGTGCTTGATTTCGAGTACCATATTCAGAATTAGGGGGGTCTATGTATATGCTTTACCCAAGCTCCATCTATGTGGAACCCATGGTCAGTACCGCCGAGAATGGGGGGCAAGATTTCCCAGGCCCAGCCTCTAAGGGGGGAGCCCTGCGCCATTAAGGTTTCAAGGGAGCAGAAGTTTCTTCCTGTCTGCCTGCTTCCTGTCTGTCTCTCTCCTGCTCCTGTGTGCCAGGACCTGGATGATTGCGTTAATGCCATAACCCGGGTCCCGGCACACAGGAGCAGGAGATGACAGACCGAGGGAGGTGCAGACACAGGAAGGTATGGTAAGCTACTGGTGGCGGGGGTGTGGGCCCAAGTGTGGGAGGTGACATGGCGGCGGCCCAGGCAGGGGGGCGGTCCTGCCCCAGGCCCGGCTGTGTCTCTCCTGGCCCTGTCTGCGGTAAATAAAACAGGTTAACACGTGTTAGTGTACAGTAGTACGGTAGCATGTTTAGCAAATGTAACCCTATAAGGGAGAAATAGCAAAATGGAATCAGTAAACTAATGTAGGTTGAGTAATACAGAAGCACCTCGAGTATTGTGTTCAATTCTGGTCGCCACACCTCAAAAAGATACAGTGGAAGTGGAATTGGAAAAGGTGCAGAGAAGGGCAACAAAGATGATACAGGGGATGGGACGACTTCCCTATGAGGAAAGGCTGAAGAGGCTGGGGTTCTTCAGCTTGGAGAAGAGGCGGCTGAGGGGAGATATGATAGAGGTCTATAAGATAATGAGTGGAATGGAACGGGTCGATGTGGAGCACCTGTTTACGCTTTCCAAAAATACTAGGACAAGGGGGCATGCGATGAAGCTGCAGTGTAGTGAATTTAGAACGAATCGGAGGAAAGTTTTCTTCACTCAACGCATAGTTAGACTCTGGGATTCGTTGCCGGAAAAAGTGGTTAAGGCGGTTGACTTAACAGAACTTTAAAAAGGGTTGGATGGCTTCTTGGAGGAAAAGGCCTTAGAATGTTATTGAATGGACTTGGGAAATAATACATTATTTCTAGGAGGGGCGGGACAAATTGCTTGTTCTTTTGGCCGCTGTCGGTGACAGGGTGCTGGGCTCGATGGACTCTTGGTCTGTACCAGCATGGCAATGCTTATGTACTTATATACTTATACCCTTTGCGTCAGAGATGTCCATTCTCACTGACTCCTTTAACAGTTTCTTATTCTGTAGAATTTGTGCAGAGTGGATATACCAGCAACATCCCAGCAGATCTATTGATGTAATGTTCAGACCCTGCTTATATCAAGGGAGATTAATTTTGTATGCTGCCCTGAGGTTGCTGAGCTCACTGGACACTTTCTGTAGTTATTTTAATCTCATTAGCTGTAAGTACTGATTCCTTTTTATCTGGTGGGGCAAATCCTCTGCTTCTCTACACACTTGTCTCAGGATGTAAAGAGTTTCCATGGTATCGATTCTGAATTTTTTTGTATCTTTCTTTTTTTTAATTTTTAGTCCAGTTCCAGATATCAATACCGAAAATTGGGGCCTGAAATGGAACTCTGCAACAGCCTCTGCATTTATCTTGGTATGGTTTGCAGCAGAGTTGGAGGGAGTAGTCTTTTTTTCCTAATTCTTAATGAGATTATTATTATTTTTATTAATCACAGTCGTAAGGTATAAACTAAATTATAAACTACTAGTAAAAGAGGCCTGATTCAGAGCAAATGAAACGGGTGCTAGCAAGGTTTTCGTCGCCAACACCCCCCCCCCCCTTCCCTCCCTCCCTGGCCAACCCCTTCGTTGTTCTGCCATTGCTCCGCCCCCAACGTCATGATGTTTGACGCGAGGGCGGGGCCCGGAGCGATTTCCCACCCCCGCCTCCCTGCCTCCCTCCCTGCCAACCCCTTCGTTGTTCTGCTATTGCTCCGCCCTCGAGGGCGGGGCCCGGAGCGATTTTGGTGGCTTCACCACCACGAACCTTCGAACCTTTTTGAAGGAAGTCAGGGCTTGGCTTCACTGACGTCAGTGTCCTCAGAACGTTGAGGGTGAGTTTTATTATAGTAGATGGTTAGAAAATTTAAGCTTAATGATATAAAATTTGGGTATTTTCATACTCTGGTCTTTATCAGTTAAATTTGTTAGATTTAAATAGTTATACAGCTTTTTTTCAAGTTGTAGTCCTCATTATATGGTTTACAGGTTCTTCCTCCTGAAGAAGACATATTGAAACTCAGTTGATCCGGGTATTAAGATGAATATGCAACGGCGTGTATCAGCAGATTGAGTCGAGGATGAATAATTTGGGATGTTAGGATTTTCATCGTGTTTGATATTATTTTTTCATTTAATTTTGATTTTGTGACATCGCTTGGAGGGACTACACTCTGGACTAAGTAAGGAACCGCCTTCAACACTTTGGCGAACCACAAACATCTGCAGATAAGTAACCAATTTTTGTGGTTATTTATAATACTCTTTTGCTTTAAAAGGGGAGGACAATACCTCTTGCCATTAGCGGTACCTCTGTTGGTGGCCTTTTATCACCGCAGTAAAGTAATGATTCATTGCAGGTTTAAAATTCGATTATGATCTGATTATGACAGTATTTGTTTACATATGGTTATTCCATCATCAGCTAAATACATCTGTTGAGTGACATATATAATTGATGCTCTGCTGGCCACCTGTGGTGTGAACCAATATCTGATTTTGCTAGCCCCATTGCTAATTGGTTAGGGGAGTACATTGAATGTCTCCTATGATTGAGAACACCAAAGTGCGATGATGGTTCTCTACTCAGCCAGTTACTTTGTTTATGACTGACGTGTGAACTGAGCACTTTTTAAATCTAAAAAGAAAAAACAAAACATTTCTTAGTTATATACACTTTAATCTTATTTAAGTTAAAGTGATATGCACATAGTTTTTAATTTAGTTTATACCTTATGACTGTGATTAGTAATTAAGAGGTATAATTGTAAACTTATTTAATTATTCCCTATTTCTATATATTATTATTATTAGTCACAAAAAAAGAAGTGGCTTATAACAGACTCCCTCACGCTGCCTTCCGTGTGCGCTGTAAGATGGGTAGTGACAGCTTTCCAGTGCTTCTAGTTACCCAGCTGGATGAACTAATCACATGTGCTGACTCCTCATAGCACCAGCTCTGGCAAACAGGTAAAATAATTGCAGATAATTCAGATAATGGTTTAATAAAGCCATCGCTTTGTTTTTTATTAGTTTGATTTTTGCATCTTGAGCAGATAAAGACATGTGAATTTTTTTTTTCTTAAAATTCTTGCCCTGGGGACACTCCTACCGTTAGTCTTCTGGGTAACTGAGATGCTGCTGTGCTGATCAGAAATGCAGGCAAGCATCCATACAGCTACATATATGGCACAATTTTAATTTACCATTTGGCCCAGTGGAGAAAGCAGATGCCCTGAAGCATGTTCCAAGTATGTGCATTAAGTATATGCTATCCTCTGGATTTGTGTGCCCAAATTTGGACTTGCTCTTGAGATGTATGCACAAATAGAACAAGATCATAACCATCAGTAATTGAATTAGAATGCTTGTGTGCATCTGGCTACGCACTATTCTATAACTCCCATAGCACATATCTCAAAATGGGGTGTGGCCATGGGAGGGGCATGGATGTGTCAGGGCATTCCCAAAAGTTGCGCAGTTATAGAATACTCAGGCAGCGCACCCAGCTTGGGCATCAGCATTGACACCAGGTTTCATCAGGCGTAAGTCTGGCATTTAAATCTGGGCATGGAAATCGGTGCTAAAGGCCAGATTCTATATATGGCGCTGAAAAAATCTGCGCGGAAAACATTTCTGCCTAAGCGTATTCTATAAGATTTAGGTGTAGTACCGTATATAGAATACACTTAGTTGATATCCTAGTACCTAAAACTACGTGCCTCTATTTACACCAATGAAAACGCGGCATAAATCCCTGCACATATATTTACACACACTGGGCCATATTCTATAACTATGCATGTAAATTGGGGAGTTGTGCGCATAAATTCTAATTATTGCTGATTAGTGCTCATTATTGATTGTTGGGTGCTGTTATCAACACCGATTAACTTGTTAAGCCAATTATGTTACGCATGTTGTTATAGAATACACTTAGATTTCAGTGCGGAACGCAAGGCGCAATATATAGAATCTGGGGGTAAGCATAATTCTATAAAGGGCGCACTCCCTTTATAGAATTGCACTTAGCGCCGAGATTTTCTGAAGCCCCTTTTTGAGCGTAATTTATAGAATCAGGCACTCTATATACTTTCCCTCCCTGACTTCATCCTGGCCCCTTTATTCATACTGATCAAAGTGTTCATACTTCTACCCACAATGGGGAGTAAGGAAGTTTTTGAGGAGCTTCTTTATCTTTATGTAGGTAAGCTCCTGGTTTAGCCATGCCAAAAGTTTGAAAATTACCCTTCCCCAAGCGCAAACCGCTACAGAACATCTCGCAAGAACCCCAGGCAGGTAGCACATAGATACGTGTAAAGTATGAACATAGCATAAAGAGCCGAAGAGTGGATTCGCAGCATCTCTGTGTATCTCAAGTCCTGATGTGCATCACATCTGCTATTTTAGGCATCTATCTGGCCAGTACTGCCAGTAATGGGGAAACGAAAGGGAATCAGGAAAGAAAAAAAGATTAAAAAGAATGAGGGCTGAGAGAGAGGAATGAAGGAGAATATAGAGGAAGAGGAAGCACGAGAGGGGGAGGGAATGGGATATGCAGAGTCTGGAAGTGCATCTAGAAAGCCCATCCAAGGATGTCTAGTCCAGAGGAGGGTGCACTCTGATTGTGTTGCTTACTGCATCTCTGTTCCTGGAGTGATAATCCTGACTTCAATGGTTAGAAGTCTGGCATCAATATTTAATACACTGAATCCCAATGCTATTCATTGAAACACTGCTACAGTACCAGTCCCAAGGGTCTGTTCAGTATGCATACTATATACATAAAAATGCATTCTAATATCAACTTTTAAACATGCACTTACAAACTACCCACATTTATCATATGCAATAATATGCTCTCATTCACATATGAGATGCCTATGCAAAAACAGGCACATAGACACACACATATAAGAACATATGTGTTGCCATACTGGGGCAGACCAAAGGTCCATCAAGCCTAGTATCCTGTTTCCAAGATACCAAAACAGTAAAATAGATTTTATGCTGCTTATCCTAGAAATAAGCAGTGGATTCTTCCCAAGTACATCTTAGTTATAGCTTTTGGACTTTTAGGAACTTAGCCAAACCTTTGTTAAACCCTGCTACGCTAACTGCTTTTACCACATTATCTGGCAACGAATTCCAGAGTTTAATTACATATTGAGTGAAGAAATATTTTCTCTGATTTGTTTTAAATTTACTGCTTAATAGCTTCATTGTTGGAAAAAGTAAACAAGTGATTCACATCCACCCATTCCATTCCACTCATTATTTTATAGATCTCTATCATATCTCCCCTCAGCCGTTTCTTCTCCAAGCTGAAGAGCCCTAGCCGCTTTAACCTTTCCTCATAGGGAAGTTGTTGTCCCATCCCCTTTATCATTTTCATCGCCCTTCTCTGTACCCTTTCTAATTCTACTATATCTTTTTTGAGATGCGGTGACCAGAACTTCACACTGTATTTGAGGTTCAGTTGCACCATGGAGCGACACAAAGGCATTATAACATTCTTGGTTTTGCTTTCCATTCCTTTCCTAATAATACCTAACATTCTATTTGCTTGCTTAGCCACTGCTGCACACTGAGCAGAGGGTTTCAACGTATCATCAACGATGACACCTAGATCCTTTTCCTGGTCGGTGACGCCTAATGTAGACCCTTGTATCACGTTAGTTTGGGTTCCTCTTTCCCACATGCATCACTTTGCACTTGTTCACATTACATGTCATCTGCCATTTGGATGCCCAGTCTCATAAGGTCCTCTTGCAATTTAACAACTTTCAATAACTTTGTGTCATCAGCAAATTTAACTACCTCACTAGTTATTCCCATCTCTAGATCATTTACAAATATGTTAAAAAGCAGTGGTCCTAGCACAGACCCCTGGGGAATCCCACTACCTACCCTTCTCCATTGAGAATACTGACCATTTAACCTTTTCTTTTTTGGTACATTGGTACCCCGCACTTTCCCACTCATTGCGGCTTACATGGGGCAATGGAGGGTTAAGTGACTTGCCCAGAGTCACAAGGAGCTGCCTGTGCCGGGAATCAAACTCAGTTCCTCAGTTCCCCAGGACCAAAGTCCACCACCCTAACCACTAGGCCACTCCTCTACTCTGTTTTCTATCTTGTAACCAGTTTTTATGTTTAAACGTTTTTATTGATGACAACTGAGAACAAAACATTCCACTCCAGCCTAAACAAAATAAAGCTTACAACAACAAAATTCACTATCAAACTAAATGGTGAGATCTGTCATCAAACCTTTTTTACCACTTTCATCCCAATCCCTATCCCTTCTCTTCCCCCCTCCCTCTCCCCCCCTCGTTCATAACTCGACATTTCTGCAAGTTAGTGCCCCGGATTTACACTCTCGTTAACTTCCCTTAAATTACTTCGTCCTTTTATTCATACCCTGATACATTCATTCAACCGCTAACATCCACCAAGTATATCTTATTTCCTTCCCTCCCCCCTCCTTTCCCTTTTCTCCTTCCCCCTTCCCCCCTACCCTTCCCTCCCTTCTAACTCCCCCTCCCCCCCCACCACAGCAAGAACAGCCTCACTTAGAAATTCAATCATCTAAAGACAAGTCATAAGTGGTTAATCAATAAGCTTTTTCCTCGTGGGCTCAGCCCTTGTAAATATTGACCCCATATTTGCAAGAAAATTTTTTTCCTTTTTGGGTTGCTTCTCGCCTCTCTGGCCTCCCAGGTTGCCATTTCATGTATCTGGTTCCGCCAATGCCAGTATGCTGGCGGATCCATGGACACCCATTTTTGTAGTATGGTCTTTCTGGCCAGCAGACATACCTTCCGACACCATAGCCTAGGCCCTTTCGCCTGCGCGCCAAAGGCAGACTGTGTGTCCAACACATAATGGTCCCATGTCCCCCTTGTTTTTAACTGTACAGTTTTAATTAAGAAATTCTGAATTTGTTTCCAGAACCTCTGAATTCTCGGACAAGCCCAAAAAGCATGAAATAGCGTGGGAGCTACGTTGTAACCAGTTTTTAATGCACAATAGGACACTATCTCCTATCCCATGACTCTCCAATTTCCTCAGAAGTGTTTCATGAGGTACTTTGTCAAACCCCTTTTGAAAATCCAGATACACAATATCAACCGGCTCGCCTTTATCTACATGTTTGTTCATCCCTTTAAAGAAATGTAGTAGATTGGTGAGGCAAGATTTCCCTTCACTAAATCCATGTTGGCTTTGTCTCATTAATCTATGTATGTGCTCTTTAATTTTATTCTTTATAATAGTCTCTACCATTTTGCCCAGCATCGATGTCAGGCTCACTGGTCTATAATTCCCCGGATCACCTCTGGATCCCTTTTTAAAAAATTGGAGTTAGCTAAATATTTTAGGAGTGGGAGTGGTTAGTGGAGTATGCATAGTTAGAGAAGTCTGCCTCAGAAAATGGTGTAAAGTGCCAGGGGAAACCAGACACGTTAACCTATACTCTGATAATTATACTGAGGGGAGAGGTAGAGGGACGCCATGAAGTAAAAAGTTGGTTTAAGAGGATAGAGGGGAGGGAGGTGGGGGAGGGGGGAAGGAGATATAGTTTTGGAAAAGGTAATATTCTATGTAAATTGAAGAGTTACATGCAATAATAGCTTGGAGAAGTTTCCTTTGAAGAAAAATATTCAGAAGTCTCGTCTGTAAACATTGCTGGGACTTAAACGAGGTAATCATACACAGAGCAAAACACGAGACACAATTATTGGAGTTTAATATAGACGTTTATGGGTTAAAATAGAATTATTTGTTATCAGACTTTTATTGTTTAATAAGGAATTGCTAGTAATGCGTTTTCATCCATAACAATAGTTAATACATAAATGTTAAATACAGAACACGGTTTGGGGGGAGGGAGGGATAAGTGCTATATTACAAAATTTGATGGCTGTACGTAATGTTGCATGCTTGAAGTGTTGTTCCACTGAGCTGTGTACAATTGTTTTGATGCTGCTATGTTAAGGTGGATTTGTACTTTTGGAGTTGCCATCAATAAAAACTGTTGAAATATAAAATATTTGAGTTACATTGGCCATCCTCCAATCTTCTGGTACCATTCTTAGTTTTAAAGATAAATTAAATATTACTAACAATAGTTCTGCAAGTTCATTTTTCAATACCATCTGGTCCAGGCAATTTACTAATCTTCAGTTTGTCAAATTGCCCTATTACATCTTCCAGGTTTACAGAGAATTGATTCAGTTTCTCTGACTCATCAGCATTGAATGCCATTTCTGGCATTGGTATCTCTCCCACATCTTTCTCGGTGAAGACCGAAGCAAAGAATTCATTTAATCTCTCTGCTATGGTCTTGTCTTCCCTGAATGCCCCTTTTACCCCTCTGTCATCTAGCGGTCTAACTGATTCTTTTGCCGGCCTCTTGCTTCTAATATACATAAACAAGTTTTTACTATGAATTTTTGCCCCCAGCGCAATCTTCTTTTCAAAGTCTCTCTTTGACTTCCGTATCAGCACTTTGCATTTGACTTGCTTATGCTGTTTCCTATTATTTTCCGTCGAATCCTTCTTCCATTTTCTGAAGGATTTTCTTTTGGCTCCAATAGCTTCCTCACTTTTTAACCATGCCGGCCGTCGATTGGCCTTCCTTCCTTCCTTCCTCATATATCTGGCCTGGGCTTCCAGGATGGTATTTTGAACAGCATCCATGCCTGATGTAAATTTTTGACATTCGCAGCTGCTCCTTTAAGGTTTTTTTAATTTTTTTTTTTACATTCTTCTCATTTTATCATAGCCTTCTTTTTGAAAGTTAAATGCTAACATACTGGATTTTTTGTGTGTACTTACTCCAGAGCTTATATCGAATCTGAGCATTTTATATGGTCTTTGTTGTCAAGCGGCCCCAGCACCATTACCTCCAGCACCAGATCATGCAATCCAGGTCTAGAATTGTTCCCTCTCTTGTTGGTTCCTGAACCAGCTGCTCCATAAAGCAGTCCTTGATTTCATCAAGGAATTTTATCTCCCTGGCTTGCCCTGATGTTAAATTTACCCAGTCAATACTGGGGTAATTTAAATCACCCATTATTATTGTGTTCCCCAGTTTGTTAACCTCCCTAATTTCTGATAACATTTCTGCATCTGTCTGTTCATCCTGGCCAGGTAGTTGGTTGTACACTCTTATCACTATCCTTTTCCCCTGTTAGCCGCTATGTGCTAACTGTGAATATTCGGTGAAGATAGCTAGTTTTCTCCCACAGAATATTTACAGTTAGCTGGTTAAGTACTATTTAAATGGTCAGTGGTTATTGCTGACTGGTTAAATTGCACTGAATATTAGGAGAAGGGTTATCTTTAGGAATTTCTCCAAACCTTTGTTAAACTCGTCCATATTATCTGCTTTTACCACATTCTATAACGAGTTCCAGAGCTTTTTTTTTTGTTACATTTGTACACCACGCTTTCCCACTCATGGCAGGCTCAATGCAGCTTACATGGGGCAATGGAGGGTTAAGTGACTTGCCCAGAGTCACAAGGAGCTGCCTGTGCCTGAAGTGGGAATCAAACTCAGTTCCCCAGGACCAAAGTCCACCACCCTAACCACTAGGCCACTCCTCCACTGAGTGAAAAAATATTTTCTCCTACTTGTTTTAAATGTATGACCACGTAACGTCATGGAGTGTCTCTTGGATTTACAGATAGTTTTTGCTTCAACACATCCGAAGTTCAATAAAACATACAAGGCTAAAACGAGTCCAGAGTTTTGGGCATTATCTTGGATTATTCCTTAACTTTTGAAGCCCAAATTAATCAGTTTGGAAAAGATCTTTTTTCCGCATGCAACAACTGAGATTGATTATATCCTATTTCCATAACTCCCATTTTATTCTCTTGGTCCAGATGTTAATGTTATCTAATCTGGACTATTGTAACTCTTTATATCCCAGTTTGAGCAGTAAGCTACTACATAAATTACAACTATTACAGAACACGGCGGTGCGGTTGATTTTTCCGATTAAGAAAATATGATAGTGTTTCAGTTTAGTTTAAGAATTACATTGTCTTCGTGTTCATGCACATATTACTTTTAAGATTACTTGTCTTGTTTTTCAGGTGTTGTGTGGAAATACATCAGAATTGCTGATTCTTTCCCCCCCCCCTCCCCCACTGCTTCTATATCTATGCTCGAGATCAAAATAGTATGTTACTGAAATTTCCAGTACTTAAGAGTACACCATTTAAATGTCAGCTTAGTACTATGTTTTCCTTCCAGGCAGTTGTTAACTTGGAATGAATTACCTGTTTCTATCCGCTTGGAATCAGGTTTTATGTGGTTATGCAAGAAGCTGAAAACATTCTTATTTGACAAGTTTTAATGGTTGTCCATTCCCAATTTTATTTATTCTTTTTCTATATTGAATGTATGTTTTAATAGTTGTTATTCCTCATCTTTATGTGGACTCTTTATATTGTAAACTGCCTAGAATCTCCTGCTGGGACCAGTAAAGTCTATGAATCATGAATCAGATTAGATTAGATAAAGCTGTGTTTTGTTTTGTTTTTAATCAGGCTGGTGGTGTCCAATACAGTTTATCTTTCTGCTATTTTCTTTTGTATTTTTGTGATTCTTGATTCTTCCAGCGCTAGCACGACCATTAGGAATGACTAGGCAGTTGCCTAGGGCAGCAGCATAGCAAAGAGCAGCTATAGTCAAAGGAAAACCATAGGACTTGACAGCAACACAAACTCAAAGAACCACCCCCACATACCTTAACCTGCATTATTATAGGATTTTTAAGTGATGATCATGATTGTTTAATTATCAAAATCTTGGGAGGCTGCAGGGTAGGGACCTGAAAGTTAATTGGGGGAGGATGTAAGTCTGAAGGTTTGCCTAGCGCATGAGAAAGAAAAACCAGTGAGGAAAAACCAAGGAGGATGACAAAATAGTCTTTATTGAGGATATTAAAATCGACCCAACACGGCCGTGTTTCAGCCCGAAGGCCTGCCTGAGGGGTCTTGGTAAATCTGATATTGTGGTATACACTGAAGAAATTTAATGCACGATCTGGCAAATGAAGTCCTTCGTTGATCCTCTTCCTTGTTGAATTGCCATGTAACAACTGACAGAATGTCGGCTGACGTAATTAATGCATTTCTTCAGTGTATACTACAATATCAGATTTACCAAGACCCCTGAGGCAGGCCTTCAGACCAAAACATGGCCATGTCAGGTCGATTTTAATATCCTCAATAAAGACTTTTTTGTCATCCTCCTTGGTTTTTCCTCACTGGTTTTTCTTTTTCACGTCTCACGGCACTGTGAGGTTTTTTTTTTCCCCTCATTTTTGGTTGGTTTTGGTTTGCCTAGGGCAACCACTACCCTTGTACCTGCTCTGTCTCCTTCTCCCATTACACTTACTTTCTGACATCACTGCAATCCGTGTGGGGAAATGAGCTTCAGTGGTAGGGGCAGGGACTTTTAAGACCCCTTTTTACTGCCTTCCTTTCCACGATCTCCGGTCCCTGTCTCCTCTACTCCCTTCCTATTGCTTTTTGTCCTTTCCTATGTCTTGCCTGTGTTTCCATCATGAAGTCGTCCCCCTCCCCCCCTCTCCGAGATACTGTTCTGCATATAGGGGGAACCTGGAATATTTCTATAGGCAGACCTTTGTCCTTCCATTTAAGTATAATTGAATACTATGAATTTTTATTAGGGACAAGGTTCAAGGAAACTCTTATTAATGGTGGAATTAGCGCAAACGACCCATGCCAAGTCAATTAGTCCCCAGATGCTGTGCCGAAAAATGATCAGAGACCTGGTGGCTGGGTCCCTGAAAGAGGATTTCTGGCTGCTTTACTATTATTAAATAAAATTAATCAAGTTTAAAATTTTGCTTTTGTTGTTCTTCTCTTGCTGCTTCGGCAACAACAGAAACGAGGGAAGAAGGAAACAGCTCCCCAGTAATTACTCTGCCGGGATGCTGATTGAATTGCCTCAATATTGCAAATTATCTGAGGGCCAACTCTGCTGGTACCTAATCAGTAGAAATCAAAACTATTCCGACTAAAAGAAAGGGACCATCTAATAACATGTGAGACACATAAACCCCAAGCACAAATTCAGCAGGAAGAAATTGAATACTTCTTAAAGGGTTTTCTTCTGCTGCTGTTTGGTCCAAAGCTTATGTGGTTCTGGAGGCTTTCTCAGCACTGGAATAGGAGGGGGGGGGGCCTATATAAAGTGCCCAGTAACCCCAGGGCCTGTTGGATGAGGGCCGTGGGGGTGTAAACCAGGGAAACTCCTGGTTGCTAAGCTGGCTACTCTTACATAAGTATTGCCATACTGGGACACACTGAAGGCCCATCAAGCCCAGCATCCTGTTTCTAACAGTGGCCAATCCAGGTCACAAGTACCTGGTAAGATCCTTCTTGCATGCTGGCATTGTTACCTGTCTAATGGGTGAATAGGAGAAACACTGGAGTTGGGGTTCAGTATATCTATTAGGACATGGCGTCTTTAGTCAAGGCTACAAAAAGAAAAATCAGGTAAGAAGAACAAGGCTACTGTACCAAAATAGGGTTTTCTTGAATCCGTTTCTGTTTAATCCTCTTCTGTTTAACATTTTCCTGAGCCCTCTTGCCACTCTCTTTCAATCATATGGTATACCATTTCATTTTTACGTGTAGGATATTCTACTGCTCTTCCCAGCTAATCCATATTCTATTTCCATTCAACCTCTCCAGGACTGCCTCTTAGCAGTTCAGGAATGGCTTTTTGATCATAGGATGCCACTAAATTGGGATAAAACAGTAGCCAGTTGGTTCACTGGAGGAAGCCCCAGTCTAACAGGAACTGTAAATCTGTTCGGAACTTCTATCACGCCTGTCTCGTCCTTCCACTAGTGGCGTAGCTATGGGGAGCTACGGGGACCTGGGCCCCCCAAAATTAGCTCTAGGGCCCCTGGTTTGGCAGACAGGGGTTGGGGATCTCTGCCAGCTGAAGCATTTGTCCAACGCTGGTCTCTGTCGCATTGCCTGCCTTGCTCTTCCCCTCACGTCATGTGCATGCTCATTTTAATGAAATTGAGCATGTGCAAAGTGTTGCACATGCTCAGTTTCACTAAAACAAGCATGCACATCAGGGGCGTAGCCAGACTTTGGTGGGAGGGGGGTCCAGAGCCTGAGGTGAGGGGGCACATTTTAGCCCCCCCCCCAGCGCTGCCAACCCCCCGCAGCCATTGCCGACACCCCCTCCGCCGCCAGCACCACCACGAACAACTTTGACCCCCCCCCGCCGATGACCCTCTCTATCCTCGCCTGCCCCCGCCCCTGCCATCCACGCTGTCGCCTACCTTTGCTGGCGGGGGACCCCAACCCCCACCAGCCGAAGTCTTCTTCCTTCGTTTGGAAACCAAACGAAGGAAGGAGACTTCAGCTGGCAGGGGTTGGGGTCTCCCACCAGCAAAGGTAGGCAACGGCGGGTTGATGGCGGGTTGGCGGTGGTAGGGGGTTTGAGAGGGTTGTCGGGAGGGGGGGGTTGAGAGGGTCGTCGGTAGGGGGGTCCAGGCCCAAATCTACAGGGGCCCAGGCCCCCGTGGCCCCATAGTAGCTATGCCTCTGATGCACATGACAAACGTTTCAGCGGGCAGGGGATTGGGACCCTCAACAGCCAAGGTATGTAAGGAGGCAGCAGCAGGAGGCGGTGGCAGGGAGGTGGGCCAAAATATGACCCCCCTCCACTTTGGGCTCTGGACCCCCTCCACATCAAGGTCTGGCTACTCTACTGCCTTCCTCTATGAGGCATCATCCTAGATTCTCATTTGACATTTGCACCTCAGATATCTAATGTATATAAAACAGGCTTCTTTATCCTTAGGCAACTGCGTTCTGTTAGGAAATACTTCAACCATAATACATTTCACTCACTTATTCTGTCTTTACTAATTTCCAGAATAGACTACTGTAATATTATTTACTTCGGAGCACCAGGCTATATCCTCAAACGACTTCAATCGCTTCAAAATACTGCGCTTAGGTTACTCTGTCATGCCAAAAAATCAGATCATATTACTCTTCTGTTTTAGAAATACCATTGGTTGCTCATCGAACAAAGAACTATTCACAAGCTGTTATCCCTCACTCTCAAGGCGTTCCGGATGAGTTTACCCCAATATCTATCGAATCTAACCATTCCATAGTCTCCTATAACGTTTACTTCGGTCCTTAAATGATTTTCACCTAGTCCTTCCCAATCCAAAACAGGCCATGCTTGAGACTACCAGACATTGTGCTTTTTACTTTGCAATCCCATTCCATTGGAATTCCCTTCCATGTGATATCAGAGCAGAAGCGTCATTCAAAAAATTTAAATCAGCCGTAAAAACCTGGTTATTCCAGAATGTTTTCAACGCACCATAGGATGGATGTGCAGCGGTTTCTGCATGTTCTTTTGTATTGCTCCAACTCCCTCCCTATCCTTAACTGGATTTTCCTTCTACACGATCCCCTGTCCCTTCTCCCCACCTATTGTTACAATATTTTGTGTCTGAATGAATCTATTACTTTTCTAATATTATATTGTACTTCCTGTATACTAGAATGATTGTACCACTTTCCTAACTTTATATTCCTTTATATTTCCTTTCATCTCTTTTATTTTATATTTTATTATTGTACACCACCTAGATCTATTTTTAGTTAAGGTGGTATATCAAATTATCCTAACTAAATAATTAAATAAATAATGTTAGCTTTTGTTTTCCACTAATGAAAAGGCCAAAGAATTGTATTCATTTTTCACCGCAATTAGGGATATTATGGGGTCCATTTACTAAGCTATGGGAAAAAAGGGCCCTGTGGTAGTGACAGGGGCCGTTTTTCACGGGCACCAGGGCCCTTTTTATCGCAATGGGTAAAAAGCCCCCAAAAATGGCCATGCGGCAAGATAACTCTTATTGCATGGCCATGCGGAGGGGGCACTTACTGTTACCCACTGAGGTGGCGGTAAGGGCTCCTGCAGTAACCCAGCAGTAACTGCAATGTGTATAACTTACAGTATTCTATATATGTATATAGAACAAGTATATATGTGGAGGAGCATTTTCGAGATGAAGTCTAAGTCTGACTTTGGATGTTTTGCTCAAAATGTCCAGAAACCAAGTGGTGAATATAGAGATTTTCGAAACAGCAATACGTCCTTTTTTTTTTCCGAAAATGGCCACTTGCTAGATGTTTTTATTATCTGCTTGTTTATCTTTTTGGTCCATTTTTGAAAGAAAAAAAAAGTCCAACTGCAAAACACACAAAATCAAGCCATTGGAATGTAGGAGGAGCCAGCATTCTTAGTAGACTGGTCGCCCAGACATCCCAGTAGAGCAGTGGGGCACCCTAGGGGGGGGCACTGCAATGGACTTCCCATAAAAACTCCCAGGTACACATATCACTGTTACCCTCTTCTATTGTACAGGGAGCTCTCAGAAACCCACCAAAAACCTACTACATCTAACTATACACCACTACAATACCCCTTATGTCTGCAGGTGTCACCTATATGTGGGTATAGTTGATTTTTGGTGAGTTTTGGATGGCTCACACTTTCCACCACAAATGTAACGATTAGAGTGTGATATGGGCCTGTGTCCCCTACTCTTCAATGCACTGCACTGGCCACTAGGCTAGTCCAGGGACCTTCTTGCTGCTATAATAGGACTGGCCATAGCATCTGATGCTGTCATAGAGGCTGGTATGTACTGTTTCTTTCACACCTTTGATGGATGGGAGGGGGTCAGTGACCACTGGGGAAGTAAGGCAGGGGTCATTCATTTATCCCTCCAGTGGTCATCTGGTAATTTAGGGCATCTTTTTCTGACTTAGTCATGATAAAAAGAGGTCTAGATCAAAACGTTTAAATTGTAGCCCTGGATGTTTTGGGTTTTTTTCCATTATGTCACGAAAAACATCTAAATGTTAGGAACAGCCTAATCCTTCCCCCGATCTGCCTCTTTGTGATCTGGATGCACTGCAGATGAACTGCATAGATAAACGTCTGCAAAATAGGTTTTGAAAATAGCAGTTTGAACATATTCCAAATGCTGCTTTATGCCACTTTTTAAACATAGTTAATGTGTACTTGGAGACATGCCCATGCCCCTCCCATGCTCTGCCCACATGTACACCCCCCCCCCCCTGCAGTAATGCACTAGGGCACATATGCTATCTTGTAAATAGTACATAGTGTGATTACACATGTATATATGTAAATTATCTCACTTCGTATGGGGGCAAGGCATGTTGCCCTGAATGTCTTTTAGGAGTCATTTTGCAAAACTGTGGTAAAAATTGACCTTAGTACACCCTTACATGGCTTTTCTCTCCCTACATTCCTCCCCGGGAACTCCGTTCACTGGCTAAATCTCTCTTATCTGCACCCTTCTCCTCCACTGCTAACTCCAGACTCCGTTCCTTTTATCTTGCTGCACCATATGCCTGGAATAGACTTCCTGAGCCAGTACATCAAGCTCCATCTCTGGCCATCTTCTAATCTAAGCTAAAAGCCCACCTTTTTGATGCTGCTTTTAACTCCTAACCCTTGTTCACTTGTTCAGAGCCCTTATTTTATCATCCTCACTTTAATATTCCCTTATCTCATGTTTTTCCTGTTTGTCTGTTCTAATTAGATTGTAAGCTCTGTTGAGCAGGGACTGTCTCGTCACGTTTAAGTGTACAATGCTGCATACGTCTAGTAGCGCTTTAGAAATGATAAGTAGTAGTACTTTTCCCCTGGCCTAAGACCATTTTTACCACAGCCAGAAAATGGCTGATTTTCTATTTTTTGTATTAAGGGCCACACGCTAATGTTGCCATTAGTGAACAGCCATTAAAAAAATGACCACGTGAGCACCTACCAATACCTATTTTGTAGGCAGTAAGGGCTCACACAGTAATCCTTTGCTATCCAGTTAGTGTGTGCTAATGTAGCTGCACTAATTAGCTCAGGAATGCACGCCCACTTTCCACCCCAGACACCTTCCCCCCCCCCCCCCCCACCAATAATTTTAAAAAAACCTTTAGCGCATAGTTAGCGCACACACATTTGCCAATTACCACAGGTTGCCTGACTGTATGCCACGGTATGCCATTATAAGCTGCGTTAGCTATACATAGCGCCTAACACATCTTAGTAAAAGGGCCTGATACCTGCACTTCTTATCATCGACACATCTCTTCCTTTTTTGAAATTTTTTTAAACCTCTCCGTTTACTTTTCAACTGCATGCATTGGCTTCTTATGATGAGATGGGAAGGCGGTAGAACGAGAGGACATGAAATGAGATTGAAGGGGGGCAGACTCAAGAAAAATGTCAGGAAGTATTTTTTCACGGAGAGAGTAGTGGATGCTTGGAATGCCCTCCCGCGGGAGGTGGTGGAAATGAAAACGGTAACGGAATTCAAACATGCGTGGGATAAGCATAAAGGAATCCTGTGCCGAAGGAATGGATCCTCAGGAGCTTAGTCAAGATCGGGAGGCGAGGCTGGTGGTAGGGAGGCGGGGATAGTGCTGGGAAGACTTATACGGTCTGTGCCAGAGCCGGTGGTGGGAAGCGGGACTGGTGGTTGGGAGGCGGGGATGGTGCTGGGCAGACTTGTACGGTCTGTACCAGAGCCGGTGGTGGGAAGCGGGACTGGTGGTTGGGAGGCGGGGATAGAGCTGGACAAACTTGTACGGTCTGTGCCAGAGCCGGTGGTTGGGAGGCAGGGCTGGTGGTGGGGAGGTGAGGATAGTGCTGGGCAGACTTATACGGTCTGTGCCTGTGCCAGAGCCAGTGGTTGGGAGGTGGGGCTGGTGGTTGGGAGGCGGGGATAGTGCTGGGCAGACTTATATGGTCTGTGCCCTGAAGAGCACAGGTACAAATCAAAGTAGGGTATACACAAAAAGCAGCAAATATGAGTTATCTTGTTGGGCAGACTGGATGGACCGTGCAGGTCTTTTTCTGCCGTCATCTACTATGTTACTATGTTACTATGAACAGTACAGCCACACCCTGACTTGTAGCAATGTGAATAGACAACTAGGAGAAGCTTAGAAACACGGGTGCTTTTAGCAATTGTTCCAACTTCAGCGTTAGTTTTTTTCTGCATTTGGTAAGACTTTGCACTAAGAACAGAAGGTCTGGGGCTGTTACCATCCCAGTATATATGCTGCAGCTGAACTGCAAGACTTTAAGGAAGCAGCAGATTTTTCACCTAGTGCCTTGAGTCCCTACCAGTTACTAGTCCCTTAACCCTGCTGTAGACAGGTGAAAAAGATAGCCACATAGGGTCAATATTCAGCAGGCGGCAATCATGGCTTTGCTGACTGTTGCCAGCGCTATCCTCAGAAACTTCCGGATATAGCGAGCTGGCGAAAACACAGTCGGTTAAGTGCAATATTCAGCATTTAACTGGCTATGGCGCACCATATAAAGATATAGGACTGACATTTATGAGGTCCTATTTATACGGTTATCTTGGCCAGTTAAGTGCTGATTCTGGCCAGAATGCCCCCAAAATAGCTGGATTTTCGATTAGGCCCATTTTCAGTGGCACTATCCGGTTAAGTGCCACTGAACATAACTGGTTAGCCCCCAAACAAATTATTTAACTGGTCAGGAGCTGCTCATTTCTAGTATAAGCAGCATAAAATCTGTTTTACTCTTTTGAGATCTTGTCAGGTACTTGTGACCTGGGTTGGCTACTGTTGAAAAGAGGATACTGGACTTGATGAACTTTCGGTCTGGCCCAGGATGGCAATGCTTATGTTCTAAATCACTTTGAATATCGACCCCCCCCCCCCCCCCCCCAATTGTCTTTTTCCTCACATGGGCCCTTCTCCTCAGGGACCTCTATTCTCCTGCTCAGGGGTATGTTAGTTTTCCTTCCAGTGCCTCATTTATCATTTTGCCTGCAGATATTCTCCAGCCTCCCAGTCAGTCAGTCTCCGTATTATTAGGCAGATGTGTCAGTGATTCATAGGCCTCTCAAAGTGTCTATGCAGTGATTAAGGGCACTTTGTGCAAATCAGCTCTCCAGGTTGCTATGTGTGCCTGTTCTGTGGCTCTCAGTTTATATTTACTTAGTGTATGAGTTAATACCCTCCTCTGACAATCTCTTCATTATTTCACAGGGAAGATGACTTTAGATCCCACAGCAATCCAGGCTGCTACTCCTAGGATTTAATTTGAGGGGGGGGAGGGAAGGACAGGTAGAAGATGGAAACTGCTAGGCTTTTTCCCCTGATTTCACTTAGTCAACAAGTGGCAGGTGTCTGTCTGAACTGGTGAAGCTGGCGAGTGCACTGTGAGGTTATCTCCCCAAAAGAGAAGCAGCTGTCTAGCGTAGGTATTTTACTAAAGACATGTGGCCCTTGCTGCCTTTGCAAATAATGTCTTGCCGCCTTTGCAAATAGATGGATAAAGGGGAAGGGATTTGACATAACACCTGTCTGTAGTTTCAATCAGAGAGCTTTACATTTTATATATAGGTACTTTTTATGTCCCTAGTGGGCTCACAATCTGAGTTTAAGTGACTTCCCCAGGGTCACAAGGAGCTGCAGTGGGAATTGAACCCAGTTCCTCTAATTATCAGGGCCACTTCATCAGCCATTGGGCTACTCCAATGAGATGTGAAGTTACAACAAATGAGGATCTTCTGCTTGTTCTAGGGTGAAGGTCTTGGTTTGGAAGGTTGAGAACTGGAACCATGAGATCCGTGGATAAAACAGAGAGAAATTCCAATTGTAAGAATAGACCCCCCCCCCCCCCCTCTCAACTGAAAAGGGCCAAACATGTAGAGAGATTTTACAGGTGGGGAACTGCTTTGTTTCTCCTTCCATCAGGTATCTTGTTGATATTGCCAGGTCCACAGATTTCTAATTGTCTGAGGTTTCTGACTGGCTAAGGATCCCAGTAGATGTTAACCACCCCGGGGTGGAGGAACAGGATCCACTACGAACGCAACAAGTCAGACAGATATGCATATGTGAAAAAGCCAAAGTATACCAAAGTATAAATAATGGATACAGTGCGCTCTTGCTCGTGCTCTCTCTCTAGTGCCTCTTTGGTATACTTTGGCTTTTTCACATAGGCACAGACTCCTGAGGCAGGCACTTTGGCCGAAACATGGTGCCATGTTGAGTCATCATTTTTAACATCCTTCATATTTGGAATAAAGTGTATATGACATCTTCCGTCTCAAAGAGTTTAGTCGACCATTCTACTTCTCTGTCTGATTGGCTAAGGATCCCCACATTCACTTGGATTTATCCCAGGCCTTCTTGAGTTCCAATGCTGTGATTATGCCCACCTTCTCCAGTGGGAGGCTATTTGAAGCTGATATAAAGGGAGATTGTAGGTAAGATCAGCAACATATAGAACAGGAATTACACCTTGTGAGCCATGCCCCCTT
Organism: Microcaecilia unicolor; assembly: GCF_901765095.1. NCBI lineage: Eukaryota > Metazoa > Chordata > Amphibia > Gymnophiona > Siphonopidae > Microcaecilia > Microcaecilia unicolor. The sequence continues at coordinate 34,492,008 of NC_044042.1, read as the reverse complement.
GATTCCCCCTCCTCCATCCCACCCACTGGCCAAGAAAAGATAAGAAACAGGGAGCGATTTTAGCACTCCCACCTCCATTGCACCTTATCCAGCTGCACCATTCACAAAACCCTCGGTACAGCCCTGGGTGATGTATAAAGGAAGAATAGGAGACCCTGGACCAGAGTGCACAGGTAGGCGAGAGTAACCTGGTGCTGTTGCCCCTCCCTAAGAGGGGATTAGGGAGGAGGGTCTCCTTTCCACCTTCTCCCCCCTTGTGGCTTGGCAAGAGCAAGAACGGCTACCAATTCAGCCGGACAATTGACCAGGAAAGGTCAAGGGCAGACCTTGACCTCCGTGGAGGTGGGCTGCAGGTAAGGGTTAAAAGGGGGCAAGCCAGGGGATCAATCTCTTTCCATACCTTCCCCTTGACCTGCAGGGGGGATAGGGAAGGGCACTGAGGTGCTCAGGAACAGCAGTTCCTGAGCCAGTTACAGATAAAGCTGCAACCTTGTATCCCCAAATATCGCTGTATTATAAAGGTTTTTGAGGGTTGGGGAGGGAGTTTACGGCTGCCCAGGTTAAGATGGTTCTGTAGGGTCTGCTAGGACATTGACCAGCAAAACAGATTCGATATGACATGAGAAGCAGACAGCCATGGTGTTACTTTGACAGAGCTATTTGCTTTATGGCCACGTTGGGCTTTGTGATTTGCCTGTAGTTCTTTTTTCCAAACACTGGACCGATTTCTACATCAGATGACCAAGGCTTATAGATAAATGTGTTCACAAATTGTGCATGGGGGAGGGGTAAAGGTTTATTCTGCTATTATTCCATCATCACAGACATGTTCAAAGCAAAACCCGCAGATAGAAAAAGGAGCAGGGTTATTGCCATTTCATTAGCGACACCCCTACCCTTCCAGAGCCCTACCTTGTAATGTTCATTTTTTGATCAAGTTTTGTGAATACAAAAATGAGATATGGGGGGGGGAGGTAAGGGACCAAAGGGAAAGCTGTTTTAAAAACTATTATTTAGCAAATGGCAGGATAGAAGCTGTTTAAGTCCATGAAATGAGTCTGAAGTGTAGTTTTTACAGAGTGCGGCTCCAATAGGTCTTGGGGATATTGTGAAAGCCAGGCAGCTACCGGTTTCTTCAGGGGACCCAAAGGGAGCCTTCTCCCTTCTTTTTCTCACACTGCTTGTAATGGTGTCCCCCTCCCTCCCTCTGCCTCAGTGGAATAACTTGATATAGGCCATTAACAGTGCAGGTCCTCCTGTTCTCCCTGACACACAAAGCAGTGGTCTGTCACGATTCAACACTAGCTCCTTTATACAAACTCATCGTCCCTGATTCAATTCCACACTTTGAATTCAGTCGCCCTCCCCCTCCTCCTTCTCCCTCTCCCCCCTCCCCCACCCTTTACACCCCCTCCTCTCTCTCTCTCTCTCTCTCTCTCACTCTCTCTGAACACTGATCTGCAGAGCCAGACCCCAGAAAGCTGAGGTCCAGTAAGACAGTGGATCGAAGGAGGTAGAGGAATCTGCCTGTCTGCTGTGGTCTCTATGGAAAGGAGCTGTTGATTTCTGCTTGGATTTTTTTTTTTTTTTTTAATGAAACGGGGGAAAAAGCTGAAAGCAGACGACTCGGGATTGTGCATCTGTTCCAAAAGGAGGAAGAAGGAAAAAAAAAGCTTAGAGGATGAATGGGAAACGTTTCTCAGCATATAGTAGGGAGAACAGCCGACTCAGACTTCCAGAATGAGGTAGCTTTCACTCTTTTGGTTTTCGGCTTGTGTTGCTGATCTGGATAAGAGGTCTTTTTTTTTTATGCCGGTACTGCTGTCTCTGTGTTGGGTGAAGGTGGGTGGGGGAATTTGATGCGTGAGCATTTTAGAGTGCCTTAGATTGGGGATAGAGGACCGATTTCCAAGTCAATGATCAAGGATTACAGATGAAGCTTGGTTAGATCTTTCTCCTTTGCTCACCTGCCTTGGGGTTTCTCCCTTTCTTTGCTAAGCTCAGTCCAGAAGGGTGAGAGCAAAGGGGTTTGAAGCGGACAAGGCCGAGGGGGTTCTCTTGTCTTCACACAACCTGCCACCCCATCATTTCGGGAAGTGTTTTCACATACCCCCTAACTCTCCATGACCTGACTGCTTTCAAATCTTTCTTTTAGTATCTGACTTAGGGACAGGGTAGGGAAGAAGAATTAGGGAAGAGGAAAAATCTGAGTTGGGATGCTCATTTGAGAAAGGACCAGTGAGACAAAAGGAAAAGCTTTTATATCAGTCTGAAAGATGCAGAGGGCATATTCCTGAAGATAACTTGAAGCCTGTTATCCGTTTCTCTGTCATCACGCTTTCTGCCCCCTCCTGCTTCTTCAGTAAAAGAAAAGAAAAATCTTGAACAAGAGATTATTTTTCTCCCTTCACACTTCTTTCTAGTTTATCTTCCTATGTACAGGCAGGCAAAGGCTGTACAGAAAGATCAACTTTATACAGAGGATTTCCTGTAGGCTGTGATGCCTTTTGTTGGTCTACAGACGTGTACAGGAGTCTAGTGGCATGTATGATTTGGGGGCACCACAAAGATCCCTTCATCAGATCTCCCAGGATTGGTATGGGTACTGCAACTTTCCAGAGAGACAAAGAGGTCTTGAAGGGAGGAATCTGCTTCTGGGAAAGGCTTCACTGTTAAATAACAAAAGGAGGAAAAGAGGAGTGGGGAGGGGGAGCCCCTATTTAGATTCAGGGCTTCTCTCCTCCTGGCTGATGAGAATACACTACAGCTTTCTGGACCAGGCAGAGCAGGGAAAGAGAGATGCATGGGAGGTTGTCTGTCCTTGGTTATACAAAGGCCTGAGCTGGGGTGGGGGGGGGGGGGGGAAGGAGGCAAAGAAAGTAAAGAGATATATTGGCCCCATGCTTGAAGGGCTCCAGAATTGCAAAATTATATTTAGAAAAATAAGGTGCCACAATAAAAATCACAAGGGATGAATGAATACCTACCCAAGGATCTCTAGTACTGATTTTAGAATTTAATACTAATTTCACTAATTAATACAAGCTTCATGTGTACTAATTGGGCATTAAGAGAGAGAGAGAGAGACCCTGATTATAAAGAATTCAGTACTGAAGCTGGGAAAACAAGGGGTGTTTTAATAGTGTGCCGAAGAAATGGCAGGTGGAAAACTATTATTTTTACCAAGGCACAGTCCTGTCTGTTGGGAGCAAAGCTCTAATGAGCTGTTTTTGAAGGAAGTGGGGGATTCAGAGAACATGGTATGCCAGGGCTCCAGCTTTCTCTCCAAAGGCCTGACTGTAATAGACCTGGAGGAAGCCTGGTATTACCGGGCAGCTCAAATCCTCTCTTTGTAGCCTGTCAAAAATGATGAGCTGGAACTGCCACCCAATCACTGCCGATGCTGCAACTTCCAGCCCAGAATGCCATGGTACTTCTGTTGTGGACATTGTGCAAGATCCACAGCCCTGCTCTCCTACCCAGCACCACTGAAGAGCAGACACACATTGAGAGCCCTGCAACAAGAACAGAAAACATAGCAGTCAGGTTTTCAGGATATGCACAATAAATACCTATGAGAGAGATTTTCATGTGCTGCCTCCATGCAAATCTATCTCATGCATATTCATGGCAAATATCCTGAAAACCTGACTGGCTGGGGTCCTCCAGGATACATTTGGGAACCATAACATAGTGATTCTTTTGACTTCTTAGCTTGACATTCTTTTGTGAAAAGGTCCAAATGTAAAGTTAAAAATAAATATGCAATGATAATAAGAGTTAATGGGCCTTAATCAGTAAAAAATGTTTTTCTATAGACTCGGAAAAGAAAACAAAAGACCATCAGATAAGTCTGGGCTATGGGTGGAGAAGGGTTTTTTGGTGCGGGTAATACTCCCCCTCACTGCCTTCTTTCTTTCTCCCCCCCCCCCCCCCCCCCCCCGGGGTAAAAGGAGTGTTGGTTCTCGTGATACTTTTAACAATAAAATTGCAAGTGAAGAGGGAGAAAAGAGGTAGGGAGAAAGACACGATGAAGCAGAAGACAAAGAAGAAGTGAAAAAATGGGACAAAAATAAAAAGGAAAGGAAAGAAGATTGTGGATAGAAGGCAGAGGTGTCTTTGGTTGTCCATGTGAAACCGGAAAAGAGTTTCCGTATGAACAAGGGGAACAAGCAGTTCTTCCTGAACAGATCTGTTCCCCGAAGCTGCTGCCTTCTCTTTGGAAAGTAGATAATGGGGTCAAAGATCATTCTAAGCCATCTTCCAATTTTTCCCTCTTATAGCTGCTTGAAGACTTGGAGACATGGAGCTCCATAGAAAAGTACATTCAGTCTTGCAGCCTAGGGTTATAACCCTGGAATACTGGCCCCTTCCCTTCTCTCTACTCCAAGAGCTAACGCTGTGTGATATGTATCCATGTGTTGGACAGCAGGTTGCCAACATCCTTCAGCAAGTGTACCTGCTCCTAGTACCACATAAAGCATCTCTCTGAGAGACTGCAACCCAATAGCGTAACTAGACAGCAAAATTTAAATGGGCCTAGGGGCAGAATGTGTGAGCACAAAATGTCCTCTATCCACCCCCTCCCTGACCCCGGTGCTACTCCCAACTCACAATATAAATACCTGAGCTGGTGGGAACCCCACCAGCTAAAGACCTCCTCCAAACCTCTAAAGGCACCCAACCGCCCAGGATGCCATGCCGCCAAGTTCAGTTTTTGCACGTGCTCAAGAAGTGAGTGTGCGCTAGGTGCTGGCTCAGGCTCAGGAAAGCTGCTGTCAAGCCAACTGCAGAGCTTGGCAAAATAGTGTTCTGGGCTGCTGGATACCTTCAGAGGACTGGAGGAGGTCTTCAGCTGGCAGGGCTTGAGGATCCAGCCAGGCACAGTAAGGGTGTCCTACTGTTGGGTGGGTTTGATCCCAGCACGGATAGGCCTCTGCCTACTTAGGCTCACCTGTGGCTGTGCTCCTGTTGCACCCTCTCTTAACACCCTATAACCATATCTCTTGGATAAAGATAACTCGATATTAACACCTCATAACTCCCTTGGAGACATTATTGACTCCCAATACCCTGTAGCCAAAAGAGAGAGTCTTTTCCCAGATCCCTGAAAAAAGGACTCAACACACCACAACTCAGTTCTATGAGAGACCCTGGGAGCACCCTGTTTTTACATATAGATATATTTTTTCTAATTATTGCATCTAAATTGAGAATAAATCTCCATAATGGAAACTGAACATGAATCAAATGGAAAAGAGAAATAATTGTTTACAGCCATGCATAAGTTTGCGTACTGGAAGGTTGAGGATATGAATCACAACTGTAAAAGGCATTTGGTGGAAAAAAAGCAACGCAGTAACATCAAACGAGAAAGAAAAGTGCAATAAAATGTTCTGATAATCGAGAAGAGGCTGCACTAGATCCCTCTTTTGAGTCAGCTCTAACCATAATCCTACAGTAATCTTTCTGAAAGAGAAAAGCTGATCAGGATCTCCAAAATATCCATTCAAATGCAAGATTACCTTTAAAGATATAGGAAGGCAAAAGTCAGCACTGACAGCTGTGACTTTAAGGTCAGAGGCTTTCTCCATCTTTCACATGTCGCGTAAGGAACATCAGGGTATATAATCTTACTTTGGAGGCAAGAGACTGAGAATATCTTTGTTAAAAGGAGATGGCTAGTATCCAGTCCCTTGCTCAAAAAGAGTTGATTGATTCAGAATCTTGAGAAAAATCAGCTGCTACATGAGCGGAAAGATTTTTTTTTCCCGGGTGGTGAAGGTTTCATTGGTAAGAAATACACTTTTGTTATTGGGTGAAGCCCCTCCATTGGAACCTACAAGCAGCATTTATTTATTTATTTATTTATTTATTTATTTATTTGTAGCATTTGTATCCCACATTTTCCCACCAATTTGCAGGCTTAATGTGGCTTACATTATGCCGTGATGGCGATCGCCATTTCCGGGTAGAGAAATACTAATGGTATTACATTAAGGTGCATGCATGGTACAATATAATACAATATGGTATTGCATAGAGGTTCCTGAGTGATAGAGTAAATTAAAGCATAAGCTAGATAGTCTGTTATGAAGAGTTCATTTCCGCATGGGAGATGAAGTGGTAGTGCGTATTGCGTTTCTTTCATTAGTAGCCATTTAGTTATCAGTCAGGTATTAGGGGTAAGCTTCTGTCTAGTTCCTGTGAAGTCTGGTTGTCTCGTTGTTAGGATGGAACGTTACGGTATGCCTTCTTGAATAGGTCAGTTTTCGGTAGTTTCCGGAAGATTGTTAGGTCGTGCATTGTTTTTATGGCCTTCGGTAGTGCATTCCATAGTTGTGTGCATATATAGGAGAAGCTGATGCATATGTGGATTTATATTTAAGTCCTTTGCAGCTGGGGTAGTGGAGATATAGGAACGTTCAGACATGCATTTAAAAAAAAAAAATAAGTTTGGTACCAGAAAAGTTTCCAGTTTTGGAGGAAGTTCAGCGCCCATAAGTTCATATATTTTAAGGTACCATCAATAATTTCACTTATACCTCATTCAATGGTTATCATTCACTTTGCCATATTCACAGCCTCGGTTTATACTCGTTACATTGCTTTGGATGACACACGCTACTACACATTTACAGATAGGACCAGTGCTGGCTGGCTGGTTGTTTTAGCAATTTACTTTGGCTTCCTGCCCGGTGCCAGTGTTTGCTGCTTGTTTTTCAGCATTTCACTTCCCTTTGGCCCTTCACTGGACTCCTGATGAAGGCTTTTAACTAACTTTACTCTAACACTGAGGGATAGTGTTTTTATTCTGGTAACCGTGCGGAGGAGCAAGTTTTGCCACTGTGACCCCCCTGACGCAGGTGCTGTGCGCCGAAACACGACCCATGTCGGGTCATTTTTTGAAGATTGTTTCCCAAGTTGTGTGATTAAAGGAATCTTGTCCCGTTTTCTGAAGGCTCTTGCTGCTTTCATTTGCTATGAAGGCTTAGGCTGAAATACGGACCATGTTGAGTCCCTGTTCCAGTGAAGCCCGTTACATCAATTTTTGTGCAAACAAACACTGTTTATTTCATGTAACAAAAACTTATTTTGTTCATCTTAGATCATCGCTCTGGTCATTCCCACTCTCCTGTTTGCGCATATTCACAGCCTTCCATAACCCCAACTTCTTCCCAGCTCTGTAGCTGACAATTTCATAAGCACGCTGTCGTGGGGAATTTAGACTATCTGCTTGATTGGCATCCATGCTAATTCCAAAATAATCTTTCTCAGAGTCACAACTGCTTCCAAAAAATGTAAATTCTGAAGATCTAGCATGTTACTAGTTATCAACCCTGCACCATTTTCAACAAATGAAAATTCAGCCGTGGTCTTCCCACTGGTTAAACAGAAAGGTTTTTATCCATGCTGGCTTCACTTCAGCTAGCTCGGGGGAGGACGGAGATTACAAGTACAGTTTCCTAGCAGAAGGGGAGGCCACCCCCCAGCTCATTTAGGATATTAACCACCTTATAATTGAAAGAGAAAAACGCACAAAAACGAATAAATCGGTATAATGGAAAGCCGATTTTGGACGTTTTCAACTGCACTCCATCGCGGAAACGTACAAAGTTGACGGGGGCATGTCGGAGGTGTGGCGAAGGTGGAACTGGGGCGTGGTTATCGGCCGAGGAGAGATGGGCGCCTTTCGCCGATAATGGAAAAAATGTATGCGTTTGTAGCTAGAATTTAGGGCACTTTTCCAGGACCCTGTTTTTTCACAAATAAGGCCCCAAAAAGTGCCCTAAATGACCAGATTACCACCAGAGGGAATCGGGGATGACCTCCCCTGACTCCCCCAGTGGTCACTAACCCCCTCCCACCACAAAAAATGATGTTTCACAACTTTTTATTTTCACCCTCAAATGTCATACCCACCTCCCTGGCAGCAGTATGCAGGTCCCTGGAGCAGTTGTTAGGGGGTGCAGTGGACTTCAGGCAGGTGGACCCAGGCCCATCCCCCCTACCTGTTACAATTGTGCTGCTTAATGCTTATTAGTCGTCCAACCCCCCAAACCCACTGTACCCACATGTAGGTGCCCCCCCTTCACCCCTTAGGGCTATAGTAATGGTGTAGACTTGTGGGCAGTGGGTTTTGAGGGGGATTTGGGGGGCTCAACACACAAGGGAAGGGTGATATGCACCTGGGAGCTCTTTTACCTTTTTTTGTAAAAGTGCCCCCTAGGGTGCCCGGTTGGTGTCCTGGCATGTGAGGGGGACCAGTGCACTACGAATCCTGGCCCCTCCCACGAACAAATGCCTTGGATTTATTCGTTTTTGAGCTGGGCGCTTTCATTTTCCATTATCACTGAAAAACAAAAACACCCAGTTCACAAATTGTCGAATAAAACATGGACGTCTATTTTTTTCGAAAATACAGTTCGGTCCGCCCCTTCACGGACCTGTTCTCAGAGATAAACGCCCATGGAGATAGATGTTTTTGTTCAATTATGCCCCTCCACATCTTCTACCTACATCAAGACCACTGGGGGCTTCTACTGCTCTTCAAATGTATGTATAGATCCCTGTTGATGTTTTCATCAGAGTGTCATCTGAAGAGTGAGACCAAACATTTTTTTTACATTTTGGCATATGTTTAATGGTAAACTATGGACACACATATAATGCTGAACAGGACCATTAGAAGTTAAGTCTGCTTCAGTGGCTGAATTTCATTTTGTCTCTCAATCAGTCAGCACCCTTTTAGAAAGGCATTGAATGCGGTGGGAAACTTGAACTCGTTTCGGGAGCCATAAAGATCTTGGGGCAGAACTTACGGCCAAATGCCAGCCCTCTAATGACATTCTGGTCGATATTCAAAACCATTTAACTGACCAGGAATGGCACCTGTCCTGTTAAATCGTAGTTAGCCGGCTATCTACTGATATTCAACAGGAGATAGCCAGTTGCCTCCTGCTGAATATTCTCAGTTAGTGCTTAGCGGATAGCTGATTATATTGCTCGATATAACCACCTATCCACCGATTTTCAGCGCATTGCCCTCTATGTTTGGTGGCCAAAGCAGGCCGCATCAATAGCAGGTCTATCTTTGGCCACGATGAACTTAGCCAGCCACAAGTCATGTTACTGCCAGAAAATCACAGTAAAATATTCCCAGCCAAAAACTGGTTGCTCACAAGCAGCGTTATCCATTTACCACAGGAGTCAGTAACCTGCAGGAATGTAATCCTGGAGTTTGCTGTAAAAGCTAACCTTTACCGCACCTTGACAACCTTGCCCATGTGTCTATATAAAATAGGTAGAAAATAGATGTCTTCCGCCTTATTAACCTAGGTCCATTGTTATAAACTTGCCCTCAAAAAGGTGTAGTTCCCTTTTTAGGCCATCCCAGAAACAAAGTTTTGCATGCAAGCAGTGGCGTTCCGAGGGGCGCCGGTGTGTACTCAGAAATAATCGGGCAGTGCTGCAAGCTATGGTAAAAGGGGGCATCAGTGTGCATCAAACACACATTTTGATGCCAGCGCAGGCCCCTTTTTACCGCATCTTCATAAAAGGACCCCTTTATTTTTAGGAACAAGCACAACCCACCCGTGCCCCTCCCATGACCACGCCCCCTTTTGAGATCTGCACATTAGAATTTACGAGCACTGCTTTACAGAAAGCGCATAGAAAGTTGTGCTCCTAAATTCTAATTACTGCCGATAATTGCTTGCTAGTGGCCAATTATTGGCGCTGATTGGCTTGTTAAACAATTAAGTTGCATGTGCAACTTTAGTCACCATGTACAGAATCCAGGGGCTAGTGCTGAAAATCAGTGCTAAGATCTTTATTTCCTTGCCCTAAATCTGTCCCTGTAGCCAATTTAAAACAAATAGGAGAACATTTTTCTTCACCCAACGCGTAATTAAACTCTGGAATTCGTTGCCGGAGAACGTAGTGAAGGCGGTTAGCTTGGCAGAGTTTAAAAAGGGGTTGGACGGTTTCCTAAAGGACAAGTCCATAGACCGCTACTAAATGGACTTGGGAAAAATCCACAATTTCAGGAATAACATGTATAGAATGTTTGTACGTTTGGGAAGCTTGCCAGGTGCCCTTGACCTGGATTGGCCGCTGTCGTGGACAGGATGCTGGGCTCGATGGACCCTTGGTCTTTTCCCAGTATGGTATTACTTATGTACATATGTACTTATGCACCCACATTTTATGCTCTTAAATTTAGGAGTTCACTAAAATTTTTATTATAAATTTAGGCACTCAGGGCTAGATTCTGTATATGATGCCTGAAAAATCCACGTGGAAAAGAAATGACACCTAGACATATTCTCTGAAGTATGCCTAAGTTTTATAGAATAGGCTTAAATTTCTGCATGGTAGATAGAATACGCCGAGCTCCTGTTCTCCACGTGACCAAATTTAGTCACGGCCATTTACCCCACATTTTATTTGGAGTAAAGTCTGATGCCTAAATTAGGCACAGAGCAGGGTATATTCTATAACAATGTGCATAGATTTTAGAAATGTCCAAGATCTGCCCATAGCCACGCCCCCTTTTCAACTGTGCAACTTAGAAATTACACGCACCATGTTACAGAGTACGCTTAGTGAGTTCTGCGTGTAAATCTTAATGCCAATTAGGACTGATAATTGCTTCTTAACATCTAATTGACAGTGCTGATTAGCTAGTTAACCAATTAAGATACGAACATTGTTATAGAGTAACACTTCGATTTCTGCACTGAAATTAAGGTGCAATATATAGAATCTGGCAGTCAATCTTAATAGATTTTTATAGAGGCTAATTTAAGCGCATATCTCTCCAAGGGGGCATTTTAGTAAACGTTAGCACACGCTAAGGGGGACCTTTTACCAAGCTGTGGGGAAAAAGGGCCCTGCACTGCCGGCAAGGGTTGATTTTCCTGCTCACCAGAGCCCTTTTTACCGCTAAGGGTAAAAACACCCCAGCCACACATGACAATGCAGTAAGAGAACTCTTAACGCATGGCCATGCAACGGGGAGCCCCTACCCCTACCCATTGAGGTGGCAATAAGGGCTCCCACGCTAACACCGCGGTGACCGCCAGGTTATCGTCATGTAAGACATTTCCGAGGGTTTCCTTTTTCCCCTAGAAATGGCACACGCTTGGAGTGGGACTACCGTTGGCAGCCGCATTGGGCTGGCGGTCGTCCTGTAAAAGGGGCCGTAAATGCTAAAAAGCCCATTTTATACCTCTGGGCTTCTTAGCATTTAGTGCATGCTAATTCCATTGGCACATGCTAAACTTTAGTAAAGGGCCCCAAAGTTAGGAGAATAAATCCTTCGAATATCAGCCTGTATGTTACTACAATGATTAAAAACAAATCCCTAGCAATCCAATAGCATTACTGTATATATGAAAAGATCCGTGACATTGCTACTGGAATATTGTACTATTATTAGGATCAGTAACGAATCATGACAAGTTGTAGGGAAATCTGTGGTTCTTTAACTAATATGAAAAAAACTAGGAGTCAATCCCATCTTGTTTTCACCTCTCTCCGTTACTCAGGTTTTGCCCTTTTATGGACGTGGATCACCAAAATGGTTTGCTGTGCTGTTAAGAGTTTTCAGGCTGTCAAATGCCAACTCCGCGAGAGCTCTTATCTTCATTATGGATTCAAAAGAACCTTTTCCCGTAAAACGCAATTTGCATTTTTTTTTCAAAACAAGTCACAATAATGCTGATTTACATTCTTTCTCCTAGTTATTTTGATCTGAACGTCATGAAAAGCACGACGCCGGTGACAGAACTAAGCTCTAACTAGATTCTGCCAAATCTGCGGTGTTCTACCGTATCACTGAGGCAAGACATGTAGAGTTACACACCTCGGGGAGGGGTAGAGAATAAATGGGTTCAGGTACCTGAGCAGCGTCATTTTAAATCTAACATCACATAGGCTAGCCTGTCTGGCTGCATTGTGAACCAGATCTGGATTGTTAAATACTTCATTAGTCACACATATTCACGCATGAAAGCATATCTCTGGAGGTGTTTGCCCTGTGCTTTTTTTTATTTTTTTAATTAGCATCTACAAGCAAAATGGATGTCTTCTAGGATGTTTCTGTGAGATTTGCTGTGTCTGATGAAGTATGTTTCACTGCTTGAGGGCACAGCTCACATGTTAGCTAGCAGAATATGTCCCCATGAGCTAGATTCTTTCCAGGGAAAAAAAAAAACTGGGCCGGATATTCAAAGAGACATAGAGGGGAATAATTGAACGGCGCCGGCGAAATAGATTGCTGGCGATCTATTTTGGCGGCGCCACAAACAGCTGGCTGGAACCGTATTATCGAAAAAGATGGGCGGCCATCTTTTGTTTCGATAACACGGTTTGGACCGGCCAAATGCCAGAGTTCGCCGGGTTTGAGATGGCCGCTTTTGTTTTTCAGCGATAATGGAAACTAAAAGCGGCCATCTCAACCCCGGCTAAATCCAAGGCATTTGGTTGTGGGAGGAGCCAGCATTTGTAGTGCACTGGTCCCCCTGACATGCCAGGACACCAACCGGACACCCTAGGGGGCACTTCTAAAAATTAAAAAAATATATACAAATAGCTCCCAGGTGCATAGCTCCCTTACCTTGGGTGCTGAGCCCCCCAAATCCCCCCAAAACCCACTCCCCACAACTCTGCACCATTACCATAGGCCGTAGGGGTGAAGGGGCACCTACATGTGGGTACAGTGGGTTTTGGGGGGGGTTGGAGGGCTCAACACTTACCACCACAAGTGTAACAGGTAGGGGGGGTGGGCCTGGGTTCGGCTGCCTGAAGGCCACTGCAACCAACAAAAACTGTTCCAGGGACCTGCATACTGCTGTCAGGGAGCTGGGTATGACATTTGAGGCTGGCATACAGGCTGGCAAAAAAGGTTTTTATTTTTATTTTTTTTTAGAGTGGGAGGGGATTGGTGACCACTGGGAGAGTATGGGGAGGTCATCCCCCATTCCCTCCGGTGGTCATCTGGTGAGTTGGGGCACCTTTTTGAGGCTTGGTCGTGAAAATAAAAGGACCAAGTAAAACCGGCGAAATACTCATTAACGCCGCTTTTGTTTTTTCTATTATGCGCTGAAGCCTGCCATCTGTTAGCCATACCCATGCCCGCCTATGTCCCGCCTTCGCTACGCCGCCGAGACGCCCCCTTGAACTTTCGCCGGCTTGGCAACGGGAAAGCGGCGATGGTGTCAAAAAAGGGGTTTTCGATTATACCGATTTGGCCGCTTTTGAGAGATCGCCGGCCATCTCCCGATTTATGTCGGAAGATGGCCGGCGATCACTTTTGAAAATGAGCTGGATATATGCTTAGTGGATGTTACTAAGGGGCCCTTTTACTAAGCTGTGTAAGCATGTACGCCAACCCAACGTGCGCCAAAATGGAGTTACCACCCAGCTACCGCGTGGCTCTTGCAGTAATTTCATTTTTGGCTCACGTCGGATACGCGCATCGGAAAAATAATTTTTATTTTTCGATGTGCATATCTGACACGCGCCGAGTGGCATTTAACGTGCATAGGGGTGAATGGGTGGCGGTAAGGTCTCAGACCCAAAATGGACACGCGCCAATTTTGATTTAGCTGCACATCCATTTTCGGCAAAAATAAAATTAAGGTCTTTTTTTACAGGCACTCTGAAAATGGATTGGCGTGCACCCAAAACCTGCACCTACACTACCGCAAGCCATTTTTCAGCGCACCTTAGTAAAAGGACCCCTAAACGTTTAAGGTGGGACGCTATCAACATGGGTTACCATTAAGACATGTTATTTTATTGTTAACCCCAGTTATTAGTAATTAGAGGGCCCTTTTACCAAACAGCATGCCCTCACATGGGTCATTCCTGTGCGCTACGACCATTTTTACCACTGAGGCGCATATTAATGGCCACACACTAATTTTTCCCATCAGCGTATGGCCATTAGTGCATGAGCCCTTATTGTCACCTATTTTGTGGGCACCCACTCTAGTCAGTTAGCGTGCAGCATTGCCCATGCTCTAACCAATTAGTGTAGAACACGCCCACTCTCCACCCCAGACCCACCCCAGCACTAAAAAAATAAATGCTGTTCTTTTAGTGCATGGGTGGTACATGCACATCCCAGGGGCGTAGCCAGACTTCGGCGGGAGGGGGGTCCAGAGCCCGAGGTGAGGGGGCACAATTTAGCCCCCCCTGGCGCCGCCAACCCCCCCCACCACCATTGTTGAACCCCCCCGCCACCAACTTTGACCCCCCCCTGCCATTGCCGAACCCCCCGCCACCAACTTTGACTGTCAAAGTTTGACCCCCCCTGCTGATGACCCCTCTCCCGCCGCCAACCCGCCATCGCCTACCTTTGCTGGCAGGGGACCCCAACCCCCGCCAGATAAGCCGAGGTCCTCTTATTCCCAATCCCGCGCAAGGCTTCATTCTAGTCTGACGTCCTGCACGTACAACGTGCAGGACGTCAGACTAACAGAAACAGAACGAAGCCTTGCGATCTGCAGGGCTTTGTTCTGTTTCTGTGAGTCTGACATCCTGCACGTACAACGTGCAGGATGTCAGACTAGAACGAAGCCTTGTGCGGGATTGGGAAGAAGAGTACCTCAGCTCGGCTGGTGGGGGTTGGGGTCCCCCGCCAGCAAAGGTAGGCGACGGGTTGGCGGCGGGAGGGGGGTCGAGAGGGTCATCCGCAGGGGGGTCCAGGGGCAAATCTCCGGGGGCCCAGGCCCCTGTGGCCCCATACTGGCTACACCACTACATCCTAAAATTACCAAAGGACGCCTCAGCATGCTCCATGGTAAGCCATTCTGGCTGCAGTAAGCATATGTTAGTGCTTTCTGCGGCTTTCTAAAAGGGTCCCTAAGTCTCACTGCATAAAATAGGACCCTGTGCTAAAATAGCATGAGTTAATAGTAAAATAACACAACTTAACAGTAGCTCACGTTGATAAATATGCCCTGAAGTACCTTATCTGTGAATTTTCAGCTGCACCTTACAGATAGCGAAGCTGAAATTTTCCTCTGAGTACTCCAGCGCTATCCTCCATATACCCTCTAATTCTAGAAAGTTACATGCCCAAATTTTATATGCAACTTATAGAATAAGGTTATTTGTGTGTGTACCATAATGATTAATTAGATGCTAAATGGTCATTATAGTTTATTCACTTTCTATACCGCTTTTACTGACGGACAGGCCAAAGCGGTTTACATAGCAGAAGAAAAAAGGAGAAAAACCTCCACACGGGTCACAAGTCCAAAGAAAATAGCAGAGGTGGTCCAGGAAAGAAGGAAACAGCCAAGGGTTCACAATCTCCTTGTAGTGTAGAATAGTCCTCTATGGTACAGCAGTCAGATGCCGCTGTATCGTAGAGGACTAATCTACGCTAGAAGGAAATTGTATATGAACTTGTGTTCAGTTGGGCGAAGATTGTGATGACCCCTGATAAAGGCTAGTGCCAAAACTTGACCAAGTAGAGTCATTCTTCTGTGAACCCTCGGTTGTTTCCTTCTTTCTTGGTGCACCTCTGCTGTTTTCTTTGGCAAAAAGGTTTACAGAATAAAAATATAAAGAAAAGAAAGGAAATACAAATTATCACAAAGTAAACATCCTAACAGACAAAGAAAATTTTTATTCATCTTACAGGAGTCCAAGAAGCAGACAAAGGTAAACAAAACAGAACTACAACAAAATTAAGGATGTGTTGCATGAGTGTGTACATCCATCTAGGGCCTGGAGGCCTGTCCAAAGAGCCAGGTTTTAATAGCCGCTTAAATTTTTTCAGGGATAACTCGCTACAAATAAATAATGGCAGGTAGGAGAGGCAAAATAAAAAGCACTGTTTCCGATGGATTTCTATATTCATATCAATGCTGAAAATCCACCAAAGCGCAATTCTGTAAATACACGCTTATATTTATAGGCATATACATGGGTGGCGTCTGGGCAGAGAATAGGTGGGACTACCACCTTCATGCATAATTTATAGAATACTATCCACCTTATAATTGAAAGAGAAAAACGCCTAGATTTCGACCCAAATCAGGAGATAGACGTTTATCTCACAAAAACGAATAAATCGGTATAATAGAAGGCCGATTTTAGACGTTTTCAACTGCACTCCATCGCAGAAGCGTACAAAGTTGAGGGGGGCGTGTCGGAGGCATGGCGAAGGTGGAACTGGGGCGTGGTTATCAGCCGAGGAGAGATGGGCGCCTTTCGCCGATAATGGAAAAAAAGTATGCGTTTGTAGCTAGAATTTAGGGCACTTTTCCTGGACCCTGTTTTTTCACAAATAAGGCCCCAAAAAGTGCCCTAAATGACCAGATTACCACCAGAGGGAATCGGGGATGACCTCCCCTGACTCCCCCAGTGGTCACTAACCCCCTCCCACCACAAAAAATGATGTTTCACAACTTTTTATTTTCACCCTCAAATGTCATACCCACCAGCAGTATGCAGGTCCCTGGAGCAGTTGTTAGGGGGTGCAGTGGACTTCAGGCAGGTGGACCCAGGCCCATCCCCCCCCCCCACCTGTTACAATTGTGCTGCTTAATGCTTAGTCGTCCAACCCCCCAAACCCACTGTACCCACATGTAGGTGCCCCCCTTCACCCCTTAGGGCTATAGTAATGGTGTAGACTTGTGGGCAGTGGGTTTGAGGGGGATTTGGGGGGCTCAACACACAAGGGAAGGGTGCTATGCACCTGGGAGCTCTTTTACCTTTTTTTTTGTTTTTCTAAAAGTGCCCCCTAGGGTGCCCGGTTAGTGTCCTGGCATGTGAGGGGGACCAGTGCACTACGAATCCTGGCCCCTCCCACGAACAAATGCCTTGGATTTATTCGTTTTTGAGCTGGGCGCTTTCGGTTTCCATTATCACTGAAAAACAAAAACGCCCAGCTCACAAATTATCGAATAAAACATGGACGTCTATTTTTTTCGAAAATACGGTTCGGTCCGCCCCTTCACGGACCCGTTCTCGGAGATAAACGCCCATGGAGATAGACGTTTTTGTTCAATTATGCCCCTCTAAGTTATATATGTATCTCTGGCAATTAGATGCAAGCACATTCATTAGATCTAAGGCTGGCATAAGTGACTTTTTACTTAAGTGCATATGAGCAGCTTAGTGCAGCAGACTTTGATCCTGGCGAGCTGGGTTAGATTCCCACTACAGTTTCTTGTGACTCTGGGCAAGTCACTTAACCCTCTATTGCCCCAGGTACAAAATAAGTACCCGTGTGTAAACTGCTTTGATTGTAACAACAGAAATGTTGTATATCAAGTCTCATTCCCTTTCCCCCATATGTAACTCGAGGGGGGGGGGGGGGTCAATATTCAAAGTGATTTAACCAGTCAGAAATGGCTCCTGGGTGGGTAAATTGCTTTTTCAGGACTAACTGGTCATTTTCAGTGGCACTTGACCGCTGAAAATGTCTAGTAGCGCTAAACTCAAAACCAGTCATTTTGGAGGCATTTCAGAGCAGTCAGCACTTGGCCAGTTAAGTGATGATGTTCAGCACTTAAACAGCCAAGGCAACCTCATATATAGGACTGCATAGCTGGTTACGTGCAGATTATTGCGCTTATCTGGCTCAGGAAACCTGGATATTCAATGCCAAAGCCCAAACATGGCCCAGCATTGAATTTCTGGACATAACACTGGCGGCAGTCAGCAAAGCTCTGAGCACCGCTGGCTGAATATCAACCCCCGTTTATGCTAGTATTCCATAAAGGAAAGTATATGTGCCTGTCTGGCACCCTCTACGGACCTTTATATAGGCACCAGGGGTGTATCTGCGTGGGGCCACAGGGGCCTGGGCCCCCGCAGATTTTGCCCCAGACCCCCCTACCGCCGTTAACCCTCCCTCCCTCGCCTACCGCCGTCACCCCTCCCTCCCTCGCCTACCGCCGTCACCTACCCCGAGGTCCGCTTCCTCCGGCTTTTTAAAATATTGCTTCAGCTGGCGGGGGACCCCAACCCCCCGCCAGCCCAGCCGCGATCTTTAACTTTTTCATCCTCGTCGTGCAGCGCGCTGTGAAAGCTGCATGCATCTTTAGATCCAGTTGGATGGAGTCTGACGTCGCAGCACGTTGTAACGTCAATGTGCTGCGACGTCAGACAGACTCCATCCAACTGGATCTAAAGATGCATGCAGCTTTCACAGCGCGCTGCACGACGAGGATGAAAAAGTTAAAGATCGCGGCTGGGCTGGCGGGGGGTTGGGGTCCCCCGCCAGCTGAAGCAATATTTTAAAAAGCCGGAGGAAGCGGACCTCGGGGTAGGTGACGGCGGTAGGCGGGGGAGGGAGGGAGTGTTAACGGCGGTAGGGGGGGTTGACGGCGGTGGGGGGGTTGACGGCGGTGGGGGGGGTTGACGGTGGTAGGGGGGGCTGACGGCGGTAGGGGGGGCTATAATGTGCCCCCTCACTCTAGCCCCTGCCCCCCCTACCGCCGAACCTCAGATACGCCCCTGATAGGCACACTTATAGATTTATCCATATTCAATTATTTCTCCGAGGACAAGCAGGCTGCTTGTTCTCACTGATGGGTGACGTCCACGGCAGCCCCTCCAATCGGAAACTTCACTAGCAAAGTCCTTTGCTAGCCCTCGCGCGCCCGCGCGCACCGCGCATGCGCGGCCGTCTTCCCGCCCGAAACCGGCTCGAGCCGGCCAGTCTTCTTTTGTCCGCACTCGGTACGGTCGTGTTTTCGCCGTGTCGAGCCCCGGAAAGTCGACCTCGCGCGTCCAATTTGTTTTGAACGTGTTTTTTTCCTTCGGGAAAGCTTTGTCCTAGTCGGGAAGTGCTCCGGAAACCCCCCGCCGGGTTTCGTGTAAATCCTCCCCGTACTTCCAGCTTTTTTGCCCCGGTAAGTTTTCTTTCGTCGTCGGGGTAGGCCTCTTTTCGGCCTCGGTCGAGATTTTTTCTCCCTCTAAATTTGGTGCTTCAAATTTCGCCATTTCGGCTTTTGATTTCGCCGGCGTGATTTTTCCGCCCATGACATCGAAGCCTTCCAGCGGCTTCAAGAAGTGCACCCAGTGCGCCCGGGTTATCTCGCTCACTGATCGACACTCGTCGTGTCTTCAGTGTCTGGGGGCCGAGCACCGCCCTCAGAACTGCAGTCTGTGTTCCCTGCTTCAAAGGCGGACTCAGGTAGCGAGACTAGCCCAGTGGAACGTGTTGTTCTCGGGCTCTTCGTCGGCATCGGCACCGGGATCTTCGAGTGCATCGACGTCGTCAGCGTCCAGACCTTCTTCCTCGGCCGCCCCTGCATCGAGTGCATCGAGGCATCGGGCCTCTGCATCGGCGCCGAGACATCGGATAGCTGCATCGACGTCGGTGGTACCAGGACCTCGTCTGCTGATGTCGTCGGACGGTGGTGCATCGGGTGGAGTGCAGGTGAGGGCTGTCCATTCCCCTGCTGGTGGCGGTGAGCCCTCGGGTGGGTCTCCGCCTACCCTGAGGGCTCCTGCGGTACAGCCCCCCCGAGATCGACCTTCTTCAGTCTCGGCCCCGAGGAAGCGACGGATGGATTCGACGTCCTCCTCGTCGGTGCCGGGGAGCTCCGGTGACATGCTTCGGAAGAAATCGAAGAAGCATCGACACCGGTCTCCTCCCCGTGTCGGCACCGAGAGCTCTGGGTCGCCGAGGGATTCGGCACCCAGCAGGCATCGGCACCGAGAGGACCGCTCACCCTCTGTTCAGGAGGTGTCGATGCGCTCCGCTCTGGACAGCCCGGAACAGCCTCCACGCCCGGAACAGGTACTGACGTCGACGCCTGCATCGACCTCTCAGCCTTTCTCTGCAGCCGCTCTAAACGAGAGCCTCCGGGCCGTTCTCCCAGAGATTCTGGGAGAGCTGTTGCGCCCTACCCCTCCGGTACCGGCGGTGCTTGCGCCACCGGTACCGTCGAGCGTGGCGCCGGCTGGCCCATCGCCCAGGTTGAGGTCCCCGACGTCGGTACCGCGTGCGGTACCGACCGCGGCCACCTCCCAGGAAGGCTCCCCGACTACGTCGGCGGAGGGAGCTTCGCCGATGCGGGCGAGGGAGTCTACCTCTCGACGCCCCCATCGTGGACGGGGTTCCACGGAGTCGAGCAGGGCGAGGTTGCAGACACAGGTCCGTGAACTTGTGTCTGACACCGAGGGTGAGGCCTCGTGGGAGGAAGAGGAAGATCCCAGATATTTCTCTGACGAGGAGTCTGAGGGTCTTCCGTCTGATCCCACTCCCTCTCCTGAGAGACAGCTTTCTCCTCCCGAGAGTCTGTCTTTTGCCTCCTTTGTCCGGGAGATGTCTACGGCCATCCCCTTCCCGGTGGTTGTGGAGGACGAGCCCAGGGCTGAAATGTTTGAGCTCCTGGACTATCCTTCTCCACCTAAGGAAGCGTCCACTGTTCCCTTGCACCATGTCCTGAAGAAGACATTGCTTGCGAACTGGACCAAGCCATTAACTAATCCCCACATTCCCAAGAAGATCGAGTCCCAGTACCGGATCCATGGGGACCCAGAGCTGATGCGCACTCAGTTGCCTCATGACTCTGGAGTTGTGGATTTGGCCCTAAAGAAGGCTAAGAGTTCTAGGGAACATGCTTCGGCGCCCCCGGGCAAGGACGCTAGAACCTTAGACTCCTTTGGGAGGAAGGCCTACCATTCCTCTATGCTCGTGTCCAAGATCCAGTCTTACCAGCTCTACACGAGCATACACATGCGGAATAATGTGCGGCAGTTGGCGGGCTTGGTTGATGCTCTTCCCCCTGAGCAAGCCAAGCCTTTTCAGGAGGTGGTCAGGCAGCTGAAGGCGTGCAGAAAATTCCTGGCCAGAGGAGTTTATGACACTTTTGATGTTGCGTCCAGGGCCGCTGCTCAAGGTGTGGTGATGCGCAGGCTCTCATGGCTGCGTGCCGCCGACCTGGAGAATAGAATCCAGCAGCGGATTGCGGACTCGCCTTGCCGTGCGGATAACATTTTTGGCGAAAAAGTCGAGCAGGTGGTAGAGTCTCTCCACCAGCGGGACACCGCATTCGACAAGTTCGCCCGCCGGCAGCCTTCAGCTTCTACCTCTACAGGTAGACGATTTTTCGGGGGAAGGAAGACTGTTCCCTATACTTCTGGCAAGCGTAGGTACAATCCTCCTTCCCGACAGCCTGCGGCCCAGGCTAAGCCCCAGCGCGCTCGCTCTCGTCAGCAGCGTGCGAATCAGCAAGGCCCCGCGGCTCCCCAGCAAAAGCAAGGGGCGAGCTTTTGACTGGCTCCAGCAGAGCATAGCCGACATCCAAGTGTCAGTGCCGGGCGACCTGCCTGTCGGAGGGAGGTTGAAAGCTTTTCACCAAAGGTGGCCTCTCATAACCTCCGATCAGTGGGTTCTCCAAATAGTCCGGCAAGGATACACCCTCAATTTGGCCTCACAACCTCCAAATTGTCCACCGGGAGCTCAGTCCTACAGCTTCCAGCACAAGCAGGTACTTGCAGAGGAACTCTCCGCCCTTCTCAGCGCCAATGCGGTCGAGCCCGTGCCATCCGGGCAAGAAGGGCTGGGGTTCTATTCCAGGTACTTCCTTGTGGAAAAGAAAACAGGGGGGATGCGTCCCATCCTAGACCTAAGGGCCCTGAACAAATATCTCGTAAAAGAAAAGTTCAGGATGCTTTCCCTGGGCACCCTTCTCCCCATGATTCAGCAAAACGATTGGCTATGCTCTCTGGACTTGAAGGATGCCTACACACACATCCCGATACTGCCAGCTCACAGACAGTATCTGCGATTTCAGCTGGGCGCACGCCACTTCCAGTACTGTGTGCTACCCTTTGGGCTCGCCTCTGCGCCCAGGGTGTTCACAAAGTGCCTAGCTGTGGTAGCAGCGGCGCTTCGCAGGCTGGGGGTGCACGTGTTCCCATATCTCGACGATTGGCTGGTGAAGAACACATCCGAGGCAGGAGCCCTGCAGTCCATGCAGATGACTATTCGCCTCCTGGAGCTACTGGGGTTTGTGATAAATTACCCAAAGTCCCATCTTCTCCCAGTGCAGAAACTCGAATTCATCGGAGCCCTGCTGGATTCTCGGACGGCTCGCGCCTATCTCCCAGAGGCGAGGGCCAACAACTTGTTGTCCCTCGTCTCGCGGGTGCGAGCGTCCCAGCAGATCACAGCTCGGCAGATGTTGAGATTGCTGGGCCACATGGCTTCCACAGTTCATGTGACTCCCATGGCCCGCCTTCACATGAGATCTGCTCAATGGACCCTAGCCTCCCAGTGGTATCAGGCCGCCGGGGGTCTAGAGGACGTGATCCACCTGTCCACGAGTTTTCTCGAATCCCTGTATTGGTGGACGATTTGCTCCAATTTGACTCTGGGACGTCCCTTCCAAATTCCTCAGCCTCAAAAAGTGCTGACCACGGATGCGTCTCTCCTGGGATGGGGAGCTCATGTCGATGGGCTTCACACCCAAGGAAGGTGGTCCCTCCAAGAAAGCGATCTACAGATCAATCTTCTGGAGTTGCGAGCGATCTGGAACGCTCTGAAGGCTTTCAGAGATCGGCTGTCCCACCAAATTATCCAAATTCAGACAGACAATCAGGTTGCCATGTACTATGTCAACAAGCAGGGGGGCACCGGATCTCACCCCCTGTGTCAGGAAGCCGTCAGCATGTGGCTCTGGGCTCGCCGTCAAGGCATGGTGCTCCAAGCCACATATCTGGCAGGCGTAAACAACAGTCTGGCCGACAGGTTGAGCAGGATTATGCAACCTCACGAGTGGTCGCTCAATTCCCGTGTGGTGCGACAGATCTTCCAGGCGTGGGGCACCCCCCTGGTGGATCTCTTCGCATCTCAAGTGAACCACAAGGTCCCTCAGTTCTGTTCCAGGCTTCAGGCCCACGGCAGACTGGCGTCGGATGCCTTCCTCCTGGATTGGGGGGAAGGTCTGCTGTATGCTTATCCTCCCATTCCTCTGGTGGGGAAGACTTTGTTGAAACTCAAGCAAGACCGAGGCACCATGATTCTGATTGCTCCCTTTTGGCCGCGTCAGATCTGGTTCCCTCTTCTTCTGGAGTTATCCTCCGAAGAACCGTGGAGATTGGAGTGTTTTCCGACCCTCATCACGCAGGACGAAGGGGCTCTTCTGCATCCCAACCTCCAGTCCCTGGCTCTCACGGCCTGGATGTTGAGGGCGTAGACTTTGCCTCTTTGGGTCTGCCAGAGGGTGTCTCCCGCATCTTGCTTGCTTCCAGGAAAGACTCCACTAAGAGAAGTTACTTCTTTCATTGGAGGAGGTTTGCCGTCTGGTGTGACAGCAAGGCCCTAGATCCTCGCTCTTGTCCTACACAGACCCTGCTTGAATACCTTCTCCACTTGTCTGAGTCTGGTCTGAAGACCAACTCCGTAAGGGTTCACCTTAGTGCAATCAGTGCATACCATTACCAAGTGGAAGGTAAGCCGATCTCAGGACAGCCTTTAGTTGTTCGCTTCATGAGAGGTTTGCTTTTGTCAAAGCCCCCTGTCAAGCCTCCTACAGTGTCATGGGATCTCAATGTCGTTCTCACCCAGCTGATGAAACCTCCTTTCAAGCCACTGAATTCCTGCCATCCGAAGTACTTGACCTGGAAGGTCATTTTCTTGGTGGCAGTTACCTCGGCTCGTAGAGTCAGTGAGCTTCAGGCCCTGGTAGCCCAGGCCCCTTACACCAAATTTCATCACAACAGAGTAGTCCTCCGCACTCACCCTAAGTTTCTGCCAAAGGTTGTGTCGGAGTTCCATCTGAACCAGTCAATTGTCTTGCCAACATTCTTTCCCCGTCCTCATTCCTGCCCTGCTGAACGTCAGCTGCACACATTGGACTGCAAGAGAGCATTGGCCTTCTATCTGGAGCGGACACAGCCCCACAGACAGTCCGCCCAATTGTTTGTTTCTTTTGATCCCAACAAGAGGGGAGTGGCTGTAGGGAAACGCACCATATCCAATTGGCTAGCAGATTGCATTTCCTTCACTTACGCCCAGGCTGGGCTGGCTCTTGAGGGTCATGTCACGGCTCATAATGTTAGAGCCATGGCAGCGTCGGTAGCCCACTTGAAGTCAGCCACCATGGAGGAAATTTGCAAAGCTGCGACGTGGTCATCTGTCCACACATTCACATCTCATTACTGCCTGCAGCAGGATACCCGACGTGACAGTCGGTTCGGGCAGTCAGTTCTTCAGAACCTGTTTGGGCTTTAGGATCCAACTCCACCCCCCGAGGGCCCTGTTTGTTCTGTTCCAGGCTACACTCTCAGTTAGTTGGTAAATTTTTTAGGTCAATCTCAGTTATGTCCTCGCCGTTGCGAGGCCCAATTGACCAATGTTGTTGTTTTGAGTGAGCCTGGGGGCTAGGGATACCCCATCAGTGAGAACAAGCAGCCTGCTTGTCCTCGGAGAAAGCGAATGCTACATACCTGTAGAAGGTATTCTCCGAGGACAGCAGGCTGATTGTTCTCACAAACCCGCCCGCCTCCCCTTTGGAGTTGTGTCTTCCCTTGAAGTGTATTGTCTTGCTACATACTGGACTGGCCGGCTCGAGCCGGTTTCGGGCGGGAAGACGGCCGCGCATGCGCGGTGCGCGCGGGCGCGCGAGGGCTAGCAAAGGACTTTGCTAGTGAAGTTTCCGATTGGAGGGGCTGCCGTGGACGTCACCCATCAGTGAGAACAATCAGCCTGCTGTCCTCGGAGAATACCTTCTACAGGTATGTAGCATTCGCTTTACTAAGGGGTAAATATTCAGCTGGCAGCAGTGAACATGATTTCCGCCGGCGTTATTCCCGGATACTCAATGCCGGGCTTCAGCATTGAATATCCAGTTTATGCAGAGCCGGCTAATGCAAAGTCACAGAGCTGCCATGTTACCCAGAGACATTTTGGCCGGTCCTGAATTTCTGTCAACCTCATCCTGGTGCATTATGGGGCCTGCAGCACTGATTTGAATGGATAGAATCATAGCCTACAAATGCTACACTGCTTTGGGATGTAAATTTAAAAGCAAGACCAGCCAAAAAGCCTCCCTCCTGGAATGGGTAACTTGGCAGTTCTGTAGTCAGTTAAGTCGATATTCAGAGCTTAGGCGACTATGGGTTAGTGCATAAAGGGGCCCAACGTGGGCTTACCGCAGGCTAATCTGGAGCTACTGCCAGCCCAACACAGGCACCAGCGGTAGTTCCAGCCCCAGTGTGCCCCATTTCCTGCGCTAGGGAAAAATCGGCCCATATTTGTTTTAGCGCAGCACTAACCCGGCGGTAATCAGGCAGCACTGTGCGCTAACTGGTTACCACCAGGTTAGCGTGGGAGCCCTTACCGCCACCTCAGTAGGTGGCAGTAAGTGCTCCCCCTCACATGGCCACATGGTAAGAGCAATCTTACTGCATGGCCATGGCTATTTTCAGACTTTTTTTACCCACTGTGGTAAAGAGGGCCTCAGTGGACAGCAAAAATGGCTCCTGCTGCTAGCGCATGGCCCTTTTTACAGTAGTTTGGTAAAAGAACCCCCAAAATTGGACTGTGTTTTATGTGGTCCAACTTATGTGGTTAATATTTTGCCAAAGTCGCTATGCCCATATCAGCCCTCTTCTGAAGTCACTTCACTGGCTCCCTCTCCGTTTCCGTATACAGTTCAAGCTCCTCTTATTAACCTGCTGCCCTCTCCACCCTCATCTCTCCCTACACTCCCTCCCAGGAACTTCGTTCACTAGGCAAATCTCTCCTAATTGTACCCTTCTCTTCCATCGCTAACTCCAGACTCCGTTCCTTTTATCTTGCCGCACCTTTTGCCTGGAATAGACTCCCTGAGCCATTAGGTCAAGCTCCATCCCTGGATGCCTTCAAATCCAGGCTAAAGGCTTACCTGTTGGATGCTGCTTTTAATTCCTAACCTGTCACCTTATCTTGTCTTCCTCTCTTTAATAATCCCTTTTCCCTTATGTCCTATCTGTCTGACCTACCCTTATCCCTTATTTGTCCTGTCTGTCTGTCCTGATTTAGATTGTAAGCTCTTTTGAGCAGGGACTGTCTTTCTTCTTGTTAAATTGTAAAGCGCTGCGTATGACTGGTAGCGCTATAGAAATGATTTATAGTAGTAGTAGTAGTAGTACTCTGGCTGGTTAAGTGCTGATAATTGGCCCTTAGCCATCCAGCTGCTGACTCCGCCCCAGAATGCCCCCAAAATAGCTGCTGTTTACTTAGGCGCTAACCGCTAATTTTCAGTGGTGATAGCCAGTATGTGCCACTGAAAAATTAGCAGATATCCCCAAACAAGCAATTTAACCGTTCCGAAGCCTTTACTGTCTAGTTAAATCGTTTTGAATAGTGACCAGAACGTTGCTGTGCTTTGTTACAGTATGGCAGATAAGGGCTCACCAATGTCCTATACAGAGACATTTTTATCTGTTCTTTTCTCCCTCTGTGAAATCTTCCGACACCTGCCGAAGTTCTGCATTCCCTTTACAATAGCTTCCCTGTTTAAGTGATGGAGGAACCATTTGTAACGGCAGATGCTAACATCAGAACAATATTCTCTTCAGCCTGAGACATCTCTTGGGTACCAAGAGAGTTGGCTGTGAAATGTTGTGTGCTCATCTCTTATGCTTCCTGTCTTTGTCTTAACTTTTCTTTGCATTCATGATTTGCTATTTCCCAGCTATTTCTTTTGATAATATACCGTATACTCTACACTCAGTCTACACTTGCTTTTTACTTTTTTAAGCTTGTTTTCTCTCCTGCTTTATCACCACATCCTATTCTCAGATAGTCATATTTGAATATCATATTTTTCTAACAGCACATGCCTGCTGTTTCACTTTTATATGCCACCTCAGAGAGCATAAGAAATCTGTTTGTTCACTGGAGGCAATGTTTACAGCTCTGCGGAGAGACCTACCACCATGGTGCTTGGGCTACCTATGAGGAAGGCAAAGGGAAAAGAAGTCTACGTGTCAGTGAATAAAGATTCCTGTCACCTGAACCTGGGATCCTCCTCCTCCCTCACAAAGGGCAGTAAGCAGGAAATGGGCAAGTTTTGACTGGACTAAAAGCCTCTGGAGGAGGACATTTTCAGACCACAAAAAGCTGTAGATTTAATCATTTATCATGGGAACATTCTCAAACTTCTATCAGAAAATGTGTACTTTGCTCTTATTTTATTTCATTTTATTTTTACTTATTAGGATGTATTTACCAGCTTACTGAAGAAATTCACCCAAGGCAGTGCACACCAAGAATTAACTCAGACAAAGGCAGTAAAATATTCAAATAACAGTGTACTTTATGGCATAAAATGTACTTACAATGTCAACACAATACCCATTAAAATATCTTGATAGTACAGGGTGTAAAGTGGAGGTGAAACAGAGAGACAGATAAGATAGAGTAATGTGAGTTAAATAGAAAACAAAGGTGACTAACTTAAGGAAAAAATTTCATGTGGTGTAAAATGCAGGTGCATCAAAGTGATAGCAGCTAAAATAAAAGTGGATAACTAGCTGGTGTTAGTCCTTGTGTGTGTGACCAGTTAGTTCGTTCTTCTAACCATGATTGATCCATATTGCCTGTAATGTATTACAGTAACCAGAGTCCTATTTGTGCATTTTGAGGCACAAGACAGATGATGTGCTTTCATCCACCATTATACTAGTCAAAACCACGGAAGAAATCATTCCCTGCTGTATGCCACCACAGTAGAGAAGGTTAACTATGCCAAGACTGACAAATCATTCTAGGAAAGATATCCTGCCCGTGAAGACGCTCTAGATAAGCTCCCTTTGAGGAGGGTGTCCTCAATTTCAGCCCCACGAATGGAGGAGTGGCCTAGTGGTTAGAGCACCAGTCTTGCAATCCACAGGTGGTCAGTTCAAATCCCACTAATGCTCCTTGTGATCTTGGGCAAGTCACTTAACCCTCCATTGTCTCAGGTACAAACTTAGATTATGAGCCCTCCTGGGACAGAGAAATATCCAGTGTACCTGAATGTAACTCACCTTGAGCTACTACTGAAAAAAAGGTGTGAGCAAAATCTAAAT
This sequence comes from Microcaecilia unicolor, assembly GCF_901765095.1. Taxonomy (NCBI): domain Eukaryota; kingdom Metazoa; phylum Chordata; class Amphibia; order Gymnophiona; family Siphonopidae; genus Microcaecilia; species Microcaecilia unicolor. The sequence goes on along the minus strand of NC_044042.1, from coordinate 34,463,964 downwards.
AAGTACAGGAAACTCTCTCACATGATTAAAAATATATTTTTTTAAATGTAGCACAGAGAAGCAAATCTGGAACATGGTCAATAGAAGTGATGAAAAAAGATTGAGTCCCCACTTCTATAAACTGAGCTGACCCTGAATGTGGATCTAAGGCTGTAAGTCATTATGAGGGGCATTTTCATTTTGACGTCTAAATCCGATTTGAGATGTTTTGCTGAAAATGTCTATCAAGTGGCAAACGTAACGATGTTCGAAGCAGAAAAACGTCTTCTTGTTTCAAAAAATGGCCATTTGCTAGATGTGTTTGTGTTCTGTGCATCTATCCTTTTGGACCATTGTAAAAAAAAAAAAGGCCAAGGGGAAAATGCACAAAATCAAGCCATTGAGACGTAGGAGGAGCCAGCATTCTTAGACTGGCCACACAGACTTCCCAGCAGAACAGTGGGGAAACCTAGGGGGCACAGCAGTGGACTTCACATAAAATGTACCAAGTACACATCTCACCATTATCCCCTTATACGATGAGCCCTCCAAAACCTTGGTGTACCCCCTCCCCCACTACAAATAGCCCTTATGGCTGCAGGTGTCACCTATTCATGGGTACAGTAGGTTTTTGATGGGTTTTGGGTGGCTTACACTTTTCACCACAAGTGTAACAGAGTGGGATATGGGCCTGGGTTCCCTTGGGGCCTGGGTTCCTTTCCCTGCAGTGCACTGCATCAACCATTAGGCTATTCCAGGGATCTGCTTACTGCTCTAATAGGCCTGGCCACAACATCTGAAGCTGTCACACAGGCTGGTATGTCCTGTTTCTTTCACATCTTTGGGAAGTGGGAAGGGGTCCGTGACTCCTGGTCATTTAGAGCATCTTTCTGTGACTTAGTTGTGATTAAAACAGGTCTAGATCAAAATGTCTAACTTTTAGCCCTGGACATTTTTGCTTTGTATCATTATGGCAGAAAAACATTCAAGTTTTGGGAATGCCCAAATCCCACCCCCAACATGCCCTGACATGCCTCCTTGGGATTTGGATGCAGTGCAGACAAACTGCATTGATAAACAGCTTTAAAATGGGTTTCGAAAATAGCGATTTGGATATTTTGGCAAAAAAAAAATCCTTCTGCTGCTTTTGGTCAGGACTGTTGTATATGCTGAAAGCCCGCAGGACTCAGATGCAGAGAATGATGGCATAGCAGAACAGAGTAGCTTAGAAAGCACGGTTTTCACAGTGAGTGAAGAGTTTGTGAAAGGAGCTCACAGAGGGAGAGAGAAGCAGATGGAGGGTTGTCACTTGATTCCATGAAATAAGAAATAAGCTGAGTCAGTGTATTTATTCATTTGTTTGAATTTACTCTGTTGTATACGTGGGCTCATCCTTGTGCTTGTACCATTGTTTTCCCCTAAGAAAATCAACATCACATATCTGACTGGGTATTGGAATAACCCCAGAACTAGACTAGCCTGGTCCTTGTGACATGAAGTCAGGTGGCACCCTGGGTGGATCCATCCTAAGTTCCAGCTAAGTGGTAGCTGGTTCTCCTGCTTTTTGAATCCCAGTTGTATTAATGCCCTACCAATCAGTTATCCAGATTAGAGCACTTAAGTGAAACTTTGTCCTGCCCCTATATTCCACAACACATGTTCCCCAAAACTGACTTTCAAAAGGTGTCCATTAAGTAGAGTTTGGCCAGCTTTCTGCTAGGGAAGAAATAAAGCAGAATGTAAGCAATTGTGATAGTTTGAAATTCTGCTTTGGAAATGCTGGTGAAGACCTTGGGTACCTCTTATCATTGGCACCTGCCTAGCTGGTGATACCTCTTCCAGAAAACAGTGAGTGGCTCCCAAGTATTCAAATGGATGAGGTCAGCAGCTTCTATGAGCGAGGTTTGGATATAGTCCTTCCGAGACTTTACTTGTTCCTCCTGAAGGATTCCGCATTGGGGACCAATTGACCATTTGACAGTGTGTCCACTGAATGGAGTTTATATACCACATGACCAGATACCCACAGCGGTTTTGAGATTTTCAGCTGGCTTGCAATTATTATTGAGAAATAACTGAATCCAATTGATTTATACAATGTTTAAGTGATATTCCCAATGTTTTGGATGAAAGAATTATTCTTGGATGACTTTAATGAACTTTGGATGTCCTTGGTTATGGATAGATCATTGGAGATAGTTTTTTTTTTTTTTTCTTAAACTGATTTACAGCCCAATGCTTTGGGCAGTTATTAATGGACTCAAATGATGAGATCTTTTTGTTTAACATCAATAGTACTGGATTATGTGGTTTGAGTGGTTTGTGTGGATTGAATGAATGGTATGAGTGAGTTTATCATGATATTATGCACATGTTTTATACTCAATTAAAACATTTTCATATTGTATATGTAGGTGGTCTAGAGTGCATTTGTTACTAAGAGTTAAAATTTAATGCCAAGAAGTGCAGAGTGATGCACTTGAGGTGCAGAAATCCAAAAGAGATAAACTAGATAGGAGGGGAGAGATTGGTAAGCTCGGTTCAGGAGAATTACCTTGAGGTGATGGTGTCCGAGGATATGAAGGTGACAAAACAATGCAACAAAGCAATGGCCATGACCAGAAGGATGTTAGTCTGCATAGAGAGGAGTATAACCAGTAGAAGAACGGAGGTGTTGGTGCCCTTTTAAAAGTCATTGGTGAGGCCCCACTTAGAGTATTGTGTTCAGTTTTGGAGCTCATATCTTACTAAGGATTTACAAGATTTGAAGTACCGTATTTTTCGGACCATAAGACGCACCGGACCATAAGACGCACCTAGGTTTTAGAGGAGGGAAATAGGAAAAAAAAAATTTTCCTTTTTCCCTCCTCTAAAACCTAAGTGCTCCGGTGCGTCTTGTCCGAGTTCGGGATCGCCCTCCCCTACTTACGTGATGCGATGTTCCCTGGTGGTCTAGTGACGTCAGGGCAGGAAAGAGCCCCCTCTTTCCTGCCCAGCGCGCTGCTCTCCGTCCTCCTGACTGGTTCCTGACGGTCTCGGCGAGATTCAAAATGAGATTCAAAACGAGATTCTCGGCGGCCATTTTGAATCTCGCCGAGACCGTCAGGAACCAGTCAGGAGGACGGAGAGCAGCGCGCTGGGCAGGAAAGAGGGGGCTCTTTCCTGCCCCGACGTCACTAGACCACCAGGGAACATCACGTCACGTAAGTAGGGGAGGGCGATCCCGAACTCGCTACCTTCGGACTATAAGATGCACCTCCCATTTTCCTCCCAAATTTTTGGGGAAAAAAGTGCGTCTTATAGTCCGAAAAATACGGTAGTTCAAAGAAAAGCAAAGAAAACAGTACGGGATTTGCATTGCAAGATGTACAAGGAGGGACTTACTGACCTGAACATGTATACCCTGGAAGAAAGGAGAAACAGGGTTGATATGATACAGATGTTCAAATATTTGAAAAGTATTAATCCGCAAACAAACTTTTTCCAGAGATGGGAAGGCACTGGAACTAGAGGACATGAATTGAGGTTGAAAGGGGGCAGACTCAGGAATAATGTCAGGAAGTATTTTTTCACAGAGAGGTTGGTAGATACCTGGAATGCCCTCCCGTGGGAGATAGTGGAGATGAAAACAGTAACGAAATTCAAAAATGTGTCTTTAAGAGTCGCTTGAACTGTTGAGTATTGTTGCATAATTTTAGATGACCAGAAAGATTATCTAAAAGTGAGAGTCCAGCAACAGAGAAAGCACATGCTCTCATTTCAGCATAATGATATGTCAGAGGAAAAGGTAAACACCCAAATATAAAGACTTACAGTAATCAATTTTTGTCAGAACCAGGCTCTGCAAAATCGAAAATCTGATGGCTGGACCATCCCCTTCAACTTGCTCAATAATCAAAGCTGGAAAAAAGGCTGCAGGAATGACTTGATCTACTTGCTTTTGCATGATTAAATTTGCATCTAGTATAACACCAAGGCTTCACCCCACAATATACAAAAGGAAAAGGAAATATGACTTGCTATACTGCCTTTCTGTGGTTTTGCGACTACATTCAAAGTGGTTTACATAGTATATGTAGGTACTTATTTGTACCTGGGGCAAGGAGGCGTATCTGCGTGGGGCCACGGGAGCCTGGGCCCCCGTAGATTTGGCCCTGGGCCCCCTCCTGCCAACGACCCTCTCCACTCCCCCTCCTGCCACCATCCCGCCGTCGCCTATCTTTGCTGGTGGGGGACCCCAACCGAGGTCCTCTCTTCCATTGCAGCAAAGCTTCCTGTTCTGAGTCTGATGTTCTGCACGTACAACGTGCAGGATCTCAGACTCAGATTTTGAAACTGAAGGAAGGTTTGCTGCAACGGAAGAGAGGGCCTCGGCTGGCGGGGGTTGGGGTCCCCTGCCAGCAAAGATAGGCGGCGGGGGAGGGTTGGCAGTGGGAGGGGGTGGAAAGGGTCGTAGGCAGGAGGGGGTCAAAGTTGGCAGCGGGGGGGTCCGGCAGTGGTGCCGGGGGGGGCTAAAATGTGCCCCCTCACTCTGGCTCTGGCTCCCCCTCCCGCCAAAGTCCAGATACGCCCCTGCTGGGGCAATGGAAGAGGGTTAAGTGACTTGGCCAGAGTCACAAGGAGCTGCAGTGGGAATCAAAACCCAGTTCTCCAGGATCAAAGGCCACTGCACTAACCACTAGGCTACTCCTCATTTTGATATTTTTCTAAAATATGGAATAATTCTAAAAGAGTGTCCTATATATAGGCACCCAGAGGGCATCTGATTGGTGCATTTTCTATAAAGGAAAGTAGGACAGCATTGAATAATCAGGTCATATTCTGCCTGCAGCACTCAGTATCTTTAAGATCACTAACATGGGCTGAATGTAGGCCCAGTTGTTTTTGTCTCACTGTGTGTGGTAGTATAATCGGGAGTAAAGATCGGAGGAGACTTTATTGTTATGCTTTGTATGTGTTATTTTGTATACACTACGAGGAGCAATCCCAGATTTGTGGATATAAATGTGAATGAATGAATGAATACATAAATTACTCACTTTTCCAAATCCAAGCTCAAGTTATGTTACAGTTCAAGCAGTGTAGTTATTTCCCTGCCTTAGAGAGCTAAGTGGGGCCTGAAGCAATTGAGGGAGAAGTGACTTGCTCAATATCACAAGGCGCATCACTGGAAGAAGTGAGATTTGAATCCTGACCCTCCCTGGTTTTGCTCTTCTAAACACTGGACTGCTCTACCACAGTATCGTTTGTTTTTACAACTTTACTTTTAATTGGTCCTAGGCGCCTGCTATGATTCCAGTTTTCTGCAGGTCTAATTTGTCTACCAGAAGTGATTATACTCTGTGGTGACCCTACTCAAGAATGAATTCATGTGGTCCTACAACTTTCAGTTACTTTTCAGCAAAAAAAATTCACTGTGTTTTTAGTAGTTTATTTATTTATTAGGATTTACCACATTTTTGAAGGAATTCACTCAAGGTGATGATAGCAAGAATAAGTCAAACAAAAGCAATAGACAATTAAAGTAGTAAAAATATTCAAATAACAATACAAGGTATGGCATGGTATCCTACATTACAATGTCAACACAGTACACAAGAAAACATTTTAATAGCATAGGGTGTAAGCAAAGATGAAACGTAGATGGATACGAAAATAAGGGGACTAATTTATGACATATGAGGTCATAAAGCAAGGTGTTTGAAAATTAGCTAGGATAAGAGTGGATAAATATGTCCTGTATGTGCAGCCAGTGTCACGCCTTGAGTATGTGTGTGACTAGCAAATTAGTTACTTCTTCCATTAAAAGCCTGGTTGAAAAGCCAAGCTTTCACCTGCTTCCTGAAGTCTTGTGTTAGTTTGGTTTATTTCATACATTTGTTTCAATACAGCAGCCAGGCTGATATTCAGCAAAACATGCTTCGAAAGTGCCAAACCCCTCCGAGAAAAGTTGCATTGGCTCCCAATCAAAGAACAGATCATCTTCAAAATCTGTACCTTAGTCCACAAAATCATATACAGCGTAGTCCCAGAATACATAACAGACCTCATAGACTTACCAATAAGAAACAAAGTCAGTTTCTCCTGGTAATTTGGTTTTGTGGCATAATAAACAGCTGATGATAGGTAAACAGTTAATTGGCTGGCCTCTTTGGCAAAACTGTGGAATTTGGTTCTTGAGCCAACTGATCTCTGATGGTACTCTGAAGACGTTTGCCCAGTTACAGGCAGAATTTCAAATCCCTAACTCTCAACTTTTGCATTGGTATCAGTTACGTAGTGCTGTCAAAAAGTGGGCACTAAATGGGGTATCCCAGCAGACCATTCTTTCTGGTTTTATCAACATTCAGTTCCATGCAACATGTGTGGGAATTGGATTTAAATGATACATTGTCGGATGTCCAGTGGTGGCGTCTTTGGTCGACCAGCCCCCAGGCATCATTGTCGGCTGCAATAACTCAATCCCTCTTCTTCATGTATCACAGGGCCCTCTGGACACCTAGAAAGAGTAAACTGTCTGGACACAAATCAGCTATCTGCAAATGGAAGTCTTTAGACCTTTTTCTATCCAATATGGACTAATGTTAGGGTTAGAACTCAGCACTCTGTATCATATTGTGTGTTTTGTTCTGTTCTATTGCATTTTCTGTGGTGTATTGTTATGATTTAATAAACTTATTATAAAATTTAAAAAAAGAAAGAAAGAAACAAAGTCAGATCATCAATAACTTGCCTAAACCTACACTACTCAAATTGCAAAGGACTGAAATACAAAACAACTTATGCAGCCAGCTTCTCTTACATAAGCGCACAACTATGGAATTGGCTCCCAAAAGCTGTGAAAACAATCCACGACCACTTGAACTTCAGGAAATCACTAAAAACCAACCTCTTCAAAAAGGCCTACCCCAACAACCCTACATAACCCTCTTCACCTACCAACACAGCATGACTATGTTCGCACAGGACAACACGCAATCTTCATTCATTTCGACCCTCCACAGATGCACATCTCTTGCTCCTAAAAAGACATGAATGTAGACAGCGTGGAATGGTTGTTGCAACCGTTGGGCAGATTACATGAGCCATTTTGTGTTTTTTTTATTTTTTATTTATAGCCATTTAAATTTTTACAAGCGATAAAACAACTTGTTGGAAATACAGAGAAAGTAATATATAGGAATTATTTCAGTCAGGTAATTCTATTCTCTTCCTTAGACCACTAAATAGGGAGAGTGAAACAAGACAAGGAGATCAATTAAACAATAAACAGAAAAAAAACGTGGTATTAACCTGATTATCCCCAGATATTACTCATCTAATTCATTATTCCACATTGATCATCTGGTTGGCTTCTTCAAGGCCAATACGGTGTAAAGTCAAATCAATTCATTGAAAACATACTTATTGTCCAATATTAGTTAGAAATAATACATCTGATTACATTCTCTCTCTTTTAAAAACCAGAAGTTATTTAACAATACATATACTTAAGTCTCTAATTCAAATCCCACTGATTAAAGTAATCCCAGTTTTCACAGGCTTCACTCCTTTTAAAATAATAATTGAGGAAATATTTCTGAGGAAAACTTTAGGAGTCATACCCGGAACTCTGGGAAAAACAATAATCTCGATATTAATCATCTATAATAATATTCATTTTATTATTCAAAGTTTCTGGTCTATTATCATTTTCAAAATCATAACCACTTCTTGCTCGTGTAGAATTATTTGTTATATCAATTTTTCACTCTCAAAGGGTTCAGTTAAATTGTCCATGTAACTCTCTAATGAAATTATATCTGAAACAAAATTATTTAGTGCCACCGTTAGGTCCCGACGCACCTTCCAGATGGTATTCAATGTAACCTCCACGGGAGCCAAAAACTCCAAGCTGATTTCTCTTAGGTGTTTAGGAGTGGTTCCGCTGATTCGGGTTCTGCTGTAAACGTCCTCCGTTTCAGCATATGCCTCTAACTCACTCCTCCACTCCTTTGGACATGGTAGTTGAATAATTCGGGAGCGATGGAGTTGTTTTTTCCAGGTCCAAGAGCGTCGACACTCCTTTGCCGGTGCTAATCAAAGGACTCGCCAACCCTTTCATCTGAGGGCAGTTTGTCGCGCAGCGGTCCCGCACTTGCTGCTCAGGGGACAAAACGCTGGCCATCAGCGGCTGACCACCGGTTGCCCCCTTCCTCTCAGTTAAGGTAACTGCAATTGCAGAGAGGAAATTTACATAAAGAAGACGAAACTTCAGAGGGCAGCTGGGCCGTTGGGCATACGAACTTCAGGTTGCCATCTTACCACTCTCCCAGTTTGGGACACTCTTTGTCTGGTTTCTCCACAGAGGCCTGTCTGATATGGGTAACCCTTCAGCATAGCCCTCTGAGTCATTGAAACACAGAAACCCCTCCACCACTACAAGGTGGTGTCCCTTCAGAGGGGTTTTGGTTTTTATTTACCAATCAAAAAATGTTGAGAGACAAACCAAAATACAATAACATCAGAAAAACAAGGTTTGTAAAAAACACTGAAACTCAACTTACTCAGGGGTCTTGTATCATCCCTTTACTAATTAAGCAAATGGCACTTCAAAACTCTGTATATGGGACAATGGAATACATATTAGATACCCCCTATCTCACAGGGAGACCCAATAATATCATTGGTGCCTAAGACTTGGAAGAAAAAAGGTATCAGTGCAAAAACTCCCACCGGAGAAAAATAACTGATTCAAAAAAAACTTCCGTCTTATTTCACAAACAGGAATTCCCCCACCCCCACCCCACCCCAGTAAAAAGAGTTAAAGTATGAAGGGGCTCAAAAAGAATCTTTCATATACCCACCAAAACAATGGTCATTATTACAAAAAGCAAGCTTGCCAATAAAACGTTGCGGGTTATAAAGATGCTCAAGTCTGATCCCACCAATCAGCAGACTCTCTCAAATTAAAGGGACTACGCACATCTGAACTCATAAAATGCATTCCATTGCACATGCTTGTTAAGCCCTTTAGGCTCCACAGTCTCCAAACAAAAAATCCAATGCTGCTCCTTTCTCCAGAGCAATTTTTTATAATCCCCTCCCCTCTGACCCAATGTCAATTGGTCTATAATCATACATCGTATCTGCTCAAACTTATGTTTAATTATGGCAGCATTTATATCCAACAATATTCCAACTTGTATGGGTCCATTGTTGCTTACATTAGTAACAGGGACATTAACAGAACATAAGAGGTGTGGTCAGTATGAGGTACTGAAGAATTTTAAGGGTAGGAGGAGAGTTATGTGTGATTTGATGATTGAGTTGGGTTGTAGTGAAATTATTTGTGGTCCACCTGGGGGATTTTCCTGAAGAGAAATGCTTTGAGGTGTTGAGATATTGATCTATGCATCTTAGGAAACCCACCTTTTTTCTATCTCCTTTTCTATTACCGCCTAGCCGCTCGTTTCCTTTTCCCTCTTCTTCCTTTTTTTAGTTTGCGATTTGTAAATCGCTTTATGCCTATGTGTAGGCCCCAGCAGTATATCAAATGTGATAAATAAATGTTTTAGCATCTCAGCATCTTCTCTCTAGAATTCTCTCTCTCCTCGTCTATATTTAGAGAGCTCCTTCACCAAATTTAAAGCTTTGCTTAAGCCTGACTTTTTTCTGTGAAGTTCCAGACTGTCTTACAGAACTGATTGTGTCGGCCACTAATTTTCTTTTCCTCTTGGAATGGTCTGCATTTCCCAATTGAATGAGAGATGTCTTACCTCTTCCTGGTTCCAGGCATTCCCTAGCATTACTCCTTGGAATAAACTGTGATTGTTTCCTCCCCCTGTTCTCCCATTGTGTTACTGTTTTGTTCACATTTTGTGTTTTATTTTGTCCACCCAATTCCCTTATTATTTTATCAAGATACTGTCAACTGATTAGATTTTATTATATAGGCTGTGTATCATATAAAATGAACCTTGAACCTACGTAGATGGATAATATGAATTCAGTTGTATAGAGGTAACTACTTTTCTCACTATAACAGAGCATCCCTCCTTGGAAACACTTGTTTTTCATTTGAAGGTATCCTAACTAGTACAGTGAGAGGCTCTGAGATGGAAATCATGAACACCCAGAGTCAGATGTGTGGCCCATCTCTCAACCAGATTGCAAACGAATGTTTTTCATTTCATGCCAGTCACTGATGTCCCTCAGATGTTACCTGTCTCTTCCTAATTTAAATCCTTTCTCTCCACCCCTTTGTGGAGAATTACGATCCCCCCCCCCCCCCCCCCCCCCCCCCCACACACACACACACATTAATACAGCTGGGACCTAAACATCAAACCTTGAACTGCTGTTTAAGGCAGCCATGAATGGTTGGTCTTAAATCTGAAAGCAGATGAGGAAAGGGGGATGGGGAGGGTGCAGGAGACCCATTTTCTCCAGGTGAAGCCTGAAGAGCAATGTTTACAGATCCCCACCTCTCCCCCTTTTTAAATGCCCCCCCCCCCCCCCACACACACACACTCTGTTTGTAATTCAGCTCATAGTGCACAGCTAGTTTGAGCTTTGTCAAAGAGGTACAATGGGGCTGTGTTAGCGGGGAGGGGGGATCTCAATGCTATACAGCTGGGGGTTGGGGGAGGGAACAAGAGAGCAGATTTATGAAGGGAAGATGGTGCAGTGTTTCTGCTTTTGTACTACCAGCTGAAATAACATCTCAGAATCAACAGAGAGTTGTTTGTAAACATGCAGAGTTCTCAAATCCCTCGCAGCGATGATCGATGCTCCTGTGCGCAGAATTCAGGGCTCTGTCCCTCGGTCTTCGGCACTTGTCTTGCTAGCAGTTTTGTTCCAGATATATAGCAGCGCTGATTTCAAAGCTATCTATGATGTTTTAGTGTGTCATCCGTACACACTGGGACCTGTGCATAAATTAACTCCATAGTGACTGGTGCTCATCTGTATACACTGGGATGTGTGCATAAATGAACTCCATAGTGACTGATAATCACCCACAGATACTGAGATGTGTACATTTGAGAGAATGCCATACCGATGACTGACATTTCTGTGTACCTTTAACATATCAGAAAATACATCCAGATCATGTGACTGTGCACTGACAATCTTTGATTTGCACTTGCCACATAATGAGGTGTTCACCAGTGGGAAGGTAACTAAAACAGTGCTTAATGACATCACAGCATTCTCTGACCTCGCTATGACTTCCACTAGATCAATGCATAGTGGCTAAAAAAAAAAAGGAGAGAGAGAGAAATTAATTATAAGTTTAAATGAGGTCCCAGGACATTGTTCAGTAACTCAATCCAGAGTATATTTATACACACTTCCTGGGCTACCATTGACCCTGGGCCTTCCAGTGCAGAATGGACCTTTTCAGAAATCCTCTATTTTACCCTCTTGCGTACTATTTATTGTGTAGCTGTTGATTGGTTCTGGGTTAGATTTTAATGATCAGCAACAAAACATTATCTTAGCTACCCCTTGGGTTCAAGTGCAGATACTTACTGAATGTATACCCAAGCACTTGTACCGATGTTTGGATTTAACAACTCCTCATCCAAGAGTCCATCTTATGAGCTGGAAAAGAATCTGGCATCCCCAAAACAATGTCAAAACGAACGAAAAATTCCACACAATGCAAAATGACTCTGTTTCCAGAGTGTTGATCTCAGAGCTCTTTGAGGCTTTTTCCCTGGAAACAGAGTAATTTTGCATTGTGTGGAATTTTTCGTTCGTTTTGAAATTGTTATACGTCCGCACCACACGATCAGTTGTTTAGTGGATCCCCAAAACAATGAACAGCAGCATGAAAACTGTCTCCCATTAAGCATTTATGTAATTTCAAGTAATAATCTAACTAACATCAAACTATTCAAAATAGCCATCTCTCATGGGAAGAATTATGTGATATGATGTATACTCTATGACACACTTACCTGCTGAGAGAGTTTGTCATGGATCTACAGAATATAAGCATTCATTAGCTAATAAATAAATAATGGGTGCCATTTATTCATTCCATGGACAACATTAGTTTCTCACAGAGCGATTTTCGATGTGGTAAATAAAGGTCAAATGATTGTCTATTCTGAAGAAAAGCAATTCTGCTGCTCTTTCACTTACAAATTGCCAACCAGTTTCACATTTACTTTTCATTTCAACAGTTGTTAAAAAAGTTGTCTTTGATCAACTCATTGACTTCCTAGAAAAGACCCACTCGCTTTGCCCACAGCAATCTAGTTTTTGGCAAGGATGTAGCACAGAAACTTCTCTGCTTTCCATCATTAGCAAAATTAGAATGAAATTAAGATGTCTATAAGGGCTCTATTACAGTCCAACTTGACCTCAGTTGGGCCATTGATCTTGTAAATCATAATCTGCTGTTGAAACTGGAAGAACTGGTCAGGGGGGTACAGTCTTCAGCTGGATTGAATCATACCTGTCCGAGAGGTCATTCCAGGCTATGTGGGATTCCCAACTTTCCAAACCAAGATCCCTTTACCATGGCGTGCTTCAGGGTTCCATTTTGGCACCAATGCTATTTAATTTGTTTTTGTCCCTTCTTTTCACTCTTATTTGGAGCTTCATTGTTAGTACATTTTCCTACGCTGATGGTATTCAGATATTGTCTTCTGTTGACTTATCTCCAAACCTCATTTCTCTTAACTCCTGTCTCGACTCATTTGCAGTGTGGCTTGAGGAGCATGGATTCAAATTTAGTCCTGATAAATGCTTTGCTATTTGGTTTACAAGCCCAGCTAATAACCCCACTCTGGCACTACTATTTACTACAACCCTCTTACTGTCACTGACTCTTTCAAGATAGTAGGTGTTCACATAGATTCACATTTATCTTTTAATGAACAGAGCTCAGTCACCATCTGTACCTGCTCTGTGGTACTAAAGAAGATTACAGCGGTTAGGTTTCTGTTGGACATCAAAGATCCACCAAACACAGCAAAGATGACAAACAAATAGATATTAGACCAGCATTTTTCAGTCAGTGTGCCGTGACACATTGGTGTGTCATGGCTGATGCCCAGGTATGCCGCGGGAGTTGGGCCAGCTTAATTTGTGCCAGAATGGAGTAGGTTTTCTTGTCTCCAGCGGTTGGTGGCAGGGAGCAGTGATTCATACAGCCTACTCACACCAACCCTGTATCCATCTCTCTGACGTAACTTCTTGCTTCCATATAGGCGGGAAGTGTCAGATAGAAGGCTCTAGGGTTTTCATGAGCAGGCTGTGTGAATCACTGCTCATTGCCGCCAACCGCTAGAGACAAGAAAACTTTTTCAAGTGGGGGGTCAAGAGAGACAAGGGGTGATGCCTGGTTGCTGACTAGAGAGGGGACAGGAGGGAGAGATATAGGACTATTTTTGTGGAAGTGGTGGGAAGGTAAATGCTGGACTATTTGTGAGGGTGGGGGGAGGGAAAAAAGATAAATGCTGGACTATTTGTAAGGTAGGGAGGAAGAGAAGGTAATGCTAGACTCTGTGGGGGTAGGGGGAGAGAAGGTAAAATACTGAACTATGTGTGGGGGTGTGCCTTGACAGTTTTAGCGCCGTGTGAGTGTGCCATGAGACAAAAAAGGTTGAAAATCTCTGAGCTAGATGATGCTCAAAATGTCCATTTCAACATCATCTAGCTTCTATTTCTTTGTCACCTTCGTTGTGGTTGGCGTATCTTTGTGACTGCGAGGGTCCCTGTTCTTCTGCTGATATTGTGGACATCAAAGATCTTCACTGTCTCAAGAATATTTTGCTTTTAAATTGTCTGGGTTACTGTAATTCTCTTTTGACTAGTCTTACCCCTCAAACATCTACAAACAACACAGAATACGACTGTCAAGTTTCTATCAATAGCCAAGAAGTATGATCACATGACTCCTTTCCTAACTGAATAATAATGGCTCCTGATATCTTATAGAATTGAATTTTAAAATCATTTTACTTACACATTGTGCCATTCATATAGGTTCCGCATTTTACTTAACCTCGTTCATTATTTCATAAGCCTCTTCCCATCCTCTAAGGTCCTTTCAACACTCCTGCTGCAGTGAGGTTTGAGTTCACTCCTCAATAAGCCTTCTATTCTATTTTTTTTATTTTATTTTATCTTATTTTTTGTCACCCATAATCTGGAATAGGTTACTGCCAGACACTGGAATTGAATCCAGTTATGTCAAATTCAAGACCTTGTTATAGGCTTATTCATCAGGCTCTATCATTTTATCTTGACACTCATGAATGTTAGGTCTGGTTGTTTGATGTCTTCCACTCTATCTATCTAAAGGAGTTTTCTGACATTTGGGTTTGCTGCTATTGTTTTATACTGACTGTATTTATTTTCTTTTTCATTCAGTCTCTATAATATTTACTCTTTGCTCCCTATTTCCTTGCTGTATCAAGTATGCATTTATTATTGGGTATTATACACCTTTGTAACGTTTCTTAATGTAACATATAGTAACATAGTAGATGATGGCAGAAAAAGACCTGCATGGTCCATCCAGTCTGCCCAACAAGATAAATTCATATGTGTATACCTTACCTTGATTTGTACCTGTCTTTTTCAGGGCACAGACCGTATAAGTCTGCCCAGCAGGATTTCCCACCTCCCAACCACCAGTCCTGCCTCCCATCACCGGCTCTGGCACAGACCGTATAATTCTGCCCTCCACTATCCTAGCCTCCCAACCACCAACCTCTCTTCCCCCCCACCCAATTTCGGCTAAGCTTCTGAGGATCCATTCCTTCTGCACAGGATTCCTTTATGTATATCCCACGCATGTTTGAATTCCGTTACCGTTGTGTTTTGTGGGGTTAATTTTTTGGGGGGTTCCCTAATTTAGACTCTGTGTGTACCACTTTTTGATGTGGCCATGAAGGTGGTTAATCAAGTGAATAAACCTTAAACCATAACTTGTAGATACAAGAGATTACAACCATAAACATCAATGTTATAATTGCATTGGGTCTTCAAGTATGCATTTGGAAAACTTGCACAAAGCAGTGTTTTTAGCACTATAGGACAGTGGTACAACAGCATCAGGCTTCCAAGAGGGCAGGGGTGATCTTCATGGAAGAGCCATAGTTACACCTTGGACTTCTATGCTTATTTTTTATAGCCCGCATTTATCCAAGGCAGGTAAAAAAAAAACAACATACATAATCTAAAATACAGACAGTCACAAATGTAGCAAAGCAATTGAATCAATTAAGTATAGACAGTTCATGGCAGTTCACTGCTCTGACTTAGCAGGTGACACTTCAGCAACCATTTAAAAAAAATGCAACATTTTGTTGTGACCTCACTGTTAAGGGCAGTTTATTCCACTCTGAAGGATCATAAATAGAGAAGGTACCAGTTCTTGTAATGTTCAACCACAGGTGTCTTGGGTTCAGCACTGAAAGTACACGGCATGGAGAGGCTGGATTATTTTTTTTTTTACAGAAGTTCCACAGGTCTTGGAAGCTGTGGAAGTTATTACACAATTTAATAGAATGGGAAGAGGAGCATGGGTGTTGGGATTATCGCAGAATTTAATAAGCCATGGAGAGGAACCAGGATGTTGATTTTGTGGGAGGCAGGGTTGAAAATGGCAAGAACTGAGGTGGCCTAATATCGGAAGTAATAGAAGTCATCATTGTGTATTTTGGGCATGCTTGGGACAGATACAATATACAGTGGTGGGTAAGCTTTTGAGGGGTTGGTACAAGACTTGGGAGAAACAAATTTGATGTAGGGTTGCAATTTGTGCATGCATCTACCCAAAGTAGACAAATATCAGCTGGACACATTGGATAAGCTATTTAGTCTTTATCCAGTTTTGTTTAGTATGTTACATAGAGGGGCATTTTTGAAAGAAACGTGTAAGTTGGAATTTGGATGTCTTTGTAAAACGTCCAGATTCGGAGGCAGGGAGAAGATCATTTTCGAAAAAAGATGGACATTCATCTTTGTGTTCAAAAATACCATGGATGTCCTTGGATTTGGAAATGAGTTGGGTTACACTAATTCACATTTTTAGTGGCGCTGAATATACAGATTAGATTAATCCTTACCATGCAGCCTGAAAATTGGGCCTGATGAGTTTTTAGACAAAAGAATTGCCATACTGGATCCAGCCAAAAGTCCTTCTAGCCCAGTATCCTGCTTCTAACAGTGGCCAATCAAGGTCAAGTGTAACTGGCAGAACATCAAAAAGTAGCAAGATTCCATGCTACCTACCCCCAAGATGAGGAGTAGCTTTTTCCAGGTTCATGGTGTATGGACTTGATCTCCAGGAGTTTGTCTAACCCTTGTTTAAATACAGTTAGACTAACTACTTTTACCACATCTTCTGGCAATAGGTTCGACAGCTTAACTCTGCATTCAGCAAAAAAAAAAAAAAACACGTTTTCTCCAATTTGTTTTAAACGTACTTAGTAACTTCATATGATGTCTTTCCTAGTATTTGTACTTTTTGAAAGGGTAAACATTTAATTTGCAATTACTTCTCCAACGGCACTCAGGATTTTATAGACCTCTATCATCTCCAAGCTGAAGAGCTCTAACCTCTTTACTTTGTGTCAGGCGCACAGGAGCAGTGAGAGTGACAGACTGAGGGAGGAGAAGAGAAGACGCAGGAAGCTAAGGGGTTCGGGGCAGCGACTGCTTGAGCAAAGGGGGAGCAGGGGGCATAGGCGGCCCGAGTGGGGGGGCAGGGGCTGGGGAGGCAGCCCAAGTGGGAGGGGGCAGCAGCCCAAGTAGGGGTGGGGTGGGAGCTGCGGTAGCAGTGTCCTTGCCCCAGGCCTGGCTCTATCTCTTGATAATTTTGGTCACCCTTATTTCTACCTTTTCAAATTCTGCTCTATCTTTTTTGAGACATGGAGGGGCATAATTGAACGGGGGCGGCCATCTATAAGGGCAGCCATCTCTAATGACGTCCCTGTCAAGCGGCGTACCCGACCGTATTATCGAAACAAGATGGCCGGCCAACTTTCGTTTCGATAATAATGTCGGGGCCGGCCAAATCTCAACATTTGGGCCGTCCTTAGAGATCGCCGGCATTAGAGATGGCCGCCATTGGTTTTCACCGATAATGGAAACTAATGGCGGCCATCTCAAACCCGGCCAAATCCAAGCCATTTGGTCCTGGGAGGAGCCAGCATTTGTAGTGCACTGGTCCCCCTCACATGCCAGGACACCAACTGGGCACCCTAGGGGGCACTGCAGTTGACTTCACAAATTGCTCCCAGGTGCATAGCTCCCTTACTTTGGGTGCTGAGCCCCCCAAAACCCACTCCCCACAACTGTACAACACTACCATAGCCCTTAAAGGGTAACAGGGGGCACCTGGATGTGGGTACAGTGGGTTTCGGGTGGGTTTTGGAGGGCTCCCATTTACCACCACAAGTGTAACAGGTAGGGGAGGATGGGCCTGGGTCTGCCTGCCTGAAGTGCACTGCAGTACCCACTAAAAACTGCTCCAGGGACCTGCATAGTGCTGTAATGGAGCTGGGTATGACATTTGAGGCTGACATAGAGGCTGGCAAAAAAATGTGTTTTAATTTTTTTTTGGGGGTAGGAGGGGGTTGGTGACCACTGAGAGAGTAAGGGGAGGTGATCCCCGATTCCCTCCGGTAATCATCTGGTCAGTTTGGGCACCTTTTCGAGGCTTGGTCATGAACAAAAAGGGACCAAGTAAAGTCAGCTAAATGCTCGTCAGGGCCGGCCTTCTTTTTTCCATTATCGGCCAAGGCCGGCCATCTCTTAACCACGCCCCCGTCCCGCCTTCAGTACACTGCTGACATGCCCCCTTGAACTTTGGCTGACCCTGCAACGGAAAGCAGTTGAAGACGGCCAAAATTAGCTTTCGATTATACCGATTTGGCCGGCATTAGGAGAAGGCCGGCCATCTCCCGATTTGTGTTGGAAGATGGCCGCCCTTCTCCTTTGAAAATAAGCAGGATGGTGACCAAAATTGCACACATTAACTCAATGCTCAAAAAAAGTGCTGATATTCAGTGGAAGAACATCCTTAAGGGGAGAGGTGACCACTGAGGAATCTGCCCCATAACAGCCATGCAACTTGCCACAGAGTCTATGAAAAAACAGCATTGCAAATATTATTCCAGTCCGTAGAACTTACCTCTTGGGAAAAGAGAAAAAGCTAGACTGTTACAAATCCCTTCACAGAAATTTCATGCTCACAAAATACCTCACTGTGGTTACAAATATAAAATATGAATACAACCCAAATTGTTTGAAGACGGTGCCTCTTTCAGGGTGGACACTCTCTCTGTGTGCTTTTGGGATGTATTCTTTCATTAATACTTGGGGAACATGGGTCAATTTTAACAGGCAATGGAAAAGGTGCCAGTTCTCATTACCACTGAGCGTCCACTGATTTTAAAAAAAAAAACTCTGTGAAAACTAACAAATAATCTTTAAAAATTCCAAGCCATGTTGATACCAAAAATGAGGGACAACAGTAGCAGCAGGCCATTCATGTAGCTAGTGGAGATTCCCAAGCCCTGCCAGCCAAAACCTCGGTAGTCCACTGACACCCTTCAGAAAACCTCCATAAGAACTGAGCATATTCAGGGTGCTGACATCAGTGACTCAGAGGGTCACCACTGACTACCATGGTTTTCTGAAGGAAGTCAGCAGGCTGATAAGACTTCACCTGGTGAGGTTAGAGATCCCAGCCAGCTAAAGTATTTAGGTAGGGTATGATATTCAAGCTACAGTGGTAAGCAGCTAGCAAGTTGCTTCCTGTCATAAGCGGAACTAACCTTGGATACTCAATGCTGGGGCATGCGAGGCTCCCAGAATTAAATATCTGGGTAGGGCTGCCGACTTGGAAGGAAACTGGGCACCAGCCAATATTCAGACTGGTGCCCACTTAAGCAGGATAATCCGCCTGAGGCAGACAACTCGTGTGTACCATGGAAGAACACAAGATATGAGAAAGAGTGGGATGTTTGACCATGGAAACCAAAGACTGGAGAGATGAATTCTTCAAAAGCAAATGTTTCTTTAATAAAAAGACTCAACACAAACACTGTGTTTCGGTCGCTAGGCCTGCATCAGGAGTCTACAAAAAAAACCACATATATATATATATATATATATATATATAATGTGAAAAACAATGACAACAATATATGTATACAATGAAAAGAGGATAAAACTGAACAGAGATATTAATATTAAAAAAAAAAAATTACAATTTTTTTTGCCAGCCTCAAATGTCATACCCAGCTCCCCCCCTTGGTACGCCACTGGACCCAGGCCCATCCCCCCTACCTGTTACACTTGTGCTGGTAAATGTGAGCCCTTCAAAACCCACCCGAAACCCACTGTACCCACATGTAGGTGCCCCCCTTCACCCCTTAGGGCTATGGTAGTGGTGTACAGTTGTGGGTAGTGGGTTTTTTTGGGGGGATGGGGAGCTCAGCACCGAAGGTAAGGGAGCTATGCACCTGGGAGCAATTTCTGAAGTCTACTGCAGTGCCTCCTAGGGTGCCTGGTTGGTGTCCTGGCATGTGAGGGGGACCAGTGCACTACGAATGCTGGCTCCTCCCAAGACCAAATGCCTTGGATTTGGTCGTTTTTGAGATGGGCATCCTCAGTTTCCATTATCTCCGAAAACCAGGGATGACCATCTCTAAGGTTGACCTAAATGTTGAGATTTGGGCGTCCCCGACTGTATTATCAAAACGAAAGATGGACGCCCATCTTGTTTCGATAATAGTGGTTTCCCCGCCCCTTCGCCGGGACGTCCTTAGAGATGGTCGTCCCCGTTCGATTATGCCCCTCCATGTATCCAAATGATATGACCATTATTAATCACATACCAATTTGTTAGTAAATTTTCCATACAAAACATTTGGTGTTGGATTAAGATAGATGTTTTTTGCCTTTTTATATTCCCATTTTCTATATATGGATCCAAATGATATCTATAAGGCACACTTTTGTCATTATGGTGTTTTATCATTCGTTTTGTATGGACCAGATGATTTGCATAAAGTATATAATCTTACTGTACTTCTTATTATATCATTTTTATTCTTTTATTACCTTTGTTTTTTTAATATACGTGTATCATGATATTATGTATATGTGTATGTATATATATTGTCTCTTATATATTTTAATTATGTTTTTGGAAGTATATACATTCTTTATTCATGTACACAAATATTGCCATGAGAGATATCTATGTATATATATATATTGTCATTCCTAATATATGTATTTTTCAGATATTTGTCTTTCTTATTTTATGTTAAAATACATTTGTTAATTTTTTAATATCCCTGTTTAGTTTTATCCTCTTTGTCATTGTATATATATATTGTTGTCATTGTTTTTCACATCGTGTGTGTGTGTGTGTGTGTGTGTGTGTGTGGTTTTTTTGTAGACTCCTGATGCAGGCCTAGCGGCCGAAACACAGCGTTTGTGTCGAGTCTTTTTATCAAATAAACGTTTGCTTTTGAAGAATTCATCTCTCCAGTCTTTGGTTTCCGTGGTCAAACATCCCACTCTTTCTCATATCTTCTGCCCACTTAAGCAGCTGCTTTGCTGTCCTATCTTTATACAGTTACTTAGCCAGTTAACTGCCTACACTCCACCCATGGCTCACCCCAACCTAGCCGGTTAGGGGATGGCCAGTTAGCGGGCATATTCAGCAGCACTAACTGGTTATGTGCTGCTGAATATCCCCGATGAGCCCCACACAAGCAATTAAATAGCCAAGAGTATCTCCGGCCCATTCAGATTGCT
Organism: Microcaecilia unicolor; assembly: GCF_901765095.1. NCBI lineage: Eukaryota > Metazoa > Chordata > Amphibia > Gymnophiona > Siphonopidae > Microcaecilia > Microcaecilia unicolor. The sequence continues at coordinate 34,443,198 of NC_044042.1, read as the reverse complement.
TTGAATATCTCTACCCCTTAATTTTAAAGTTTTGGGGGAGTGGGGGAGGGGGAAGTGAGGGAGAGAAGAGGAAATGTGTGCTCACCCAACCTACCTGTTCACCCACTCAAAAATTGCCTTCTGGCTACACCACTGGTTGGCAATTGGAAACGTTGCCATCTCAGCTGTTTTTGTCCATTTTTGACTCTCTCCCTCCATTCTTTTCTTTCTGCAATCATTCTCCACATGAAACTCTTTTCTCCTGTGTTTCTGATGGTATACCTCATCGTTTCTACACTTTCCATGAACAAACAGAATGACTACAGCAGTTAATTCAGCAAGCGATCAGGGTCAGAAACCTCTCCTGAAGAGTTTTATCAGTTCCTGAAGAAGGTATTAGCATGTGGAAAGCAGATCTAACATTTTGTGAAAAGTAATTAATTTGGAGTGTGTGTAGTGATCTTCATGTACATTATTTCAGGAGTTTAGAGCCCTGGTGTTTCAAGCACACTGCTCCCGTGTAGCTTGATTGAACGGGCTATCAGAAGCACCATAAAAATGACAGATTTTTCCATTACCTTAAAACAAAAGAATTTTCTTAATCTTCTGCTACAGTATTTAATTTCTTATAGAACAACTGCAAACCCAAAAGCAATAGAAATCACGAACATTCAGGAGGGCTTACGATTTGAGTTTGTTCCTGAGGCAACAGAGGGTTAAGTAAGCTGCATTTATTTATTTTATTTATTTGTTGCATTTGTATCCCACATTTTCCCACCTATTTGCAGACTCAGTGTGGCTTACAATAATACATCCTGACAATCGCCAATCAAGAGTAGATAAAACAATTGGTTACATAAAGAGCAAGTGTAACCTAATGGATATAATCAATTCAATAAATCAGAAACAGACTGATTAAACAATTCGATAAATCAAAAAAACAGATAAGATTCCCTAGTAAGTAATGATGTGTTGGAGTTCTGTTATTGATTATTATGATGTCTTGTTAAAAAGGTAGGTCTTTAGTGATTTTCGAAAGTTGGTAAGGTTGTGAATATTTTTTACGTTAAGTGGTAGTGTATTCCACAGTTGTGTGCCAATGTAAGAAAAGCAGAATGCAGGATGCATGTACTAGTTTGTATTTTAAACCTTTTCTTCCTGGGAGGTAAATCAATAAGGTCTGACATGTATACCAGAGCATTTCCATGAATGATTTTATGGACCAATGTGCAAACTTTGAACATAGAACGTTCCTTAACTGGTAGCCATTAATCACTAACATGCACCTAATGCAGTAAGGGCCCTTTTTACTAAAGTAACGGTAGCGTTTTTAGCATGTGCTAAATGCTAGACACCCATATTTTCCTATGAGCATCTTTAGTATCTAGTGCTTGCTAATCATTAGCAAGACTCCCTATGCGCTAAAGTGCTCTGTGTTAATTTTATCACTGTATTTTGTGGAAGAGGGGTATGTGTCAGGGGCAGAGAATGGGCATGGAGCATTTCTCAGCTAGTGCACTGACATTACAGGCACGCTAACTGGTTAGCATATACAGTTCTCGAGAGCTCCCATGCATTTATTTATTTAAAAAATTTTATTCCACTTGATCTACCATCCTAAGCTGTTTACAATAAACCTACATAGGGGGTATTTACTAAGCCATGGTAGCATTTTTAACTCACAGTAGAAATCAGCTGGCGGTAAACTAACATAGTAACATAGTAGATGACGGCAGAAAAAGACCTGCATGGTCCATCCAGTCTGCCCAACAAGATAAACTCATATGTGTATACCTTACCTTGATTTGTACCTGCCTTTTTCAGGGCACAGACCGTACAAGTCTGCCCAGCAGTATTTCCCGCCTCCCAACCACCAGTCCCGCCTCCCATCACCGGCTCTGGCACAGACCGTATAAGTCTGCCCTCCACTATCCTCGCCTCCCAACCACCAACCTCTCTTCCCCCACCTGCTCCGCCACCCAATTTTGGCTAAGCTTCTGAGGATCCATTCCTACTGCACAGGACTCCTTTATGCATATCCCACGCATGTTTGAGTTCCGTTACTTTTTTCATCTCCACCACCTCCCGCGGGAGGGCATTCCAAGCATCCACCACCCTCTCCGTGAAAAAATACTTCCTGACATCTTTTTTGAGTCTGCCCCCCTTCAATCTCATTTCATGTCCTCTCGTTCTACCGCCTTCCCATCTCCGGAAAAGATTTTTTTGCAGATTAATACCTTTCAAGTATTTGAACGTCTGTATCATATCACCCCTGTTCCTCCTTTCCTCCAGGGTATACATGTTCAGGTCAGCAAGTCTTTGCTCATACGTCTTGAAACTATGAGACAATCATAGAAAGGGCATAGCCGGATGGCCAATTTTGGGTGGGCCTGAGACCAAGGTGGGTGGGCATGGAATTTGCCTCCCCCTGGTCCCCTTCTTTTCACCCCTCCCTTCCCAGAAACACCAAATATGAAATACTTGAGCTGGCGGAGATCCCCAAAGCCTGCCAACTGGAGATTTCCTCCTCCTCCTCCTCCTCCTCCTCCTCCTCCTCCTCGAGCACCCAGCACTCTTCCAAACGGCAGCCGGCAGCACTTACCTTAAACTGATGCTGCTGCTGGTAGGCTGGTCATGCTCAGTGCTTTTGCATGTGCAAAAACTGAGCATGTGCAGAAGGGCCGGTCTCAGCATCAGGTCAAGGCAAATGCTGCTGGCTGCACAAGGAGAGAAAATCTTCAGCTAGCAAGGTTTGGGAATCCCCACCAGCCACAAGTGTGTCACAATTTTGGGTGGGCCTGAGTCCAAAGTGTGTGGGCCCAGGCCCACCTGTGGTTACGCCACTGGCTCATAGGAGTCTCAGCTTTTACCACCAACTGATTTCTACTGTGAGCTAAAACCACTACCGAAGACCCCCATAGTACCATGTACTAAACCAATAAAACATATACATACCAAAACAATACAAAAAATAATAAATTGTTGGAACCAATATCGACACTGATTGACGTGTTAATCAATTAGGTTGCGCACATTGTTATGGAATATGCTTCGCTTTCCAAGCAGAAATCTTGGCACGATATATAGAATCCGGGGGATAATGTCACTTCCTCTCCTTTTCTTCCTACTTTGTCTTTCCTGAACACAATATAGCCCAGTATAACTATATCCCAGTCATGGTTCTCTGTGAATCATGTCTCTGTGATCAACACTAAATCCAAATCAGCCTCTTCCATCACAGCCTCAAGATCTTAAAACCTTATTTTCCATACTTCAGGCATTTACACCGGCTGCACATACTATAGCAGGATGTGTTTATCCACTCCTATCCTAGCTAAAATAATTTCAAGCACCATTCTGACTTCATGTGCAACTTTCTTCAAATTAGTCCCCTTGTTTTCTAACTCATGCTACTCCATCTTATCTATGTGTTCCATTTTTGCTTACACCCTATGCTGTCTATTAAAATGTTTTATTGTGTATTGTGTTGGCGTTGTAATGTAGTATACTATGACCATACAATGTATTGTTTATTTGAATATTTTTACTGCTGTCATTGTCTATTGCTTATGTTTGACTTATTCTTGCTGAACACCGTCTTGAGTGACTTCATTCAAAATGGTGGTTAATAAGTCCTAATTAATTAATTAAAATATTATATCAAACCCTCCTGCCTTTAACCCCATGTGACTGAATCTTATCTTCCCTATACCACCATAACATCTTTTGTACTTGTCCCCTACCGAACTTGGCGAATGCCTTTACGGCCACATTGAGCCTGCAAATAGGTGGGAAAATGGGGGATACAAATGTAACAAATAAATAAATAAATATACTGCTTTCCAGACGTTGCCTCTTTTTCCCATTTGTGTAGAGGTATTTAATTTTTCACTTTCCTGAGGGCTTTGATGATTCTAGTTTAAAGGCCTTGTCAGTAGGTTAGCCAGTCTGTTGCTGAAAGCACTTCATCTCTTCATTGGACACCATCTCAGCTCAGCAGCCCTTGGAAAAGCATCCCATGGTCCAGGAAGCCAAAATATTCTTGACAACACCATCTGCCCAGCCACATATTCATCTACAGCAAATTCTCATAAATCTAGGCAGACCTAAATTTATAAGCATGACATTTAAGCTCCTAAATTAAAATGAATTTTCAGCTGACAATAGGGCACAAATTTGGGAGCCTAGATTTAGGAGCTCAGCTCTTTCTTAATATTAGGCCCCATCTGCCTGATATTCAGCCATCAGTAGACAGCGATTTGACTGCCCGTTGCCAGGGTTCAACCCAGATATCAATGCCAGGCTGTTTCCAGCATCCGGTATTGAATATCCAGATTTTTCAATGGTAGCTAGTGCCAGTTATCCGCCAAGATGCAAGTTAACCAGTTGGTGACCATTCCCGGCCTGTTAACTTGCGCTGAATATCAGTCGGAATGTTTGTAGATGGCGACGGAGCAGCTGAGACACTAAATTACATCAGATCTGAGACACAAAACAGTATGAGGTCTAGTACATGAACAAGGTCTCCAAACGTATGATGCCTTAAGAAGATTAAGAAAAGATGAAGGTGGAGATAGGGGAAAGAATTAGATTTTCATGTCCAGTGTCTCCCTGTGGGGTTCTTTTACTAAGCTGCGGTAGTGGTGGGGGCTGCTTTACCCATGCGCCAGGGCCCTTTTTACTGCAGCCAGTAAAATGCCCCCCCCCAAAAAGGCCACGTGGTAAGATAACTCTTACCGCATGACCATGCGGCGGGGAGCACTTACTGCCACCCATTGAGGTGGGCTCCTGTGGTAACTCCACAGTAACCAGGCAGCATGCAGCGATGCCCGATTACTGCCAGGTTACCGTCACGCTAAATAAAAAATTTCTGGAGCACGCTTGACCCATTGGGCTGGCAGTAGTTCAGTTTTAGCATGCGGTAAAATTGTCCCTTACACAATTCTCAGGAAATTTAAATCCTTGCATAAAAGATAAGTACATAAGTAATGCCACACTGGGAAAAGACCAAGGGTCTGTCTTATGATGAAAAAAACAGTATGGGCTGTTAATCCTAAACATGTAATCTAATACTCCAGAGAACTGAAAAACAGCCAAACACAATCCAAAGGGTTGTGTGGAATGAATGTAAAGAAATGAGGAAAGTGGGAAATACCCTCAGAAACCAAGGCTTCTGCCAAGGTCTAATCAACAAGACACTATTATCTATGAAAGACTTCTTACCTGTGATCAAGTATTTATTAAGCTAAGTTGATGCATGCCATGCTGTAGCTTGAACAATTTTTGTTACTCAGTTATCTTTAATATTTGTGCTCTATTATGGACAATTTTGCATGATGCTCCTATATGGGCATTTTTGAATGAGTGGAGTAGGGAATATTTACCCCATGAAAGAAACTTGATCTCGGGCACAAAGTCTTTCATAGATAATAGTGTCTTGTTGATTAGACCTTGGCAGAAGCCTTGGTTTATGAGGGTATTTCCCACTTTCCTCATTTCTTTGCATTCATTCCACACAACCCTTTGGATTGTGTTTGGCTGTTTTTCAGTTCTCTGTAGTAAAAGACCAAGGGTCCATCGAGCCCAGCATCCTGTCCACGACAGCAGCCAATCCAGGCCAAGGGCACCTGGCGAGCTTCCCAAACGTACAAACATTCTATACATGTTATTCCTGGAATTGTGGATTTTTCCCAAGTCCATTTAGTAGTGGTTTATGGACTTGTCCTTTAGGAAACCGTCTAACCGCTTTTTAAACTCTGTCAAGCTAACCGCCTTCACCACGTTCTCCAGCAACGAATTCCAGAGTTTAATTATGCATTGGGTGAAGAAAAATTTTCTCCGATTTGTTTTAAATTTACTACACTGTAGTTTCACTGTAGACCTGTTCTCAATAATCTCTCTATATAAAACGCACCTCCAACGTTCTAATGAAGCCTCTGTTAGCCAACATTCTAAGTGAAGGGGGTGAGATCCCATTGTGTCTGCCCCGCCCACACGTCAAACGTGATGACGTCGAGGGCGGAGCAATGACACTCAACCAATCGCATCGCTCGGCAGCGAAGCGTCAGGGAAGGAGGCGGCGCTCTCGACGTCTAGCCTTCCCTTCGCTGTGTTCCGCCTTCTTCTGACGTCAAGGATGACGTCAAAAGAAGGCGGAACACAGCGAAGGGACGGCTACACGTCGGGAGCGCCGCCTACTTCCCTGACGCTTCGCTGCCGGAACCGCCACGGAGGTACATTTTAAAAGAAGAAAAACAAAAAAAACGGATATGAAGGGGGGGGGGGCCATGGATGCGAAGGGGGGGGAACATGGATGCGAAGGGGGGGGCCATGGATGCGAAGAGGGGGGGAACATGGATGCGAAGGGGGGGGCATGGATGCGAGGGGGGGCATGGAAGGGAGAGAGGGGACTTGCTGGAAAAGGATGAATGGAGGCGGCAGGGGACACAGGAGCATGGATGGCCATGGATTGGGAGGGCAGGGCTCAGGGAGAGAGGGAAATTGCTGGAAAAGGATGAATGGAGGGGGCAGGGGACAGAGGAGCATGGATGGCCATGGATTGGAAGGGCAGGGCTCAGGGAGAGAGGGGAATTGCTGCAAAGGGATGAATGGAGGGGGCAGGGGACAGAGGAGCATGGATGGCCATGGATTGGGAGGGCAGGACTCAGGGACACAGGGAAATTGCTGGATAGGGATGAATACAGGGCACAGATGGGCATGGATGGATATGGATTGCAGGACAGGCCTCAGGCAGAGAGGGGAAATGCTGGATAGGGAAAAAAGGAGGAGCCAGGTGACAGAGGACCATGGATGGGCATGGATTGGAAGGGCAGGACTCAGGGAGAGGGGAATTGCTGGATAGGGATGAATGGAGGGGACAGATGGCCATGGATGGATATGGATTGCAGGGCAGGCCTCAGGCACAGAGGGGAAATGCTGGATAGGGATGAATGGAGGGGGCAGGTTACAGAGTAACATGGATGGCCATGGATTGGGAGGGCACGGGTCACACTCTCTCTCTCATATACAATGTCTTTCTGACTCTCTCTCGCCCACACACACACACTCTCACTCACACTGTCTCTCACATACACACTTGCACACACTCTCATTCTCACACACACACTCTCTCACAAACACACTGACACCCAGACTCACTCTCTCACACAATCACACTTTCACTCTGACTCTCAAACAGTCACTCTCACATACACTCTCCCAAACATACACACTCCGAGGAAAACCTTGCTAGCGCCCGTTTCATTTGTGTCAGAAACGGGCCTTTTTTACTAGTTTGTATATAAAACTAACCTGCTGGCTTTTGGGTTTTTTTTTTGCCCAAGTCTGATCCCCATTTGGTTTTCCCTATAGAAACAATTTTTTTCAAGACTTTGGCGTCCTTTTACTAAGGTGTGCTAATGGATTTAGCACACACTAATGATTAGTGCATGCTACTTGCCAACAAGCTCATAGGAATAAACCCTCAAATTCTATAAAAATTGCATGCAAAAATTTGGGTGTGTGTGCCCAATTTCGTGCTCACAATTTAATTATATAATGAGCCAATTAGTGCTAATTGGCTTTTTAACAAGCAATTATTGGCACTAAGAAGAGTTAATTAGAACATATGCGTGTAAATTTAGTCATGGGATCTACGGCTAAATTTTTTGCATGGCTCATAAAAGGGGGCATAGAAATGGGAGAGTCATGGGCATTTCAGGGTGGATCGGGGGGTATGGTTTTGAGTTACACATATAATTATGGAATATGGGGACTCTGCACGTAAATTTCATCGTGGGCATTTGCACCACATTTTCATTGGTGCAAACAGTGATGCCTAAATTTATACATGACCCCTTGACGTAAGCGCTATTCTATAAACTGCACCTAACTTTAAGCAAGGTTAATAAAATAGTTCTTTTGTCAGCACCCATTCATTTGATGCCATATATAGAATCTAGCCCAAAATGAACTTCTTGGGATTTAGCATGCGTAAAATCCATTAACGCACCGTAGTAAAAGGAACCCTTTATCTTACAACTTGAACTTCATCTGTTCTAAACTTACGTTGCCAAATCTGTTCTCCCAAGCCTGTGTTTATGCTAAACGGATGTTTCAAAGCATCTGATGAAACTACAGCTGTTCTGGTCACACCTGAATTTCCCATAGCCAAACATGGGATCATGTAGCACATACTAACCTGAGTTGTAATTGGAGCCCATGCTTAGCTGTTGCCATCTGGACACTTGAACACTGATTTTGATGGCTCTCATGACCCTTTCAGTATCTTATATGTTTGTGGGTGTTCCAGTGCTATTTAACCTTGTTTGAAGGATTAAATCATGGATGCCAGGTGCTTTGTGATGGAGGCAATTCTGATTGCTTTGGAATGTGATACAGTCCCATCTGCCCTAGCCATCCGTTCACTTTTGATACTGGATGAGGGGCTGAGATGAGGGCCATGTTTCTTCCCTTTGTCATGCTCATGGAGTTGTTGAACAGATAATTATGCACGAGGGAACATCACCCACTCGGCCCTGCACAACGTTATGGTAGTGACAGTAATGATAATAATAATGTAATTTGCCTGACTGATTTGAAATGTGCCATAATTACTGCTTGATTACAATATTCTCAGTCCTTACTGCAAACCTCACATTCATTTATAACTCCCTGAAGAATTGTGGGCTTCTGATATTTTTCTTCACACTTAACTCACCCGACCTCCAGGATTTACTGGCTTTTGTCATTTTTTTTCTGTTTATCTCTAAGTTCTCTGTTGTTTGGATCTTATACTTACTACTACTTAACATTTCTAGAGCGCTACTAGGGTTACGCAGCGCTGTACAGTTTAAAAAAGAAGGACAGTCCCAGCTCGAAGGAGCTTACAATCTAAAGGACGAAATGTCAAGTTGGGGCAGTCAAGATTTCCTGAATAGAGGTGTAGTGGTTAGGTGCCGAAGGCGACATTGAAGAGGTGGGCTTTGAGCAAGGATTTGAAGATGGGCAGGGAGGGGGCCTGGCGTATGGGCTCAGGGAGTTTATTCCAAGCATGGGGTGAGGCGAGGCAGAAAGGGCGGAGCCTGGAGTTGGCTCCTATTTGCCTTCCTACATACCTTCTGGACTATTTGTCACAGTTTTTCAGCTCCTCCCACCGATGTGTACATATGCATGCACACCTGTGGCAACGCCAGTAATTGGGAAGCAAAACCAGTGATGGGCAGACTTCTACGGTCTACACCCTGATCATGACTGAATAGATATGGATGGGCTGGAGTGTAAATTTTAAGGGACTTCAACGTTAGCTTCAGAACTTTTAGTACAAGAGCAGTGCTAGGCAGACTTCTACAGTCTGTGCCCTGAGAATGGCCAGGACAAATCAAACTCAGGTATAAAGTATCACATACCATGTAAAATGAGTTTGTCTTGTTCGGCAGACTGGATGGACCATACAGGTCTTTATCTGCCTTCATTTACTATTTTACTATATGTTACTAACAGGGGCATAATCGAACGGGGCCGGCCATGTATAAGGGCAGCTATCTCTAATGATGGCCCCGTTAAGTGGCGTACCCAACTGTATTATCAAAACAAGATGGCCGGCCATCTTTCGTTTCGATAATACGGTTGGGGCCGGCCAAATCTCAACATTTGGCCTGCTCTTAGAGATCGCCAGTGTTAGAGATGGTCGCCATTAGAGATGGCCGCCATTGGTTTTCGCCAATAATGGAAACTAATGGCGGCCATCTCAAACCCGGCCAAATTCAAGCCAGTTGGTCGTGGGAGGAGCCAACATTTGTAGTGCACTGGTCCCCCTCACATGCCAGGACACCAGCCGGGCACCCTAGGGGGCACTGCAGTGGACTTCGCAAAATGATCCCAGGTGCATAGCTCCCTTACCTTGTGTGCTGAGCGCCCCAACCCCCCAAAAACCCACACCCCACAACTGTACAACACTATCATAGCCCTTAGGGATGAAGGGGGCACCTAGATGTGGGTACAGTGGGATTCAGGTGGGTTTTGGAGGGCTCACATTTACCACCACAAGTGTAACAGGTGGGGGGGCCTGGGTCCGCCTGCCTGAAGTGCACTGCAGTACCCACTAAAAACTGCTCCAGGGACCTGCATACTTCTGTGATGGAACTGGGACTGACATTTGAGGGTGGCATAGTGGCTGACAAAAAAATGTTTTTTAATTTTTTTTTGGGTGGGAGGGGGTTGGTGACCACTGGGTGAGTATGGGGAGGTCATCCCCGATTCCCTCCGGTGGTCATCTGGTCACTTTGGACACATTTTTGAGACTTGGCCATGAACAAAAAGGGACCAAGTAAAGCTGGCCAAATGCTCGTCAGGACCGGCCTTCTTTTTTCCATTATCAGCCAAGGTCGGCCATCTCTTAACCACGCCCCCGTCCTGCCTTCGGTACACTGCCGACACGCCCCCTTGAACTTTGGCCGGTCCTGCGATGGAAAGCAGTTGAAGCTGGCCAAAATCGGCTTTCAATTATACCGATTTGGCCGGCTTTAGGAGAAGGCCGGCCATCTACCGATTTGTGTCAGAAGATGGCCGCCCTTCTCCTTCGAAAATAAGCAGGTATGTTACCTGAACTGCAGAAGCTGAACATGCTGCTTCCGCTATGAGTGTGATCATTATTTTAGAAACAAGCCCATGTGTATATAGCAGCATTGACACCTGTATATCACATACATGTGTAAATACCAATTTCAGAAAGCCATTATTTGCACGTGACGAACCACGCCATGCAGAGATTTCAAAGAGGTGTGCTTTGAACATGGTTTGTGTGGGACTAAAATCTGCACACGTATTTCTCATTTTACACACGTATGGTGAAAAATTTCCACATCAGGGTTTACACCACCTCAGAGGCACGCTGAGTTTTTTTAAAACTGCTCATTTTGGCCAGGTCTTTCTATGAGTGATTCTCCTTAATCCCATTCAGTTTATTTGTGCCTCTAAAATGAAGCCAATTTAAAATTGCAGTCTCACCACATAACTGATGCCAGTCACATGTTTAGGTTTGAAAATGAGGCAGCTACACTTGACAGTAGCCTGAGGCGGCACTCTTCATGCAATGGCATCTTGCTCCTTTACACACACACATACCCCCCACCAGCTGTAGTCTGGCTTCTTCCCCTCCCCCCCCCCCCCCCCCCCCCCCACTCCCTTTCTCAGCCATCTTCCCCGAGTCTACCTTCTTTTTTCCGTTTTCCAAAAGGTGGCGGCAGCAGTGATTCCCATATGCTGCCCTGCCACCGGCAGCAGCTAAGTCTCTATACTGCGGCCTGTCTCTGAGGAAACAGGAAGTTTCGTCAGAGAAGTGGGCCGCAGTAAAGAGAAGAAGCCAGTGATGGCAGCAGGGCAGCATATGGGAATCGCTGCAGAGAATGACTTTTGGAAAACCAAAAAAGAAGGTACACTCCGGGAAGAGGGTTGAGGAAGGAAGGGGGAGAGACCAGACCATGGTGGGAGGGGAGGCAGTTTGAAAGAGAGTGAGTGTGAAGGGAGAAATGTTGCTATCTCACCCTTGCCTCAGGTGGCAGATTGCCTTGGGCCGCACCTGGTAATGTGACACACGAGGAAATTGTGAAATTGCCACTAAATGCTGACACCTCCATGTGGAAGCTGCTGTATTTGTGCCATTCATTTTTTTTAAACATATATAGTTGTAACGTGTTTTCTGTGTCACATGCCGGTAAATGCACATACTCTGGCAGGTATTTCAGAAAAGGCTCTGTGTCTAAAATACCTGCTGGTTATCATGTTTGACTGCATTCACTATCAAGTTGGTGCAAGGATGGTCTAGGGGGTGGAGTTAGGGTGGAGCCAGGAGTTAACTAAGCACCATCAACATTGAGTGGCAGAACTGTCAAGTCTCCTACTTTTGTGGGTCATCTGAACTCCCAATGAGTAGTGTAGATCAAGTAGAAGTGAAACAATTTTTCACGCTTTCAAAAAGTACAAAGACAGGGAAAACTCTATGAAATTGCAAGGAAATACTTTTAAAACAAATAGGAGTCCCAAAAAACAACAGGGCAAACGATCTGCAAAATCCAATATGGAAAAAGAAGCCAGCAGATCAATATAACATCAGAAAGATTTTATTGAAGATACCGCATGTAAACAAATTTGTTTACATGCGGTATCTTCAATAAAATCTTTCTGATGTTATATTGATCTGCTGGCTTCTTTTTCCAAAACAAATAGGAGGAAATATTTTTTTCACTCAAAGAATAGTTAAGCTCTGGAACTCGTTGCCAGAGGATGTGGTAACAGCAGTTAGCGTATCTGGATTTTAAAAAGGTTTGGACAAGTTCCTGGAGGTAAAAAGTCCATAGTCTGCTATTGAGACAGACATGGAGAAGCTACTGGTTGCCCTGGGATTGGTAGCATGGAATGTTGCTACTAATTGGGTTTCTGTCAGGTCCTTGTGACCTGGATTGGCCACTATTGAAAGCAAGATACTGGAATTGATGGGCCATTGGTCTGGCCCAGTATGGCTATTCTTATGTTCTTTTGAAACCGAATAAGCATTGTGGCCTCTGTATTTCATTAGCAGCACTCACACCTATAAGTTTGCAAGACATACATGTATAAGTGCTGACACTTTACCCCTGTACAGTGAAAATACCAACTTACACATTAAGTTGCTGAATTTCCTCTGTTGATTTTTCCCATGTTCATCTTTGTAAAAAGCAGATCTCACTAAAGGTATTTTTATGTATTTATTTGTTTGTTTGTTTGTTTGTTGCATTTGTATCTCACATTTTCCCACCTATTTGCAGGCTCAATGTGGCTTACATAGTACCGTCAAGGCATTTGCCCAGTCGGTTGTATAGTGATCGAATGAGGTAATTTGTGGAGGGTCGAAGGGGATGAAGATAGTGTGTTGTCCAGTACGATCATTAGGCATGCTGTGTTTCTGGATGAGGAGGTTTACGTAGGGTCGTTGAGGTAGGCCTTTTTGAAAAGGTTGGTTTTTAGTGATTTCCTGAAGTTCAGGTGGTAATGGATTATTTTCATAGCTTTTGGGAGGCCATTCCATAGTTGTGCGCTTATGTATGAGAAGCCGGATGCGTAAGTTGTTTTGTATTTCAGTCCTTTGCAATTTGGGTAGAGTAGGTTTAGGTATGATCTTGACGACCCGACTCTGTTTCTTATTGGTAGATCTATAAGGTCTATCATGTATCCTGGGATTACGCCATATATAATTTTGTGGACTAAAGTGCAGATTTTGAAGATGATCCGTTCTTTGATAGGGAGCCAATGCAGCTTTTCTCGAAGGGGTTTGGCACTTTCGAAGCACGTTTTGCTGAATATCAACCTGGCTGCTGTATTTTGGGCGGTCTGGAGTTTTGTTTGTGAGTTGTTCTTTGCATCCCGCGTAGATTCCATTGCAATAATCTGCATGACTTAGGACCATTGATTGTATTAGGTTTCGAAAGGTTTCCCTTGGGAAGAAAGGTTTTAATCGTTTGAGCTTCCACATTGAATTTTTGGACATTTTATGTTCATGGACTCGATATGCTGCCTTTCTGTGGTTCAACCAAAGTGGTTTGCATATTATATTCAGGTACTTTCTCTGGCCCTAGCAGGCTCACAATCTAAGGGGGCCTTTTACTAAGCCACATAAGCATCTGCGTGTGCCCAACACGTGCTTAAATGGAATTACCGCCCGGCTACTGTGTGGCTTTTGCTGTAATTTTATTTTTGGCTTGCGTCCAATACGCACATCCAAAAAAAGATTTTTATTTTTGGACGCGCATAATGGTCGCGCACCAAGTGGCATTTGAGGCGTGTAGATCATTACCGCCTGGTTACCGTGTGAGACTTTACAGCTAGGTCAATAGCTAGCGGTAAGGTCTCAGACCCAAAATGGACCTGCGCCAATTTTCATTTTGCCTCACGTCCATTTTCAGCAAAAGATTTTTAAAGGCATTTTTTTGCAGGTGCGCTGAAAAATGATTCTGCATGTGCCCAAAACACATGTCTGCACTACATTGAAGCTAGAGGCTTAGAAGACTAAAGAGGAAGAAAAACTCTCCATGTTTAGGATAAAATGATAAATACTTGTTAACAGATTCCTTTAGAGGTTGGGGTTTTTTTTTTAATTGTGTTTGTGTTTTGTTTTCTTTTGAATCATTCAGCTGCCTTCCCACATTTCCTTTAGTAACAGCATATTGTCTGGTGTACTTTACACATGTTTTTTGCATTTATCCCCGATCTAGTCCTCTCTGTTGACCAGTTTCTACTCTCCAGATTACAGGGCACGTCAGGAACTCCTTCCGACTCTTCCTTATGTTCTGGATCTGCTCTGTTAAAGTACAGAGTAACTAATGGCACAGAGCACCCGAACAGCAGGGCCTCAAGCACAAAATGGCAGGCTGAAATATAGAAGGAGCACTGAAAATTAGAGAGACACTATAAACCAAAACTGCATAGGTACATCATGATTTGAAAGCTGCTTCCCTACTATCCTGCACTGTAAATTCACCAAAGGGGTCATTTAGTAACTGTTAACACACACTAATAACATTAGCACGTAGGGTCCCAGGAATAAAACAGGCACTAATGCCATTAGCCTGTGCTATTAGTAAATGACCCCTAAAGGGAAGATCGATTTCTTTATATTGATATCCCACTTGTTAAAATAAAAGCTGCTTTCAAAGAGTCCTGTTTGCATCTCTACTGCAGAGGAGTGTGGTAGCCGTGTTAGTCCACTCTTAAGGTTATCAATAGAAATCAAACAAAATAAAACATGGAAAAGAAAATAAGATGATACCTTTTTTATTGGACATAACTTAATACATTTCTTGATTAGCTTTCGAAGGTTGCCCTTCTTCCTCAGATCGGAAATAAGCAAATGTGCTAGCTGACAGTGTATATAAGTGAAAACATTCATACTTCCTACCCACCCCCCTCCTCCCACCCTGTCAGACTGTCATAGTAATGTTTGAATGTTTTCACTTATAAACACTGTCAGCTAGCACATTTGCTCATTTCCGATCTGACGAAGAAGGGCAACCTTCGAAAGCTAATCAAGAAATGTATTAAGTTATGTCCAATAAAAAAGGTATCATCTTATTTTCTTTTCCATGTTTTATTTTGTTTGATTTCTATTGATAACCATCTCTACTGCAAAATCGTTTTAGTAGCAAATCCCAATAGATGTGCCTGGCGGTGACCAACAAGTCAGATTTTATATCTACCATAGAGAATGAGTTATTTTACATACACACACCCCATGGTGATTCCTCTTCCATTCTGTGCATGTCCTGTTGTACCACCCTCCCCTTTTCTTTTTCTGTATGAAATGTTGTGTTGTGTTGTCCTGTATTGTGTTGTGTTGTTTGCTAAACCATGTTAATGTACATTATCAGGTATTTAATGCCAGTGTGACTTTGAATTCAAAGGAAAAAATCAGGTACAGTATGTGGCAAACAAATAAGCTATGTTGAATGTAAATGTATGCAAAATAGCTCATTAATATATAAAAGTGTTAATATGGGTTCTGTGAAGGAGTAGCCTAGTGGTTAGAGCACCAGTCTTGACATCCAGAGGTGGCCGGTTCAAATCCCACTGCTGCTCCTTGTGATCTTGGGCAAGTCACTTAACCCTCCATTGCCTCAGGTACAAACTTAGATTGTGAGCCCTCCTGGGACAGAGAAATATCCAGTGTACCTGAATGTAACTCACCTTGAGCTACTACTGAAAAAGGTGTGAGCAAAAACCAAATAAATAAATTAAATTAATGGCTTGAATTCATTCTGTAACCATGCGTTGGCAGTTTGAATTCATGCTCTAGCCACATGTTGGACCTTGAAAGTTAATTGTATACTACATCTCCAGATGTGTAGTTATCTTCCCGGGAGCATCGACCCCCCCCCCCCCCCCCCCATAACTTGGAAGCCATTGTGTAGGAGAGCAACAAAAAGGCCAGCATCATGAAAAGAAAACAGCCCCTTCCTCCCAGCCTCCCAGCACCCTATCATGACACAAATGCTACAAGCCTTGATGGGCGAGTGGCTCCCCACCAGAAATGAAGGGTCTCCCTTACAGGTGGGCCTCAAACCACCTGATGACACAAAGTTATTCAAAGTAGTTAAATCGCGGGAGGATTGTGAAAAATTACAAGAGGACCTCACGAGACTGGGAGACTGGGCGTCTAAATGGCAGATGACGTTTAATGTGAGCAAGTGCAAAGTGATGCATGTGGGAAAGAGGAACCTGAGTTATAGTTACGTCATGCAAGGTTCCACGTTAGGAGTCACCAACCAAGAAAGGGATCTAGGTGTCATCGTTGATGATACATTGAAACCTTCTGCTCAGTGTGCTGTGGCGACTAAGAAAGCAAATAGAATGTTAGGTATTATTAGGAAAGGAATGGAAAACAAAAATGAAGACATTATAATGCCTTTGTATCGCTCCATGGTGCGACCGCACCTCGAATATTGTGTTCAATTCTGGTCGCCGCATCTCAAAAAAGATATAGTAGAATTAGAAAAGGTGCAGAGAAGGGCGACGTAAATGATAAAGGGGATGGGACAACTTCCCTATGAGGAAATGCTAAAGCAGCTGGGGCTCTTCAGCTTGGAGAAAAGGCGGCTGAGGGGAGATATGATAGAGGTCTATAAAATAATGAGTGAAATGATCACGCTTTCCAAAAATACTAGGACTAGGGAGCATGCGATGAAGCTACAAAGTAGTAAATTTTAAAATGATTCAGAGAAACGTTTTCTTCACTCAACGTGTAATTCAACTCTGGAATTTGTTGCCAGAAAATGTGATAAATGCAGTTAGCTTAGCAGAGTTTTAAAATGGTTTGGACGGCTTCCTAAAGGAAAAGTCCATAGACCATTATTAAATTGGACTTGGGGAAAATATTTCTGGGATAAGCAGCATAAAATGTCTTGTAGTTTTTCGGGGATTTTGCCAGGTTTTTGTGACCTGAATTGGCCACTGTTGGAAACAGGATGCTGAGCTTGATGGACCTTTGGTCTGTCCCAGTATGGCAACACTTATGTACTTATGAACCCCTGGTAGGCTAGCAACCTAAAAAGCATACCCTGTCCCCAGCCCAACCTCAGGGCAAACTGTGATAGGACATGAAGGCTCACTCTATTCCCCCCATAATTGCATTGCCCCTGTCCCCCTTCCTCCCCTATCCTGACCCATCTGAAAAGAGTTGGGACAGGAGCAATCCTCACTCATTCCGGGCCCAGAACCACTATTTTGAAAAATGGCATTGTCTGACCTGGCTACAATAACAGTATTTTATCACACTTTAGTAAATAAGCCCCATATGGGGTGAACAAGCAGACTGGGTGTAAGATGGGCAACCTTTCTTGAGCGCTCCATCGTCCTAATAGTCCTATAACAGATATGGAATCAGATAGGTCACCAGGAATGGTTGTGGACACAAAAAGACAGGTTATGTCATATGAAGGAAATCCCGCAAGGTCTGGTGCATTGAATAGAAAGGTTCCAAAGCACATTAATACTGAAGGAGGTTAAATGCCAAATGTCATCTGGGCCAGAAACTGTGGTCACCTTCCACTATGGAGGGATAAAAAAAAAACTGAGTAGCATAATTCTGTATTCAAAGACATTTAAAAAGTGAGGGGGCAACACCAGCTGGTACACTCCAAGGTGGTCCCACATATATTTCATCTGTGCTATGTAGTAATCTACTGCAGTTATTGGGTTATGCTTAGCCTGTAGCAATACTTCTGATGTGAAGCTTCAGCTTAATTGAAATGCAACTGATGTCTATCTCCTGTGAACAAAGAATAATAGATGGAAATTCCTTGATATTAGGACTGTAAATGCATCCATCGGCTTTACTGATATCATTATACTGTAGGAATGAACATCAGTCATCCTTACTCCCACGGTTCTGCACATCCATTGCACACTCTGTGATAGTATGTTCTCACTGCATTTTGGATTTAGCTCACACCTTTTCCAGTAGCAGATGAAGGTGAGTTACACTCATGTACCCTGGTATTTCCTTGTTCTTAGTGAGCTTGCAATCTAATTATGTGCCTGAGGTAATGGAGGGTTAAATGACTTGTGGTGATGAAAAGAAGCCGATCACAATGAGCAATGTTCCCTTTAAATCTTTATTCTTGTGAGGTTCTGAAAGTATACCAAACAAGTCCGACACTGGCCATGTTTTGCCCGCGCAAGAGCTAGTTAATACTAATTAATACTAATAACAATTAAAACCGCAAATTACATCACATTCATGTCTTTACTAATAATTTGCGGTTTCATTTGTTATTAGTATTGCCTAGCCACTGATGCAGCCTATGCATGGGTGAAACACGGCTAGCGTCCGGCTTGTGTGCTTTACTTTCAGACCTCACAAGAATAAAGATTTAAAGGGAACATTTCTCATTGTGATCTGCTTCTTTTTGTTGTTGCTTTGGTTTCTGCAGATTGCCTGAGGTGATAGTTCCTTGGGTTAAATGACTTTGGCCAAGATCACAAGGAACTGTGGTGGGATTTGAACCAGGCAGTGGTGGATGTGAAGCCCAGTGTTCCAACCACTAAATCTACTCCTCCTGGGACCCCTATATACAGTATATATATGCATAAGTAATGCCACACTGGGAAAAGACCAAGGGTCCATCGAGCCCAGCATCCTGTCCACGACAGCGGCCAATCCAGGCCAAGGGCACCTGGCAAGTTTCCCAAACGTACAAACATTCTATACATGTTATTCCCGGAATTGTGGATTTTTCCCAAGTCCATTTAGTAGCGGTTTATGGACTTGTCATTTAGGAAACCGTCTAACCCCTTTTTAAATTCTGCCAAACTAACCGCCTTCACCACGTTCTCCAGCAACGAATTCCAGAGTTTAATTACGTGTTGGGTGAAGAAAACTTTTCTCCGATTTGTTTTAAATTTACTACACTGTAGTTTCATCGCATGCCCCCTAGTACTAGTATTTTTGGAAAGCGTGAACAGACGCTTCACATCCACCTGCTCCACTCCACTCATTATTTTATAAACCTCTATCATGTCTCCCCTCAGCCGTCTCTTCTCCAAGCTGAAAAGCCCTAGCCGCCTTAGTCTTTCTTCATAGGGAAGTCGTCCCATCCCCGATATCATTTTAATCGCCCTTCGCTGCACCTTTTCCAATTCCACTATATCTTTCTTGAGATGTGGCAACCAGAATTGAACACAATACTCAAGGTGCGGTCGCACCATGGAGCGATTTAACGGCATTATAACATCCTCACACCTGTTTTCCATACCTTTCCTAATAATACCCAACATTCTATTCACTTTCCGAGCCGCAGCAGCACGCTGAGCAGAAGGTTTCAGTGTATTATCAACGATGACACCCAGATCCCTTTCTTGGTCCGTAACTCCTAACGTGGAACCTTGCATGACGTAGCTATAATTCGGGTTCTTTTTTCCCACATGCATCACCTTGCACTTGCTCACATTAAGCGTCATCTGCCATTTAGCCGCCCAGTCTCCCAGTCTCGTAAGGTCCTTCTGTAATTTTTCACAATCCTGTCACGAGTTAACAATTTTGAATAACTTTGTGTCATCAGGTGGTGTCATCTGCAAATGTAATTACCTCGCTAATTACTCCCATCTCTAAATCATTTATAAATATATTAAAAAGCAGCGGTCATAGCACAGACCCCTGAGGAACCCCACTAACTACCCTTCTCCATTGTGAATACTGCCCATTTAACCCCACTCTCTGTTTCCTATCCTTCAACCAGTTTTTAATCCACAATAGGACTTTTCCTCCTATCCCATGACCTTCCAATTTCCTCTGTAGCCTTTCATGAGGTACCTTGTCAAACTTTTTGAAAATCCAGATACACAATATCAACCAGCTCCCCTTTGTCCACATGTTTGTTTACTCCTTCAAAGAATTGGTCTTTTGTCAGCTCCCAACATCCTGACCTCGTTTGCTAAAGGAGCTGATACTATTCAGAAGCTCTAATGTTGCTAGAATTACAGTTTTAGGATGTTTAAATGTTTAGTGTGTGTACGATAAATCTTAGAGCATGTGACTGATTTCCATCTCTGGAGATTTTTTTTTTAATAGAGGCGTGATTTAGATATTAGATAAGCAGGGAAGTCAGCATTTAAATCTCACTTCTCCCACTGATGCTCTTTCTTTCCTTCGCAAAGTAACTTCATCCTCCATTGCCTCAGGTACAATTTAGGTTGTAAACCCTCTTAGGCAGAGAAATAACTCATTCACCTGAATGAAACTCGCTTTGGGTTTACAAAAGGTGAGTAATAAATCTGGAAACTAAATTCAAATCCCTTTATGATACATGTGGAGAGGAAAATAAAGTCTGTACTGCTTTCTTCCAGTATACTATGGCCTTTATTTTAGATTGGTTGTGAAGATCAGAATTGAGATATCCAGGCTAGGATGGGTCCAATATTCAGCCATCAGGTGGTGAGCTTTGTGCTTACTGCTGATGGTGTTATTCCTAGATATTCAAAGCCAGGACCTATGTGGGCTTCAGTTTTGAGTATACAGTCATTTCGAAGTCAGCTAACACGTGGAGGGGCATTTTCAAAACGGACATCCAAATTGCGATTTGGACGTCCTTGCAAAACGGCAAAATCTAGGGGCGGTGAAACCCGTATTTTCGAAACAAGATGGACATCCATCTTTCGTTTCGAAAATACTGTCAGGGAAGTCCAAATCCTTAAATTGGAGGAGTAGCCTAGTGGTTAGTGCAGTGGACATTGATCCTGGGGAACTGAGTTCAATTCCCACTGCAGCTCCTTATGACTCTGGGCAAGTCACTTAACCCTCCATTGCCCCTGGTACAAAATAAGTACCTGAATATATGTAAACTGCTTTGAATGTAGTTGCAAAAACCTCAGAAAGGCGGTATATCAAGTTCCCTTTCCCCCTTAAATTTTGCAGTCCCTAGACATGGTCGTTTCTGATTTTCGAAACTAAAGACGTCCATGTCAGAAATGACCAAATGCAAGCCATTTGGTCATGGGAGGAGCCAGCATTTGTAGTGCACTGGTCCCCCTGACATGTCAGGACACCAACTGGGCACCCTAGGGGGCACTGCAGTGGACTTCATAAATTGCTCCCAGGTACATAGCTCCCTTACCTTGTGTGCTGAACCCCCAAAACGCACTACCCACAACTGTACACCACTACCATAGCCCTTACGGGTGAAGGGGACACCTACATATGGGTACAGTGGGTTTGTGGTGGGTTTTGGAGAGCTCGCTGTTCCCTCCACAAATGTAACAGGTAGGGGGAGTATGTGCCTGGGTCCGCCTGTCTGAAGTGCACTGCAGTACCCACTAAAACTGCTCCAGGGACCTGCATACTGCTGTCACGGACCTGAGTATGACATCTGAGGCTGGCATAGAGGCTGGCACGACATATTTTGAAAGATGTTTTTTGAGGGTGTGAGGGGGTTAGTGACCACTGGTGGAATAACGGGAGGTCATCCCCGATTCTCTCCTGTGGTCATCTGGTCATTTTGGGCACCTTTTTGTGCCTTAGTCATAAGAAAAACAGGTCCGTGTGAAAACGTCCAAGTGTTCGTCAGGGACATCCTTGTTTTTTTTTATTATAGTTCAAGGATATCCTAGTGTTAGGCATGCCCAAGTCACGCCTCCGATACGCCCCCTTAAATTTTGGCCGTCCTTGCGACAGAGTGCAGTTGGGGACGTCCTAAATCGGGTTTCGATTATACTGATTTGGATGTTCCTGGGAGAAGTACGTCCATCTTTCGATTTATGTCGAAAGATGGACGTCCTTCTCTTTCAAAAATGAGCCCAATAGCCACTTAAGTCGATAATCATCATTTAAGAGGCCATGGGTTACTGCATAAAAACAAAAGACTGACTTTTATGCAGTAAACCTGGCTGCTTAAGGGCTGAATATCAGCACTTAAGTGGCCAAGTGCTGACTCCGACCCTGAAGTGCCTCCAACATAGCCAGCTTTGAGTTCGGCGTTAACTGCGATATTCAGTGGCACTTAGCCAGTTCAATTGCCCCAACCAAGCAATTGAACTGGTCAGCAGCCTGCTAATTCACTTTGTGCTCAACTACCCTTTTATTTTACAAAGGCTCTGTCAGAGACACTTTTATAAAATAGGTACAAAGATGTACAATAGTGCACATGTATTTGCCAGTGGGAATAGTCAGTTTACAAATTTACACAGGCACAAGAAGAGCAGTATGAAAGCAGCAGCTTCCAGGTCTACTAACCCATGTTGCAAACTCATGCATACAAGTGACAGCAGGCAGAAATCAACCATGAATTATCCCTTAATCTCGTGTGTCAAGCCCTAACCAAAGCAAGCACTTTTATAAATTTGTGCATATCTCTGAGCTGATGTAAAACTTAATGGAAAAAGTTTTTACATTTTTTTCTTTATTATTACAACTTAAAGTAGTTGCATTGTACCCCAGCATGCATGATTTTGGCCATGCTTAGACAAGGTGTTACAATGGGTATCCTTATATCAGGGGGCACATTATTGTCTATTGCAGTAGCGTAGCCAGACCTGTTATTTTGGGTGGGCCCACAGTTAAGTTGCGTGGGCCTTCCTAAATTATCCTGTACCTTACTCCCTTTCCTCCACTCCCAAATCTGGCATTTGCTCCCCCTCCCCCTCGCCATACCTTAGCTCCTTCACGGGCGGCAGCAGCAATAACCATCCACTATCTGTGCCAACTCTGCAGGAGGAGTGGCCTAGTGGTTAGGGTGGTGGACTTTGGTCCTGGGGAGCTGAGGAACTGAGTTCAATTCTCACTTCAGGCCCAGGCAGCTCCTTGTGACTCTGGGCAAGTCACTTAACCCTCCATTGCCCCATGTAAGCCGCATTGAGCCTGCCCTGAGTGGGAAAGCGCGGAGTACAAATGTAACAAAAAAAAATTTTTGAGAGACTGAGATCATACTTCTCATACCCTGGCTTAGAAGGGAGGTTCATTACTGTAATGGTATGTGCAAAAATAATCCATTTGGAGAAACTGACCACAAAACACCACCATAGAGCCTGGACTTAGCTATGTTCAACTTGAATGAAGAGGTGGAAATGATGTGAGCAACTGGTTGTAGAGACAAGATATGCAGTTTTTTCACGGTGGCTTTCAAAAATTTGTCTGTTAGCAGAAACGTGTGGCGAATGGTGGTGACTATATAAAAAAGTAATTACATGTAATAAAAGATCAAGTTTGAAGCATTAATTTTTGTTTTTTATTATAATATCTTCATGTAAACAAAAGTTATGGAGGTGGAGGCATTACTTTTCATTTAACCCTCTTACGTTATGGATTTAGCGCATTGTTACAGGGTTTCTAGACAGTTCTAGTGTCACCCTCATTACATCTCTGGCCTTGTAATTTCTGCTGCTGTTCTAAAGAAACTGTAATTTTTCTGGCCTCATCCCCAAGATTAAATGGGGATGAGGCCAGAACAACTCAGCCTCTCCCTTATAGCAGTGATTATCAAACCTTCAGGTCATGCTGTCCCCTTTTTCATCTTCATATTGAGGCTATATATTGACCAATGCACAATTTTAAACAGATACATTATCATTTTCTAAGTTAGGTGGATTTTCAGTGGAGCTTTGCGTTGTGAATGCCGAAAATTCTGGAATAACTTTCAATGGATAACCTGACCTTTTAAGTTTTTTCCTGATATTTCTGTGTTGACTTGAACACAAGTTACATTTGTGAAGTGCAACAAGGGTTTACATAGTAACATAGTAACATAGTAGATGACGGCAGAAAAAGACCTGCACGGTCCATCCAGTCTGCCCAACAAGATAAACTCATATGTGCTACTTCTTGTGTATACATAGTAACATATATAGTAACATAGTAGATGACGGCAGAAAAAGACCTGCACAGTCCATCCAGTCTGCCCAACAAGATAAACTCACATGTGCTACCTTTTGTGTATACCTTACCTTGATTTGTATCTGCCATTTTCAGGGCACAGACCGTAGAAGTCTTGCCCAGCACTATCCCCGCCTCCCAAACACCAGCCCCGCCTCCCAATCTCGGCTAAGCTTCTGAGGATCAATTCCTTCTGAACAGGATTCCTTTATGTTTATCCCACGCATGCTTGAATTCCGCTACCTTTTTCATCTCCACCACCTCCTGCGGGAGGGCATTCCAAGCATCCACCACTCTTCTCCGTGAAAAAATACTTCCTGACATTTTTCTTGAGTCTGCCCCCCTTCAATCTCATATCATGTCCTCTCGTTCTACCGCCTTCCCATCTACGGAAAAGGTTCGTTTGCGGATTAATACCTTTCAAATATTTGAACGTCTGTATCATATCACCCCTGTTTCTCCTTTCCTCCAGGGTATACATGTTCAGGTCAGCAAGTGTCTCCTCATACGTCTTGTAACGCAAATCCCATACCATTCTCGTAGCTTTTCTTTGCACCGCTTCAATTCTTTTTACATCCTTAGCAAGGTACGGCCTCCAAAACTGAACACAATACTCCAGGTGGGGCCTCACCAACGACTTATACAGGGGCATCAACACCTCCTTTCTTCTGCTGGTCACACCTCTCTCTATACAGCCTAGCAGCCTTCTCGCTACAGCCACCGCCTTGTCACACTGTTTCGTCGCCTTCAGATCCTCGGATACTATCACCCCAAGATCCCTCTCCCTGTTTGTACCTATCAGACTCTCCCCGCCTAACACATACGTCTCCCGTGGATTTCTACTCCCTAAGTGCATCACTTTGCATTTCTTCGCATTGAATTTTAATTGCCAAACCTTTGACCATTCTTCTAGCTTCTGCAGGTCCTTTTTCATGTTTTCCACTCCCTCCCTGGTGTCCACTCTGTTGCAAATCTTAGTATCGTCCGCAAACAGGCAAACTTTACCTTCTAACCCTTCGGCAATGTCACTCGCAAATATATTGAACAGAATCAGCCCCAGCACCGATCCCTGAGGCACTCCACTACTCATAGCCCTGCCTCCAGCCCACCTCAAATTTCATTCCAATTACATGTGAACTTTGCACCAGTTTTCAAAGATTCTATATATGGCACCCAGATTTGGGCACACTTCTGAGATGCCCATGCTACTTAATTGGCACCAATTAGGATTTACATGTGCATCTAACTGCACGCTATTCTATAATGCTGGGCACCTAAATCCCATAGTGCACAACCCAAAAGGGGTGTGGCCATGGGAGGGACATGGGTGGGTCAGGGGCATTCCAAAAAGTTGCATGCAGTGTTACAGAACAATGGGTCTCTGTCCCCAACTTGAGTGCCAGGATTTACATCAGGCTTCATCAGGCATAAGTCTGGTGCCCAGAGATGGATGCAGGAATCGGAGCTAGGTGCTATTCTACAACGGGCACACACTCTTTACAGAATAGCACTGAGCTCCAATCTTCTCCAGCCCCCATTTTTCAGTACTATTTATAGAATTTCCCCCAATATGTGCAGTTGCACTTTGAAATTTGAAATTTGATGTATGCATACCCACTGCAACACCTCCTTTGACACGGTTCTGCATAGGTGACTGATAAACTAAAAGTTCTTGGGTGGGCCCTAAGGTGACTGGCTGGGTTAGAAACTGGTTAAGTGGAAGGAAACAGAGGATAGTGGTAAATGGAGTTCACTCTGAGGAAAAAGATGTTGCCAGTGGCATGTCACAAGGGTCGGCCTGGCTCTTTTTAACATATTTGTGAATGATATTGCAGAAGCTTCCTAAAAGAAAAGTCCATAAGCCATTATTAAAATGACTTGGGAAACTCTACTGCTTATTCCTGGGATAAGCAGCATAAAATGTATTGTACTGTTTTGAGATCTTGCCAGGTACTTGTGACCTGGATTGGCCACTGTTTGAAACAGGATACTGGACTTGATGGACCTTCAGTCTGTCCCAGTATGGCAACACTTATGTACTTATGGGTTTCAGGGAAGGTTTACTTCTTTTGCAGATGATACCAAAATCTGTAATAGGGTAGACACCCCTAATGGTGTGGATAGCATGAGTATGGATCCAGCAAAGCTTGAAGAATGGTCCAAAAATTAAAAGGTAGGGTCATGCACTTGGGCTAAAGAAACTTAAGGGAACAGTTCCATATAGGGAGATGAAATTCTTCTTCGTATGAAATAAAAGCAGAATTTGGAGATGATTGTATCTGATGATCTTAAGGTGGCCAAACAGATAGAAAAGGTGATAGCCAAAGCCAGAAGGATGCTTATGTAGATAAGGAGAGAAATGGCCAGTAGGAAAAAGGTGATAGTGCCTCTGTATAAGCCTCTAGTGAGACCTCATTTAGAGTACTGTGTTCAATTCTGGAGACCGCACCTTCAAAAGGATATAAACAGGATGGAGTTGGTCCAGAATGCGGCTACTAAAATGGTCAGTGGTTTCCGTCATAAATCATATGGAGACAGACTTATAGACCTTAATATATATAATATGGAAGAAAGACAAGAGAGAGAATATATGATAGATACATTTACATATGTCTGCATCATAAATGTATAGGAGGCTCGTCTCTTTCAACTGAAATGATACTCTGGAATGAGAGGGCATAAGATGAAGTTGAGATAGACCCTGGAAAGGGTGGTGGATGCATGAAATGACCTCCTGGTGGAAGTGGTATAGACAAGGTCTGTGTCTGAATTCAAGAATGTGTGAAGCAAGCATGTAGGATCTCTTAAGGGGAAGAAGAGATAGCAGATGGTATGGATGGGCAGACTAGATAGGCCATATGGCCTTTATTTGCTGTCATTTTCTATGTTTCTAACTTAAGGGTAATGTCTCCAAATGGGTTAGTTTTGCACATAATACGACAGTACTGAACCTCATTCCTAAGACAGTGGATGAGGAGCATATTCTCAGTCTCTCAAATGTACTTGCATCATGCTAAAGAGAGCTTCTTTCTGGAGTTCATAATGTGTAACATATACAGACAACCTATCAAGATGTGCTTGGAAGTTATTTTTAATCAAGCTTGAAGCTCCCAATACAATGAGAAATATTTCTATAGCTTTCTGTGCAACAGAAATGTTTTTGCTAATTGCAGGTTGCATAAATGTTTTTGAATATCAACCCGAATTCTTTTAGAACAATCCCCTCTCTGTTCTAAAAAAGTTGTTTGTTTGTTTGTTTTTTTAATTTCAGAACAACTATGACAAACCAAACAGCCCGTGCTCCTTTTTCTTTCCCTTGCCATCTGTATCAATTCATCCTAGAGGACCTCCAGTTTGAGAACCAATACCATATATCAAAGTGCTTGTTCGCAGCTTTATGCTATTTTGTGATATTCTATAATAGCAATAGACATCTACTGTGCTAGTCTACTTTATTGTTTTAATATTGATCACCCTAAACCAGATTAACGTAGGACAAATGCTCCAAGCTCATACTGATACACTGCAGTATGATAAATCTAGAAATAAGACCATGGATCATGTTTCCTATTGTGCTGGAAAGGTGGTTTAAATAGTATTCCTAGGGTTTTAGAAGGGAATTTGCCCTAGGGTAGTGGTTAAGAGGTTCCCCTTCAAAGGCTACAGCCAATAATCATTCCTGCAGTGTATGGGAACAGGTTCCTGGTATGGGACCAGCAAAAGCTGAGAGACCTTAGTCTAAGGCAGGGATCCCCAAAGTTGGTTCTTGAGGGCCATAATCCTTTCAGGTTTTCAGGGTTTCTACAATGAATATGGCAGTGATTCCCAAACCTGGTCCTGGAGGCACCCCAGCCTGTCAGGTTTTCAGGATATCCACAATGAATATTCACGAGAGAGATTTGCGTGCACTGCCTCCACTGCATGTGGATATCCTGAAAACCTGACTGGCTGAGGCGCCTCCAGGACCAGGTTTGGAAACCGCTGGCATGTGAATAAAATCTATTTGCAAACAATGGAGGCAGTGGCCCCCAAGGACCAGGTTTTGGGACCCCTGGCCTAAGGCATTCACTCGCTGTTCTCACTCCATTCCAAAGAATAATCCACAGTCCAGGTTTTATACCAAACCAAAAAGATTTACCTGGCAAAATAATCAAACAGCCAGAACAGGAAAAATACAAGGAACTGAAAAATCTGTAATCTTCTCTGGCAAAAAACATACTCAAGCCTCTGGAGCAGTGGCGTTCCTAGGGGCGCTGACACCTGGGGCGGATCGCCGATGCGCCCCGCCCCCCCGGGTGCAGTGCCCCCCCCATGCAGCGCGACCCCCACCCCGGCGAAAGAACCCCCTCTCCCCCGGGTGCACGCCGCTGGGGGGTGCTGCGCGCCGGTCAGCATCGTTCGTTTCCATGCTCCCTCTGCCCCGGAACAGGTTACTTCCTGTTCCGGGGCAGAGGGAGCATGGAAACAAACGACGCTGACCGGCGCGCAGCACCCCCCTGGAGACGTGCACCCAGGGCGGACCGCCCCCCCCCCCCCCCCCCCCCCCCCCCCCCCTTGGTACGCCACTGCTCTGGAGGACTCACTATAATAAGACTTGAACCTCCCAATGCATCTGCTGAGGATTTTTCTCCTTCATCATGAGGAAAAATGAGAAAACCCTTCTCTCTTCTCAATTGCAAACTAACCCTTCTGTACAAGAAGACACTGTCCTCAGACCTGGCGCTTTTCAATGTAAACCGGGGACTGACACCTTGTGACACAGCTCTACTAATAAGTTCTGTTGGACTCTCTTCTCCAAATAGATGGAAAGACTCCCTTTCTCCAGTCTGGAAGGAAAGATTTCACCCTTTTGAGAAAGAAAGAACAACACAGGCCTCCTATAATGTCTCAGGGATCATTGATCCCTTTCTTACGCTACTGACTTTTTATCTTCCTTAATTCCCACTCTTGAACCTTTTTAGCTCTCGAAAGTTCCTTGTATTAACATACTCTAGTGGAGCCCTGGGTTCCCCATACTAGGTTGATTCAAAGGCCAATGCATTTGACACACCATAGTGTTTTACCGTCACAGTACAAAAGGTGGTATAGAGGGGCATAATCGAAAGCCACCGGCGATGTATTTTGGCGGCGGCGCAACAGCTGGCCGGACCCGTATTATCAAAAAAGATGGCCGGCCATCTTTTTTTTTCGATAATACGGTTTAGCCCTGCCAAATGCCAGAGTTCGCCGGGTTTCAGATCGCCGGTTTTGTTTTTCAGCGATAATGGAAAAAAATGCCGGCCATCTCAAACGCGGTGAAATCCAAGGCATTTGGTCATGGGAGGAGCCAGCATTTGTAGTGCACTAGTCCCCCTGACATGTCAGGGCACCAACCGGGCACCCTAGGGGGCACTTCTAAAAATCTTACAAAAATACACAAATAGCTCCCAGGTGCATAGCTCCCTTATCTTGGGTGCTGAGCCCCCCAAATCCCCCCCAAACCCACTCCCTACAACTCTACACCATTACCATAGCCCTTATGGGTGAAGGGGGGCACCTAGATGTGGGTACAGTGGGTTTTGGGTGGGTTTGGAGGGCTTACAGGTTTGGAGGGCTCAACACTTAGCACCACAAGTGTAACAGGTAGGGGGGGGATGAACCTGGGTCTGCCTGCCTGAAGTGCACTGCGCCCATTAAAAACTGTTCCAGGGACCTGCATACTGCTGTCAGGGAGCTGGGTATGACATTTGAGGCTGGCATACAGGCTGGCAAATAAGGTTTTTATTTTTTTAGTGTGGGAGGAGGTTGGTGACCACTGGGGGAGTATGGGAAGGTCATCCCCCATTCCCTCTGGTGGTCATCTGGTCAGTTGGGGCACCTTTTTGAGGCTTGGTCGTGAAAATAAAAGGACCAAGTAAACACGGCGAAATACTGCTTAACGCCGCTTTTTTTTTCCATTATCCGCGAAAGCGGCCATCTGGTAGCCATGCCCATGCCCGCCCATGTCCCGCCTTCACTGCGCCACCAACATGCCCCCTTGAACTTTCACCAGCGCAGCGACGGGAAAGCGGCGATGGTGTCAAAAAAGCCGCTTTCGATTATACCGATTTCGCCGCTTTTGAGAGATTGCCGGCCATCTCCCGATTTATGTCGGAAGATCGCCAGCAATCACTTTCAAAAATAAGCCTGATAGTATTCATGCCATAACATTCTGGACCTGACAAGCTCTGAGACGATGTTCTTGTGACACCATCCTTTTAAATTTACTAAAGACGGCAGCCTGGTAAGAGGATATTAAGGCAAAATGGATGAAAAATGTTGACATTTCTCATGTGAAAATGCTGAGCCTTGATGAACAACTTGTATTGCATACTATGTTCCTGTGTGAAGATTTCATTCAAATTAGATTTTTTTTTTATTAATGTAGAAGAACACTTTTAAAATCATCACTGACAGCTCAGGGGCTCAGCTTTCTCGAGGCGTGCTGGTGAGAAATTCTTTAGCTGACTTCAACAAAATATGAAGAGCGCTTTGAAATATTCAAATGGCCCTAATTGTTCAGCAGAGGGGATACGAAGGAGCTGCAGAATGCAATCTTTCCTATATTAGAGACAGATTTAAATTCAGCAGCCTGCATGTGGGAGGTGAGAAATTTAATCTTTAAAATCTGTAATTGAGAACACAATGTTAGCTGTCTCCTGGGGGGAATAACATTAGAAACAGCCTGCCTCTGCCTTCCTTGTAAGCCCCAGATTTGATGCCAAGGCCATTTCTGGCAGGAGAAAATCTGGCAAGGAGGCAGCTCACCCATATCTTAGGAGTAGACCAGAAGGCAATGTGTATGTAGTTGAACAGCTGCTAATCAGAAGATAAGAACTGGGACCTTCTAGAGAACTTTATGGCCTTGGCTGAATTTGCTTCCTCTGACACAAACTGGTGTTTCTTCCATATGATCCTCTAACAGAATGTGTAAATAAGGGAAAACTCGGAAGCAGCAGCAGGGAGGAAAATCCCCTTTATTTATTTATCAGGATTTATTTACCGCCTTTTTGAAAGAATTCACTCAAGGCGGTGTACAGTAAGAATAAATGAAACATAAGCAACAGACAATTACAGCAGTAAAAATATTCAAATAACAATACATAGCATGGCATAGTATACTACTTTCAATGTCAACACAGTACGTAATAGAACGTTTTAATAGACAGTGTAGGGTATAAGCAAAGAAGGAACATGTAAATAGATAAGAAAGTAAGAGGAGTTAGAAAATAAGGTGACTAATTTAAAGAAAGTTGCACATGAGGTCAGAGAGATGATAAAATGTTATCTCAGCTAAGGTAGAAGTGGATAAACATGTCCTGCTGCAGTATGTGCAGCCCGTGTCACTCTTGAGTATGTGAGTGAGACTAGCAAGTTAGTTACTTCTTCCATTAAAGGCCTGGTTGAAGAGCCAAGCTTTTATCTGCTTCCTGAAGAAGAGATAGTATTGTGTTAAACGGAGCCTTTCGAGGAGTGTATTCCAGAGTGTGGGGACTACTCTGCAGAAGGCTCGCTTGAGGGTATCACATCGTGTAATGTCTTTTGGAGAGGATGTGGTTAGGGATACCCCTTGGGAGGACCTTAGTGTCCTTGGAGGTGTGTAGAGGGTCATCCTGATCAAGTACTCAGAGCCATTTCCTTTAACCTGCATCCCCTTCCCCTCTCCCTTACATACACACATGCACCATTGCAAATAGATCCTGATGTATTCAATAACCGTTCTTTTCATGGTTCTTTCACTCTCCCTCTTTGCTATTCTCTACTTTTCTTGCATTCATCGCCTTCTATCACTCAGTTCCTATTCCTTTGAACTTGAATTGTAAGCCACCTGGATGCAACTGTTTGTGAAAGACAAACTAAATTAAGCTCTAATTCCTTTCCTTTTTGCTCCTTCCCCACAGTCTGACTTCTCCCCCTTTATCTCTTTTCTTCCCCATCTTTCCCTCCATCTTTCTTCTCTGCTCTTACTTCTGTTCCCCACTGTTTCTTTATAAGGCCTTTCTAAGTCACATGGAACTCAATATTCATCTTTGTGGACTGATACCTGACCTTGCTCGGAACTGCTTCTAGATAAGACATTAGATTTACTTCCAGTGACTCAACTAAACAGCTGCACACCCCGCAACATCTGTCCCCCGGCACGCACACATTATGAGACCATCTGGTGAGTGTTAGCTGAATCTGTCCCCTGCTGCAGTCCAAGATCAACTTTGGCAGGGCCACTGGAAATGAATTTGAAGGCCAGCAGGAAGGTGAGAGAGACTGAAAAACAGTGACAACCTTAGGGATGATACTGTGAAAATGTTTTGGAATGATAAGCTTTGGAAGGATTTCACTGAATCTAATTTTTTTTTAACTTTATTTCAATACTTTTTATTTCCACTAGTACAACAATGATCACCACAAACCCAATCTGACCCAGAATAGAACCTAAACCATTAGTTGAAAACTGAACCTGAACCAGAACAAAATCACAAAAATAATAATTCAGAGTACTGGTTCAGAATAAGGGAGTAATTGAGGTTTGGGGGGTGGGGGGGGAAGCACACTCACTCCAGAAAAGAAAAGAGAATTTTGGATTTAACTCGTGTCTCTCAGTAGTTATATTCATATGCAGCCAGTGTTTCCTGTCCCTTGAGGAGGAGTTATAGTTATCAATATGGGCTACCATTAAGACGTGTTATTTTACCACTAACTCGTGCAATTTTAGCACAGGTCCTATTTTATGCAATAGTAAGTGAGGTTAACAGTAAAATAACATGTCTTACTCTTAACGGTAGCCCACACAGATGACTTCCCTCCTTAAAGAAAAAAGAAATGTCTTTAGGAATCAAAATCACTGCTATATGTAATAAAAGTGAGCTAAGTATAGGAAAATCAAGCCATTGTGACATCACTGATGAAATGAGGCATTATGACATCACAATATCAGCTCTGGTTATCAGAGACTGAAACTCTTCACACTAAGGGGAGAATTTACCAATGTGGGCAAACCATTAAGACGTGTTAAATTTACTACTAACTTGTGCTATTGTATGCAAGTAGACCTAATTACTAGGGGTTAATAGTAGACTAATATATCTTGACGGTAGCCCAAGTTGATAACGTCCCTCCTAAGTTTGTACCTGAGTTAATAGAGGGTTAAATGACTATTTAGTCTCCTGGACAGTACTCCAACAAAAAGTCTCCTCAACTGGTGATCTAA
Organism: Microcaecilia unicolor; assembly: GCF_901765095.1. Lineage (NCBI taxonomy): Eukaryota > Metazoa > Chordata > Amphibia > Gymnophiona > Siphonopidae > Microcaecilia > Microcaecilia unicolor. Next base: position 34,410,109 of record NC_044042.1, on the reverse strand, counting down.
CTAGTGTGAGGAAGGCAACCTACTGGGAAGGAAAAACCACTCATCTCTCCTTCCCTGGAGCACCGGAAAGTGAGCTTGTTGCTGCCTCTCACCTGCTCCCTGGGCTAACAGTCCAGTGGTTTGTGAGTCTCCTATATGCTATTGTCCCGCTCTTGGGGATGGGCAGCACCTCCTTCATAATTAAATCACACTACATGAACCGGGGCAGCAGAGCACCTGTTTTGGTGGAGGGGCCAAAATAACAATCTCCAGCCCCACCCTGAAGTTCTCTAGTTGCTAGTACTGTGATGTGCAAAATGTTGCTTGGGCCATAGCCCACTGGCTCACCCCATTCTGCTGCCTATGATGTGAACCCTCCCCACACTGGGAGATTCCATTGTTACAACATATAGACAAAATACCTTAGGAGACTCCACGGAAATCTCTATAATTGCAAAACTACACAAGTTCCACCTCCAGATCTTGACTCCTCCACATTGAGAGCTCCATGATGTACTGGTAATGGCCAGCACAGACAGGAAATGATTGTGTCTTCCTCCACTACTTACTTCTGCCTCTCCCTGAAACCTATTGGCTGCAAAGGAATGCCTGACCAATGTCAGACAGAGGGCATCTCCTATTTCTTTGAGTACCCTTGGATGTATCCCATCAGGCTTCATTGCTTTGTCTACTTTTAGTTTTGCTAGCTCCTCACGAACACAGTCTTCTGAGAATCTGTCCAGGTCTACCATCCATCCATCCATCCCTATTAGCATTTGTTTTCTGCAGTCCTACCCTGGCCTTTCATCCGTGAAAACAGAATAGAAGTCATTGTTCAGCAGTTCAGCTTTATCCTTATTGGATTCTATATATTCCTCCCCCTCGGCTTTGAGCCTCACAGTGCTATTATGGCACTTCTTCCTGTCACTTACATATCTGAAAAACGCCTTGTCCCCCAATTTTACCGTATCGGCTATCTTTTCCTCCATTTGCCTCTTGGCTTCCCTGACAGCTTTTCCAGCTTCTCTTAGCTTTTCTAGGTATTTTTGCCTGTCTTTCTTTTTCTGAGTTGTCTTGTATCTTATGAAGGTTAACCTTTTTCCCTTATGTTTTCAGCTACTACATTTAAGAATCAGAGTGGTCTTCTTTTTCTCTTACTTTTATGTAATTTTCTAACATAAAGGTTTGTTGACACATTGAGCCTGCAAATAGGTGGGAAAATGTGGTATACAAATGTAACAAATAAATAAATAAAATGGCAGTTTTGCCCACTGCTGATCTGCTTCCTTCAGCTGTTCCCATTCAACTAACTCTTCCTTGAGAAATTCTCCCATCTCAGCAAAGTTAGTTCTTTTAAAATCTAGGATCTTCAATCTTGAAAAAGCCCACTCCTCCTTTGTCTTAATATTGAACAACACCATTCAGGGATCACTAGATACCAAATGATCTCCCACCATCACATCAGAAACATTGTCCCCGTTTGTAAGCACCAGATCTAGAATAGCTCCATCCCCAACACTGTTGGAACAAAGCACAGTTGGGGGAAGGGGGGAAAATGTAAAAAGTTTGATGACTGTAAGCAGTGCAGTATATCTGTTGTATTACTACTGTAAGTGAGGCAATATTGTATTGAATTCACTGTGCTGAGGTGGATTTGTATTTTTTTGACTTGTCATCAATAAAAACCGTTGAAACATAGAATAGCTCCATCCCTTGTGGATAAAGGTGAGACGGTTGATATTGTGCATCTGGATTTTCAAAAGGCATTTGACAAAATACCTCATGAAAGACTCCTGATGAAATTAGAGACTCATGGGATAGGAGGTAATGTCCTACTGTGGAATAAAAACTGGTTAAAAGATAGAAAACAGAGTAGGGTTAAATGGCCAATGTTCTGAATGGAGAAGGGTAGATAGTGGAGTTTCCCAGGGGTCTGTGCTGGGACCCCTGCTTTTTAACACAACGATAAATGATGTAGAGATGGCAATAATTAGGTAATTAAATTTGCTGACGACACAAAGTTATTCAAAATTGTTAAATCGCAAGAGGATTGTGAAAAATTGCAAGAGGACTTTATGAGACCGGGACAGTGGGCGTCTTAATGGCAGATGGCATTTAATGAAAGCAAGTGCAAAGTGATGCATGTGGGAAAGACGAACCCAAACTATAGCTACAATAGATGCAAGGTTCCACATTAGGAGGAGTCACCAACCAGGAAAAGGATCTAGGTGTCATCGTTGATACTTTGAAACCCTCTGCTCAGTGTGCAGCAGCAGCTAAGAAAGCAAATAGAATGTTAGGTATGTGTTGAGGAGTGGAAAGCAAAAGTATTAAGGAGTGGAAAGCAAGAATGAGAATGTTATAATGCCTTTGTATCACTCAATGATGTGACAGCACCTCAAATACTGTGTGCAATTCTGGTTACCACTTCTCAAAAAATATATAGTGGAATTAAAAAAGTTATAGAGAAGGGCAATGAAAATAATAAAGGGAATGGGACAACTTCCCTATGAGGAAAGGCTAAAGTGACTAGTGCTCTTCAGCTTGGCTGAAGGGAGATATAATAGAGATCTATAAAATAATGAGTGGAGTGGAACAGGTAGACGTGAATCACTTGTTTAAGCTTTCCAAAAATACTAGGACTAGGGGGCACGCAATGAAGCTACTAAGTAATAAATTTAAAACAAATCAGAGAAAATATTTTTTCACTCAATGTGTAATTAAACTCTGGAATTCATTGCAAGAGAATGTGATAAAAGCAGTTAGCATAGCAGGGTTTTTAAAAAGGCTTGGATAGCTTCCTAAAAGAAAAGTCCGTAAGCCATTATTAAGATGGACTTGGGGAAAATCCACTTATTTCTAGAATAAGCAGCATAAAATATATTGTACTGTTTTGGGATCTTGCCAAGTACTTTTAACCTGGTTTGGCCACTGTTCGAAATAGGATGCTGGGCTTGATGGACCTTCGGTCTATCCCAGTATGGCAACACTTATGTACTTATGATACTACATAAGTACATAAGTAATGCCACACTGGGAAAAGACCAAGGGTCCATCGAGTCCAGCATCCTGTCCACGACAGCGGCCAATCCAGGCCAAGGGCACCTGGCAAGCTTCCCAAACGTACAAACATTCTATACATGTTATTCCTCGGCTTAATCAGCACCATTAACAGGATAACAGGGACTGAATCAACTAGGAATCATTCAACCTGTGGAAAGAGTAAGAGGGATTCAAAGGGGCTTGCCTGGAGCAAGTCTCTGGAGGGGGTGCTGAGCTTGCAATTTTTCATTGGCCAGGTTGGGTGGGTGTTCAGGGCCCTAGGCCTGACCCTATTTCCAAAAACTAAAAGAATGAAAATTGAAGCTAAAATTTTCCTAGTGCTGTTTCAGTACTTTGAACTAATGAGATAATCACCCTCAGATCTGTACTGTGGACATCTGTAATTCATCCCCCATTGTGTATTGCTCCTTTGGATGAAATGCACTCTCACTAGACTGGCAGGTTTTGTGACCCAAAATGCATTTTCCATTTCTTTGTCAGGTGTATGGATTACTAATTAGAAGTCCAGTGAATATTAGATCAAGTGCTTTGTTGGAAATTTCCACAACCTATAGAGAGGAACTATTTCTTTTCTGTTATAAAGTCATATAAAACTGACGATCATGTCATGCCATGTATCCCACCAAATCCCTAATCAATCAGGTTCAAAGTGGGTAACAATATCACCAAATCTACAACATTAAATGAAATATAACTTATATAGAAATTAACAATCAGCGCATACAAACTTGGTTTTTAAAAAGTGCTTTCAGTTTCTTTTAAAATTCCATATGTCAAAATTAGATGAATATTCAAAGGTAAAGAATTCCAGATACTAATTGTACCATAACCAAAAAAACTTTCATGGGCAGATTTAAACTTCACTCCCTTCATCAATGGAAACAACATAATTAAATGTGCCAAACATCTCAGAGACTCCAGAATAATACAGGCAACATTGGATGCTGGAGATTTGATGTAATGGAGAGGATTTACTGGCAGTGCTTCACAGCTTTGGGGTTTTTTTTTTTTATTTATTTAGATTTTGCTCACACCTTTTTTTAGTAGTAGCTCAAGGTGAGTTACATTCAGGTGTACTAGATATTTTTCTGTCCCAGAAGGGTTCAGAATCTAAGTTTGTAACTGAGGAAATGGAGGGTTAAGTGACTTGCCCAAGATCACAAGGAGCAGCAGTGGGATTTGAACCGGCCACCTCTGGATTGCAAGGTTGGTGCTCTAACCACTAAGCCACTCCTGGTCTTTGCTGAAATCTTGTTCAGACTGAATACAGTATGCAAGACCCTGAGAATGTACTCAGCCTGTATGTAGAAATTGTACAGACTTGTGTGGTTCATTTTACAGTTGGAGGAATAAGAAAAAAAATTCCTTTTATATCTCAGATTCCTGAATTTCCTTTTTCATGATAATCAGGGAACGTCTTTAGAAATTACATGTTTTATATGCAGAGTGGGGTACATATTCACTGTTGCCACATAACAACAGACTACACACAATGGCCCATCACATTTAATGATAATCAGTCAAAATCCTCCACTGAATCACACAGTCCACTTAATTAAGTTTAGTTTTCTGCATCTTGTTTTTCCGTTTTGTCTAAAATGTAAGCTCCGAGCACTAGGAACTGTCCATTATATGTTTGTGTACAGTGTTGTATACATCGGGTATGCACCATGCAAACCATGATAGTTACCTAGAGTAAACCTTTTTTCCTCCTCTTCCCCACACTGGTGATCATACACATATTCCATTACAGACCACAATTCACCAACCCCAGAGTAGATACTAAAATCCATCTTATCACTTCTCCCTGCATCCCCCTCACTTTAAATCCCAATGACTGATGGCTTAGAAGGAGCAGAGGCAGAGAGGAATGAGAATGTGACAGACTTGAGTCTAGACTTTGTATATCTCTTATTAAACACAGCCTGACTCTCTATCTCTCTTCATCTCACCTACAAAGATGTTCTCCTATGTGGACTGATAAAGCACTGCTGTCCCCTAGGGTGTTCCAGTGGTACTGCAAGTTTTCCCCTCCACATTTTAAAACTGATAGATCAACACAGGAAACATAATTGAATTGCCTTTGTTACGTATTAGAAATAGGAAAATTAATTTCCAAATGTAGGGAATGGTTCCTTAGTTCTGAGGATATTTGGGACTCCTTTTTAAAGTTTCATTTTACAGTCCGTAAAGGCCTGGTAGGTTGCTATTATGCTAGGCTTCAGAAATCAATCACCTTGTCTCCACTTCAGAGAACAGTGGATAAATGGACTCATAACTTTGGACCTTATATGCTGGAGGCTTGTCTCAACAGCCTGAAGAATGGCCCGCGGTTGGTATATAGTATAAGGTTGCAAGATCTCCATTATAAATTTCTTATGCGAATGTTTATATATCCCTTTAGAGTTAAGAAGCAGTGGCGTAGCTAGGTGGGGCCACAGGAGTCTGGGCCTCCCAAATTTCATCCAGGCCTCTGGTTTTGCTGGCAGGGGTCCTGGTGCTTCCTAGCCTGGACTATGGGATGTGGTCTGGGATTTTCCTTGTTTTCCTGGTTCACACAAATGCCTGTTTGCTGGGTAACAGAGGTTATATTAGCATAGGAGGGTGGTGTACAGGGTGGGAGGGAGGGTATTGGGGGGGGGGGGGTTCTGTTTATGATTAAGCTGTTCTTTCGATGTGTATTGTTATTTATTATTCTGATATGCCAGTGACGATAAAGTTTTAGTTAAAGTTTCATTTTAAAAAAACTGGATCTGAACAGATAATTGCAATTCACACCAGGGATTTATATCTGCCAAAGTGGATGATTTCTCTCTTGCAGTATACAGCCCATAAATGCATTTTCTCAGTATGTCTATGAATGACTATGCATAAGCATATTGAGCTGGATTTTCCACATAGTGAATAACTAAACTAGAATCAGTCTGTTGAAAGATGAGGTCAAGATAACTAAAAAAAAAAAAGTTTAGACAAGTTCTTGGAGGAAGCAAGAAAAGTCCATAACAAATTATTAGTCAGGCAGGCTTGGTAGAGTCATTGTTTATCCCTGAAACTGAGAATTAGGTCTACATTTTGGGATCTGCCGGGTACCTGTAATTCAGACTAGCTACTTTCAGAGACAGAATACTGAGGTCAATGGACCTTGGTCTGACTCAACTTGGTCTTTCTTATTTTCACAGTTAAGCTCTGGAATTTTCGCTAAAGGTTGTCCCTTTCAACCTGGAAGATTGTTGCACTGAGCAACTCAGAATTTATTACGAATTTACCCGCCATCTGAAGCAAAGGTTAGTATCTACAAAGGCTTGGGCTTTATCTGTGTATGGTCCATCCTTTGGAATGCTCTTTCTGTTATGTTAAGAGATGAGCAGAATGTCCTGCTTCTCCACAAGCAACTTACGGTCCTTTTATTTTTATAGATGCTTATAAAAGGATCTAATCCAGAGTGTTTTTAGAGAGTTGCTTGTGTAGAAGTGTTGTCCAGTCATATGTTGTATTGCCCGTTATTGTATTCTAGTCTATTGTTAACATTTATATACTGCTTATATCACCAAGGAATCTAAGCACAGTAAATACAATAAAAGAACACACCCCAGTCACAAATTAAAATATTTATTAAGGGCACCACTTACTAAGGCATGCTAGCAGTTTTAGCACGCGCTAAAATTTAGCATGCACTAATGCTAGAGACACCTATATATTCCTATGGGTGTCTCTAGCATTACCACATGCTAATTTTTACCAACGCTAAAAATGCTAGTGCGCCTACAGTGTGGCTTAGTAAACAGGGCCCTAAATGAAAATGTTTTCAAAGCCTTATGGAAATTCCAATATTCTGGCAGTGTTTGAATTTGAATAGTAATATTGCTCCAGATTTTACTGGATTGGTACACAAAGGAACTTTTGAAGAAGATTTTTAAATCGAACATTTCTAAAAGTTGGAAAACCATGACGATTTCCATGCAACCGGAAATGTTAGAAACTGAATATGAGAGGAGGGACAAAAACCATGCAAGATTTTAAATTCCAGACAGACTCCTTCAAATTCAACCTGGGCACGAACGGGTAGCCTGTGTAACTCAACAAAGGATGGGGTTGAATGGTCAAACTTCTGACTAAACATCAATTTTGCAGCAGTAATTTTGCACCAATTGTAAACTATTACATAATTTTGTTGAACGTTCAGGGATCAGTATCCAAAACGATTTAACCAGGCAGGCTTAACTGGATTATACTGCTGAATATCAGCACTAACCAGTCAAAGTGAAACCGGCTATTAAGTGGATGGTCCAGGGGCAGAGTTAGGACAGAGCTGGCACATAACCGCATATACAGCAGTCATAGCCTTAGCCAGTTTAACTTAACCAGTTAAGGCTGAATATCGGCACTTAACTGGGTATTTGCCGGCAGTCCACACATACCTGGATATTACATGCCAGTGCTTGGACATGGCCCGGCAGTGAATATTCAGGCATAAAGCTTGCAGTGTAGTAAATATTGCTGGGTTATCAATCCTCTCCAGTTTCTGTATTTTCAATTGAAACAAATATTCTGAAACCTCAAATGTTTACAAATATAACAAATGATTCCTCAATAGTATAATATGCAATAAATATTGTAATAAGTGCTCAGTTTTTGGTGCATTACACTGGCTGGAGCCTTCTCATATATAATGCAACCAACCCATGATTTGCATGTATCAGTATAAAGCAGGGGCAGAATGACCATATAGGCAACCGGGCAGTGCCCGAGGGCCCAGAGGCTCTCCCCCCACCCCACAAGATATAACCCCCCCCCCCCCCGGTCCCACCTTAAAGGACCCTAGAGTACTGATAGAACTGAAAAACGAGCTTGCGGAGCTACTGCTAGTGATATGCAACTTATCCTTAAAATCGAGCGTGGTACTGGAAGATTGGAGGGTGGCCAATGTAACGCCCATTTTTAAAAAAGGCTCCAGGGGAGATCCGGGAAATTATAGACCGGTGAGTCTGACGTCGGTGCCTGGGAAAATGGTAGAGGCTATTATTAAAAACAAAATTACAGAGCACATCCGAGGACATGGATTACTGAGACCAAGTCAGCATGGCTTTTGTGTGGGGAAATCTTGTCTGACCAATTTACTTCAATTCTTTGAAGGAGTGAACAAACATGTGGACAAAGGGGAGTCGGTTGATATTGTGTATCTGGATTTTCAAAAGGCGTTTGACAAGGTACCTCATGAAAGGCTACAGAGGAAATTGGAGGGTCATGGGATAGGAGGAAATGTCCTATTGTGGATTAAAAACTGGTTGAAGGATAGGAAACAGAGAGTGGGGTTAAATGGGCAGTATTCACAATGGAGAAGGGTAGTTAGTGGGGTTCCTCAGGGGTCCGTGCTAGGACCGCTGCTTTTTAATATATTTATAAATGATTTAGAGATGGGAGTAACTAGCGAGGTAATTAAATTTGCTGATGACACAAAGTTATTCAAAGTCGTTAAATCACGACAGGATTGTGAAAAATTACAAGAGGACCTTACGAGACTGGGAGACTGGGCGGCTAAATGGCAGATGATGTTTAATGTGAGCAAGTGCAAGGTGATGCATGTGGGAAAAAAGAACCTGAATTATAGCTACGTCATGCAAGGTTCCACGTTAGGAGTTACGGACCAAGAAAGGGATCTGGGTGTCGTCGTCGATAACACACTGAAACCTTCTGCTCAGTGTGCTGCTGCGGCTAAGAAAGCGAATAGAATGCTGGGTATTATTAGGAAAGGTATGGAAAACAGGTGTGAGGATGTTATAATGCCGTTGTATCGCTCCATGGTGCAACCGCACCTTGAGTATTGTGTTCAATTCTGGTCGCCGCATCTCAAGAAAGATATAGTAGAATTGGAAAAGGTGCAGCGAAGGGCGACTAAAATGATAGCGGGGATGGGACGACTTCCCTATGAAGAACGACTAAGGAGGCTAGGGCTATACAGCTTGGAGAAGAGACGGCTGAGGGGAGACATGATAGAGGTATATAAAATAATGAGTGGAGTGGAACAGGTGGATGTGAAGCTTCTGTTCACGCTTTCCAAAAATACTAGGACTAGGGGGCATGCGATGAAACTACAGTGTAGTAAATTTAAAACAAATCGGAGAAAATTTTTCTTCACCCAACGTGTAATTAAACTCTGGAATTCGTTGCCGGAGAAAGTGGTGAAGGCGGTTAGCTTAGCAGAGTTTAAAAAGGGGTTGGACGGTTTCCTAAAGGACAAGTCCATAAACCGCTACTAAACGGACTTGGAAAACTCCAAAATTCCAGGAATAACATGTATAGAATGTTTGTACGTTTGGGAAGCTTGCCAGGTGCCCTTGGCCTGGATTGGCCGCTGTCGTGGACAGGATGCTGGGCTCGATGGACCCTTGGTCTTTTCCCAGTATGGCATTACTTATGTACTTATGACCCTGGTGGTCTAGTGGCTGTTTAGGGGCAGGAAAGATCCCCACTCTTTCCTGCCCGCTGCCACTACTCTGCCCGGCACTTCTACATTTTGAAAATGACTGCTGGGACTGCCGAGACCTGCGAGGCTACCACAGGAAGTCTCGGCAGCCATTATGAAAACACAGCAGCGTGTGGCAGAGCAGCGGCAGCAGGCAGGATAGAGCGGGCATCTTTCTTGTCCCCAAACAGGCCACTAAACCACCAGGGTCCTTCAAGGTAGGACTGGGGAGGGCGCACTAATATGCGGAGGGGGGGCAGCGGGGTGAGGATGGGGGACACAGGCAGTGCCCAGGAGTCCAAATGACCCTTACTGCCCGGGGGCCCCAGAGCATTGTCAGTCCGCTCCTGGTATAAAGCCTTCAGGGATTTTGATGAGGATCAGCAGAGTAGTGGAAATGACAATGCAGGAGGAGTTAGCAAAAAGTTTAATCTTTCCTCGGGAGCTAAATGACAAGAAGGGGAAGATTCACATAAAAACAACATGAAGGCATGTTATCACCAAAAACCATCCCTCTCATGGTAGACATTAGGATTCATTGCAAGCTGTGATTCCTTTTGTTAGATCAATAAAAGAATCATCCAATTATGCACATAACCTTTTGAGAACACACAGGTCCCATCTTCTGATGTAAATCTGCAGAAAATCCATTTTTTTTCTGGGCTGATATCATCATAGTTCCCCTCTGTTACAGCGCCTTCATTAACTTCCAATATATTATAGAATTTAGTTTAAAGTATTATCTTCAGTCTTACATCCAGAGAGAGACCGTTATATTTGCAAAACAAATCAACTAATTATGTTCCCGCCTGGTCTTTGCATTTGCAGAATGAGGAACTTTTGAGCGTGCTTTTTTTGGTGTATCTAATTCAGCCAGCCCAAATGAAAGCACAGGCTTTTTCAATAACAGCTTCTGTATAGAGGAATGATCTGCCTCAGAACTTACAGATTGAAAAGATTATTTATGAATTAGAAAGAAACGGAAGACATTTATATTTGAGAATTTTATTAGGCTAGGGAACTGTCTGTTTATTAGGATACTGGTGAAAGGCAGATTGTATTAATGAGCTCTTCTAAAGCAGGGGTTCCCAGTCCACTCCTCAGGACACACCAAGCCAGTCAGGTTTTCAGAATATGCACAATGAATATGCATGAGGTAGAATTGTATGCACTACATCCATTCCATGCAAATCTGTCACATGCATACTCATTGCAGGTATCCTGAAAGCCTGACTGGCTAGGCAGGGCTGGCGCAACTACTACTACTACTACTACAAATCATTTCTATAGCGCTACCAGTTGTACGCAGCGCTTCACAATTGAACATGAAGAAAAGACAGTCCCTGCTCCAAAGAGCTTACAATCTAAATCAGGACAGACAGACAGGACAAATAAGGGATAAGGGTAGGACAGACAGATAGGACACATAGGGAAAAGGGACTATTGAAGAGAGGAAGACAAGATAAGGTTATGTGCAGGTGACAAGTTAGGAATTAAAAGCAGCATCAAACAGGTAGGCCTTTAGCCCAGATTTGAAGGCGGCCAGGGATGGAGCTTGACGTAATGGCTCAGGAAGTCTATTCCAGGCATAAGGTGTGGCGAGATAAAAGGAACGGAGTCTGGAGTTGGCAATGGAGGAGAAGGATGCAATTAGGAGAGATTTGCCTAGCGAACGGAGTTCCTGGGAAGGAGTGTAGGGAGAGATGAGGGTGGAGAGGTAGTGAGGGGCAGTAGAGTGAATGCACTTCTAGGTGAATAAGAAGAGCTTGAACTGTATACGGAAATGGATAGGGAGCCAGTGAAGTGAGTTCAGAAGACGGCTGATATGAGCATAGCGACTTTGGCGAAATATTAATCGTGCAGCAGAATTTTGAACAGATTGAAGAGGAGAGAGATGGCTGGGTGGAAGCAAGTTGCAGTAGTCCAAGCGAGAGGTGATGAGAGTGTGGATGAGGGTTCTGGCAGCGTGCTCAGAAAGGAGAGGGCAAATTTTGACGATATTATAGAGGAAGAAATGACAGGCTTTAGCAATCTGTTGAATATGTGCAGAGAAGGAGAGGGAGGAGTCGAAGATGACCCCAAGGTTACGAGCAGATGAGACAGGAAGAATGAGCATGTTGTCAACAGAAATAGAGAGTGGGGGAAGGGGAGAGGTTACATAAGTACATAAGCACTGCCATGCTGGGAAAAGACCAAAGGTCCATCAAGCCCAGCTCTCCATCTCTGACAGCGGCCAATCCAGGCCCCAAGAACCTGGCAAAACCCCCAAATTTAATAACGATCAATGGACTTTTCCTTCAGGAATCTGTCCAGACCCCCTTTAAACTCAGCAAGGCCAGCTGCCGTCACTACCTTCTCCGGCAGTGAGTTCCAGAGTCTAACCACGCACTGAGTAAAGAAAAACTTTCTCCAATTTGTTTTAAACCTACCACATTCTAATTTCATCTTGTGTCCCCTGGTTCTATTATTGTTAGAAAGCGTAAACAAACGCTCCACATCTGTCCACTCTACCCCACTCATTATTTTGTACACCTCTATCATATCACCTCTCAGCCGCCTTTTCTCCAGGCTAAAGGTGGGAAGATAAGGAGCTCAGTTTTGGACATATTGAGCTTCAGGTGGCAGTGAGACATCCAGGCAGCAATGTCAGACAGGCAAGCAGATATCTTGGCCTGGATTTCTGCCAAGGTTTCTGGTGTAGAGAGGTGGATCTGGGAGTCATCAGCATAAAGGTGATATTGAAAACCGTGGGCTGAGATCAGAGCACCAAGAGAGGAAGTATAGATGGAGAAAAGGAGAGGTCCTAGGACAGATCCTTGAGGTACACCCACTGAGAGTGGGATAGAGGAAGAGGAGGATCTACCAGAGTAAACACTAAAAGTACGCTGAGAGAGATAAGAAGAAAACCAGGAAAGAGCAGAGTTCTGAAATCCAAGTGAGGACAGCGTGCCAAGGAGTAGGCTGTGATCAACAGTGTCAAACGCAGCAGAAAGATCGAGAAGGATGAGGATAGAGTAGAGCCCTTTGGATTTAGCCAGGAATAGATCATTGGAGACTTTAGTAAGTGCTGTTTCAGTTGAGTGAAGGGGGGCGAAATCCAGATTGGAGTGGATCAAGAATAGCTTGAGAAGAAAGAAAGTCGAGGCAACGACGGTGGACAGCAACCTGGTAAGCATGGCAAAGGGACGTCAACCTCTGGCGGGGCATCCAAAACCACCCCAAGCTGTGCTTACCAGGTTATGCCACGCTACTCTCCTCTCCCTCTGATCCATCCCCGTGCAGTTGGACATCTCTCAGTGTCTCTTTCTTTCTCCACCTGCCCACCTCCACCTCTGCGACCCAGCAACTTTCTCTCTCTCTCTTCCCTCCCGTCTTCTCTTCTCTCCTGCTGGCAATCAAAGCTTCTTTTAGATCATGTCAAGGACAGCAGAAGCAATGTAAGCAGGCTGCTTCAGCCGCACTGGAGGCCTTCCCTCAGCCACATCCTGCCTGCCCTCGCGGAAATGGGAAGTTGCTTCAAAGAGGGCAGGATGCAACTTAGGGAAGGCCTCTGGGCCTGTTGGAGCAGACTGCTTACATTGCTACCGCTGCCCTTGATGTGACACAGAGGAAGCTTTGACCACCGACAGGAGAGAAGAGAAAGTAGAAAAAGAGAAAGGAGCCAGGGAGAGAAGGGGTAGGTGTTGAAGAGGAGAGGGGGGCAAGGAGAGACCTATACTGGTCTTCAAGGTTTTATGGACCTGAGTATTACATCTGAGGCTGGCACGACATATTTTGACAGATGTTTTTTGAGGGTGGGAGGGGGTTAGTGACCACTGGGGGAGTAACTGAAGGTCATCCTCGATTCTCTCCAGTGGTCTTCTGGTCAGTTTGGGCACCTTTTTGTGCCTTAGTCGTAATAAAAACAGGTCCAGGTGAAAAAGTCCAAGTGCTCATCAGGGACGTCCTTCTTTTTTTCCATTATGGGGTCAAGGATATCCAAGTGTTAGGCACCCCAAGTCCCGCCTTCACTACACCTCCAACACACCCCCTTGAACTTTGGCCATCCCTGCAATGGAGTGCAGTTGGGGATGTCCAAAATCGGCTTTCGATTATACCGATTTGGACGACCCTGGGAGAAGGACGTCCATCTTCCGATTTATGTTGAAAGATGGGCGTCCTTCTCTTTCGAAAATGAGCCCAAATGTCTTATTATGGATTGGTAACTGTTTAAAAGATAGAAAATAGCAAAGGAAAATAGTAGAGCACCCCAGAGATCTGTATAGGGAGCAGTGCAATTGTGATCAGGAAAAAGAAACAAGTGAACTGCTGAAATTTGCATATGACACAAAATTGTTCAAAGTTGTTAAATCATAAGCGGAGTTTGAGGCATTGCATGAGTACCTTGCAAAACCTGGGGAACTGGAAGTCTAAATGGCAGAATAAATTTAATGTGGATAAGTGCAAAGCGATGTACAAATGGAAACATAATCCGATCTATGGGTACATGATGATGGATTCTATACTGGAAGTCACCACCCCGGAAAAGGATCTTGATAACATTGTGAATAATACATTGAAATTCTCATCTTAGTGTGCTGTGGAGATAGATAGATAGATAGATAGATAGATAGATAGATAGATAGATAGATAGATAGATAGATAGATAGATAGATAGATAGATAGATAGATAGATAGATAGATAGATAGATAGATAGATAGATAGATAGATAGATGAAAAAATAAAACCAGATCTTATTAGAAAAGGTATCATAATACCTCTATATCGATTCATGGTCCAAGCACAACTTGAATATTGTGTGCAGTTCTGGTTGTCTTATATCCAAAAAGACAGAAGAACTAGAAGCAGAGACATGCAATGAAAATGATAAAGGGGATATCTCCCCTATGGAGAATGTCTAAAAAGGCTAGGGCTCTTTAATTTGAAGAGGTGACAGTTGAGAGGGGTCTATAAAATCATGACTGGGGAGGTGCTAGTAAATAAGGAACAGCTGTTTACCATTTCAAACAGTATTATGAATAGACGTTGCAGCTAATAGGTAGTGCTTTTAAACCTAAATAAAGGAGTTTCTTTTCATTCAACATACATTAAACCGTGAAATTTGTTGCTGAAAGAAGTGGCGAAAATAATTAATGCAGCTGGCTTTTTACAAAGTTTTGATAAGTTCCTTTATTAACCAGATATTTATTTATTTGTTTAAAATTTTCTCAGACAATAAAATATCTAGGTAGAGTACAGAAGAAATATACATAAAAATACATAAAATCAATCAAAATACTCCTAAAATAATAGTTGTTAAAGTAAAACCATACACAATACATAAAATCATCCTATAGTAAAACAACTTACATAAAACATTATGATAATCTAACATAAACAATAAACATAAAACTACAAATCATCATAGCATCACATGCACAACCAAACAAAACAAAACGAAGCCTCAAATACAGGTAGGTAGTAAGAATATCTGATTATAGCCTATTCCAAAAAAGCAACATGCTCAACTTATATGACCAAAAAACAAATAAAGAAAATTACAATAGTCTATCTTAGTTAAAACAAGGTTTTGCAAAACCATCCTAAACTCCTCAAGAGGCAACATATTTTTCAATCTGCTCACAAGACTTAGCTGGAAAAAGGCAGATCATATCATGGTGTTAATGTGTGGTTTCATCATCAACTGGGAGTCCAAAAAAGACACTAAGGCCTACATGCCTGAGGCAGAATCACAATGTGGGACAACTGAACTTGAATGAATGGCAGTAAATTAGAAAGAGCCAATCATCCCACCACCGTAATCTCAGTTTTAGAGAGATTTTGTGACAATTTATTAGCAAACATCCATGTTAATAACTTCCTCCCTAAGTGTACCCTCCAGAATATAGAATGAAATGAATAAGAGGGGAAGCGAGAATGATGGTTAAAAGATTCAGTAGATCCAAGATGGGGCAAGATCTCTAAAGCGATTGGTGGCGGTACTGCTGTTTTTGCAAGAGCCTGTGATCATTTCCCAAAACCTATTTTTATCTTACTAATGATAGAGAGTGGGTACTGTTGTGGCAGGATAGGGAGTAGAGCCCAGGTGTTTGGTTGAGAGCAAGAACAGTGAGGCAAAGGCAGATTCATGCAGTGATGGATTAGGAATTTAGATGCATCCTGTCACGTCTGTGGCCGTGACCACCCTCAGACTTACCCTGTTTCTGGGAGTCAGTGGCTGTGCTGGCTTCTGCTTGTCTCTGTGTCTGTCTCTGTCTTAGTTTCTCTCTGGCTCTGTGTGCTGATTGCCTTACTGGACCTCACCTGTGTGGGCTATGCCTCTTCCAAGATGGCTGCCACCTCCTCCTCTATGCCAGTATCCAAGATGGCTCCTGCTTGTCCTTCCTGTGGGCTCACTTCCTCTGTGTGTCAAGCCTCTGTTTGGAAGGAAGGAACTTCCTGCTTCTGTCCTGCTGGTGGTGACTCATCAGTGAGTTCCTTTATAAGGAAGGCCTGTGCTTGCAGTCAGGGCCTTCGCATGGTGTCATTTGTCTGGTGTCATGCCCAGAGGCCGACAGGTTAGTTAGTGTGTTGCTGCGCTGCTTCTAAGCCTGTCTTCTGTGTGGGCTTCTGCTAGGGGTGTGCTGGTAAATTTTTAACAACAGGCTCTTTCTCCGGATTTCGTGCAGGCATGCTAGGCATACCTTTGCTGGCAGCCAATATATGGACTGCCACCACTCCCAACGTCTTCCTCTGAGCAGCATGCTGGAACTTCTCACACATGCTCGAGAAATCCTAGCCTGCTGCTCAGAGCTGGAAACAAGGAGCGGGGAGCAACAGCAGTCTATTTACTTGGCTGGCAGGGCCCAGCATCCCCACCAGCAAAGTAAAAGAGAATTCAGCAGGGGGCCCAATCCCACATTTTGGGAGCCAGTCGTTAAAGTAGCCATGGAGGTCCCTACTTTAACAACCGGCTCCCAAAATTCTTAAAAACTTAACAACCGGCTCTTGCGATCCTGTGAGAGCCTGCTCCAGCACACCACTGGCTTCTGCCCTTCTGTGTGGGCTTGCCCTTCTGCTTAGTACCTGTGGGCTTCTTGCCCTTCTGTGTGGGCTTGCCCTTCTGCTTAGTACCTGTGGGCTTCTTGCCCTTCTGTGTGGGCTTGCCCTTCTGCTTAGTCTCTGTGGGCTTCTTGCCCTTCTGTGTGGGCTTGTGCCCTTCGGTTCCCAGTACCTGTGGGCTGCTTGCCCTTCTGCGTGGGCTGCTAGCCTTCTGCCTTTAGTCTGTGTTTGCAGCCTGCCCTACTCCTTGCTTGTATATTCTGTGTGCACACCCTGAACCTTGTACAACCTGTGTGCACATCCTGGTTGCTATCCTTCTACCTTTAGTCTGTGTTTAGAGCCTGCTGTTCAGCCCTGGTTTCCCCGTCTATGTTTACAGCCGGCCCTACTCCCTGCTTGTACAGTGGGGGAAATAAGTATTTGATCCCTTGCTGATTTTGTAAGTTTGCCCACTGACAAAGACATGAGCAGCCCATAATTGAAGGGTAGGTTATTGGTAACAGTGAGAGATAGCACATCACAAATTAAATCCGGAAAATCACATTGTGGAAAGTATATGAATTTATTTGCATTCTGCAGAGGGAAATAAGTATTTAATCCCTCTGGCAAACAAGACCTAATACTTGGTGGCAAAACCCTTGTTGGCAAGCACAGCGGTCAGACGTCTTCTGTAGTTGATGATGAGGTTTGCACACATGTCAGGAGGAATTTTGGTCCACTCCTCTTTGCAGATCATCTCTAAATCAATAAGAGTTCTGGGCTGTCGCTTGGCAACTCGCATCTTCAGCTCCCTCCATAAGTTTTCAATGGGATTAAGGTCTGGTGACTGGCTAGGCCACTCCATGACCCTAATGTGCTTCTTCCTGAGCCACTCCTTTGTTGCCTTGGCTGTATGTTTTGGGTCATTGTCGTGCTGGAAGACCCAGCCACGACCCATTTTTAAGGCCCTGGCGGAGGGAAGGAGGTTGTCACTCAGAATTGTACGGTACATGGCCCCATCCATTCTCCCATTGATGCGGTGAAGTAGTCCTGTGCCCTTAGCAGAGAAACACCCCCAAAACATAACATTTCCACCTCCATGCTTGACAGTGGGGACGGTGTTCTTTGGGTCATAGGCAGCATTTCTCTTCCTCCAAACACGGCGAGTTGAGTTCATGCCAAAGAGCTCAATTTTTGTCTCATCTGACCACAGCACCTTCTCCCAATCACTCTCGGCATCATCCAGGTGTTCACTGGCAAACTTCAGACGGGCCGTCACATGTGCCTTCCGGAGCAGGGGGACCTTGCGGGCACTGCAGGATTGCAATCCGTTATGTCGTAATGTGTTACCAATGGTTTTCATGGTGACAGTGGTCCCAGCTGCCTTGAGATCATTGACAAGTTCCCCCCTTGTAGTTGTAGGCTGATTTCTAACCTTCCTCATGATCAAGGATACCCCACGAGGTGAGATTTTGCGTGGAGCCCCAGATCTTTGTCGATTGACAGTCATTTTGTACTTCTTCCATTTTCTTACTATGGCACCAACAGTTGTCTCCTTCTCGCCCAGCGTCTTACTGATGGTTTTGTAGCCCATTCCAGCCTTGTGCAGGTGTATGATCTTGTCCCTGACATCCTTAGACAGCTCCTTGCTCTTGGCCATTTTGTAGAGGTTAGAGTCTGACTGATTCACTGAGTCTGTGGACAGGTGTCTTTCATACAGGTGACCATTGCCGACAGCTGTCTGTCATGCAGGTAACGAGTTGATTTGGAGCATCTACCTGGTCTGTAGGGGCCAGATCTCTTACTGGTTGGTGGGGGATCAAATACTTATTTCCCTCTGCAGAATGCAAATAAATTCATATACTTTCCACAATGTGATTTTCCGGATTTAATTTGTGATGTGCTATCTCTCACTGTTACCAATAACCTACCCTTCAATTATGGGCTGCTCATGTCTTTGTCAGTGGGCAAACTTACAAAATCAGCAAGGGATCAAATACTTATTTCCCCCACTGTATATTCTGTGTGCACATCCTAAACCTTGTGCTTTGAAAATGAGCCCCATAGTATATGAGTGGAAGAAGCAGGATAAGCATCGCCATGTAGGGACAGACCAAGGGTCCATCGAGCCCAGCACCGTGTCACCGACAGCGGCCAAAAGAACAACCGATTTGAACCCTGGTTTGTTTGACTATCTACTTTGTCTGCTTATACTTCAGAGTCTTAAATATGATTTCCTGGGAAGTGGGCCACTGTGATTCTTCAAATAAGCATTGTATACAAAGTAGTAAATCCCAGTGGTACTTTCTACATTGATTCAGTATGGAGAAGGGGTAGAGGTGAGTAAATACAATTGACCGGAAAGCTGTTAACTGCTCAGCAACCAGTTCTGTTCAATCAATACTAAACCATGCTTTCTGTGATAAAGTCAACATGTCTTTGAGTGAGGCTTGGATAAAGGCTGGAGATTAGAGAAAGGGATACATTGCAGTAATAACCCTCTTGCATTTCTATCTTAGTCACTGCTGAAATTGTGAGAATGCACCTACTAGTGTTCATGTGTGAACAGTACCGCCCAATGGGGTGTCCAGTTAATGAAACACGGGCTTGGGATAAGATGGTTAGCCTCATACCATCAATACTCAGGAACTGTCAGACTGCGTAACTGGACACAATAGGACTATAACACAGGGCACTTTCTATTTAAGCTCTCGTCTTATCTTTGTGCTTTCATCACATCTTGCATGTTGTATTGTAAGAGAAAGGAGAGTACTGAAGCAGCAAGAGAATAATGTCTCCATTTATTCATTGCTTTTTCTCTTGCTTTTGGTGCAGGATTCTTTCCCAAATGGTGTCTTGATGTCTCTCACCAGTTGCAGGCTCATCCCTAGGTTCTTGTGAACATTTCCTTCATCCTGTGCAGCTGTTGCACTACAAAACCTGCTTTTGCAATGGGTGGGTTATAAGCACTGGTAAGATGTAAATGGGGTGCTGCTGTGTCTTGTGTCCTCTCTCTCTCCTGTTTTCTTCCTGCGCACTGCTCTCTCTTATCCATGTGCTCTGCTGTTCTATTTTGGTGTTCTGCTCTCAGGTAATGAGGAGCGTTGGGTCCAGCCTGCCCTGGAGATGCCGAAGAGAAGAGATATTCTCGCTATCGTGTTGATCATTCTGCCTTGGACTTTACTCATCACTGTCTGGCACCAGAGCACCATTGCCCCTCTGCTTGCAGTTCACAAGGGTGAGAAACTGCCAGTTCCACTCCTTACCATCTTAACTGCCATCCTATTCCAACACCATTATTCAAACTTACTTCTGTGTTTTCTGCTCATCACAGTGCACAAGGGTGAGAAACTGCCAAATCCACTTTTCACTACCTCACAACAGCATCTATGCACCATTGTCCATTGCCTTGCTGATAAGTGTACAAAGCTGAGGAATCAACCAGTTCTCTGTAGACTAATTTCTCTTGACCACAAAATGTCACTTCCTACAAAAACATTCAATATGTCATGTGACTTCAATGTGTGCCATAAATAATGGCCCATTCTACATGGATCTGTTCTCAACAGTATGTCGCCATCTCCTACAGAGACCAACAGCAGAATTAACGAAAATGTCTGGAGATCTTTTATTGAAAATTCTTCAGTCTGTGTCAGATCTCCGGCTATTTTCATCAACTCTGCTGTTGGTCTCTGTTTGCCATCTACTACCCCTAGTGCTAGCAGTGCACAAGATTGAAACCAACTGGAATCATTTCCATTCATACAGAGAGAACCTCCACACAGGTTGTGCAGCACCAGGGTACCTAACATATAACACATACTAATCTATTCCTTACTGCCTTCCTAGTCTGCCTCTTGTTCACACTAACTCTCTATTGTACTACTGCTCACAATGCAGTGGGTTAGCCTGGCCAACTCTTTGTAACTTCTATAAGTACTGTGACATCACCAAAAACCTGTCTAAGGAGCTTATGCTAACTAACACGCCTCCCTTCTACAGAAAATAGAAGGTGATGATACTGCTGTATAGACGATTTGTGTTCTCATCTGGAGAGCTGTCCTCGCCATTGGAGACTACCTCTGAAGAAACAGAGATGCAGTCCAGGGGAGGGCTACCAAAATGGTATAGGGGTCTATACCAATGTACCAAAGGCAGACATTTTTCAGTGTAAAATGTATTGTAGAATAAAAAAGATGGTGATTCAGGTATCATATACTACAGTGGGTTAAATTTCCTTCAGATACACACTGAGCATCAAGAATTACTAGTTAGCTTTAACTACCCAAGCCTGTGATCCCCCTCTCTCACTATCAGTACCTAAAATGTAAAATGTCTTCCTGAGCCTCAATTCCTCTTTGCAAGTAGTGAATACTCATCGTGAATAGTGCACACTTTTTAAAGACCATGTGCAGGATGAGAATATTAATATTACTTATTACTTGCCTGTTTTATGTTCGCAAGGTTATCCTTGTTAATGATATACTGAAAATATAAATAAAGAATTTAAAAAAAAAAAAAAAAAAGACCATGTGCTCATAACAGCATTGCTCCCATAACAAAAAAATGGCAAAAAAAAAAAAAACCCTGAATAAAATAAACATTCCCATAAATGACATGACACAAAAAGTTTCGACACAAAAGGCTGAAGATACAAGAAATAGGTGATGTGGCAAAAACAGTGACATAGATGCATGGAATAGGGAAAGTGCCCCCCTCCCCCCATTATTCAAGCCATGGAGGTCAGAGATTTCAAAGGCACTGGCCACATTCACTGAATTTAACCCAGATATTCACTGCAGGCCTAATTCAGGCACCGGCTTAAAATATTCAGGTGCTCAATGGCATTCAGAAATTATCCAGGTACAGCCAATACTTAGGGACCATTTTACTAAAGGGCAGAAGGGCTACCGGGTGGGTAGCGCATGGGAAAACAGCACTACTGGACATGCCCAGGCACCCGGCACTAGTACTGTGTTCAGCACACGCCGTTTCCCACATCCAGAATTTTACTTTCTACTGGGGGGGAAGCATGCCAGCGGTAATGGCCAGGGCATGGCCATTGCCACACGCTGCCCAATTACCGCTTGAGTAGCACTACTAAGTAGAAGGTGGTAAGGGCTCAGGCGGTAAATGACCATGTGCCAATGTTTTTATTAGCCGGGGTACCCCCGGTTTTGTTTTGGTATATGTGGTTTGAGTATTGGTGGTTTACATTGGGATTTTTTGCATTAATGTTTTTATTAGCATATGGCCATTTACTGCCTTCATTGAAAACAAGGGGTTTTGTGGCTTGCGGTAAAAAGTGGCCAGAGCACATGGGAAATCCATGCACTAAAACTACTGCCGGCCACTTTTTAGCATGGTTGGTATTTCACAAAAGACTGCAAACTTTCCTCTTTGAGAGGTGTCTACTGTAACTGGCCATCAATGGTTTATTATTTAGTTCTTACTTGTGTCTTATTTGTGCTGTTCTGCTCTTACTTGATATTTTGTTTGTTATTGTAAAGCTTGTCTGTTGTTTTGTTTATTGAAAGCCACATTGAACTTGAGTATGTTTGGGATAATGTGGAGTATAAATGTCCAATAAAATAAAAATAAAAGGACACCTTAGTGCTGTACCCAGATAGCTAACTGGGCATAGCTAGGACTGCCTTTTGCATGGTCCAGGCACTGAATATCTGCATTGCCAGATAACTCCCAGGGCCACCCTTACTCCATCCTTGCATCACCTTGTTACTAACTGGATGGTGATCCAACGGTCTGCCCAGATATTCAGTGGCGCTGTTCAGGTAACTGCCACTGAATCTCCAGGCTTGCCCCAGTCACCACAATTTCCCCAGGCAGGATTCTCTCCTGCTCAATTAAATCATTTTAAATATTGAGCCCATGGATTCCTACCAGTGGGAAGGCCGGTGTTCAAGTAGACTGTGATAAAGAATGGGCAGATGAGTTGGGCCTTGTGTTCTTTATTTGCCCTCAATTTCTCTACTGCCCATTCCCTAAATATCTAGACTAATCGATACAAAAGTAGAAAGCTGGTTCAAATCCCACTGCCACTCCTTATGATCTTGGGCAAGTCACTTAACTCATTATTGTTTCAAGTCTAAACGTAGACAGTAAGCCCTCTGGGAGCAGGAAAATACCTACTGTACCTAAGTGTAGTTTCAAAATCTACACTTTCCTTGCATTAGAATGATACAAAAAATCAGTGTATTGTGCTGGATTTCTGATAAGGAGGAAAAAGAGCCTCACAGAGCTCCTGGACAATATGTCTGTCTACTGGAGCTAAAACGGATCTTAAATTGATCCTCTGTTCATCATTGGCTCTGAAAAAACCCCCCAAAAAAGTTTTCTAATGTTTCAATCAACAGTGACAAAGATAATAGTTCCTTTCTATTGTTGCTTCACAAAATATTAGGACTAATTGTTGCTTCACAAAATATTAGAACAAAGTGTAAAATAAACACTTATCTATAGCGTGAGAAGACTTCAATCTTTCTTCCTATGGCGCTTCCTATGGCTTGGAGCGCCATAGGAAGAAAGATTGAAGTCTTCTCACGCTATAGATAAGTGTTTATTTTACACTTTGTTCTAATATTTTGTGAAGCAACAATTAGTCCTAATATTTTGTGAAGCAACAATAGAAAGGAACTATTATCTTTGTCACTGTTGATTGAAACATTAGAAAACTTTTTGGGGGGTTTTTTTCAGAGCCAATGATGAACAGAGGATCAATTTAAGATCCGTTTTAGCTCCAGTAGACAGACATATTGTCCAGGAGCTCTGTGAGGCTCTTTTTCCTCCTTATCAGAAATCCAGCACAATACACTGATTTTTTGTATCATTCTAATGCAAGGAAAGTGTAGATTTTGATATATTTTTTGTGATAAACTTTCCCTACCTTGTATACGTTGTTTAGTGGATCCTAAGTGTAGTTTGCCTTGAGCTACAGCTGAAAAAGGTGGGAGCTAAATCCAAAATCCATCCCCTCATATATCCCATCACATTTCTTTACTACAGATAAGGGTTAGCAGAAACCTCTTTTGGTTTCAGGAGCAAACCAACCAACCTCTATCGCCTGATCCTTCCCTGTACCCCCACCCATTTGCTGATTACATCTGAGGCAAAAGTTAGCGATGCCATGGCCCAAGTAACAATTATCTTCCGCAAATCTCTGAAGACATATTTCTTCATCAAGGCCTACAATGAGAACCTATAGCCTCACTAATCCACTTCACCAACCCATTCAGTTATGAAAGCCCACCTTCTATAATTACCCTAATAAATCCCTTCCTTCCTTCCTTCCTTCCTTCCTTCTTCCCTTAATTAATCTCTGCACAATACTAACTGTACCTGATATACTGGAATAACTATGTTAACAAAACTATGTAAGCCACATTGAGCCTGCAAATAAGTGGGAAAGTGTGGGATACAAATGCAATAAATAATAATCCTGTTCTGCCTATGCAATAGATAGGTACCTTCACTCAGACTACACTCAACCTACTGCACCAATCCAACCTCTATAATCATAGTCCTAAAGAATGACATTAGCCTCATCTGTAATTCAATCTGCTTTATTGTCATGCAATCATCCACATGTAAAGCCCTTATTTCACTAAAGCATACAGTCTGTACTCAACTTCCATTGTGGATAGGAACTTCGGAGCATTTTTAACTTGAAAAAGTCATTTCACAGAGGAATTGAAACCTTAACAAGCACAATTTGATATTGTTCCATCTCAAGAACTTGTAAGCTGAAGTACCCTTACAAGTTCTTTGGCATCTGTCATCAGAAGTGGAATAATGGCCTTTGTACAGCAAAGTAATACTGTTGATTAGTAATGGGAAAGGGTCATCTCCATTCTCACAACTTGCCTTTTTTTAAATATGTATTATCGCTTCAGTGTGTAATACAGCTGATATTACATTTTAGTATGATGATTTTATTTCTTTGTTTACAATAGGTTTAATTTGTATGCATGTTATGTTGTGACATGCTATGATCATTTAATAATAATAATAGTTAGAATAATCATAATCCTAATAATGGACTTCCTCTGTTTTCCATAATTAACGCTGCCACAAACTGCTCTGTTCTCTTCTGTAATTAGCATGCAGAATTATTCCCATGCTTTTGAGAAATAATTGGTAGTATTTGTTGAATTTTATTAAATGCCACAAGTTTATAAAGGATGATGGGTTGGACATTATGCTGTAATATTTCCAAAATTCAAAAGTAATATGAATATGATCTGCAAATAGGGTAAACACAGAGATCCCCATCCAGGGAAACAAGCCAAGGTAATCATGGTTTTATACTTTTGACATCATCATCATCATCAAAAACACAGAAGAAACCTGTCTTCGCAAAAAACAATAGCCGTCACAAACAGCGAAGATGACGTGAAAAAAGAAAAAAAGAACAGAAAAAACACAAGACACCAAAAATGAAAAATAAAAACAAAAGACGACACAAGCAAAAATGAAGAAATATTGTGTAAATTTACACAATATTTCTTCATTTTTGCTTGTGTCGTCTTTTGTTTTTGTTTTATACTTTTGACTACATAGAGGTGTAGTTCTGTATTTCCCAATTGCATTCCCTAAGAATTGTGTGGCTATATCTTCCTGAATACAATGGGGTAAAATCAAAGTTGATTCAGCTTGTATCCTTTCGATAGGGTGTTATATTCTTGATAGCTGTAGGTTATTTCTAGCTATCTACACAACTGCTACTTTAAAAGTGTCGTTTTCAAAGCTTTCCACATGGGTAGACAGTTGTTTACCTATGGGAAAAGCAGTGCTAGAAATACTCCCCCCCCCCCCCCCCCCACACTCCCCACCACCAATACCAGCACACACATCGTGGATACAAAATGAGGGTAATATTAACCTCATTCAAAATGAGGCAGGGTCAGGGAAGGGACAATGCAAACAGGGTTTTCATTTTCAATGCATAGAGTTTCACCTGCTTCGAAGCAGGTACAAATGTACACAGGTACATTGAACCTAGTGTGCCTCAGGTGGCTGGATTTTCAAAGGCTGGTGGTCTCTGTTCTCGATCTACCAGATCCTGCATGATGATATGCTCACGTTGAAGAGGCAACATTTGTCTACTGTTCATCCACGTTCCATGTCTCATCCAAGATATTTAAGAAACAAAACGTTCCCAGTGCTGCTCTTCAAATTGTTTTTCATTCTTGCTGAACATTTTTGAGCTATCTAGAAAGATTGTCATCATTTCATTCTGTGACATTCAGGGGCCCTTTTACTAAAGCTTAGCGCGTGCTAAATTCAAAGAAGTCCATAGGTATATCATGGGCTTCTTAGCCCATAGATCAAGCTAATGTCCACTAAAAAAAAAAAGTTACCAATAGAGATCTCTTCAAGTGCATCATGAGATATGAAGTTGATTAGGCTAAACATCCCATGCATTTTGCATACAGCATGCTTCCATAGGTTCATCTCATTTCATCTGCTTCATCATATCTTACAACAAAAAGGCAAAGGTTCATGTTTTGAAGTGTCTTTGCATCCCCCTCCCCCACACCTATTCTTTCACTGCCTGTTCAGCTAGACCAGTGCAGTTTCACTTTATCATTCTGTTCCTGCAGGCCCACATGACTCGCAGGGTGAACTAAAATTCAGTAGATAGAAAGTTTGTGGAACTTTATAACCACTCAGAGGCCAATTCCATACTGTACTTACCAAAGAATGGCAGAATTCAGTAATTAAATGGGATTGTTCCAAGTTTATTCAATATTTACTACCCCACCCTATAGAAACTGTCAGGGCAGTTTACAATCTAAAATAGGGAGAGAGAGAGAGAAAAAATTGACAGACAAGAATACATTGTTCCAAGTGAACAACATCAGCATCCATAGCTATCCGTGATGGGGTAATTTTCAGATTCCTCATGGAGGCTGCAGGTCTCCAATCCCTGGATTCTATATAAGGAGCCCATATTTTGGTGTCCAAGCATAGGCATGCTCCCGAGATATGCACAACTTAAATGGCTAACGAGCCATTAATGAGCAATAAATGAATGCTAACAACCAATTATTGACAATTGGCACCAATTGGGATATGCACTCATCTGGCTGTGCACTATTCTATAATGTAAGGAGCCCAATCCCCCATAGCATGCAACTCAAAAGGGGACATGGCCGTGGGAGGGCCATGGGTGTGTCAGGGACATTCCAAAAAGTTGTACATATTACTGAATAATGGGTCAGTGCATCCAACTTGGACACCAGCACTTACACCAAGTTTCAGCAGGGGTAAGTTTGGCGCTCAAAGTTAGGACGCGGGAATCTGGTGCTAAGCATGATTCTCTACAGGGCATGTGAGCTCCATTTATAGAATCCTGCCCCGAATGCTTTGCACCCATAGACATGTAAACTCATTTTCAAAAGGAAATACCACCTTCTCTTTGAAACACCAGCCTTCATATGTGCTGCAGGTACAAATACGCACCAGAGTATACACAGGAATTTAAAAATGAAATCAATGCATGTGCTTTTCCTCCCTCAACCTAGTCACGCCCTTTTTCTCAGTGAGTAAATGTAAATGCATTGAGAAGCAACACACACCTGTACTGAGGAAGAGACAAACTGTCAAAAGGTATTTTTACACAAACCCTTTTTTTTTAATTCTCTTTGATATGAATTCACCCTATAGTGAAAACATACGTCCCACTCTAGCAATGGGCCTAATAATCTCTGAATTGTAGCTTGTCTGTGATCTGATTGGTAACTAGCATCTCTTAAATGTATTATAGATCACAGATTGTGAGCTGTGGCTAATCCAGCCCATCATTGAAGATTATGGTGACTGTCCTCCAATGATACTGTTTATCTTTAGTACCAAGTTGGTACTTCCAATAACTGGACTATATCTCACCACATACCCATTTTAAAATGCGGATCACTATTTTATACAAGGCATCTCCTTGTTCTAGACTAATATTAGTCTATGAGTGGTCTTAGAGGGTAATTCTCTACCGGTCACCTAAAGTTAGGTGCCAAGATGATGCACATTAAGCATGAATTCTATATCGTGTGTAAGTGCCTTTATAGTATGCTAGTGTAAGTCCACAGTTATGCACTTATACATTAGGCGTGAGCACTTAATCTAGATCAATGGTTGGTGTAAATGCTTGTGCCTAACTGCTGTCAGGGGTGTAACTGGTATTCTGCACCTATAACCTGTCCATGCCCCTCCCAGGTTCACACAGTTGTGTGCTATGGATTTTGCGCACTCAATTTGTAGAAGCCCGACTAAGGGCAGTTACATGTGCAACTGTAGTCAACTATTGGTTAACACCAATTAGCAGCTAAGTTAACAATTGTAATGCGTATAACAGACACTATTCTATAACCTGTGCACAGCAACTTTGTGCACAAAACCTTAAATTGTGCACACAAGTTTATGGAATTAGGAGGTCTGTGTTATTTGCATGTGGATTGCAGTATTACTATAAAATTTCCCAAGAATGGTCCAAACCCAGATTTTTCTAAGATAGCAGCTTATTGAAGCTTATTGCTTTTAGAGATGGACAGTTTAACATTGTTGGACTCTGATCTATGGTTGTCTTCTTCTTATAGATGAAGGGAGTGATGGAAGGCCGGATCTAGGCCAGGGCTCAGACTTGAAGGAATATTGTTCATCTGACAGAGACATAGTGGAAGTGGTCAGGACGGAGTATGTTTACACCAGGCCTCCTCCATGGTCTGATAACCTACCCACTATCCACGTTATCACACCTACTTACAGTCGCCCAGTACAGAAGGCAGAGTTAACACGTCTTTCCAACACTTTGTTACATGTTCCCAATTTGCATTGGATTCTAGTGGAAGATTCCCAAAGACGAACCCCTCTTGTAACAAGAATGTTGCGAGAGACGGGGCTTAACTACACCCATCTGAATGTGGAAACACCCCGCAACTATAAACTGAGAGGAGACATGAGGGATCCCCGCATTCCTCGAGGGACAATGCAGAGGAACTTAGCTCTCCGGTGGCTGAGGGAGACATTTAATAAAAACAACAGTGAGCCTGGAATTGTTTACTTTGCTGATGATGATAACACCTACAGCTTGGAGCTGTTTGAAGAGGTGAGGAGACATTTTTTCCCAGTAGTTTCCTAGTCCTGTGCAGTTAAATTTCCAAATACTACTAAGATTAATTTCCAAAATTATCCCTCCTATCCCATTATTCTTTTATCTACTTTGAGCATCCTCTTCTAATGGCATTGGGTGCAATGTCAACTGTCTCTCTTCCTCTCTAGCATAATATTTGATAATGAACAGGGTACACTTGTTTTAATCATGATATGGATGCTTGAAGGAATGTATACGCAATAGCACAATGGTGAAATTTGTTCTTTCCTGCTAATGTCTTGTCTTCAAGTTCTACTAGACTAGTCCAGACAAGTCATTCAACCAGCAGATATGGGAAGAGAAGCTGGTGTCATCAGCAGTACAAGGATTGGTGCAGCCTTGGAATTTGTCATGCCAAAGCTGAGATTATATATACTAGAAAAAATACTCATAACAAACCATTTGAACAAATCAAAACATACATCCAACTAGGGACCCCGACCAACCTCTGCCAAAAGAATAATCATAGAATTATTCCTCACATTTACAATACTGAAGGGAATAACCAGGAGCTCATTTTGAACTGGTCCTGCAAGACTCAATGAAAGAAATTAGCAGGTAAGAAGAAGTTTCTCCTTCCTAATCTTCCTGCTAGACTGGTCCAGGCAAATAGGACATTCCCATTCTTCAAGGACTCAGGTGGGAGGAAGACAATATGGCACAATTTTCTCTAGCCTAGTCATCTAGCTAGTACTGCTTGACAAGCGAGTGCAGCAACAACCACACCACTGCTCTGCAGATATCATCTGATGAGTCTGCCCTAGAATCTGCTCAAGATGTTGTATGTACCCTCATCAAGTGGGTTTGAAGACCCTCTGGAAACTCTGAGGCTCGAAAGGTAAACCACAGCAGTGGCCTCCTTATTCCTGCATGCTTGCAAGGATTTTGAAGATGCCACTTCTTCCCATGGCCCACTGTGTAGGACAAAAAGGTTGTCCAACTTACAGAAGGAATTGGTAACCTTCAGGTACCATAGTAAGGCCTTGTGCACATCTATGGCATGTAGTGCTTTATGACTACCGAATTCATCCTTAGCAAACACTGGAAGACAGACTGTCTGCTTAAGATGAAACAGAGAAACAACTTTATGAATGAAGGAAGGAACCACCGAATCTGAGAAAAAGAGAGAGAGGGATCCCTACATAGTAGATGATGGCAGATAAAGACCTGTATGGTCCATCCAGTCTGCCCAACAAGATAAACTCGTAGCATAAGGTATGATGTGATACTTCATATGTATACCTGATCTTGATTTGTCCTTGCAAGGAGAAGTAGAGGCTGACCAGAAACGGCGGATCCACCACTGGAGATATTGTGCAGAAATACTTTATTGTTGCTGATACAGGGTGACCCGACACGGTCGGTGTTTCGGCGCCACAAAGCACGTACAGCAGGGGTCAAGCAATAGTTCCTCGGAAAACACTTGAGCAATTTCCACTCGGGAGACTGTGGTGCAATCAAAGTAGCCAAAGGGCATGCGCATATCAACGGACAAACACTAACAGCCACATATGAATTGATAGTTATAGTTGTGAAAATTTTACTTAAAGTGGAAAATCAGAAATGAAAAATATAATGAAATTATTGAACCACTGATGATTGGTGGTGAAGACTGCCCATTATATGAAGGCACATCTTTTGGGCTCACACATCTGAAGTTTCGATAATAAATTGCTGGGAGGCCTGTATTTTTTGGGATACATCTTATTAACACACACACACACTCCTGCCTTGGAGCAGGTGTAAATGACTGTGCCTTTTTTCCCTGACATAGGGGTCCTTTTACTAAGGTGCGCTAACAGATTCACTCCCCTGTTTACAAAGCCTCGCTAGCAGCTGCCACGCAGCGATGTCGACACAGCCCATTCAAAGTGAATGGGCCGTGTCGGCATTACCGCACAAACAGCCGCTAGCACAGCTTTGTAAAAAGGGGGGTTAATGTGTGCTAAATGAAAAGATGCCCATAGGAATATGGGCATCTTATCATTTAGTGCTCACTAGTTATTAGTTCATGCTAAATCCGTTAGTGCACTTTCAAAATCTGCACCCTGGTCCACAAGATTATCTATGGCGAAGCCCCGGGTTATATGATTGACCTCATAGACCTACCAGCCAGAAACACAATCAGAACATCACAAACATACCTAAATCTTCACCACCCTAGCTGCAAGGGACTGAAGTACAAATCAATTTTCGGATCCAGCTTCTCCTATATAAGCACGCAACTATGGAACGCATTACCGAAAGCCATAAAGACAACGCAGGACCACCTCAACTTCCGGAAATCACTAAAGAACGATCTGTTCAAGAAGGCATACCCTACTGATCCAACTTAAGTGCCTGAACTCAGCAACACAACGAAACTAAAACTTGAAATGAACATTATATAACTCTTCTTCTCTTGATTCTATAATGTGTCTGTAACACATATATCTCATTCTCTGTAACATCACTTTGTATTTGTTTCATCACCGGAGGTAGCTAACGCCTCACGGTACTGTGTAAGCCACATTGAGCCTGCAAATAGGTGGGAAAATGTGGGGTACAAATGCAATAAATAAATAGTAAAAGGACCCCATATGTTGCCTTTTGCAAATAGGTGCATATGCTTTTCCTGCCTAAATGCCTTGTTATAAGGAGAATGAAAAGTTACATATTTGAGTCTTTTCACTGTATTCAGATAACCTAAAATATATTAAAGCTATATCATATGGGAATATTTCTCATTTGGTGAAGCTTGTCAATGGCCATAGCACTCATTTTCAAAGCATAAGGGCATCTCAAAAGACCAGAATAAACATCCATGTGCTTGAAACATCCAAATCTCCGATTTTGCAAAGGCAGAATAGAGATGTCCAACATTTAAATAGCAAGGGGGCATGTTTTGGGCGAGACTAGAGAGGTCATGAAATCTGGACATCCAACAGCGATTGCTGAATTCCACTTCCATGTCCATGTCTAAAAAGAAGGACATCCTTATTTAGACCTGATATTTGCCATGCGCAGGTTAGAGAAAGGTTCTCTGATTAAGCAGCTGTCCACTGGAGGGATTAAGGCATGACATCTCCTTAATACCCCAGTGCTTGCTGTCCCCCTCCCTCTCCCATGAAAGTGAAAAGCTTCAGGTATTATGGGCAATTTTAACAGAACAGGAAGTAAGTCTGATGTGTAGCCTAATGGCTAATGCAGTGAACTGTAAACCAAAAGACCCAGGTTCAAATTCACCTTTAATTCTTTTTTTATTTGTGAGCCCTCTATAAACTGAAAATTACCTATTGTACCTATATATATATATATATATAAGATACCTGCAAGCCTGGAGTGGTGTACATTCCGGTACAGTAGGTATTTTTCTGTTCCTGGAGGGCTATCAATTAAAAAAAAAAAAGGGTTAAACTGGGATTTGAACCTGGGTTCCTTGGTTTCTGGCCACTGCACTAACCACTAGCCTGACCCTCTGCTCTGCATGGAGGTCTATGTGGCAATTTTCTAAGAATGCTGTTATAGAGACATCCATGTCCTTTGTTTTTGCCCATTCAAAATTTGGACGTTTCAGTTTGTAAAATGGATGTTTTATGTTGGACATTTCCAGTGCATGGACGTCTGTCTCACATATTTTTGAACAGGCTGTATCCTGTTTGAAAATACATGTGAGATGGACATCTATTTGGGACATTCTGATTTGGACCTCCCTATTCTGACTAGGACACCTTTTCAAAAATGCCCTTCCATGTGTTCTAGATCCAGGGCTGATAGTCATTTTGCATGTTGGGGAGCAATTTTCAAACAAAACACATGCGTGTAGTCTGCAGGTACTTTTTACCTACAGACTTTAACTTGGTAAAAATATATGCGCAGATTTGCACCTGCTATTTATATAGATACCTTTTCCATGAAATCCTAAAATATGTATGTACACTCTCCACCCCAACCCCACCACGGGAACACTTCACCAATACAAGCATACATGTTAGATAAATTTCAAAAGCTATTTTATGCCACTTTGAAAATTGCCCTCAATACATATGGATGTATAGTAGACTCTTCTTTTCTTTGGCCTGTCCATTAAATAAATGCTCATGATTGATCATGTCTGCACTGTAGGGATCAGCTCCCACACATGCCTGTTGTGTTTATACCCATCACTCTTCACACATGGAAAACGTGATTATTAAATTGTTGCAATCCAGCATTAGGCAATGACAAAAAATCCTTTCTGCATGTTTTATGATTTTGTTATTTCTCTATTTTAAAGCAAGTGATTTTAAATTTCCCAATTAACAAGCTAAACTAAATTATTAAATAACAAATCTACTTTGAGCTGTGCACACTTTTTATTTTGTATTTATCAGTCAGGCAATACTTCATTATCTAGGCAGGTTTTAATTGGTATTATTTAGATGTGTTATTTTAATTTGTATTTAAAATTAAAACTGTACACTGCTTTGATGTGTTAACGGAAAGGATGTCTGACAATGAAATAAATTAAGGGGGGCCCGTGTGCAAGATAGGAGTGCTTCAGCCGGATTCTGCCATTCACTTTCCTTTCTCTGTCACCAGATGCGTACCACCAGGAAAGTGTCAGTGTGGCCTGTGGCTTTTGTAGGGGGCTTGCGTTACGAGTCACCCAAGGTGAATGCTGTGGGGAAGGTATATGGCTGGAAGACTGTGTTTGATCCTCACCGGCCATTTGCGATTGACATGGCAGGTTTCGCAGTGAACCTCAGGCTGATCCTCCAGCGATCTCAGGCATACTTCAAACTTCGTGGAGTGAAAGGTGGCTACCAAGAAAGCAGCCTCCTTCGGGAGCTGGTGACCCTGAATGACCTGGAGCCCAAAGCTGCTAACTGCACCAAGGTATTTAATCAAATGGGATTGCCTTTCTCTCCACTAGTGTTTCTAACTGAAGATGGGAAATAACCTAATATCAGATCATTCTATAACTAGGTGTGTATGGGTGTGTTCCCCTCTGTGCAAATGCGGAGTAAATTAACACTTACACGCCTAAGGAGTCCTTTTACTAAGCTGCGGCAAAAGGGGGCCTGCTCTGAGCCCACCTTTTACCGTAGCGGGTAAAAGGCTGGGGGGGGTTCAGAAATGGCCTTGTGGCAAGTGCTTGCCACACAGCCATTTTTTTGGGGGGGGCACTTACCAACACACTCACTGAGGTGACGGTAAGGGTTCCCACGCTAACCCAGTGGCAACCGGGCAACGCACAGCACTGCCCCATTACTGCTGGGTAAACACCGGTGCTGCAAAAATAAAACAGTGAGAGCAACAGAAACTCCCTCCACTACACTGAGAAGTAATGCAAAACCCAGATGCTCAACCTGCACTAACCCTACATATGATAAGTCAGCTCTGTAAATATTCTAGAACACCTCCAGTTAGAAAAAAAGAACAAATCTACACAGAATCTACATGTTAGAAAAATCCTCCTCTGTGGTTACAAATAGAAAACACAAACCGTCATGCAGTGGGGAAAATAAGAGACTACAGATTAGAAACAAATACCTAGACAAAAAAACAAACAAAACAAAACTGAAAACCCGACTGTAAGCAGCAGAACATTGAAAAAATAGGGACAGAAAGAGATTTCTTCCTGTACAGAAAATATTAAATATTTAAAAAATCAAAATTTTGTGTACCTTTATTATTTGAGCATTTTCTTTTTCCATATGGATTGATCTTGATCTCTCTTTACTACATCCTCTTGTTGGTTTTCTCCTAAGTCCTTTTCCAAGATCTAATTTCCATTTTCAGCTTTTCATTGTCCACCTTCTTCTCTTCCTCCCTTATATCTAACTTGGCTCTGATTCTTCTATTTCATTTTTTTTCTCCATTTCATTCATCTGTTTTTTTCTTTTCTATCTACCTCTAGCTAGATTTCATTCCTCCTTCCCCTCCTTTCCCCCACCCACATCCTCAGTCTCTCTCATTCACCTACTTATTAGCTTTTTCCTCTTCCTCCCTAGTTCTCCCATTCCTGTCTTATTCCTCCCAAAGTCCCCTATTTCCTGTGTTTCACACATTTTCTAGTCTCCCATTTCAACCCTTTATATTCATTGCCTCCCCAGCTTATGTCTCTGCTTCTTATCCCCTTACCAGCCCCCATTACTTCCCTGTCACTCATCCCCTCTCCAGCTTCAGCCCCTTTATGCCTTACTCCTGTATTCAGGCTTCCATTTCCTTTCCCTATTTCCACCTTTTTTCACTTCCTTCAAAGATCTGTCCCCTTCCTTTGTCCTTCATTGCCCCCTCCCTCTCTCTCTCTCTCTCTCTTGCTTCTTCTCCCATACTTCCTTCTCTCCTTCTCCAGCATATGTCCACCTACCTCATTCTCCAATATTCACTTACTTTACTTTCTTCCACCTTAACCTCAGTACTCATCCGTCTACCCCTCTATCTTCACCTTCCTCTGCTTCTCCCTCTCCACCCCCCTTAGTATGTCATTCTCTTCCTTCTCCCAGCAACCGGCATCAGCCCCCAAGCCCCATTTCCCATCTCCCTCTTGTCTGACCCCCAGCTTCTTCTCTCAGGCCTAGCTTTAGATTCATTCTCCCATCTCATCCCCACCCCTCATTTGATAGCTCTGAGCTCTCCTCCCTTTTCCTTGCCCTGGCAGTGGGGGAGGGCTAAAGCCAGTGGAGTGTTATGATGCAGGGCAGCACAATGGGTAAGCATCAGCAGTTTTTGGTGCCCCCCCCCCCAAGTGTCCGCACCCCTGCCATGCTTACCCTTCTTACCATGTTGCCCCGGCCCTGCTTTAATAGAAGCAAGCTCTGCACAGGCTGTACAGAGATCAATTTTCCTTCTAAATGGTGGGAAGTCAAAATTGCACTGAGGTAAATCCTTACAGAGTTTTTAAGACTGACTGAGAGATGTCCTAAGTATTCAGTTTTTATGTGAGGCAGAAAGAATGTCCTAAGGCCTTATCACCAGTGCATTCTTTCTAGCAAAAAAGGTGCCGGTACTGAACTGCCAGATCACTCTTCAGGGGTGGGGTGACCACTGAGGAACCCACCCCACAATAGCCAGGCTCCCTGCAACCAGTCACAGAATCTATGACAAGGCAGAATTGGTGTGTAGAACCTGAGCTCTTTCATTAAAACTTGTGGACCATGGGTCAATTTTAGCAGGCAATGGAAAAGGTGCCGGTACTCAGTACCCCCAAGTAACCCCTCAAAAAAAGCTCTGCTTATCACCAAACCACACAGTACACCCTCTCCACTTGAAACCATAAGACCATCTAGTGGAGTCTCTGCTAGAAGTAAGAAGGACCTGAGATCCAGAGCTGCTATGGTTACCCTCTTAGCAGTTAGGCTGTGAGAGATAGGCACTGATGTTGAGATGTCATAATGTCCCCTTCCTCTATTAATTCCAATTGAGATGAAAGGCTCACGTGACATTTTGGATAATTTAGGATGAACCTTAGTGACGCTAATACTTGGATGGTGGAGCCTCTCTCCCTGAGATGGTCTCTTAACCAACCCATCTTCCAAGTAAAGGAAACACATGCACTCCAAGTTTGTGTATGCACACTGATACCAAAGTTAGACATTTTCTGAACACATGACGATCTGATGCCAGGCCAGCTGGCAGAATGCAATACTGGTAATGCTGTTTCCTTATTAAAAATCAGAGATGCCTCCAGTGATTGAAGTACATCTCTATGTGGATGTAGGCTTCCTTGAAGTCCAGAGATTTTAAGCAGTCTTCCTTTTGAAGAAAAGGAATCAAGGTGCCCATGAACATCTCTCACATTCTCATTTGTGCCTCCTTCAGAATATAACTGATGGACATTGTCATGAAATTTGAGGAATTAAGTACCAATCTGAGTGAGACATTAGGTAAAGGTATCTATGCATAAAATTTAGATTGCTAGAATCTGGGGAGCCAGTGTACACAATTAGCTAGACATCATCTGTACAGAAGAAATTAACCCCGAATTTCTGCACAAAGCACTACAAGATGTGACAAAAATAGGTTAAACAGCGTGGGAGCTAAAACTAAATCCCCGAGAGTCACCACATGCGAGACCATGATACGACAATAACGTGGACTGTTAATCTACCAAGAAGATATTTCTAAGAATGGTTTAAACTACTCAAACATAGTACTCCAGTCTAAGAATAATCAGTAGAGAATGATCAGCTGGCTTGAAAGAAGAGCTTTTAAGTTCAGATATAAGAAAATATTGGCTTTCTCCGTACCCAATCAGTGCAAACATCGCTCATTATAGTCAATAGGATCAATTCTGTGCTAAGGCCCAGGTGGAAACCAGATTGCCTAAGATGGAGTATATTTGTCTTTTGAAATAAATGATAAATTAGAAATGGGGCGATAGTGCATCACATAGGAAGGAGCTATATTTTATTTAGCAGCACACTTCTTTCCAACAAATGTGGAGAAAACTGTACACCAGGCTATCATTTACGACAAAGCAAAAAGAAGAGAAGACCAAAGAAGAGGCTCTCGATAAAAAAAAAAAAAGGCATATAGCCAAGAGGAAGATAGCTTCAGTGATAGTACTACCTTTTTCAGGCTGGAGTGGGAAGGTAAAGACATTCCAGGAGCTCTAATAGGTAGAGGAAGGGGATGGGACACAAGACTTGGATATCTACCAATGGAGTCAAGCAAGGAGATGGTGAGATAAAGTTCTTGATCTTTGGATGCATTTCATTATGAAAATGAAAGGTGCCAGTGAAAGCAGGAGCCCCATTCTCTTCTACAGAAGGTAAAAAATTTGTGAGTTCAATGATGACTCTGGGACAATTTTCATTTGAATGTTTATGTTTATTAGGTCCTTGATATACTTCCTTTCACAGTAAAATCAAAGCGGTTTATAGCCAATATATATTAGGTTGATATAATTTTAACCAACCGCACATTCTCTTTGTACAATATATAGTGGTCTCTGCTGAAGCTGCTCAATGTGTTATGTGTCCAAGACTCTAGGTAATCACTCAAACCATTGCTAAAGTCACAGTTTTGTAATTCTTTCTTTATAGGAAAGGGTTTGGGCATGAATAAAGAGGAATGAGTGGGAAAGAAATAACAACACCATATCTGGAACTTATGTTCTTTGCTGTTGTGCTTTCAGATTCTAGTCTGGCACACCAGGACAGAGAAACCTGTATTGGTAAATGAGGGTAAAAAAGGTTTCACAGATCCTAATGTGGAAATCTGACTGGGACATCTTGTGAGCCAAACAGGTAAAAATATTGACGCAGCAACAAATCTGCCACTTAAAGCTCAGAAAATTATTGTTAACTGTCAAATCTGTTGAGTAAAAATTCACCCCTCTGTTTACTAAGCCAACACAGTCCAAAGTGCATGGGTTGTGTCGGCATTAGCACATGGCAGTCGCTAGCGCGGCTTAGTAAACAGGAGGGGGTCAATGTTAACTTTGCAGAATTAATACTTAATGCCAACAGGAGATTTGAAGGTAAATTAGATTAGTGATTTTCAGATCTGTCCTGGCAGGTCATCAGACAGGTTTTCATAATATCCCTAATGAATATGCATTGGTATTACAAAAAAAAATTAATATTGGGATTCATAACAATCAGCTCTTTAATATACAAAATCCTGGGATTTCGATTAACTAAACAATATCTATTATCGCACCTCCTCAGTATTTAACAGCA
Organism: Microcaecilia unicolor; assembly: GCF_901765095.1. NCBI lineage: Eukaryota > Metazoa > Chordata > Amphibia > Gymnophiona > Siphonopidae > Microcaecilia > Microcaecilia unicolor. The sequence continues at coordinate 34,371,767 of NC_044042.1, read as the reverse complement.
GTTCATGTAGATATCACAGTCCAAAATTCTTAATTCAAAAGTATTGATAAAGTAAATACACTTATCTTTCAAATGCACGAAACTGAGGATAGAGGAACCATAATACAATCCATTAACGCTTGTTGCTCAAGATGCAATTCCTCTGTAGTAGACACAGTGCCTCGTTACTTATTGCTCTAACTCTAACCTGGATCCAGGTTTTGCTAGTGACAGCTTCATCAAGGGGTACCAGGGAAGCAGGAATACTCCTGCCTCAAAATTATTCCTGCTTCCCTGGTACCCCCTGATGAAACTTGTTGGATTATTTGTAGTAAATAATTAGCAGATTTTAGTACACACAGCTTCAGCTTTAGAAATGTTAATTTCTTTCTTCATCTCTCTCTCATTCACCCCAGAATAATTCACTGCTGAGTCACTTTAAAGTTGAAGTAACAAAACATCTGTTTACTCACAGTTTGTAGTTAGATTATAATCAGACAGGCTTATATATACATATTACTATACATTTGTATTATCAGCTCCTTCCATGTGCTTAGATGGTAATGGATGCTCACACCACCATAGATCCTCTCAGGTTAGGAGAGATCATGAGCTCCATGTGCTCCATGTGCTGCATCTGCTGCATCTGCTGTGTCTGCCCCCCACAGGAAGTTGCATAGCTGTGTGACCTCTCTAAGTAATTCACATCAGAGGTCACAGAGTAATCACAGAGAAATAATAGGTGACAGGCAATGCATGTAAAATACAATTACATTCCAACAAACCCCTTCTCATGCATAACTGTCATGCAATTATTTATTCATACAAAGTCCAAGCTTTATACGCAGATTCACAAAATGTTCTCTGGGTAACGGTTTGGTCATGATGTCAGCTGTCATCTCACTGGTGTGACAATAGTGTAGACTGATGACCCCTTCTTTTGCCAACTCTCGCACGTTGTGGTATTTCGTTGCGATGTGCTTGGTGCGTGACTGAACCTTGTCATTCTGTGACAGTCGGATGCAGCTCTGATTATCTTCCATTATCTGGATTGGTCTCTTTTCAGCTATTCCGAAATCCAGCAAAAGTTTTTCAATCCACATCAGTTCTCTGCACGCTTCCGATACGGCCACGTATTCAGCTTCTGTAGAAGACAAACTCACAATACTTTGTTTATGACTGGCCCATGAAATTTGTACATTTCCATACATAAACACATATCCACTTGTGGATTTATAATCAGAATGATCCCCTGCCCAATCTGAATCACAGTAACATATTAGTTTTGGATTACTATTGGCTGAAATCTTTAATTTACAATCAATGGTACCCTTTAAATACCTTACCATCCTTTTAACTGCAGTCCAATCTGATTTGGTAGGTGAGCTGACCCTTCTGCTCAAAATTCCTACTGCATTTGCTATATCAGCCCTGTATGTGGTAGCTAGATATAAAAGCTTACCTATGGCTGATCTATATTGGATGTTATCTGGTAAAGGTTCTCTTACTGTTTCATCCTTCAGAAAATCAGTGATCATGGGAGTGCTTACAACTTGGGCATCTTGCATACCTAAACTTTCAATAAGCTCATTTATTTTCTGCTTCTGGCTTAGAAGATAAGAACCATCATTTTGTTTCTCAATTTCTATACCAAGATAGTATGACACATTACCAAGTTCTTTTATCTCAACATTGAGGTTTAAACATTTTACAATGTCCTTGTACTCTTGCTCACTTTTGCTTGCAATGAGCAGATCATCAACAAAAGCTAAAATGTATGCATATTGTCCATTTGTGCACCTAGTGTACAAGCATTTATCTGCTTCACCTTGCTTAAATCCTAAATTTGTCAATATTTCATGCAATTTATCATTCCAACATTTTGCACTTTGCTTTAATCCATAAAGACCTTTGTTTAATTTACACACTAGCTGTCTTTGTTTTGTATTTATGAAACCTGTTGGCTGTTCCATGTACAAGTCTTCAGTTATATCTCCGTGAAGAAACGCTGTTTTCACATCAATGTGTTTGACTTGCATGCCTTTTGAGACTGCAATGCTCAGAAGTGTTCTTATTGTCGTGTGTTTCACTACAGGTGCAAACACTTCATCAAAATCTTCTCCATATTTTTGAAGATATCCCTTTGCCACTAATCTGGCTTTATACCTTTCCACTTTTCCTTGTGCATTCCTTTTTAACTTGAATACCCATTTGCATCCTATAGCTTTCTTGCCAGGAGGTAATTTTGTAAGAATCCAAGTATTATTTTTATCCAATGCATCAATTTCTTCTTGTGCAGCTTTATGCCATTCAGCAGCTTCTTCTGCTGGCATTTTCTCAATCTCATCCCATGTTAAGGGCTCTTGAGCTTCTGCTGACCTTGTTAGGTAAGACAGTCTTGGGGGTGGAACACCTTTGTTTTCCCTGGATGAGCGTCTGACAACAGGTTGGTCTGACCTTTCCGCATCCTCTAAATCTGAGAGTCCTTCTCCAATTGATTCCCCTTCTCCAACTGTACTGTCTTCTTCAATGATCCTTTCTGTGTCTGTTTCCTCTGCCTGTTCCTCGTTAGATACAGGTGAGTTGCTTTCAGACATCTGCCTTGGTATGGCATTTATATACACTGGCATGTCTATTATGGTTCTAGTTTCATATTCTGGATGATAAGGCTCATCTGGGATAATCCAGCCTTTATCAACCCTTTTGTTTTCATCAAAATATGTAACATGTCTTATGCCAACAATGCCAGTTTTCAGATTCAAATTCTATATCCTTTGTGTCCTGGAGTATAGCCAACTAAAATGCCCCTTTCTGTTGTGGAATCCAGCTTATGCCTTCTTTGCTTTGGTATATGAGCATATGCTGTACTTCCAAATGTTCTTATGTGTGACAGGTTTGGCTTCCTACCATGCCATGTCTCATGTGGTGTGCGCTCAGCGCCTTTAGTTGGCATTCTGTTTTGTAGGTACACTGCTGTGAGAATGGCTTCCCCCCATAGTCTTTTAGGGAGATTGCTATCTGACAGCATACATCTGGTCATTTCCACAAGTGACCTAAATTTTCTCTCTGCAACAGAATTTTGTTCTGGTGTATAAGCTACTGTTGTGATATGTTGAATGCCTTCTTGTTCTAGAAATGTGCGCATGCTTTGTGAAGTGAACTCACCACCATTGTCGGTCTGAAGAACCTTTGGTTTTCTTTCAAATTTATTGCTCACCATGGCTACGTATTTCTTCAGCATGTCTGTGACTTGACTTTTTTCTTTCAGCAAATAGGCCACACAATATCTAGAGAAATCATCCAAGAATATTAGCACAAATCTGTTATTTCCCAATGATGGGATATTAAACGGTCCACATAAGTCACTGTGTATTAAGTCCAGCACTTTATTACTCCTATTTCCTGTGTATGCAGGAAATGAGGGTCTCACACCTTTTTGAGTAACACAGTCTATGCATTTCTCCATTTTACCAGCATCTGCACTTATCTGAATGCCGGTGGCTAGTTGCTTACTGTGAAGATCCTGGATCACCTTAGAATCACGATGTCCCAGGCGGCGGTGCCAGATTTCCAGACTACATTTACCATCATTCTTCCTTACTTGCGCCATATGTGAGGCTTCACCTGAAATGCTCAGTTTATAAACATCATTATGCATAAAAGCTTCAGCATACACTTCATCATTTTTAGAGATTGTGCACTTACTGTTTTCAAAATGAATCACAAATCCCTTCTTATCTAATGTAGATACACTAAGCATATTGCAAACTGCTTGGGGAATATACAAGACATCACTTACAGGAATTTCTTTAACTTCATTAGACACTTTGCATTTTAAGAATCCAATACCTTTTGCTTGGATCTTAGCAGTCCCTGCGTTTGCAGTTTTAAGAATACCTTCCTCTGGACACATTTCCTGAAAGAAATTCTTACAATTGGTTAAATGGCATGTGCTCCCCGAATCCAAAATCCAAGTACTTTCATTTGAATTATTATTTACCATAGTCAAAGATTTTTCTGCCATTAGAAAGCCCTTGTGTTTATCTTTGTCCTTCATACATTTCCTGGTTTGAAAATTCTTTAGTTCCATTGGCTTAGGTGAGCTAGAGGGAGTGTTTTGTGTTTCCTTACACCATTTAGATACATGTCCCTCCTTTCCACATGAGTAGCAAATCAGCTTGCCCTTGGGTGGAGTTTTCCCATAGCTCCGCCTTCCTCTGTTCTTTGCCAAGAAATTTGTTTCATTTCTCTCTGACTTGCTTTGAGAACACATCTCCTCAGAATCATTTATTATGCATTCCTGCCTTAGTTTTGATGTTGTCTGTTCAAAAGATTGCCCTTCAATGGCCTCATTTACAGACCTAAAAACATCAAACTTTTTTGATAGTGAGGTAAAAAGAAATGCTCTTTTCAATGCATCACACATGGGAATTCCAGAAAGTTCTAGCTTTTGAAATGAAGACATAAGATGCATAATGTGATCATTACATTTACTTTTATCCCTTAATTTGGTTTCATTCAACTCTGCCAACCAAATTGGTTGCTGCTTTGCATATGTAGTTGCATACATAGTTCTCAGCTTACATAAAATGTCCTTTGGTGTATCTTTTCCCTCCACTAATATGGCTTGTTTCTCTGAGAGAGCTTCCAAAAGCATGCACTTCACATAATAGTTTGCATTGTCCCATTCAGCCATATTTTCAGCTGTTCTGTCTTGGTCTAAGCATATATTTAATCTTTTTGCTCGAAGGAGACATATGAATCTTAGTTCCCACTTCTGATAATTAAACTCAGTTAATCTAGGCACCTTGAGAGAATAGAACAATGGTGAATTTCTTCCCTCAGCCATTTTCTTAGCCTTCTGTCTGCTGTGTGGGGGGAGAGAGAGACAGACTGAATCTTTCCTTTAAAACTTAAGAGAAAAATGTGGCCTTTTTTTCTGCCTGGTAATATTTCTCTTCTTTTTCAATTCCTGGACCCTGGGCCCATAACCCTTTTGTTGGATTATTTGTAGTAAATAATTAGCAGATTTTAGTACACACAGCTTCAGCTTTAGAAATGTTAATTTCTTTCTTCATCTCTCTCTCATTCACCCCAGAATAATTCACTGCTGAGTCACTTTAAAGTTGAAGTAACAAAACATCTGTTTACTCACAGTTTGTAGTTAGATTATAATCAGACAGGCTTATATATACATATTACTATACATTTGTATTATCAGCTCCTTCCATGTGCTTAGATGGTAATGGATGCTCACACCACCATAGATCCTCTCAGGTTAGGAGAGATCATGAGCTCCATGTGCTCCATGTGCTGCATCTGCTGCATCTGCTGTGTCTGCCCCCCACAGGAAGTTGCATAGCTGTGTGACCTCTCTAAGTAATTCACATCAGAGGTCACAGAGTAATCACAGAGAAATAATAGGTGACAGGCAATGCATGTAAAATACAATTACATTCCAACAAAACTGTCACTAGCGAAACCTGGATCCAATTGAATGGCCCCTTTTCTGAAATGGCATTTAAACATCTGGGCCTCTCCAGACCTTTAAATGCTGCCATTTAGATATGGGAATGCTTATAAAATAAAGGGTTCCGTACATTATTAAATTTTATTTTATTACTTCTATTCTTAATACATTGAACAAGTCATTCTAAACAGTAGACTATTGCAAACTACTTATGATTGGCTTTGCACCTGACCTCATAAATTGTGCTAATCAAAAAACTGCACTTTCATATGCACTGTTCTTCTGGAACAACCTTGTAAGTCGTGTCAATAACACTACAAAAATTGTCCATTATTAATAAAAGCATATAATCGTGAAATTAAAAAAAAAACACATTACCTGCAACAAACCTGTAAGCAGTCAAAGCTTCTCACAGCATGCTTGTGCCGTTTCCGGAAGAGATGACCAGCTCTGTGCCTGCCTGATTTGCCATAGTATGCATAACCTTTAATTCTGAACTAAGGGCCCTGTTTACAAAGGCGCACTATCATTTTTAGCACATGCTAAAATTTAGCACACGCTACCCATGTAGATGCCTATAATATTCCTATCGGCATCTACATGGATAGCTCATGCGAATTTTTAGCGAGCGCTAAAAATGCTAGCGCGCCTTTGTAAACAGAACCCTAAGTTTGCTCTGGATACCAGAATTTCTCCTTGTACTGCATTAGATGATAGTTATGACCAAGGAGCAGCACATTTTGACCCATTGTACATTAATACAGTGTTTTGTAATTTTAATTAGGAAAAAACGTGACTCTTTTTTTCCCTCCCACTCTTATTACAGCCAGTGGCAGTTAGCTTAGGTTCTAGAGGAAGTTCGAAATGAGGAAGTAAGACGTGCAGACCACCAGGTAGGTTCTGAAGGGAAGTATCAGAACCAGCAATACCTCTTTTCTTTTACCTTTCTATTTCTCTGCAGAAGCTGCCTCTTTCCAAGCGATTCTGCGCTCATATTGCAGGCATCTCTTCTTTATACCAAACACTCTGCCAGGTCTGCTTCTAACGACAAAGCCACACCCCTAGGACCGTACTGAATTCGTGTACTTTGAGCACTCTGAAAAGCACACAAAACTGAGACATGGCACCATCTTCTTTGCAGTACGAGCCATATAACAGGCCTGGCTTGAAGGAGTGTGTGCATGGCATGCTTAGGTGGGGACCACCTTAGAAGAACTGGACAAGGTTTCTGCAAAATCAATGAAACAAGGCTGAGGATGCCAGATTCTGACAGTACATTTCACTGGTAACCAGAACAAAGGTTTGGTTTCTAAACATGGCCCAAGTATGCTCTCATTCTTGAGCATCAATTCAGTAGTAGAGAAATGGCTGCCTTCTGGGATGGCATCTTGCCCCTTAATTGTAGAACTTTTTAAATTTAAATTTATTACACTACACAAGAAAGCAGGAAGGTGCTGAAAGCCTAGCGGAAGGGTATGATCCTGTTCTTTTGGTGGGTGTTAAGCCAGCTATATGGAAATAAAATAGAAGAAACTTGGGCTGTAAGTACATTTCCCTGCCTGAGTTGATTTTGTGTGATTGTTTACAGCTTATAATATTGTTTCAAACTTAAGTTTAACCTTACTGATCAATTCTAGGTCACAGAGCTCTTGACAGGTGGATATGTGGGCATACCCAGGCCATGTTACTTTCGATTGGGAAAAAAATGTTACTTTTCATTTTGCATTTTAAAAACCCATCTAAGACTTAAATGTTCTCTTTTCCTTTCTTGTTGTTGGTGTGTGGAGTGGTTGACAGAGGACAAAGAGTAGCAAAATGTCAAGAAAGAAACAAATGCGAAGACAGGAGGTAAAACCTCATTTTACTAGTGGAAGAAGAGGCTGAACTGAGCCTTACATAATTTCTTCCCCATGAAATTCACTTTTTGCAGATTTCTTTTGCCCATGGGCTCTTCTCATCTCATACCATCTGGCAGGGTAAAAACGGAAAAGCAGCTTCTCCTTACTTAAAACAGGAAAACAGTACTGAAGACATTGAAAGCTGCTGTTTTTTTTTAATAAATTCTGAATTATTATAATTTCATATTTTATCACCTCAAGTGTATAAATTTGAAGAGGTAGAGAAAGAAAAGATGTGTGATCATGTTATGGACAGTTTTATCCTTTTCAAAGGCATGTTTTCATATCATGCCCAAGTTTTCCTCTAATTAAATTCTAGGGTCTTTGGCCTCGCATGCTTTTGCTTGGTGCCCTGAACACCTATCTGAAAAGGTCACTGATGTTGGAAATAAATCACAAAGAAAATGCTGAGAGGGTATTGTGTCAGACCCCAAAGACTGTATCTTTAAAACTTTGATAGCTTAAAATGATATCAACAGTTACCCTGCTGATTAACTACAGGAAATCATCTAACTTAATTTTAAGCCTTGCAGTTTGTTTTGATGGTTTCTATCATACAAGCTACTTTTTTAATGACTTCTTATAAGATCTACAGCATGCAGGTATTTGGCTAGAAAGCTTTGGTATCTGACAATATTGTTAATGGAAGTAAAACCATATAGAAAGGAAATATGCAGGGAATCTTTCTTCAGTGGGTGAAGGATGAGCCTGGCCTAACCAGGAAAAATGAGAAGCACAATTTGCTTTGCTAGTTGAAGAAAGACACTTTTGGTATAAAACTCAATTCTGAAACATATAGATGTCTTCTGATACTTGGTCCCAAGGACATGCTGTTCCGAAATAGATTAAGTAATGACAATAAAAAAAGGTTTGTTACATTTCCTCCTATTCCAGATTAATTTTTTGTAAATGGTTGCAAATTATTTAATGGTTTCTAGTATTTATGAAAAATCTTGCACAAATCTGCTCCTTTTTTTTTTGAGATACCAATATCACTGGTGTTCAGATCATGGAATCTTGAAATGGCTTGTGCAATGGCTGACAAAGATCCTCTCTGTATAACGGTTTGGAACACTTTGTTTCATGGTTTCCAGTTTAAATTTTAAAGCCATGCTCCTTTTTTTAAAGGCTAAGTTGAATACTTGGGCAGTCAGTTCTTATGCTGGTTCTGCTTCCTCAGCACTTAAACTGGCTCTTGCTAGTTGCCAGAGTCAACCCCAGTATAGTATGGGGCAACTTCCCATTCAAGTCTGGGCAAATGCATGTTGGGGTTCTGTGTTTTATTGGCTCAGGGCCTCTTTGTGTCACTGTTTTTTATCAGCACAATGCAATAAAGATATTTTAATAGCATTCAATATGTGCTTGGTGGCATTTTCTTTCTTCCAAACAAACTTAATGGCAGATGTTTCATAGGACCTCATTTTCTCTTCCTTTGGAAAACTACATGGGATTCCCAGCAAGGGGTGAGATATTTTAATGCCTTCAGGCTTGGGCCTCATCTCTCAGGAGCTCACTGTGTACTCCTAAAAGGATCATCCAGAAACCTACTGCTCAATTTTTAAACTCAGCAGTTGTCATTCCTTTTACACGCAGACCACAGTTTTAAAGATATATCTAAATATTCACCACCAGCCAATAACCGGATATTGATGCTGCATATCCAGCTACAGAGGTGGCCAGCAGCATTATCCAGGTACAGGTGATATCCGGATAGCTGTCCAAACAACTCTTAATGATCAAAAGCAATTACTTTCTGCTGTCTTAAGTTACCCGTATAGCCATCCAGATACCAGAGCTGACCACCAGTATCCAGATAAATTTTAGCTCCACCCCAAAGGATGGTATGCTGGGACTTCCAGCAGCATTATCCAATATTCAGTGCCAGGACAGGTGCGGGCCCCAGCACTGAATATCTGGGGCTAAATGCTGATGTGCTGGCTGCTGGTGCTTATGCGGTTCCCAGCTAATATTCAGCCAGAGCCCACATAAGACAGTTATGTGGGTCTTGGATGAATATCGGTTAGGACCCATACTTTTGCAGAACCATCAGTTGCCCTCCAAGCCCCCCTCCATCCTTCCTCTTCCCCCCTGGCCCACAAACTTAAATACTTCCTTCTCACCCACTCCCACAACAGCCCCCCCCTGGGTCTACCTTCAAGTGGTCTAGTGAGGGCAATGGGGGAAGGCGCGAACCCACCTTGCTCCTGCCCCTAGCAGCAGAGTCCGGAATATGGCTACCGCGACCTCTCTTGGCAGCCTGCACGAGAGGTTGCGGCAGCCATTTTCTGAATGCTGCCACTAGGGACAGGAGAAAAGGGAGGTTTGCTCCTGTTACCATCACCCCCACTAGACCACCAGGGTTTGAAGGTAGGCCCAAGGAGGATGGCCTACCAAACCACAGGTACTGAAGTCTGCAGGCCAGGGTTGGGGGGGAGAAGGATGGAGGGGGGGGATGAGGAGGCTCATAGGGCTGCTAATGGCCCTGCAAAGGGAACTGGGCAGTGGCCAATATTCAGACTGGTGCCCAGTTATCTTTACCGCCTAAAGTGAGGACAGCCTTTTTTCTGTCCTAACTTTATGCGGTTGCTCAGCCGGTTAGCAGATAGAAAATCTCTGCTAACTGGCTAGCTTTCCATACTGCCCTATCTGTGCCCTAACTCCAATTCTGCACTGCCCACAAACTAGCTGGTTTTGGCATGGGCGATCAGAGGGGATATTCAGCGGCACTGTCTGGTTAAGTGCCACTGAATATCCCGTTAGCCCCAGACAGACAATTTAAGTTGCCAGGAACTTCTCCTAGCTGTTTAAATCGCTTTGAATATCGACCTCCATGGGCCCAGTATTCATCCCACTGCAATCAGTGGTTTTTAAGCTACTGATGCTGCAGGTTACATTAAGACCAGATATTCAATGCCGGAATAAGTCTGAGAGCTCTGGCACTGAATATCCAGGACAGTGTTGGTCACCCAGAAGTTAACTGGGCACCAGCCACTATTCAGGCTAATGTGCAGTTAGTTTGATGGATAACATCAGGACAGCAAAAAGGCTATCCTAACTTTATACACTTTTAACCAGTTAGTGGACTGAATATTGCTGCTAATTGATTTAAGTGTCGATTCCACCCAAGGACTCCCTTTGCATTAACCAGACAGTGCTATGGTGATCAGAGCCAATATCAAATGTCTTAATTTTTTTTTCAAAGTCATTCCATTGCAGGTCTAGTTTAGTATTATAGCTCTTCATTATCATATTACAAGAGCACTGAGGGAAATGAGTACCAACAAAGAAGGGTGGATCAATCGTACTGCCAACGAGAACAAAGGTCAGGAGTTATACCAAAAGTCAGATTTAAGAAGGCTGACCCTGAGAGAGGAATGAGTAGGGTCACAAAACTAATGCTGTCCCTGAAACGGAACACGGCCAACCAATGAGGTTGAGAACGCACACTTTCTGCACCCTTCCAGCCATTCCCAGCGTGCAAGAAAGGAGTCTGTGTTTCAGCAGGACAGATCTGTGCAGTTCTTTTCCTACTATGCTTAAACCAGAGAGACTCCCATCCTAGATAAGGAGAGGAACAGGTATCTAAGAAGGAGCAAAAATGAAAAAAAAAAAAAAAAAAACATGGACTGTGGCCTTGGAATTTTAGTGCTACAAACCAAAAAAACTATTTATCTGGTGCTGCAAATACCCAAAACGCATTAAAATTCAATATTTATTCAAGGAGACAGAGAGGCATATTTTCAAAGCACTTTGGGAGGCTAAGTTCCATAGGTTTCTATGGAACTTTGGGAGGCTAAGTGCTTTGAAAATGAGCCTCATTGCGTCATGCAAAGTAGCTGGAGAAAGTAAGACTTGGCAGCATTAATTTAAAAAAAAAAACCGCGTGGGACTGCCCTAGGCTGTGACGCTTCCTCTGAGTGAATCTTCCCATTGAAAGTGACCTTACTTTAGTTACATGAATGAAAAAAAGGACTTTCAATTTTAGGTTTGGATTGCTACTTTTTATTTTTGAGTTCACTGAAACCAAACTACTCATTAAACCGGTAGTAACAGCAATACCATTATTTTTTTTGGTAATTAATTCAGTTAAAACAAAATCATCTAAATGATTTCATTCAGGCTTGTTTAAAACTATTGTAAGATCCTCCTCATTCTCAGACATTCCTGTCTTTAACAGTGAACACAGGCACTTCTGTCATGACCTTTCTTTCTGGGTTATGACTGACACTGCTTTAGGAACTTCTACTAGATTACCCACCCTGTAGAGAGCTCTGGACGTGACCCCTGGGCTTCCCTTCATCCTAAACCAACACTCTACTCCTCCTATATATTCAAAGCGTAAATATGGCATAAAAAAACTGCATGGCAGATCCTGCGCACAGTGCTCAGGTCTTACAGCGATAATAAGCCTTGGAAAGAGATTAGAATGGAGCAAAGGTTTAAAGTCCATTACATTAAGACCACTTGTCCTAGGATGACCTGTTGGAACACTCTAAACTGTCATCGGGAATCTCAACTGGGTTTAACCAGTTAAAAGTAGCGGGGTTACAGGCGCATTTTTGAAGCACCCAGCTCTTTGTCCCCTTTTCTGTACAGGAAATGGTTTATACAATTTCCATCCTCCCTCTTTGATTCATGGCTATTTCATTCAATAAGAAACTGAAGAGAGAATTCTCTTCATGCAAACATAGTAAAAAAATAAAAATAAAAACTAATTCAAGCAAGACTGCACCAGGAAAATAGTGAAATTCAAGTAATATAAAACTCTGTCCTGGTAGTATTAACAGTAGAAAATGCTTAAGTATGCACTGGAACTAGAACGGACTGATAAACCAGAACATAAACTGAATAACGATTTGAAGATGGGCATTTAAACAGGGGCAAAGCAAGTTGTTTTTTCTATTTTGCCCAGTAGCATATTACATTTTTTCTGTTCTTAAAAGAGACATCATCCTTCCTACAAGAAAAATGAATTAATCCCTCTAGCAGGAGTCTTAAGTGTCTGGGAGTGTATCAGGGCTTACCAGTCTATCTAGCATTCCCTATTTCCCCCTTCTCTCAGTAGGTCTCACTGATTCTTGAGGAATATGCCTTTCTTGCATTTGATAACCCCTTCAGTCTCTGAACTATTTCCACCAATAGTACTGGGACCTTTCTGGCTGATATAGGTGGTGTGCTCTTCCTCCATGCAGCAGAACTTAAAATCCACTGGAAGACTGTTGCAAGAGTTCAACAGAAATGCATGAAAACATCTCTAATGGAAACAGTATCTGCAATTCATTTTTTCTGGTTCAATGCAAGAAGTTCTGCTGCTCTTCAGCTCAGTCTGGGGAAAAGTATCGGTCTTATTAATCCACATATAAAGTCTTCCCCAGGAGAGGTACATCCAGTGACTGAAGGATGCGGCCAGCTCTATACTGCTCAAAAATTATGATCTGTTGGAACAGAAAAAAAAAAGAAAAGAAATGTTTACTGACAGAAGAAGATTCCTTTAATAGTAAACAGAATGAAGGCCCCTCTCAGAGGTTATAACAGTTGCTTTATTCATACAGTGTGAGAGGATTAAGGTAGTTTCATCACTCATTCTTGGCAATGAAGGCAGGAGGAGGGGCAAGGCCACAAGTACTAGGAAGAGGTGTTGGCATTCATTCATGCTCAAAAGGCAGAGCTGTATGGAGGGAAGGGATGAGCCCAGAGCAAACAAAACAGAGAAAACCCACTCTGCTTCCTAAACTAGCCCCTTCCTTCTCATCATTCTCCTTTACCCTCTTGTCCTGGAGGGGAGGAGCTGATCCTGATGAAGATACTGCAAAAAGCAGACCATAACAAGTGGAGAATACATGTAGAGCACGACTCATGTAATTCTTTCCAACCCTACTATATATCTATGTAGATGGTGGGGAATGCATTCAGAATATGGCTCATGTAATTTTTTTTTAACCCCACTATATATGTAGGTAGGTGAATGGATGTCTCCATTGTCTGTGGGCTGTTGGGTGTGGTGGTATATATGTGTATATATGAATGTGAGGGCAGTGAGCACAGTGGTAGGACAGTTAGGTTTTGAGTGCGTGCGAGGGCAATTTGTGGGGTGATGGGCCAGTTGTGAGAGTAATTTTTACGGGTAGAGCAGTTAGGTTTTCGGTGTGAGGGCAGTTTGTGGGGTCATTTTTAGGGGTGGTGGCAGTTTATAGATTGGTAGGGCAGTTACGGGGAATAGTTTTTGGAAGTGGGGCAGTTTGTAATTGGTGGAGTAGTTAGGTTTTGTGTAAGGGCAGGGAGTAATTTGGGGTTAGGGCATATTTTGGGGTGCTAGGGCAGTTGTTACCTATTTATTCCATTGTTTAGCTCGTCCACCCAACAGTGCCCAGAATGAGTTACAAAATTACATAAATAATATAACACCACAACAAAGAAACAAAACATAATTATTATAAAACTAATAATTCCAGCCCAACATATTCCATTACAACTCATCAAAACACTAATACTCGGGGGTGGGGACAATTTGGAATAATAGAGAAAGGAAGAGGCAATTTGAAAGGAGGATTTATTTAAATGCTATGATTCATTATATGTAAGTTTATATGCGAGAGCAGCCAAAGTCTTTTTGCCACAGAAAGCTCTGGGCCATTTTTGGAGCTTATTTCTCTGGAACCCCTGGTTCAATCTGGCCCATTTTGGAACTCAATGTTTGTTTTCACTGAGTTTTCCCACATGCAAATTTACATCCCATTCTGTTAATTTTTCTATGCTACAGAAGCTGGGAGTTCTGCTCCTATAAAAATGAATTGGGACATTCTTTTGGGGGGGCTTATTACTCTAGAACATCTAGTCCAATCATTTGGGGGGGGGGGAGCTTATTGCTCCAGAACCTCTAGTCCAATTTTGCCCATTTTGAACCAGGTGTCCTTTTACTGGTTTTTCCTACCCCATTCTGTTTAATTTTGGGAGACTTATTTTGACTCCAGCCAGACAAAAGGAAATTCCAAATGCCTTTTGCTTAATTCTTTCCAATTTCCATTAGGCAGAATAAAAAGAAGTTGAATTGGCATAAGCTAAAGTTTTGAAGACTGCCACTAGAGTTCACAAGTTACAAGATTTAATCAACTTTGAAACTTATGAACAATATTACCAGTCCACAAGGCTTTAGCTTGTGCTATTTTATGCCCTCTTTGGTCTGTCATCCAGGACTTGATTTCTGGAGAAATGACCTAGAATAGTATTCTGCTACCTTTTTTCCAGGACTTGAAGAAGCAGAGCAGGACATGAATGATAACAGCCAAGGTTGAAGAGGCATGGGGTGAATGCTTGTCAATGCCATCACTTCTGCTGCTGCTCACTGTCAAGCTTCCTGCCCCTGTTTATCCTTAGCATGCTGGCTTCCTAGCCCTACCACCTTTGCCACTGCTATCCCCCAGATAGGTCTTAGATTTAGCTTGCTGGCTTCAAAGAGTCCCCTTCTAGTAATCCTCCAGGATCTCCCAAGGGGCTCCTTAAGGGCACTTCTCTTGAGTCACACAACACAGGCTGTGTCTTTTCAAGGTCACCTGCAATGCTAGTTCATGTTATGGGGTGGTATCTGTTGATTCCTCATGACCCTTCTCTGCATACCTCTCAGCCATCAATGGGCCTGAAAATAACCTGGAGTGTGTAGAGTTCCTTCAGTCTTCTCAGCATGCTCCTTCCCCTCAGGCAGGTAATACTGCTCTCCCCTACTACCTAGGGTCTTAAAAAAACGTATCTTACTGTGGACTGAACGACATGACCTTTAGGTTCCATGGAAAAAGAATGGGAGGTGGCCCTGTGTGACAATGCCAGCACCAGGTAATCTACACCTGTGCAGTTCAGTACTCTAGAAAGCTATGGCAGCTTAGAGAGCTTTGTTTATATTGTCTCTGATCCAGGATCTGTAATATGAAGATATTCATGTGTGAGGGCTACATATCCTGCCTGCCCTTAAAGTATGATTGTTGTTTCCTTATATAACAAATTTCCTATCTGAAAAGCTAGGCTGCTTAGCAGTAGTTGGTGTTCTCCATGAACAATAGAATATATCAGTCATGGATCTAGGACGATTTCATCATTGGCTTTGAGCATGGACTGTTACCTAGTAAAGGTTTAGGGGGCTATACTTATTTCCTGGAGCTATAGGGTTCGCTCAGTTATATTTCAAAGATTTAACTGTGGAAAACATTTTTCTAATTCCAAAGGGATGTAGAAGCAAATGTGTAACAGACTTATCTGGTTGTCTACAAAGAATACCTGTTACAAAACGCACTACTGCAATTTGATTTTATACAGTATTTCAGTTTCTTATGGTAAAGCCCAAAATGTAATAAATATGGCACCACCACAGCTCACATAAGATATTTATTTAAAGCTTGGAACACACTTTCGTCCTTAGAGATGGTCGTCCCTAGACATGGTCGTTTCTGATTTTCGGCGATAATGGAAACCAAGGACGTACATCTCAGAAACGACCAAATGCAAGCCATTTGGTTGTGGAGGAGCCAGCGTTTGTAGTGAAGGAGCCAGCATTTGTAGTGCACTGGTCCCCATGACATGCCGACACCAACCGGGCACCCTAGGGGGCACTGCAGTGGACTTCATAAATTGCTCCCAGGTACATAGCTCCCTTATCTTGTGTGCTGAGCCCCCCAACCCCCCCCCCAAAAAAAACCCACTACCCACAACTGTACACCACTACAATAACCCTTACGGATGAAGGGGGCACCTAGATGTGGGAACAGTGGGTTTGTGGTGGGTTTTGGAGGGCTCGCTGTTTCATCCACAAACACAACAGGTAAGGGGGGATGGGCCTGGGTCTGCCTGCCTGAAGTGCACTGCACCCAGTAAAACTGCTCCAGGTACCTGCATACTGCTGTGGTGGACCTGAATATGACATCTGAGGCTGGCATAGAGGCTAGCAATCAATATTTTTTAAAATGTTTTTTGAGGGTGGGAGGGAGGTTAGTGACCACTGGGGGAGTAAGGGGAGGTCATCCACGATTCTCTCCGGTGGTCATCTGGTGTTTTCGGGCACCTTTTTGTGCCTTGGTCGTAAGAAAAACACGACCAGGTAAAGTCGTCCGAGTGTTCGTCAGGGATGTCCTTGTTTCTTTAGGCACACCCAAGTCCCACCTTCGCTACGCCTCCGATATGCCCCCTTGAACTTTGGTCGTCCCTGCGACAGAGTACAGTTGGGAACGTCCAAAATCAGCTTTCAATTATACCGATTTGGACGACCCTGTGAGAAGGATTTATGTCGAAAGATGGGCGTCCTTCTCTTTCGAAAATAAGCCCAAGAGTCTCTTGTGGATTCTAAACAGGCTAATTTTGGTCCTGGTAAGACCAACCAGTGGTCATTTAGAGATTGCAAGGCCCTAGTAGAGGTGTATGAGGTAGTTAGGGAAAAAAGAAAAGAAGTTGGACCAGCATATGGGTTTAGCAAAGAACTTCACGACGGTGAATAGGTAACCAACGTAATCTAATGAAAAATAGAGTTAAGTGGTTGTATTTTCCAGCTCAGACAAGAAGCCTTACTGCTGTGTTCTACAAAGTTTGTAGGTGCTTTTCCTGATGAATTGTAACACCTGCATATATTGTGTTACAGTAGTCAAGGAGTGATATTAAAAATGCCCAAATTAAAATATGAAAAGCAGAAAAATCCAGACCACCACAAAGAGGGTGCAGTTTCCTCAAGATAAAAAATCTTTGTCTGACTACAGCAGAAATCTAGGCCTGAAAATTAAGGTAAATAACAGAAATATGAGACAGGTTTAATGGATAAACCGAAAAGAACCAGAACAATAGAAGGTTGAGCAAGTCTGAACAAGGAAAGTTGAAAAACTATATAGTATAGTTTGAACTGAAAAGCTATTCCACAGATTCAGAGTAAAGATAAGTATAATGGAATTTGAAGCTCAAAGTGCCTAAGACTGCCAGCTATGGGAGGTAATTTTATTTTGAATCATATTTAAAAACACACAAGATCACAAAACAAAAACCATATGTATTATTATAAACGTAAAACTTAAAAAGGAGAAAACTCAGATTATACAGCCCCCATCAAGGAAGAGAAAACAGAGATGTTTCAGAAAAACTGGAACAAAAAAACAGAAATCAGAGAAAATCTTATAAATAGAATCATTCCACTAACACCTCTACGCTCATTCCCACCTAATAAATATTAAATCTTCTTCAAAAAGCCTACTTCAAACATTACAAAGGCAATTCTACAAACTGGTACTTAAAAGTTAGGCACTAATAGTGTGTCAAGTTATAGAACCGTATATAGAGATAGGCCTCCCAGAAATCCGACCACCATAATCAAAGACCAAAAGATCTACATGTGAAATCATAGCATCCTGAGGGATTCCAAAAGCGCCATGGTCTGTAGACCATGCCATCCAAACCATGGGAATTTTTTGAACCCTTGCTTTTCTTCAGTCATGGACATAAAACAACTTCCACTATGTAAAATTCAATATTGATCAACATGGACTGGAGTAGACTTTAGCATCTTAATTGTTTTCTATTTGCTCATTTGTTTTTGTGGAGTACAGCAAGACCCAAACGATAGCTACTGCAGTAGAGACTGAGCAGAAAAAGCTGGGGTACCACGTAGGAACATGTGCACATGCTCAAAAACTTTCTAAAGGTTTCTGAATTTTGAAAGAGCCGGCTCGGTTAAAGTCATCTCATGACATTGTCTTTTGTGTGGCTGAAATAATCGTCTTTGTACGTGGAGTGTTTACAGTGACCTGTTATTTTCCATCAAGTTTGCCTTCATGGGTCTTCAAAGGAGGAGAGGTACAAAGGAGTTGGCTTACTTCATTTTCCCCAGGATGAAGCCATGTTCCTGGGAGGTATAGAGTACCCTGAGGACCAATGTCCCAGTATCGTCCAAGGTTCTGTCCATTAACAAATGCAGCACCCTTCTCCCAGCCCTAGCAAAAGAACAAATATAAAGGCAGGTTAAAAACAAACAGTAGAGCCATTATTAAACAAAAAAAAAGATGGAGTGAAATTTGAACAGCAGTGCATATTAGGAAGAGATGAAGACTCCAGAGTCAATCAGCTTTGCCACAAAATAGCGACCACTTACACTCAGAGCTGCCACAAAATGTAATTGGTGGTCTTACCTCTAGCTTCAAAAAGGTGTCCAGAGGTATGAAACCCACCCGCAAGGTCCCTCGAAAAAAGGCTGGTCCCACAGGTTCATCAGGGACATCATTCCACTGGGCTACCTGTAGACTTCACAAGGGAAGAGAAATACATACACAGTGGACAATGAGAAAACAATACCTTGCAGTCACATATGCAAGGAAAAGACATAAGTTCTAACTACAGGTGCATGGTGAGCAGTGCTTCCTCCAAATGTTGTATTAATGCTAAATTGTTGTCGTCCCCCCCCCCCCCCCACCGTCAATAATTTATCTATCCTTTGCCCCTCCAAAGCAAGGCGAAAAACTATACCCGTGATCCTAATATCCATTCTAGTCACCTTGGGGTAGATAATGAAAGGATTCCTATGACGTGAGTGCTTAAACTTTCCCTTCTGGGTTCCCTCCACTCCCTCTTTTCCCCTGCCTTCAAACTCCTGGGACCAGGACATCAACTATCACATTTGCTTCTTTTGATTTCTTTATTTAACTTTGTTTTTAACTTTTCTTTCTAATCTTTACCTTTAATCTTTACTTTTAACAATTGTAGTTCTTTTTTCTTCCTTTTTATATCTGTTTTTAATTATATTGTAAACCGCTCAGAAGGTTCAACTATGGGTGGTATATCAAAATGTAAATAAACTTGAAACTTGATTTAACTAGGAAGTGGTCTTATGGCTACTAACTGGATATTCAGTGCCGGACAGTATCCAGGTACCAGTGCTGAATATGCAGTTTCAGTTTAATCACACTAGATGCTCTAGGGTTGAATAGCGGCCCATTCGGTTTTGTTTTGTTTTTTTTAATACGAATTAACAGTCACATGTGTTATTTCGAATGATTCTTGTTATTTCTGGAGCAGGATGCTTTCCTTGGTGTGCAATTCCCACTGCATACCCTAGATGTATGCCTCATCAATTGCTTGAGCTCTCAAATCAACAACTCTGTTACAAGCCCCCATACACCTTAGAAAGCGCAGAATAGGTAAAATATTTAAAATGATTTAAGCCAGGTAGGCGCCTGCACAGTTAAATCGCACTAACCAGGTGATCCACCCTGGCACTAACTGAATAGTGTTGCGGCAGTCTCCCCAGATTTTCGGTAGCACTATGTGCTAATCTTAGTTGGGATTCTGCAGATTGCATGTGCAGGTGTACCTAGTACTTGTGCGCACAAGTTATAGAATACTAACAGTTATGCATCTAACTGCCTACAGTTTGGTACGAGCATTTACTAGCCATTGAACTGGCGTAGGTGCTTGTGCATAAACTTAGAAGCACAAGTATGGACTTATGTTAGTATTGTACAATGGCAACTGCTGATATAGAATTTGCGCTTAGTGCTCATCATCCCGCACTTTACGTGATCTATAGAGAATTACCCCCTAAGGGCTAGATTCTATCAATGGTGCCTAAACAATTAGCACCGAAAAAAATAATAATTAATGCTATTCTATAGATCACACTAACATTAGGCACAGTTTGTAGAATAACGCTTAGCACCAGGAACTATGACTACCTTTAGGTGTGAGCATTTACATCAATAAAAACCTGATGTAAATTCACATGTGCAAATTAGGCGCGGATACCCCTAATTCTATAACAACGCATATAAATTTCAGGAGTGCCCCTGACCTGACCATGCTCCTCCTATGCCACAACACTGTTCAGAGCCACGTACTAAATTTACATGCACCTCTTTATAGAATACACCTAAAAAGATGCACGGGTAAATGCTAATTATTGCCAATTAGTACCGATAATTGCTTGTTACTGCCCAATTATCGGTGCTGATTGGCTCGTTATTCAATTATGTTGAGAACTCAAATTGGACGCACATCCAAATTTGCACGCGCAACTCAAAGCACCATATATAGGTTCTGTAGAGGGAAGGCATTTCTGGGTGTGGGGTTTGCTCCTAGTGATACTCCAAATCTTTCTCACCTTTCTCGAAAAAGCTCTTCTCTAAAACAAAGAGGTCAGAGCATACTGGCCATAACCGGCAAATTATCGAAAACAAAAAAGAAAACTAATTTAAAAAGTGTAGGAGTAGCCTAGTGGTTAGTGCAGTGGACTTTGATCCTGGGGAACTGGGTTCGATTCCCACTGCAGCTCCTTGTGACTCTGGGTAAGTCACTTAACCCTCCATTGCTCCTGGTACAAAATAAGTACCTGAATATATGTACACCGCTTTGAATGTAGTTGCAAAAAACCTCAGAAAGGCGGTATATCAAGTCCCATTTCCCTTTCCCTTTTCTACCTACTACGGAAGCGGTGCAAAGGACTTAGGAGGGCAACATTATAATGGGCAACTTTTTTTCATTACCTGGAGATTCTGCTGCCTTTTAAAACCTCTATGCTTCATGATGAAAACAGTTCTCATGGAAAATACTGGAGACTGCTTAGCTAAATGGAGGATGTTTCCTCTTTCTCTATAAGATAGACTTCATCTGTTTAATATGATTTTGTTTCCTAAATGGCTCTATATTTTGGAATTATTACTTCTTAAATTGTTTTAAAAAGGTCTGGTTTCGTTGAATAAAATTCTGTCTCAATTTTGTTGGGGTGGTGGGAAGCCGAAAACATCATTTGGTTCCTAGAACATAGTAACATAGTAGATGATGTCAGAAAAAGACCTGCATGGTCCATCCAGTCTGCCCAACAAGACAACTCATATGTGCTACTTTTTGTGTATACCCTACTTTGATTTGTACCTGTGCTCTTCAGGGCACAAACCGTAGAAGTCTGCCTAGCACTATCCCCGCCTCCCAACCACCAGCCCCGCCTCCCAACCACCGGCTCTGGCACAGACTGTATAAGTCTGCCCAGCACTATCCCCGCCTCCCAACCACCAGCCCCGCCTCCCACCACTGGCTAGAAGAGGGGAGGACAAAAGAGAGTTCAGTACGGGCTGACCACTCAGCCGAGCTAGATTTCAGTGAGACTGGCCGCAAAGGTAGATCACTTATAAAGTTCTATACATCATAGGTACTCTCTGTCAAAGTCCCCCCTTTTTTATTTGTGCTTTATTATTTTACTTTAAATCTTTTCTTGTAGAACTGTTTAATAAAAATATATATTACAAACAAAAATTAGTGGAAGGCTTGTCAATGAGCATCTGTATATTGAAGAGGATCCACTGATGTGAAAAAAGCAGCACCTGTATATTCAAGGGCTGATGCCAACAATACATAAGTTCACATATACAACCAAAGCACCAGAATATGGAGCAAACAAAAGTGAACTTATTTTGTTGAATGCTCCCAACGTCCAACAAGAATCCCTGTTTCAAAATCTTCCTCAGGGATGCCAGTGTTGACTTGTAAACGAATCCTCCATTTTTCTTTTATCAACCCTGGCAAGTTAATTCTTTGCTACACATCTAACCAGGTTCGTTGCCAGGTTATTTGTGTCATAGTGTTCTGCAATATTTATGAATTGAGAAATGTTGAGCACCAAGTGAAGCATAGACCTAGGCCACCCTTTGGCGGCATTGGATCTAGGTCAATTAATAAAAAGAATACCAGAAATTTCAGTAAGTGAGGAGTTAAGAGAGTGTTAATTTTGTACTCTTCATCGGGCATATTTTACCCAAGAGCAAGTATTTGAGCTGGGCAGACACTCCTGTATGTAGAAATGTAATCAAGGGACTAATTCTTTTTTCCATGCCTTTTGCAGTTATCCAAAAATAAAAAAATTTTGGTGAGCTTTGAAGATCTAATGGGACAGCTTTTCCCCTTCTCACCAGTGGGTCTACTTTTGGATAAATATGAGACATTTCACCTTAAAAATGTTGTCATTGTCTCTTACTCAGGAAGGCGGGGTTACTGGATAAAAAGGTAATCTTAGGTGTATGGATCAGCGACGAAGCTCCGTCCCTCTGGGCATGGTGTAATCACCGTCATACACCCATGCAGCTGGAGCAAAGTTAAACCTTCTTTAAAGCAGAGAAAGCATTTTTTTAGCAGTCTGGGATGTCTATATCCAATCTTTATCTCACAAAGCTAGAAGTCGTGTTCTTAGTGCGTTTTAACTAGCCCTATGTTTTAAGGGGAGGGGGTCCATACTGCTCATGTCACAGGAATCCTTCTTTTTTTGTTGTTTTGCTTTTTTTGGGTGGGGATGCATAGTTTTTGTAATAGGCATGGGAGAATTGTCATACACTTAAGATAGTTGGTATTCTGAGATGGATAACAGAGGAGGTTAGGAGTTAAGAGACACTTATAGTATCCGGTTTTTGGATACTACTGTTCCATGTTGGGACAGACTATGTTAGTAGTTTATGTTCCAAATATCCTTATTGTTTATCATGCCATCTATTGAGTTTTGTTCTATTTAATTTTTCTCCATCAAAATATTTACCATTAAGGGTGGGAATAGACAAAGATGGAGGGTGGGAGGTATTTAATTTCAAAATTGTGGCCTCCGTTCTAGTTTTTTATATATAGAAATGATTGTATATTAAGAACGAGGTTGTAGAGTCAATTCCTGTTATATTACTGTGCTGTTTTTGTCTATGTACCTGAATAAAAACTATTTACACATAAAAAGTTCTTTTCTTCTAAGCATACATGGAAAAACAATTCAGCCTTGTGTAGAAATATGCTGTCACTTCCTTTCAGTGAAATGCAGGCCAAGGGCTCAGGCTAAGAGCTAGGCCTCTAAGAATCAAAGATCACTTCTGATACAGATACATTTCACTGCAGCAAATGCTGAAATAAGCAACAGAGCAGACAGAGGGAAGGGGGAATCTGCTCTGTAAATAACAGCTGGGCTGGCGCTAGCAAGAAAGTCATAAGCAAGGATGTTTTGG
The DNA here is from genome assembly GCF_901765095.1 of Microcaecilia unicolor. Classification (NCBI taxonomy): domain Eukaryota; kingdom Metazoa; phylum Chordata; class Amphibia; order Gymnophiona; family Siphonopidae; genus Microcaecilia; species Microcaecilia unicolor. The sequence continues at coordinate 34,348,440 of NC_044042.1, read as the reverse complement.
CCAGTGGAAGACAGTAGTGGGTCAGGTGCAAGAATGGCAAGCCGGGGGGGGGGGGGGGGGGGGGGAGGCTGAAGCATGTCACATCATCTGTTGATACTTAGAGCTTGGGAACATATGAAGTCATTGTTATCAACCGATAATGGCCTAAGACTGCTGGTGAGAAAGTTAGGGTCCACAGGAATGAATGGTACAAGAAAGGTATAAAAAGGTGGTCTGCTAGAGTATCGGGGCAGAAGAGAGAAGACAGACTGCACCTGCCGTGTGTCGTGAAGCGCTGTTCCACCATGTTCCAGATATGAATGCCTAATTGCCTGTACTGCCTTTGGTGAGATGCTAATAAACTCTCTTCTTGTATCCCAGTGTGTTCTTCTAATTGTTGATGGCGTTTGTACTCGGGCTGTGTAAAACAGGCTGCCTCACCTGCCCAAACTATTAATACCACGACCTTATAGCCTCCTTATAGACTCTACAATAAATATTCACTTGTCAGTGTTTGAGGGGCCCAATTACCAAGGTGCATACAGGCCTACGTTTGCGCAGTGCATGTCAAATTGGCATTACAGCCCGGCGGTAATTCCGAGTTTGGCACATGCTGAAAACCCGCTGAAGAAAATAATTTTTTTATTTTCTACCATGGGGGCGTTCCCAGCGGTAATCAGCAGTTAGTGCATGCTGGACGGTTACCACGCGGGTAACACGTGAGCCCTTACTGCTGAGTCAAAGGACTCAGGCCGTAAACAGATGCACGCTGGTTTTAATTTTCCCCCACGCCCATTTCCCACCTCCCCAAAAAAACCTTTATTCTAGACGTGGTGAAGAAATGGTCCAGCGCACATCCAAAACACTACCGCAGGCCACTTTTTGGTGCGCCTTTGTAAAAGGGCCCCTGAGTTAGCTATGTTAGAATGCTGATTTAAAAAATAAGATATAGACAGGTCAGACTTGAGTTAGTGTAACTACATGCCACTTATGTAGTTTAATGCTGTGGTCTATTCTTCTGTTCTCTGGGACAATTCAATGGGATCTGGAACTATTAGCTGTAGCATGGGACTAACCTTTCAATAAAAGACTTTTTCATATCAAGACTGTAAATCTTGAAGTTTCTCAAAGGACTATTCCTCAGGAGTACATCTCCAATTATTCCTTAAAGAAGGCAAATAAAAGAACACAAGACTACCATCATAACTCATAGAAGCTTTGAAATGTAATATGTACTTTGTTAACAACTATAAATAAAATAGCTTGAAAACTTATTTAAAAAACTCATCAAGAAGAAAGCAATGCCTTACTAAAAAAAAAAAAATACACAGAATATTAGAGAAATCAGATATTACCTATTAATTTTCTTTCCTTGAGTCCTTTGAGACCAGTCCAGACATGTGAACTGGTCTGTTATTTTTATTTTATTTATTTGTTACATTTGTACCCCACATTTTCCCACCTATTTGCAGGCTCAATGTGGCTTACATGGTACCACTTTGAGGCTTAATTTGGTTAAGCAGAATATAGTAGATTAGATTAGGTTAGGTTTATTCTCTCCTATCACCTGCATCTGCTAAACACCATTCTCAAGAGGTCTGCCTGTCACCACTATGGTCATGTTCTCTCCTGACATTTGGGATTATACCGCCTCTGAGACACTTACTGAAGAACCTGCCAGGAAACCCTCTGGTAACTGCTGAGTCCACTGTAGACCAGCATAAGCCATGCATCTGGCAAAATCTGCCACCTAGAAGGCCAGTACCAAGACTCTGAATGATTGCCTCAACAGGGCTTCCATCCACTGTTCCTATACATCCACCTTCTTCCACCGGAATGGTTGATTTCTTGGTCACAGCCAACACCATGGCATCCACCTTGGAGAGACACAACCTCTCCTTCTCCACTGACACTGTATAAAGTCTGGCCGTGGGTCTGCCTACCTTCAACGCAACACCTGGAGTCATGAATATGACCACTCAGCCGCGGTCATAATCTTGATTGCCCTAAGGACAGGGAAGGCTTTGGCCAGCTTCCTGACCCCTTCAAGCAATGGGTCTCCCAATGCTTCAGCTTTCATAACACACTCCTCTTAAGACCTTCAGCACTGAAAGCACCTGAGATATTATAGATGCTAGCTTGTTTCTTCTGAAAATGCAGACAATAGTTGTGTCATCCCCCAGAAGAGCCTCTCCTTCCTCCAAAGGCTCCTTCACAGCTCCAACAGGTCCCCCTCTGCATCAAAGAATCTCCTGACTTCTGGGATGCCACATCCTTTGGATCTTCTACTGGAAAATGTCTAGCCTTCTTTGAGGCAGAAGGACCCACTTTGGGCTTTCTATCAGAATGATTTGCTCTCCGCAGGGGTCCCACAACCAGGTCCTTTTTAATGCAGAAGATCCGGTGCACTAACAGTATGCATTCTGGTGTGAAGCTCATCCCCCAGCTCAGAAGCCTGATTAACATTCTCCAAAGGGAAGACCTGTACACTTGAGCTCCCACAGTGCTCTGAAGCAGCCCCCATTAAGATGGCAGAAGTTCCTGCCAAAAGTATAACTCTGTCTGAAGCAGAAGCTTCCTTTGTAATTGAAGTTCCATCTGATTTGTTGTCATACAGAAGCACCTCATCGCTACTGACACAACTTTCTCTCATAATTGAGCTCATGTCAGTCTTATGCTCCTTTTCACAGGCCTGACTCTAGGTACTAGTACTTACACTAGAGTGGCAGTTACCAAGGCAGCACAGCACCAGCTACACTTGCCCTGTACTGACAATATACCCAGTGTATCTGAATGTAACTCACCTTGAGCTATAACTGAAAAGGTGTGAGCAAAATTTAAATAAATGAGTAGAAAAGAATATCTTTGTCTACAAAATTCATTAGATAAGTTCAAATCAGGTTTGAAAACTTTTCTTTTTACAGATGCATTTGGTACTTAGCCCTAATTTCGGTAGTTGGTGGGACATCCTTTGGTTTGCAGTATTTGGTCCTATTTCACAGATACTTTTTTTTTCTTTTTGCTTTCCTAATTATTGATGTATTTCTTTTTCTCTCTTTGATTTTACTAAATTTTATACACTATTATAAACCACCTTGAAACCTTCCTTATTAGACATTACCTTCAAAGTATGTACTACAATCTTTAAGATTTTATACAGTCAAGCCTAGTGGTTAGGGTGGTGGACTTTGGTCCTGGGGAACTGAGGAACTGAGCTGGATTCCCACTTCAGGCACAGGCAGCTCCTTGTGACTCTGGGCAAGTCACTTAACAACCCTCCATTGCCCCATGTAAGCCGCATTGAGCCTGCCATGAGTGGGAAAGCGCGGGGTACAAATGTAACAAAAATAAATGTATGATTTCTTTGATATCTTTATTGTCTTCTAACAGGGTGACAAAATCTAGAGCCCTGACTAGATTAGGTTTTCCATAAATCAAAGGAGTCCAATATAAACATATTTTTTTAGTTTAATTTTCCTTTTGTAGCTGTAAAACATTGAATGAACTTCCTTTAGACATTAGGTTAACAACAAATTTTTTACAATTTCATAAGTAAATTATTTACAATTTCATGTCTTAAATCTTGGCTATTTCAAAAATATTTATGATTTGGCCTATGGAAAGAAAGTGATACCAATGTATTTTCCCTAGATATGGCTAGGTAGATTTGATATTGGTATCCGCACTGAACTCTAAATGGCAAATGTGTACTATAAGTGATATATTGGCATTGGTTTAAGGATTTTAATAAATTTGGAAACTTAGAAACATGTCACATGCAAATCACTGAGACTGCAGTGGCCCATCTACCAAGCACCTGTCTAAACTTCTCCTTCTAACACCATCTAACTGTCCCACAGTCTACAGTGTTACCTCATCTGTCTTCTCTCCTTTTACCCTTGTTTTTTTTTTGTTTTTTTTAAATCTTGACTGAAACCAGCGGCCCTTCTTCTGGCCCTCCAAGAAGTTAGGAAGGAGGACAGCAGATACATCAGCCAGCACTCCCATGACTGGCAAGAGGGAAGGGTCTTGTCACTACCAGCTGCAGAATCCGCGGAGCCCTCAGAACCAGCCCCAGGTCTTTTGATTTTGTAAACTTAGGCTTTCCTTTTTTTTTTTTTTTAAATGCAATAGTCAATCCGGGTGAATCCTGCCCCAAGTGGGGAAGACCGCAGCCTAACTGTTGCCACAACACTTCAGACCAGATCCACACTGCACAGGACCTCACCTACTAACCGCTGGAGACTAAAGAGTGGTTGGCTGTGTACCGCATAGGACACTTACATGCCATCAAACTAGTGGTTCTCAGTCTCCAGCAGATGGCTGAAAAGAATAAACCCAAGCTTCTGGACTGTTCTGGAGGGACAAAGAAGAAATGTGCTATACTCTCACAGGAAAAAGGTGCTAAAAAAAGTAATGCTCTGAAAATACCATAGAACTAAAAAAAAAAAGCCTGTCATAACCAGAACAAAGATTCTGGATACCGGATGCAAGTGCATGATGCAGACTTTTTTTTTTTGTATGGCAGTAAGGTCAGTGTCAGATTGTAACATGTAAGAACAGTGCCATTTGTCTACTTAGACAAGTATATACAATGCGAACAGTTTGCAATTTCCAGCATTTCAGGCTAAGTTAGATATGCAAGAGCTAGTTATAAAGTAGATCAATATTTTTCACAGAAAGTAATGCACACACCTTTCCGCTGAGTGTTCTGTTTTGGTCCATAGTTGACTCGCCCACAATTTTCAACTAGGAATCTCAGTTTCCTATAACCCTGCAAACAGGGACCAATGCTTAATATTCACCCACTAAAGGCAGCAGTGTATCAAAACATCTAGAGAGGGCAAGTAATTCTAGTATTAAAATTGTTACAGGTCTTTGAATTCTGCCTGCTAATAAATCTGAAAGGCAACTTAGGTTGTGAGCCCATTAGGGCCAGTGCAAAGAACCTTTAATAGAAATTGTAAACCACATAGTCGTCGCCTCAGGGATCGCTTGCGATATATCAAGTGCTGAAAACGTAAATATATAAATATAAATATATATGATTCTTGTCATGCAGAAAAATAAGCCACAGCTGCTTTTTCACAAGCCCACACATCTGAGCAAGAACAGAAGTCTCTGTAAAAAAAACTATCCAGTCGATATTCAAAGTGTTTTAAGCGGGCAGAAGATCCTGCTAATTAAATAGCACATTGCCACCTAACCCACAATATTCAAAGGCACTAAAGCAGGCAGTGCTGCTGAATATTGCCTCTGACTGCCACAAATAAAAGGGCAGGTCAGGGGTGGTAGTACAGGGGGCAGCATTAGGGAGGACCCTAGGATTATGCAGGTACCATTGTTGAATATCGGCTGGCACCAGCATAACTTTTTTTCCATTAAAAAAAAATAATCCCCTCCCGGTCTCCCAACAAAAGCCCCATCCTTCCTTCCCCCTCCCCCCAGCATGCCACCATGATCAAGACCCCCCCCCCCCCCCCCCAGGAACAACCCCCCCTCATCTAGGTAGCCCCCCCCCCCCCCCGGGCCTACTTAATGTCCCTAGTTGTCAGTGGAAGTCGTTGGGGGCAGGAACGAAGGCCACTTGCTCCTGCCCCATACGACTTCTCTGAAAAAATGCGGCAGCCATTTTTCAGGGAAGCCACAAGGGGCAGGAGTGAGTGGCCTTCACTCCCACCCCTAATGACCCCCACAGACCACCAGGGATATCAGGGTGGCCCAAGGGGGCCTACCTAGACAGCGGGGGGGGGGGGGGGTTTCCAGGGAGGGCTATGACCATGGCAGCAGACTGTGGGGAAGAAAGGAGGGAGCTTTGTCAGGGGGCCAGAAGGGAGATCGGTGTTTTGTTTTTTTCTAATGGAAATAATGTTATACGGGCCCCGGCTGAATATCGGCCAGGACCCACATAAGCTCCAGCGGCATCGGGAAAATTAGCCCGGATAATAAGTGCAGGGGCCTGCACGTAGCCAGGTACCAAATATTCCGGGCTAATCTAGCCGGCGACAGTCAGCATTTAAAAAGAAACTGACTGTCGCCGGCTGAATACTGGCCAGTGTTTTACCTATGCATTGTTCAGCATGTTAATAGTAATTGTGACAGCATGCAACTTTGATTAATTACAATTTATTATCAATTATTTTTGCATTCTATAAGTAGTTTCCTGACAATTCCTCTTTGGATAGTTGACTATATTGTCAAAAAGTTATGGGTTACTTCACATTCACTAGTTAAGAATGATACACATGGGTTATGATGTCACAAATACCAGATGTCAACAGTGGTATTATTCTGAACAAGGCTGCTCTTGGGGGGATGTCTAGAGGAGTAGTTTAAAGAGCTTCAAAAATAATGACTTGGCATGAACCATTTTGACTGACAGGATGAGCATTACTGCAAGCAGCGTGCGCTACTGAAGACCTGTGTAGTACACATTTTCTGCTACTAGCTGCCACTGTATGTCTGTAAAACTCTAGTCTCATTTGCAGCACAGGCCTATTTACTCACCGGCACCTCTGCAATGTTCAGTTCCAGGTTATTGTAATCAATGGATCCAACCAACTGGTTGCTAACAAACACCTAATAATGGGAAAACAAGAAGTTGAATCCTTCTTCTGAGAAGCAAACAAATAAATCCCCCCCCCCCCCATTTACTAAGCTGCACTAGCAGCTGCTGTGCACTAATGCTGACACAGACTATTCACTTTGAACGGGCAGTGCTGGCATTACCGCACAGCTTAGTAAACAGAGGGGGCAAGAGAGCATATGTGAGGAGCAATGGGCTGTCTACGAACTACTCAACCTGTAAGTCCTGCCTAAAAAAACAAACAAATAATAAAAAAAAGAGAAACAAAAACAAAAAAACACCTATCTGGGAGGAAGAATGGATGGGTTTAAGAGCCAGAATACTTTGTCAAAACTGGAAAGTCAGTTCCAGTTGATCAGTCACCTAACAAGTCAAGTACCCAACCAACCAATTAGCCATCCTATCAACCAGCAAACCAAAACACTGGACCTCATATCTAATGCCCATCAGAAATCAATCCTAATAATGGCATTTTAAGAGCTGTATTTTATAGATTCTATTACAAGAGGACAGTTGTTTTTGTTTTTTAGAGGGTTTTTCTGCTTACTGTTTTCTCCTCATGTTTACCTGTGCTCTATCTCGAATGTGTCCCTGAGAATGTAATTGTCCTCCTCCGAATATCACAGTTTCATATAGTGTGTACCCATAAGACTGGCCATTACCATCATTCACTGGTAAGTTCTCCATGCTAACTGGCTCCACTGTTTTAAAAGGCTATAAGAGAAACATGTGAGGTGAAACTATACCATTCATTATAACACTGAACTTTTCTTTGTTGGATAAACTTACCATTGAAGAACTGAACAGTGCCCTTGGCAAAGAAGGATTAGCCTTGCTTCAGGAATGGGATGCACTGGAATCCTCTATTTTGTAAAACAAAGGTGCTCCCTAGTATATTTTAAATAGTGGAGTTATAGCAAAAAGACCCCCTGCCTTCCTAATACACACAATAGGCCATCAGGATATGACACAATACAAAGTTTGATCATAAAGCAGAATCTGTGGAAAAGTTACTGCCAGATATAAAAGCTCGGCCCATCTTTCTTTATCCTTCTATGGTCTGTGTCTCACAAATGGCAAAAGACTGAAAGAAGATTTGCTAAGTCTAGCATGGGGGAACTAAGGCCGATGCTAGACAGACTTCTATGGTCTGTGTCCCGCAAATGGCAACAGGCAGGTGAAGCTTCAGCAACTCCAGTGTTGTAGATCTACTTATTGTCTCGTACTGTGAGTGAGTGTGCTGTGCAGCTCAGGGGGGAGGGGAAGACGTCTTGACTGGTATGCTGAATACTGTCAGTAATACTTGGGGATAATATATGGTTATATCTAAGACTCGATCGATTTAACAAAAAGGGACAGTTGTAGCTCCGAACGTACTGAGGAGCAAATCAGTAATGTGAATGGGAATCAATTCCATTACTGCACATTGTATCCTTTAGATGATCCATCCATTAGATGATCCATTGTATTTGATCCCTGACGCAGGCACTGTGCGCCAAAACACGGCCCCTGTTGGGTCACCATTGGAAGACTGTTTCTCAAGTTTAACCATTAAAAGAATTGTGTCCCGATTTTGAAGGCTCTTGGTGCTTCTCTTTGTTTTCTGGACTTTACTTTGTACTCTGGACCCTATTTGTGCTTGTTTTTATAACTAAGACTCCATCATGTCTGGCTGCCTATATGGTTGGCAAGGTGAAGACTTGACAACCAATGTTTAAGCATGGGTGACTGGGGCCCCGCACAGTGGTGGGAGTGGCTCTGGCCACCTTGTTGGGTAGACTGGATGAACCATGCAGATCTTTATCTGCCATCATTTATTGTGTTACTGTGGGTTACTGTGCAGATACACAGAGTGGTACCTACCTCTTCAGTGCTCTGTAAAACGTCCCACAGGGATACATATTGCTTAAATTCCACCATACCATATGAACCCTTAGTCATTGTACTAGGAGGAATGGGTAGTGGTTCCTCTGAAACAGCAAAGGGGAGAATCCTATTACTATATTATTATTGCAAATCCAATAGAAACAGAGCCACTACACAAACTTAGCACAGAGGCAGTCTTTATCACTAACAGAGAGAAAGGGTGTTCTGTACTACAATAGCACGAAAGGAGTTCAAACTGTGAAGGCAATAAAGATTTTACTGGAAAACAGTCCTGGCTAGGATAGTTACCAGCCTCTGCTGTGGAATTAGATATCCTCTGCAAGAAAGGGATGCTGCAAAAGCCAGTCTATGCCATGAAAGATAGGACACTGAACTACACCACCAAGAGAGACGTAGAGCTTCTACATACCAGTAAACTTGCTGAACAGGTCTCGAAGTTTGAAATACTTGGATGTGTAGTCACCAGACTCAGTTAATGGTGCATCATAGTCTAAACAACAAAACAGAGAATGCATTCATTTTTGTAACAATTAATTTTCTCTTTCAATAAGAAACTGTGTTTTCCAGAAGCCCAGCCAATAGCATACTTACCATAACTGGTGACATCTGCCTTGTACTCTTGAAAATGCAAAGCTCCATTCATGAAGCCGAAGTTTGTACCTCCATGGAACATGTAGAGATTGATGGAGGCACCAGTCTTAAGGACATTCTGAATAGTCTTCGCAACCACTGCATGGAAGAGAGAGAAGAATGCCAAAGCTCAATATATTATAGAGCCAAAGGATACTGTGTATCGTGACCTGATCATAAACAAATATAAACATTAATAGTAAACCATGGAAAAGGGTATCACTATACTCTGAGGATTGCCCTGTCAACAGCACTGTGCCTCTGCTGTCCCAGATAGCTCCCCCCCCCCAGCTCAGATCATGGTGAGTGCGGGGGAAAGGGAGGTGGCCTTTTAGATGCTGCCCGTTTGGGTGCCTCCAGCACCAATACAACAGCGCCCAAAAGTCATGGGTGCCAAAACAGCAACGCCCAAACAGAAGGGCCGAAGTCAAACTCCCACTACTGTACATAACAGAAGAGTGGTATCAGCCAATGCAGTAATTTGATTGGCTAAATATCACTGATAATTTTCAGTAAACTCACAGAATACCACTATAAAGCAGAGTTGTATACCTGTAATAATAGGCTCTCTGTAGACAGCCAAGCCTTTGGCTTCCCCTGAGCATTTATGGTAATTACTGTGCAAGGTGTGGCTCGTCCTCTCTTCAGTCTGTTCCATAGTTTATTTGTGATATGGTCATGTTCATTATAGAGGAGAAAGAAGGCAGAAAGGTGTGGCTGCATTCCCCTGCTGTCTACAGGGACCCTCCCCCCATACAGGTAAGCAGCTTCTCTTTCTCCACAGACAAGCAGAGGAGATGAAGGTACAATGTATGCTGAGTCCCAAGCTGCAGGCCACCCGTTGTTCTTTGGCAAGTTGGATGTACTGGGCAACTGGAAGGATCAACAAGCAAAGAGGATGCATCAGACTACCTGACCAAAGGGCATTTTCCATGAAGAAGTGGGAATGGATTAGTGGTCTGCTGGTAGCAGACATAGATATAGTCTGATACCCAGGCAATTATGAAGTTGGTAGCTGCTGGTAGGCCTAGGTTATTTTGGTTAAAAGTGACAAAAATCTGAGTGGATCTTATGGTTTCTGTCTCATGGAGATAGTAAAGAAAAGTATGTTTTTAGTCTAGCATGTGTGGTGACGCTTGCAGGCTGGGAGAAATAACTGAAGTACAATAGATGTTGAGATGAAATTCTGAGACAACCTTCAGTAAGAATCTAAGATGGTTGCTAAGTAGTACTTTGTTAGGAAAGAAATGGGTATACAGAGGATAAGTGACCAAGGCCCGAAGCTCACTGACTCTTCTGGACAAGATGATGGTAACCAGAACTAGCGTCTTCCAGTTTAGGTGCTTTAGGGTGGCTAGTCCCAGAGGCCTAATGGCAGTTTCATGAGTTGGACAAGCACAATGTTGACCCTGGCTGGTGGCAGATCCCACAGCAGCAGATGTACATTCAACAGTCCCCCTCAAGCTACGGAGTGGAAAACAACCTTTTACTCTCTCGTGGAAGGCCGTGATACCGAAAAGTAGAGGCATAAGGATGTCATTTTGAGCCCTCGCTCTGAAAGCTGAAGAATATAGATGAGGACTTGCAGCAGGAAGCAAGTGAAAGGTTTTTGTTAATTAACCCTTGCTCAATTGGAAAGGTTTGTCCATATACACTGATTACACTTTCTGGTGGAGGGTCTTCACTTCCTGGGAGCCCAGAAAACAGTCTATGAAGTGTTGCTCAATCTCCAGGCTATCAGAGCAAAGCTTGAATGGCTGGTATGGAGCAGGTGGCCTTTCTGCCGAGTCAACATTGACAGGTAATTCCCCAATGGATCCAGCCATTGGACCTGCATGGACAGCAGGCGAGGTAAACAAATTTGCCTGGGCTAGTAAGATGCTATGAGGTTGACTTGTGTTCTGTCTCACCAGATCTTCTGGAGGACTCTGGAAATGAGATGAAGCAGAGGAAATGCATAAAGGAGGCTGCCTGTCCAGGAGATGGCAAAGGCACTGTGACCTGTGCTATGGGTGTCCAGTCTAATTAAGCAATATATGGCACATTTCACATTTCCTTTGGTAACAAACAGATCGAGTTCAAGCTGCTACCAACAACTGATGAGTGTCTCAACTACTGTGATGTTGAGAAATCATTCATGCAGGTTGAACTTGTGACTGAGTGCATCCACAATTTGGCTGTATTGTTCCAGAAGATACTTAGCTTGGAGAGTGGTTTATGTAGTGGAGACTAGGTGCCAGATGGGCATGGTCTCCTGAAGTAATCAAAAGAGCCACAGCAGAAAAAGCCATCTTGCTTGCTGATGTAGAGTCACCTGATTGTTCATGCAAATAAGTACATTCTTGGTCCATATACAGGGTCCAAAAATATGGAGAGCATAGAAAACAGCTCTGAGCTCTAAAAGACTGATGTGAAGGTTCTGTTCCTAAAGGGTCCATGTTCTCTATGTTCTGACTGTCAGTTGTGCTTTCTTCTAGATGAATCTGCCACAGTGTGGAAACAGCACCCAAGCAGGTCAGTGGGGAGTGGGGGCAGCTAAAGAAGAGCTGCTGTGGAAATTCAGCTTCTCCAGTGGGGCCTGGACTGGGCTGGTGTGGAAGCAATCATTGTGGCAGATGAAGATGGTGCATCCATGTGGTCTGAGTGGGAGAACAGTCCCAAAGATCTCTTGCCTGGAGAAGCACTTGATATGTTTATTTCTTACTGTGTTCCCTCGCTGGTCTCTGACCTTCAGTTTTGGGGGGAGGGGGGTTGTTTTTGTGGTTAAGGTGATTTTGAACAGAGGACAGCTACAATTTTCCAGGAGCATGGAAAAAGACAGACTGAAGGTAGGAGGAGACAAACCTAGGCTTCTTTTGAGCTTCAGGAGAGATCTAGCACACAGGATCCATCAAAGGACATCACCATACCACATGCCTCTGGCTTGTATATGGAGAAAATAAACAAAACATTTTAAAAGAAATCTATTAGATATGAAGTTAAGAACTCACTATCTGCATCAAACACATGATGGTCACTTCCCCAGTGGTCAAACCAGCCTGTCCAATACTCCATTACCATCTTTGGCTTTTTGCTCTAATTGTGAAAGGAAAAGCAAAGCATGAATGAATCTGTGATATAATCCATAGCCAAGAATCCCTCCAAAAGGCATTCTCAATACATGCTTTAAAGTTCCTGAAATACATTAACTTTGCAACGAGATAAACCAACACTAAAATATCAAAATTAAATACTTCTCAAACATATAGCAGCAAGGAATACAAATTTTTTAGCTAAATCGAACAGCACTAATATATATATGTACTAGTAAAAAAGGCCCGTTTCTGAAAGAAATGAAACGGGCGCTAGCAAGGTTGTCCTCTAATGGCAATTATGTTTTTAAGGGAACTGTTAGGAGAGAGTATGTGTGTGTTAGAGAGTGAGCAAGTATGTGTGAGAGAGAAAGAGTGTGTCAGAGAGAAAGAGAGAGAGCGTGTGTGTGTGTGTGTGTGTGTGTGTGTGTCTGTCTGTCTGTCTGTCTGAGAGAGTGTAGTGTGTGTCCCGGTTGCACCAATTATGCTCTCTCCCCTGCATTCATCCATATTCAGCAAATGTCCTCTGTGCCCTGCCCCCTTCATCCATGCATGTGCAGCATCTCTCCCCTACCCCCTCCATCCATCGTGGTGCAGCAATTCTCCTCTGTCCCTTGCCCTCCCCCTCACATGTGCATCAACTCTGCATTCTCCCCTGGCCTCTCCTCCTTCCACCCATATCCAGAGCCCCCTCCCTCCATCTCTCTCCCCTCTGAGTTCCAGGCCCCCTCCCCCCCCCCCACTGAGTTCCAGGACCCCTCCCCTTTGAGTTCCAGGACCCCCAACCCCCTCCCCTTTGAGTTCCAGGACCCCCTCCCTCCCCTTCGAGTTCCAGGATCCCCGAACAGAAAGGAAACGGGCGATAGCAAGGGTCCAGGGCCCCCTCCCTCCATCCCTCCCTCCATCCTACCCCTGTCCAGGCGGCGTAATTGAGGAACACGGTGCCTGGGCTGCCGTAGCCATGCGGCGCACACCTCCGGCACATGCAGGCTGGCCTGTTTTGCTATTTTCTTTGGCGCTCCGCGTCACAGCTGGCCTCACACTGGCTCGGCCCCGACTCGTCCGGATTCACCGCTCCTGTCATCGCAGCTCCTCCCCTCTTCCCTCTGCTAGCCAATCTGGTGTCTCCTTTCCCTCGTCTCCTTCCTCCGGCCCTGATGCATCCGAATTCGCCACTGTGTCTTCGCAGCTCCTCCCCTCTTCCCTCTGCTAGCCAATCTGGTGTCTCCTTTCCCTCGTCTCCTCCCTCTGGCCCTGATGCATCCGAATTCACCACTCCTGTCATCGCGGCTCCTCCCCTCTTCCCTCTGCTAGCCAATCTGGTGTCTCCTTTCCCTCGTCTCCTCCCTCTGGCCCTGATGCATCCGAATTCACCACTCCTGTCTTCGCAGCTCCTCCCCTCTCCCCTCTGCTGGCCAACCTGGTGTCTCTTTTCCTTCATAGCCTCCCCCATGTCCTGCATCAGTGTGTGTGTGTTTCCCTGGCAACTATACAGAGTTCCCTCAAGGGCGGGGCAATTACGAACACTACACGGCTTCACTGCCAGCTGCCACGGAGTCAGCTTCAGAACGTTGGAGGTGCAAATTATTATATTAGATATATATTTTATTTATTTATTTATTGCATTTGTAGCCCACATTATCCCACCTCTTTGCAGGTTCAATGTGGCTTACAATACATCATGGATGTATATATAAATATATATATTTTTTAAGCAATAAGAATTTGCCCCTGCAATTCTCTTGCTGTTGTCTCCTGCTTAAACCTGAAACTTATTTTACTTTATTTTATTATGGAACTGCACAGACTTACCACTGCTACCATCTGCTGAGACTGAGAACAGTCTGACTTTCAAGGGACTGCACAGCCCACTTGTACACCTATTTGAAGTTCAGTGTGTTCTCAGTCTTCATCTGCTGGTAGGAGTGCACAACCTATCTGTGCCGTCTAGAGGGATGCTATGGAAGAAAGTAATTACCCATACAGCTATCATCCCAATATGATGTAACTAAGAGCAAAATGCTGAGTTTCTTCATATAGCTCCTTTTATCATCCTGTTCATATCCCTGCTTGGCTTATGACAGGACTTCCCACACCTACCCTGAGGACTTCACAGTCAGTCAGGTTTTCAGGATACTGACAGCAAAATATACATGAGATATATTTGATTATTTTGGAAATACATTACATTGTGAAATTTGGTCTTAATTGTTAATTTTCTTTCCTTCAGTACTGACAGACCAATCCAGAATATTGGGTGTGCCCCCAATCTGCAGATGGAGGCAGAGAAGAAGTACTTTCAGTGATGTTCTCACCAGTGTAAGGATTGATGCAGTTCTGGAACTTGCCAGTAAACTTTTGACAAAGCAGAACTGAACACAAACTCTGCAAACATACAAACAATCCAAACAACTAATTGTGCCCCCCCCCCCCCAACAAGAGGCAATACTTACAATCAGCTTTGCCTGTAAACTAATGACCATTTAGCACTCCTGAACTCACCAACAATGAGGGACATATCGTAATAGCCTACTGTCTTCTTGGCAGAACCTGTGCTGGTCTAGCAGAATTCAAGCCCCCGATATTCAACCACTGACAGTCAGCGTTTTTTAAACGCTGTCACACCAGCTAAATTAGCCCCCAATATTCAGTGCTGCGGTCATTACTGGGCACCGACACTGAATACTGGGGGTTACGTGTGGGCGGGCTGGGTGGTGGAGCTTATGTAGGCCTAGTCAATATTCTGCCAGGGCCCACATATGTTATGCGGCCCCAGCTGAATATTGGGCCAGGACCCAAATAAACTTTTTTTAAAAAATTGAGCCTCCCTGAGCCCCCGACGCATACCCCTCTCCCCAGCCTGCAGCCACAACCCCTCCCCTTCAGTAGTTCATGCAGCCCCCTGAAATGTCACAGCAGCCATTTTGCAAGGACGCCACAAAGGGCAGTAGCGAGGGGGACTCTGCTCCAGCCCCCAATGACCACCACTGGACCACCAGGGATCACCTGAACTACTGAGGGGTTGGGAGCAAAGGGCGTTTCGAGGGGGAGAGCAGAGTGGCTTGTGGCCACAAGCTGGGGGGAGGGGCTCGAATTTAAATAAAGAAGCTTATGCGGGTCCCGGCCCGATATACAGCTGGGGCCTGCATAAGCTAAGCTTTTGAGCTGTCCTAAATTCACCCACTGAACTTATGTGGGCCTCAACTGAATATTGCTGGTGCCTGCATAAGCCTCGGTTCCTCCCCATTGCCATCCCCTGACAACTCGCTTTTTTGGGACTGGTCAGAGGCAATATTCAGCGGCACTCCTTGCTTTAGTGTCACTGAATATTGGCGGTTGGGTGGTGACAAGTCATGTAAGCAGACCAGAGCATCTCCAGCCCACTTAAATTGCTCTGAATATGAGCCCCAAGGAAATTAGTAGGTAAGACTAAATTTAACCTTTCTTATCTTTCTGCTCGACCGGTCCAGATAGACAGTGGGATGTATCCAAGCTAAACTAACTCAGGTGGGAAGAATGTGTGGTTTGCTTCAGAACCAATCTGCCAAAAGCAAAGTCTTCCCAAGCTCAGATATCCTATCCTGATGACCAAGTTATTACACTACAGATTTTTCTGGTGTCTAGCTTCTACCCATAAGGCCACTTGCACCCTGGTAGAAATGTGCACAGAAGGCCAAAGAGATCTTGTGATTTGATAGGTAAGTGGACTCAATAGCCTTCTTAATCTAGTGTGACAATGCCTTGGAAACCGCTTCTCCCTTGTGGGCACCACTGTGCAAGACAAAAAGATGATCTGACTTATTATAGTTCATCACTTTCAGCATACCAAATCAGAACCCGACACACATCCAAGGAATAAAGAATAATACAGCCATCTAGCCCCCTTCTGAAGAATGCTGGTAGGCAGACAGCTTGACCGAGATGAAATGGCAAATATCAACTTTTGGTAAGAAAGAAGGCATCACATGCAGGGTAACTGCACTCCCCAGAAAAGACCGATAAGGGTCTCTGCATGACAGGGCCTGCAACTCCAACATACATTGTGTCACACAAATGGCTACCAAAAAACACCATCTTCAGAAAAAGATCCTTAAGCAATGCATGGTTGAGGGGCTCAAACTAAGCCTCACCAAGGCCATAAGCACCAAGGGCAAATCCAATTGTTGAATCATTGGGTTGCACAAAGGCCACAACTACTTCACACCCCTCAGAAATGAACAATGTCCAAATGAGCCGACAAAAAGACACTCATGATGCAGCCAAAGAAACAGGCTAGGGCCACCATCTGCACCCTAAGGAAATTAAGAGAGAGCCCATGATTGAAGCCTCTCCATTTAAAAAAAACAACCCTAAAATCACTGCAAATTCTGCCAAACACACCACTAGCCCTTGGGCTTCACAACAGGATTCAAACACTTGCCAGACCACACATAAGCCAGAGAGGTCAATAGCCTTAATGCTCTCAGAAGTGTAGCTATCACTACTATGGAGTCATCCTTGCATCTGAACTTCTGCCTTTCAAGGGCCAGGCATCAGACAAAAGAGATCTGGATCTTCCATGCGAACTGGCCCCTAATACAACAGACCCAAGCTCCAAGGAACCTGCACTCCTATGAACTATCTCATCAGATCAGTAAACTATAGCCATCAAGGCCAAACTGGGGCAACAAGTAATACCAGCCCCTGGTGCTTTGTGACCCTGTGTAGAACACAAGGTAGCAAGGCAATTTCCACCAACACCAGTACACCCTTGGTCATCCCCATGCTTGTTGACATTCGTGACTGTCATAGCATTCTCTTACATGACATGCACCACCATTCTAACCACTCTACAGCTCTAAACAAATCACCCTAGCCTCCAGTCTGTTGATGGACCATGATACCTCCTTGAATGACCACCAACCCTGTGCTAGATGTCCTTGACCATTCCCCCCCTCCCAACTGGATAGCCTGGCATCATCATGACCACCAGCCAGTTGAGAGGCTCCTGGTCCATTCTGAAGGGGCTTCATTTATGCTGTCATCCAGGAAACCAGCTCCAATGTCGCTGCCATGGAACCCAGGAGTTGGAGGTAATCCCAAGCTCTCAGCGATCCCTAGGTCATCTGCTGGAGACAAAGAATACTGGCAAATTCCAGGACAGCAACAATCCTTATGCTGGTGATGATGTAACTGAAGGTTAATGTTCTCTGCCTCCATCTGCTGTGTGGAGGGCACAACCCACTTGTTTGGACTGGTCTAGCAGGAGGATAAGAATGCAAATTAAATTCATATATATTCATTGTGCATACCCTAAAAACCCAACTGGCTCTGGGGTCCTCAGGATGGGGTTGGGAAGCCCTGGTTTAAGACTACTTTGAATTAGCTTGGTAACTCCCAAAGCATGATTTTAGAACATTCCAGTGGCTAGTTTTGGACAAAATTCCTATGGTCCCTGAAACAGAAAAATCTTCCAACCCTTCTACAAAAAAAAAAAAGGAAATTTACAATATTTATTATTTATATAGCACCAGAGTAGATGGCATCATTCCAAATGTATAACACACATGGATGCAGAAATGTTACGTAACACACTACAATGCACACAGTGTGTGGTGGATAGGGAAATTTAACTAGGCTCTCTAGGTTTACTTTGTCTTCATTCCTATACTGTCAGCCCTCAGGTACCACCTCGATGTTCTAGTCAGTAAACAGAAGCAAGGGTACTGCAGCATGTTGAAAGTTTCCTTCATACCTGGATTGTGTCAAGATATGAGAAGAGGACAGGCTCCAGCTTCTGGAAGTTAATAGTGGCCAGCACTGGAGAGGAAGAAAAACAGAATGTAAGTAAATAATTTAAAAAAAAACATACAATCACCATGCTCAGAGACAGACAAGAAGTAGGCAAATGAGAGGTACAATCCTCATTTGTCTTATCTCCTCTATATACTCCAAACACTAAAGAAAAAAAAAATATAAATGCATGGTTTAATCACACTGAAAAATTCATATAGGAATGTGTTTGTTCTTTTACTCAGTACTATCAGCAGTCAAGTAATTTTTATTTTCATTGCACTGATTAGATTTGTAACAGCCCATCATTACACTTCTGATCAGTTTACAGAAAAACATTCATAACAAATTACATAAAACAGATATATATTTACATGAAACAAAGCGTACAGTGCACTACTAAAACAATCCAATTAATCATATTAACATCACTTCAATAAAGGTTGTTAAATCGCAGAAATAAACAACAGAACAGGTCCTTTAGCTCTTTTTTTTCAAAAGCTGATCAAGAGAGAGTGTAATATTGCTTCTCAATCATTTTCATAATATTTTGCCCCTCTCCAAATCACCAAAACAACTGAACCATTCTTCTTAAACTAATCATCATTTTTTTTTTCCATTACACTGGTTCAAGGAACTCAGGAGGTTCAATAAGAAATGATTTCAAAATCCACAAGGTATACTTCCAGGATTTTAAATGAAGAGTTAGTGTCAGCTTCACTGGGTACTCTTTAAACTATGATAAATGTAAGTAACTCAGTAAGAAGAAGAAAAACAATCTGAAAGCTCAAGAATCTCTCTTACCCTTCATTATTTTATAACACCTCTTCTTTGCCTCTGAAAGGAGTTTTCAAACGACACAAAAATCTGAAGGGAATTCATTAGAGCTGTACCAAATAGCATATTTTACTATTCAGCCGCATATGAATGACAAATATTATTCAGCCAACTATGAATAATGGGCCTAGAGTTTTAACATAAATAATAAAAGAAGCAATGTGAAATCAGAGATCAAGTATTTATATCAGTAGGATTTAACACAGTAGAACCCTGGACGTTTTGTATTTGAATTTAAATCACTATTCAGCCGAATTCCAATAATGTATTCAGGGCTGAATCGAATCGAATACAAATATTCAGTATAGCACTACAATTAATATCAGAGTAAAACAAGTGTATATTTGTTTTTAAGTATTTCACAGCACAATTTACAAGGAACAGAAACATCACTTTCCACAGGTAAAAAATGTCAACTTACATGAAGCAACACTTTTCCTTTGCAAAAGCCAATAAGAACATAAGAATAACCATACTGGGTCAGACTGATGGTCTATGTATCCCAGTATCCTGCTTCCAACAGTAGACAATCCAGGTATTAATACCTGGGAGAATCCCAAAGAGACACTAGACAAAAGGAATGAGGCTTCTTCTCAAAACCATATGAAAATACACTTTACTAGAATCGTGTTTAGTTATTGAGCAAATTATCTCTAAAAAGGAAGGAAAAAGCCTCAGAAATTGCAAGGTACTTTTTCTTTGTGTCACCCCTGCTATATCAGTCATTGGCTAAAAAAAAACGTCTACAAAACCATCCACTTTAATTTTCATAAATTTTTCTTTTCTTATTCAAAATTATTAAACCAGTCATTTAACTTAAGGTGGCAGCTGCCACAATCTCCCCAGTCACCACGACGCTGGTCACCTTTTCGTGGTATAGTACAGCTGCTCCAAGGAGAACTTTAAATTGCTGTGAGTCCTCCCCTAGGAGAAGTAATTAGAATGGAGGGAGATGTGAAGCTACAACTAACCCCCTGCCTGACTCTGAATATCTAACACAGGGCTGCTGGATCTATTTTTTGGCCACTCTTATTCCTGAAGGTTTGAATAGGATTTCAGATGGCTGATCTGCATTCTGTTTTGTTGGCAATATTGTCATTTTTTTACACATAAACGCCTATGTTTATTAAGATGTGCTATAGGCACGTTAGCATGGTTAACGTGCGTTAATGGTTAATGTGCCCATAGAAATGTATAGGCACGTTAGCGTCTAACGCACTTTAACTTTAAAGGCACGTTAAAAACGCTAACACACCTTAGTAAATATACCCCCAAATTTTTTGGTAATATCACAGAAGTTTTTTTCTGAATTTTCAATATTTGTCTCCCCCTAGGTTTTCATGTTTTGTGTTTTTGTGAATTTTTTGTTAATTTTGATTTTTGTTTTTTAATTTTGTTGTTCCACTCTAGCCTGTGGATCTAACTGTGTGCAGCTTGTCACAGATACTCCACATGGCTAATTTGCATATTGTGACATTCATATATTTGTGTCAGGTAACGTCAAAGCACTGACACAGAGCCTTTATTTTTCAAACTCGAGACGGTGGCATCTTAGCCTTTTTGCAGCCGGGTCCTAGGTGACTAACTGTGAGTACACAGACAATCTTTACAAAAAATGCTTTGCTGGTTAGATTGAGAACAGTTAAGTTATGCTTTTATTCTTTAGTGGCAGCTTCTATCCACTTTATTTAGTTATTTTATACTCACTTTGCAATTTTATATTTGTTGGTTTTCTGTTTTAGACTTCTTAGCGACTGCTCACAATCCCCCGAAGCAGGTCACGCAGACCAAATTGCTTTTTGCCTAATTGTTGGCATTGGGAGCTTTTGATGAATCTTACAGCACTGTGTCCATAGGAGTGGTTGAGCTAAGTAATCGCTATTCTGCCTTACATCTTATAGTGAATTGAAGTAATGATGTAATATTACTACAATTTAAAGCTCTAGAAGCAAGTGACTAATAAAACTGCAAGGAGCTTGAATTTAGAATAGCTTCGAGCTATAAGAGATCCAATAGCCCATTTATATTTCTATCTGATGCCTCCAGGCTTTTTCAGTAATTTAGGGGCCCAACGCAGGCTTACCACTTGCTCTTTTGGGACTGCTGCCAGCCCAATGTGGCCGCTGGCTGTAGTCCCACCCCAAGCGCGCTCCATTTCCAGGGGAAAAAGACAACCCCTGGAAATGGTAAGCGCGTGGCGGTAACTGGGCATTGCTGCGTGCTGCCCGGTTACCGCCAGGTTAGCGCTGGAGCCCTTATCGCCACCTCAATGGATGGTGGTTAACAGCTCCTCGTCGGATGGCCATGCCTCAATAAAAAGGCCCCTTAATGCTTTCAGGATTATCGTTCAGTTGTTAATATTGACTCACATTGATTATTGTAATTCTCTATTAGTAGGGTTATCTGAAGGTTTGACAAAAAAATTACAGACTTTACAAAACACAGCCACCCGCTTGATTTATGGCTGGTCCAGGTTTGAACCAACCTCTCCATTGCTGAGAAATCTTCACTGGCTTCAAGTTAAGGCTAGGATCACTTTTAAGTTATGTACAACGACTTTTCTTACCTTACACAGGTCAGCCCTAGAATATCTGTCTAACTTGGATCTTGCCCGTAGAAACAGGGCTTGTTCCGACAGGCTCCTGTTATTACTGCAGTATCCTAGTCCAAAAACTGTACAATATAAAATTGTGTTTAACGTGTTATTTCACATCAATCCACCAAATGGTGGAATGCCTTACCACTGAGTATAAGGAAGTTAAATGATTATAAATCCTTTAGGAGGGCTTTGAAAACTTATCTTTTTAAACTTTTTAATTTGTTAAATTGTTCTCTTATATAATCTGTAATTCCTGGAAACTGTCTGTCTCTGGCTTTGTAAACCGCATTGATCTCTGATGGGATTTTGTGGGGTATAAGCATTTTATTGTATTGTATTGTACAAGTGTGGTTGTTGTGTTATCCTGCTTGTCCATGGAGAAAGCCTTCACCCACATTGTGTGATGTTGGGAAAGGTTGGTCATGGATCTAGTGGCAATGGCCAAGAATGCCAAGGTCCTGGGGATAGGGTTACCATTTTGTGTCCTCTGAAAAAGAGGACACATGTCACGCCCCCCTACCCCGCCCCCGCCCCGCCTCATGCCACGCCCCTGCCACGCCCCCTTCAGGTCCGGGTTCCGCCCCTATTCCCCCCCCCCCCCCGTCACATAGTCCCCTCCCCCCCATCACATACCCCCCCCCCTCACTTACTGTCTAGCCCTGGTGGTCTAGTAGCGTCTTCTCTTCGGGGCAGGAAAGAGCCCCCTCTTTCCTGCCCGGAGCGCTGCCTGCCCTTGCCTGCTGCATCCTCCTCGGTATGGCTGGGGATTCAAAATGGCCACCGAGAGTTGAAGCGGCCTCGCGAGAGTTCAACTCTCGGCGGCCATTTTGAATCCCCAGCCAGACCGAGAAGGATGATAGACAGGGGAGGCAGCGCTCCGGGCAGGAAAGAGGGGGCTCTTTCCTGCCCCGAAGACGTCACTAGACCACCAGGGAACATGGTAAGGAAGGGGAGGGGAGGGGACGGGAGACCACGCGCCGATCGCCCGCCCACACGCCCACCGCACGCACGCGCCTGCCCGCACCCGCGCCCACGTTTGTCCAGAAATCCGGACAAACGTGGGCGGGGGCAAAATCCGCCGGACGCCCCGGACATGCCCTCAAAAAGAGGACATGTCCGGGGAAATCCGGACGTATGGTAACCCTACCCGGGGAAGGAGCATCGGTCAGTAGGCATAGATGCTGTGGTTCAACTGTGGGCCCAACACAAGCTGTTGTATATGTTTCTGCTACGGCCCTTGATAAGAAGAGTTATCGAAAAGGTAGAGGATCATCTGGGACTGGTTGTCCTACTGGCTTCAGATTGGCCTCAGAGACCCTGGCTCTCTCTCTCGGGCGCATCGGCGGATGTGTCTTGGGCCGGATCATCTCCCTGAGAAGTGCAAGTAGTGTCTCAAAGACGAGACGTTTGCTACTTGCCAGGGATGCCCAAGAGGAGATCAATTTTTGAGTCCGATAGAGACCGATGCACGCTGGGTACAGTGATGCATCGAGTGGGTCTCCACCTGCCTTGGCGCCTCCTGCTTGGCAGGTCATTTGGGCGCATCAGCGGACGTCGGTACCATCGGTGCCCAGAGCTTTGCTCCCTCTGTTATGGAGGTATCCTGGCATCAGACGTCGGTACCATCGGGACATCGGTACCAGATGTCATGGGTACCATCGGTACCAGGTATCATCGGTACCATGGGTACCATCGGTACCAGGTATCATGGGCACCGTCGGTACCGGGTATCATGAGTACCATCGATACCAGGTATCATCGGTACCGGGTATCATGGGTACCATCGGTACCAGGTATCATCGGTACCATGGGTACCATCGGTACCACGGGTACCATCGGTATCAGGTATGATGACTATCATCGGTACCAGGTACCATCATGGGGATCTCTTGAGGCTCAGAGAGGTTGAATCCCTGATGTTACTGAAGGTGGCAGCCAGGGGTGTGCTAGTAAATTTTTAACAATGGGCTCTCTCTTTGGGTGTAGCCAGCCCTGCAATTTGGGGGAGCCAGGGGTGGACTGGCGGGGGTAACGCATGCCTCTCTCTCTGCCCCTTCCCTGTCCTTGTGCGGGCATGCTAAGCATATCTTTACTGGAAGGGATGCCGAGCCTCACCAGCCAATAAATGGACTGTCACCACTCTCCGCTGTTTGTTTCTGGCTCTGAGCAGCATGCTGGGACTTCTCTCGCATGCACAAGAAGTACTAGCCTGCTGCTCGAGCTGGAAACAAGGAGTAGGGAGCAGCAGCAGTCTATTTACTTGGCATCCCTGCCACCAAAGTGAAAAAGAATTCAGGAGGGGGCCCAAGCCCGTATTTTGGGAGTTCTGATGATGCAGCTATTGATGTGTCCCAGATAACATTTGATTCACTGAGGTCCACTGTACCAAACTGCGGCAAAAGGGGGCCATTGCTAGCATAGGTGCGCGTTTTACACGTGTGACAAGGTCTCCTTTTACCGCAGCTGGTAAAAGGGAAGTCTCACCTTCCTTCAGAAAATGGCCGTGTGGCAAGTAAAGCACTTACCACAGGGCTATTTCGGGGGGGGGGGGAGCCCTTACCGTCACCCATTGAGGTGGCGGTAAGGCTACCGCGTTAACCCAGCGGTAACCAGGCAGTGCTGCCAGGTACATTCCAGAACTACAAAAATACATTTTCACAGCACCAGAAATGACAGCACACTAGGGGTGTGAAGTACCACCGGCGCTGTAAAAGAAGACCTGAATCATTTAGAATTTTTGGAGTCACCCAAAGATCTGGAGGCTACTCCTAGGACACTGACTGTGGATTTGGTTTTAGACCCTGATAGAGATAGGGTGATGGGATTGTTTCTTCACAAGGGGTCGTTCCAGATGTAGCAAGAGAAACCCAGAAACGTCAGAAACAATTTTTTATGTTGTGGCCTGGAATTTTGTAACTTAGGACTCGATTTTGACTACATTTTCCTCAGAAATGTGTTATAAAAATTTAGAGGGTCAAGTGTATATTTCATGAGCCTCACCACCTTTGGAAGCAACTGTTGCTCCCGTCTTCTCCAATACCTTCTGTTCCATTCCCTATATCTCATGGTTGATGGATAATTAGCCTATTGTTCCTCAGCTTTTTTCCTTTTAAGTTATTTCCTAGAACTGAAGAAGTTCTTCTTCCTATATACTGCGAACTGAATAGTTGATTTCCTTACTTATTTCTTTTGTTTTGTTATATTAATGACTATTATTCTTTATGAGTGTATTTACTTGAATCATACTCTACTATGGAGTAAACATTCAGCCAATGGTGACCATTGTTTTATAACCAGACTTTTAGCACTGTGCCATACCCAGATAACAGTACTGAAATGCCAGGTATAAACAGGGCACCAGCAGTTACACTGGTATTGGTGATATTCAGCACAATACCTGTACAACTAACCAGATAAACTTAGCACAGCCTTTTTGTTATCATTTATTCGCTTATAGACTGAAAATTGCCACTAACCAGATAAATGCCGGCTCCACCCAGACTCTGTCCCTGGACGCCGCCGAGGTGGTGAGATCAGATGTTCAGCAGCATTATCTGGTTAAGTGCCGCTGAATATCCAGGTTTGCCCCAGTCAGTGTGATTTAACCAGACAGGAGCCTATCCTAAGAAAATCACGCTCTTATGGCCTTTAAGAAGACTTATAGTCATGGCTGAGAAATATTCTCTCTTGTACAACCTGGATCCAGGTTCTCCATTAGGACTGAACCTTGCTGTAACAAACTGTGATCCTAAAAAAGAGGCAGAGGTTTCCCTGCTTTCAAATGGATCAGATCCAAGTACCTCTTCCTTCTAGGCCAGTCCAGAGCAGCCAGGTTGATCAGCAATGGATGATCCTCTCATCTCAAGACTCAATCTATGAGTGGCCATAGGGGAATAAATAAAACAGATTGATTGTTGGCTACGGCTGAACTAGGAGTATCAATGCCACTGAGTCTTTGCTCATTTCCTTGGCTGTAGAACCTAGGAACTTCAGAGTTTTACCAGCTAACTATTAGGGTCAAGAAAGGATAATTTCACTAGTCTATTATCTGCCAAAAAGCTCCTTGCATAGATCCAATATGTCTACCATTCCCACCAGCAGGAAAATTGCTGTGGCAAGGGCTGCATTCTCTTCTAGACTCATGACCCAAGAATGACTGCAGTTTTCACAGTCCCAATAGCATTATTCTCTAAATGCCATGAGGATGCACTTTGGGCCTGTCTTCCTCATAGCACTGCAGCTTCATCTGACTGCCATTGAGCACCTTTGGGCTGTTAACCACTAAAGGATGTTGAAAGTCCTCCAAATTCATTCAGGGGAAGAGGAGAAGGATCTTACCAGAGGCTCTGAAGAATTCTCCACTCAAACAAGGACCAAGAAAAACTGCAGCCCTGTGAGCAAAATTCTTTTCTGGCCAGCTCCACAAGAAGACAGCAGAAATTGATGCTGTAAAACTCTGACAGGACTGTCCCCCAGCCTAGAGGTCACTGCCCCGGCAGACTGAATCCAGCTCCACCAGGGAGGACAGGCCAAGACTGTGACCTTGAGAACTCAAACCAAGGTCCAGCTTGACCAAAGACAAAAGACCAAATACTGTGGTCCTGGAAGCACAACAAGCATCCTGCTGCTCCAATACATGGCAAGTGCTTAGGCTGCATTATTCTATATCACTGGAAAGAAGTTTTTTCTCTGTTTCCATCTGTTGGCAGAGTGGCATAAACCCATGTGTCTAGACTGTTGTAGCTCGATTAAAAGAAAGTTTGTATTTTGTGCAGGCTTTAGGATTATAATTTTCTTTCTCACCTCCTATGTTAATTTTGTCTTAACGAAAGTAAACAGAAAGACATACCTCCCTCCAGGCTTCCAGAGCTCAGGCCATCCTTGTTATCACTGGTCATTAAGAGCTCCACTATCCCTCTTTTTAGAAGTGCCTATGTAATAGGACAAAAATAATTACCTGAGGATTTACAGCAGAATCTGTCATGTGTAACTTCATTCACTGGCTCAGTAAATATAGGATACCTAACAAACCCTGCACCATAACCAAGGAACTGTCCCTTCTACCCGAATGACTGCAACAGCCATATCCTGAGAAAGGGCTTGTCTTCTTATAAGGACATTGAGAGACCTACAAACTGGAAATTTTGGGGTTTTTTTCCATTAAATTCCCTCAAGATTCAGAATTCAGAAACTTTCTCATCAGTCTTCTCAGGACCCAAAACATCTGTTCTGTAGTAATAATCATCATCCATTTTAGCAGAGAAAGCCTGAACAACATGATGAGAAAGCTGTAACTACTGTGGAGAGGGAAATAATTCACTCTGGACTATGAGACTAGGAATAACAAAATAAGTCAAAGCATATTTTTTTTGTTTTTTAGCCTGGGAATACTATTATATCACATATTTTATTCCTTCCTTTGTAAGGACTCAACACAGTTTAAGCAAGAGTAATTAATCATTAAGGGGTATTTTCCAAGTGTAAAGCATATTTTACATGTGAAAATAAGCTCTTCTAAAACTGAGTGGCCAAATACATGTGCCAACGAGACTTTCAACCTGATAAACTGCTGGGATCTGAACTCAGGAATCTAAACTCTAATAACTAAAATCCTTCCTCTCTAGGGAAAGAGATCAAAAAAATGACCTGTGATTAATCTCTGGAAAAGGTAATACTGTGTCTGTCAGACCCCACCAGTCTGTTTCTGTTAAGTACAAACTTAGGAAGGAGAAATTATGAAAGCCAAATATGCATAAAGGAATAATTTTACCGTCTTCACATAGTCTAAGTAGTTAGGATCTTTGGCATAGGAACCATATTCATTCTCCACCTGCACAGCTATAATAGGCCCTCCCTTCCGATACTGCAAGGAAAAAGCAGAGAAGGTAGTACTGTGTGAACCACTTGCTGAACATATCTGAAAAAGTAATAAATCCGGTAAAAGAAAATGAAAGGGAAGGGTCTATGTTCATCAAGACCTGTCTGGGTAGGAACAGCACCTACCTAGATAAGTCCTGCTAACTGGAAACATACCCAGATTTTCAGTAGCATTACCTGGATAATGTGTTGAATAGAAGATGAAGAAGCAGACAGTTAATTTATGTACTATGATTGATTTATGTTTTAAAGTGTTAGTTTATATCTATGCTAACTCATGTTTTTATATGTTTAGTAGTACTAATATTGCCCCTGAAGCAGTTCTTCTGGGCGAAATACGGCCATGTTAGGTACCTCTTTATGTGACTTTCTACAATAAAGGTTTTTAACCAACTTTCATCATGTCTGCTTCTTCATCTTCCATTCTACTGGGACTAGCGGAATGTTTGCCCATCTGCTTTAATGGTGTTGAATATCCAGTCAAACCACCTTAGCAGTATACTGATAGTGCCAGGGAAGTCCAGAGGCAGAGCCTGAGTGGAGTTGAGTTACCTGGTTAGAGTCAATATTTAGTCCACTAAAAAGAATGTCCTAACTTTAGCTGGTTACCTATCTGCACAACAGTCTGAATATCACTGATACCAGGTAAGTAGCATCAGCCAGCTTATTCCTATATTTTCAGCATCAGCCAGTATTTGGCTACCAGCTCTCAATACTGAAGTATTAAAAACCCAAGGCAGCTAGCACTTATAGAAAGCTAACTACCACTAGCTGAATATTACCCCACATGATTTTTATTTTCTTAATATATATTTTATTTTTGTGGTAAGCATAGGAAATATAGAATACAATGGCTGATAAAGACCAGAAGACCTATCCAATCTGGCCACTTTTTCCTTCTTGTAGCAACACCGCAAACCTTATGTGATCTCCAGCTTAATCTTCACCTTCCTTCACGTAATAATCTTCTACGCTTATCTCAGGTTTCTTGAATTATGATAACTTTTGCCTCCAACATTCCCACTGGCGGCTGTACTATGCATCTTATATCCTTACACAGTTCTATATATAAGCCTCCTAACGAAGTATGTAAACAAAGAAGAAAATGACCAGTTATGCCCGATGTAACTGTTTTCTTCCTAGGTTTGTACATGACAAAATAAATTACACGCTACCTGCTAACTTTCTTTCCTCCAGACCTGCCAGACCAGTCCAAGCACATGGGTTTATGCTTCCCTAACAACAGACAAAGACAGAGAACTACCCTATATAATGTTCCATTACTAACACATGTTCCCCATGAGCAAGGGGACTCTGAACAACAGGTGGACTGATCCAACCTCTGAACCAAAGGATCTAAAAATGTATAGGAAGAAAAAGTGAAGTTGCATACCTATAATGAGTGTCCTCCATGGACAAGAAGTTATAATAGGGGCAGAAGTGGTGACATCACTGTATGGCAGTGTTTCCCAAGTCGGTCCTGGAGTACCCCCTTGCCAGTCTGGTTTTCAGGATATCCACAATGAATATGCATGAAATTATTTGCATACACTGCCTCCATTGCTAAGCCTCCCCAGCTGCAAGCCGGACCTGACAAGCCTCTCCATGTAAAAAACTGGCAGTTGCCGCGGCACCAAGCAGCCCAACACAACACACAAAGGGCCCACTAGAAAGTAAAGCAGCATCAAAGAACCTTCCGTTTCTGCAGCGTTGATGGCCGGGAATCCTGCTCCTTCTCCCCCCAACTCTCAAACACTGCTGGTAGCGATCTGCACTCTAGCAATTACAGCAGGCCTGCCTCCGGGACTCAGCCTTCACCCTATCACATGTCCCACATCCTCTGATGCAACTTCCTGCTTCCGTGAGGGTGGGACACATCAAAGGGGGAAAGCCGAGGAAGGCCTGCTGTAATCACTAGAGTGCAGACCACTACCGGTAGCAGACACACTTGTCAATTTCAAGAAGGCAAGTGTACGACTGCGGGGAGGGGGGGAAGGAAGAGACACTGAAACCGCGGAGGAGGGGGGAGGAGGGTGGAAGAGACGCTTGCTGAACTTTCCGGATGGTGAGAAAGAGGACAGAAGGTGCTGCTCTGATAGTCCAGGGTGGTGTGGGGACAGACAGACTCAGGCAGGTGAGGAAAAGATGCAGGATCCTGGAGGGGTAGACTAGACGTGAATTTGCGGGAGGAAGGGAGAGAGAGGCTGGACTGGAGGGCAAGAAAACAGACAGGGAAAGATGAGGGATGGAATGGACACTGACCCTGAGGAGTAGAGGGAGGAGCGAGACACTGGACCTGCCCGATGGAGGGGGAGAAAGGGGAGAGACAGAGAGAGGTGCAGGTGTTGCAGTGTAGAGGAGTGCGGTAGGGACAGACAGACAGACAGGAAAATATGCAGGGAGGGAGAGAGGAGGTAAAGATGTGGACCAGCTTGGGGGGGGGGTGAGAAGAGACAGGGTAAGATGTTGGATGGAATGTAACAGAGAGGGAGAGATACTTGTCCCAGAGTAGGGGGAGGAACAAACAGGAAGAGGTGCTTAACTCAGGAGGGAAAGGGGAGTTATGGTGCACTAGCAGGGGAGGGGGAAAAGAGGGGACAGAGAGACACAGACAACTGGACTGGGGAGGGGAAGAGAGGGAAAAAGATGCTGGGCAGAAAAGAGGGGAAAATACCCTGAATGCAGAAGGGAGAAATACTGGACTGTGAAGGGGTGGTGGGAATTGAGATGGAGAGATACTGGCCCCAGAGTAGGGGATGCAGAATAAAGGGTAGGGTCACAGAGACAGAGAAGAGATGCTGGACATGGAGGGAGAATAGGGACAAGGGACACACAGAGACAATGCTGGACATGGTGGGGGGGTGTATAGGGACACAGGAGCAAAGCTGATCACAGGGAAAGTGAAAGGAACACAGGGGAAATGCAGGACAGGTGAAGGCAGGCACAGAAGAGAGAGACACTGAACATAGGCGAGACCAGGGACACTGAGATGGCAGATTCTGAACAAGGAGAAAGGGACAGGGACAGGGTCACAGAAGGAAGATTCTGGACAGGATGAAGAGGGAAGAGGGAAGATGAATGGTGGATATGGATAGAGAGGAAACGTCAAATGGACAGGAGACTGTGCAAAGACAGGAAAAATTCAGAGAAAAGAGGCCCTGGGACCAAAATGAACAAAAATAAAATGCTCAGACAACAACGGTAGAAAAAAGTATTTTATTTAGACTGTGGGCAAGTGGGATGTGTGAGAGAGAGAGGCAGTCTGGTTGCAGGCCTCTACGGAGGGGCAAGCATCATCTACAAACACTTTTTTCAATGCACTTTAATTAAGTTGTCTAAGAGATCTATATATTATATCTATCTATATCTATTTATTTTTTTATATATTTACATAAATACACTGAAGTTTCCACTGTTTAACATTCTCGTCACTTTATTCTTTGACATGATCTAATCTAAATTTAATAAAAAGTATTACTTGCAACTATTTTACTGACCTTTCTTTCTGCATGTTGTCAAGCAATGGATGTAGGTCCTACCCTGGTCTCTGCCCCTGCCCCCGCCTCCTTTAGCCTCCCCAAACAGCTGGCCCACTGACCGTCTATGGCCCAGCTGGCCCACTGACCGTCTATGGCCCAGAGTCTCAGAAACTTCTAGAATGTTTTCTTAGCATATGTGAGTGTTCTCATGCAGCCCTTCAGAGTATTCTAGCAAGCTGCAACCTAGGAATAAGAGGGCAGACTGAGTGGCTATAATATCCTGCTGTCCACGGAGAACATCTAGTACATGGTTCTAAGTCAGTTCCAACCTGGACAATTCCCAACTAGGTTAATTTCCCCTTGACTAATTTCCCCCCCTCTGCTGAGGACAATTTCCAACCCCCACAACATTTATGTTGCCAAATATACTTCAAACACAGTGTATATGTAAAGAAAAAAAATATTACTTGGTAAACCATTAGAAAGAAGGAAGAGGGATAGACAGTAATAAGGCTGAATCGTATGTGCATCTAGTTTTCTTTTTAAATCTAGTATTTATTTTTATTTTATTAGGATTTATTTACCACCTTTTTGAAGGAATAAACTCAAGGCAGTGTACAGCAAGAATAAGTCAAACATAAGCAATAGACGATTACATCAGTGGAACCCAATATTCAGTTTTAATAGTCTGCAGGCTGTATTACAAGCCCATGGCAGTGAGTTTCCTACACCATAGTCATTTTCCTACCTCTTCTAGACCCGTGCTTCTCCCCCCACTCCGGTTTTCCTTATATTACTCTTGCCCTGCCCTCTGCTGGCATTTTTGTCTCTCCCCCAATAATCATCATTGCTCTTGCTGTGATTTCTTTCTTCTTCTCACACTGAGTGAAATGCCAGTAACTGCAGGGAGGGAACAGGAGGGAAGACCAATGACTCAAAGAGCAGAACAAGGAGCGAATGAGCACTGAAAAGGCAGACGAGGGGGGGGCGGGAATTTACCATGGGGGGAATTGATCTAGATGTCAATTATCCATAGGGTAATTGGTGGGTGGGAACTATCCATTACACATATGCAACTTTGCTTTCTCCAGAAAGGATTATTCCAGCCACACAAGTGGTGAGTCCCATGCTGAAGGCTGCAGAAGCATATATAGGGTCTCCTGTCCTTTTAACATTTCTTCTCTATGTCCACCATCTATTTTTCTTATGTGTCTCTATCTGTCCTGTCCAGAGTCTCCCCTCTGTGTCCGTCCCTATCCCTATGTTCACTCCAGAGCCAGCATCTCTTTTGTGTCCCTGTCCATTCTCATGTCCAGCTTCTCTCTTCTCTTCCTCCTGCACCCCCCTGAACCTCCATCCACTTTCTGTAGTTTGACATCTTTCTCTGTCTCCCTCCATTGGGCCAACGTCTCTTTCCCCAGCGTCACTCTCTCTCTCTCTCTTTCCTCTGCTTCCCCCTAGTCCAGCATCTGCCCCCTCTCTTCCACCTCTCCTTTGCTCCAGATCTCTTTCTCTTTTTTCTCTCACCTACCAACTCCCCCCACGTCCAGCATCTCTTTCCCTCTCTTCCCCTTTTCCTTTAATCCAGGTCTCTCTTGCTTTCTCTCTCTATTCCCTCTGCTCGCCCGCCCCCCCCCCCCCCCCACTGGAGACACACGAGTGTGTGGTGACGCACTACTGAGAGGTAATGTACAGCTGAGATTGAGACTGCGGTAATGCACAAATGAGACTGAGAGTTTGCAGAAAAGCACAAGTGACAGAAACTGAGTGGATAATCACAAATGGATTGCATGTGGTGACACACAACTGAAACTGTACGGTCATACTCAACTGAGACTGTGAAGTGACATGCAGATGAGAGTGTGCGATTACACCCAAACAAGACTATGCTGTTACGTCCAAACGAGACAGTGGTTCATCCAAACGATATGGTTACAAACTATTCAGATTGTGCAGTTACTCACTGTGCAATTGCACACCACTGATGCTGTGTGGAAAACACCAATGAAACTAAGCAGTAAAGTACCACCAAAACTGTGCAGAGAAGCACCTCAGAGAAGTTAAGCAGCACTCAGACTGCACAGTTAAGCCTCGAGAGGCTGATCAGTTAAGCATCACCAAGACTGTGCAGTTTAGCATCCCTGAGACTGCACAAATGATCACCAGTTAGACTAAGAAGGAAATTGCTAGCAATATTGTGCAGTTAAGTACCACCAAGACAGTGAGGTTAAGCACCCTGAAGATGGTGCAGTTAAGCAAAACTATGACCACTCATTTAAGCACAACTGAGGGTGTACAAATAAGCATAAAACAAATTATAAACTACAAACAACCGAGCAGCGCTGAGCGGGTGAGAAAAACAGTCAAGTCTGCAACAGCAGGCTCAGAAGAGAAAGACAGCTGAGACTGCAAAGATAAGCACCCCTGAATCCAAAAGTGGAAGCACAGCTAAGTGCAGATAAAACTGAGAAGGCATAAGAGCCAAGTCAGTGAGTAGAAAAAAAAAAGAAAAACAAAACAGGTGAACTTTGTCCAAAGCTCTAGAGGTGAAAAGGAAAATAAAATCTGAATGCTGCAGAAAACCTCACTACAAACATGGAAAATGCATTTAAAATTGAGAGAAGTGTAGACTGTGCAGATAGAACCAAACGTGGTTACCCCACAATCAGTTATAGAAACGACGCAGGGGAGTTGCTGTGCCAAAGAAAAATAGTCATGCAGACAGTAAGAAAAGAGCAAGTTCACCAGCAGGATAAAGGTAAACACTGAAGACCCTGAGAGAAATATGCTCTGAAAGTTCTGGAATGCCTCCTACTAACAGCTCCCAGATAAAGGCTATGAAAACAATGTCATAACAACATATTGATGGCAGCAGTTCAGTCCATCCAATCTGCCCAATAGTCACATTCATTATCAATTCAAGATTTAAATCAACAATGAACGTGATGTTATATACTTGATCATGGTCTTTCTTTGGTGTTTCTGGGACATAGACCATAGAAGTCCATCCAGCTCTGTCCTTATGTTCCAACTACTGGAGTTGCCATCAAAGCCCACTCCAGTCTATCCGAATCCGTCTTGTCATTTGCAGGACACAGACCATAAAAGTCTGTGGCACTGTCCTCACGTTCCAAATTACTGAAGTTTCCGTCAAAGCTCTCTCCAGTTCATCCTAAACTGGATTGCTACATGCACGACTCAGACCGTACAAGCCAGCCCAGCACCAGCCTTAGCTGATACAGCCAGAGTTGCCATCTAACCATCACTTGACATGCAAACACATATGCAACCCTTTAAGTTTTGTTAAAGGGTTGCATATGTGTTTGCACATATGTGTGTACACCATTCATTTTCCAATCAGAGATCCTCTGTGTTCAACCCTACACCTTTTTGAATTCCGCCACAGTTTTTTTCTCCATCACCTTCCTCAGGACGGCATTCCAGGCATCAACCACCCTCTCCGTAAAAAATAATTTTCTGACATTATTCCTGAGTTTACCACCCCGCAACCTCATTTCACATCCTCTAGTTTTACCATTTTCCCTTCTCTGGAACGTATTTGTTTCTATATTAATATCATTCAAGTATTTAAACATCTGTATCATATCTCCCCTGTCCTTCCTCTCCTCTAGGGTATACATATTCAGGTTTTCCAGTCTCTTCTCATACAGTGGTGGAAATAAGTATTTGATCCCTTGCTGATTTTGTAAGTTTGCCCACTGACAAAGACATGAGCAGCCCATAATTGAAGGGTAGGTTATTGGTAACAGTGAGAGATAGCACATCACAAATTAAATCCGGAAAATCACATTGTGGAAAGTATATGAATTTATTTGCATTCTGCAGAGGGAAATAAGTATTTGATCCCCCACCAACCAGTAAGAGATCTGGCCCCTACAGACCAGGTAGATGCTCCAAATCAACTCGTTACCTGCATGACAGACAGCTGTCGGCAATGGTCACCTGTATGAAAGACACCTGTCCACAGACTCAGTGAATCAGTCAGACTCTAACCTCTACAAAATGGCCAAGAGCAAGGAGCTGTCTAAGGATGTCAGGGACAAGATCATACACCTGCACAAGGCTGGAATGGGCTACAAAACCATCAGTAAGACGCTGGGCGAGAAGGAGACAACTGTTGGTGCCATAGTAAGAAAATGGAAGAAGTACAAAATGACTGTCAATCGACAAAGATCTGGGGCTCCACGCAAAATCTCACCTCGTGGGGTATCCTTGATCATGAGGAAGGTTAGAAATCAGCCTACAACTACAAGGGGGGAACTTGTCAATGATCTCAAGGCAGCTGGGACCACTGTCACCACGAAAACCATTGGTAACACATTACGACATAACGGATTGCAATCCTGCAGTGCCCGCAAGGTCCCCCTGCTCCGGAAGGCACATGTGACGGCCCGTCTGAAGTTTGCCAGTGAACACCTGGATGATGCCGAGAGTGATTGGGAGAAGGTGCTGTGGTCAGATGAGACAAAAATTGAGCTCTTTGGCATGAACTCAACTCGCCGTGTTTGGAGGAAGAGAAATGCTGCCTATGACCCAAAGAACACCGTCCCCACTGTCAAGCATGGAGGTGGAAATGTTATGTTTTGGGGGTGTTTCTCTGCTAAGGGCACAGGACTACTTCACCGCATCAATGGGAGAATGGATGGGGCCATGTACCGTACAATTCTGAGTGACAACCTCCTTCCCTCCGCCAGGGTCTTAAAAATGGGTCGTGGCTGGGTCTTCCAGCACGACAATGACCCAAAACATACAGCCAAGGCAACAAAGGAGTGGCTCAGGAAGAAGCACATTAGGGTCATGGAGTGGCCTAGCCAGTCACCAGACCTTAATCCCATTGAAAACTTATGGAGGGAGCTGAAGCTGCGAGTTGCCAAGCGACAGCCCAGAACTCTTAATGATTTAGAGATGATCTGCAAAGAGGAGTGGACCAAAATTCCTCCTGACATGTGTGCAAACCTCATCATCAACTACAGAAGACGTCTGACCGCTGTGCTTGCCAACAAGGGTTTTGCCACCAAGTATTAGGTCTTGTTTGCCAGAGGGATTAAATACTTATTTCCCTCTGCAGAATGCAAATAAATTCA
Source organism: Microcaecilia unicolor (assembly GCF_901765095.1). Lineage (NCBI taxonomy): Eukaryota > Metazoa > Chordata > Amphibia > Gymnophiona > Siphonopidae > Microcaecilia > Microcaecilia unicolor. Next base: position 34,312,618 of record NC_044042.1, on the reverse strand, counting down.
TATACTTTCCACAATGTGATTTTCCGGATTTAATTTGTGATGTGCTATCTCTCACTGTTACCAATAACCTACCCTTCAATTATGGGCTGCTCATGTCTTTGTCAGTGGGCAAACTTACAAAATCAGCAAGGGATCAAATACTTATTTCCACCACTGTATGTATTTTGGCACAAGCCCCATATAATTTTTGTTGCCTTCCTCTGGACCGCTTCTAGTCTTCTTACATTTTTAGCAAGATATGGCCTACAAAACTGAACATAATACTTTAGGTGGGGCCTCACCAATGACCTGTACAGGAGCATCAACACCTCCATTCTTCTGCAGGTTACACCTCTCCCTATACAAACTAGCATCCTTCTGACTGCGGCCACCACCTTGTCATACTGTTTCGTCGCCTTCAGATCCTCAGACACTATCACCCCAAGATCCCTCTCCCTGTCTGTGCATACCAGCCTCTCACCACCTAATAACACTTTGTATTCATTCATACTATGTATTTGTTCAAACCGTAATCGGCTAACACCGTTAACGGTTATATGTAAGCCACATTGAGCCTGCAAAAGGTGGGAAAATGTGGGATACAAATGTAACAAATAATAATAATACATATGTCTCCCTTGGATTTCTACTCCCTAAGCGCATCACCTTGCACTTCCTTGCATTGAATTTTAATTGCCAAACATTAGACCATTCTTCTAACTTTTGCAGATCCTTTTTCATGTTTTCCACTCCCTCCGCAGTTTCCACTCTGTTACAAATCTTGGTATCATCCGCAAAAAGGCAAACCTTACCTTCTAACCCTTCAGCAATGTCACTCACAGATATACTGACCAGAAATCGGCCCCAGCATCAATCCCTGAGGCACTCCACTACTCACCTTTCCTTCCTCTGAGTGAATTCCATTAACTACCACCCTCTGCGTCTGTCTGTCAACCAGTTCCTAATCCAGTTTATCATTCTGGGTCCTAACTTCAGTTTATCAAGTTTATTCAAGACCTCCTATGAGGAACCATGTCAAAGGCTTTGCTGAAATCTAAGTAGATTACATCTAGAACACATCCTCAATCCAATTCTCTGGTCACCCAGTCAAAGAATTCAATCAGATTTATTTGGCATGATTTACCTTTGGTAAAACCATGTTGTCCCGGATCTTGTAACCTATTGGATTCCAGGAAATTCACTATCCTTTCCTTTAGCATTGCTTCCATTACTTTTCCAATAACCGAAGTGAGGCTTACCAGCCTGTAATTTCCAGCTTCTTCTCGGTCACCACTTTTGTGAAGAGGGACCACATCCACTCCTCACCAATCCCATGGAACCACCCCCGTCTCTAAGGATTTATTAAACAAATCTTTAAGAGGACCTGCCAGAACCTCTCTGAGTTCCTTCAGTATCCTGGGATGGATCCCGTCCAGTCCCATGGCTTTGTCAGACACCAACAGTCACTTGTTGTTTTTTTAATGGTTAAACGGTTTATTGAACATTTGACGAAGAAACCACACAAAAAAATGATACAATGCACAGTAATGTTCAGTTTTATAAGAAACCTAACTCACCAACAATTCTAAACCCTCAGATACCAAAATGATATAAGAAAGACCTAAACACCCCCTCCCCAGGCAAATTTACTGCAGGGTGTTGGGGCAAGGATGGAAGGGACTTGGCACCCCCAAGTAATGTACTGTGGTATAAAGCAATTCAGCAATACTTCCCACACTTGACTGGGTCCCAGCTGGGAAAATGGCCCAGGAGTCAGCCTCAGAAGACTAGTCTGGAGGCTTCTCAACCTCAAGCGCCCCTCCCAGGGTAGGGGGAGAAATAAGAGAGAGGCTTGTAGAGTTCAAAGTATTTCCTGTATGCAGATCTTCTTTAATTAAAATAGCTTAAAAAATTCTAGCTTAGGAGCTAGCAGGGCTAAGAAGCCAAGGAACTGTGATCAGTCCCATCACCATTCGCTAGAGACGTGAATGTTCCAGGACTGCACGATACCCTTAAGAGAAAATCAACAAGACCTATTTATTTTCTCTGTCTCCAACTGCTGGTCGATGGACACACCTCACAAGTTCTGTACTGATCCGTGGGACGATAAGGAAACACGCACTCTCTTTCTTTTAACAAATCTATAAGAAGAAAGGGACGAAAGGGGGGGACGAGAAGAAAACTTTCATGCTGGATGCATCCACCTGGCTAAGGAAACGACCTAAACTCCTCCAAGTATTCCCAGAGCAGCCACTTCTGGCTGGACTCAGATCCCTCCTACTGCTCCCACTCAACTGGGTGATCAGTTCTCCAACTGGGCCCAGGAGCTCTAACCAGACCAGTCCTGCACTGCATGGGATGACTATCATCATCTGCTGGAGACAGAGAATACCGGTTTTCTACATCTACATGGTGATTCTTATAGGGTAGAGCTCACAGCTTGTAAGTCTCTGTCTCCATCTGCTGGCTGAAGGGCATAACCTATGAGTTCTGGACTAGTCTGGTGGATGAAAAGGAAGACAATAATTTTATAACAAGGCATCATAGAAGCCAACTCTGTGGGTGCTATAGATGCTTCAGCATCCCCAATATTGAGCAAACTCCTTGATTATGTCCAGGGAGGGGTAATTTCCATTGGGCTTAGCATCCTCAATCATTTTGAAAAGTTGGCTCCTATTCAAGGCACCACAAGTAGGTACCTAGCTAGGCACTATTTTATAAAGGTAAGTAGGTGCCTACTTGTCTTTATACAATACTAGCAGATGTGACAGAAAATGTGCTTTGAATGTACGCATAATCAATTACATCTGTTCCAGAGCTGGCGTAATTGAATGAATGTACCTTATGCATGTATGCACAAAGATTAAGATATTTCAGTATCTACATGTGAACATCAATACTCCACCAAGACTCGTGCATGCCCACAGGTAAAATATGCCAGCTGGGAAAAGGGGGATCATTACCTCAGTCAATGATGGAAGCGTGGATAGCTGTATTACCCAAGCCGGGCAAAGATCATCTTGAATGCGGATCTTATAGACCCATATCGGTATTAAATACTGATGTCAAAATTCTGGCTAAGGTTCTGGCTAATCGCTTGGCCCCAATCCTTCCAGTTCTTATACATCCAGACCAAGTGGGCTTTGTATCTTATCGCAAAGCGATGGATAATATTAGAAGGGTGGTTGATATTATGTACTTGGCAAAACTAAATAAGAAGCCACTTTGTCTCTTAAGTCTTGACGCGGAAAAAGCCTTTGACCGGGTCCACTGGCCCTTCATGTATGGAGTAATGGAGAATATGGGGTTTGGAACACAGTTTTGCAGGTGGATTCGGGCCTTTTATGAGTCCCCAAGGGCTTGTGTTCGGGTTAATGGTGGAAATTCAGAGCTGTTCACGCTGCATAGAGGGACTAGGCAGGGTTGTCCCCTGTCGCCCTTGCTGTTTGCATTGGTGATGGAGCCCTTTGCGGCCCAGATGAGGTTGGACCCTAATATTTCAGGAGCTAAAATAGCAGATAGAACCCATAAAATGGCCCTCTTTGCAGACGATGTGTTGCTGTTTGTTACTCGCCCTCAATCCACTATCCCGCATCTCGAGCAGATGATAAGAGAATATTCTGTAGTGTCGGGCTTCAGGGTCAACATGGCAAAATCAGAGGCTCTGAACGTAACACTCACTGATGAGGTGGTGGAGTCCCTGAAAGCTTCATCCCCGTTTAGTTGGGCCCCCAAACAGATTAGGTACTTGGGGGTGATGCTTACAAGGGAAATGTCGGAACTCTTTAATGCAAATTACAGGGGGTTGGGTAAAACCATCATGGAGGATTTGGAGAGATGGGGAGAGCTGGGAACTTCGTGGTTCGGTAGAATAGCCATTCTTAAAATGAACATATTGCCCAGATTGTTGTACCTCTTTCAGACGCTGCCTGTGATAATGCCCAGGCGATTCTTGGCTACTCTGCAAGACAGATTGGTGAGATTCGACTGGGCAGGCAAACGTCCGCGGTTGGCAAGATCGCTGTTATATAGGGACAGGAAGAAAGGGGGGTTGGGGGTACCCAATCTTACTTGGTACTATAAGGCAGCACAAGGGAAAGCAGCACTTGAATGGTACCAAGACTATCCAGATCGCCAATGGGTGCATATTGAACAACATTCGATGGGTGACCAGCCACTGAGTGCCATAATGTGGCTACCACGGCCCTTTAGAAATCTGGCTGAACGAGCTTGCCCCTCCATAGCTGTTACACTTCACTATTGGGATAGTTTGTTTCCTAAGAGACAATGTGTATTGACCAGGTACACTCCAATTGCATTTAATCCCTTATTCTTACCTGGCACAGTAAAGGGGATTTTCACTAAATGGCGTGATTTGGGGGTGAGAACATGGGGCCAGCTGTTTGAAGCGGATTCACTGTTGCCCTTTAATGCACTGCGGGATAGTTACCCAGGGGTAGAGGGCGATGAGTTTGCCTATTGCCAGTTGGCATCCCTTCTCAAGAGTAAGGCGGTGCGAGAGGTAATGCAGCGTAAGAAAATTGATCTGGAGGAGATATGTGAAAAGTTTGAATCTTCCCGGGGTTTGATAGGTTCCTTGTACCGTATCCTAAGTAATCAGGCTTCCGGTTGTGGAAAGCATAGGGGTGCCTGGGAGCGGGAAATGGGTGTGCAGTTGGGAGAGTCCGAGTGGGAGAGAATAGAAAAAGCAGTGATGCGGGTATCAGTTCACGTTCCTCTGCAAGAGAACGCGGTTAAAGTATTATATCGATGGTACCTTACGCCGGCCCGTCTGCAGAGGATCTTTCCGTCCTCTTCGGACATGTGCTGGAGAAGGTGTGGTCACAAAGGTACAATGGGGCACATATGGTGGAGCTGTATCAAAATTCGGGCATTTTGGAAAGCTGTACATTCTAGGCTACAGCACTGGATGGGGTGTGTTGTGCCATGGGCCCCTGAGGTGTTCTTGTTTTCAGCTAGGACCGAAGCCTTACTATCACATCAGCAGACCCTAGTTCAACATGCGGTTGGCACAGCAAGGGTCGTTGTGGCGGCACATTGGCGAAAGGAGGGGGTTCCATCTTTATCTCGATGGCTTAATAAGTTGAGATATGTTCGGGAAATGGAGAGACTAGTGGCGGAGCGTAAACAACAAATGGTTAAATGGCGTTCAGTTTGGGAACCCGTCCCTTTTGATGCTCTATAAATCTAGGTGTTAAATACATTGAATGCCATGAGGGGCAGTGCCCAGTAGTGTCCACCTTGGGGGAGGGGGAGGGGGGAGGGGAGGTTGGGTGGAGAAATCTTTGTTTTCTTGAAAAATGGATAAAAATCTGAAGTTTATTGTTGATGATATAGTTCTATTGAAACGATTGAATGTACTCTTATAAGCTGTATGGGTAGAATCTTATATTAGAATAAGCATGTTGTACTTTGATAGTTTTGTGGTTCCATTGTGCTGTTTCAATGGTTAATAAAGACTTCTTGCAAATAAAAAAAATATGCCAGCTGGTATTTTATAAGAGATCATATATGCTTGTATGCAACCACAGACACGCGAGAATGATTTTGTAAAATTACCTCTTAAGAGGTGAGTGAACTCAACTCTGAGCTCTTTTCTCTGGCTCCATCTGATAGCAGGGAGACATAACCAATCTTCTAGACTGGTCTGGCATAGACAATAAGGTGACTTTTATTCATCTACAAGCAATGCTTCCTGCAGTCCTAACCAAATTCTACCCTGTTCAGTTTGAGATCTCATAGCTCCAAGTGGCAGTCTCTAAGGTGTTCACAGGCATATACTTTTTCCATCAGCACAATCACAGCACCAGCCATCCCTAGTCTTTGTTACCTGATAACGGGCAAGCTTGGGAATTAGTTTATCAAAAAATGCATCAGTTGCTTCAGTGAAGCCTTTGTAGGTTGTCCTCAGTTCCATGTTCTTATCTCGTAATAACCAACTAGGGGGAAAAAAAACAGATGATGTAACTTCTGAAGTTATTACAAAGGTTGGTCAGACAGAGACAAGACATGCGGCAGAATGATTATTCAAAGGAATACAAACTGACAATGGATTTTTAGCTGTTCATTTAAAAATGGTTTATGGACTTAGCGCCAGGAATTTGTCCAAACCTTTTCAAACACAGACACACTAACTGTTTTTACCACCACCACATCTCAAAAAAGATATAGCAGAAATAGAAAAGGTAAAGAGAAGCGTGACCAAAATGATTAAGCAGCAGGAAAACAAAAAATACAAAGATCTGGGAAAGCAACTGTTTATCTCTGAGAGTTAAGTAGCATAGAATCTTGCTACATTTTGGTATTTTGACAGTATAGCAATTCTTATGTTCTTGGTTCCGGTACTGCAGGAAAACAGTGCAATTGGTGTATATATAAACATATTAGGGCCAATATTCAAAGTGATTTAACCAATTTTTAGAGAGGCTTGGGAACCGGCTCCACAGGAGCATTACGGGGGCAGAATCAGGGATGATATGACAGTTATGCAGGTGTTGGCAATATTCTGTTGCTGTCACAGTAGGTGGGAGGGAGATTGGAAGAGTGCTGGTCTGTTGCTGCTACAGGGGGTGAAAGGGTTGACCAAAATCGGGAGGGGGGAGAGTTGGGACTTGGCCAGATACCCTTATGTGGGTGTTAGCCGATATTCAGCTGGGGCCTGCATAAATGAGTTACGTGGGTGTCCGAGTAATATCGGCCCAGCATTGAATATCCCGGACTAATTCTGCCCACAGCAATCAGCGAGATGAATACTGACCAGATGGGTTTTAGAAAAGATGTAAATAAAATTTTTATACTGCTGTGTAAAGCAAGTGGCCTTGTGTGAACCTGAAGGTCTTTGAACCTGCTCCTCTGCATAACTGAAGAAAAATGCCAAACACTAGATAAAATTTCACTAGTGTGGAACTACTTCTACAAAAACTTGTATCCCTGGAATATATCAAACACTTAGGGAAGAGAATGGGATTGAGATTAGGTGCTCAGGCTCTCCTGCGGTCTTGATATGGACATGGATACTGGCTTTTATAGCTCAGAAATAAGGAAGGATTCAGTTAAGAATAACATAGCACAATCAATTTCACTCGAGCAATTTTGTATGATGTAAGAGGACAATGCAGGATAGAAAGTATGTACACTGAAGAAAGATTTCTACTTCCCTATCCTCAAAGAGCAATACAACCTATTAAAATCTAGAAGTCAAGGAATCATATGAAGGAAGGGTTACTGGCCCACTGTAAACAACCAGATTTTGACTGGTGGAGTTCCTGGCCTTGGTCTAGAATGTGGCAAATTCAAATCTTGTGCATTCAAATTGGAAAAAAAAAAACCAAAAAACTATCAGATACTGTAGTAACTTTGAAACCCTCACCTATGGTGACATTGCATTCATGTAATGCTGACTGGAAGGGCATCCTCACTGTCCATGATATTTAAGCACTGTGCAATTTTCTATATGGTATTTGTTCCTTATTGATATGCAACACTGATAGTAAGCAATAATACTACAAACCAGGGGTTTTTTTAGAACAGTCTTTAAAAAAAATGTGAACACATGGGAGATCTTCAATGATAGAGAAACCCATCCACCCTCTATGGATAGCCAAACTTCGTGCGGGCATTCCGCTTGGGTGAGTCTTACCTCTGAGAATTTCTCCTTTTCATACAAATATTTTAATATATTTTGGTTTATAAGAGATCACATGAAGCACTCTACCTTCTTGGGTTTTTTTTTAAGACAGTTCTAAAAAAAAACAAACCCTGGTTTGTAGTGTTATTGAATGATTGATTGTTACCAGTGGTATAGAGGGGGATAGTATATTTTATTTTTGGTTTACACTGATAGTAAGGGCATCATCACTATTCATTGTTAGTCTGCACATAATGCAATAGGTACCATTCTGTATGGAATTTTAGTTATGTAACATTGATTGCTGGTTGCAATGGCATTATCATGACGTATTATGACTGTTTTTTTTACATTATGCACTGCATATTATTTGCATGGAGTTTGCTTCTCTATGCTATTTAAACATCAATGTTATCCAAATATTAGTGTTATACTGCACGCTGATGCACAATTCAGATACACACATTGTTTTAAATTTTAATGTTTTGTTTTTATCTGTCTTTTTATGTTATTACTAGCAAAACATGCCCGTTTCGTGCGGAAATGAAACGGGCGCTAGCGCGGTTTTCCTTCCGATCCTCCCCCCTCCCTACTCCCCCCGTTCGGCGTTCTGAAGGCGGACCTTGGCACGCCACCTTCAATGTGCTGCGTCGTTTGTTGTGTTGCCAGTGACGCCATTGTTCCGCCCACGACGTCATCACGTTTGACGCGAGGGCGGGGCCCCAACACAGTGTTTTCAGTGGCTTCACCACCACGAAGGCTTCGAACCGGAAGGAAGTGCCCGTAGGACCTGACAGTGACGTCAGTGTCCTCAGAACGTTGAGGGTGAGTTTTATTATATAGGATACTTCTTTGTATTATTTTCATACTGACCCCTGAGGCAGGCACAGACACCAAAACACAGCCCCCGTCAGGTTTCACAATATTCATTTGCTATCCCATCTCTGGAGGCCTTTAGTGCTGTTTTTTTTTTCCTGTTGACTAATGAAATTCACTTTTATCTCACAGAACTTTACCACTCATGTAAAAGAAGCACTTTTTTCTGTCAATGAAATTCAGACATCTAATGAAATTCAGACATTTTCACAGAGACTGTGATGCGCTGCAATCAGAATTCAGCTCTCATAGATTTTATCAGTTTTACAACCATACTTCACAGACACATCCATGCAGACTCCTCCAGAGTGCATCATCTTGACAGTTTAGAAATGAGGCAAGGAATGTTATTTTTAATTTACCATTCTCTTTTAAACTCTGGTTCAAACAAATTAAAAAGGTATGGGGCATAAGCAAAGTATATTACAATTGTCTATTATTTGGATAAAAATATCCTACTTATCTAGCAAGTATCCAGTAATACCGCTTTCTTTATTGATGCCAGTTTATAATGAATGTCCAGCTCCTTAAGAGACTAACCTGTTAGGGACTTCTCCGGTCACGCAAATGATGACTGAAGTCCATCAAGGTCAAGCCAATCTCCACATTTGCTTCAGTTTCACTTATTGGAATACTACTTCTTAATGATACACCAATATCAATCCCAATGTTTTCTTAAGTGCATCAAAAAGTAGAATATCTGCCCTGTTGGCCTGTTACTATTGATCTGTCAAACTACAACCTGTAATGGCTGGGGATTTTTTGAGACACTCATCCACCCACACCTACTGTAAAGTGTTGCTCTGATCAGTAACTCACAGTTCTACATTAATTGCTGGTATATAATCTAAGTCACTTTTTTATGTCTACTAGAATATAATTTAAACCAGCCAATGCAACCCATCCTCTGATGACATATTCTATTATCAAATTAGTCATCATAGAACATTAGCAGCTGTTATCAGGAAAGTCATTCTTATGATATGCATACAATACATTTTTCTGCCAATCACCAACCAAAACCTTCAATTTCACTGACTTGCTTCAAGCATAAGCTAGATGTAGTGTTATCTACATAATTTTGTCTGAGCTGACGTGGAGGTGTACTGTGCGGCTTTTTAAATTTCTGTCTGCATGTCTGCACTAGCTGTTTATTCATCTGTGAATTTAATGATGGCTAATACTTTGTATTTCCAAGATTCAATAGTGTAAACCTGTCATTAGCTTTAGCAACCACTTTATAAAGACTGCAGTTTGACTTGCTGCAAAAATAATCCCTCAATTTTATAGTCTGGGGATAATGCAAGTTCTTAATGTTAAGTAAATCTCTCTCAACCTCTAGATATGGAAAACAGATCCTTTCAACTATTGTTTCTGAGCGATATAAATGAAAGTTCTGTCATTAACACATTGATGCTTCAGGTGATGATCTTTAGTTCCATTTATTTGTTTACTGGGATTTATTAACCACCTTTATGAAGAGATTCACCCAAACAGCTGGTATAATTTAACTATAAACTTACAACTTTGTTAACAGCATAGCAATAGTAAAATGACTAAGCAAAAGCATAAATACAATCAATAAGGTAAACTTGGAGAGGACAAGTTGAAACTCAGTAATAACTAGGACTAACCCAGGACAAACATGATAAAGTATCAGAAATGTACATATTTAAGAACACCGTAAAACAATCATATAACAGAAATATGTCAGTATAATAGAAATGATAGCATAATAGACAGAACTGAAGAACATTCAAATAACACAGATATGATACTCACAATGTCAGAAGAACAGATATGATTCTCACGATATCAGCACAAGACTAATGAAACACCTAATACACATGCATTAAAACATTCCAAATAACATAGCTATGTTGCTAATGCTGTTTTTATAATACAATGGATCCTCAGGAGCTTAGCCAAGATTGGGTGGCAGAGCCGGTGGTGGGAGGCGGGACTGGTGGTTGGGAGGCGGGGATAGTGCTGGGCAGACTTATACGGTCTGTGTCAGAGCCGGTGGTGGGAGGCGGGACTGGTGGTTGGGAGGCGGGGATAGTGCTGGGCAGACTTATACGGTCTGTGCCAGAGCCGGTGGTGGGAGGCAGGGCAGACTTATACAGACTGTGCCCTGAAGAGGGCAGGTACAAATCAAAGTAGGGTATACACAAAAAGTAGCACATATGAGTTTATCTTGTTGGGCAGACTGGATGGACCGTGCAGGTCTTTTCTGCCGTCATCTACTATGTTACTATGTTACAATGAAATATCTTAAAACGTAGCTGAGGGGGCAAGTGCAGTTTGACATATATACATGGGACAAGATGGGTAGTACAAAGTCAATTAGGATAAATAGGTGGGTAGCTACACTGAAGGCAAATTACCATATATGCTCAAATATAACCCCATCCAAACACAAATCAAGATAGTGCTGGGCAGACTTATACGGTCTGTGCCAGAGAGAACATTTTTCCTTTAAAGAAAGGGGGAAAATGTTAACTCAAATATAAACTGACGGCTTATATTCAAGCATTTCTCCCCTTCTCCCCCCCCCCCCCCCCCCAATGTGGAGCCCAACATTTCTCCCCATCCCCTTCCTTTCCCTTCCTTCTCTCCCCTGTGGTGTCCCTCCTTCACCTGCCACCCCCTCAAATCAAAAGAGTGCCCACTTCCACCCTCCCTCCCTCTTCCCCTCCCCCTAAACTGAGGAAGCTCTCCTTCCAGACCAACCTGTAGGCCCTCCTGGGCCTACCATATAGCCCTGATGGGCAAGTGGACAGAGAGGGCAGAAGCAATCCTCACTCCCATCCATGTCATCTTCCTCAGTCAAAATGGCTGCCGTGACTTCCAGCGGCAGTCTCGTGAGATTGCCGCTAGAGGTCACAGCAGCCATTTTGGGATTACAGCCAGCACAGGTAGCTGAAGGAGGCATAGCTTTCAAATGGGCTTTGGAGCTCCCTCCCTAGTTTTTGCCCTGGGCTCCTGAATGGCTAACACCAACTCTGTATACATAAAATCCCAAAACCAAGCCAAGTCAGACCCTGCATATGGACACAACCTCCCAGAGTCAAACACTGAAGTAAAGCCAGCCACACAACTACTAATTTAAGGAAAAGGGTAATTCTCCAAGTCATGCCTCACTAACCACACCCAATATGGAGGATCATTCAGCCAACCTTCCAGCTAAACCATCTGCCTAAGGAAGAAAGGAAACTGCATGAACAGTCAGCCGAATCTAGTGCAAGAATGGATCTCCAAAGCTCCAAGCCTTTGAAGATTTTTTCCTTTTTGATGGCCACTGCTGAAAGCTTTTGAGACTATCTGAGAAGACGGTCCCTAAAAAGTGACTAGGCACACTCCACCTGTCCTGCATGAGCTCAACCTAGGCATGCAGGAAGGTACACCAAAGAACGGTAAAGGATCACAGATTTGATGTGCCACCTTTCTAAGGTACAACCAAAGCAGTTTACGTATATTATATGCGGGTACTTTCTCTGTCAATAATGGACTCACAATCTAAGTTTTGTACCTGAGGGATGGAGAATTAAGTGACTTGCCCAAGGTCACAAAGAGCTGCAGTGGGAACTGAATTTAGTTCCCCAGATTCCCAGCCCTCTGCACTAACCATAAGGCTACTCCTCCACCCCAAAGCCTATAACATCATTTACATCTACTGTGCATGACACATCAGTCAATTCCATGGAGGAGGAGGAGGACTCTGAGTAGGTGATGCCAACCTCTCTGCCCCATCCAGGCCTCAATCAGAGGACAGTGGGCCCAATAGTGGAAGAGTCAGGGAATGAGTTACTGCAGATAGCTGTTAAAAAGACAAACAACTATAGAAGAAGAAGAAAAAAAGACTGGTCAACCAGTGACTCAAACCTTTTAAACTAGAGGCTCCTGAAGCCTGCACTCCTCTTTAATTGCTGCTCACTAGAAAGGTATACCCACCTAGGTCCCCAAAACAACACTGCTCCATAAATCTGGGAAAGAGTATAAAATCCCTGGCTTAGACCTCCATGAGAATATATTCAGACAAAACCAAACCTGTGGTTTCACCAACTCTCAAATCATCTGGTCTCTGCCCGATTCCCCACAGGGATGTAACAACATCTGTCTCCTTCACATCTTGAATCTGCAGGAACAGCATCTGCCAGGGAATGCTGGATCCATCACCAGCAGCCTTCAGATACAGAATAAAAAATTCTTTAAATCTAAACCATTGATGCCAATCAAAGTCATGAAGACTATGCTTGCCACCAAACCCAGAATCACCAGAACAGCACAATCACTTTGAGTGACCCAACATCACACTCTTCACCCCTAGGGGGCGGGGTATAACCCCTCTGGAGGAAGCCACTGGAGGATAGAAAGAAGCAACTGATGCCCCACCACCAAAACTATAGCTCTCCAGAACTGTTAGGATAATTTGAGTTCTCACCTTAACAGGGCACAGAGAAAGGCTAGGGAAAGTACACTGGCACCAAAAGATGTTGCTGAAGCAAGGCACCCTTTTTTTTTTTTTTTTTTAAATCTATGTATTGTGCCTGCCACATCAGCAGGAATCCCCATCCTGCCACCGTGTCCAGGCCCGAGGCCACTACCCGTGGCCTCACGTATTAGCTGCCCCACACTGTCTCTGCTGCTTTTACATAATCCAGCTACTTCATCTCTGCTGCAATCAGGGGAGGATGGCACCAGCACTAAAACTGGAGCATTGGGATTCTGGCTGGCCAGCTGATGCTGTCTTTTTTTTTTCTATGCCTCATAGCAGCTTCCTTTTCCCTCCCCCAAGACAGAAGCCAAAGGAGTAGGAAGTGGGGAGTGGGGGGGTGGGAGGAGGCAGCAACAAGCCCAGATAAAGGAAAAAAAGGAAAAATGGGGAAATAAGGGGGGGAGGAAGATCCCAAACGCTGAATATCTACCATCCCTGTAGGCATGGAGCCCAAGAGGACCCAGCCAACCTGCCAAACGTATTTTGTTCCAGGGCCATAGCCGCAGGACAAAGGCAGCATTGCCCAATGGCAAGTGACAGGGAGAGGCCAAAGGGGCAGCCATCCCCACTGACAGAGGCCCTGTCGGGCTCTGTCAGTCAGTCACAAATAGAACCAAGAGGGTCCAAGTCCCTTCAGGCTCCATCAGAGAAAAGTCTGTGGGCCATCCCCTGGGAGATAACCCTGGCCACAGGACTCAACCAAGGGCCATAGGCTATGGACTGTGTCCTTGGAAGTCCAGCCTCTCAAAGACTCCTACTGCACCAGTCCAAGCTGCACCATCTGCTGGAGGCAGAGAAATACTGCCAAGTTCCAGGGTTTAAAGGTGGAGATAGGTTGACAGAGGCAACACCATGCACAGTTCTGCATTTTCAAAACTATGCATGTTTAGGTAGTTGTGAGAGGGAACTTTTGCATGTCCTTTCCGTTTGAACATTAGTACAAAGCCTACAGGAAAAGTACTGTGGACTTTGTACCTAACTGCCTAGTTTTGAAAATTGTCCCAAAAGAAAGTACTGTCCCTTACTTAATGCATGATCTATTACTTTCATATGTCTTCTCGTTCTCTCTGGCTTCCTTTTTTCTGTTTCAGTCCTGTCGCTTCCTTCTCTGTCCATGTCCTTCAGCAGTAGATACTTTAATCATTTTTCTTCTGTCCCTCTTTTATCCCCTTCTCCTGCGTCTTTCCTCTTTCATCTCATCTCCTCTTCCTATTCATCCTCCAATATTACCTTCCTATATTCTTTTCCCCACCCCCAATCCAGTGTCTTTTTCCATTACCTCTCCTGCCAATCACTGGTCCTCTTCCTCTACCTCCCTCTTCCTGACTCCACTTTCCCTTTCTAACATGTTCCCTATCCTGGGTCCTCTGTACCACTTTCTCACTGCTTCCCACGTCCCCAGTCCACTCCCTCAACATAAGTCCTTTCTCCCTCTCTCTCTCTCCTCTTGCTTACAACTTTCTCTCTCTTATTTGCTTTACCCCCTCCCCCTTGCTAACCTCTTTATCTCCCTTCTCTATACTTTGCTCTCCTCAACCATTGCTCTCTCTCAGGGAGTAATTTTATAAACAGCACCTATAACATTGTTCAAAAAAGCCTATTTTATAAAGACTAGATAGTCACCTACACTTCTTACTAAAACAGGCTCCCAGAACTATCCCTATTAGCACACAAATGCTCTCACACAGATCTCCACCTGCTCCAAGGTAGGTGCAACTATATACATGTATTCTATGCATGCACACACATACCTCACACCTCTACCTCTGCTCTCTCTGAACAATGCCACTGGGAATGCCTAGGTGCAAACACTATAGACGTGTGCAAGCTCTTGTCAGCACACACTCTTGTGCACACAAACTCACCTGTGCAATTGTATAATAGATATCTGCTCCAAGTAAACATATTTACATGCAGAAAATACTGAAGAAAATTACCTCATTCATCCCCAAACTCAATGTCCCAGGAGACAACGCTCTCCTCCCTAATATTCAAATTCTGTTCTTAACCCAATTCACTATTTAAGTTACTCACTCTCCAGTATTCACCCCTCCCTTTAAGAACTTACAGCACCACCCTGAAAATTGCTCCTACACCACTCCTCTTGCTATGGTGCCAGCTCCTCTCTTCTTTCTTGCAGACACATGGTTCACCAACCAGTTGGTTCACCAATAGCATCATAGAACAGGAAACCAGCTGGCAACACTGGAGCAACGACTTGCTTGCAAGCAATAGGGGAGGGAGGTGGTCAAAAAAAGAGAGAGACTAGAAGGCCATGGCAAATGAGAAACACAGTTGGGACAGACAGACTATAACAGAAATTTGGATAGACAGCTGGCAAAAAAGGTGTCAGTATTAAGTACCTGTAAGCATTGTCAAGGAAAATGTCCAGACAGTGAATGCAGGTATATACTACTGGCAACCAACAAAACATTTGCAATCATAAATTCTGTATACAAATACCCCACACTCCTGCTCTCTTCTCCCTCTGCCCCGTATCGTTCTCTACCTGATATCTCTTTCCTGTTCCCTCTCTTCTCCTCCTTCACCTGATGTCTCTTTCCTGTTCTCCTCCTTCACATATTCCCATCACTCCATTATCCATCCCTCTCAATACTCCTCTGTCCTTTCTTCCCTCCTTCACCCTTCTTCTCTCTCAAACATTTTCCCCATCTGTCCTCTCCGTCAGGACCTGCTGTTTCCGCTCTCTTCCCCCTTCTCTCCCCTATCTCCTGCTTGCCACAAAACCAGATCTTTGCCCTCCCCCTCCTTCCAAATCTGACCTCAGCACTTATACCCAATCTGTGTCATGAGATATAGATAACTGCAGCTGGGAACACACGCACACCCTGCCAGTCTTTGCTGCTATGGGAGTCCTAGTCATCTGTTCTGCAAGAGCAGGTCTCCATCAGAGTGCCTATGTCTGCTTACATCTGCATCACCCGTACTAACATTAAGTACTAAGTACATTATATATGTAGATGTAGCACTAAGTGTTAACTGCATTATATATGTAGATTCTCCGAATTCTAATATGATAGTTGTGATTTAATCACACTCAAGATTAATAAACTTATCTGACACCAGTCAGCTTTCAAAGACCCGAGGGCAAAAGAGACATCATTATCATCATCACCCAATTACTTCTGCCTAAATTTAGGCACAGGGATATGTAAGCATTGGCAGAATATAAATTCTAAATCAAATTAAATTAAATTTTTTAATTGCCCAAGATCATCTGGAAAGTAAAATCAGGACTAAAAACTCAACAGCCATCAAACTTTCCACCACCTTTACAACATTCACATCACACTAATATAGATAAGAAAGAAAAACAATTGGGACGGAAGATCAGTGGTTGGTGCATTAGGGACCTGGTAACTATAACAGACTCCCCTGTGTCTGCATAGTAACAGAGTTTCTACCACATCAGATTCAACATAAAGGAAAAACAAAAGAGAGGGATGGAAGAAGAGGGAGGAAAGGTAGGATAAGGAGACAGAGGAGAGGGAGAAGGGGTAAACAGCAATGTAAAGTGAGGGAAAAAGTGAAGAAAGAGTGGAACGAGTCTAGCAATAAAGACATTACAGATGTATAAGCTAGGATGGTTATATTAAGAAGTCACATTGCTATTGTGGAAGTGACCAAATTCCTCAGTGTCTTTTCTCAAGGGAAAATAGTAACATCAATGATTTCTCATCATCGAATATGATAATTCTATCATTCAGTAAACTGAAATGTGAGTAGATATCAGCCTGCCTTGTATCAACATAATCAATAAATGTTGAAGTATATGAGAACCCAAAATCAAATGCTTCCACCTCAGATACATCTGAAGAAACATAAGAACATAAGAATAGCCTTAATGGGTCAGACCAGTGGTCCATCTAGACCAGTATTCTACTTCCACCAGTGGCTAATCCAGGTCACAAGTACCTGGCAGAAACCCAATTAGTAGCAACATTCCATGCTATCAATCCCAAGGGCAAACAATGGCTTCCCCCCATGTCCATTGCAACATCAGACCTTGGACTTTTCTTCCAGTAACTTGTCCAAACCTTTTTTAAACTCAGATACGCTAACCATTGTTACCACATCCTCCGGCAACGAGTTCCAGAGCTTAACTATTCTTCGAGTGAAAAAATATTTCCTCCTATTTGTTTCAAGTGTATTTCCACATCTTTAACAAGATATAACAGGATGGAGTCGATCCAAAGAGCAGTTATTAACTTCATCATAAAGTATAAACCAATAAATAAGGAAGTGGAGGACTCCAAGAGGCTATGTCCCCAGCCTTGGACTTGGCTGAAGAGGGCTGTGAAAACAACAGGGCAGGAGCAGAAGTGATGAGGGCATGTACAGCGCTGGGAGATATCTGCCAATGGTTCTATCTGTGACTACCATGTATCTCTAGAATCTGTTATCAATATTCTTGATCAATCAGAGGCCACATGCCCTACCACACAGTCCACTGCATTCTGAACACAGCAGGCTGGGATACAACAGTAAGACTGAGTAGGAAAGAAAAGCTCTTGCACGAACCAGGACAGCATTCAGTATGTTTGCCTCACTGTTGGAGCTATAAAGAGTTATCTCCCCCTTCTTTTCCTTGCAACCCTTATGCAGGCATGTTTTTTTCCAAACAAGGGGGTTCTGTCCTTGGACCCCTCCTTTTCTCCATCTATACCTCTTCTCTTGGTACCCTGATTTCATCCCATGGCTTTCAATACCATCTTTATGCAGATGACTCTCAGATCTACATCTCCACCCCTGAAATCTCAACCGTAATCCAGGACAAAATTTCATCCTGCTTGTCTGACATTGCTGCTTGGATGTCTCAACGCCATCTGAAGGTAAACATGACTAAAACTGAACTTCTCAATTTTCCCCTTAAGCCCACCTCCCCTCTTCCCCCTTTCTCTATCTCCGTTAATGGCTCTCACATCCTCTCTGTCTCCTCGGCTTGTAACCTTGGAGTCATCTTTGATTCCTCTCTATTCTTCTCTGCGCATATTCAACAGATCACCAAAACCTGTCATTTCTTTATCTACAACATTAGCAAAATTCGCCCCTTCCTTTCTGAATACGCTACCAGAACCCTTATCCAAACCCTTGTCACCTCTCACTTGGATTATTACAATTTGCTTCTCACTGGTCTTCCACTCAGCCATCTCTCTCCTCTCCAGACTGTCCAAAATTCTGCAGCAGGACTTATTTTCCGCCAAAATCGTTATACCTACACTAGCCCACTCCTCAAGTCACTTCACTGGCTCCCTGTCCGCTTCCGCATACAGTTCAAACTTCTCTTACTGACCTTTAAATGCATCCATTCTGCAGCCCCCCATTACCTCTCCACTCTCATCTCTCCCTACATTCCTCCCCATAAACTCCGTTCACTGGACAAATCTCTCTTGTCGTCCCCCTTCTCCTCCACTGCTAACTCCAGACTTCATTCCTTTTCCCTCACGGCACCTTATGCCTGGAATAGACTTCCTGAGCCTGTACGTCTAGCTCTATCTCTACCTGTTTTCAAATCTATGCTGAAAACCCACCTTTTCACCACTGCTTTTGGCTCCTAGCCACTACTCAATTGCCCTCTCCTTGTTCCTTCTCACCCAGTACTTCCCTTGCCCTTAATTGTCTTGTCTGTCTGTATTTTTAGATTGTAAGCTCTATTGAGCAGGGACTGTCTCTCTGTGTCAGGTGTTCAGCGCTGTGTGCGTCTGGTAGCGCTATACAAATGCTAATAATAATACTAATTATCCTTTATTCATGCTCTGTTTTAGAAAGCCACTATCTTGCGCTGTTTTCATAGTCTGCACATTACAGAACAGAAGGTTCAGTGTGTGAGGACACTGAACACGTTCCAGATTATGTGCAGAAATATCAGATCCACATATCAATTGCCTGACCATTTGTTTCAGCTCAGTGAGAACGTTCATAAAGCCTGATAGTCAGTGCTATTTAACGGGCCAAGAACGTCTCCTGGCCGGTCAAATAGCACTTAGCCAGCTAAGCGCTAATATTCAGTGCGAGATAGCCAGTTATCTCCACTGAATATTAGCTCATACTCCCAGATTCTATACAGCGCACCCAGTGCTCTGCGCCAAAATCCAAGTACAACACGTGCAACCCAACCAGCCCAACAAGCCAACCAGTGACATCAACAGCATTCAGCAAGCAACAATGAGCACCAACTGAAAACAATCAAAATCCACGCAGCCAAATCGCCAAGCGCACTCTGAAATGCACAACTCCCAAAGAAGCAAGGTGGTCTTGATAGCTCATGTACAACAGCGTCTTTAGATTATTATGTTGATCTAATATAAGGTGTCATAAACTACCAAAAAAATCTAGTTTACTCTAAGACCAATATAGTTACCAGAACTCTGTAAAGTCATGAAATTCAACAATAATTTTCACAGTAAACTTTTCAGTTGATGTGGTGGACTGACAGTTCAAGGTGTGTCAGGTTGCTGATAGAAAGAAGATAGCAAGAAATAAAAAATTTTTCCTACCTGGGCAAACCTCCAAGATCCCACTCAGCACAGATATATGGTCCTGGACGCATAATTACCCACAATCCAACATCTGCTGCTATCTTAATAAATGCCCTACAAAGGAACATAATGACAGTTACTCTCTCCCTATGGTATCCTGTAAAGAAAGGGTAGAAAGATACTGTAGATCAGAGTTAGGAAACAGAGCAGTTTTATCTCAGGAATGTCAGTAAGTGATCAAACAGGTGTACAGTCTTGACCTGCCAAAGGCGTAAACAGTAATGACCCAACACAGGCCGTGTTTCGGCATAAAGCCTTCTTCAGGGGTTACCATATATGAAATACAAACAAAATGTGACAACACAAAGCACCAGGCTGAAGACTGAAGCTCTCTCTTACATATCAGCCCTCTGAGGCCCCCAAGGGCACAGGTTAGGACTCGCTGCAGCAATATCACATGACCTAAGCAGGACTCTTGCAGCCTGGAGGCAGGACCTCCCAGGGATAGGCCCAAAGGATCATGTTGAAGTGCTTCTGGTGCCTCTTCAGCCTCCTGAAGTCCTTCTCCCTCATCCTCCCCTGCCTCCATCGGTTCCCCCACCCCCACTAAGCAGAAGCAGATTGCCAGTGGAGGCTTCGATGAGCTTCCCATAATCTCCCCCAGCAGGGACTCCATCTGAGCCCTCTCAGATGACTCCTTTGTCCACAGCCCATTCAGACTCCTTTGATCTGGGTGAACATTCCCTGGAGGACTGGCTTTTCCCCCCTCTTTAGGGTGGATGCCTTGGTCATAGCTGTGACCAAGAAGACAACTGTTCTAGTGGAGGGGGAGCCACCCTCAAGGCTGTTTCTGATGGCTCTACATTTGGTGATTGCTTCAGTCTACCCAGGAGAGTTCCTCCCCTCCTTCAACCTAGCAGAGGTCTATATTCACATTCTAATTCATCTGGACCACAGATGGTTCCTGAATTTCTGCATGTTGAGCAGATACTTTCAGTACCATGTCTTTCCTTTTGGGCTCATCAATCACTGTGGATCTTTTCCAAGGTCATGGTGGTGGTCGCCATCTTCCTCCGCAAGAAGCAGGTGCAGCTGCATCCTTAACAGGACAATTAGCTGATCTGGGATGATTTGGAGGAGGGTAACCAGGTTCTGGAGAACCTGGATTGGGTAGTCAACTATGCAAAGAGCAACACTGAATCAAAACAGGAGCTCAGATACCTGGGATGTGCTTCCTTAGATCTGCTTGACTGCATAGAGAGTTGTGAAGCTCTAGTCATGAAAGACGGAGTTTTGTAACCAAGCCACTACTAGTTAGCACAGGATTACTTTCAGCTGCTGGGGTTGATAGTGGCCACTCTGGAAGTGGTCACATGGGAGCAGGCCCACATGCACCCCCTATAAAGAGCACTGTTGGCCCACTGGAAAGCCATCTCAGGATTTCAAAGTTCACCTCCCACTCTTGTCTACTCTCAAGCAGGAACTAAGCTGGAGGGATCACTCAGCTCATCTCCTCAAAGCTGGAGGGATCACTCAGCTCATCTCCTCAAAGAAGTTCCTTAGCCATCCTGGAGTGGGCGGTGGTCATCACCAATTCCAACCTCAGATGCTGGTTGGGGGGGGGGGGCAATTTGTTTGACCTGTATGCTGTAAAGGCACCAGGTTTTCAGAGAAGGCCTCCTGGTCCATCAACCACCTGGAGGCCAGGGCAATTCACCTGGCCCTACAGGGCTTTCTTCCCATCATTCGAGGGAAAGCAGTTCAGGAGTTTTCAGACAACATTATGTCAACAAGCAGAGTGGAACCAGGAGTCAGGCAATGGTGATGGAGATGCAATGGCTACGCAGTTGGGTGGAGATCCATCTCTCTGCACTCTCAACAATTGGCATTATCAGAGTGGACAATGTCTAAGCAGACTTCCTAAGCCACCACAATCTGGGCCTGGGGGAATGGGCCCTAAGCAATTCGGCATTCTAGCTCATTGTGGATTGCTAAGGGAGGCCAAGTTCAATCTGATGGCCTCTCTCAAAAAAATAAACACAAAGACCATGAGGGAACTGGTGGGAATTGATGCACTGGCTCAGTTCTAGTGTCCCTGGGAGCTACTTTGTGTTAACGCCCCCCGTCCCCCGTCATTGGTAGGCTGAAGTTTGCTCAGGATTGCAAAGCACCCCTTGTTAATTATTCTTGTGGCGTCTGATTGTCCACAATGCCCATGGTATGCAGATCTGGTCTAGCTTATCGTGGAGGATCCTCTACCTTTCCCGAGAGTTCGAGGTTTGTTTCCCTAGAGTCTGGTTGTCATGGAAAATTCGAATCACTTCTGGCTTACTTCCTAGCTTTGAGGCATAAGAGATCCTGGTGTTGGTCACAGCCAGCATCTTACAGGCTAGGAAAAGGTTGACACCCCTGGTTTATGTCCAAGCGTGGAAGACCTTTGAGTCTTGCTGTGTTCACAGGTTTCTGTCTCCATGGAGGGCTTTCTTTCTTTCTCCAGGATGGCTTTGATCAGGGTCTAGCCCTGAATTCTCTCAAGGTTTGGGCTAAGGCATTATCAGGTTGCTATCGGTGTCCCCCAGGGGGAGGGGGGGTCTTTGGCAGTCCTGCCTAATGTGGTCAGATTTTTGTAGGGGTTAAACACCTTTGTCCCCTGCTTCAGCCAGTTCTTCCCCCAGTAGAATCTTTCTCTGGTTCTGATGGCTCTGGAAGGAGCTCCCTTTGAACTCCTGCAGCTGGCATCCCCTAAAAGATCTTTCTATGAAGATAGCCTTCTTAGCTGCCATCTGCTCAGCCTGCCAGATTTCAAAGCTATAGGCTCTTTCATGCGGTGATCCCTATTTGTCCTTTTATGCAAATATGGTGTCTTTGCATATGGTGGCATCTTTTCTTTCAGAGGTTGTATCCCCTTTTCACTTGAACCAGATGTTTTTCCTGCCTGCATTTCAGCATGAGTCTGGAGAGCAGGCAGATCAAATGATTCACACATCAGATGTTCACAGGGTTTTAATGAAGTACTTGGTGGTGACTAATGAATGTACAAGAACAGACCACCTCTTTGTTCTGTTTCAGGGGCCACAAAAAGGAGAAGCATCAATTCTGCATTGGATCAATGTGGCCATTAAGGCCATCTACATTTTGGTGAACAAGACTGTTCTGTGTGGTCTCAGGACCCACTTTAATAGGGCCCTGGTCCAGTCTGTTTCCCTGGAGGACATTTGTCAAGTGGTGATGTAGTCCTCTCTTAATTTCTTTGTGAGGCATTATAAGTTAGATCTGTGCGTTAGAGGCGACAGCACCAGGGTAGTTGTACAGGGAGCCTTGTCCTCCTTCTGGCCAGGTGTATGAGTTCTGGTACATTCCACGTGTATGGACTGCTCTAGCTGGACCTAAGGAAGATGAAATATATTCTTAACTGTTAGTTTCCTATCCTTGAGTCCTGCTAGACCGGTCCACTATCCCACCCAGAAGTCTGGAGTTTGGGATTACCTACTCACTGCTTGGAGGCCTGATGGTACCGATCTGTTGTCTCTCAGAGCTCTTTTAGAGGTTCATGTTGTTTAATGTTATTTCATTCTGTTTTTGGGCAGAGGCTCCAGAGGAACCTACAGGGTGCTTTTATTTATAGGCTATGTTAGAGGTATAAGAGATGGTATGGAGAAGTAGCCTAGTGGTTAGTGCAGTGGACTTTGATCCTGGGGAACTGAGTTCGATTCCCACTGCAGCTCCTTGTCACTCTGGGCAAGTCACTTAACCCTCCATTGCCCCTGGTACAAAATAAGTACCTGAATATATGTAAACCGCTTTAAATGTAGTTGCAAAATCCTCAGAAAGGCGGTATATCAAGTCCCATTTCCCTTTCCCTATATTGAACAGCTCCAGGCTACAGCTGCTATTGTGACGTCACTGGGAATGGTCTGTTTTTTCTACCTCCATCTGCTGGTCAAAGGGATATAACTCACTGGTGTGGTCCTAACAGGACTAGGAATAAATTGTATCATATATTCCTTTTACAGTTTCACTTTCATCAGCACAGAAACCTGCTGACTGGTTATATAAATCATGAATTAAGTGGATTTGATTTAAATGAAATGCACCCTGCTCCCTGACTAGTAATTTAAACTGTAACTTACCACATGATGAAAACTGATTGAATTTTAATCAAATCCACCCTGTCACATATCTTCCTGTATTGATGAAATTCCTCATAAATCTACAGACATTTTTCCTTTAGGAGCACTTCCAAACTGCAGCACCATGTTATAAAGGGGAAGCAGTGAGGAGCTGACTCTGGGCAAGTCACTTAACCATCCACTGCCTCAGGTACAAAATAAGTACCTGCATATAAAATGTAAACCAATTTGATTGTAACCACAGAAAGGCGGTATATCAAGTCCCATCCCCTTTCCCTCTTTTTTACCCACATCTAACCACTCTTGAGTTGCAGTGTCTAGTCTACAACTCACCACCAATTCCTTTCAAATAACAGTAAACCCCCATTACCTGAGTCACAAATTCCAAAACAGTAAAAAAAAATATTAATAATGATCTTTGCTCAGATTGCATATCCAAGTAATAATAAACTATAACCCCAACAAATCATTAGCACAAATGAACACCATCTTTGATTATCTGTAAAGCAAGCAAAACTTCATCACATACTCAATGTCCAGATTCCCACTGAAATCAAACTTCCCTCTTGCTGGTTCATGGAGATTCCAAGCTACATACCTGTAAAGGAGGGGGAAGACAGAGTAAGATTCATTATTACCACGGAAACACTGCAAATTGATGAAATACTGCACCACATTCTTTATCATTCACTACTCCTGAGGTAACTATCCCTCATTCTCCCCAAGAAGAAATTAAGTCTTCCCTGATAAAATTTATTTTCATTAGTCCTTCTCACTATTCCAGAACCTGTGGGATAGTTGTGTCCATCAACCAGCAGGTAAAGATAGAGAATTGAAAGATGAGACATATCTCTCTCAGCATCCAGTCCAGCTTCTCAGTAATTACATAGCCAAGCAGTAAGGATAATACCCAGAATAAACAACAACCTTTAACAACTCACTAATCTAACACTAACAAGATGATTAAACATGTATGGACCTCTCATATCTCTAGGCAACTTATAGAGAACAAGAGATATGCAGGAAGCACCATGCAAGGTGACAGTCGTTATCTTGCACCGAGTAAACTTCTCAGAAACCTCAGGTGGTCTGCTGGGATAGTGAAGGACTAATGGAAAGAAAACTATCATATAAGACCTTATTTCTCCTTCCATTATGCAGCTTCCCACATATTCCAGAACCTGTAGAATGTTCCAAAGCAATCCCTAGAGTGAGTGTGAGGAGGGGGGGGGGAATCCTGGTGCCACTGTCCTGTGGATTGAAATCTCAAAATTGGCTTCTACTACTACTACTACTACTTAACATTTCTAAAGCGCTACTAGGGTTACGCAGCGCTGTACAATTTAACATGGAAGGACAGTCCCTGCTCAAGGAGCTTACAATCTAAAAGACAGGTGTACAATCTAAAGACAAGTGTACAGTCAAGACAAGTGTAGAGTCAGTCTGATAGGGCATACTATATTTCACGAAAGGTTAGATGCCGAAAGCAGCATTGAAGAGGTCAGTTTTAAGTAGAGATTTGAAGATGGGTAGGGAGGGGGCTTGGCGTAGGGGTTGAGGAAGATTGTTCCAGGCATAGGGTGAGGCAAGGCAGAATGAGCGGAGCCTGGAGTTGGCAGTGGTGGAGAAGGGAACTGAAAGGAGGGATTTGTCCACTGAGCGGAGGTTACAGGCAGGAACATAGGGAGAGATGAGGGTAGAGAGGTAGTGAGGAGCCGCAGACCGGGTGCATTTGTAGGTAAGGAGGAGAAGCTTGAATTGTATGCGGTATCTGATCGGAAGCCAGTGAAGTGACTTGAGGAGAGGGGTGATATGTGTAAATCGGTTCTGGCGGAATATAAGACGTGCGGCAGCGTTCTGAACGGATTGAAGGGGGGTTAGATAGCTAAGTGGGAGGCCGGGGAGGAGTAAGTTGCAGTAGTCAAGGCGAGAAATAATGAGAGTGTGGACGAGAGTTCGTGTGGTGTGCTCAGATACTTCTACTACTACTAATCATTTCTACTAATCATTTCTATAGCGCTACTAGATGTACGCAGCACTGTACACTTGAACATAAAGAGACAGTCCCTTTTCAAAAGAGCTTACAATCTAATCAAGACAGACAAACAGGACAAATAAGGGATAAAGGAATTAATAAGGTGGGAAAGATAAAATACACAAGAGTACTGTACAAGTGAAAAGGGGTTAGGAGTTAAAAGCAGCATCAAAAAGATGGGCTTTTAGCCTAGATTTGAAGATGGCCAGAGCTGGAGCTTGACGTACTAGCTCAGAAAGTCTATTCCAGGCATATGGTGCAGCAAGATAAAAGGAACAGAGTCTGGAGTTGGCAGTGGAACAGAAGGGTACAGATAAGAGAGATATACCCAATGAACGGAGATCCCAGGAAGGAGTGTAGGGAGAGGTAAGACTGGAAAGGTACTGAGGAGCTGCAGTGAATACACTTGTAAGTCAATAAGAGGAGTTTGAACTGTATGTGGAAATGGATAGGGAGCCAATTAAGTGGCTTGAGGAGAGGCCTAATATAAGCAGAGCAACACTGGCAGAATATAATTTGTGCAGCAGTATTTTGAACAGATTGAAGGGAAGAAAAATAGCTTAGTGGGAGACCTGTAAGAAGCAAGTTGCAATAGTATAAGCGAGAGGTGATAAGAGTATGGATAAGGGTTTGGCAGTGTGCTCACAAATGGAAAGGACAAACTTTGGTGATATTATAGAGAAAGAAATGACAGGTTTTAGAAGTCTGTTGGATATGTGTAGAGAAAGAGAGAGAGGAGTCAACCCAAGGTTACAAGTTGATGAAACAGGAAGGATGAGAGTGTTATCCATGGAGATAGAGATAGAGAATGGGGAAAGAGGAGAGGTGTGTTTAGGGAGAAAGACAAGAAGCTCAGTGTTGTTCATGTTTAGTTTCAGATGGCAGTGAGACATCCAGGCAGCAATGTCAGACAGGCAGGCTGATACTTGGGCCTGGATTCCTGCTGAGATTTCAGGTGTGGAGTGGTAGATCTGGGAGTCATCAGCATAAAGGTGATACTGAAAACCTTGGGATGAGATCAGAGCACCAACGGAAGAATAGATGGAAAAAAAGAAGAGATCCCAAGACAGAGAGCCCTGAGGTACACCAACTCATAGTGGGATAGAAGTAGAGAAGGATCCGCCATAGTATACACTAAAAGTGCGATGGGAGAGATAAAAAGAAAACCAGGAAAGAACAGATCCCTGAAATCCAAGTGAGGACAGCATATCAAGGAGTAGACGGTGATCAACAGTGGCAAAAGATAGCAAGACTTGGATTGTCTATCCAACCAAATGTCTAAAGGCATATTGAAGTCACCTGCAATTATAAGGAAGAGGTTCACATTCTGCAATTTTATTTGCTATGGTGTGAAAAAAGGAGGGACAATCCTGATTAGGCGCATATACATTTAACAAAAGGAATTCTTGCTGTAATAAAGAAGCCTTGGCCAAAACCCATCTTCCTTCATTATCTGAAATCTGATACTTAAACTGACCATTTAGGTCTTTGTGGAGAAGAACTGAGACACTATTTTTCTTTCTTTGTGAGGGTGAACTAACTGTTAGGTTAATCCAATTAGTATTTTTAGTAAAACAATTCTACTTCAGGAAGATGGGTTTCTTGCACAAATATCACATGGGCATTCATTTTTTTTTTTAATGCCAGCATGCCCTTCTTCCTTTTAACAGGATGCCATGAATATTCCAAGAAACAAATTTACCTGAGAACAATTAAGACATTATCAAGATACGGAAAAGTCTATAACATATGCATTGGTGTGATGAAACAAAGAAATAACATATACCTGGGACATATTTTTTAGATACATTAAAAGCAGGAAACCGGCCAAAGAGTCGGTTGGGCCGCTGGACGAAAATGGTGTTAAAGGGGCGATCAAGGAGGACAAAGCCGTAGCGGAGAAATTAAATGAATTCTTTGCTTCGGTCTTCACCGAGGAGGATTTGGGGGGGACACCGGTGCCGGAAAGAATATTTGAAGCGGGGGAGTCGGAGAAACTAAACAAATTCTCTGTAACCTTGGAGGATGTAATGGGTCAGTTCAGCAAGCTGAAGAGTAGTAAATCACCGGGACCTGATGGTATTCATCCCAGAGTATTAATAGAACTAAAAAATGAACTTGCGGAGCTACTGTTAGAAATATGCAATCTGTCCCTAAAATCGAGTGTAATACCGGAAGACTGGAGGGTAGCCATGTTACTCCGATTTTTAAGAAAGGTTCCAGAGGAGATCCGGGAAATTATAGACCGGTGAGTCTGACGTCGGTGCCGGGCAAGATGGTGGAGGCTATTATTAAGAATAAAATTGCAGAGCATATACAAAAACATGGACTGATGAGACAAAGTCAGCACGGATTTAGTGAAGGGAAGTCTTGCCTCACCAATCTAATGCATTTTTTTGAGGGGGTAAGCAAACATGTGGACAATGGGAGCCGGTTGATATTGTATATCTGGATTTTCAGAAGGCGTTTGACAAAGTGCCGCACGAAAGACTCCTGAAGAAATTGCAGAGTCATGGAATCGGAGGTAGGGTATTATTATGGATTAAGAACTGGTTGAAAGATAGGAAGCAGAGAGTAGGATTGCGTGGCCAGTATTCTCAGTGGAGGAGGGTAGTTAGTGGGGTCCCGCAGGGGTCTGTGCTGGGTCCGTTGCTTTTTAATGTATTTATAAATGACCTAGAGATGGGAATAACTAGTGAGGTAATTAAATTCGCCGATGACACAAAATTATTCAGGGTCGTCAAGAGTCGCAGGAGGAATGTGAACGATTACAGGAGGACCTTGCGAGACTGGGAGAATGGGCGTGCAAGTGGCAGATGAAGTTCAATGTTGACAAGTGCAAAGTGATGCATGTGGGTAAGAGGAACCCGAATTATAGCTACGTCTTGCAAGGTTCCGCGTTAGGAGTTACGGATCAAGAAAGGGATCTGGGTGTCGTCGTCGATGATACGCTGAAACCTTCTGCTCAGTGTGCTGCTGCGGCTAGGAAAGCGAATAGAATGTTGGGTGTTATTAAGAAGGGTATGGAGTCCAGGTGTGCGGATGTTATAATGCCGTTGTATCGCTCCATGGTGCGACCGCACCTGGAGTATTGTGTTCAGTACTGGTCTCCGTATCTCAAAAAAGATATAGTAGAATTGGAAAAGGTACAGCGAAGGGCGACGAAAATGATAGTGGGGATGGGACGACTTTCCTATGAAGAGAGGCTGAGAAGGCTAGGGCTTTTCAGCTTGGAGAAGAGACGGCTGAGGGGAGATATGATAGAAGTGTATAAAATAATGAGTGGAATGGATCGGGTGGATGTGAAGCGACTGTTCACGCTATCCAAAAATACTAGGACTAGAGGGCATGAGTTGAAGCTACAGTGTGGTAAATTTAAAACGAATCGGAGAAAATTTTTCTTCACCCAACGTGTAATTAGACTCTGGAATTCATTGCCGGAGAACGTGGTACGGGCGGTTAGCTTGACGGAGTTTAAAAAGGGGTTAGATAGATTCCTAAAGGACAAGTCCATAGACCGCTATTAAATGGACTGGAAAAATTCCTCATTTTTAGGTATAACTTGTCTGGAATGTTTTTACGTTTGGGGAGCGTGCCAGGTGCCCTTGACCTGGATTGGCCACTGTCGGTGACAGGATGCTGGGCTAGATGGACCTTTGGTCTTTCCCAGTATGGCACTACTTATGTACTTATGTACTTATATACCTGGGTCCTGTCAGACATGTAAATATATAAATGCAATCCATATTACTTTTGAGGCAAAATAATACAAGAACGAAAAAAGTTAAGCCTATGTGTAAAAACCTAACAGCAAAAGAACTAAGAGCTCCGCTGTTGAGAATGAAAGATGAGGGGAGAAATGCGTGTGTGAGATGATAAAGACGCGGTGAAGAAATAATATGCATGGAAACTCCCACAATAAAACGTGTAGAGAGAAATAAGATCAGTAATAGCTCCATTATTATGGATTAATACTGGTAAAGTTAAAGAAACTGTGTATGAAAATAGAGAGTCCGACTGAATGCCAGTTTTAAGTAGATCAAGAATAGCTTGAGATGAAAGAAAGTCAACACAACAGCAGTGTACAGCACATTCCAGTATCTTGGATAGGAAAGGGAGGAAAGAGATGGGGCGATAGTTAGGTTGGGTCCAATGAAGGTTTTTTTAGGAGTGGTGTAACTATGCAATGTTCACCTTGAGTGCTTAGGAAAAGTATGCAGTGTCGATTAAGTTGCTGCCTTGCAAATATCCACCAGAGCCAGGTAGTCTCTCCCCGGGATATCGTTGTAAGCTTCATAGAATGAGCCCACAAGGCCTGAGAACCCTGCTTCCCCACAAGCAAATAAGCTGACGCAATAGACTCCTTCAGCCATCTAGGAATTAGGGACTTGGAAGCCATGAGGCCAAGTTTCTGTTTATCAAAAAGCACAAACAGTCTGCCTGATTTGCAAAACTCATTTCTGACTTCCAGATACCTAATGAGGAATCTACACACATCAAGAAGCTTCAAGGAAGAATACTAAGCATCTTCATTCTCTCTACAAATGGACAGAAGCTCCACAGATTGGTTGAGATGAAATGCTGATAACACTTTTGGAAGAAAGGAAGGGAGACCCCTGCCTCCAAAAAGTGGAGAAAGGGATCCTGACAAGAGAAAGCCTGAAGCTCCGAAACCCTACATGCCAACGCAAAACCACCAAGAACACTGTCTTTAGCGTAAGATCTTTCAAGGAGGCATTCCAGAGTGGCTCAAACGGAGGTTTTTACAGAGCCTGAAAGACTAAATTAAGGTTCCACTCTGGACACAGAGTACGAAAGGGATGCCACAAAGGGCCTGCTTCCGGCAAGAAACGAACGATATCAGGGTGAGCTGAAAGAGTCGCCTTCTATAGTCGGCCCTTGAAAGAGGCCCACAATCTGAACTTTTAGAGAACCCACTTCCAATCCTTTCTGAAGGCCTGCCTAAAGAAATGCTAGGATGTGCATGATCTGAGCATAGAAGGGAGATATTCCACACTCAGAACACCATTCCTCAAATGTCCTTCACACCCTCACTTATGCCATGGAAATAGAGAATTTACAAGCCTGAAGAAAGGTAGCAATGACTGCTTTTTGTCTTAACTGAGCCCTTTCAATGGCCAAGCCGTAAGACTGAAGGGGCACAGATCCTCCATGAGCACCAGACCTTGCATCAGTAGGCCGTGTACCTTCGGAAGACGGAGAGGATCCATGTTCAGCAGTCAAATCAGGTCCACATACCATGGCCTCCATGGCCAATCCGGGGCTATGGGAACCTGGTGCAATGCAATCCTTTTCAACACACAGCATACCATGCACCAAGGAGGGAAGACATACAGTCCATCAAGCCCAGTCATTTCTAATGGCTGCAGAATTTGGGCATTACATTTCATCGCTATCAATTCCAGAAACAAAGAACCCCATCAGTATAAGCTAACAACCCTGGATGGATAGTTCCCATTCTCCTAGGTCCAAGGAGTGCCTGCTGAGAAAATCTGCCTCCACATTCCAGGACCCGGAGATGTGAGTTGCCGAGAAGCAGAGATTTTTCTCCACCCAACTCATGAAGGAGGCCGCCTCCACTGCCACTGGATGGCTGTAGGTCCCGCCTTGCTTGTCAATATAATCTACCACTGTCGCACTGCCTGAGAAAACTCGGACTTGGGCCCCCGCCAGAAAGTAAGCAAAGTCGTGCATGGCACTCCACACTGCACTGAGCTCCAAGTGATTAATCACCCGCTGAGACTCCTGTTCCATCCATTTGATCTGTGCCAGATGGAATTTGTAATGAGCTCCCCAGCCTGATTTTCTGGCACCCATTGTCACCACTTCGAATTGTGTTATCGGAGAGAGCACTGATACTCAAATCACCACCGTCACTGACCGCAGAACCCAGACGTACCCCTCCGAATGGACACCACCTTGTAGTGGTGGATGGGCTTCCGTGTTTCAATGACTCAGAGGGCTATGCTGAAGGGCTGCCCATATCAGACAGGCCTCTGAGGAGAAACCAGACAAAGAGTGTCCCAAACTGGGAGAGTGGTGAGATGGTGACCTGGAGTTCGTATGCCCAATGGCCCAGCTGCCCTCTGAGGTTCTGTCTTCTTTATGTAAATTTCCTCTCTGCAATTGTAATTTCCTTAACTGAGAGGAAGGGAACAAGCGGCGGTCAGCCGCTAATGGCCAGCATTTTGTCCCCTGAGCAGCAAGTGCGGGACTGCTGCGCATCGAACTGCCCACAGATGAAAGGGTTGGCGAGTCCTTTGATTAGCACCGGCGAAGGAGCGTTAACGCTCTTGGACCTGAAAAAACAACTCCATCGCTCCCGAATTATTCAACCACCATGTCCAAAGGAGTGGAGGAGTGAGTTAGAGGCATATGCTGAAACGGAGGACGTTTACAGCAGAACCCGAATCAGCGGAACCACTCCTAAACACCTCAACAGAAATCATCTTGGAGCTTTTGGCTTCCGTGGAGGTTACATTGAACACCATCTGGAAGGCGCTTCGGGACCTAACGGCGGTAGTAAATAACTTTGTTTCAGATATGATCTTATTGGAGAGTTGCATGGACAATTTGACTGAACCCTCTGAGAGTGAAAAAACTGATATGACAGATGAAGTCCTGTACAAGCAAGTCGTTATGATCTTGAAAATGATAATGGACCAGAAACTTTGAATAATAAGGTGGATGTTTTTGTGGATGATTAATGTCGAGATTATTGTTTTTCCCAGAGTTCCAGGTATGACTCCTAAAGTTTTCC
Source organism: Microcaecilia unicolor (assembly GCF_901765095.1). NCBI lineage: Eukaryota > Metazoa > Chordata > Amphibia > Gymnophiona > Siphonopidae > Microcaecilia > Microcaecilia unicolor. The sequence continues at coordinate 34,280,171 of NC_044042.1, read as the reverse complement.
TCAGAAATATTTCCTTAATTATTACTTCATAAGGAGTGAAGCCTGTGAAGACTGGGATTGCTTTAATCAGTGGGATTTGAATTAGAGACTTGAGTATATGTATCGTTAAATAATTTCTGTTTTTTAAAAGAGAGAGAATGTTCCTGAGGTTGGGGGGGAGGGGGCAGACGTTAGGGAGGAAAGGGAGAGGGACGGGGGATGGGAGGAAAATGTTATAAAATGTTTACGTTTGTGGTTTGGAAAGAATAAGGATATGTGTGTTACTGTACGTATTGTACGATGGGTCATAGCAATATCCTGATTGGTGTATTATGTTCAATAAACATGAGTTTTAAAAAAAAAAAAGAGAGAGAGAATGTAATCAGATGTATTATTTCTGACTAGAACCTGGACAGTAAGTATGTTCTCAATGAAATGAATTGACTATACGCCGCATTTGGTCTTGAGGAAGCCAACCAGATGATCAATGTGGAATAATGTATAAGATGAGTAATATCTGGGGATAATCAGGTTAATACCATGTTTTCTTTTTCCTGTTTACTGTTTAATTGATCTCGTCTTATTTCACTCTCCCTATTTTTCTTCACTTTGTGGTCTGAGAAAGAGAAAGATTGTTTATAATCCATATATCTAGTTGGGATTGTTTTCTTCTTATATTGTATTAATGTGCAATCATCTCTGTCCGTTTGCAAGTGACCCTTGTAAAATGAAAAATTATAAATAAATGATTTAAATAAAAAAACCCAGGCATAGCCCAGACTCTGGACCAACCATGACTGAGAAGACAAATGTGTTGAATCAGCTTCAACCTCCTGCATTCCAAGAGAAAGATCTTCTGCTTTGCTGTGTCAAATAGAATGCCCAGATACACCAGCGTCTGTGATGGGAATTAGTCTGCTCTTCTTGAAACTGATCACCCAACCCAATGACAGCAGAAGATGGACAACTGTCTGTCGCTGCCACACTGTCCGAATAGGATGACTCACGAATGAGCCAGTCACCGTGATACAGGTGAACTCTAATTCCATGGTGCAAAAGGAAGGATGCCACTACCACCATAATCATGATAAACGTCACCAGGACCACACAATGTGGTCCTAAGCGGTGAGTCAGAGGCTCAGAATCAGAGACTGAAAAATGTGTCTATCCACCTGCTGGAGGTAGAAAATACTGAGGATCTGGACTGGATGCCAAGAGAGATATGTCTCAGCTCAGTTTTCAGTTTTCTATCTCCACCTGCTAGTTAATTGACACAACTATCCCACAGGTTCTGGAATAGTGGGAAACTACATAATAGAAGCACCCTTTTATTTCCCCCACATCTTCTTTCTAAAGCTGACATATCCTGCATCACCCAGTAAATACTGATAACAACAACAGTGGTGGCTTTTGTTATAGCAATAGTAGACCCATACCTTTGCACCACATTGAGATTTCCTCTTACTTGTCATATTAGTAACATAAAAAGTCACAAAATCCTTGCATGGATATTTGAGTGTAAACATTTGCGCTAAATATTTCACAGAATCAAAACCCATTCATAGTAACATAGTAGATGACGGCAGAAAAAGACCTGCACAGTCCATCCAGTCTGCCCAACAAGATAAACTCATATGTGCTACTTTTTGTGTATACCTTATCTTGATTTTTATCTGCCATTTTCAGGGCACAGACCGTAGAAGTCTGCCCAGCACTAGCCCCGCCTCCCAACCACCAATCCAGCCTCCCCCCACTGGCTCTGCCACCCAATCTCGGCTAAGCTTCTGAGGATCCATTCCTTCTGAACAGGATTACTTTATGTTTATCCCACGCATGTTTGAATTCCGTTTTCTCTCAAAACTCTGATCCATAATCTGAGAGCTGGAAGGAAAAATTATGTCTTACTTGATCATTTTCTTTCCTTTAGTTGCAACAAATGAATCCAGAGACTGATGGGTTGTGCACTACCAGCAGGTGGAGACAGAGAACACTAAACTGAACTTAGTATTATAGGACAGTTAGTATGTGTCTTAACCAAGCAGAAGGAAGAATACTCCACTAATCCAAAACATTCTCCACAACAGCAGCAGCAACACCAATAGAAAAGAATATTATCCAACATACACAATGAAAAGAGAAAAATTCAACGTTTATCAGAGACCTGGAACAAATAGGCATGGTGAACAGCAGCAACAGGGTGGGCCTCTGGTTCATCTGCTGCAACTAAAGGAAAAAAATGATCAGGTAAAGACATAATTTTTCCCCTCCTCAGCATCAGCAGCAGATGAATCCAGAGACTGATGGGATGTAAAAAAAGAAGTCCCTAGGTAGGGTGGGATGCTGCTGACCCTGCCACCAGTACCAAAGCACAAACACAGAATTCGCATGCACCGCCATGTCCACACTGCAATGTTTAGCAAAGGTATGCAAGGAGGTCCAGGTAGCCACCCTACATATTTCCTCCAGTGAGAACATGTGGGTCTCTGCCCCCAAAGTAGCCAAGGCTTGAGTAGAATGAGTCCGCAACACCACTGGTGACTGCCAGCCCACTAAAAGACACACGGAATCAACAGCCTCCCAAATCTAGCAGGCGATGGTCACCTTCAAAGTGACCTCACCCTTCCTGGAACCTGACAGCAGAACGAACAAATGATTTGAGCGCCGAAAGTCATTAGTAACCTGCAAATAGCGCTTTAGTAACAATCCGGACTGCAGTTGGGTTGTCCAACTCCTCTCCTGCTAACTCCCCCTCCTCCAGATCTTCTAAACAGGGGTTTTGCCCAGAACCCACCGACAGATACGCCTCCGACCGCATGAGCGACACAGGCCCCAACGGCCTCCCTCCGAGAGAGACCCCACATGATGCCGCTTTAAAATGGGATCTGCGTGGGAGGGAGGCAGTGCAAAGTCCAACATCCCAGTGTCCCCCGAAGGGGACAGAGAGGCAGAGACAGCAGAAACTGCTACCCTGACCGCTTGAGGAAATAGGCTTGGTGCAGAAACAAAATTAACTTGGTGGGAAAAAAAACACCAGCTTTCAGGGTCCCTGCTCTGTGCCAGATAAGACAGGTAGCAGCCCCCCCCCCCTCCCCCTGAAGGAAGCCACAGTTGAATTGTGCCAGGAAGCTCCCCACCCCCAAATTTTCAGGCAGAGTAGGTAACATGGCCGTTGCCGAGGAAAATGGAGCCACAGGAGAATGAGAGAGAGTGCACCTGCATGCACGCAGCACAGGAAACAACTGACTCATCGGGAAGAGAGCTATCCGCTCCCAGCAAGGCCTCTGAACAGCCTGCTGAGCAGAGACCCGACACTGGTCGCTGCTTACCACAGCAGGAGCAGCACTTCAGTTTCCGATGTCATTCCCCGCTGAGTCTCACAGAGCCGCAAAAGCCAACAGGCAGCAAAAATTTTAAGAGACATACACTGAATTATCCCGTGGTGCCCCTGATCCCAGATCTCCATCAAAGAAGGATCCCCTGCCCACAATGACCTTGAAGGCCACCTCCAAGCCACCACAACCGGTGCCCAAACGCCCTTTCTGCCTGTCCTGTGGATGTTTGAGGATTTTTTTGTCACTCTGTGTGCTACCAGCCTGTGAGGAAGGCAACCACCACAGAGGGGAAGGCTCGGGTCGCTGGAGAACTGGGGTAGGGACCTAGCACCGCAAGGTATGCCCCCCAAACAAGGCACCGAACAGCCAATCACCTCCAGCTCAACAGAACTAGATGAATCTAGAATTGGGGAACCCCCACAGAAGAATCCAGGAGCTGATGAGAAACCATCTACCACCTGCTGGAGATAGAGACATACTGACTAGAGGAAGAGCTGACTGTCCTATAACAACGAGGGGCCGATAAACTAAAGACCCCGGAGGCAATCGCCCGCTATTTCCACCCCAATAAAAATCACCGAGGTGGAAATAGCGGGCAATTCACTAAACTAATCGCATGCAAATGAGCTGCACAGACTTTTACCATGCAGTTCGATAGGAAAGGTTGTCAAGGCATGCGCAGAGCAGTCAATCGCTAAGTGTGGCTTCTCTGTGTTTGCTCATTCAGCGTGTGCCACACACGGCTTTCATGCACTGCTGGCGTGGGGAGATGTTCAGCAGCGAGCTCATGAATTGTGTTCAGGGCAGAACACGGAAAAAGAATTCTGGAAAGGAAGCGCTTACATAGGTTTTAGGGTAGGGTGAAGGGGTACAGCAGAGAGTTTAGGGTGGGGGGAGGGAATGGTAAACTTGCCATGTTCTGAGGAGTATCCACAAAGACGCTCCTGTAAAACCTGTCCCTCTTGTTGTTCTCCATCTTGAGGGCCATGTTCTGAGGAGTATCCACAAAGACACTCCTGCAAAACCTGCCCCTCTTGTTGATCTCCATCTTGAGAGCCTAGCACCAGGCCACCGTGACCCTGCTGCTGTGGTTCCAGCAAAACATGCTGCCGATCCACCGCACTTGTCCATCTGTCTCACCTGTGTCCCCACTCCAGCCGCACCTGCCTCTCCGTCAGTCTCCAGCTGTACCTGCCAGCCAGTCTCTCCCGCTCTCAGGAGCTGCTCCAGCCGTTTCTTCTGCTGCACAGGTTACAGGGAAACTTAATGGGAGGTCTGGAGCAGCCGCAGCATGACAGTATTTTTATTTATTTATTGCATTTTGTATCTTTGGCGGAGCCACCGATGACATGTTGGGGCTCCAGCTCAGCTTTCAGCCTTCTCTTCCTCCCGCCTGACTGTCATCGGTGGCTCCGCCAAAGATACAAATGCAATAAATAAATAAAAATACTGTCATGCTGCGGCTGCTCCGGACCTCCCATTAAGTTTCCCTCAGTAAAGGTAGACAGGTCTTTCTCTGCATCATTTCTAAATGGTTGTGTATCCCTCGGAATGCACATGTTTAATACATTTAAACAAATTAGCATGCTATTCCCATTGTCTGCTGCCACGAACTTTAAAAATCCCACAAAACCTCTCTGTGCATCTCCTGCTGAATAATGTGCTCGCTAAACCAGCTGGAACTGGTCAAAAAAAGCATGCTGCTGGCCCGGTAAGTTTAACGCATCGTGCCCCCCCCCCCCCCCCCCCCCCTGAGTTCAATACAGTGTTCTCTATCTCCACCTGCTGGTAGATTTATTATTTAAATTTATTTAAAAACTTCTAGTCCACCTACAACTAGGTGGATCAAAAATCAACATAAATAATAAAAAATAGAAAGACAATACAATATTCAAAAAAATAACAGCAAAATCAGTCCCATGCATGTTCAAACAAATATGTCTTCAGCAACTTACTGAACTGAACATACTACTACACGATGGGGCACAACCCACCAGTCTCTGAATTCAACTGCTGCTGATGCTGAGGAATAATTGTATAAAGACAGACATGACAGGCACTGATTCATCAACATTTTAGAACATTTATTTAGGACTGTAGAAGGAGCATTTGGACAGGGTTAGTTGGTAGTAAGCCCTAGCGGTCAAAAACACCTGGGAAATATGACCAGTTTTGTTGTGTTCTCCTCTAAATTAACTATTCACTTACAGTTTAAATTTTACACACCTACCACATGTGTAATTTTACCTGGTTACCTTTAGCCAAACTGGCTAGATTTGCAGCTGAAAGTTTTTAAAACCAATTTGTTCAGCTAAATTTATTCAGCTAAATTTAGGCTTCCTACTTGTGCGACTGGAGCTGTGCAGTTAAATTTAGAAAATGAGCACTGAAAATCCACTCTGAATGGATAAATCAAAAGCATACCTCCAGGGCTTCCCCTTTTCTTTTTTATTTTTACACTCAACAATTTCCTCCTTGGTACTTCCAGCTCAATCAGAAGCAAGGCTGGGTCTGGTGTAATCAGAAATCATCCATAAGTGCCCAAGGATCCCCCTCTGCCCCCCCCCCCACCCCCAGCACACCTGATCTGACCACTGCTGTAGTAGTCAGTCTTTGGCAAGGGGTTATATACAAAAGCTCTGTCTGGAGCTCTGATCTGGCCAGTAGATGTTCCCCTTAAGCAATGACCGCTATTCCTCTCCTGTGGCTGTGAATGCTGCCTCCAAACCACCCCTTGCCCCAATTGATCTGGAGAGCGCATTAAGGCCTAATGAGGGGTCAAACTGGGAACCTCCCACATGGCAGTGCACAACATGTATTGACCACCTAGGTGGAGAAACAAGGTCTGCTACGAGGACAACAAAATGGGAGCGGAGATGGTCTTGCTACTCCCTCGCTCCCAGTGCACAACATGTACCACTTGAGCCTGCTGCCCCTTTTCTAAATAGCTATATTTGTGCACCTTAAGCAGACAAATTTAGCTAGTCAAGGGGTGAGGGAGGCAGTTTCACCAATTAAGAATTATTTTAATTAGCTTCCAAGTTAGGTACTTTTTTTTTTTTTTTTTGCAAATCTATTCCTGCACTTTGTGCTCAAACTTAAAACTGTACTGTACTGTATAAAGGGACAAAATATGAGGAGATATTTAGCTGCTATCAACATAACTAAGAAATGTCCCTCATATATCCGTTCACCAGTGGCTAATTTTTAAACTAAACCAGTTATGAGGCCAGCACCCAATACTTTTGAATTTTGACCTGTATATTATTAACTCTGTCCTACAAGTGTGCAAGTCTCAGTTAGTGGAAAGAGCAACATAATACCCACGTGGTGAGTGTGTTCAAACCACATGCTTTCATCTTCAGCATACGGTCTCTCCAATAATCCCGTGGCACTCTGAAATAATGCATGGAGCCTCCAAAGATCCGGAATGGCTTCCCTTCCAGCTTGAACATAGACTCTACTGCCTGCAGCCCTATCCCTCGGCTCCACATTTTGAAAGGGATGAATTCACGCCAGTTAAACCTGAAACCAAAGGGCAAACACTATAAGCTTTCTGCAGATCATCTACTTTCACAATAGTACCTCATGACACTGCTAACCGTAAGGGTTCACAGTGTTTGTTTTGAAGGTGAATTCATGCTGCCTAGCATGTATCACAAAAGTAAGTTTAAAAATTGAATAAGGAAGATGGGTACAAAAATAGAGAAAACTATAACAGTAATATTTAAACATGGAGATCATATATATGTGCAAATGCCAATTTCTGAAAGATATTATTTACACAGATTCATATGATGCAAAGATTTCAAGGGGGTGTGGCTTAGGCAAAACATGAACATGGCTTGAGTAGGCCAAAAATCTATCCAATTTTAAATAGGTAATACACATCTATATAAAAAAAAATCCCCATCAGTTTATGCACCAATTCAGAGTGCTCATTTTGGCCAGGACTCCACACAAGGGATTTAGGAAGTAATCCCCCATTTATTATGCCAGCAAAAAAAAAAAAAATGCAGCCTCACTATTTAATTGGCAGCACTTACATGCGTGTGTAACCAGCCCATTTTACAAACCTATACAACCGTCATGAGCTACACGTGGAAGTTAATAAATTGTTACTTCCATGCGTAATTGCTAGTACTTAAACAAGTAGCCAGCCCATTTTACAAATCTGTACACTTAAGTGCCAGGTGGAAGATGCTGCTTTGATGCCACTCTTTTTCTACAAGTATACTAGTTCATTTCCTTGTGATTATTTTTCAAAACGATCTGTGTTTGGCAGAGCCTTTTATAAAATACAGGTATAACTGAGTAACAGATGAAGGCAGAGAATACTGACTTTTAGTGATGTCATCGACAGAATAAGAAGTGATGCACCTCTAGGACCTGCCAGTATACTATTAATAAAGCAGAACTTGAAAGCTTAAGATAACATTGCAAACAAACATACTGAAGCCCTACCTCCATCCAACTAGGGAACAATTCCCCCCAAACCTCTGCAAACTGAAACCACTGAAAGAAACTGAAGGAACTAACCTGATCAGCCTTGGTCTTCAAGGAATCAAAGAAAGGGTATTAGCAGGTAAGAGCAAATTTAACTTTCCTTTTCATTATGCTAAACCTGTCCAGACAAATGGGACGTACCAAGGCTTTAAAGCCCCAGGAGGAAGGAAGATCAGGCTCCCTTGAGAGCTGATTTCCTAGGCATCATCCACTTTAGCCTGAACATCCACTTTGTCATGCTTGATTAGGCACCATCCTTCAAATTGCCTTGGATTCACCCACCCTCGACTCTGTCCAGGCCAAAGCCTGCTCACTCCTAGAAAGGGTCTTAAGCCCTGATGGAATCTTTTACCGTTTCAACAGATACACCAATCCAAAGGTCTTCACAATTCACCAGAACAGGATGGACTTTGAAGCTGCTTCACCCTTATGCAATGCACTGAACAAAAAGCAAAAATAATCTTGAGAATCAACATTCTATGTATCTAAGCAAGGCTCTACGAACATCCAAGGAAGGAAAAGCCCTTACAAGGACCCAACAGCTCACTGCGAGACAAGACTAGAAAGCAATTGTTCAATGGAGAATAAATGGTCTAGACAGCATCTGATGGAACCATCCCAAGGGAAATGGACCCCTGCACAAGAGGTCTCCAAAAAAGCTCCTGGCAGAGAAGACAGCCATCCCAAACCTGTCATCAAAACCAATTACTGAGGGCAGTATAATTCCGAAGGAAAGAAGAGAACCCCACCAAGGTAATCAGTGCCAAACTGAGATACCTCTCTGAGACTGTCTCTCAGAAATGGAATGAATCTGTTTAACCCCTCACAAAATCACAGAACATCTGGGTGCACTGCCTACCGATCTCCAAAATTGGCTAGAACCATCCCCTCTGTGCTTCGAGCAAACTGAGAGCCAACAGGACACTTTACTGGCAAGGCTGGCAGCGACCTCTGTGTGCCAAAGCCTCATATCAATAATAATAATAATACAATAATAATAATATCACATTCTGTTCCACCTGTGGAAGAAAAAGAACTCTTACATGAAAAATGCCTTATAGAAGGACATTTTAAATGAAGGCTGTTTGTATACCAGCAATGTTTTTTTTCTAGGGAAAAAAGTGCCACTGCTCATACAGAGCAAATCTTATGGGCCAATGCGCAAAACCTAACACCGGCACTAGAGGTGATTAGTGCCAGACTAGCACCAACGTAAATGTGTGAGGAATGCTCAGAACGTTCTAGCGCAGGAAACAACGTGGGTGCCAAAGATTAGTGCAAATTGCTTTTAAATGTAGACAAAACAGGTGTAAATGCGGTCATTAGCTATTCTCTCCCAATGCTCAAAGAAACAGTGCACAAAAAAACCCTGCCCTATTGCTGGAAACCTACTGCCAGCTCCGAGGTCACATAGAAGAGAGGATTTCTCGTGATTTTCCTTTTAATATCTGTCAGTTTTTATTTTAAAGAGAATCAATAGAAATAAAACAAAATAAAACATGGAAAAGAAAAGGGAAAATTAGGTTCTTACCTTGTTAATTTTCTTTCCTTAGTCACAGCAGATGAATCCATTACGAATGGGTTGTGTCCACCTACCAGCAGGGGGAGATAGAGAACACTGAAAACCATAGTGCCTCTAGGACGGCTAGCTCCATCTACCTCTCAGTATTTTGAAGCTTCCAAAGCAGTGTTAAACCGCAAAGTAGCATAACATGAACTTTCCTCACAGCGAACGAACTCCCCAGAACAGGAGCAATAACACAAAGGAGGGGCGAACTCAACCTCCTGTAGTAGAACAGAAATCCTGAAGACTGTTTTCCAAATTCTCCCAATGAGGGAACATGTCTGCAGGAAAAACTGAACACAAAACAGAGTCAATCAGGGAGGGATCATGGATTCATCTGATGTGACTAAAGGAAAGAAAATTACCAAGGTAAGAACCTAATTTTCCCTTCCTTGTCATCAGCAGCAGATGAATCCATTACGAATGGGATGTATCAAAGCAATCCCTAGATAGGGCGAGAAAAAGCCACACCACACACAAGCACTTGTGCTCCAAAAAGCGCATCCCTCCTGGCAGCCACATCCAGCCTGTAATGAAGGGCAAAAGAGAGCTTAGAAGCCCAAGTAGCTGCACTACATATCTCTTTTAGAGAGAGTGCTCCCGTCTCAGCCCAAGAGGAAGAAATCGCTCTTGTGGAATGTGCCTTAAAGGCGTCAGGCGAAGGCCGGCCAGATAGCAGATATGCAGAAAAAATGGCTTCCTTAAGCCAACGGGCTGTAGTGGCTTTAGACGCTGGAGACCCTCTGCGAGGACCTGACAACAATACAAAAAGGTGATCAGAGGTCCTGAAAGCATTAGACATCTGCAGATACTGCAACAGAGCCCTGTGCACATCCAGAAGGTGCAACTGCCCAAAAGATTCCGGAAACTCCTCCCTAGTAAAGGACGGCAGATAAATCAGCTGGTTTAGGTGAAACGCTGAAACCACCTTAGGCAGGAAGGAAGGCACAGTACGTACCATTACTCCGGACTCTGAGAATTGCAGAAATGGGTCTCGACAGGCCAGCACCTGGAGCTCAGACACCCATCTCGCCGATGTAATGGCCACCAAAAAGACTGTCTTTAGAGTTACATCCTTCTCCGAAGCTCGCCTCAGCGGCTCGAAGGGCGAACACTGAAGAGCCTTTAATACTAGCCCCAGGTTCCAAGCTGGACAAGGGGCCCGCATGGGAGGCCGGAGCCAAAGCACCCCTCTAAGAAACCGTGCAATGTCCGGATGCGCAGCCAGGGAGAGGCCAGCGACCTTCCCTCGAAAACATGCCAAGGCTGCCACTTGAACACGCAGGGAATTATAGGCCAAGCCTTTTTGTATACCATCCTGCAAAAAGTCAAGTAACGGCGAGACAGAAGCCCGCTTGGGTGTGATCGCTTTAGAAACACACCAAGCCTCAACTGGTGCCAGATCCGAGCATAGGCAACGGAAGTGGAACGCTTGCGGGCCTGCAAGAGAGTGGAGATGACCTTGTTAGAATAGCCCTTGTCTCTCAACTGCGCCCTCTCAATAGCCATGCCAAAAGACCAAACTGGCAGGGATCCTTCATGGTCACCGGACCCTGCGTCAACAGATTCGGTACCATAGGCAAAGGAAGGGGAGCCTCCACCAGTATCCGCTGGAGGTCCACATACCACGGCCGCCTGGGCCAACCAGGGCAATGAGGATCACCACTCCTTGATGCAGCCGAATTCGCAGGAGGAGTCGCCCTATTAAGGGCCAAGAAGGGAACACATACAGGAGGCCCCAGGGCCAGGGTTGAGCCAAGGCATCCAACCCCGCCGAGCAAGGATCTCTCCGTCTGCTGAAAAAGGACGGGACTTTGGCATTTGTGCTTGAGGCCATAGGATCCGCTACGGGTGTTCCCCATTTGGCACAGATCTGAAGGAACACTTCGTCTGCCAGTTCCCACTCCGCAGGTTCGATTTGATACCTGCTTAGAAAGTCGGCTTGCACGTTGCTCTGACCTGCACTGTGAGCTGCTGACAGAAGCTGCAGATGTAGCTCAGCCCAGTGGCATATCTGAGCGGCCTCTGTGGCCAGTGTTTGACACTGAGTGCCGCCTTGTCGATTTATGTAGGCCACTGCTGTCGTGTTGTCCGACAGAACTCTGACAGCCAGTCCCTCCAGAGTCATGTGAAAGGCCAGAAGAACCTGGAATATCGCTCTCAGTTCCAAGCGATTGATGGACCACCCCGTTTCCTTGGATGTCCACTGTTACATGATGACTCTCTTCTGCAGAGTCCGCTCTGATGAGCCAGTCGTCGAGGTACAGGTGAACCCGGATACCCTCTCGCCTGAGAAAAGCAGCTACCACCATCATTACCTTGGAAAAGGTTCGGGGAGCTGTGGCGAGGCCAAAAGGCAAGGCCCGAAACTGGAAATGATTTCCCAACACCACAAACCGGAGGAACCATTGGTGTGGGGGCCATATAGAAATGTGTAAGTAAGCTTCTTTTAGGTCCAGAGACGTGAGGAATTCTCCTGACTGTACCACAGCAATGACGGAGCGCAGGGTATCCATGTGAAAATGCCGCACTCTTAGTGACTCGTTGACTTTCATTAAGTCAAGAATGGGCCGAAAAGACCCGCCTTTTCGCGGCACCACAAAATAGATGGAGTAACGACCGCAGCCATGTTCGGTGGGAGGCACAGGGATCATCGCTCCAAGGTGCAACAAGACTTGTAAGGTCTCCTCTACCGCTGCCCGTTTGACGGCAGTACCGCATCGGGACTCCACAAACACGTCTCTCACCGGGGCACCGAATTCCAATCGGTAACCTTCTCTGATCAGGTCCGGGACCCACTGATCTGAGGTAATCTTGGTCCACTCCTCGAGAAAGAGGGAAAGGCGTCCTCCTACAACTGTAAAGGAGGAGTGGACTGGCTTCCCATCATTGTGGAGGACGGCCCTGAACTCCTGCGGAGCGTTTGTCTGGGCGAAAGGAGTTCCTCTGCTGAAAGCGGGCACGTTGAGTAAACCCAGCAGAGCGCCCCGGGTGATACCTTCTAGCTTCACGGAAGCGAGGTCTGGAGGGGGAGGGAACCACTTGACCATTGGAAGAAGGCCGCGGCCTATCCTCAGGTAACCGCTGGGGTTTAGCATCCCCCAGGTTGTTAACAATCTTCTCCAACTCCTCTCCAAATAACAGAAGGCCCCGAAAGGGCAACCTCACCACCCTTTGCTTAGAGGCCATCTCAGCCGCCCAATGCCGTAGCCATAGAAGGCGGCGGGCGGACACCGCCACAGACATCTGTTTAGCCGAAGCTCTGACCAGATCATAGAGGGCGTCAGCTAAAAATGACAAGGCCGACTCCATGCGCGGTGCAACCTCAGTGAGGGACTCAGCACCATCCACAGGCTGTTCCTCTGCCTGTTGTAACCAAGAGAGGCAGGCTCGAGCAGCATAAGAACTGCAAACAGACGCCCTTAAGGCTAGGCCCGAAATCTCAAAGGACCATTTTAGCGCTGATTCCAGCCGCTGGTCCTGAATGTCCTTCAGGGCGACCCCTCCTCTACTGGAAGGGGTGGTCTTTTTTGTTACCCGCCGTGACTAAGGCATCCACTTTAGGCATCCCAAAACGGGCCAAGTGCTCCTCACTCAGACGGCAAAGATGCCCCATCGCCCTGGCCACTTTCAAGGGCCCCTCGGGGTCAGCCCATTGAGCAGAAATAAGCTCTTGGATGGAGTCATGCAAAGGAAAGGCATGAGCAGGCTTCTTAGTACTCGCCATCCTCGGATTGCCAGAGGAGGCCTCGCCTTGAACAGGGTCATCAATAGAGAGGGCCTGTAAGGCATCAGAGATAAGTGCTGGCAGTTCATCGCGGTGGAAAATCTGAACCGCAGTGGGATCATCCAGATCCAGTGGCAAACCGGCTCCTTCCTCTGGCTCTTCAGACCACGAACGCGCTGTCCACAGCCGCTGCCTTGATTTCCTCTCCTCTCAGGCCGTCCTCGATCCGCTTCAATCCGGCTTTCGCCCACTACACTCGACAGAAACAGCACTCTCTAAAGTCTGCAATGACCTGTTCCTTGCCAAATCCAAAGACTATTCCATCCTCATCCTCCTCGACCTATCTGCCGCCTTTGACACAGTCAATCATAATTTACTTCTTGACACACTGTCCTCATTCGGGTTCCAGGGCTCCGTCCTCTCCTGGTTCTCCTCATATTTTTCCCAATGCACCTTCAGAGTATTTTCTAATGGCCCTTCTTCCACCCCCGTCCCGCTCTCTGTTGGGGTTCCTCAAGGATCTGTCCTTGGACCGCTTCTTTTCTCGATATACACCTCCTCCCTGGGCTCGCTGATCTCATCACATGGTTTCCAGTACAATCTCTATGCCAATGACACCCAGCTTTACCTCTCCACTCCCGACATCACAATCGAAACCCAGGCCAAAGTTTCGGCCTGCCTTTCAGACATCGCTGCCTGGATGTCCAACCGGCATCTGAAACTGAACATGGCAAAGACTGAGCTCCTTGTCTTTCCACCCAAACCCTCCTCTCCTCTTCCCCCACTTTCCGTCTCTGTTGACAACGCCCTCATCCTCCCCGTCTCTTCAGCCCGCAATCTCGGAGTCATTTTCGACTCCTCCCTCTCCTTCTCTGCCCATATCCAGCAGACAGCTAAGACCTGTCGCTTCTTCCTCTACAATATTAGCAAAATTCGACCATTCCTCTCTGAACAGACCACCCGAACCCTCGTCCACTCGCTCGTTACCTCTCGCCTTGACTATTGCAACCTTCTCCTCGCTGGTCTCCCACTTAGCCACCTATCCCCCCTCCAATCTGTCCAAAATTCCGCCGCACGTCTTATCTACCGCGTGAACTGATACTCTCATATCACCCCTCTCCTCAAGTCGCTTCACTGGCTCCCGATCCGCTACCGTATACAGTTCAAGCTTCTCCTACTACCTTCAAGTGCACTCAATCTGCAGCCCCCATTACCTCTCTACCCTCCTCTCCCCGTATGTTCCCACCCGTAACCTCCGCTCTCAGGACAAATCACTCCTATCTGTACCCTTCTCCACCACCGCTAACTCCAGACTCCGCCCCTTCTGCCTCGCATCACCTTATGCCTGGAACAGACTTCCCGAGCCCATACGCCATGCGCCCTCCCTGCCCATTTTCAAGTCCTTACTCAAAGCCCATCTCTTCTCCCTTGCTTTTGGCGCCTAACCACCTTCCCCACTCATGATACTACACTCACTACATAGTTTGTTACCTTTAGATTGTAAGCTCTCGTGAGCAGGGACTGTCCTTCCTCATGTTTAAAACTTGTATAGCGCTGTGTACCCTAGCAGCGCTATAGAAATACTAAGTAGTAGTAGTAGTAGAAGGCCTGCCAGATCCCTCAGAGTCCCCACAACCTGACCACGGGGGGGGGGGGGGGGAAAGGGGAGAGCATCCACTCTCCGATAGGGAATTTACCCGTCTATGCTTAGCGTACATCCAACGCTCAGGGGCATCCACATCTGGCATCAGCCCCGAGCCATCATCAGTCAGAGGGAACCAGGGTAGCAATGCAGTGGTCAGACACCTGCGGCAGAGCTCTTTTCAGCATGAAGGTTTTAAGTAAATAAGCACAAACTCAGGGGAGAAAAACTCACCCTAACCTCCGTCTCCAAATTAGGAGCCACGGGGAACGAAGCTCCTCTGGTAGCCTCAGCCCGAGGCGCCCCACTGCTCTCAGACTCCTCCGCAACCGCGGGGGTCGAGCCATGGCGGCGCTTCCAAGATGGCGCCCGCTGCCAGCTCCATCGAGCGGAAAGAATCACCACTTGCCATGCTCGTACTGGCTCTATCGTCTAAACAGCACGTTTTACAGAGCCCCACTGCTGATCTGCGCTTGCCAACAACAGGAACAGCGCTTAACTCCCTCAGCAGCCATCGCCAAAAAAATGCGGAATAAAATTCAAAATGGCGGCTTCACGCCAAAAATCACCCCGATCGGAACGCTGTCCGCGGGCCCTCCCCGGAGGAGCTGAGTACAGCTCTTAGCCACAACACCCCTGCTACAACTTGAAAAAGCACAGGAGCCACCCCAGGCAGAATCTTCAAGGAGCTGAACAAGCTGCATCCAACCCTGCTGGGAGATAGAGAAATACTGAGAGACAGATGGAGCTAGCCATCCTAGAGGGCACTATGGTTTTCAGTGTTCTCTATCTCCCCCTGCTGGTAGGTGGACACAACCCATTCGTAATGGATTCATCTGCTGCTGCTGACAAGGAATAAGATGATACCTTTTTTATTGGACATAACTTAGTACATTTCTTGATTAGCTTTCGAAGGTTGCCCTTCTTCGTCAGATCGGAAATAAGCAAATATTGGTAGATGACAGTATATATAAGTGAGACATCAAAGCATTTCAGTGACAATCTGACAGCGTAGGGTGGAGGTGGATGGGTGAGACAGGGGGATAAGCATGGAGACAGGAGTATTTTAAAGAGGAAAGAATCCTGTGCAAGCCTCTGAGCACCGGTGGTGAGGAACAAAATGTATGGGAGGTCTGAGCAAAACTGAAAGTGGAAGCACACATTGGTGCCTGTTTTCTGTGCTGAAATATAAGCTTTTCAAGTGAAAACATTTTATGAAAAGTTTATATTTAAAGAGCCAGAAGAACAGCACTGGTGTTCCTGTACTTCAGGCTTTGAATAGCCATGCACACAAAAGCTTTGCTTACCGTAAAATTCTTGTGCACATGCACCAGGCAGTTCCTCCTCCTTGGACAGCATGCATATAATTTGCAAGCTGTTAAGATTAAGCACTGGGAAGTTATTTTTGTGCCCTGTTCCCTATAGTGCTGGAGTTCTAAGCATCAGCTCATTAGGGAGCAGAGTAGCTATCCATGGTTCTGCCCCTACAGTAGCCATACCTTTTCCAACAGCCATGCAACATATAAAAAGGTGGCACTCTAAATATTACACCAGTCCCTAGAATGCCAACACATTTCTTATTGGGAAAACAGAATAAACAGGATTTTCTACACAGAAACTACATATAAGCAGAAAACCTCACCTCAGTCTAAGGCTGCCAACTAGATCCAGATTCGCAGGACAGGGTTGATCCAGTCCTGGAACCACAGCATACAGGGATAATTCTCATTTCCCCATTGCATTCCCTAAGAAAAGCAAGACAAGTTCCTGGATGCAATGGGGTAAAACTAGAACTGCACTGGGGTAAACCCTGCCCTGCAAATCTGGATCCAGTTGGCAGTCTTACCTCAGTTACAAATACATGGAATATGGGATATTGCATGGCCTTAAAACACCAGTATACACTGGAAATTCAAATCTCAAGAAGCTCCACTGTGCTACTACAACCTGGCAAGGAGCCAGCTGGAATCAAATTAACATAATAAAAAGCAAGGATCCAGGTCATTCAGGAACAGACTCAGGCAGTCCTGGATTTACCCTCATTGCATACAGTGAAAGTAAAACCAGGACAGGTTCAGATTGCACCTGATGACCAGGAGCTGACTGGTAGTTCAAAAACTTTTCAAACTATAGGAGCAGTTACAGCTGAAAATAAGCAAATGGTTAAGGGCTGCAAGGTTGCCTAGTCCAAACAGGATTGACGAAACCTTCCAGAGGCATATGTGTTTGTAGCCTATCCAGCAGAAACTGGTGCCACCTTAAAAAAAAATCCCTATACTATTTTAAGGAACTATAGTAATACATGTATGTGGCAACATAACCCAGAATAGATTTACCTGGAAGGTGGCTATCTCAGAATCTGAAGGTCACAGTTCAAGGCTGCCTTTTGCATGAAGGGAGAAATCTAATGGGATGGATAGGACATTTTGGGAAGGCAGGAAAAAAAAGCTCTGTATACAGTCATTGATATGGCTGCCGTTCTATCCTGTTTCTCTCTCCTTTCCCTCACACTCTGAGTTCTCCCCCTGCTCTTCGTGCTGTACTCCACTAGTTTTGTGCCCAGTACAACAGAATAAATTACATACTTTGAGGACACTGAAGAGAGTGGAGGACAAAAAAGTATTAAATAAGAAAGATTCTTCTTTCTGCTGCTTGGCTCCAAACCATTGTTTGCTGGAAGTAAAGCACTCTTGCTCTTCCATTTTCCTGTCTACATCTGGCGAATGAAACCATACTCAATATGACATTTTTCTCCTCCCCCCTGCTGCAGGCCAGCAAGGAAAATCCACACAAAAAAAAAAATCAGCATTTGCTTTTGCACACATTTCAGTTACATTAGGACTCTCTCAGCAAGTTTATACTTCAACTTTGGGTAAATCTATGCAACAAGATAAAAATATGCCATTTGAAAAGATAAATAAAAAGACTACTACTATTACTCTGCCAGAAGTTCTTATCAGAGTTTCCTCCTTCTCTTCTTCCATTATTCCCCACATGCTCAAGTCCCTCATTTTACTGTCGTTTCCCAAGATGGCAACCACATGCAAAATATGCATTTTAGCTCACTTTGCTATTCTTCAAGTTGCTTATCAACAGAATAACTTCTGTTTGTAACTGTGAGCTGCTTTTTGTATACCTATAAGGAGCTTCTGGATTCTTATGAGTTTCTGTGTTCCTTCCATTGGAGCCGGGGCCGGTAGCTAGACAAGATGGGGCCCCCAGGGCAATGCTAGGGAGCGGAGACATAAGCTAGCTTGTAGATTGTCCCTCTTTCAATTTTAGGCAGGGCTTGGGACCCCCAGTGACATGGGGGCCCAAGGCAATTGCCCTGTTTGCACATCCCTAACACCGGCCTGATTGGAAGCACATAGTGGACATGAGGATCATTTGGTAACTTGCCTACCTGGTGTGAGGGTGGCACACCTCTCACATTACCTAGATAAGATCGAAGGCAGCACTGGGGAGGAGCTAACTGTCTTGTACATGAGTACCATTGACATTCAAAAGTGTGTATGCAATATACATGTATAAATGTAGGCTATTTACACATATAAAGGGTACATGCTGACACAGTAATCACCTACATGTAATTCAGAGGTGGCATTTAAACAGCTGGTGCTCCTGAAAGTACAAAGAAAAGTTAACTGCTACTGTCAGGCCCAAATGTTCAATCATTCCTTCACAGGCATCTGGGTGGTTGTCATTTTTAAAGGCCTGAGGCGTTCTCCCCTCCGTCTCCGACACCGGCGATTCACACAGCCTGCCTTCTGCCAGCATCGGAGCCTCTCCTCAGACATGTCCCCGCCTCCTCAATGCAACTTCCCTGTCTTGCGCAGAGGTGGGACGCGTCTGAGGGAGAGGCCCTGCCCCGACGCTGGCAGAAGGCAGGCTGTGTGAATCGCCGGTGTCGGACTCGGAGGGAGAACGCCTCAGGGCTTTAAAAAGGAGCGACGACGCGGATGGGCGCGAGCGGGGGAAGGTGCAAGACTCGTGCGGAGAGGGGAGGAGGCAGGAGAAAGGCAGAGGCAGACTTGAGGCGCGCCGCGCGGGGTCCCCTTAAGCGCGAGGCCCTATGCGGCCACCTCGGTCGCCTCTGCCTAAGACCGGCCCTGCTAATATCTCTCATAAAGGGGATAAAGAAGTAAGCCAATATGTTTTTCTGAAACAGTTCAGTAGTGGGAGAAATATATGCAAATATAATCATCATTCCCAATATATAAATAAATTATATATTTTAAAATATTATTTGTTATACACTACTCCTCCATATATTTTCCTTTCTGTAGTTGTATCTCTGGAACAGCCACAACTTAATCCACAGAGATGCTTGTCATGGGATGCACAAAAATAGCCCATTTGGAGACATTGCCCTGAAAAATAAAATTCACACAAACTTATTGCAATGACCCATACCACAGTTAAAAAAAAAAAAGCTTTGGTTCTTTGGGAGACACATGTGACAGGCCCTTGATGGACAAATATCTTTAGGCCTCTGGGAGAGTAATAGCAGAAAAAAATAGTAGGGATTATGCCCACAACAGCAGACTGCAAAGTAATTTGAACTAAATGAGGATGCCTGTATCTTATCTCTGGCACACTGTGCTGGCTCTCCTCTGACCATCACACTGTGAATGAAAGCTGATATATTCTAAGCAGAGCAGAATAACTTACTGGGGATGGCTACTTGGGGTTGGGGATCTCTGTGTTGCCTCTCTGGTTTGATGAGTTACAGAGTAATCGGGGAATTTCAAAGTACTGAATGTTTACTTAATATTTTTCCTTTATTCTCCTTTGTTATGAGAATTGGAACTACTAATTGTAGTGGACTTGAACTGAATAATTTCTGGGGAGGGGGGGTTCATGATAGCATTGTGCTCATTATTCAATCAGTTTTTCTGTACAGTTTAGCTTCACTTGTTTTTATTTGAAATTTAATAAATAAAAAGTTTTCAAAAAATTGAATAATCTTATCAAGGGGGTGGAGCTAGGGTGGGGGCAGGGCTAGGGGCGGGGCTAGGATGGGGCCCCACCAACTTGGTCTGCACAGGGCCCTCCCCCCGCACTTGCTAAGACCAGCCCTGGATATTAGAACAATTGGAACATCACACACTTTAAAGGAACATCAAAGAGTCCAAGATGGCAGCTTGCTGAGTCAGACCTGTTTTTCTGAGCTCCTGTGGTTTTCGCTTTAAACTAAAGTTATTTCCTGAGAATGCCGAAGAGACAAGGCAGAGCTGCTGCTACTGCATCCCAGCAGCAAAGACCTTTAGTCTCATCAGGCTTGATTGATTGATTCTTACCTTCAGCAGCTCAAGTTTCGGCAGTGAGCGGTTCCTGGTTCAGCCCCGGACAGGAGACCTAGGGCTGAACCCTGAACTGGAAGTGTCCCTGAGCCCCGAAGGAAGGGCCCCTCCCCCACAGCCTGTGGGAAGCAGCTCTCCTCTGTCCTCAGCCCTGAATACCGCATGGACCAGGGAAGCAGTTGCAGCCTTAACAGAGAAGATAGGAGTCTTTACAACTAGCTCCCTGATGTCCCACGTGCAGGAATGAGAGACATGTTTCACAGGAAGAGAGTGAGACTTTGGCATTTGCAAAACTTTTTCAAAAACCACAAGAAGTGACTTTAGATAATCTGTGGCTGTTAATTGCAGAAATGGGGAAGACTTTATGCCCCCAAATGAGAAAAATATCCAATGAAGTTGTGATGCTAGATGGGAAATTTTAAAAAATAGAAAATGAGGTGAAAGCTGTTAAAGAAGACATGGTGAAACAGGAAAAAGTCTCCTCAGAGTCACAGACTTTGCAAACAACAATGCTTAAAGATTTGATCAATTTGATGAGAAAATCAGAAATGTTGGAGAACACCTCGAGAAGTAATAATCTCCGTTTTATTAATTTCCTGCGACAACCTTTAATTTCACCTAGAGAAATGTTGAAAAATTACTTTTAAGAAATATTAGAAACAGAAGACAAAGATATACCACCCTTTTCACAGGTCTTTACATTCCTGTGAGGGTTTTGGACAATCAACAAGGAATATATTCAAAATGATCAACCACTTGATGTTTCAGCTTTGCTTGAAATGTCAGATACAGAGCAAATAACGGCTACTACTTTGTTGGCTACAGTAGCGTTACCCTCTGACAAGATCTGGATCTTTAAAAAATTCTTTCAGAAGAAAGATAAAATTTTTCGTGGTTTGCAAACTCGTGTTTTTCCAGATCTAGCGAGGGAAACGCAAAGGCGACAGAAAAGAGTTTGCAAATGAAGCAGAGGGTACTCCAAATGGGAGCACATTTTATCTTAAAATACCCATGTAAATGTTTAATTTCCTACCAGTCAGTGAAATATGGTATATTTTGATCCTGACCAACTGTCCTCCTTTATAACAGCTAGAAGAGCTCTTATGTAAGAAAAAAACGAATAGAAACCTGTCTGAAACTCAATTTGATGTAAAGATTATTTTCCTTTGTCTCCTTTATAGGACTATTGGACTCTGGTAGTGGACTTATATGAAACTATAGAATTATTTAATTTGTGTACAGATAATTTCCTTAGAATTATTACCATAGTGGACTTTTCCTTTTGCAAGTGATATGCTTGTATAAAATGTATAATAATAAAGAGATTTAAACATAAAGGAACATCAAAAATGTTGCAGTATACAAGTTTTGCTGACAAAGTAAGTGAGTGACACTAGAAAACCATTACAGAAGTAAAAGAGTAAACTCTTAGGAATAAGTCTAACAGATAAAAATTTACCAACTGATGATTAAAAAACAAACCAGTCAATATTCAGCCGGCCAGCGGTCAGTGTTTTTTAAACGCTGACGATCACTGGCTAAATTAAACCCGATATTCAATGCTGGGCCAATGTCCAGGCACCAGCACTGAATATCAGTGTCTGACCAGACTCATGCACACCGTTGGAATTTACACAGGTTCTGGACGATATTCAGCAGGGACCCGCTTAAGCGGAGTGTGCATGCCCCCTCCCAACCCTCCTGATACAATCGCTTGGAACCCTCTGACCCCTCCGACACATTCCTGGCCCCCCTCTACCCCCCCCCCCCCCCGAGTCAATAAGGTGGGAAAGCTCTTTCTGATGAAACAGCCGAATGACACAGGAACGCTCCTTCTCCCTTCACCTCAAAACTGGAGTTGAGGTGACTGGAAGTCTGAAAAAGACCCCTGTATCCCCCAAAAGAAGTCCCTGCAACAACAGAAGCTTCTATCAGAGCCCTTAGCTCCTGGTACCACCTGGCCTCCAGGGAGGGGCCCCGAGGTGGGGGAGGGGACCTATTATCTACTGCTAAAGCCTGCTTAACTAGCAGGACTTAGATACTGCAACCATTCAGGGATCCCCCCTCCCCATCTATCCAAGCCCTGATGGGAGCTGTGCCAGCTCCTGCTGTGGCAAGAGAAAAACCCACAGGAGGAAAATGGCTGATCCTTCCACAAAGGCATTGGGACTGCCCTAGTCGCATCCCCCAGATGCTCCCCAGGGACCGTTTCCAATGCCAGAATGGTCCATCACAGGGAACCAGCAGCTGTGCTCAGCTACCAGCTCCCACAGGTCTTGCAAAACCAAGATGCACTGGGCAGGGCTGGCCATTTTGCAGGCGGCGCCGATGGAAGAGGAGGGAGACCACCTCCCTCCTCCAACTTAAGGTAGGGGGTGGGGAAGGGCCACTAGACCACCAGGTGGGGGGGGGGGGGAATTGACCCGCGGCCCACTGGGCCACAAGGGACATCTAAGGGATGTTGGGGAGTGGACCTCCAGCCCCTGTTTTGCCTGGCTCAGGGTGGGGGTGGTTGGGGTCTGGTGGTCCCATGGACCTCCAGCCCCTGTGTTTGACAGGTCTGGGCTTTGAGAGCCCAGACCTGTCAAACAAGTACAGGAGGATTTAGGAACTCCATGATCAGAGAGAATTAATTGTGTGCTTAAATTTGCATGCAATTATCTCTGATCATAGGTGCGATAAAGCCCCACACTGTTCCAGAACTATTTTTAGAGCGCTGTTTGAAACAGCACGAGGCTTTTGATCATCTGCCCATAAGAGCCAGGTCAGCAAGGGGATTGAACTCCTCTCATATGAGGAAAGGCTAAAGAGGGTAAGGCTCTTCAGCCTGGAAAAGAGACAGCTGAGGGGAGATATGATTGAGGTCTACAAAACCCTGAATGGTGTAGAACAAGTAGAAGTGAAATGATTTTTCACTCTTTCAAAAAGTACAAAAACTAGGGGATACTCAATGAAGTTACAAGGCCAGGTCAAAAGATCTCAACTGAGAAATTCCTCATAACAAAAGATGCTAAAAATCAGTGGCAACACCCAACAAAATTGTCAATGAAAGGAAAATTGTCCATAAGAAAAAACAAATTTCAATACAGGTGCCAGCTCTGCAAATGCTTGAGCACCCCCAATATTATGTGAATACCCTTTATGTCCAGAAGAAACAGTCTGTGTTAAGATCAGCACCCTCTATCATTCTGAAAAGTTGGCTCCTATATAGACTGAAGGACAATATATGCAGGGGCAGCCCAACGCAATCTGCACCTGAGGCAGGGATTAAATGATGCCCCAGTCCCTCAGCATTGCACCCCCCCCCCCCCCCCCACCAGCCATGGTCTAGCATCTGTCCCCTATCTACCTTCTTTTTTGTGTTGTTGTTTTCAAAAGTCTGAGGTGGCAGCAATCCCTATACTCTGCTCTGTCGCCAGCACCGGCATCTCCTCTGTACTGCAGCCCACCTCTGAGGAAACAGGAAGCTACGTCAGAGAGGCAGACCACCCACTGTACAAAAGAGACACCAGTGCCAGCGGCAGGGTAGCATATGAGGATATAAGTACATAAGTATTGCCATACTGGGAAAGACCAAAGGTCCATCAAGACCAGCATCCTGTTTCCAACAGTGGCCAACCCAGGTCACAAATACCTGGCAAGATCCCCAAAAAGTGCAAAACATTTTATACTGCTTATCCCAGAAATAGTGGTTTTTCCACAAGTCCAATTAATAATGGTCTATGGACTTTTTCTTTAGGAAGCCGTCCAAACCTTTTTTAAACTCCACCAAGCTAACCGCCTTTATCACATTCTCTGGCAACGAATTCCAGAGTTTAATTACATGTTGAGTGAAGAAAGATTTTCTCCGATTCGTTTTAAATGTACTACATTGTAGCTTCATCGCATGCCTCCTAGTCCTAGTATTTTTAGAAAGCATGAACAGACGCTTCACACCTACCCGTTCAACTCCACTCATTATTTTATAGACCTCTATCATATCTGCCCTCAGCCACCTTTTCTCCAAGCTGAAGAGCCCTAGCTGCTTTAGCCTTTCCTCATAGGGAAGTCGTCCCATCCCCTTTATCATTTTCATTGCCCTTCTCTGCACCTTTTCTAATTCCACTATATCTTTTTTGAGATGCGGTGACCAGAATTGAACACAATATTCGAGGTGCGGTCCCACCATGGAGCGATACAAAGGCATTATAACATCCTCATTTTTGTTTTCCATTCCTTTCCTAATAATACCTAACATTCTATTTGTTTTCTTAGCCGCAGCAGCACACTGAGCAGAAGGTTTCAACATATCATCAACGATGACACCTAGATTCCTTTCTTGGTCTGTGACTCCTAACGTGGAACCTTGCATGACGTAGCTATAATTTGGGTTCCTCTTTCCCACATGCATCACTTTGCACTTGTTCACATTAAACGTCACCTGCCATTTAGACGCTCAGTCTCTCAGTCTCACTGTCACCTCTGACTTTTGAAAACAACAAAAAAAAAGAAGGTAGATGGGGGGGAGGGTGGGGAGTTGAGGAAGGAAAGGGGAAAAATACTGCTGTATAATGAGTGCCACCTGAGGCCCCCAACTCAATTGGCCTAATGGTAGGGCCGCCACTGGATATATGTGACAACAATACCCAGGTCATCTGCGTGAATAAAGCTCAAAAATCCTATAGAAAAGAGATCTGTTCCAGACTACCTGAAGACAACACCCTACTTGGGGTGATTGCTATCCTTCTTGTTCTTGGAGAATATTTTGTGATTTTGTTAAAATATACTTAATGCTGTCTCTTTAAACTCACACTAAGGTTTCATTATCGTCATCATTATAATCATAAAGGTTTATGCCACTTTAACGGGTTATCCATTCAAAGTGGTTTACAATATTAACAAAATGCAATAAAAGAAAGAATATTCAATTTTCCACAAGGCCAAAACATATAGAGACGGGGTACGGGCAGTTGGTAAGCAGCCAGCTCCAGGATGTGGTAGTAGATCAGAGAAGATGTGAAAGAAATAACAGCAAAAGAGAGCTTCCAGCAACATAAAGATAACCAAGGTGTGGGTGATGAGTTGTAAAGATGGATGGGATGTATGAGAGAGACTTGTGCAACCAGCTGAAGCAGGAGCATGAGAGAAGTGGCATTTGTAGTGTAAAGAAGCTAGCTGTTTTGTGAAAGCAACGCATTCAAATAGTGATGAATAGGAGAGGCAAGGGAAAATGAAATACAGCCATCAGGATGAGATATAATTTTAGGCTGGTGACACATTAGACAGGTGGTGTCCCAATTTACAACAGCAAGGTAAAAATAGAAAAAGTAGTTGGAGGGTAAATAAAATGGATGTGACACAAAGGGATAATGTTGGCGAGTACAATAAGACTTGAGAAATATAAAGACTCATAAGAGCAGAATGCTGGCTAAAAGAGGAGCACAAGAGTTGAAATTAGTACCGTAGTAGTCTGATCTAGGAATTCATGACTGTCCCTGCTGCCTTTAAACATGTTGTGGTCACACCTCTCCTTAAGAAGCCTTCACTCGACCCTACTTGTCCCTCTAATTACCGACCCATCTCCCTCCTTCCATTTCTCTCCAAATTACTTGAGCGTGCTGTTCACCGCCGCTGCCTTGATTTTCTTTCCTCACATGCTATTCTTGACCCACTACAATCTGGTTTTCGCCCTCTTCACTCAACCAAAACTGCGCTTACTAAAGTCTCCAATGACCTATTACTGGCTAAATCCAGAGGTCAATATTCCATCCTCATTCTTCTTGATCTTTCCGCTGCTTTTGACACTGTCGATCACAGCATACTTCTCGATACCCTGTCCTCACTTGGATTCCAGGGCTCTGTCTTTTCCTGGTTCTCTTCCTACCTCTCCCTCCGCACCTTTAGTGTTCACTCTGGTGGATCCTCTTCTACTTCTATCCCTCTGCCTGTCGGCTTACCTCAGGTTCTGTTCTTGGTCCCCTCTTCTTTTCTATCTACACTTCTTCCCTTGTTCATTAATCTCATTCCATGGCTTTTCCTGCCATCTCTATGATGATGACTCCCAAATCTACCTTTCTACCCCCTGATATCTCACCTTGCATCCAAACCAAAGTTTCAGCGTGCTTGTCTGACATTGCTGTCTGGATGTCTCAACGCCACCTGAAATTAAACATGACCAAAACCGAGCTTCTCATTTTTCCCCCCAAACCCACCTCCCCACTCCCCCCATTTTCTATTTCTGTCATCTTTGACTCTTCTCTCTCCTTCTCTGCTCATATCCAGCAGATCGCCAAGACCTGTCGTTTCTTTCTTTACAACATCCGTAAAATCCGCCCCTTTCTTTCCGAGCACTCTACCAAAACCCTCATCCACACCCTTGTCACCTCTCGTTTAGACTACTGCAATCTGCTTCTTGCTGGCCTCCCACTTAGTCACCTCTCCCCTCTCCAATCGGTTCAAAACTCTGCTGCCCATCTCATCTTCCGCCAGGGTCGCTTTACTCATACTACCCTTCTCCTCAAGTCACTTCACTGGCTCCCTATCCGTTTTCGCATCCTGTTCAAACTTCTTCTACTAACCTATAAATGTACTCATTCTGCTGCTCCCCAGTATCTCTCCACACTCGTGCTTCCCTACACCCCTTCCCGTGCACTCCGCTCCATGGATAAATCCTTCTTATCTGTTCCCTTCTCCACTACTGCCAACTCCAGACTTCGCGCCTTCTGTCCTCGCTGCACCCTACGCCTGGAATAAACTTCCTGAGCCCCTACTCTTGCCCCCATCCTTGGCCACCTTTAAATCTAGACTGAGCCCCACCTCTTTAACATTGCTTTGACTTGTAACCACTTGTAACCACTCGCCTCCAGCTACCCTCCTCTCCTCCTTCCTGTACACATTAATTGATTTGATTTGCTTACTTTATTTTTGTCTATTAAATTGTAAGCTTTTGAGCAGGGACCTGTCCTTTCTTCTATGTTTGTGCAGCGCTGCGTACGCCTTGTAGCGCTATAGAAATGCTAAATAGTAGTAGTAGTAGCTGATCTTATCCACATTACCCTACAAGGAGCCTAGGGAGCTGAATGTATTACTTTGGCAACACACGTAAAATTGTGATGTCAACAAAATTATCTGAATCTAAAATGTGGATTCTCTATCACAGATGGGACGAATGTTTGATTCCAATATCCAGTAACTTATTTAAACTACTTATCTCAGATAAGATTTTATTCAGCACAATAAAGGGCTTAGTTCAGAAAGCACCTTCTACCACAAAATGAGAAACACTTTCGAGGCTATGCAGTAAGCATAGGCCTGCAAATTACAGGTGTAGCTTCACCTTTGTTGGGCAGACTAGATGGACGGGGCAGGTCTTTGTCTGCCCTCAATTACTTTGTTACTGTGTGTGTTTACTGACAGTTAAAAAAAGCAGTAGTAATCCATAGTTCATTGCAAATTTTCCCCTTCCTGTCAGTGCGCAAGTGCTGAATGTATTGTGCGCTGACAGGAAGGACAACATTAAAAAAAAAACCCAGAGCCATCATGTCTGCACCAGGCACTATAATCCATGGTAGTCTAGCAGCCCCCTCCATCTGCTCGTCCCAATCCTGAACTAATACCTGGTAGACTAGTGGCCCTCTCCTTCCCCCGCCCCAATATTAAAATAAAAATCCCTGATAGTCTAGTGCCCACCCCCCCAATTCCCAACATTGAAATAATAACCCTGGTAGTCTATGGCCCCTACCCACCCCATCCCACCCCCCCAACTTACAAAAAATAAAACCTGGTGTCTAGCAGCACCCCTGTACCCTCCTGACCCCTTCCCCAGGCCCCCAAACCCTCTCTCCTGGAGTACCTTTAGAGGCAGAAGCAATGCCCACTCACTCCTGCCTCTGCTCCACCATCTTGAAAATGGCGGTCTGACCCTGTGCGGTGCATCATAGGATGCACTGAGTGGGGTCAGTCTGCCAAATAAGGGAATTTCCCCTCCCTAATTGGGTAGTCTCTATCCAGACTAGCAAATAATAGAAAAATTTCCTTATTGACTTACCCTGCTCAGTGCATCCTGGCATACACCAAGCAGCAGAGTAAGGCGCGCACCATTTTTCAAGATGGTGACCACAGAGACAGGAGTGTGTAGCATCACTTCTACTTCTCAAAGGTACACCAGAGAATGAGGTTTGGGGGACTTGGAAGAAGAATCAGGAGTGGAGGGTGCCACTGCACACCAAAGGACAGGAGGGTGACCACTAGACTATCAGCAATTTTTATTTAATGCAGGGGACAGGGGAGTCAGATTGGGTCAGGTAGGGTCAGCCCGGGTCAAGGGAGAGGAAGGAAGGCCATTGGACTTCCGGGGACTTTTATTTTAATGTTGGTGGGGGGGGAGGTTGTGTCGGGGAGAGAGGAGGCCATTAGACTACCAGGGATTTTTACTTTAATGTTGGGAGCAGACAGGGATCGGGTCAGGGCCACTAGACTACCAGGGATTACAGGGGCTGGTGCAGAAATCTGGGTCAGGAACAAGAGGTGGGTAAACAGAAGATCGGGGGTTATCTTTTGGGGGGGGGGGGGCTTATTAGGTTTTATTGGTCCTGATGCAGAGGGCGAGCTAACCCTTCTATACTGCCACTGTCCACTCGCTGCCACCGCTTCTTTAAAATACCTGCTGAGATTTCAAGTGATGGCCTTGCAAGCCAGCGGCAGCAGGCAGGAAAGTGTGGGGATCTTTCCTGCCCCAAAGAGGCCACTAGACCACCGGGGTGAATGGAGGTACGTTTAGGGATGGCACCCTGAGGCTCAGGGGGGAGGCTTGCCTGCATTTCCACAAGATCCCCGTGGACCTGGAGGGGATCCCCACAGTAACTGCAGGATTCCTGCTAGCCCCATTCCCATGCACCTCTTTACACCAGAACTCTGCCACATAAGACCCTGTGCATCAACTTCATTTTCAGTATTTTCAAAAACAAAGCAGCAGGGCCGCTGTGAGACTGAACCGGGCCTGGGGCTGAGCCGCCACCCCCCCCCCCCCCCCCGGATCATGGACAACCCCCAATCGTTGCCGCTGCCCCCCCCCCCCCCCCCCAGATTGCTGCCCAACTGAAATACCTAATTAGCTGCCAAGGATCCCAAGGCCCTGCCAGCAGAAGATGTCTTCCTCCAGCGCTGCTCTTCTGCTGATTGTCTGTTCCTGCGGCTGCTTTTCCTCTCGGAGCATGTTCGGTTTCAAAACCGAGCATCTGCGCCTGAGAGGAAAAGCAGCCGCTCAGCTGGGCAGAACAGCAGCGCTGGAGATGCTCCTCCAGGTCCTCCCCAGTCTCCAAGGCTGACCTGGCCGCGGCACCAGAGTTTTCTCTCTCCTGCTCCTGGCGGGACGCAATCACTCGAGTCCCGTCTGGAGTAGGAGAGAGATAGAGACCCCGGTGCAGGGCCCCCCTGGAGGCCAGAGCACAGGGAATTTTGCCCCCCCCCCCCCCCCCCCCCCCCTCTTGGCAGCCCTGCAAAGCAGTAAGGATAGAAAGGGAAAGGGGTTGGGACTTGATTAGGCGGTAAATAAATCCTAATAAATAAATAAATAAATATATCACTTTTCTGTGGTTACAATCAAAGCGGTTTACATTTATTTATTTATTGATTGATTGATTGATTGATTGGTGCTTATATCCCACACAATCCAAATGTTAATTATTCAGTTCTACGTGGCTTACAATAACTAAGATTAGAAATGTATACAACATATTATACAAGTACAAAAAAAACATTTGCTGTTTAGTTCATTGTCTAACAATGCAAAAATCTGTTAAAAAAGAATGCCTTGAGAAATCTGTGAAATATTAGATAGTTGGTATACATATCACATACAGGTACTTATTTTGTACCTGGGGCAATGGAGGGTTAAGTGACTTGCCCAGGATCACAAGGAGCTGCAGTGGGAGTTCAAGACAGTTCCCCAGGTTCTCAGGCTGCTGCACTAACCACTAAGCTACTCCTCCACTCTGAAGAGCGAAATCTCCTGCCTCTGGTGAGAAAGAACTGAATAATCCAAACTCCAAACAGTGCAAACAACTTAGCCTACAGTGAAAAGAAGCAGCACCACCAACGAAAAGTTGCGCAGGGAACACGCAGAGTTTGTGTCATTGGAGAGTTTCCCTTCTTTCCCCTATTTTCTTTCTTTTTTTTTTCTGTACATTGCTATACTACATCTGCAAACAGAACACCCAGCCAATAACATACCCATTCACCCAGATAGACTGACACGCTGAGCCCAAGGAGCCCAGTAATAGGATGGACCTCTCGATTGATCTGTTGGGACTAATGGAAAGAAAATTATCAGATAAACTAATTTTTCCATGTCGTCCCGCAGATCAATGTTGAGACATGCGGAAAGGCTAAAGTAGCTAGGGCTCTTCAGCTTGGAGATAAGATGGCTGAGGGGAGATATGATACAGATCTATAAAATAATGAGTTAAGTGGAACAGGTAGATGTGAATTGCTTTTTTTTTTTTTTACTCTTTCCAAAAATACTAGGATTAGGGGGCATGCAATGAAACTACAAAGTAGTACATTTAAAACAAATTGGAAAAAATATTTCTTCACTCAACATGAAATTAAACTCTGAAATTCACTGACTGAGAATGTGGTAAAAGCAGTTAGCTTAGCGGGGTTTAAAAAGGGTTTGGATAACTTTCTAAAAGAAAAGTTAATAAGCCATTACTAAGATGGACTTGGGGAAAATCCAATGCTTATTTATAGGATAAGCAGCATAAAATGTATTGTACTGTTTTGGGATCTTGTAACCTGGATTGGCCACTTTTGGAAACAGGATGCTGGGCTTGATGGACCTTCCGTCTGTCCTAGTTTGGCAATGCTTATGTTCTTATGTAACAAAGCAGTCCTCAAGAGCGGGACCTAGAAATCCCTAAAACAAGCACCGAGGCTCCAAAGGCGGAATCACCCCAAGCAAAAACGTGTAAGCAGTAATGCTTCAAAAAAGTGGGAACAGAGGACCACATAGCTGACCTACAAATCTCATCAATAGAAACACCCTTGTGGAGTGTGCTTTGAGATGCAATAGGGGGGCCTTACCCGCCAACAAAAGAGATGGCTTGCTATCGTGCAATAGTAGCTTTAGAAGCTTGGTTATCCTTATTGCAGCCAGCGAACAGTACAAAAAAAATTATCACAGCATAAGAATTTGATAGTGACTTCCAAGTACCAGACATGAATCCTGCGCACATCCAGACAACAAAGAGAACAAAATTCCTCTGAGTAGTCCTCCCGGTGGTAAGAGGGGAGGGAAATCAGCTGATTTAAATAAAATACTGAGACCACCTTAGGCAGAAAGGATGGAACCGTTCTGATCGTGACCCCTGCCTCTGTAAACCAGAGGAAAGGGTACCGACATAATAGCACCTGCAACTCCAACACGCCCCATGCCGAAGTAACGACCACTAGAAAACCCATCTTCAATGTAAGATCTTTTAAGGAGTGGCAATCTAAGGACTCAAACGGGACCCTCTGGAAAGCTCAGATCACCAGATTAAGACTCCAAGATGGACAGACCAACCACCTGGGGGGACGCAAATGGTTAACCCCTCAAGGAAACAGAAACTACATTCGGGTCGCCAAATAAGACTTCTGAATGTGGCCCCAAAAACAAGCTAAGGCTGCCACCTGAACTTTCGGGGAACTCAAGGCCAAGCCCTTGTCAAGACTGTCCTGCAAAAATGCCAGAATGTAAGCCAAAGATGCTGAAAACACCACCACACCCCCCAGAAAAGCACCAGACCTCGAAAGTTCTTCAAACTCTCACATAAGCAACTAAGGTCGACTGTTTCTTTGCCTGGAGTAACATAGTAATTAACTCCTTCTTTGGATAACATTTCTTCCTCAATTTCAACCTCTCAAGAGCCAGGCCATAAGAACTGCCTGTTGATGTATGCCTGTGACCATCAAAAAGGGAAGAGAACCTCCAGCCCACGAAACAGGTTACAACAAAGCTATATAGAGGCTCTATATGAATCTGAGTTAGTCTCGTAGAATCCCTTCACGTTTAAGATGATAACTTTAGATCCCTGTGCGGGAGGAAGTAGCAGTCAGGGCAGCTACGTGGGAGGTGATGGAGGGAGACTAACCCTCTGTGAGATGCTAACATAATTCCCTGATAGCTGGGTATGAGAGACACGTGCCCAGGGAACGGATTAAAATAACCTGAATTTTCTTATAATATACATAGGTGGATACTGGGAAATTGTGGGAATTCACCCTAACCTCAAGGGAGGAATCAAGACAAGACCTCGTAGTCAGCCAGTTAGCAGAATTGGAATTCATTCTCTAGAATTAAGGAATATACATTGGTGTATTCCAGATAACTACTTGTGGATGGACCTTTGATTGGAGTCTTTACCTTTAGCTTTAGATACTCAATCCACACCTTCAGGTGGACGGTGTTTTGCTTTGGATACTCGGTCCACACCTTCGGGTGGGCACAGCGTGACAATGCCACCACTGTCAAAGAGGACCTGAACCGCTTGGTCTTGCAACAAGTATAGAAAAGCCCCCAAGGCATACTGACTGCCCTCAGCTCTAGGCGGTTGATAGACCACGACACCTTTGCCTGAGACCCTGAGCCATCCAGACCTAAAAGTGGGCCCCCAGCCTGAGACTGGCATCTGTGATCACCACCACCCAGCCCAGAATCTCCAGGGATATTCTGGCCCCCATGTTGTCTATGCTCAGACACCACCAAATGCTGAATTTGGCATGAACAGTCTATGGGAGTCAAACAAGATAATCATCAGTAAAAGGAGACCAATGCCCAAGAAACGAAAGCTGGGGAGCCCTCATGTGGAAGCACACCCATGGCAGAACACAGAAGGTGGAGGCTACTGAGCCCAACACTTGCATGTAATCCAACATCAGCGGGGAGCCAGAGAAGGCTGGATACTTGAGAACAGATCATCAGCTGGTGAGCCTCTATAAGGAAAACCTTTCCTAATGAAGTATCGAAGATCACAACGAAATATTCAAGAGATTGAGAGAGAGTCAAACAACTCTTGGCAAGGTTAGCTACCCACCCAAGCAAGCAAAGGAGACCAACAATCCTGTTTATCACTTGAACACTCTCCTACCTCGTAGAGGCCCTT
Source organism: Microcaecilia unicolor (assembly GCF_901765095.1). Classification (NCBI taxonomy): domain Eukaryota; kingdom Metazoa; phylum Chordata; class Amphibia; order Gymnophiona; family Siphonopidae; genus Microcaecilia; species Microcaecilia unicolor. The sequence goes on along the minus strand of NC_044042.1, from coordinate 34,246,997 downwards.
ATCAGCCAATTATCCAGGTAAAGATGGACCCAGATGCCTTCTCACCGAAGAAAGGCAGTGACCACCATTATCACCATGGAGAAGGTCTGTGGGGCTCCTGTAAGCCCAAAGGGCATGGCTCAAAACTGAAAGTGCTCTCTGAGCACAGAGAATCATAGGAAATGCTGATGCGGTGGCCAAATTGGACTTTGCAAATATGCCTGTTTTAGGTTCACACATGTCAAAAATTCTCCGGGCTGCACGGATATGATGAGTTGACCACAAGGTTTCCATGCATAAGTGCCTGACCTTGACAGCCCTGTAGACATTCTTGAGGTCGAGCATGGGGCGAAAAGAACCGCCTTTCTTTGGCACCAATAAATAGACAGAATTGCGGCTCTGCCCCATCTCCAAAGGAAGCACTTCATTCATTGCACCCAAGTGCACGAGATCGCTGAGGGTAGATCGAACCACAAGAACCCTGGCAGGAGCTTTGCATGGGGACTCCAGACAATAATCTGCCAAAGGACAAGCACTCCACCTTGTAACTATCTCTAATCACCTCCAAGACCAACTGGTCCGATGTAATCTTGGTCCACTCCTCCTTGATGCTGAGCTCTGAGAAATGGACTGAGACCCCCATCACTGGGAGGCACAGGCGGCCGGGGCCGACCGAGCAGTGGAGGTCAAAGCATGTCTGTTCCCCTGAAAGAGCTGCTGCTTCTGCTGGAATCATGGCCTCTGAAAGGTGCCCAATCTTCCCAGTCTGTACCATCTTGCTTCCCGGAACCTGGACCAAGACTGAGAAGAATGGAATGAAGTTTCTGGCTTATCTTCTGACAAGCACTGGCCTTTGGAATCCCCCACATCTTTTACAAGCTTTTCCAAATCCTGCTCAAAGAGGAGCTCACCATAAAAAGGAAGCTTCACAAGACGAGACTTGGACGCCACATTGCATTTCAATGCTTGAACCAGAGCCAGCACCACACTACAACTGTTAAGGAGAGTTCCTTAGCAGAAGCTCTCAGAAAGTCATACAACAGGTCTGCCAAATAGGTCAATCCCACCTCCAACGATGGCAGGAATTGAATTAATTCCTCAGTAGAGGAAGCCTTCTGAACCCAACTTAAGCACGTACAGACCACATAAGAGCCACAAACCACGGCTTGAAGGCACAAAGCAGCCTCTTCAAAGAACAGCTTTAAAGGAGGACTCCAACTTCCTGTCCTGGACTTCCTTGAGGGCCAGAATGCCCTCCACTGGCAGGGTAGTCTTCTTGGCCACCGTCAAGGCCAGAGTCCACCTTAGGGAACCGCAGCAACTCCAACTCCTCTAATGGGAGATGGTACAGACAAGACATAGCTCACACCATCTGACGCCCTGCCTCCAGAGTATCCCATTGAGCCGAGATCAGAACACTCATCGTGGTGTGAATATGGAAAATGCTAGGGGGCTTCTTAGTACTCCCCATCATAGGATGTAAGGTAGCCTCCATGGGAAGAGGATCAACAGAAGAAACATTAAGTACTTTCAACGACTTTGAAAAGCCAAGTAGACATTGGATCATCATCCTCCTCTGGATGGAGCTCTGCCTCCTCCAGAGTCAGACAGTCAGACAGTGACTAGCAAGAGGTCCCTGAAAGGTGACCCTCTGACCCATGGTCTGATGCCAGGAATACCTCATCCAGCTCCCTGTGGCTCTCCAAACACCCCTTTTTGTCAACTGATCTGCAGAAGCCCCCAGGGGAGCAAAGGAGGCATGGGAGGCCAGTGGTCTCTTCAACAAATGTGTTTGGTGCATGAAAAGAACAAAATCCGGGGAAAATGGAGTTTCAGCTTCCACCAGAAGAAAATCATCCAAACCAGCACCAGTGAGAGGTTGTGGAGCCCCTGAAGGAGAAAACTGATCAGCCAGAGAGGAAACCACATATGCCCGAGAGACTCAGACCACGTCAGCATCTCAAAGATGGCAGCCGCACGGGACGAGAAAGAACTGCGGCACCTGCCAAAACGTCTTCCATTGAGCCTGCTGACATCCCCGGAATGGCCAGTGCAGAAACTTCAATCTGCGGAGGGCTATGCGAAGAGGCACGGGTACATGCGCTGCAAACACTGCTCTCTGTTTCTCACACCAGAAGCAACGCTTAACTGTTTCAGCGCAAGCAGCCATTTAGAAGTCAACCCCATGTTAGCAGAGGTAGACCAATGAAAGGAAATTCGATCTACAACTGCCAAATAGCACTGCTGGCTCTTTTAAAGTGGCCTCAGTGTCACGATTGTGCCCATGTTTCATGCTCTGATTCATTTCACCACCTGGTGGTCAGACCTGGTGGCTGCGATGGACTATCTGCTTGTTGTTTCCCATGTTCCAGAAATCATTCCGGCCCGGTCTGGATCCTCCAGCCTTCCAGACTGTCTTGGGATTTTTGGAACTAAGCAGCAACCTTGCCTGGTGACCTCCCTGGTATTTTGCCTTTATTAACCACCTGGAAACTTTCTAGTTTGCCTTTGCAACAGAGGTCCTCAGAAGAGTTTTCATCTGTGAGAGTTTGTTGCAGTGCTAACCTTGCTACTTTCAGTTTCAGCTAGACCCTGCTTGTTTCCTGGTTTATTCTACTGCTCGCTGCCTGCCCAAGACCCTGCTTGTTTCCTGGTTCATTCTACTGCTTGCTGCCTGCCCAAGACCCTGCTTGTTTCCTGGTTTATTCTACTGCTCGCTGCCTGCCCAAGACCCTGCTTCTTTCCTGGTTTATTCTACTGCTCGCTACCTGCCCAAGACCCTGCTTGTTTCCTGGTTTATTCTACTATTTGCTGCCTACCCAAGACTCTGCTTGTTTCCTGGTTTATTCTGCTTTGCTGCCTGCCAGTAAGACTCTGCGTGATTCGTGGACTATTCTCCTGCTTACTGCTTATTGCTTCTGTTCCAGTCCAGCTGCTCCAGTCCGGCCTGTGCCCGTCTGTCTGTGGTCCGCCTTGCTGCCTGTTTGGGTGGTTCTCCTGCCGCTGCCGGTTCCCGGTAGTGGCCCAAGGGCTCACTTTTCCTGACCAGTGTGACAGATTTCCTGACCAGTGTGACACTCAGCCAGTGTCAGGCTTTCTTTGGGACTTTATTTACTAAGGCAGGACACAATCTCTATTTTTTTCAATCGAAAGCCAGTAAGCACAGCAGCAGCAGAGGGGGGAAAGGGGAGAAGGGACCTGGCACCACCAGGTGTACCTCAAAGCCCACTGAGAATACTGAAAGTGAGGATGATGCATAAGGTCTTATGTGGCAGAGCTCTGGCGTTCTCTCTATCTCTATCTGCTGGTAGATGAGCATAACCTATAAGTGGTGCTATTGCTTGAATTTGGGGCATTAGTGGTTGTGGTTTGGAAGGCCAGCTTTGCTGTACATGTACTGTGTGTGTGTGTGTAGTTGGTTTTGTATGTGTGCTTATTTATTTTTGCTAATTTTGGGTTTCACAATGTTTGGCAGTAGATGATCTGCAGGACGACATAGAATGAGCTTGGGGTGGGTGCTCAAAGAGGCAGAGAATTGGGAGTCTTTTGGAGAGTGTGTGTGGGGGGGGGGGGGGAGAGAGAGAAACAAAGAACCTTAGGTACTGGAGTCCAGCCCTGGGTGCAGAGAATACATAAGTACATAAGTATTGCCATACTGGAACAGACCAAAGGTCCATCAAGCCCAGCATTCTGTTTCCAACAGTAGCCAATCCAGGTCACAAATACCTGGCAAGATCCCAAAAAGTACAAAACATTTTATACTGCTGGAGCTGGAGGTCCTGGGGCTGGAGGAATTGAGCTACAGGGAGTAGAGAGAAAGTTGAGGGAGGAGGGCGCTCTCAAACCAGAGGTTGGGGCAGAGAGAGAAAGAGATGGGGAAGGCTGAGCCTGATGGGAATGTGAGAATGATGAGGTGGTCAAGCCTAAGGAAGCAAGCCAAGCCAGGAGTTATGATAGGAATTCTGCACAAAATGTTTTTTAAAATTCTGTATCCGACTAAAAGATTTATGAAATATTGCATCTTTGCTACTTAAAGACAGTGATTATATTGTGATACTAGTAAAAAAGCCCCGTTTCTGATGAAAATGAAACGGGGACTAGCAATGTTTTCTTCTGTGTGCATGTGGGAGTGTGTGTGTCCCTGCCCTCTGGCCTCTCTCCCCTCCCCCCTCTGAGTCCTTCACTGTTACAGAGCCAGCGATTTGATTTCGTGCTCTGCTGTTTTCCTTCACTGACTGTGTTACAGAGAGGGCGGGGCAGACACTCATAGGGAAACCGGATATCTCGCCCCTTCACACTTCCAGCTGGAGGCTTCATAGAACGTTGGTGTTGCTTTTTATATAGAGAGATATGAATAAATTAAGCACATTTTTTAAACATTGTGTACAAAATTTGAAATTTTTTTGTCCAGGAGTAGATGTAGAAGCAAACAGATATGGTGGTAGGAAATGTTAGACCAAGAGTTGGGGATTAGTTAATATGTAAGCAGTGAGCTGAGTAATTACAGTAATTATTGAATTTGGTGAAGGAAGCAGGTACTATGAGTCCAGTAGCTGACCTAAGTGTGGAAGATAGTACAGAGAAAAGGGGGAGCGGTGAAGGATGAATATAGTGATTGCTAGATTGAAAAGGTCTGGGATGAGTGCAGCAGATGTTAAAAGGACTGAAAGAGTGCTAGGATGAGTAGGGTAGATGTCTGAATAATTAAGTGCTGAACGGGATAGTTAAATAATTAAGTAGGCATAACTACGAATGGTAGATCTAAGAAGAACTGACTTGAGCTGGGGTGAGTAGTGAAGCTGGGATGGAAGGAAGTGAGTTAGGTACTACGCGGGAGAGGGTGGGAGAATTTAAGTGTTACATGGCATAGGAAGCACTGAGGTGGAAGAAAGTGAATATTTAGCAGCATGGGGTATTATGGTACCCTTCTCCACCACCGCCAACTCCAGGCTCCGCCCTTTCTGCCTCGCCTCACCCCATGCTTGGAATAAACTCCCTGAGCCCATTCGCCAGGCCCCCTCCCTGCCCATCTTCAAATCCTTGCTCAAAGCCCACCTCTTCAATGTCGCCTTCGGCACCTAACCTCCATACCTTTATCCAGGAAATCTAGACTGCCTCAACTTGACATTTCGTCCTTTAGATTGTAAGCTCCTTTGAGCAGGGACTATCCTTCCTTGTTAAACTGTACAGCGCTGCATAACCCTAGTAGCGCTCTAGAAATGTTAAGTAGTAGTAGTATTATGGTGAAACCAAGATATTAGGGTGGGAGTGAGCAGCTGCTGAGGTGTGAAGGCACTGAGTGGAGTGGTTAGTTCTTTACTGGGGAGGTTAGCTTGTAATTTGAGCAAGGATGTTTGGGGGCACTGATTAGCTCTTTGTGGAAATGGGGACATAGTATGTGATGAGAACAAGGAGGGTTTGGGGGAGCAAAGTAGTGTTAGAGTGGTGTAGGGCATTATTGAGAGGCATGATCCATTTTTTGGAGGTACATATGTATAAGAAGAAATAGGTAAATTGCCAGGTAATGGAGAAAGCAAATAAATATTGGGGAGTGCACTGAGGAGAAATCAGGTTTTACGACTGTGGGCAGGTGTGGACCTATAGAAGTGAGCTGCACAGCAGATGTTTGTGTGGGGGAAAGGTTAAGTGGCTATAAAGAAAATCAATAGGTGAGCAAGGTAAAGCTGACTGATGAGATTTAACTAGAGCAATGCACAGGAACGTATAGCAAGAAGCGAATATAAGAAGGAAGCGACAGGGATAGCGATGGGGTATAAATTGAAGGGAAAGGGGAGGTCCAGCGTAGGAGCTGGACTTGGAGGGAATGGGTTTTTGTTTTGTTTTTTTTACCTGCGCACGAGGAGCACTCCCAAGAGCAGAAGCATCAAGGCTCCGAGTCTCCGGCGCTGCTCCCGCCTCATCCTCAGCCCCCTGACCTGCCCGGGACCTGGGTACCGCGTACCGCCTGGGACGAGAGAGGAAGAAGGGGGCGCGCCAGCTGCACGTGTTGCACGCGGTCAGAGGGGAGCGAGCGCGTTCCGAATCTGGCCCATTGGCATCAGAGCCCCCAGCCGCGCGCCTTGTACCAAGCGTAAGGACAAAACCTTGTTGCCGCCGCCGCCTCCTGCTGCTTCCTGGTTGCCAAGGCGACTCCAAGCCGCTGATCTTTCCGCCCTCCTCCAGTCTGCTGTCCTCCGATTGGTTGGAGGGTCTTGTTTTTTGGGGGGAGGGGAGGGGAATGCTCCTTCTTAGAGCTACCCTGTAGAAAAAAAACGCGAGGTGCGGACAGGGGAAACCCGGACCCCTGTAGGTGATAGTAGGTTGCGCGCCACACACGCCTTCATTTACTGTACCAGGAGCTTGGGGACAGCGACGGAGGCCTGGTAAAAAGCGACAACCTTTCAGGCATGTGCATGGGCCGAGATGGGCATGAGGGGAGGGGCAGTACCACCTTGTTGCGGCTGGTAATGTTTAATTGGTCCTTTCAGCGGTTACCAGATTTTTGGCAGGCAAATCCGAAATATTTGTTATCCAAAACCCGGAGGGGAGGGAGGAGGTCCCTTTCAGTTCCATGATTGGAGGCGTGGGGAGAGGATGAGGCATTCGCATTGTCTTCCCTCACCATACATGTCATGAATGAAAGCAGTAATATCACTTTCAAGCACAGAAAAATAATAGAAGCATTCTGCAGACCACAGTATGGCCACACGGTCTATAAAAAGGCAACACTGACTGCACGCCCTTTGAATGCCTGAAAGGTACAATAAAACCAACATAAACAAGTTCCGTCTACTGCCAAACATTGTGAAACCCAAAATTAGCAAAAATAAATAAGCACACATACAAAACCACCTACACACACACACACAGTACATGTACAGCAAAGCTGGCCTTCCAAACCACAACCACTAATGCCCCAAATTCAAGCAATAGCACCACTCCATCTCTCCATATGGAAAAAAAGACGTAGTATGGCAATACACCGAGCCCCAATAAGCCAGATTGCTAAAGATCCCTACACACACACACAAAAAAAACTGTCAGAAGAATTCCTCACCCTCAAGCAGCAACACAAACAGATCCTCACCCAATTCAGAAAAATGGACAACAAATGTTAAATGTACAAATAAAAACTGAAATGGAATCTTCAGAAGCCAAATTTTGCATGCAATGCAAAGCTGGATAAACACAAACAGATATGCATTTTCTCCTTATATTGAGCAATACATAAGGATTAAGTAGTGCATGTTGCCAAAGCTGATATATTGCAAACATGAAAGTGAAAATAATAAGATTAGTGTTTGGGAAACATAGTAAATGGTGACAGATTAAAAAAAACTGCACAATCCATCTAATTTGCCCCACAAGGTGGCCAGAGTTGAATTTTTCTACCTGTGTCATCTCAACATTGTTGTTCTAATTACTTTGTGCCTGGTCTTTTTTTTCCTGTTATTAATCTTTTAAAGCTTTTTTTCCAGGATCTGCTGTTCACTTTGTTTTTATCGTTCTCCTCCTCCTCCTCCTCCTCCTTACATCCGACTGAGGACCAATGTTAAGATTTCTGGTTGTCATCCCACTGGTCTAACCACTTGGCTGTTCCATCCAAAGCATGATCTTGCACAGTCACCATACTTGCTCATAAGATGTTGATCCTGTTGCATCCAAAAAATAGATTCTGCATTTTAACTTGTGCAACATACACAGGGGTTGGAAAGAATTCCATGACGGGAGAACAAAGGAGCAACAATACCTCATGGATAATTCAGCAGCACAGGAAGAGGAGTAAGGAACAAAAAACGAAGAATCCAAGATATTAAAGCAATACACTTTATTGAAGGGACTCGACAGTTGCCCACTGAGCTTCCCAAGAAAATCAAAACTACAAAAGCCTTGTTTGCAGTGGGGTAAAACCAGGACTGGTTCACCCTGTTCCCTTGAATGGAACCAGAAGGCATTCCTCCATTTCCCACACATTTTGGCAGGTTTGGTGGCAATGAAAGATCTGTATATAATTCAACAATATTGGTCCCAGAAAGGATAATCAGAATAATTGTGTATGAGGATAGGACAGAGAAAGGTGCTGTGAAGCTAGGGACTGACAGAATTTTGGTTCTGGGTTCAGCACCAAAACCAACCTGATATCCAGGTTTGGGTTTTGGCCAAAAATGCCAGTGCATTTTTGGCAGAAGCTGAACCCCCCTCCCCCTCCATGATCACTCTTGGCGCCCTTCACTCACCCTCCTCACGTTCACTCTCCATGCCCACCCACCACCTCCATCCTTCACCCAAAGGCCCTCCCCAGGCCTACCTTTAAATCTCCTGTTGGTCTAGTGGCTCTTCAGGACAAGAGCAATCCCCAGTCACTCTTCCCCTGCTGATTCTGCAACCAAAATGGCTGCCAAGGCTTCCTGCAACAGCCTTAATCCCTCTGTTTCCCTATCTCTGCCAAATCAAATCTACCAATTGACTGCAGGCTCTGGTGTTAATCGAATACATATAGACATGTATATTTCTAAAATGGCGCATATATATGTCTATATTATTATTATTTGTTACATTTGTGTCCCACATTTTCTCACCTATTTGCAGGCTCAATGTGACACACATATAAGATCTGAGACATATATGTTGACCCCTTCGAAATTTTAGACCTTAATACTTGTAAAATGGATCGTCCCATTGCACATAGCCAGCACATGTGCATCCATTCCTGCATATATGTTTGAAAAGGCTCCAAGTCAGCAGATCCTATTCTAAAATACTATCAGAAATGGATACGTCCTGACCTGGACATCTCAATTCCTATTTCTCTGTTTTATTAAAAATGGAGCTTCACTTTAATAATTTCATTAATATTAACTTCTATATTTTCTATAGAGAGTGGCACCTAACTTCTCACAAATGGGGGAAGGGCAGTGCTCCCACAGGAATATATACTTAAATGTAGAATTGTGAGGAACTGGTCTCACAGCCACACCGAAATACAGCAATGACACAAAGGCTGGTGGCGCCATATAGAATATGAGATTTATTGAGGCATGAGCTTTCAAGGATCAGAGTCCAATCTTCCGCATGCAGAGGATCAATATTAATACTCCAATACTATGGCAACCAAGGAGGTGTGTATATACCCACATCACTGATTAATGAGCCAGGAATACTACCAAGATGATCAAGCTGAAATCTCATTCTGCCATAGACCTTTAGCAAGTCACTTTTCTTCCAATGCCTTAGTTCTAATGCTGGCTCTGCTCCTGACTCTGGGTGACCCATTTCTTTTCTCTTTGGCCTCAATTTAATCAGCAGTAACTGAACAGTAATATTACCCCTTTATTGCCTCGGGTACAATCAGATTGTAAGCCCTTGTGATAGTTCCACTTTCCATGCAGAAACCAATAGTAGTTCCTTGCCCACTCATCTGGTCCTCCAACCCTTTCTTCACCACTATGGAGCCCGAACCCAAGGAACATGGGTATACCTTCCAGGATTCGGTGAACACAGATATCCCTCATGAGCTGTTAGCATAATCCATCATCATGTAGTCAGGACAAAATGCTGCCAGAGAGATCACACACATTGCCAGGGGCTTAACTTTCTTCAATGGGTGTTTTCAATTCACTGCTTTTCTGGTCTGACGTTTTAAAGTACAACATTATGCCATTATTTTTTTAATACAAATTTTGAGGAAAAAATAGCCTTACGGAAGAGGAGGCAGATGATGTTGGAAAGTAACTCCCAACATTCATATTCGTACTGATTCTGATACAAAATGTTGGCAGCATCAGTATATACATGACTGGTGACATGATGCCATCTTCTGGCCAAAGCATCTAGTAGTGCTATTTTATAATTATATGCCAATGAAAAAATGTAAACAGGCCTCATACCAGGTCAGCTGGTGCCCCACATAGTCTGTGGTGGAGCCAGTCACAAAGGGAAGGGAGGGGGAGAGAAGGAGAGAACCTCTCCAATGACATGGTCATCTCACCATAGTTCTTGATGATGCAACTGCCTCTTAGCTGCTGGGTAAATGCTCAGGAGCATTCCTGCCACCACAGCGATGGCATTCTGTCCACTCAGGTGCGTTGGTGCACCACAGGCTTTGTGCCATGGAGAGCTGTCGGCCTTTACCAACGCCTCTAAATTTTAAGGGCACATTTTTTTTAAAAAAGCAAATGGTATTGGGTAGGGGTCTAGAAACAGAACCACCCAAAAATAATATATAATGCACTGCTTTTTTATGTAAGGTACTTTTTGATATAGGAATACAGTTCAATTTATTACTGCAATGCCAAAACAGAAGTGTCACCTGCTGGCCAGGCCGTGTAATTGCAGACACTTCAGTACACAAGATAACGAACCCTTACTGGTCAGGAAAGTTCCCAGACCTTCATACTCAGTCGCATGGCAATGTTGTGGAGGCAGAGCTCACATTTCCCAGAACAGGAAAATCATAGGCATTTTTTTTTATTTGTTACATTTGTATCCCACATTTTCCCACCTATTTGCAGGCTCAATGTGGCTTACAGGCGATCGCCAGTATCGGTATGAATAAATACAGAGTGATGTTGTAGTAGAGTACGGTTCATGTGTTACAGACACGTTAGGGAATCGTAAGGGGGAAGAGTTAAGTTATGTCCGGTATGAGCTTTGGTTTCATTGTGTTGCAGGGTTAAGGCATTTAAGTTGGATCGTTAGGGTATGCCTTTTTGAACAGGTAAGTTTTTAGTAATTTCTGATATTTTAGGTGGTTGTTTGTTGTTTTCACGGTGCTTGGTTATGCATTCCATAGTTGTGTGCTTATATAGGAAAAGCTGGATGAATAGGTTGATTTGTATTTGAGTCCTTTGCAGCTTGGGTTGTGGAGATTTAGGTATGTTCGTGTTGATCTTGATGCGTTTCTGGTTGGTAGGTCTACGAGGTCTGTCATGTATCCCGGGGCATCTCCATAGATGATTTTATGAACCATGGTGCAGATTTTGAATGCAATGCGTTCTTTGATTGGCAGCCAGTGCAGTTTTTCTCGTAGGGGTTTGGCGCTTTCGAATCTCGTTTTTCCAAATATAAGCCTGGCTGCTGTGCTTTGAGCAGTTTGGAGTTTCTTCAGGATTTGTTCTTTGCATCTCTTGTAGATTCCATTGCAGTAGTCTAGCTGACTTAGTACCATGGTTTGTACCAAGTTGCAAAATATTTCCCTCGGGGGAAAAAAGGTTTTACTCGTTTGAGCTTCCACATTGAGTGGAACATTTTCTTTGTTGTGGCTTTCACTTAGCTCTCCAGTGTAAGATTACGGTCAATTGTAACTCCGAGAATTTTTAGGCTGTCTGAGATAGGGAGGTTGTGTTCTGGGGTGATTATATTGGTGGGTTTGTTTGTGTTGTATTGGGATGAGAGGATGAGACAGTGTGTTTTTTTCTGTGTTAAGTTTTAGTTGAAATGCATTCGCCCATGAGTTCATGATGTTTAGGCTGAGTTTGATTTCATTGGTGATTTCTGCTAGATCATGTTTGTAAGGGATGTATATTGTGACATCGTCTGTGTAAATGAAGGGGTTGAGGCCTTGATTTGATAAGGACTTGGCTAGTGGGGTCATCATTAAGTTGAAAAGGAGCGGTGATAGTGGTGATCCTTGGGGTACTCCACAGTCTGCTTTCCATGGTGATGATATGTTCGAATTCAATTTCACTTGATATGTTCTAGTAGTTAGGAAACCCTTGATCAAACTAAGTACACTTCCGCCAATCCCGAAGTATTCGAGGATGCTTAGTAGTATATTGTGGTTTACCATGTCGAACGCACTAGACATGTCGAATTGTAGGAGAAATACGTTTTTGCCTAATGCAATTTCTTGTTTGAATTTGGCTAAGGTGACACCTGGTAGCTGAAGTTTGAGTCCATGATGCTCTGCTCCATAAGGTGTCCTAGCACATGGCTCCTAGCCTCAGGACCATTGTTGTAGTGACTAGACTATGTAGGCAGCAGGTCTATTAAAATAGGGGAAAAATCCCCCAGGTAGTAGTAAATGAAGACTGGTTGTGTAAGAAATCCAGCCCTGTTTTTTTTTTTTTTGAGCTAGGGATAAAAAAAAAAAAATGAAAACCTGACTGGCAAGGGGTACCCTAGGACCAGACTTGGGAAACACTGAAACAGATAATCGAATGTCACCATCCACGACCCATACAAACTAACCCCTCCTTTTACAAAGCCGTACCAGCAACTGCCGGTGCAGTAATGCCGACACAGCCTACTCAAAGTGAATGGGCTGTGTCAGCATTGCTGCGTGGCTTTGTAAAAGTGGGGGGGGGGGGGGGGGGGGAGGGGGAATGCAAGTAGGATTTCTTATGTTCACTTCCCAGTCATCCCATGCATGTAAAACTTTCTGCACAGAGGACAGAAAATTCTAAATATCTTGGCAACAGCCGTCCTTATATTGGCATCTATTTAGATTAGGCTCTTTTGATGGACACAGCTGCAAGTTTCACTCTTCTCTGGTAAGGTATAAATACAGTAATAAAGGAAATGTTTGCACTCACTTAGCCAGGTCAGGCTGCAGGCTATACGGGGGACCAAAGAGACTGAAGTTTGTCCATCAGTGCTGGTAGTTATTTAAATTCTCATAAAGCTCTTTGACAGATGTGCAGGGAGAAGTGCTAGGTTTGAGCTAAGTGGGAGATCCTATATATGTTCATCTATTTAAGATAGTAGAATACAAATAAGGAAATGATACAAACCATCCTGGGTAAGAAGAGCTCTTACAAGTGGTTACCGCTCTGCAGATTCCAGCCGAGCTGTACACATAGTAGTATGGAAAAGATTACCTGGGCAGAGAATTTTTCAAAAGATTTTACCAGGGGTAATTAAGCAGGGCACTGAAAATTATCCATCCCTTCTTTGGGTAAATGTACCCAAAACAGAAAGGAGCAATAACACAATAGATAACAGAAAATGAAAGAATATCCAGCACATTCAGTCTTCTTATTCATATTACTAAGTGGAGGAGTGGCCTAGTGGTTAGGGTGGTGGACTCTGGTCCTGAGGAACTGAGTTCAATTCCCCCTTCAGGCACAGGCAGCTCCTTGTGACTCTGGGCAAGTCACTTAACCCTCCATTGCCCCATGTAAGCTGCATTGAGCCTGCCATGAATGGGAAAGCATGGGGTACAAATGTAACAAAAAAACAAAACAAAAATATCTCAAGGGCATTTATGTACAGGAAGAGAGCCTTTTTCAAATGAAGGCGAGCTCTGGAATGAGGGGGCATATGACAAATTTAAGAGGGAATAGAGTAACCTAAGGAAGTATTATTTCACAGACAGGGTGGTGGAGGTGTGGAATGGCCTCCCGGTGGAGGTGGTGGAGTCTAGGACTGTTCCAGAATTTAAAAAGGCATGGGATAAGCATGTGGGATCGCTTAGGAACAGGTAGAATTGGGGGTTACAGAGGATGGGCAGAATGAATGGGTCTTTTGGCCTTTATCTGCCGTCATGTTTCTATGTTTCTAATATGGCTTGTATTCCGCTAATACCTCTCCGTTCAAAACAGATCTCAATGTAAAAGAAGCTGGACATTTCCAGGAATTACAGACTATGAATAGCAAATTTACATACACATTTTAATCTGAGAAAAAAAAAACAAATCTAAACTAGTTATTAGATTGCAAAACAAATGTTCTAAATAGGCAAGTTTTAATATATTTTTGAAACTGAAAGTAGCTTGAGGTGGTAAGCAAAGGGATCTGGACATCTTTACGAAGGTGAGTTGCTTGGAATGAAAGAAGGTTATCTAATAACCCAGTTCTTTTCATGATTTTTAAAGAAGGAAAAGTAAATGGGGTGGTTGATCGAGTAGCCCTAGATTTATGGAAGAAAATGAAATGAGTTAACCAATACAGTGGGGCTAACCCATAAATTGCTTCTGTATTTTATCAATTTGTTCAATAAAAACAGTTTGAACTATAAATAAGGCAGTAAAATGTAAACAAACCTCTAGCATAGACTGGAAGCCAGTGATTCTTTATGAAATACTGAGATATACTCTTTGAAAAAGTAATATAGTGTATCAGGAGGAATACCATATTCTTAATTGACTGTAACCACTTTAGTAATTGTTTAGGGGATCCCAAGTAGATAATAATAAAATAGCCTAACATGCTCAGGATCAATGGTTGTACTATCAAACAGAAGTGATCTTGGGCAAATTATTTGTGCACCCCCCCCCCCCCCCCCCCCAAAGATGATGCATAAGAAAGAAGGCTCTTTGAGTGTGTCTACATGAGACTGAAAGGATAGCTTAGAGACTAATAAAATACCTAACACTTTTATACAAGGAGAAAAATGAGTCTGATTAATCCTGACTTTCACAGCTGGCAGAGTGTAACCCAGTTGCAATATTTCACCCGATCTAGAGCAGTCTATTTCGCCTCCCATCTTTGAATTCCTTTCTTAGGAGAAGTTCCCTCCAGCACCCACCTTGCCCACGCCCAAAACTCTACAACATTCTAATAGCTAGCAACACCAGTGTGGCTGCTAACTGATCATCCAATGTCCTAGGTTCCTGTTTTGAAACTTTCATATTGCAGACTACATATGCCAGAAAGTAGGTACAAAGTCCATTGGTCTTCAAGGTGCTGGCTGAACATGAATTTTCAAAAGGAAATTTTGCAGGGAGTTTCCCCTTTGAAAATTCATTTGCAGGCTCTGCATACATTTAAAAATTTGCACCATATTACAATAGTTATCGAAATATTAGCCAGGTGACTGCAGGGGAATTATCCCGGTAAATATACTAGGCTCCGTTAGCAGTAAAAAAACAAAAACCCACATCATGTTCTGGCAGTTGGTCTTCCTCTAGCCTGTCCTGTATATAATAAACTACACTTGTTCCCCTTGGTTACATAGATGTTTATTTGTATTATAGGAACAGCATCATATCTAAGTTATTTGAATGTCTAATGTGTGCCTGTTAGGTGTATCACTGGTATTATGCTAACATGGTATCATATCTATGTTATTTGAATGTCTTCCATGTTGTCTCTAATGGTATTGCTTGTATTGTACTAGGATTCAATTTCCCCATTTCCAAGTTTACCTCATTGATTGTTTTCATGTTTATATTTGGTCATTTTACTATTGTTAACACAATTGTAAGTTTTTATTCCACCCCACCTGCAAGAAAACAGTAGTGGTCACAGGAAATGAGTACACACTCGCAGCCTGGTTGTTCCGCAGTGTCAGCTCCATGTGTCCCTCATCAATGAAAGACAGAATCCTTTGCAGAAAATAACTGTGTCCAAAACAATAACAAAATATGCAAAGTGCTTACATCGGATCCAATATTATAATATCACATAAAAGGAGGAAAAGACATCAGATGTCTGAAGTTGGCAAAATAAATGCCCACCTGGCTGAAGTATCTTTCATAGGTTAAAAACCTCTTTTTAAAAACCCAAACGTATTTAATGTCTTATTTTTATAATTCTAGTGCTAAAATACATTTCTTCTTTTTTCTCATGTATTGTAAAATTGTTAAGGACAACTTGTAATAATACTTAGTTTAAACTCAATGGTGGCCATGGTTTCACCCTCCAGCTTCATCAGGACCTGTATTGAGCAAGGGCGGGGCATAGCCAGCCCTCCAATTCGGGTGGGACCCCCAGGGGTGGACTGGGGAGGTAACATCCCCTCCTCCCTCCTACCGCATTAAAAATACCTTTGCTGGTGTGGATGCTGAAGTCCTGCCAGCCAAAGAAATTCGAGTTCCAGGGCGCTCACCTTCTTTTTGTGCTGCAGCAGCTGTAAACGGTAGCCGGTGGCTTGCCTCCAGCTGCCGACTCCAGGACACCCCATGCATGCTTAGCTCTTGTGTGAACTGAGCATGTGCAAGGAGAAGACCTAGCGTCAGTGACTGGAAACATACTGCTTTCACTTACAGCAGTGGCACAAGAAGGAGGTGAACATCTCAGACCCTGAATTTCTTTGGCTAGCAGGACTTCAGCATCCCTGACAGCCATTTAACAGGTTTGGAGTGAGCCTGATCCCAAATTGGAGTGGGGGGGGGGGGGAGCAAGCCCCCAAGGCCTCCCTATGGCTATGCCACTGGTATTGTCAATACTCTCATTTATGAATCACATCTGACATTATTTTCAATGTGATCGAACTTCTTGCTAGCTCAGTGTAGCCCGCCACAACTTCAGTTATCGATTACCATGCTTGTAAAGGACAAAAACCTATAGTTACACCACTCCTTAAAAAACCTTCATTGGACCCTACCCGTCCTTCCAACTATCGCCCCATCTCCCTCCTCCCTTTCCTATCCAAGATACTTTTTTTTTGTTACATTTGTACCCCGCGCTTTCCCACTCATGGCAGGCTCAATGTGGCTTACATGGGGCAATGGAGGGTTAAGTGACTTGCCCAGAGTCACAAGGAGCTGCCTGTACCTGAAGTGGGAATCAAACTCAGTTCCTCAGTTCCCCTTTCATCTTAAGCTATTCTTGATCCACTTCAATCTGGCTTTCACCCCCTTCATTCAACTGAAACAGCGCTTGCTAAAGTCTCCAATGATCTGTTCCTGGCCAGATCCAAAGGTCTCTATTCTATCCTCATCCTTCTCGATCTATCTGCTGCTTTTGACACTGTTGATCACAGCCTACTCCTTGATACGCTGTCCTCACTTGGATTTCAAGGCTCTGTTCTTTCCTGGTTTTCTTCTTATCTCTCCCAGCGTACCTTTAGTGTATACTCTAGCGGATCCTCCTCTACTCCTATCCCACTGTCAGTTGGTGTACCCCAGGGATCTGTCCTGGGACCTCTTCTTTTCTCCATCTATACTTCTTCCCTTGGTACTCTGATCTCATCCCATGGTTTTCAGTATCATCTTTACGCTGATGACTCCCAGATCTACCTCTCCACACCAGAAATCTCAGCCAAAATCCAGGCCAATATCAGCCTGCCTGTCTGACATTGCTGCCTGGATGTCTCAGCGCCATCTGAAACTAAACATGACCAAGACTGAGCTTCTCATCTTTCCCCCTAACCAACCGCTCCTCCTCCCCCATTCTGTTTCTGTGGATAACACTCTCATCCTTCCTGTCTCATCAGCCCATAACCTTGGGGTCATCTTCGACTCCTCCCTCTCCTTATCTGCACATATTCAGCAGACTGCTAAAACCTGTTGTTTCTTTCTCTATAATATCACCAAAATTCACCCTTTCCTTTCTGAACACACTACCAGAACCCTCATCCACACTCTTATCATCTCTTGCTTAGACTATTGCAACTTGCTTCTCACAGGTCTCCCACTTAGCCATCTCTCTCCTCTTCAATCTGTTCAAAATTCTGCTGCACGACTAATATGCCGCCAGTTATTAGCCCTCTCCTCAAGTCACTTCACTGGCTTCACTCTGCAGCTCCTCAGTACCTCTCCACGCTCATCTTTCCCTACATTCCTCCCCAGGAACTCCGTTCACTGGGTAAATCTCTCTTATCTGCACCCTTCTCCTCCACTGCTAACTCCAGACTCCGTTCCTTTTATCTTGCTGCACCATTTGCCTGGAATAGACTTCCTGAGCTGGTACGTCAAGCTACATCTCTGGCCGTCTTCAAATCTAAGCTAAAAGCCCACCTTTTTGATGCTGCTTTTAACTCCTAACCCTTATTCACTTGTTCAGAACCCTTATTTTATCATCCTCACTTTAATATTCCCTTATCTCTTGTTTGTCCTGTTTGTCCTAATTAGATTGTAAGCTCTGTCGAGCAGGGACTGACTCTTCATGTTCAAGTGTACAGCGCTGCGTACGTCTAGTAGCGCTTTAGATATGATAAGTAGTAGTTCTAATAATCAAAGTTCCTACCTTAGTGATCTTCCAACCTGTTAACCTACCAAGCTTTGGCGGTAAGTGCATGGGAGAGAAATCCATCACTTTAGGGTATCCTTACCTGCTGTTACTTTTACTGAAGGAGAACCAGCACGTTGCTAAAACGAATTTGCTTTATAGCATCCATAGTCCATTTTGTACCGGTGCGGCACTGTAGGTACAATGGATGCTTGAGCATGCTCAATATTGAACAGATTCCTTCACTATGTCCAGGGAAAGATAATTTCTGTTGTGTTTAGCACAAAAAATTAACTCCTATGCCATTTTTATAAAATTAGACACACTTAAGTCTTGTCCAGAGAGAACAATCTCATGGAAGGGGATGAACTGCTAGGGGTTAGGTGCATCAATATATTCCCTTTATGATGACATTTTATTACTTATTCCTGTATTGACTGATCCAACTCAAACCATGAATGTAGTAATTAATTGTTTGCCAAAGGTGGAAAGCTGGTGTTTCTCATTTTTTTTTTAAACTGAATAGAGAGAAAACTAAATTATGTTTTAGAAATTCCACAGATTCTGTACCAGATTGACTTTGCTTGAGTTCCAGCACCTTAATGGCAGTTGAGAAAGTTGCCAGAACACTGGGAACTCTCCTGAATGCTATGTTGTCCTTAAATGTGCAGGTGGATGCAGTGATTGAACAAACATTTTTCAAACTTCATCAACTTTGTGCAGTTAGATCTTTGTTTCTTGAAGCACAGTTTCACCTATTAGTTCAAGAGTTTATATTGACACATTGAAGATTACTGTAATGCTCTTTATTCTGGCCAATGATATAGCCATGGCGGGGGGGGGGGGGAGCTTTGGATAACCAACTTTGGGCTCAGGCCCCCTCCAAAACCACAGCTCCCATTGAATGGCTGGTGGGGATGCCCAAAACCCACCAGCTAAAAAGATCTGCTGCCCAAACCGTCCCCATGCTCTCTCATCAGCAAAGAAGTCAGTAGCGTGCTTTCCAGCTGCTGATGCAGGTACTCAGACACAGGTACTCTCTGCACATGCTCAGTTCACACATGAACTGAGCATGTGCTGGGAGCGCTGGCAATGGTGGCTGGAAAGTAATTCACCAACTTCCTCGCTGTTGAGATATGAAAGAGCACAGGGGCAGTTTGGATAGTGGATCTGTTTGGCTGGTGGGGTTTGGGCATCCCCACCAGCAAAGGTGATTTTCAACACAGCTGGGGGGGGGGGGGGGGGTATGAAGAGTAGAAAGGAAATATGGACTGCTTGCTACTCCCCCGAGTCTGGCATTTCTGCTATACTTACAACTAGGATGCAACTGCTGCAAAATACTGCAGCTAGAATGATCTGGGGATTATGGAACTACTAGTAAAACAGGCCCATTTCTGACATAAATGAAACGGGCGCTAGCAAGGTTTTCCTCGGAGTGTGTATATTTGAGAGAGAGTGTGTGTGTGAGAGAGAAAGTGTTTGTGAGAGATGGAGTGTGTGTGTGAGAGAATGAGTGAGAGATAGAGTGTATGTGTGTGTGAGAGTGAGTGTGTGAGAGAGAGTGTATGTGTGTGGGGCTCCGAGTTCCATGACCCCCTCCTTCCTTCCTTCCCTCCCTCCCTCTCCTCCAAGTTCCAGGCCCCCCTCCCTCTCTCTCCTCCCCACCGAGTTTTTGGCCCCCCCTCCCTCTCCTCTCCAGCGTGTTCCATGCCCCCCTTTCCTCGGAGTGTGTATGTTTGAGAGATAGTGTGAGAGAGTGAGAGAGAAAGTGAAGCCTTGAAGCATTTGTGCGCTCTGTAAGGCTCCATCTTGTCAGTTGACGACACGGAATGTTGCAGGAATGCTTCAAAGCTTCAGAATGTTGGAGGTGCGTTTTATTATATAGGATGATAGGGTGACACCACTTCTGATTAAATTGCGCTGGAAGATTGGAATATACTTTAAGTTGGTTTTTTGATTTACAGGGATTTTGATGGTGCTTCTTCAGAATATCTTATTCATCAGCTGTTAGGTTCTGCCCCAAGAAGATCTTTTTGTGTCGATAATAATTTAATTTTCCATTTCCTTTCTGCAAAACTTGTGCTTCAAATTTATATTTAATACTACTTCTGCTTATCAGGCTGCCTTATTATGGAATAATTTTCCCACTGATATCTTACTTAAGGGTCCTTTTACTAAGGTGTGCCGAAAAATGGCCTGCGTTGGTGTAGACCCGTGTATTGGATGCGCACAGGTCCATTTTTCAGTGCACCTGCAAAACAGGCCTTTTTTTCCCGAAAATGGACATGTGGCAAAATGAAAATTGGCGCGTATCCATTTTGGGCCAGAGGGGTCCTTTTACTAAGGTGCACTGAAAAATGGCCTGTGTTCGTGTAGACGCGTGTACTGGATGTACGCAGGTCCATTTTTCAGCGCACCTGCAAAAAAGACTCTTTTTGGGGGGGCCAAAAATGGATGTGCAGCAAAATGAAAATTGGCGTGCGTCCACTTTGGGCCTGAGACCTTACCACCACCCATTGACTTAGCAGTAAGGTCTCATGCATTAACCAGGTGGTAATCGTCAGCCACATACAATGCCGACTACTGCCTGGTTAGTGCCACATACCGGAAAATAAAAAATATTTTCCGGCATGCGTGGCAGACGTGTGTAAATGAAATTACTGCCTGGGCCACGCGGTAGCTGGGTGGTAGTTCAAAACTGACGTACCTAGGACGTGCATAGGTGCCTATGCGACGTAGTAAAAGGGCCCCTGAGACCTTACTGCCACCCATTCACTTAGCAGTAAGGTCTCATGCATTAACTGGGTGGTAATCGTCAGTGCGTGTACAATGTCAATTACCGTCTGGTTAGCGCTGTGCACCGGAAAAAAAATTTTCCGGCTTGCAAAGCGGACATGCGTAAAAAATGAAATTATTGCCCAGGCCACGCGGTAGCCGGATGGTAGTTCAAAATTGATGCATATATGACGGGCGTAGGTGCCTATGTAGCTTAGTAAAATGGCTCCTTAAAGCGAATGCTACATACCTGTAGAAGGTATTCTCCGAGGACAGCAGGCTGATTGTTCTCACTGATGGGGGTGACGTCCACGGCAGCCCCCTCCAATCGGAAACTTCACTAGCAAAGGCCTTTGCTAGCCCTTGCGCGCTGATGCGCACCGCGCATGTGCGGCCATCTTCCCGCCCGAACCGGCTCATGTTCGTCAGTCCCGTATGTAGCAAGACAAAGACAAGGGAAGACACAACTCCAAAGGGGAGGCGGGCGGGTATGTGAGAACAATCAGCCTGCTGTCTTTGGAGAATACCTTCTACAGGTATGTAGCATTCGCTTTCTCCGAGGACAAGCAGGCTGCTTGTTCTCACTGATGGGGTATCCCTAGCCCCCAGGCTCACTCAAAACAACAAACATGGTCAATTGGGCCTCGCAACGGCGAGGACATAACTGAGATTGACTTAACAACTTATCCAACTAACTGAGAGTGTAGCCTGGAACAGAATAAACATGGGCCTAGGGGGGTGGAGTTGGATTCTAAACCCCGAACAGATTCTGAAGCACTGACTGCCCGAACCGACTGTCGCATCGGGTATCCTGTTGCAGGCAGTAATGAGATGTGAATGTGTGGACAGATGACCAAGTCGCAGCCTTGCAAATCTCTTCAATAGTGGCTGACTTCAAGTGGGCCACTGACGCTGCCATGGCTCTAACACTATGAGCCGTGACATGACCCTCAAGAGCCAGCCCAGCCTGGGCGTAAGTGAAGGAAATGCAATCTGCTAGCCAATTTGAAATGGTGCGTTTCCCCACAGCCACTCCCCTCCTGTTGGGATCAAAAGAAACAAACAATTGGGCGGACTGTCTGTTGGGCTGTGTCCGCTCCAGATAGAAGGCCAATGTGTGCAGCTGACGTTCAGCAGAGCAGGAATGCAGACGGGGAAAGAATGTTGGCAAGACAATTGACTGGTTCAGATGGAACTCCGACACTACCTTCAGCAAGAACTTAGGGTGAGTGCGGAGGTCTACTCTATTATGATGAAATTTGGTGTAAGAGGCCTGGGCTACCAGGGCCTGAAGCTCACCGACTCTACGAGCTGAAGTAACTGCCACCAAGAAAATGACCTTCCAGGTCAAGTACTTCAGATGGCAGGAGTTCAGTGGCTCAAAAGGAGGTTTCATCAGCTGGGTGAGAACGACATTGAGATCCCATGACACTGTAGGAGGTTTGACGGGGGGCTTTGACAAAAGCAAACCTCTCATGAAGCGAATAACTAAAGGCTGTCCTGAGATCGGCTTACCTTCCACACGGTAATGGTATGCACTGATTGCGCTAAGGTGAACCCTTACCAAGTTGGTCTTGAGACCAGACTCAGACAAGTGCAGAAGGTATTCAAGCAGGGTCTGTGTAGGACAGGAGCGCCTTGCTGTCACACCAGACGGCAAACCTCCTCCATAAAAAGAAGTAACTCCTCTTAGTGGAATCTTTTCTGGAAGCAAGCAAGACACGGGAGACACCCTCCAACAGACCCAAAGAGGCAAAGTCTATGCTTTCAACATCCACTGGGAAGCTAGGGTCCATTGAGCAGATCGCATGTGAAGACGAGCCATGGGAGTCACATGAACTGTGGAGGCCATGTGGCCAAGCAATCTCAACATCTGCCGAGCTGTGATCTGCTGGGACGCTCGTACCCGGGAGACGAGGGACAGCAGGTTGTTGGCCCTTGTCTCCGGAAGATAGGCACGAGCCATCCGAGAATCCAGCAGAGCTCCTATGAATTCAAGTCTCTGTACTGGGAGAAGATGGGACTTTGGGTAATTTATCACAAACCCCAGTAGCTCCAGGAGTCGAATAGTCGTCTGCATGGACTGTAGAGCTCCTGCCTCAGAAATGTTCTTCACCAGCCAATCGTTGAGATAAGGGAACACGTGCACTCCCAGCCTGCAAAGCGCTGCTGCTACTACAGCCAGGGACTTCGTGAACACCCTGGGCGCAGAGGCGAGCCCAAAGGGTAGCACACAGTACTGGAAGTGACGTGTGCCCAGCTGAAATCGCAGATACTGCCTGTGAGCTGGCAATATCGGGATGTGCGTGTAGGCGTCCAAGTCCAGAGAGCATAGCCAATCGTTTTCCTGAATCATGGGAAGAAGGGTGCCCAGGGAAAGCATCCTGAACTTTTCCTTGACCAGATATTTGTTCAGGGCCCTTAGGTCTAGGATGGGATGCATCCCCCCTGTTTTCTTTTCCACAAGGAAGTACCTGGAATAGAATCCCAGCCCTTCTTGCCCGGATGGCACGGGCTCGACTGCATTGGCACTGAGAAGGGCGGAGAGTTCCTCTGCAAGTACCTGCTTGTGCTGGAAGCTGTAGGACTGAGCTCCCGGTGGGCAATTTGGAGGCTTCAAGGCCAAATTGAGGGTGTATCCTTGCCGGACTATTTGAAGAACCCAACGGTCGGAGGTTATAAGAGGCCACCTTTGGTGAAAAACTTTCAACCTCCCCCCGACCGGTAGATCGCCCGGCACGGATACGTTGATGTCGGCTATGCTCTGCTGGAGCCAGTCAAAAGCTCGTCCCCTGCTTTTGCTGGGGAGCCGTAGGGCCTTGCTGAGGCGCACGCTGCTGACGAGAGCAAGCGCGCTGGGGCTTAGCCTGGGCCGCAGGCTGGCGAGAGGGAGGATTGTACCTACGCTTACCAGAAGAGTAGTGAACAGCCCTCCGTCCTCCATAAAAACGTCTATCTGAGGAGGTAGATGCTGAAGGCTGCCGGCGGGAGAATTTGTCGAAAGCGGTATCCCGCTGGTGGAGCTGTTCTACCACCTGTTCGACTTTTTCTCCAAAAATGTTGTCCGCTCGGCAAGGGGAGTCCGCAATCCGCTGCTGGATCCTATTCTCCAGGTCGGAGGCATGCAGCCATGAGAGTCTGCGCATCACCACACCTTGAGCAGCGGCCCTGGACGCAACATCAAAGGTATCATATACCCCTCTGGCCAGGAATTTTCTGCACGCCTTCAGCTGCCTGACCACCTCCTGAAACGGCTTGGCTTGCTCAGGAGGGAGCTTGTCCACCAAGCCCGCCAACTGCCGCACATTGTTCCGCATATGGATGCTCGTGTAGAGCTGGTAGGACTGAATCTTGGCCACGAGCATACAGGAATGATACGCCTTCCTCCCAAAGGAGTCTAAGGTTCTGGAGTCTTTGCCCGGGGGCGCTGAAGCATGCTCTCTAGAACTCTTAGCCTTCTTTAGGGACAGATCCACCACACCAGAGTCATGAGGCAACTGAGTGCGCATCAGCTCTGGGTACCCATGGATCCGATATTGGGATTCGATCTTCTTGGGAATGTGGGGATTAGTTAGTGGCTTGGTCTAGTTCGCCAGCAATGTCTTTTTTAGGACATGATGCATAGGTACTGTGGACGCTTCCTTAGGTGGAGAAGGATAGTCCAAGAGCTCAAACATTTCAGCCCTGGGCTCATCCTCCACAACCACCGGGAAGGGGATGGCCGTAGACATCTCCCAGACAAAGGCCGCGAAAGACAGACTCTTGGGAGGAGAAAGCTGCCTTTCAGGGGAGGAAGTGGGATCAGAAGGAAGGCCATCAGACTCCTCGTCAGAGAAATATCTGATGTCCTCCTCCTCCTCCCACGAGACCTCACCATCGGTATCAGACACAAGTTCACGAACCTGCGTCTGAAGCCGTGCCTGACTCGACTTCGTGGAAACACGGCCACGGTAGGAGCGTCGAGGTGGACTCCCTCACCAGCACCGGCAAAGCTCCCTCCGCCGACGTCGTCGGGGAGTCTGCCTGGGAGGCGGCCGTAGCCGGTACCGATATTGGAGACCTCACCTCGGGCAAGGGGCCAGCCATCACCTCACTCGACGGTACCGGTGGCGCAAGCACCCCCGGTACCGGAGGAGAAGGGTGCAACAGCTCTCCCAGAATCTCTGGAAGAACGGCCCGGAGACTCTCGTGCAGAGCGGCTGTGGAGAAAGACTGAGAAGCCGATGCAGGTGTCGAGATCAGAGTCTGTTCTGGGCGTGGAGGCGGTTCCGGGCTGTCCAAGGGGGAGCGCATCGACACCTCCTGAACAGAGGGTGAGCGGTCCTCCCGGTGCCGATGCCTACTGGGTGCCGACTGCCTCGGCGACCCAGAGCTCTCGGTACCGAGACGGGAAGGAGACCGGTGACGATGCTTCTTTGACTTCTTCAAGCGAAGCATGTCACCGGAGCTTCCCGGTACTGAGGAGGACGTAGAATCCAACCGTCGCTTCCTCGGGGCCGAGGCCGATCTCAGGGGGGGGGCTGTACCGCAGGAGTCCTCAGGACAGGGGGAGACCCACTCGAAGGCTCACCGCCACCAGCAGGGGAATGGACAGCCCTCACCTGCACTCTAGACGAAGCACCACCATCCGACGACATCAGCAATAGCGGAGGTCCCGGTACCACCGATGTCGACGCAGCCTTTCGATGTCTCGGTACCGACGATGTAGTAGGTAGAAGCCTCGATGCAGTCGATGCCGATGCCGAAGACTTCGATGCTGTCGATGTCAATGTACTCGATGCGTCCCGTGCTGTTGTCCTCGAAGAGCCCGAGAACAACGCATTCCACTGGGCCAATCTCGCTACCTGAGTCCTCTTTTTCAAAAGAGCACAAAGACTGCAGGCCTGCGGGCATTGCCCAGCCCCCAGACACTGAAGACACGAAGCGTGCCTATCAGTGAGCGAGATTACCCGGGCGCACTGGGTGCACTTCTTGAAGCCGCTGGAAGACTTTGATGACATGGGCGGAAAAATCACACCGGTGAAATCAAAATTCGCGATGATGATGAAAGGCACCAAAAAGAAGGGAGAAAAAACCTGTACCGAGGCCAAATAGGCCGGTCCCAAAAGCGAAAGGAAACTTACGCGGGGAAAAAGCTGGAAACACGGGAAAGGGGTAAAGACCAGATCGGTCTCTTCTTTTTTTTTTTAGCGAAAATCGCGAAGACGCGCGAGGTCAACTTGAGGGGCACGAAACGGCGGCAAACCACGACCGTCCCAAGCGCGGACAAAAGAAGACTGACGAACACGAGCCGGTTCGTGCGGAAAGACGGCCGCACATTCGCGGTGCGCATCGGCGCGCAAGGGCTAGCAAAGGCCTTTGCTAGTGAAGTTTCCGATTGGAGGGGGCTGCCGTGGACGTCACCCCCATCAGTGAGAACAAGCAGCCTGCTTGTCCTCGGAGAATGCTCTTTACTAAGCTTTTCAAAGGAAACCTAAAACATTGTGTTCAAAAAGTTTGTCTTGATTTTTTCCCCTAATTTTGCAGTTGTTTATGCATTATTTTATATTTATAGATTGATGTACATATCAATTTGTTATTGTTCCATCATCTCCCCTTCCCTACCCCCCCCCCCCAATTGTCCAACCTCTCCCCCTAGGTACCCAGCTTTTCTCCTTCCCTTTCCTACATTCAACGATATGGCGAGGCATCAGCTTCAAACAGCACAGGGGACCATCATGGGGCAGGAAGGAGATGCCCCACTGATGAGGGAGCTGGCCAATCTTTTCATACACTCTCAATTCTTAAAACTCAGACTCATTCTCTTTCCCTTCTCAAATCTCCCCATCCTGTGCTAGTACCTCTCTTAAAACTCACTCTCTCTACTCAGTTTTTGCCCCAGGACAAATTAGACTTTTAAACCTCTGCCTTAACACTCCATTCACAACCTCTACTAATAGTTACTGGGATAATGGCTTTAACTGTACAATCCACGATCTCCCATATGGTCTTTGCAGAAGATCTCAAGGGATGGGCAAGCCCTTTGACCATCCTAGGCTCCAAGCTGCCCTTTTGAGTCAGTTTGTGAGTGTACAAGCATGTAAGCCTAGCAGGATGTAGAGGCGAGTGAACACAACCTCATGTTTCCAGCCAGGGCTGGGAGAGAATGATGACAGGAACAGATGACAGGGATTTAAAGTACCTGGCTCTTTGCTGTCCTCAGCCAGCAGGCACATGTGGCTGTAGTAAAGAGTGAAGGTTTACTGTCTGTGTGTATCTTGACACCTTAGTTGAGAACTGTTGGTCTAATGGTTTGTCATTTGGACAGAATAGAACATGGTGAAATAGAAAAATTGTCACTTCTATAGAAGTTTTGTTGCTTGTATTGCACACAGTGACTAAACTCAGAAGCTATGCAGTTTGTTGACTGAACACTTTCTCTGGGTTTTAATAGTTTAGTATAGATTTAAAGGCACAACCAAACCAGACAGCCTGCTGGGATGGAGTCAGAAATTACCAAGTACGAAGATTTGTAAATGGTGGTTATTCAAGGGTTACAGTATGGGATTCCTCATGCATTGTGCTCTGTCCATTCTGGAGTTATTATTATTATTTATTACTTTTGTACCCCACATTATCCCACCTATCTGCAGGCTCAATGTGGCTTACAGAGTGTAGTTATGACATAGTCATGACAGGATCTTGTATACAAGTAGTATAAGCAGAAGATATATGAGGAATTAGAGAAGTAGTTCTTTTAATACCCTCAAATTGTGTACTTGTGAATCATTTATGAAAATTCACTCCTCCTGCTATTGTGCTTGGGACCACTGTCCCAATTTTTTATTGAATCATAATTCTATTCAATTTAAAAATTACATATGTGCTTGCATTACAGATAGTTTCACTCAGGACACTTCCCTATTGCGGCAGGCAAAATTCTCCTTACTCCGATCCCAAAGAACACAAAATCCAGTCTTGCAGAGGTCTCAAATTATAGACCCATTGCATCCATTCCATTTCTTACTAAGGGCCTCGTTTACTAAGGTGTGTTAGTGTTTTTAGGGTGCCTACCTACACTTAGCACATGCGCTAACCATGTAGGTGACTATAGGGATATTGTAGGCATGTACATGGTTAACGCACGTTAAGAATGTTAATGTGCCTATAACACTGCTTAGTAGGCAGTGCCCTAAGTTTATGGAGAGAATTTTGGTAAGCCAGTTGGTGGACTACATAGACTTTCATAACATTCTCCCTTCATCACTAGCAGGGTTTAGAAAACCTTTTAGCACTGAGACCCTATTAACCTCTACAGTCAGAAGCTAGAAGAGATATTAGTATGGGACACAGGGTGCTTATAATGCAGTTTGACATGTCCTGCTGCTTTTGATCTCGTCGATTATGAAATCTCACTGAATTTGCTAACACATTATGGTATTGTAGGCTCAGTATGGAGACTTCAGGGAGAAAAAGAGAATGGGGGAAAGCACGGGGGGGGGGGCATATGAGAGAATGGGTGAAGGCCCCCCCAAAGCTACAGTACCTGTTCTATGGCTGGTGGGGTAGTTGAAGCCTCCGCCAGCTGACAAAATCCAATTCCTTAGTCATCCCACTCCTCCTCGTACTGCCTTTGGAACGAGGAAGTCAGCGGGGTGCCTCCAGCCTCCAACGCTTGCACTCCCCAAGCATGCTTAGTTTGTGCATGAACTGAGCGTGCTCAGGGAGTGCCAGCATTGGCAGCTGGAGGCACTCTGCTGACTTCCTCACTGCTGTCGCAGTATAAAGAGGAAGGGGGCACTTTAGTACTGGATTTCAACTGGCTTTGGTATCCCCACATTAGATATCATACATCTAATGTGAGG
Organism: Microcaecilia unicolor; assembly: GCF_901765095.1. Classification (NCBI taxonomy): domain Eukaryota; kingdom Metazoa; phylum Chordata; class Amphibia; order Gymnophiona; family Siphonopidae; genus Microcaecilia; species Microcaecilia unicolor. The sequence goes on along the minus strand of NC_044042.1, from coordinate 34,218,567 downwards.
GGGAGGGAGAAGAAGAGGAAATGCTTCCCCACCCATGAACAGTTGGCCATGGCCCAACTTTAATCGTTATTAAAAAATTTAATCGAACTGCAGACCAAGTACAAGGAGCTCAATGATATTCATGCTGTTTATTCATTCTGATTTATTATCGCTTTCCATTGAAAGCAACTTCCTGATAAGGAAGGTTTTTAGTACTTTGTGAAAACTCATATAATCGTTCACACGTCTGATTTGTTTCAGGAGATAATTCCACCATTTAGTGCTGTGGTAGGGTAAAAACCCAGCCATAAGAACTGATTTGTAGATTGTTTTTATAGCTAGGGAAGTGTAAAGTTTAAGTAGTCTCAAGCCCCACAGCTGCAGTTTGTGAGGGAAGTTTAAATGTAACATGTAATCTGGAGCCATGCCATATATTTGAAAAACATATACATATAAGCTAAAAGTGATTCTAGCTTTTATTGGGAACCAATGCAATTTTTGCAGCAAAGAGGAAACTTTCTCAAAGAATTAAACCCTACAAACAAGTTGGGCAGCAGTGTTCTGAGCTGTTTGTAATTTTTCTTAATGCTTCAAGAAGATTTATTAACCATAACACAGAACTGTGTTTCTGCCTATGAACTGCTTCAGGAGTTTTTGTTAATGAATAGATAACAAAATCTTCAATGTCGTATCTTTTCAATCTTGTGACACAAAAGATGGGTCTTTAAAAAGACCTTTATAGTCTGCATCTTCTAAACATAAAGATTAAGAAGCGAGTGAAATCCAACCCGTCCCCGCTGGAATCTAACCCGTCCCCACCCATCCCCGTAGAGAATCTAACCCGTCCCCGCCTGTCCCTGCAGGGAATCTAACCCATTCCCGCCCATCCTCACAAGAATTTAACCTGTCCCTACCCAGTCCCAGCAAGAATTTAATGGTACATTAAAAAAAAATTCCTGTCGGCTCTCTCAGGGTTCGAGCCACAGTACTGCAGACATGGAAGGAACAGAAGTTGGAACACTCTGGTGCGCACATGTAAGACTTCCCTGATTCACTGGCACAGTGTGCTAAGAGATCACCACATGCACAAACCAGTAGGTCAAGTGACATCTGATGTTTGTGCCTATGTCAGAGCTGAGGTCTGTGCATCAGCCCAGGAGCAGAGAGGATTAATAGTAACATAGTAAATGACAGCAGATAAAAACCGGAATGGTCCATCCCGTCTGCCCAATAGTCACAATCATTATCAATTCATGATTAAATCAACAATGAATGTGATATTATATACTTGATTATGGTTTTCCGTGGCATTTCTGGGACATAGACCATAGAAGTCCACCTGACTCTATCCTTATGTTCCAACTGCTGGTTGCCCTTAAAGCCCACTCCAGCCTATCTTCTCATTTGTGAGACACAGGCTGTAAAAGTCTGTTCAGCACTGTCCTCATGTTCCAGCCATTCTAAACCAGATTGCCATATATGAGACACAGACTCTACAGGTCTCCCGGTATCAGCCCTAGGTCATCACAGCCAGAGTCGCCATCTAAGTGTCACTCGACACATCCACACACATGCAGCCATTTAAGTTTCGATTTTTTAATAACATCCATTTTCTAATTAGAGCTCCTCCATGTTCATCCCATACCTTTTTGAATTTCATCACCATTTGTATCTCTACCACTCCTTAATGGAGACTTTCCGCATTTGTGCTGTTAAAGCAAGGAGGAGGAGGAGGAGACAGCATTCAAAGGACTTGGTACTCGGTAGGTGAGAGGCTGGCGCAGGTACAGCATACTCTTCCACAGGAACCCCGCAGGAACTGTTTCTGTCCCCATGGGATCCCCGCAGGAACTGCTTCTGTCCCCACGGGACCCCCGCAGGAACTGCTTCCTTCCCCACAGGATCCCTGCAGAACTGCATCCGTCCCCGCAGGAATCCTGCGAACCCTGTTTCTGTGCAGGTCTCTACTCCAAAGCAATGACTTTTTTAGCCCGAGGCCAAGAAGAATCCCTAAAGCTGACAGTGTACTGATTTGAATGCAAACTTAAAAGAAAATCATTATCTGTTGTGCATGTATGTTTATGGTAAAAAGCCATTGTGTGGGGGGAAAAACTCCCTAAACTAAGGTGCATAATACTGAAGTTGGAGGCCTTGGATTTTGTCATACCGGACCCCACAGAAAAAAATAGTTGGCAATACCTAGCCGAGGTCCCCCTCCCAATGTTAGTCTTTAAAAAAAAACTACATTCCCTGTGTATTTCCTCTCCTACAGCGTAGCCAAAAGTCATAGGGCTCCTTTTACTAAGGTGTGCTAACAGATTTAGCAGTCACTAAATGCCGAGAAGCCTATTTTATTCTTATGGGCTTCTTAGCATTTATCATGCATTAAATCTGTTAAGCGCACATTAGTAAAAGAAGCCTATAGTGATTTCAGGCACAGTTAAAAAAAAAAAAAAAAAAAAAAAAACCTTCACTGTAGGGTCATTTATGAATTGGAGGTAAGCAGGAAAAGGAATGTTTTTTTTTCTATTTTTGGCAGGCCAATATTAGAATCATGTTAAACTAGCTTCTCTCTAATGAGGGTGTGTCTATTTTGTTTGCTTTCCTCAAGCTTCCATCTTGCTCTGACAGGTGGATGTCCAGTTTGTGCATCCGCTGAGGCGTTTCATCCCATTGGCAGAGCTGAAGGTGTGTTTCTTGGAGCAGCAGCTCTAAAGAACATGGCTTTGTTCACACAACAGAGGCTCTCGGTGCAGCCACTGACCAAAGGTTGGCCAGCTGCATGCATTGGGGGAGAACGTGGCCTAGCTACTGCTTTCAGTAAATGAAAGAATGAATGCCTAAAGTTGGGCAGGAGAAATATTTGGGGTCCAGTGTCTGCGAGAGCTGAATGTCTAATCCAAGCACCTAAAACTAGGCACAAGGTTAACAGGTCTACATGTAGCAGGTGCACAGACAGATCTCAAATTTCAGGGGTGCTAGAGTACAAGATGGGGGACGAAAGTTTTCCTTGCACTGCTGCCATTCTTTGTCCCCTGACAACCTCCACATACTTGGTGAAAACAACCAGTAAGTCTTACTTAAATACGACAAAATGATTAAAACAGTCTTTTTTTTTCTTGTTAAACAGAGAAATATGAATTTGAGTTGAGTGTGGAAGATAAGAAGCAAAGTTCAGTTTGACAAACACTAAGCTCTTCTTTCTCCCTGACAAAAGAAAAATTTATGTTCTCTCTCTGGTAGGACCCCGTAGCTCCTTTACTCCATGTAAATGTGTTTATAAAATGTTTTCTTTTCTTTTTTAATAAGCCACCCACTGTCAAACTTAAAGGTGTACAGAGCCACCTCGTGAAGTAGTTCCTGGGAAGTGGGAAACTGCAGCTACACACAAAGCAAAGTAGTAAGACTGACAGCCACACAAATTCAAAGACACACCGGCATGTAGTTTTACCCAAGGGGAGTAACAATTTTCAAAGACTTGCTGGAAATTATTTTCATTTATGGATGAGTATGATTTTATATATACAAACACATACATATAAACAGTTTAATATTTAAAAATATGCTTTTCAAGTATGTTTTTACAGGATTGTGGTGTTGGGGTGATTATAGTTGGAGTTTAATTTCCAAAATCCAATGGGCAGGGGGCCTAGGGATCTGACTAGTGATTTGGGGGGGGGGGGGGGGGGGGGGGGTTGCAAAGCTGAAGGTTCACCTAGGCTTACTCATATTGTTCTACTATCTCACATCTGGCCATGATGGAAGTGAGAGGCTAAAGGGGGGGGGGGGGGGCGGGAACAGTTACAGCAAGGACCCATTCTGTTTTCCATGTATGAATAAAAAATGGGAACAACACATCTATTTCTATTTTATGTTTACCAGCACATTTCTAAGTTTAGTAGGCCCACACATCTCATGAACCACCCTATGAATATTTGGGTTATGTCCCTATATATATCCATCTGTTACAGGATTGGTTAGAATGATCGCCTTCTAGGGTAGGATCGTTCTGCTGTAATAAAATAAAATTGAGAGGGATAAGGCCAATGGCCAAGATGGGTGGTGGTGGTCCCCAAGGGCAAGAACAACCCCAGCGACTGAAGGAGGTGGCGCAGAGACTATGAACCTTGTAAGAATACAATGCTCCACATTAAAAAGGCTTTAAAATGAGGGGAAAACACAACTGAAACAAACTTAAAACAGCCATTTAAGACACTGAAATAATAATACAGTAAACACTGAAGCATATGTGTCACTTACAGCAATGCTGCTTTCTGTAGGAAATGCCATGATTTCCAGGTGCCCATGTATATCAGGGAAGCAGGACAGGACATGGCCTTGAACGCTGGAATTTAACAAAGGAGGAAACCAAGGGCAGTATTCTGATCCTCCACAGGCTCTTAACACTACTTACTATGTAAAGTAATACCCTGGAGCCAGGAACAAAAGGCGTTAACGTTACCGTCTGCAAATTCCCCCTCCGCTCGAGCAGTTAAACCTTAGCTTCTTTTCTTATTACTTCCTGTTGTTTTAGAACAAGGGTTCTCAAAACCAGGGCCAGATGCACAAAGCTTACCTTGCTACTAACGTTTGCTTTAGACTGGTTCTAGCCAGTCTAAAGCAAACGTTTACATAACTAGGAATGCACAAAGGGGTTTTCCGTGGCTCTAACATGTGCCGTTAGCAGCCACCAAGAACCCTATGCAAATGTATTACAATGAGCTCATTCGTAATCTAATGTGTATTCCACGGGATGCAAAGCTCCAGAGCAGATCTAATTTAACGATCAAATTTTATGGCTGCTCTGGAGTTTTCAGAGAGGAGAGAAGCACCAGCAGGAAGCTATAAAGGCTGCCTGCTTGTGCTTCCTACCTCTTACCTCCCAGTGTCCCCCACCCCCCAATTTTTTTTTAATTTCCCTGGTGGTCCAACTAACCCCCCCCCCCCCCCCAATCTTTTTAAAAACTTTCCCTGGTAGTTCAGTGGACCACAACCCCCCCCGTGACCCTGAAACCTTTTTAAAAAATTTTCCCTGGTGGTTCAGTAGATCAAACCCCTTCCCTTGAACACACACACCCATGCCCCTCCCGGTACCTTAACAACAAGGTGGAGGCAGGAGGGCAGGAACAATGGCTCCTCCCTCGGATCTGCCTGGAACAAAATGGCAGCGCCCAGGCCCTGCCCAGTGCAAAACACCATATAAGGAAAAAAAGCTCCTTATATAGTGTTTAGCCCTGCCCAGTGCATCCCAGAATGCACTGGGCAGGGCCTGGGTGTCACCATTTTGTTCTGGGCGGGAACAAGGCAGAAGGGATGAGCCGTTGCTCCTGCTCTCCTGCCTCCACCTTGTTCTAAAGGTACAGGGAAGGCCAGGAGTGTGGGTCGGGTGCAGGAGGGAGGGGAGGGGGGAGTTTAAATAAAGATGGGGGGGGGGGGGGGGTCAGGGTCCACTGAACCACCAGGGTAAATTGAAAAAAACAAAACAAAGCACAGTGGAGATCCAGTGCATCAGAGCTATCAAGTGGATTTGACAGCTCGAACTCGCAAACAGCGAGGATGCACAAAGGGGGATCCATGCAGCTCATTTGCATGTGATCCCCTTTGCGCATCACTGGCTGTTAGTGATTCACAAAATTTTAGCGAGGCAGCCGTATTTTACAGCTGCCTTTGTGTGTCGGGGCCCCAGTCCTCAGGACATAGCAAGCCAGTAAGGTTTTCAGATATCCACAATGACTATATGCATGCACTGTCTTCATTATATGTAGGTTCTATTTTGAGCACATTCATTGTGGACATCCTGAAAGCCTGACTTGAGAGATACTGTTTTAGATTAGGGAGGAGCAGCAACTATCTCCTTTATTATAGGGGAGTTTTGCTGAGGGATCGAAATACTAGAGCAGCTGAAGGCCAATGAATATGTAAATTAGAGCAAACCAATATTTTCCCAGAGCACCCCTGCTGACAAATGACAGAAACAGGATGTAGGATTAAAACAGAAGGCATGGCTTAGTAATTCATGGTTAAAAAAAAAAAAGAAGGACCACACTAGGAAGATATAGTGGGTAAATCCCTAGAGGAAGCTGCCATGTATGCACAACACAATGAAAAATGGCCAAAACAAGCAATACTAAAGTGAATTCAACCACTTAAGCAAATGCTTGTACAAACTGGAAATCAGAGTTCACTGACACAGCTACATGATGAAACTGGAATTGTTAACCAGGCCCTAGTCAGAAAGGTTGAGGAGTAATCCTTTAACATTGCCACCCTGTACTGTTCTAGTGAGAAGTCTGAAAATGTAACTTACCCCTTACATAATACAGTTCAAAACAATTGAGCAGGAACTCCCTTGTACAAAGGCCACTGAAATTATGTTCCCCCCTCCTGCACATCACCTGTATATTACTGGACTTTTGTTTTTACTTAGACAGGAACGGCATCTCCTCTGAAACCGCCAAGCCCCCACTCTCCCCATGGTCTTGGGTCCAGCTTTAACATCAGCACCCCACAAGCCCAGCTCTAGAACCACTGCATAGGGAGGGAATGGGCTCATCACCCATGATAGCAGTGAATTCAGCTAAGCAGGCATACTTGAACAGGAGGACACTACTCCACAAACAGGGTAGAAAAACTATATACTGAATCCTTACACAGTTGTCTGATGTGCCCTGGAGAAAAATAATAATTAACAATCACATCTTATCACAAAAACCCAGGTAGCTTGAAATTCTGCCTCCAGCATACTTCTTCCCCAGGACGACCTGGCTTAAGCGTGAAGTACATTACTATCATTATTATGCAAAGAGCAAATGCATTTGGAGACATTAGCCCCAGAAAGCATGCTCAACAAGTTTAAAAAGCAGAAGTCTTCTACTCCAGCTCTTCCCTCCCCAATCAAAAAAAATGGCAAAAAGACTGGCGACACCTTAAAGGCTGACTTATGGAGGCACAGGCTTTCAAGAACAAGGGTCCACTTTGCCAGATGCATTAAGCAAGTTTTGTTACCATGACTAACATACCGTATTTTTCGGACTATAAGACGCACTTTTTTCCCCCAAAATTTGGGAGGAAAATGGGGGGTGCGTCTTATAGTCCGAAGGTAGCGATTCCGGATCGCCCTCCCCCACGAGTTCGGGATTGCCCTCCCCTACTCATGTCAGCGATGTTCCCTGGTGGTCTAGTGACGTCGGGGCAGAAAAGAGCCCCCTCTTTCCTGCCCAGCGCGCTGCTCTCCATCCTCCTCCGTCCTCCTGTATGCTGCCTGACGGTCTTGGCGAGATTCAAAATGGCCGCCGAGACTCTCGGCGGCCATTTTGAATATCGCCGAGACCGTCAGGCAGCATACAGGAGGACGGAGAGCAGCGCGCTGGGCAGGAAAGAGGGGGCTCTTTCCTGCCCCGACGTCACTAGACCACCAGGGAACATCGCTGACGTGAGTAGGGGAGGGCGATCCCGAACTCGGACAAGACGCACCGGAGCACCTAGGTTTTAGAGGAGGGAAAAAGGAAAACATTTTTTTTTCCTATTTCCCTCCTCTAAAACCTAGGTGCGTCTTATGGTCCGGTGCGTCTTATAGTCCGAAAAATACGGTAACTACCCCTCTAAAAGCTTTCTTATCCAAGTCCATATCCTAGCAGCACTTATCAACAGTTGTCCCCCTATGACATGACCTCAGCAAATGGCTCCAGTTCTGCCCCAGTGTATTTGGTTTCTCCTCCTTTTCTTAGGTTAGATCAGATATACAAGATTCTTGCCTCTAATGGACCTGAAGTTTAGCAAGAACTGAAGGATTAACAAGGGGGTCTGGAACACTATGTATAAAACTGAGTCTGAAAAAATTACCGTTTATAACCCCCTTCCATCTTCCCCATATATGACAAAGCCCAAACGTAAAGAAAGTGCAATGTGCTACAAGGGAAAGGATTACAGCTCCATCCGTGGTTCTGGAAAGCCAGACTGCTCAACATTTCCAAGCAAGGGCTTTTCACTCCATGACAAGGCAGAAAGTGAAATCAAGGTGAGGGAAATAGCTCACCAGAATAAACTGTATCCACTGCATTACATACGCCAACACTTCCACCACCAGGAAAGGAATGCACTGATTTAAATTACATAGCAGAACCTCTGGGAACAAACTGCACCTGTTATGTTACATCGCATGGACCCTGTAGAGAAGAACGCATCCATTACATTGTACCTCACAGCCCCTGGGAAGGAAATAAACCGGAGACAACACATCATAAAGCACAAGGTGACTTCAGCCAATGGAATCACTCCACTGGCTGACCTCTGGGCTTCTAAAACCAGTGTTACTCCCCACACAGCAGAAGAGGATGCGAGTGGTTCTTCCACTGTGCATAACAGCGAGACGTTTCCCTATAGTTAAAACAAAAATGATAAAGCACTTAGAAAGTTAATACATATTTCCCTTGAGTCTTCCTCTAAAGTGTTAACCTGCATATGTTTTAGCTGAGAAAACTACTAGCTTCCTCCTCTAACTCAATACTACATCCAGTCTGTTCTCCTACCCTTCTCAGCTAAATGTATCTGTACTAACCCTCTTATATTACAAGAGGAACTCTGTGCACAACACATACTAATTTGCAGTAAAGAGGCCAGTACATGGGAGTCACCTGTGATAAGGTCAAGGTGGGGAACGAACAAAAGTCAAGACTTAGTGCTATAGGATGTACAGGAGAGCAGCACTACAATAATAACCTTCACAAACATATAAAGGCAGTGCCTGTCTGCTACGCTGTAAGAACTTCATGGCCCCGATGTGCTCTTAAAATGTCTGCTATATAGTACACGGCACAGAGAAGACACAAAGGCTAACTCATACAGGAGATCTTAGTCCCTATACTCTGGCTAAATATAAACTCATATTAGAAATTCATGGACTGCCCAGAAAGACAGGCTAGCTTCAAATTCCTTTTCTTCTGCTCTGTTTCACCATAAAATTTAAAAGAACCTGTGGAGGCATTCCCACAATACCCCACTCTGGTTGGGTGTTCCTGTTGCTGCAGGGGAAGGAAGCCAGTCAATTACAGAGCTCCCTCTTAGTTGACCATGGCTGAGCAAGCCATACTGCAGCTGCCGCAAGTCTTAAGGGACCCAAAAAGTTCCATCTTCTTTTTGATGAGACTGCCCCATCCCCATGTGGTCCTCCAAGGAGAGTAAGTCCATTCAAACACTTAAAGTCTTTCCCAACTCTTCAGGGCTACCGCTGCTGCGTAATATGGCTGGATACGCAGCAGGTGGGACCCTCTCCCTCACTCCCGTTCACCGTCTACAACTGCATGCTGGGTCCTGCTCTCCCCCTGCGACGTCCCCTCAAAGCGCTGTGAGGCAATGGCTGCCTGGTGGGACATGCTCTTTCTAACAATGTCCCCTTTTCGCCACAGGACCACCTCCTGGCAGGAAAAGAGAGATGCATTAATAGTCATCCATTCCAATTCGAAACCAACGCACTAGCTACTGTTCAAATATATCCTCACAGCCTCCTCAAGGGTGATCTGACATTCCAGGCATCTGGAAAGGAAGTAGGGTAGCACTGCAAGCCATACTGCACACGTTTCCATTTAGATGGATATACACACTATAACAGAAGTCTCAAATCAATCAGATCAAGGGAATTAAGTATACCTTAAACCTGGGCTGTCAAACTGCGATCCAGTCAGGTTTTTGAGATAGCATGAATGAATATGCATGAGAAATTTGCACACAGTGGAGACAATGTCTTTAAATCCCTCACTCATACTCAACAAAGATATCCTAAAAACCTGACCAAGTTATAGTCCTCTGAGATTATAGTTTGATACTTCTGCTTTAAACAATCAGTATGTACAATATGACTAAAGCAATTTGCAATTTCCGATTAGAATAAGTGCCACTTTGTATACTAATGGTAAGGTTTAAGGGTAATGGATTTGCCTAATGTCTTTTTTGTGGTACAGCCAAGGTGGTTTTACATATTATATACAGGTACTTTCTCTGTTTCTAGTGGGCTCATACTGTTTTGGTTTTTTTTTACTTGGGTCAATGGAAGGTTAAGTGACTTGCCCAGCATCACAAGGAGCTGTGGTAGGACTCAAACAAGGTTCTCCTGGTTCTCAGTCCACTGCACTAACCATTGGGTTACTGCTCCACTGTTAAACCATCAACAAAGTGAAGCTGCAGGGTTACCCTCTGGATGTGAGATACGTCATCTCTCATGATTATAAAAGAATATTTCACACACAAAGAAAGAGAAGCATCAACTAACCAAATGTTTCCATAGTGATCTTTGTACACATCACAACCAAAGCCATTTGAGCTTATTTGAAGTCAAGCTTCATCTTCATATCCTACCCCCCCCCCACCCCTTCATGCAAGGCAGTGGTTATGAAAAGAGATATGCCCCCTCACCTGCTGTTTGAAGTAACGCCGTTCCTCCTCATCAATCAGCACCAAGTTCAGGTAATAGCGCACACTGAATTTCTTGTTGATATCCCTCATGGTGGGAGTAATCTCATAACCAGCCAAGAAAAGGCGGATGGGGATGGACTCCCCTGTAAAGGGACAGGAAGTTTATACTTTTATTAAGGCACACTTTACACTGACACGCTACTAGAGTGAACAAAATGTTACTATGTGTTTGGGCATATCAGCCTTCTGCAGCATAGCATAAAACAAATAAAGAAAAGTGCTCCAGCCAGACTGGAAAGAAAACACCAGCAAGCCCAAGGCAGAAGGTCTTTCTACATTTTGCAGAAGTTTCTTGACTGCCAATCACAAGCTGTGTTTATAAAACCTATGACCCTTTGGACAGATACTGTGGGGAGAGAGGGAAACCCGTCAACGGGAAGTGATTAGCCTCTCCCCTAGGGAGCAGCTGCATCTTCCACTCCATCTCCCATACTCTATCTACCCACACCCGGGAGCGTCTGCAGAAGGAAAGCTATAATCAGGGTGCATCTACAGAAGGCCTGGCTCTTGGTGCGCATGGAAGGTTAAGGTGGAGAAGACAGTTCAAGGGGTTAAACCAGCATCACAGAAGTAAGATCCCACCTCGGACAGGTGCTCCATCCATGATCTCATACTTGGCTATTGTGTCATTTTCATGATAAACATTGGGACCTGTGCCTGTCGTCTCCCTCTTGATGATGTCAATCTCCATGTGTTTGATTTTGATTCTAACCAACAAAAAGTAGATCTTCCCAACAATCACATCCTTCAGATGATACCTAATATAGGGAGAAGAAAGGCATATGGAGAGAGACGTACCCGGTTGCCTTTTATAGACCTTCAACATGCCAGACTCTAGTGCTTTCTTATCAGCCACCAATGTCTGTTCACCCTTCCCTCCTCCAAGCTCCCCCCCACCCCAAGACAGTGGGAGAGATGAAGGCCTTAGGCTCCAGGACACGTACTTTGACTTGTTATACTCAAACTCAATGTGTAGACAGTCCTCGATGCCAACCTCCATTTTGATAGAAGAATTCAGCTCTGGATAGGTGCTGAGTGTGTGCACCACAATATCCATCTCTTTGGTCACATCGTTTAGCCGGCGACTGATTGTGGCACGAAGAAAATACCTGTTAAGAGTCCCAAGGGGGTTAGTTAGAAGGGGATGGGGAATGAAATTCATAACATGCTGGATAAAGGATATCTGGAAAATGTAATTACTGCCAAACGCATGTACAAAAGAAAACTTAACTAGGGGACAGAGAGCGGATCCTCTCAGCTCTCCTGACCACAACCCCTACTGTCCTCCCACCACCCAAAGGCCCTCCCCGAGCCTACCTTTAAATGCTCTGGTGGTGGGGGTCATGAAAGCAAAGACTCCAGTGCTCTAACTTTATAATACACTACCCAAGTACTGTTCAAAGGAAGGGGAAGGGATGTGTCGCCTCCATCCAGTTACGTATAATTTTGTTACTTATGCTTTTTATGATTCAATTAAAAAATACTTTCTAAAAAAATGCCCTAGTGGCCTTTTCTGGGCAGGAACGATCTCCAGTTGCTCCTGCCTCTGTCAGTTCGTAAGTCAAAATGGCTGCTGAGGGAGGTCCCGGCAGCCATTTTGAGACTGGAACCAGCATGAGCAGCAGCAATCCCCAGCCATCTCTGCCCATGCCAGTTCCAATCTCAAAATGGCTTCTGGGCACTCCCACAGCAGTCTCAGCAGACATTTTAACTAGGCATTAACCAGGGCATTTATTTAAAAACAATTTTATTAAAGTTTTAGTTAGAAATAATACAGCCACCATTCAACACTGACCACAAGCATAATACAATATAACTATTAAATCCACCCTATTTCCCAATCCACCAAACCTCTCCCCCCTCTCCCCGAAATAAACTTTAACTGAGACTTCACTATCATTGGCCTTGATTCTTAATGTCTCCGATGACATAAGTAATCATAACCCTAATCAATGTATGACCGACCATTTCCCTCCAACCTCCACCCCCATTGCAATACTAATACAATCCACCTCTAGGCATGAAAATAAATCAGATCTCTATATACTATTGATATAAATTGTTCTTCCCCTTGGAGACAATTTTTGCAAATATCCATTCCAAACCTGTAGAAGCAATTTTTTGCATTTGGGGGAGCCTCGAGCATCTCATTCTTCTCATACTACAAGTAGTTGGCGGAGGGGAGGGGTCAGGAATAGTCCAAGACTGTAAAATACATTTCCTTGTTACTAAGCACATATTATGCATCAAGAGGGTACCTCCCTTATCCCGTCCTCTACATGCCCTAATCTTATCTAGTAAAACCTAGTGAACCTAGAATAACATTTTCAAACATTAAGGACAAATATTGTGCTATTGATCCACAAAATGTTCTGATCCTTGGGCAGGACCAAAAGGAATGATACAATATATTCTCAGCCACCTGACATTTAATGCATAATGGAGAAACTAAACCACCAGACTTGTACAACTGCACTTACGTGAAATATGCCTTGTGAAGTTGTTGGTTTTTTTTTAATTTGCCACAGCAATACAAAGAATACATTAAGTCAACATAAAAAGTACAACACAGAAGATATGAAAAAAAAAAAAAAAAAAAACAACCAGGTCCCTACCCAGCTCAACAGGCTTGGCAGAGGGATACCAACAACAGCACCCTCAATTTGCAGACACAAATCAGACCATGAAAACAACCTGATTATACAAATCTATTATAGACAACAGTATCGCCATAGTGTTTTCATCTATATGTTGGACAACCATACAATCTAGCAACCACTATGCCACTGACACCACCACATCTTTCCCAGCCACTCGACAAATGTCTCATACACCTCATTAATCCCCCCTCCCCAAAGAGTCCACCCCTAAACAAGCTCCAGAGCTGAGAAAGCATAGAAATCAGGGTGTAACACTAGAAGCTGGAGCAGCTCAAACTTGTTGGAATGAACCCCCCTGCCTATTCCCAATAGGCCTACCATGAAGCTACATAATGCATATGGTCAAGCTTCCTAGAGGCCTTATAAGTGGATATCTTGAACATAACCACATCCCGCATACAATGTTCCCTCCTCCAAGGTCCAAGTAACCAAGATGGATTTCCTAACCAGGAGCAACGCCATATAAAAGAATCTCCTCCCTTCCAGGGAAACACGTTGATTTAGAAGAGTTTGTTGATGTCTCAGGATTAATGTGCTGTAGTCCCATTGAATCTCCCTCCAGAGGACCTGCTCAAGAACCTTAAACATCTGGCTCCACATTACTAACTGGTCATATTCCAGGAATGAATGGATGTGTGTCTCTAGCTTGTTTACACGTGCGACATGTATCTAGTCCCAAAGTCCCATCTTGGCCCCCTGAAAGTGAATAATCTATGTCCTGTGCAAGAGTTTAAACTGCATCTCTTGCAGATCTGTAGACTTGGTCATACCAAAGAGGACATCGAAAAGTTCAAGAAATTGTGGTGTAGTGCAAGGAATCCCCAAGTTCACACTCCACTGTGCTGCTAATTTATCCAAATATCCTAGGCACATATCGGAGCAAAGCACAGTGTACCCTGTGAAGTGTTCTAAAATAACATTCCCAAAACACAAAATTAGTAGTGAGCCCTGGGATACCTTTGGTATTATTTAACATTTCCCAGTTCCCAGCATTGTTTAACCACCTTCATATCTTTTACTTTCTCTAATTTATGAAGCTCTTTATGTAAGCCTTAAATGGAGACCGATCTCTCCAAGATTTTATTAAAAAGGCATTCAGCTTGTCACCCATTTGAAGAATGAGCATGTTCCAATCTAGGGAACACACATAGGGGCTCATTTTCAAAGTACTTAGACTTACAAAGTTCCATAGAGGAGCATTTTCGAAAGAAACCTCTAAGTTGGGATTTGGATGTCTTTGTAAAACGTCCAAATCCAGAGGCAGGGAAAAGCGTATCTTCGAAAAAAGATGGACGTCCATCTTTCGTTTTGTAAATACCAAGGACGTCCTTGGATTTGGACGTCTTTGACTTTCAGCGATTTTCGAAACCAAAGACGACCATGCAAGCCATTTGGATATGGGAGGAGTCAGCATTTCTAGTGCACTGGTCCTCCTGACATGCCAGGACACCAACCAGGCACCCTAGGGGGCACTGCAGTGGACTTCATAAAATGCTCCCAGGTACACAGCTCCCTTACCTTGTGTGCTGAGTCCCCCAAAACCCACCCAAAACCCACTACCCCCAACTGTACACCACTACCATAGCCCTTACGGGTGAAGGGGGCACCTATATGCGGGTACAGTGGGTTTCAGGTGGGTTCTGGAGGGCTCGCTTTTTCCTCCACAAATGTAACAGATGGGGGGGAGAATATGGGCCTGGGTCCACCTGTCTGAAGTGCACTGCACCCACTAAAACTGCTCCAGGGACCTGCATACGCTGTCATGGACCTGAGTATAACATCTGAGGCTGGCACATAATATTTTTAATGATGTTATTTTGAGGGTGAGAGGGGGTTAGTGACTACTGGAGGAGTAATGGGAGGTTATCCCCGATTCCCTCCAGTGGTCATATGGTCATTCCGGGCACCTTTTTGTGCCTTATTCATAATAAAAACACGTCCAGGTGAAAACGCCTAAGTTGTAGACATGGACGTCTCTGCTTTTTTCAATTATGGGTCAAAGACGTCCAAGTCTTAGGAACGCCCAAGTCCCGCCTTCACCACGCTTCCGATACGCCCCCATGAAATTTGGACATCCTTGCGACGGACTTCAGTTAGAGACGTCCAAAATCAGGTTTCGATTATACCAATTTGGACGTCTCTGAGATGGATGTCCAAGTGACGATTTATGTCGGAAGATGGATGTCCATCTCTTTCAAAAATGAGCCTGATAGTAACCTATGGAACGTTGTAAGTTTAAGTGCTATGAAAATCAGCCCCTATGTATCTTAAAGTCTAAGTGCTTTGAAAATATGCCTCGTCGTGTCGTAATTGACAGTAGGCAAATCTATCTCCCCATCTCACCCTGATACAATGCTGAAGCTCCTCAAAAAGTAAGCAACGCCGTTCTTCCAGTGATTAGATGTTCTAGTTGTGTCAGCCCCACCTCTTCTCAAGCCATAAATGATGGATTATTCATACCTGGTGCAAACCCTACATTTCCTCTTA
The DNA here is from genome assembly GCF_901765095.1 of Microcaecilia unicolor. Taxonomy (NCBI): domain Eukaryota; kingdom Metazoa; phylum Chordata; class Amphibia; order Gymnophiona; family Siphonopidae; genus Microcaecilia; species Microcaecilia unicolor. The sequence goes on along the minus strand of NC_044042.1, from coordinate 34,202,974 downwards.
CAGAGAGCAGATCCGTTATTAATGGATCACCCCCCATTCTATATATTAGTGCCTTCCACACATTCCTCAAGGGGGGAAAATAAGACTCTGACCCAACCCATATGGAAGGAGTCTGCTGGGGACATATAATAAGTCTCTAAGGCCATCGGAGTATAGCTCTGACTATTAAGCTAGTCCTTGACAAGTCTCAGTAAGCAAGCACGATTATAAATGCGTATGTTAGGAAGAACTATGCCCCCTTGGTTCCAAATGCCCAGGACAAAAAAAGTTTCATTTTAGGTTTACTTTTAGCACAAAGAAACTGTGAAAGCAACTGATTAAGGAACCTTATATCTTTTTGCAGCAACTTAAGTGGCAAGGTTTGTAGTACATAAATGTGCTCAATAAGAGCCAGTAGAACCAATGAGCATAAATTGAAGAATGTCTCTAATCCCCTGACACGGCAGTTCTTGGCACTGTGAAAAGGTGGCCAATGTTGGTTACACTTGAAAGATTTGCTGACAAGCTAAATAAAATTAGTTTAAAAATACGGACTGTAATTAAAGGATTATTTTAAGAATAATTAATAAGGGAAGGTGGAAGGTTTTTTTGAAGCCAGTGATTGATGAAAGACAGGTTATCTGAAGAATATTGACTAGTATATATATGTGAGGTTTTTCCTTCCTGAAAAAAATTGCTAGATAAAAATTACATGGTATCTTCTAATTGTGGGAGATTAGAACATTACTTTTGGTGAAGTTTGTTTACTAATATTTGATTATACTTCATTCCTCAAGACTTTTGTTTGTAGTACATAAAGCCATTTGGGGGAAATTACCATTCAAATAAGGCTAATTCTAACTGCTAAAGGTATAGGTAATGCTCTGACCACCAGGGCATTTAAAGGTAGGCCCACGGAGGGCCTATGGGTGGAGGGAGGGGAAGGAGAGGGCAGATGGCCAGCCTGGCAGGACAACCGCCTGGGAGGACTTCCTCTGCCAGTGGCACTGGTGGAGAGTTTTGGTTTCAGCCAAAAATGCACTGGCATTTTCAGCCAAAACCAAAGTATGACCGAATGTAGATTTCAGGCCAGTTTCGGTTTTATGGTCAGCATCCACAAGAGGAGTTGAATGAAACATAATGCCATGGCTTACTCCCAAAATGTCTGCTGCCTCTGCACACAGACTTTAAAAGGTAGCCAATCCATGCTCTAGAACATAAGAGAAACCATGTTGAGTTAGACCAAGATCCATTGAGCCCAGTATCCTATCTCTGAAAATAGCCAGTCTGGGTCACAAGCACCTGGCAAGGTCTCAAAAAAAACCTGTTGCATATAGTTCATTTTCAGGGTGTAGTGGGCTCTCCCAAATCTACCTGGCTAATACTTTTTATATGGACCTTTTTCTTCAGGAACCTGTCCAGTCTTTTGAATCCCTCTATGTTAGTTGCTTTGACCACATCCTCCAGCAACAGATTCCAGAGCTTAATTATGCACTACAAAACTTGCTATGATTTGCTTTCAATATGCTGGTCATGGAGTGTTCTCTTGTATTCGGATAATAGGTTAGAACAGCTCTTTCCTATTTAACAAATAAGAGGAAATATTTTTTTTACTCAACAAATACTTAAGCTCTGGAACTCATTGCTGGAGGATGTGGTAACAGCAGTTAGCATCTCTGGGTTTAAAAAAAAAAGGTTTGGACAAGTTTCTGGAAGAAAAGTCCATAGTCTGTTATTGAGATAGCCATGGGAGAAGCCCCTCCTTGTCCTGGGATTGGTAGCATGGAATGCTGTTACTATTTAGGTTTCTGTCAGGTACTTGTGACCTGGACTGGCCACTCTTAGAAACAGGATACTGGACTAGATGGACCAGTGGTCTGACCCAGTATGACTATGTTCTTTTGTTAACTATTCCACCCTACTCATATTTTTTATCATAAGCCCTTTCAGTTGTCTTTTCTGCTAAAGACACCCCTAACCTGTTTAGCCTCTCATCATAAGAAGTGTTCCACTCCCTTTATCATTTTTGTCACCGTTCTTTGAACCTTTCCTAGCTGCACTATATCCTTTTTGAGACGGGCAACCAGAACTGTACACACTACTCAAGCTGCAAACGCATCAGAGACCTATACAGAAGAATAATGATATTCTCAATTTTGTTCTCTATTCCTTTTCAATAATCCTTAACATTCTATTTTCTTTTTAACAGCAATAGCACATTGGGCTGAACATTTCCAATATATTATCCTCACAATCCTCTGCCATCTTAACACCTTTGAATAATGTTGTGTCATCCGAAAAGCTGATCACCTTACTCATCAGTTATCACCAGATCATTTATGAATATGTTCTAGGGAGCTAGGTATCCACCTAGAGCAGAAGAATTTAGGGGAGGAGGGACACTGGTGCAGCTCTGGCATATGTGAAAGCCTTTCCTGCCAGGTCTGGCACTGCTGTCCTCTCCCCTCTTTTCCTGCACAGGCCCTGAGCTTAAAGAAGGGCAACTTGGTAATGGTTCTAAAAATCAATTGCAAAATTTAAAAGGGGAAAAAAAGGAAATCTACCAGTGTCAGGTAACTCACCGCAATTTCACATTCTGACCCGTGTATGATTCGTAAGGTTTTTCCACATGTGTAAACTCAAAGTCAAACGTTTGGGACTGGGTTATCTCACCAGGCCTCGCCAGATCCTTCACTAAGGAGACAAACTCATGGTGGTTCCCTCGATCATAGTACAGCTCTGAGAAGAAAAAGAAAATTGGCAATACTACAAAAGAATCTCAGTTCCTTGCACTACGCAAAAAAGGCCCCCTCCCCTCCCTTCCCTCTCTAAACACATAACATTCTCAGCTCCCAGTACTGTCTCTTCTCCAGCCAGAGAAACAGGAAGTATATCAAGAAGAAAACACAAGGTTTCCTGCAGAGGACCACTGCTGGTCACTTTCCCAAGTGCAGGTGAAACAATAACCACTCACAGCACAAGGGAAATACTCTGTAGCACAGCAGGCTATCTGTGGGGAACCTGCAGCACAAACTTTATCATATCCTAGTCAGGCTGTGCAACACATTATCTGGCTGCAACAGGAAGCTAAGCAGGTCCAAAGCAGAAGCGTAGCCAGGTGGGGCACAAGGGGAGCGGTCACTTCCCTAAACAGCTGTTTAAAAAAACAACCCAATAAATATTTTTTTTCTGCTCCCTCCCGAGTCTTTAATCTTTTGTTATCTCTTCTTCTGCCCGCACTCTCCCATCCGTGAGGTCACTTTTACTTCCCGAAGGCAGGTAACCTGCTTAGGAATAAGGTAAAAAGTCCCTCATATATTTTTTTCTATGTGTCGGTGAGTGTTAACCCTAAGCTATATAATGGAGCGTTGTCCCTTTTGTTGTTAACTAACAGTTCAGCAACAAAAGGGAAAACACACTGCTAAAAGTTAACACTTTCAGATACAAAGACAAAAGATTTGAGGGGCCTTTTTACCGGATGTGGACTGTATGAGACCTAAAGTGCTGTGGAGCATATAATGTCTTAGTGTAGCTTGAAGGGGAGGGGGGGATGAGAGGGTAATTGGAGACTGAAGGCACAGCTTATTGCTGTTTATGGTTTTGTTCAAGTGCTGTATTATTTGTTAGGTTTTTTTTATTTTGTTATTACTTAATGAACATAAACAATTTTAACAAAATTCCTCAAATTAATAGCCCAAACCCTAAACAATGGGTGAAGGAGTGGCCTAGTGGTTAGGGTGGTGGACTTTGGTCCTGGGGAACTGAGTTCAATTCCCACTTCAGGCACAGGCAGCTTCTTGTGACTCTGGGCAAGTCACTTAACCCTCCATTGCCCCATGTAAGCCGCATTGAGCCTGCCATGAGTGGGAAAGCGCGGGGTACCAATGTAACAAAATTTAAAAAAAAAAAAAAAAAAAAAAGAAGGGACCTAGGAAAGCAAGAAACATGTAAGTTAATATTCTGAAAGATCAAGTCAGTGTTGCTAGTACGGGTCTCAATTAACCTGCTTTACCTATGATTTCAACTAGCATATTTTTTTCACTTAACTCCACACAAAGTGTAAATCAGGGTGAATAATATCTAGAAAACTTACAAATCAGCCAAAATTCTTGTGCAGCAGGGGAAAAAAATTGCATAGTGTACTTTACCTTTTTAAAATCTCTGTGCTTCTTTTTATTTGTAATATTTCTGCCTTCCCATTTTTCCCCTACTTCCTCCTTGTTCTGCAGCCCAGCAGTTGTTCCTCTCTCAGGGGCCCTTTTACAAAGTGGCGCCAAGCCCACTGTGGGTTATCACACACCAATCTGGACCTGCCGCCAGCCCAATGCATGCACCGGCAGTAGTTCCACCCCCCCAGCGCGCAGCATTTAAGTACATAAATACAGAAGTATTGCCACACTGGGACAGACCAAAGGTCCATCAAGCCCAGCATCCTGTTTCCAACAGTGGCCAATCCAAGTCACAAATACCTGGCAAGATCCCAAAAAAGTTCAAAACATTTTATGCTGCTTATCCCAGAAATAAGCAGTGGATTTTCCCCAAGTCAATTTAATAATGGTCTATGGACTTTTCCTTTAGGAAGCCGTCCAGACTTTTTTAAAACCCCGCTAAGCTAACCTCCTTTACCACATTCTCTGGCAACGAATTCCAGAGTTTAATTATATGTTGAGTGAAGAAACATTTTCTCCAATTTGTATTTGTAGCTTCATCGCATGCCCCCTAGTCCTAGTACTATCAGAAAGCGCAAACAATTCACATCTACCCTTTCCACTCCACTCATTATTTTATAGACCTCTATCATATTTCCCCTCAGCCGTCTTTTCTCCAAGCTGAAGAGCCCTAGTCACTTCAGCCTTTTGTCATAGGGAAGTCATCCCACCCCCTTTATCCCATCCTATTTCCAGCACTAGTGTAAATATTTGAAAAATATTTCCACATTACCGCATGATTAACACGGGAGCCCTTACCAACACCTCAGTGGGTGGCAGTAAGTGCTCTCCCCCTGCATGGCCACGTGGTAAGTGAAATCTTACCATATGGCCATTTCTTTTTCTCGGCCTTTTTAACCACTATGGTAAAAAGGGACTTAGCAAGCGGAAAAAATGGCTCTCACCACTAACGCAGGGCCCCTTTTACCGTAGCCTGGCAAAAGGGCCCCTCAGTTCCAGCAACAGGCACCATATGTTAGGCACCTGGGTGACTTGCTGTACAGATTTTTTCCAATTCTGACAAATAATTGCATCGAAATACAGAAGTGATATCCGTTATCTAGTGCTAATTCTTATCTCAGATTTAAAAGTTCACTTGGAGAAAGCCATTGTGATACATATTTCTACCACTAACAGACATATACCAAATTATTTATTGATCTTAACTATTTTAGTTATTGAAATAGATCATGAATGGCACTGTTTCTGTTACTGCAAGTTTTAAGACATCTACAGAGATTGGCAAGAATTAACAGATTAATATGTGGTTGCCCCAAGAACAGTTTAAAATCAGTAAGAATGCATTTGAAAAACATGAGCACATCCCCTGGATCTTAACATTGTCTTGTTTGTCTGGTTAAAAATGGGGTTTGCCAAAGACTGGTGAAGAAGGAAGCACTGGAATAAAACACATGACACTGGCAAGGAGGTTTTTTTTAGGTCGATGATGATTTTAGCCTGAGATATGCCTTATGATTTATTCATGTATATGGGCAAGCTGGCATTCTGAGACCTTTTTCCTCCATAATTAAGTGAATCTCTCAACACATGTATCAATATATATAATTGCAGTCAGTCTATTGTGTAATATAAGTGAAATATCTGCAATTAGGGTTGTTCGTTTTGAAGGCTTTTCTGTCCAACATTCTCGAGTTCTAAACTATGATCTATTTTGCCTTTTTTAGATGGAAAATCTGAACATGTGGGAATTTAAGGGCCACATTTACTAAGGTGCGTTAGTGTTTTTAGCGCGCCTACACTTAGCACACATGCTAACCATGTAGGTGCCTACAGGGATATTGTAGGCACGTACTACTACTACTACTTAACATTTCTAGAGCGCTACTAGGGTTACGCAGCGCTGTACAAATTAACAAATAAGGACAGTCCCTGCTCAGAAGAGCTTACAATCTAAAGGACGAAATGTCAAGTTGGGGTAGTTTAGATTTCCTGAGAAAAGGTGTAGTGATTAGGTGCCGAAGGCGACATTGAAGAGGTGGGCTTTGAGCAATGATTTGAAGATGGGTAGGGAGGGGGCCCGGCGTATGGGCTCAGGGAGTTTGTTCCAAGCATGGGGTGAAGCGAGGCAGAAAGGGCGAAGCCTAGAGTTGGCGGTGGTGGAGAAGGGTACTGAAAGGAGGGATTTGTCAAGAGAGCGGAGGTTACGGGTGGGGACATAAGGGAAGATGAGAGTAGAGAGATAAGGAGGGGCTGCAGATCGAGTGCATTTGTAGGTGAGTAGGAGAAGCTTGAACTGTATGCGGTATCTGATCGGAAGCCAGTGAAGTGAGTTGAGGAGAGGGGTGATATGAGTATATCGGTTGAGGCGGAAGATAAGACGTGCGGCCGAGTTCTGGATGGACTGAAGGGGGGATAGATGGCTAAGAGGGAGGCCGGTGAGGAGTAGGTTGCAGTAGTCAAGGCGAGAGGTAATGAGAGAGTGGATGAGAGTTCGAGTGGTGTGCTCGGAGAGGAGGGGGCGAATTTTGCTAATGTTATAGAGGAAGAAGCGACAGGTCTTGGCTATCTGCTGGATATGCGCAGAGAAGGAGAGGGAGGAGTCGAAGATGACACCAAGGTTGCGGGCAGATGAGACAGGGACGATGAGGGTGTTATCAATTGAGATAGAGAGTGAAGGGAGAGGAGAAGTGGGTTAACAAATGTTAAAAACATTAACGCACCTATAACACTGCTTAGTAAACAGGGCCCTAAGAGTGTTAATGCCCTGCTACCCAAACCCATCTAGGACACACGGTTAGGACAACAACAAAAAAAAAGTTTAAGGCTTATGGAAGATCCCCATACCACCTCCTCTCACTCTCCCCCCCCCCCCCCAAAAAAAAAAAACAAAAACTTATAAATGTAAAGTTAAAAACATTTGCAAATAGTATCAGTATGAGGATTAAATGCAGATCACCCAGGGCTTTGCACATGTCAGAACTACCACTGGCAGTCATGGGCTAGGTCTCTCGTGTGAATTATATACACTGGGGCTCATTTTCAAAGCACTTACACTTACAAAGTTCCATAGGTTACTATATAACTTTGACGTGCTTTGAAAATATGTCCCACTGTGTTTCAAACAGGACACCTTTCATTATTTTTCTATAACAAATAAACTGGCAGGGTGTACAGTAATAAAACTTTTGTTCACAAATAGGCCTTTGATGATCACGCAACAATATGTAGCATACAAAAATATTCTTTGCAAACTTCATAGTACTTCAAAATGTCACATAAACAAATTAAAATGATAAATGTGAACACTAAAAATGTTATGCTCAAAATCAATCTGCATAAATTTGCCAACTTTATTTACACTGACTATTTAAAGTTCATGTACGAAATGTCTTTATGTGAAGTGCGACTCTGGAGAGTCCTTTGACTTAATAATAGATCTTCAACTTGATCAATGACATTGGCGGTGCATGTACTTTGGGGTCGATCACTACCAGGGCAGTGTTTGAAATTGACAACAATACTGATTTTGCAAATACAGTAAGTTTCTTCAGGCCACCAAGTAACCACTGTTTTTCAAGAAACTTTCATTCCATAATGTTTCATTTGCCTCAGATATTCTATGTGTTTCTTTTCTAGTGAAAAAGCCATACTGCACAATTGTTAATATTTGACATCATAATTATGTCATGATTTCCAAAGAATACTTATCACTACATATTTTGTTGCATTGATCATTTTATAGCTGTATAATTGGCTTTCAAGTTTTATTACTGCACATTCATTTAATTGTTATAGAGAAAAATACAAGGGGTCCCATTTTTGTTAAATGCAATATATAGAGATTCAGTTAGCCCATTATAAACCATAAAGCTGTATGTCTCTGTTGATCACCCTCCCCTATCCACACCCATCCTGTTAGAATATCAATGATATGCTTTGATGTCCTCATGCATACCTCCTACCCACCCCCATCCTCCCACCCTGTCAGACTGTCATAGTAATGCTTGAATGTTTTCACTTATATACACTGTCAGCTAGCACATTTGCTTATTTCCGATCTGAGGAAGAAGGGCGACCTTCGAAAGCTAATCAAGAAATGCATTAAGTTATGTCCAATAAAAAAAGGTATCATCTTATTTTCTTTTCCATGTTTTATTTTGTTTGATTTCTATTGATAAAGTTAAGTGCACAGAAATCACTGCAAGAGTGGTCCGAGCCCGCAGGTGCCATACAAGAAAGGAGGAAATACCAGTTAAACCTATCATAGTTCTGTACTGAATTCTCCAAGACTCTTCACCCCCTTGCCCCATCCTGCATCCTCCCTGCTCTGCACCTTTTTGGCACCAACCTTCCTGTCACTTATCTGCCTTAACTCCCTTCCTCTCATCCATACAGGTCTCTCCCTTCCCTTTCCACCAATCTATCTCCCAGATTCTCCACAACCTCCCACCTCTCCGCCAGTCTTCTCTTACCACCCCACCCCCACTACTGCTCCGGATCCCTCCACCCATCATCCCCCCACAAATCTACTTCTGTTCCCTCTCCCGATCTGCTCTCACCGATCTGCCCTATGAACTCGATCTTGATGCCCTGGTGCTCCAGCCGCTTGTTGGGGTTCTTGAGGGTGACGCTGACTTTGCCGGCCACTGTCTCGCCGTCGTAGAAAAGGAAGTACTTCTCTTTTTTGCCGTCCTCTGTCTTGTGCTCCGCTCGCTTGCGCGTCTCGGCGTCATTGAGCACGATGTCTAATTCCGCCGCCTGCCCGAACCCAAAGAAGCTCATGGTAGACGCAGCGGGCCCCTAAGGCCGTTCCCTGACGGTAACTGCTTGCAGGGGAGGATTCGCTCCCCCCGTAACCTTCTGAGGATAGCAGCGCGCCTGCGCGCTCTGTACCTGGCGCAAGCGCGTTACTCCCCGCCCGGCGCCCACACTAAAACTCCCATAACCAAGATGGTGCTAATCTCTTCTTACTGACGTGTAACGTCTGCTGTGGCTGTGCACCTTGGGTCGTAGTTAAAACCAGAAGCTATTAATAATGGGAAAGAACGTTTAATGAGACTGCTCCTTTTAAATAAGCAATCCAATTTTTGCGTTTTTAGTACATGAGACAAAAAGTGCGAGGCATTCATCATTTGTTCAAAATGGTATGTGGCAGAGAAGGGAAGACACATGGTCACATTAGATGGGTCCGTTAATCCTTATCTTGCAATGACTGTTACTATACAGTATCTCAAGCCAATGAGCTCAGACTTTTTTTTTTGGGGGGGGGGGGAGTCTTCTACTAAAGATTAGCCTTTGAGTTAGCTGCAGCATGGCCCACCATGGGAATAAAATGAGACCTGCTGCAGTCTGCAGATAACTTGAGCTAACCTTTAATAAAAGACCCCCTTAGCTGGCAAGGGTGAGGCAGCCTAATAATGTTTGAACTCTGATCTGGGGAAGAGAACAAATAAGAATCTGTCCTACAGTAATTATGGTGGACACTGCATGGCATGATCTCCCTGAAGATAGTATGGTACAGTTGAGGTCTGTGGCATTCCACCTACTTAACTGCAGTTCATTAACCACCCTAGGTGGGTGTAGGAGGTAGTACCCCTGCATACTTCAGCCAGAGGGCAGTCAAGGTCTCAGTGTACTTATGATCAGTGCATTTTTTTCTAGCAAAAAAAGGTGCCGGTACTCAACTGCTAGGCCACTTTTTTTTTTTTTTTTTTTTGGGGGGGGGGGGGGAGCTGATCACTGAGGGACCCCCCCCCCCCCCCCCCCCCCCCCAACAATACCCAGGCCCCCTGCAACCAGTCACAGAATCTATGACAAAGCAGAATTGGTGTGTAGAGCTTAGCTCATTCATTAAAACTTGGGGTCCATGGGTCAATTACCCTAAGTACCCCCTCAAAAAAAAGCCCTGCTTATGATGGAAGGGATGAGTTAGGTTGGCAGAAGGGACTGGTGTAACTTCTGGTTCACATATGCTTATAGCTCCCAGTGACATCACTTGGCTGTGGCATTTCTGTACTTGACTGCAGTTTAAAGTGTTTTTGAGATGGATAACGCTGTGTAGCGATTCATGATTATATTGCATTTTGGGGCACAATTAATACTCATTCTATAATATTGTCAGGCTTAGCCAGACCTGACATTTTGGGTGGGCCCAGAGCTAATAGGGGAGGGTACTATGGGCCTAATATTCAAAATTATTTAACCGGCCAGGAATGACTTCTGACCAGTTAAATAGCATTTTAGCTCATAACTGGCTACATCGTGCAACATAGCCAGCTAAGCACAGATATTCAGTGCCAAACCAACACCTGTGTTTACAAAGGCACACTATAGGCGCATTAGCATTTTTAACGTGCATTAAATGCTACCACGCCTCAAATACTAAGGTGCCCTTTTACTAAACCCCGTAAGCATCTATGCACACCCAAAGCACACCAAAATGGAGTTACTGCCCGGCTACCACATGGCTCTTGCGGTAATTTCATTTTGGCATGCATCCGAAAAATAATTTTTATTTTTGAACATGAATGTCAGACACGCACCAAGTGGCATTTCATGCGTATAGGTCATTACTGCCCAGTTACCGCATGAGACTAGCAGTATGTCAATGGCTGGCAGTAAGGTCTCAGACCCACAATGGACGCGCAGCAATTTTCATTTTGTCGCAGGTCCATTTTCGGCAAAAATTTTAAAAAGACCTTTTTTTACAGGCAAGCTGAAAAATGGATCTGTGTGCGCCCAAAACCCACGCCTACACTACCACGAGCCATTTTTCAGAACATCTTAGTAAAAGGACCCCTAACGTACTTATAGGAATGTATTGGTGTGTAAGCGTTTAATGCGCCTTAACTTTAAAGGCACAGTAAAAATACTAACGCACCTATACATTTCCAGGGGTGCATTAGTGTTTAACGTGTGCACATGGTGCTGCGAAGAAATGGAGGAAGAGAAGACCGTGGAATTGAGGTGTGCCGGGGGGGGGGGGGGGGGGGGGGAGCCAAGAAGTTAAGTGGGCAGGACTGGAGACATGTCCCAAAATCTCCCTCAAAAATTGGCCCCCTTAGCAGCTCTGGGTCCAGCAACTCTGTCCCTTTTCTCCAGCAGCCACCCATAGATCCAGAACCTCTATCCCTTACCTCCAGCAGCCTCTCTGTCACAGGTCCAGTGCTTCTCTAACTGCCCTCCAGCCCCCTTCCCATGAGTCCAGCGCCTCTCTCACGGCCCCTGCCCCGCCCCCCCCCCCCCCCACTGCCCCAAGTACCTCGTCCCTCCAGCCCCCCCCCCCCTCGCCCCTGGGTCAGGACTGCAGGACAAAATTAAAGGTTGATATGTGTCATAGGAGCCAGCAGGTACAGAGCCTTCCAAATATTGAGCAAACTACTTGTACCTAAGGAGTAACAATTTATAATGTGCTTTTGGCACTCCTAGGAATTTTGTTACGTATATGGTATGTGTAGTACTCTTATTAGTGTGAAGGTCAAGAGACAAGAACAAATTCTAATTTCCAAACTCAATGTTATTTAATCTAAATGCAATATTTGTATTCCAGCTTAATGCAAAATACAATATTATAAACCAGACAACTATCAAAATCTGGCAAGTATAGTAGTTACAATCAATATACTCCACCTCAACAATTATTTAGACCACCATAAAATCTATAATCATCAATACCTACCTAAAATGTGTTCTGCCCCCATATTCATGGATACTTTTTTATTTATTGTTACATTTGTACCCCACGCTTTTCCACTCATGGCAGGCTCAATGCGGCTTACATGGGGCAATGGTAGGGTTAAGTGACTTGCCCAGAGTCACAAGGAGCTGTTAGAGAGAATAGATATCGCCAATTCCTAATACTCTCTACAAATAATCTTATGTATTGTTTTGAGAATATAGAATGTAAACCAAATTTAACCACCTGTTTACAAAGGCACGCTACAGGCGAGTAAGCATTTTTAACATGCTTCAAACACTAATGCACCTATAGGAATGTATTGATGCGTTAGCATTTAATGCACCTTAACTTTCAAGGCATGGTTAAAAAAAAAAACATGCTAATGCGCCTATATATTTCTATGTGCTCGTTAGTGTTTAACATTATATGGTGCAGCAAAGAATTGGAGGAAAGGAAGACTGTGCAATTGAGGTGTGCCAGGGGTGGAGCCAGGAAGTTGAGTGGACAGGACTGGAGGTCTGTCCCAAAATCTCTCTCAAAAATTAGCCCTTGCATTCATGGTCCAACATCTGTCCCCTCCTTCCAGCAGCCTCCTCCCCACGAGTCCAGCACCTCTCTCCCTATCTCCCATGCCCCCACATGGGACCTGTGCCTCTCACCCCTCCAGCAACCAACCAAGGGTCCAGAACACTCTCCCATCCCTGCATACCACAGCCCCCCCCCCCCCCCCCCCCCCCCCCGAGGGACAAAATTAAAGGTTGATGCGTCTCTTAGGAGCCAGAAGCTGAAGAACCAACCCAATATTGAGCAAAGTACTTCATTGGACCTAGGGAGGAGCAATTTCTAGTGTTCCTTTGGCACTCCTAGAAATTTTGTTACTTATATGATTCGTGTAGTACTCTATTAGCATGAAGGGCTGTTACATGGTGCAGAGGGGAACTGGAGGAAGTCAAGACTGTGCAATTGAGGTGTGCCAGAGAGTAGAGCCAGGAAGTTGAGTGCACAGGACTAGAGGAGTGTCCCAAAATCTCCCTCTCAAAAATTAGCCCTTGCATCTCTGGGTCCATCTCTGTCCCCTCCTTCCAGCAGCTTCCTCCCGAGTCCAGTGCCTCTCTCCCTGTCCCCCCAAGCCCCCGCATGGGACCTGTACCTCTCCCCCCTCCAGCAACCACCCAAGGGTCCAGAACTCTGTGCCTTCCCTCCAGCCCACATGTGTAATATTCAATTAGCATGAAGGGCAAGAGACTAGAATAAATTCTAATTTCCAAACTGAATAATATTTAATTTAGCACACGACTCAAACACTACTGCACCTATAGGAATGTATAGGCGTGTTAGCGTTAAGGCACCTTAACTTTAAAGGCACGTTAGGATTTGTAACATCTTTAAAGGTAAGGCTCCTTAAACGCTAACGCGCCTGTACGTTCAGCTGGAGTGGTAGTGTGGAAGACGGCATGATTTTGGAGCCCAAGGTGCTGTGGACAGTGTGATTACAGGATCCATAATGCATCTATTAAAGAGAGGAATTGGAGGAAGAGAAGACTGTGCAATTGAAGTGTGCCAGGGCATGAAGCCAGGAAGTTGAGTGCACAGGACTGGAGGCATGTCCCAAAATATTCCTTTCAAAAATTAGCCCCCTTGGCATATCTGCATCCAGCATATGTCCCCTCCCTCCAGCTGACCCTTCCCCATGAGTCCAGTGCCTCTCTCCCTGTCCCCAAGCCCCAGCATGGGACCTGTGCCTCTCTCCCTTCCAGCAACCACCCAAGGGTCCAGAACTCTCTCCCTTCCCTCCAGCAGCCTGTCACAGGTCCAGCTCTTATCTCCCTGCCCCCTGCACCCCCCACACCTTCACAGGTGTGTTAGTGATCAGCATGCCTTCACATTGCAGACACCTTAACTGTGTAGGTGCATTCACCTTTCAGCACACCTTAACATTATAGGTGCCTTAACTTTGAAGGCGCATTAGAGTTTTAATGCACCTTGACATTATAGGCATCTTATCCTTGTAGGTGCGTTCACCTTACAATGCACCTTATCATTAAAGATGCCTTAACATTGATAGCGTGTTAACATTGAAGGCGCCTTAACATTGTAGGCGCATTTACCTTTTACCATGCCCACAATTTAATAAACCAAGGACGTTAGGACAAGTTCTTACAAGGTAATGTGAAAGTTATTTGACAAATAAGCTTTCATCCTAGGAAATTAAGACAATTTGAAGAGGATCCTTTCTTTACTTAGTACTATGCAGTTTAAATGAAAATTCAGCATCAAGCAGTATGCCCAGTTGATTTAACTGATAGGGATAATAACACTGTCACCTATAATTGTACTTCTTGACACTGAGACCTTCTTTCTCTCAATAACCATTAACTGTGAAGCATGGCAGAATATGATCAAATAGCACATTTTCCCAGATTTTGGGAAGTGAGGTGTTAAATTGATCAAGATTGCTGTTGTTGGGGTGGGCAAGGTAGAAGATTTGTATAAAGACACCTACCATAATGTCCTTGCAAACTGAACCTATCACTAAATTGGCAGAAAAAGGGATCATACCGAACACCAGAACACACAACTTACAGCACAAGAGGCCAAATTGACCCAACAGAATTTTGGCAACAGATATATGACAATGAATGGAACTCTTGAAAGGATTCCACACATTATCTTTCTGGGATGAAAGATGCAAGAGCGTACTAGACGAAATCGCACCCTTAAGAACAAGAATATCACGAAGACAGAATGTGACCCCATGGTTCAATGACGAACTTAAAAAAAAATCTAAACACAAACCAGGAAACTCGAATGAGCATGGAAAAAATTAAAAGATGAGCACACACTTAATGCATGGAAACAAACACAAAGAAAATACAAATATGCTATAAAACAAACCAAAAGATCCTACTACAAAACTAAAATAGGACCAGACTACAAGGACCTGAAGAAACTATTTCAACTCATAAACAAGCTCCTAGATACCACTCCTATCACTACAACCAACACTGATATCCCATCTGCAGATGATCTTGCCAACCACTTCAAGGAAAAAATAATTAAACTACGCAATACACTTCACAACACTGACCTCGAACAATTCTTCAATCTACTGGACTCAAACCATGAAGAATACCCCTCAGACCGCATCTGGTCAAAATTCGCTCTTCTCTCCATCGAATTGGTTACCCAAGCGATAGATTCTCCAATACTCACTGTAAACTGGACACCTGCCCCAGTCACTTACTTAAATCAGCACCCAATCGCTTCACTGAAGACCTTACATCCTACCTAAACTGCATGCTCCAACAAGGTCTCTTCCCCAAGGAACATGGCAACATATTATTCACCCCACTACTGAAAAACACAAAGAAAAAAAACGAATGACCTTACCAATTACCACCCAGTCCCACCCATCCCACTAGCAGTCAAGTTGATGGAGAGTATGGTGACAAAACTGCTTATGGAATACATGGACAAGTTTTCATTATTGCTTGAATCACAATCAGGATTCTGCCCCTCTCATAGCACAGAAACTGTAGTAGTCACTCTCCTGGCCAAATTCAAGCATGAAAGTGCCACAGGTAAAAGCATACTCCTCCTCCAATTCGACATGTCCAAGTGCAATCGACATGGTAAACCACAACATACTTCTACGCCTCCTACACCATTTCGGGATTGGAGGACATATACTTAATTGGATCAAGGGTTTCCTAATCACCAGAACATACCAAGTTAAATCAAAAACAAACGTATCACCACCGTGGAAAGCAGACTGCTGAGTACCTCAAGGACCACTCTCACCAATACTCTAATATAATGATGACCCCCCTGGCCAAATCCCTATCCAACCAAAACCTTCACCCGTTCATATATGCTGATGACGTCACAATTTACATCCCTTTCAAACACAAACAGAAATCACCAACAAAATCAAGGGCAGTTTGGATATCATGGACCGATGGGCAAATTCATGTCAACTGAAACTGAACACTGAAAAAACGCACTGCCTCGTCCTCTCATCCCAACACAATAATTATAAACCCACAACCTTAAACACCCCAGATCACACCCCTTCCCATCTCAGATAGCCTCAAAATACTTTGCATTACAATTGATCGCAATCTTATACTTGAGAGCCAAGTAAACTCCACTATAAAGAAACTGTTTCATTCAATGTGGAAACTTAACATATAAAACCTTTCTTCCTGAGGGAAATATTCCGCAACCTGAATCAATGGTGATGAGCCAAGCTGATTACTGCAATGGAATATATGCGGGATGTAAAGAACAACTCGCAAAGAAACTCCAGACAGCCCAAAACACAGCAGCCAGGCTGATATTCGGTAAAACACGTTTCGAAAGTGCCAAACCCCTTCGAGAAAAACTGCATTGGCTCCCAATCAAGGAACGTATCACCTTCAAAATCTGCACCTTGGTCCACAAGATTATCTACGGTGAAGTCCCAGGATATATGGTCGACCTGATCGATCTCCCAACCAGAAATAGAACCAGAGCATCATGCACCTACTTGAATCTCCACTACCCAAGCTGCAAAGGACTCAGATACAAAATTAACCTATGCATCCAACTTCTCCTACATAGGCACACAATTGTGGAATGCACTGCCAAAGACTGTGAAAACAGTGTGCACTGCCAAAGACTGTGAAAACAATGTACAACCACCTAAACTTCAGATCATTAAAGAACAACTTATTCAGAACAGCATTCCCCACCGACCTAACTTAGATGCCTCAACTCTGCAACACAGCAAAACCATAGATTGTATTGGACATTATATATTCCTTCCTATTTTCTATCCCTATGTACCTGAATATACTATCCTTACCTGACCCTAATATCAAATTGTATTTGTTTCCATAGCGGACTTGGTGATCGCCTTACGGTATTATGTAAGCCACATTGAGCCTGCAAATAGGTGGGAAAATGTGAGATACAAATGTAACAAATAAATAAAAATACCAGCCTGCTTAATGTTCTTTACAGGGGCCGACAAGAAATTGGACAAGCATTATCAGGGTCCAGATAGCCTTTCTTCATCAGTGGATGGATTGAGGCGTACCTGAGAATGTAGTAAATAATCCTCAAATGAAGAAAGCATTAATGATCCACTTCAGGTTTACTAAGGTGCATTGGCAGTTTCACGCACCTGCAATGTCAAGGCATACTAAACACTAACACCTCTAAAGTTAAGGCTCCTACAAAGTTAAAGTGTGGCAAATGCCAATGCACCTTAACTTTGTAACCGCCTTAACTTCTCATGCGCAGTAGAGTTTTAATGCGACTTGAAGTTGTAGGTACCTTATCTTTGTAGGCGCATTCACCTTTCAATGCACCTTAACATTATAGGCACCTTAACTTTGAAGGCACGTTCACCTTTTACGCCTACAATTTAACAAACTAAGAATGTTAGAACAAGTTCTTACAAGACGTGAAAGTTATTTGACAAATAAGCTCTCATCCTAGGCAATAAAGACAATTTGAAAAGGCTCCTTTATTTACTTGTGTACTACACAGTTTAAATGAAAATTCAGCATCAAGCAGTATGCCCAAAGAGCTCACTTCTTAACTTATAGGGATAATAATACTGTGAACTATAATCATACTTCTTGACACTGAGACCTTCTTTCTCTCAATAACCATTAACTGTGCAGTATGGCAGAATATCAAATAGCACAATTTCCCAGATTATTTTGGGAAGTGAGGTGTTAAATTGATCATGATTGCTGTTTTTGGGGGGGGGGGGGGGGGGGGAGACAAGGTAGGTTTGTAGAAAGATACCTACTGTAATATCCTTGCTGTGCTCCAAAAGAACGAGAACCTCTGAAATTTGTCATCTTCTACATCCAAAGTGAAATTAATGAAGGAACCCTCTCTCTCCAACATAATGTTGCCTTTGCATATATGTATATATATATATATATATATATATATATATATATAGTGGAATTACAAAATGTACACAGAAGGGTGACAAAAATGATAAAGGGGATTGGATGACTTCCCTGTGAGGAAAGGTTAAAGCGGCTAGGGCTCGTCAGCTTGAAGACAGCTAAGGGGAGATCTATCAAATAGAGTGGAGGGGAACAGGTAGATGTGAATCACTTGTTTATTCTTTCCAAAAATACTAGGACTAGGGGGCACGCAACGAAGTTACAAAGTAGTAAACTTAAAACAAATCGGACAATGTATTTCTTCACTCAATTTGTAATTAAACTATGGAATTGCCAGAGAATGAGGTAAAAGCAGTTAGCTTAGTGGGGTCATACAGACACACCAGTTTGGAAAGTGGAGCATATCGGCTGTTTAAGCTGTCTTTGGAACATATCTATGTACAAGTGTGAATAGCACAGTATGATAAATGAATTGTAAATATTGTATCATAGGATGGAGGAGATTTGAGTCAATGATTAAAGTTTAGCGCACAAGCACAGATTCACCATGGGAGTGATGTGAGGAGCCATGCAAAGTGGTATGAGACTCTACCTCTGTTGCAATTTACAAGTGTTTCTAGATATACTCTACTTATATTTTTGTCAGTTTGAATAATAATATTGGAGAAAGTAAAAAGCCGTTTATTTTTGACAGTATTTCTAGGATAAGCAGCACAAAATGTATTGTACTCTTTTGGGATCTTGCCAGGTACTTTTAACCTGGATTGGCTATTGTTGGAAATAGGATGCTAGGCTTGATGGAACTTCAGTCTGTCCCAGTAGGGCAACACTTGTGTTGTTAAAATCTACATAATCAACTGGCTCACCTGTATTGACAAAGTTTATTCATGTCTTAATAAAAAAAAAAACAGAAGGCAAATTAGTGAGACAAGACTTCCCTTGGCTGAAAACATGCCGACACTGTCCCATTAAACCAAGTTTATCAATGGGTTCCATAGTTTTATTCTTTATAATTGTTTCCACTATTTTACCCTGCACTGATGTCAGGCTTACTAATCTGTAATTACTAGAGACTAGGGGTGCTTTGAATACTCTTGTACTTGAGAGGACAGTATAACAGCTTTGTTATAAGTATAACATGTATAGGTTTGGGAACACAGCTGAGAAAATTCTGTCCCACCTAGTGCTGCCTTGGATGGGCTCAAAGATTTGTACTGGACTGAGGGATGGAGCAGAAGTTGTTGCAAAGAGAAGATAAAGCTTTTAGCAAAACTAAGCAAACAAATCTATCAACAACAACCTGTTGCTTTGGAACAAGTAAATGCATATCTTGAAAGACTGTGAATTTGAAAAGCTTTTAGCAAAACTAAGCAAACAAATCTATCAACAACAACCTGTTGCTTTGGAACAAGTAAATGCATATCTTGAAAGACTGTGAATTTGAAAAGCTTCACTGATCAAGAGAAGCAGCAATTAAATCAGCTACTTATAGCTGTTGAAATTTTGGCTGTAATTAAGAGGTCCAAAACTTGTAAAATGCCTGGTCGAGATGGGCTATCAGCAAGTTCCTACAAGAGCATATTTCTTTGCCATTGGAAGCTTATTTTGAGTGCAGTAACAATTTCCAGATGAGGCAAATAGCGCCCTTATTACTGTGATTCAAAGGTTAGGGGAATAAGATTAGCTAACTCAGATCTAGTTAGCTTTATACAAGGCAGGCAGGCTGTAGAGAATGTGTGTAAAGTTCTTGCAATTAAAGAATATTGTTTCAAATCACTAAAAGCAAGTAGGGGTGGACCACAGCAATCCACTAGAGGGAAACTAGAGATGAAGAATCAAACTCTTTAATAAGGCAATCGCAGTGACATTACAAAAATGCAACAAAATATCCAAATGCAACCACCAATAACTGTCTAAATGCCCACCAGAGGATATTGCAATTGTGTCCAATACCCGAGACATATCTGTGTTTCAGCGTGAAAACCTGCTTCAAGGACAACAATATCTGATCAATGTAAAAGGTACACTACTTGAAACACTGATGGTGGCGACAATGGACAAGTAAAAGGAGTCTTCT
Organism: Microcaecilia unicolor; assembly: GCF_901765095.1. Classification (NCBI taxonomy): domain Eukaryota; kingdom Metazoa; phylum Chordata; class Amphibia; order Gymnophiona; family Siphonopidae; genus Microcaecilia; species Microcaecilia unicolor. The sequence continues at coordinate 34,183,159 of NC_044042.1, read as the reverse complement.
CTTCCTGGTGCTAGACTGCAGGACCCTCAACTTCATCTTTGATTGGCTGCAGGACTATACATCAGTCTTCTTGCTGGCACTGGGCCATGCCCGAGTTCTAGGAGTCAATGAAGACAGTCAAGAAGTCTGGGTTGGTTTCCGCTTGCCTGTCACCTTGTTTGGTTCCATGCCTTCTTAAAATCGCCTCCTTGAGAGCGAGGGCAATGAGAAATTCTCCTGCTTGAACTAAGGCTATGACTGCTCTTAGTGTCTCCATGCAAAAGCGGAATACTCAGAGGCAGTGATTTAGACTTTTGAGATATTAAGACCAGATGAAAAGTGCCTTCTTTAGGACAATGAAGTAGACGGAGTATCTGCCTTGTTCCTGTTCAGCCTGAGGAACTGGAACAATGGCCTGAGCACCAGCAAATAATCTATGGTGGCATGAACCTCGACCACCTTGGTTCCCTTTCGACAAGGAGATGAAGAAGAGAGGAGCAACTGGGTGTGAGAACTCCATCTTATAACCTTCTGTAAGAATATCCAGAACCCACTAGTCTGATGTGATTTTGGTCCACTACTCCTTAAATTCCTGAAGCCATCCTCCCACCAGAGGAAGAGCAGAGTGGACTAGCCTCACACCATTGCGAAGATTTAAAGGCATTGGGCACTCTAGCTGACAGGACAACAATTTCCTGTCTGCAAGAAAGGAGACTGGTATACCTGAAAGTGGGGGCTTCTGACAATCAGGTCAGTACTGTGTGCTCTCTCAAAATCGAGACCAAGAGCCCCATGAAGAATGACCAGAGGCTTTTGGCTTATCCTCCATCAAATTGCGTGCCACCCAGGCTGGAGAGCCCAAATTACCCAGCACATTCAGATGCTGTGCCAAATCTGAATTAGTGTTGCTGCTGTTTCCTCTGTATCCCGCTGGATTCCCAACTTGCATGCACTATAATGTCCTGATGCTGACTGGCAGGTCCCACAATGGGACACTGCTTAACTGCCTCTGCGGGAGTCTCTTTCACCCTGTTACAAGTGCAGCACAATGCAGTCCCAAGTGGTGAGTCAGGATCCCTCCCCTGCACAAAGCTGAACTTGCAGTCAAACTTTAGTTGGACTCAAAACTGCTGGCTGCTCCCCCCCAAGCTCAGTCTCCACAAGTCCTACCCCGAAAGACAAAGGATCAGGATACTCTGTTCCATGCTCTTTAGTAAATCTCTTTGTTTTGTTGTGCTAGAAAAAGGAGAGTTCCACAGGAAACAGAAGAGAAGTGAAGGGAGGGAGGAAGGGAAGTAGTAGTAAATTTGCAGGGCACCAGAGACGGGGATCTGAAGACCTCGATATGGTTCTGCAGCAGCCTCAAGACACCTGCAAAGCTCACCTGGTGATCAGTTGACCAACTAGACCAGGAGCACATCACTCAGAAACAGAGGCTGAAAAGTGTGTTCATTCACCTGCTAGACACCTGAAAACTGAGCTGAGACATCTCTCTTGGCATCCAGTCCTCAGTAGTTTCTATCTCCATTTGCTGGTTGATGGACAAAACTAGCCCACAGGCTCTGGAATAGTGGAAAGCTAAATAATGCAAGGGTTCTGTCTGTACCTGCTTTTCTCTTTCCTATTTCCAGTGGCGTTCTTTTCCATCTTTTATTGTTGGTTAATTTTGCAGACCAAACACCAAGCACATTGGGAGGGAACAGTAGAAAGTAACACTTTACAACCGTACAAAGGCATCTGTAAGAAAACTGTTAATGCAGGCTATACCAATTCATAAAAGTAAAGCAGCACATTAGAAAATAAGGCAGGGCCAAATCTTGCTTCTCCCACCTCCAAAGTAGTTTATGGCAGCTATGATAATTTTCTCCTGGGCAGTATATCAAGCTTGCTAATAAATTAGCAAGTAAACATATAGTATGTTGTGGCATTGTTTTGGGGACTATGGGGGGGATACATGCCTCTTAGAACAAGGCCATGCAATTTTTGGAAAGGATATCAGGACAACAGATTTCAGTGAAAGCAGAGCCAACTCCACATTTTGGAGTTTTGGAGATGTGGAGTAAAGGGGCTAGCTCTTTGTTAGCAAGGTCTTAGTGGGGGGGAAAAGGGAATTTTGCAGAACTGGGTGATTTCACCCAGGCCATCCTTTAGACAATGAAGTATGATGTGTTCACCTTGAGGCAAATAGTGTGCTGGGAATCCTGGAGTTTACGGTCGTCGTTCCCCCCCCCCCCCCCCCCCCCCAAAAAAAAAAAAAAAAAACACACACACACACACACTTAATTTAGCCAAGTGATCTCACCTAGATTCTAGAGCAATGTGCTCTGAAAAGTTCCTGCAGTAACACCCACCTCTGAACTGCTGAATATTGTGAGAGTAGAGGAAGGAGTGATGCCCACTCACTCACTCCTACTCCTTTGAGGTATGAAGTTGGGGGTGCACTAGACGCCAGGGAAAGGTATTTATTTACTGTTAGGGTGAAGTGTGAACTAGACACCAAGGATGTGAAGTTAGAAGTCGGGGGTGAGTTGTCAGGACACCTGGGGCCAATGCAGACTAACATGACAATATTTTTTGTCACCTTTTCTGCTCAGGAACAAACAGGAAAAGTGGTATTTAGCAATGAGCTGCAGATTACTGGCATGACTAACAGTAGTCATTTCTATGCTCACTGCTTATAGCATGCCTCAGTATATATATTTTTTGTGGTGGACCTGTAGCTCTACTGCAAGGCTTGCTGCTAGCTGCCCTCCTCTTTCTACTTCCCCCCCCACCTAGTGAGCAGACAAATTGGTGGATGTAGAAGGGTGGTAAAGAATCTGGATGTGGGTTAGGGGGATGCAATGGCACAGTTTAGTTTAAAAACTAAAGGCTTGTTATACTGCCCTTCAGGAGGGGGGGGGGGAACCCCCCATAGCAATGTACACTAGAGATACTGAGATTCCTCTTCTTTCAGTTTGGATGGGTGATAAACTGGAACACACTGCTCACCTGGCACTGTGGTTTTCGTGTTATTTCAGAAAATTAAAAGCATGTTGAGGGAGGAAGCTGCTGAATGAAGCCAAACAATGTGTGTGCATAACTACTGGAGCCTAGCTTGTGCCAGTTATAATTCAGTTTAGGACACATGTGTTTGCTGATATTGCAAGAGTATGGATGGGTCAAAAATAAAGAAGAATGAAATTAAACCAGGGTGGTGTGACAAGGGGGACAACAGTATAATGTCGTAAAAAAAAAAAATCTCCAAGTCACGTGGATGCATAGGAGATACATCCAAACACTGCAATATTCGGTTCCATGTTGATGTTATCAGATTTAAACAATGCATTTCAGAAAAAGACAGACTATGTATTTCATTTCCTATTCAACATCTTAAGCCTTCGGACATCATAGTCCTATGTCTGCTGATCTACTTTCTTGGGGTCTCAACTCTAATCCATGGCAGTAGAAAAAGATAACGATTCCAGCACGTACACACTGATTCCTTTCTTACTTACCATCCTCACAGAGAAAAGGTAATATCAACAATAACAAGCTGTGATAAAACTACCTCAAATTCACCACCACCAATTTGAAGGTCACTCTAGGAAACACCAATCCCACTGGCTAGTTTCTACTGAAAAAGCAAAAAAAGGACACTTTACTGGCACTGGATGTCACAATTTCCATACTATAGAGGTAAGAAATAACACCACAGGATGACTGGAGTTCCAGTGGGCTTTTTTTTTTTATTGAGATTCCAAACTGAACAAAATCAGGTTTTACCATTTATCTCATAACCTACAAACTCTGTGATGGTTTCAATGGGCTACTAGTTTCCAGATATGCACATAATACAAAAGGAAAATCCCCAACAATAAAAATTGCTCCACTGGACTGTTTGCCAATTAACAGAAAGCCAATTTTTTTTTACTACCCCTCCCCCCCCATTTCCCAATTTATGTCCACACTGTTTGCTTATCAGTGGCATAGGATACTCCCCCCCCCCCCCCCAAATTCCCATTCCCTAAAAAATAGGTTGCCATGAACTTTTAAACATGCCCAAATATAAGGAAACATTTGATTCACTAAGGGAACAGTGATTTACTTCCAAATGCCCCCCCCCCCCAAATTTTGGTAAAAATACAGTAAAGTCTGTATTTTATCACACCCCCCCCCCCCCCCCCCTTCACCCTAGAGTTCTGTCTACACAAAGTATGCAAGAACAGGAAAGAAATTATCTGGCAAGATCATTCACCAGCTGCTTTATTTTAAGGGTCAATCTGTTTTTCTGTTACTTAGTTGCAAACTACTACAAACTTTAACATTTGGAGTATGCCAGATGTTTGCATAAATAAATGACATCTGATTTGCTGCCCAAGGATCAGCAAGGTCTCATGTGACAAGCAGCTTAAATATATAATCAGATGTCCACTGGTCTCAAAAGAAAAGAAAACTGGAGTGATTTAAAGTCACAGATGAAATACAAGAGGTAACTGTGCTGCTTGTGCATCCTTTGTGTGAACTCTCCCCCCTTACCACCCTTCCCCAAATAAAATCAGAATGAGATGATTAAACAATATGCCTGTAGAGGGCTTGATGTGAAAGCCTTCAAGTTGTGAACCAGCTCTACACAGCACAAAAGGGGAAGGAAAGATGCTCCCATCTCATTCTGTATAAATTATATATATAAAAAAAAACCCCAAACAAAAAAAAAAAGGCAAACCAACCAACCATCCCACCCTCCCAAAGGCCAATCTCCCTCTTAAGATTTGGAACCAATTTTTATCAGTCAAAAGTCCAGAGTTTTCACATATAAACTGCTTTTGGTTATACAGGTTAGGTTCTATGCAATTCATTCTGGAAGTGGTAACAGTAAATTTAGTCTTGATATACTATTTGGCAGAAATATGCAACATTTCATGAGAACAGCTAAACCAAGACAAAGTAAACATTGTCCTATGATGCAATAGAAAGTATGCCTGCAACATTTTTACTGTTTTACCCTTTGGAGCATAATCATTTCTAAAAATATAACAGTCCTTTCAATTGACCCTATGGTACTAAGCCATTACCAAAAGTCTACAAGGACTCCAAGAATATCAAGACTTAATTTTGCTGTTAAGTGGGCAGAAAAACAGGGCTCTGCAAGTCCTATATGGAGCATCTTTCCATTTGGATCTCAAACCCAGATCAATAAGATAGCACCACAGCAGTTAAGCAACTGCTTCTAGAGAAGCCACTTTAAAAGGTGGGTCCCTTATCTCCGTCCACAGTCTAGTGTAAGTGCAATCCTCAATCAGGGCCAAGCTATAGCAATACTTATGTTCTGTGCTTCAAGAGGGATCAGAAGTTTGGGAGTTAGTCTAGTACCATCTGGTCAGCATACACTTTTACACATCTGTAAGCGCATACTGCTCTCTCACATGTGTGCACACCACCAAAAGGTACAAAACTATATCACTTATTTTTATCCCTGCACTCTGATCCCCATTTCATTGGGGGGGGAAAAAAAAGTAAGCTGCAGTACAACAAGATTTGACTTTTGGTTAAAAAAAGTTCACCCATACATCCCCCCAACCCCCCTCAAATTTACAGTCATTACTCAGTACTTGCCCGTAGGTGTAACTTACTAGGCACTAGTAGAGCTTGTGACTGGTCTCTTGTCTGTACATCAGCGCAGCTTTTGCTATACAGAATTGTTTTGTAAATAACCTTTGCATGCTAAAATGCACAGTTGAGGCAATTTAGAACCTTGAAAACACTGAATATCAATTTTTTTTTACACCCTTCTTCCCAATTGCAACAACCTCAAACAAGGGGACAAGCACCACCACTGTCATAAGCAAGCACAAAGAACTCATGACTGTTTTAAGTGGTATTAAAAAAATGAGGGGCCAAACCAGCTAATATTTCAGGTGCCTCCGGACTAACTGGCAAGGCTATAGAGAGTGGGGAAAAAAACCCCCAAAGTTTGCTGGAATTGATTAGTCTCATTCTTGTCGCCTATATATCAGGCCAAACACCAAGCATGTTGGGAGGGGAACAGTTTAAAGTAACACTTCACAACCATACAAAAGCATCTATAAAGCAAACAGTTAATGCCAGCCATACCAATTCATAAAGTAAAGCAGCACATTAGAAGATAAGGCAGGAACAAATCTTGCATCTCCTACCTCCAAATTGGTTTATGGTAGCATACTCTGGGTGATTAACACAGCCTGCAGATGTGAACTAGGAGAGCAGAGCTCTCAAAGAATTAGCTCATGCAACTGAAGAATTTCAGCTGCACACTTAAAATACAAAGCCTTATCAATCATGTCCTACAATACTGACATGAATTGCTACATTTTTCTACAAGCAGGATGCCTGCTATAGACAGTTTGGCTCCTCTAATTCCAGTTTATTTTAACAATCCTGGTTCTTAAAGTAGTATTTATAGAGCAGCTCAAAGCAATAGGCCTTCTCATGATAATGCTAGTGCATCCTCAAACTTTCTTCAAATTTCATCTCCTGTTCTCCTACTTCACATGTCACAGGTATGGTATCTGGTGTTACAAAAAACTGAGCCCCTCTCATCTTAGTTGCTGCTGTAATCTTCTATAAATTTCTTTAACTTCCAGTAACTCAAAAAAAAAAAAAAATTTATGAACCCAAAAAGAAAAACCTTATTTACAAAGTTTACATAGTATACACAGTTTGTTTGTTTTTTTCAGTGAGACACGTTGCCAGAGAAGAGGGCCATAACTTTAAAAGTCTACATGTCAAGTGCTGTAGCTGCTAACTGGAGGCTGAAAATACAGTCCTTAGTGTTCTGCTAGCACACAAGGGAGGTCTCTCAACAGCTCTTGAACAAAATAAAACAAATTAAACAAACAAAAAAAAAGTCCATTTCCTTCTGGAGCTATGATGTTACTTAACCCTTTAGGGCGCAGATAATTTTTTATTTTAAGATTGGCCATTTCTTGCTTGTAAGTACATGTATTTACACTGTATTGGAAACCTCCTGTTGCATATCAACTCCTCCTAAAACTGGAAAATTTAAATACTATTAAGTTAATGAAATTTCACCTCCTAGCCCTGCTCTGAATTTACTGGATGGGAACAGGAGTCTGACCTGAAAAAAAATGAAAGAAAAAATGTTGCTAATTCCAAGGGCTGAGTCATAAAGGTGATGATTCAAATGGTCTCATAGCATAAGGCACTTTGCATGTAGAAACAAGCTCTTTAAACTTCAAAAATTGAGGCGAGATCAGGGAGAAGTTGAGATGCATTCCAAGATGGTCAGTGGGGTCTTCTGAATTTGTAGGAAAATGCTTTTCGTTCATCCAGATTCTGCTTTCAAAAGATTCTTGCCCTCCTGCCTCCAGGGGGAAACATTTAAAACTGGAAGTTAGTGCAACCAATTTTCATCAGCACACAGTGCAAACAAAGTGGGTGAAAAACAAAGGATTTCAATCTTTGCCAGACAGCTTTTCCCTCTCTCCCAGATTAAAACATGGTCTGAGCTCTTATGTCTTCATAGTTCCAAAATGAAAAGATAGTGATTCCCCTCAGAAAGGAGAATAGCCAAAGAAATGATGCATCACAGATCAGGAGTAAAGCGCGTCAGCTTTGGGAGTTCGCAATCAAAGCCTGAAGGGGAGAAAAAAAAAAAGTTAAATTCTCTCTCCATGGCACACAAAACAAGGAGAATTACATCAATAAAAAAATTTAAATGTAGCCTACTTACAGCACCCTATCCAATAAGCAAAAGCTATTTAAAATGTCTTGACAGTTGACCTGGTATGGCTAACTGTATTCCCCCAAACCACTGATCCCCATGGAGTAAGAGACTCACACATAAGCCACTTAGGCTGCTTATGTATTTGTCACATTGTCTTACTAAAGCATTGCAACAAAGGAGCACAGAGATAATACTACAGTGACTGCAAAATTATGGCTCTCTCACTTAATGGAAAATTGATTTTCAGTTACAATATTAAGATAAGCATAGGGAAAAAGTTCAATTCACATGTAAAGGAAAATATTCTCGTTTGTCACTTCAGGTACATATTTAGTAAAAATTAGAACAATTTATTTGGATTTTGCTCACACCTTTTTCAGCAGTAGCAGGGATCTGTTTGCAGGAGAAATTAAGACTTAACTGCTAATTTTTTTTAGTCCCTCCCTCCAGACTGGTCCAGATACCTGGGTTATGCACTCCTACGGAGACTGAACTACTGACTTCAAAGTGAGCCTATAATGGTCTGCTAACAACAGACACCAGACTCGAGGGCTAGGAGGTCCATTATCTGGATCATGTGGCGTAGGAGCTCTGGAATCCAGGAGGAAATGCAGTGGCACATTAATCGACTGAATACCAAGGCAACATGCCTGGCACTGCCAGCTCTGCAACTGGTTTTCCATAGGAAGGTGGTGCAAGCCCTGTTCAACAATACAATGGCTGTGGCTTATGTCAATCACCAGGGCAGCACAAAGAGTCAACAGGTGGTAGCAGAGATGACACTTCTCATGGCCTGAACAGACAATGTCTTTGCAATGCACATAACTGGCATCGAAGTGCAATAAGTTTTCCTCAGCAGATTCCACTTAGAACTGGCTTATTTATTTATTATCTCATTTGTACCCCACAGTTTCCCAACAGTGTCAGGCTCAATGTGGCTTACAATGCACCACAGAGGCAGACGCCAATGCAGTAAAATGAAGCTAATACAGCAGAAAACCTACAAGAGATACTGGGGAAGAGTAGGAATTGACGAACGGAAAAGGGAAACTGTGAGGGAAGGGGGATGTGCCCAAATGTCTCTAGATCGATGCGCTTCCAGCAGTGGAGACACATGAAGAGGCCGTGGTATAAGCACTTCCAAATAACATGGCCTTCAGAGATTTCCTGAAAGATAGATGATCTGTGATGGTTTTTATGGTCCTCGGCAAAGACTTCCAAAGCTGAGTGGTAATGAAAGCGAGGGAGGTAGCATACGTGGACTTGTACTTGATGCCGTTGCAGTAGGGATAATGAAGGGTAAGATATGAACGGGAGAGTCTGAATGTACTCCAAAGCGGCAGGTTGATGAGATCTATCTATAGCCAGGTACTTCACCATATAGGATTTTGTGAACTAGAGAGCAGAGTTTAAAGGTGATACGTTCTTTGACAGGAAGCCAATGTAGTTTCTTACGGAGGGGCGTGGCACTCTCAAACTTGGACTTTCCACAAACCAATCTGGCCGCTGTATTTTGGGCCTGGGGCGTGGCACTCTCAAACTTGGACTTTCCACAAACCAATCTGGCCGCTGTATTTTGGGCCATCTGCAGTTTCTTAATTAGTTGCTGTTTACATCCAGCATACACTCCGTTACAGTAATCCAGATGGCATAGTATGGCGGACTGTATGAGGTTGCGAAAGACCTCTCAAGGGAAAAATGGTTTTATTCTTTTTAGTTTCCACAGCGTGAAGAACATCTTCTTTGTGGTGGCGTTAACGTGTTCGAGTGAAAGTGAGCGGTCAAGGGTGACTCCTAAAATTTTGAGGCTATCTAGTATGGGAAGGTTTAAGGTGGGGGGTGATTAATGTGGGAGGTCTCTACTTGTTGTGCTGAGATAATAGTAGGCAGTGTGTTCTGTCAGCATTCAGCTTGAGTTTGAAAGAAGATGCCTAAAAGTACATCGTATTTAAACAGCGGTTAATTTCTCTAGAGATCTCGGACAAGTCATTTTTGAAGGGAATATAAATAGTAACATCATCAGCATAAATATGCTTACTAGCAGACCCCAGAATCCACTCTCCTAGGCCAGGTCTAAGTGGAGTCAGAGGCCTTTGAGGCAATCGTGGCAAGTCAGGGGCAACCAGTGAAGAATCTTTTGGCTTCTAGGAACAATGCAAAAGTGTCAAGGTTCTTCAGTCACAGGAAGGAGCCCCGAGTGCAGGGCGCTAATGTGCTGGCACAGCTATGGGCCCAAACCAGGTACTACAGGTAAGTATCTTAGCTTTCTCTGAGGACAAGTAGGCCTATTTATTCTCACATATAGGGAATCCCTAGCAACCAGGCTCACTGAAAAACACCATTGGTCAACAGGGCCTTGCAATAGCGAGAACATAACAGACTAAACAGAGACTAACCTGAAAACTATTGTATAGATTCCCTATAATTCAAAACTATATACAAACTATGTGAGAATGCAGCCTAGAACAGAAGAAAACAGGCCCAGGAGGGTGAAGTTGGATTCTAGACCCCAGATTCTGCAATACTGTCTGTCCAAACCAACTGTCACGTCAGGTAGCCTGCTCAAGGCAAGAGTGTGATGTGAATGTGTGAAGCGAAGACCACGATTGCAGCCTTGCAAATTTCTTCAATAGAGTGACAGCAAGAGGGCTACCAACACAGCCATGTCTCAGACACAGTCTTGACATGACCCTCCAGGGTCAGCCCAGCCTGGGAACAAGTTAAAGAAATGCAATCTGCCAGCCAGTTAGAGATTGTGCCTTTCCCAGTGGTGATCCCACATCCTGTTGGGATTAAAAGTAACAAAAGGTTGGGCAGATTGTCTATAAGGCTTAGTCCACTCCATATAATAGGTCAATGCTCACTTGTAGTCCAAGATGTGCAAGGCGCTCTCACCAGGATGGGCATGAGGTCGGGGAAAGAAGATTGGCAGAAAAACCGACTGGTTCAGATGGAATGCAGACGCCACCTTAGGAAGGAACTTATGGTGTGCGTGTGGAAGACTACTCTATTGTGATGAAATTTGGTATACGGTGCACCCACTACTAAGGGAGGAGATCCGCCGGCAAGCAGAGAACTCAAACACCCCACGGTAAAAACAGGAAAGTGCAGAGAGTGGGAGAACGACCAAGTATGCCAGAAACTGGAGGATGTTCGTTAATGAAGAATTTTATTAAAAGTTTTGAAGACTCGACAGAACGTCGTGTTTCGGCCGTCAGGCCTGCATCAGGAGTCTGCCGTGCAGAATGCTGCAGAGCAATAATGATGGAGGTCCTTTGAAGATCTCACAGCAGTCTCTTGTGCAGAGTATTTTAGCTGTATTACCAGCAGTACGTGCAGTGCTTCCGACGGATTTTTCCTCAACAGTCTTCTTAAAGACTACCTACGTTCCTTTTGAAGAACCATCCTTAATGTTATTCAGCAATACTCTGCACAAGAGACTGCTGTGAGATCTTCAAAGGACCTCCATCATTATTGCTCTGCAGCATTCTACTCGACAGACTCCTGATGCAGGCCTGACGGCCAAAAAACGACGTTGTGTTGAGTCTTCAAAACTTTTAATAAAATTCTTCATTAACGAACATCCTCCAGTTTCTGGCATCCTTGGTCGTTCTTCCACTCTCTGCACGCACCCACTACTAAGGCCTGAAGCTCACCTACCCTACAAACTGAATAGCTACCAAGAAAAGGACCTTCCAGGTCAAGTACTTCAGATGGCAGGAATCCAGTGGCTCAAAAAGGAGCTTTCATCAGCTAGGTGAGAAAGATGTTGAGGTCCCATGACACCAGTAGAGGTTTGACAAGAGGGATTTGAGAAAAGCAAAACCTCTAATGAAGTGAACAATTAGAGGCTGTCCAAATATGGGCTTACCATCTACACGTCGATAAGTATTAATCGAATGAGGTGAACCCTTACAGAGTTGGTCTCAAGACCAGACTTGGAAAGGTGTAGAAGATATTCAAGCGGGGTCTGTGTAGGGCAGGAAATAGTATCTAGGGCCTTGCCCTCACACCAGACAGCAAACCTCCTCCATTTAAAAGAGTAACACATCTTAGTGTAATCTTTCCTGAAAGCCAACAAGAACTGGAGACACCCTCTGACAGATCCAAGGAATAAAATTCTAGGCTCTCAACATCCAGGCTGTTATGTCCAGTGACTGGAGGTTGGAATGAAGAAGAGACCCCTCGTTTTGTGTGAAGAGGGTTGGGAAAAACACTCCAATTTCCAAGGTTCTTCGGGAGACAGAAGAAGAGTGAACCAGATCAGTTAAAGACAGTAAGGAGCAATCAGTATCATGGTCCAGTGGTCTTTCTTGAGTTTCAACAGTCTTCCCCACAAGAGGTATGGGAGAATATGCATACAGAAGGCCTCTCTCCCAACAGAGGATGGATCAGACAATCTGTCAGAGGCCTGAAGCCCGAAACAGAACCGAGGTCCCAACAACTTCAACATTTGCCAAGCTGTGACCTGCTGAGAGGTTTGAACCTGAGAAGCCAGTGCACTACACTCTCAACCCCAGGAGGAAGGCTCGAACCTTCTGCATATCGAAGTAGGGCTCCAATGAACTCCAATTGCTGGGCAGGGTGCAAATGGGGCTTGGGGTAGTTTAAAATGAACCCTAGTAGCTCAAGCACCCAAACAGTCCTCTACATGGACTCTCGAGCACCGGCCTCCAATGTGCTCTTCAGTCAGTCATCGAGATAAGGGAACACAGACTACCTGCGACTACCACTTGACATTTAGTACATACCCTGGGAGCTGAAACGAGGCCAAATGGCAACACACAGTACTGGAAGTGCTGCGTTCCAAAATAAAATTGTAGATACTTCCAGTGGGCTGGAAGTATCAGGATGTGCATATAGGCACTCTAAGTCCAGAGAGCAAAGCCAATCATTTTCCTGAATCATGGGTAGAAGGGTCCACAGGGAAACCATTCTGAACTTTTCTGACCTGGTCTAGGATGGGACGCATCCATGAGGAAGCACATGGAATAGAATCCCCGCACTTCCTCCCCTGGTGGAACGGGCTCGACCACATGGGCCTTCAGAAGGGCTGAGTTCCTCTGCAAGTAACTGCCTGTGCTGGGAGCTGTATGAATGAGACCCCAGTGGGCAATTTGGAGGTTTGGATTCCAGACTGAGGATGTATCCTAACTGGACTACCCACCGATCAGAGGTTACGAGAGGTCACTGCTGGTGAAAAAATATTTTACCTCCCCCCAACTGGCAAGTCGTCCGGAACGGACACTTTTACTGTGGCTATGCTTCGTTGGAGCCAATCAAAAGCCCATCCCTTGCTTTTGCTGGGGATCAGCAGGGGCCTTGGGCGAACGCTGTTGAGAACGAGTGCACTGGGGCTAAGCCTGAGTAGGTTGGTGGGACGCCAGAGTGTATTTACGCCTTGAGTAGGAATAGGGGGCACTCTGCAACCCGTCAAAAAACCTCCTGGAGGAGGAGGTTGTAGCAGAAGGCGCCCGGCGGGAGAGAGAAACCATAGCATCCGTGTGCTTCTTGGATCTGCTCAACCAGATCCTCCACCTTCTCTCCAAAGAGATTATTCCCCCTGCAAGGAATATCCACAATTCTCTGCTGGACCGAATGATCCATGTCTGAGACACGCAGCCATGAGAGTCTGCGCATCGCTATACCATGAGCAGAGATTATGGATGCAACATCAAAAGTGTCGTAAGCGCCCCTGGCCAGGAATTTATGACACGCCTTCTGCTGCATAACCACCTGGCGAAAAGGTTTGGCCTGCTCCAGTGGGAGGGCATCGACCAAACTGGACAGCTCTCTCACCGAGATCCGCAAGTGGGCGCTCGTGAAGAGCTGGTAAGCATAGCGGCCTGATACATCTTCCTCCAAAAAGAGTCCAAAGTTCCAGCTTCTCTGCTTGGGGGCGCCGAAGCACAGTCCCTAGAACTCTTGGCTCTCTTGAGGACGGAGTCCACCACCATGGAGTTATGGGGTAACAGACCTCATTAACCCAGGTTCTCCTTTGATCCGATACTGGGAATTTTGTCTTCTTTGGGATCATGGGACCCAGTTTTGCATAAGGACTTCCCTGAGTACCTTATGCAAATGAGCAGTCACTGCCTCCTTAGGTGGAAAGGTGTAGTCCAGGACCTCGAGCATCTCAGCCCTGGGCTCATCCTCCATGTCTACGGTGAATGGAATGGCCTCAGCCATTTCCTGCACAAAAGAGGACGAGAGGATTTCGGGGGGGGGGGGGGGGTGAGAGGAGGAGGAGGAGGGATAGTCTCCTTTCAAGTGTAGGGAATGGTTCAGTGGGTATCCCAAATCTGAAGAGAAGTACCTGGGATCCTTATCTGACTCCCAAGGGAGCTCCTTGTCAGTATTGGAAAGCACTTCCCTCAGTGACCTCCGAGGCTGTACCTGCCTCAACGCTGAAGACCTACAGTCTTGATGGCGATGCCGAGGGGCCGACGCCTGCATGGACTGCGGCGAAGCTTCCTCTACAGACGTCGATGGGAAGTTGACCTGGGTAGCAGTGAACACCGGAGCCGCAAGCAGCACCGAGCTCAAAGACCTCACGGGGGCCAGACACTACTGCAACAGAAGGCTCGGAAGGTGCAAGCACCCCCGACGCTGACGTAGACTGGTGCAACAGTCCTTCCAGGAGCTATGGAAGGCCCAGATGTGCTTGTCAAGAGCCACCATCGGAGAAGGCTGCGGGGCCAGTGGAGCAGTCGGTGGCAGAATTGGTTGAGACTCGGGCACAGGACCCAGACTGCTGGGAAGCTGACGCATCAGCACCTCCTGTATGGAGGGGGAGCGGTCCTCCCGGCACCGTGTGTCAAGGGAGAACGGTGACGGTGCTTCTTCGCCTTCGCTTGACGGCGAGGACGTCAAATCCTCACATCGCCTCAGTGTTGGGTCTGATGATGGACGGTCCTGGGGGGCCTGCACAGCAGGAGGCCTCAAGATAGGTGGAGACCCACTAGATGCCTCACTACTCCCAGCATGCTGTGGCCTATCAGCAGCCATGCGTACCTCGATGTCACAGACCTTGGTTCCGATGTCGATGCCGACATTGAAGGACCGGACCGAGCCCCAAAAAGCTTCTCTCACTAGGCTTCTCGAGCAAGTTGTGTCCTCTTTTTCATACGAAGACAGGGCACAATGAGCTGGGCTATGGTGGGGCCCAAGGCCCTGGATACACCACGAATGGGCATCTGTACCTGAGATGGTCCGGTTGCACCGAGTACAACATTTGAAGCTGCTGGGTGTCTGACGACATGGATGGGTTTGACATGGATGGGAAAACCGCTCCGGCGAAATTAAATGACTCGATTGTGCTGAGGAAAAAGGGCATAAGAAGGGGTAGAAACCCGGCTGCTGACAAAAAGGAAACTAAAATAAAGTTGGAAAAAACAATGAAAAGCAAAACGACAATAAGTGAGTGAAAATCTAGAAGGCTCTGTCTCGGGCACAAAAAAAGGAGCCACAGAAAAATCTGCTGCTCCTTGCGCGGAAAGAAAAACTGAACAGCATGGTCACGCGACGGGCAGGAATTCAGACCGTATGCCAGAAGCCTCTGGCAAATTTTATTTTTGCTGTGTTTATGCCGGTTACCGAGCAGACGCGGATCGTCAACCCAGTTGTGAGAACAACTCAGCCTGCAGGTCCTCAGAGAATTGCTTTTTTTTTTTTTCTTTAATTGCAGCTGATGAAATCTAGAAACTAGTGGATTGTGTCCATCTACCAGCAGGTGGAGATAGAGATCTCTCGCTCACAGTGTATAGGACGTGTAGCTCCTCAGCAGGTCAGTATGTCATTTACCAAAGCAAAGCCCCGAGCAAGGCCTCAAGCTGCTCCCACAACACACAGCCCAGTGCTCACTCAACTTCTGTGGGTAATGCGAAAAGTCCTGTGCTCCATGAACACCATATGTCTCCCGGCATTGCTTCCCAAGACCTCCTCTATCACCCAAAGCAGCTACGGAGCTGTTTTATATCAGTCTTTGGTGTTCTTTAAGTTTGGGGGGGGGGGGGGGGTTTCCTGATTTGTTAAACTCATGTAGAACAAGAAAAGTCACTTATAAACCAAACACGACACAGCAAAAAGGGTGGGATGCTGGATTCATCTGCTGCGATTAGAGGAAAGAAAATCAGGTAAAAACAATTTAAGTGGCAGATGAATCCAAAAAACTAGTGGCAAAGCAGTCCCTACAAAACAAACAAAAAAAAGGATGGGGAGGGAAGAGGAATCCACAGACCCCACAGACAGACCCACGGCACCGTACCATTAAATCTAACACGCCACATCCAATCAAAAATGCTGAGAAACAGTAGGAAGGGAAGCTCACAAGTGGCCGCCTGATTTTACTCCATGTGGAAACTGAAAAGAATAAGACCATTCTTTCCAAGATCCGTCTTCCGCAGCCTAGTGCAATCACTCGTACTCAGCCACCTGGATTATTGCAACTCACTATACGCAGGCTGCAAAGAACAAGTACTGAGGAAACTTCAAACAGCTCAGAATACAGCAGCCAGACTCATTTTCAGAAAACCAAAATACGAAAGCGCAAAACCCTTGCGTGAGAAACTACACTGGCTCCCACTCAAGGAACGTATCACCTTTAAGGTATGCACCTTAGTCCACAAAATCATCCACGGTGAAGCCCCTGCATACATGTCTGATTTAATAGACCTGCCACCCAGAAACGCTAAAAGATCATCCAGAACTTTCCTCAATCTCCACTTCCCTAATTGCAAAGGCATAAAATACAAAGTACTGCAAGCATCAACCTTCTCCTATATGAGCACGCAATTCTGGAATACACTACCACGCAACCTGAAAATGATCTACGAATTAACCGACTTCCGCAAACAATTGAAGACTCATCTCTGAGAAAATTTATTGCAAGGATCAAAACACATGAAGTCCACACACACTAATAGAAAAGTATCAATACACTCCCTTCTGAATTTCTCTTACCCCGTATTTTCACCAGACTTCAATCTCCACCCACAGATAAAATGTTATACCCTATGTTCTCTTGATATTGTTCTATCGCCTTATCTTTTCCCCATTGTAACATCCCATGGTTTCTACGCCCTAACGATTTTTGACTTGACTGTCTTCCCATAACTCCTCAGAGTGTAACCCATAATTGTACTGTAACACACTGTATTTCCATCATTCACAATGTATTGTAAGCCACACTGAGCCCGCAAATAGGTGGGAAAATGTGGGATACAAATGCAATAAATAAATAAATAAAATAAATAAATGCCCTCCACCGAGGAAGTTACCAATGTGCAAATAAGAATAGCCCGCAGAGCTAACAGGGCTTGAAAGCCTACCAAAAGATATGCTGAGAACAAAGCCCCTTTAATGCACTGTGCCTTAGTGGCCTTAGAAGTTGAGAGGCCCATCTGGAGACCCGACTGCAGCACAATGAGATGTTCCATTTGGTGAAACCCCAGTAGACAAATGCAGAAAACGGAAGAGAACACGGCGGACATCCAGGCACCACAGGGCACCAAAGTCCCACAGTTTTGTAGATCACTTTTTTGCAATTTGGGAGGTGTAGTCTGAGATAGTTTCTTGCTTCATACTTTGAGGTAAGTTATTAATGGTACCATATAGTCTGGAGCTGTGCCATTTAATCAGTGCTTTTTTTTGTGCCGGTACGCAAAGGTACAGCGTAGCGGCACCTTTTTTTTGCCCTGCACTTCCTCTCAGTCCCCCAAGGGCGTGGTGTGCTGGAGCCGCAGGGCCGGTCCGACACGGTAAGCAGGTAAACATGGCAGGGGGGCGCCAACCTCTGGAGCCATGCTTACCGCCACTTATCTGCCCGCCCTGGCGCCCTCTTCTCCCCCCCCAAGGATCCTTTTTCTTTTAAATTTACCTAACCTCCGTCCGACCACATGGGCAGCAGCGTCACTGAAAGCGCTCCCCTCCCGAGTCCCGACGTCTCTAGCAGAAGCTTCCTGATTCGTTCACTCAGTGTCCCGCCCTCGGGAAGCTTCTGCTAGAGACGTCGGGACTCGGGAGGGGAGCGCTTTCAGTGACGCTGCTGCCCATGCAGTCGGACTCGGAGGTCAGGTAAATTTAAAATAAAAGAAAAAGGATCCTTGGGGGGAGAAGAGGGTGCCAGGGCAAGGGAGAGAGGACCATCTGGACAAGGATGGCAGGGCTCAGGGAGAGAGGGGAATTGCTGGATAGGGATGAATGGAGGGGCAGGGAACAGAGCAGCATGGATGGGAGGGCAGGGCTCCGGGAGAGAGGGGAATTGCTGGATAGGAATGAATGGAGGGGGCAGGGGACAGAGGGGCATGGATGGGAGGGCAGGGCTCAGGGATAGAGGAGAAATTGCTGGACATAGAGGGGAGGAAAGAGAGATGAAGGAGATGAAATGAGGGAAAGGAAGAGAGGAGAAAAACTGCACATGGATGGAGAAAATAGGCAGAAGCTGGATCCACTGGACAGTCAAGTCTGCGTAGGACCCAGCTTTTACTTATGGATATAGGGCAAGAAATGAAGAAGAAAGGAGGAAAGTAAAGAAATAAATGGAAAGGAAGCCCTGGAAACGGAGTTAAGAGGACAGATAGCAGCAGCAGAATCAGATATTCGGCCAACATGATCAGAAAAACAAAGTCACCAGATAAAGGTAGAAAAAAATCATTTTATTTTCATTTTAGTGTTTGAAATATGCCCAATTTGAGAACTTACATCTGCCGTCTTATTTTGCACTGGGTATACTGTAGCTGTAACAGCTTACAGAAATTATTTTTAATGAAAAAAAAGTCACATTATTTTGTTCTCCTATACTAGTATACTATTTTCAATGATGTCTGTTTATATGCGCCATAGCTGGTATAAGGGGTGTGGCTATCATAGGGGTGGAGACATATGTGGTGACCCCACCCATAATGAGTACCGGCACCTTTTTTTCTACAAAAAAAAGCACTGCATTTAGTATTTGAAAGATAAAGGTACATAATTTGAAGGTGATTCTTGCTTTGATGGGAAGCCAGTGTAAATTGATTAATAAAGGGGAGGCACTTTCAAAACTAAATCAATCCCCTTAGATTCAAAACTATATAGAGAGTAAATGTCCCACTTAACTTTCGGACAAGTTCTGAGAGAAGACATTTCTCTGGTGAGTGAACATTATTTTGCTCTGTGCTTTGGGAACTTAAAAATTGGGGTTTAAAAGAGGAATTTGGGTTTTAAAAGGAGAAACTGTAGGTTACCGATAGGCAGAATAAAAATTAAAAAATAAAAAAAGGCAGCAAACTTATCAACTAGTCTCCATATCCTTATCCCTCTTGTTTTAAAACTTGAACTTTGTATCACAGCATTAACAGATAGCCTCTACCAGGCACAGCAGGGCCTAGTTCAGCATCTTTGGGGGGGGGGGGGGGGGGGGGGGAAGAGAGAAGCAAGCATTAACAACTAGTTTTCATAGTGTACAACCCTTTTCCCATAGTTGTAAACTAAAACATTTTCTACAGGTAGAAACTTAACAGCCAAAGAAAATAAAAAAAAGGATAGTAGCAAGGCTCAAATTTTGTTCTAAAAGAGTTTTCTGTTCTTTGGCTGCTGGAGAGGCAGCATTGCTAGACCTGAATTAGGTGTTAATTAAGGTGTGAGGAAGGTAAAATTATGTATCATACCTGATAATTTTCTTTCCATTAATCATAGCTGATCAATCCATAGACTGGTGGGTTGTGTCCATCTACCAGCAGGTGGAGATAGAGAGCAAACTTTTGCCTCCCTATATGTGGTCATGTGCTGCCGGAAAAGAGTAGTTACTTACCTGTAACAGGTGTTCTCCGAAGACAGCAGGCTGCATATTCTCACAAGTGGGTGATGCCACGTCGGCCCCGGAGGACTTTAAAGCAAAATCTAAAAATCTCTTCTACGGCGTTCCGTCGCGCGAGCGAACGCACTGCGCATGCGCGCACACCTCCTCCCGCTCGCCGTGCGGACACGCCCCTCAGTTAAATCCAAAAGATGGAGGAGACAACTCCAAAAGGGGAAGGTGGGAGGGTTTGTGAGAATATGCAGCCTGCTGTCTTCGGAGAACACCTGTTACAGGTAAGTAACTACTCTTTCTCCAAAGACAAGCAGGCTGATATTCTCACAAGTGGGGTATCCCTAGCTTCCAGGCTTACACAACACAACAAACAGTGGTCAATTGAGTCTCGCAATGGCGAGGCCAGAATAAAATTGACCTGAAAAGAAGAAACATCTAAATGAGTGTAGCCTGGAACAGAACAAAAATGGGCTTAGGAGGGTTGGAGTTGGATTCTAAACCCCAAAGAAGTTCTGCAGCCCCGACTGCCCAAACCGACTGACGAGTCGGCTATTGCTGAAGGCAGTAGTAAGATGTGAATGTGTGGACTGATGACCACGCCGCAGCTTTGCAGATCTCTTCAATAGTGACTGATCTTAGATGAGCCACCGACTCAGCCATGGCTCTAATTTTGTGAGCCGTGACATGGCCTTCTAGAGTCAGTCCAGCTTGGACAAAAATGAAGGAGACGCACTCTGCTAGCCAAGAAGAAATTATGCGGTTTCCGACAGCAACTGGCATTAAAAGAAATAAACAACTGGGCGGACCGTCCGAGGGAGCTCGTCTGCTCCACGCAAAAAGTGCGGAGCTTGCTTTCGCCAGGGCTTGTAAGATGAGGGAGAAAGAATGTTGGCAAGACAACTGACTGGAGCAGATGGTACTCCGATACCAGCGCCAGTAAGAACTTTGTCTGCATGTGGAGAAATACTCTGTTAAGATGAGAAGTAAGGTAAGGCGCTTGAGCTACTAGAGACCGAAGCTCACCGACCTTACGAGTTGAAGGAACAGCCACTAAGGAAAACGACCTTCCAGGTCCAATACTTCAGATGGCAGGAATCCAGTGGCCCGAATTGAGCTTGCAGCAGCTGGATGAAAACGACATTGGGACCCCAAGATACTGGATAAGGAGTGATAGGAACTCTGACCGAAGCATAAGAGCCAACTGTCAAAATTATTGTGGGTGCTAAGCCCAACAGAAATAATCTCCCTTAGACACATACAAGGAATTTTCTCAATATTGGGGGAGAAATAAACCTCTCGTGAAGTGGACAGCTAAAGGCTGACCTTTCACACGTTGATGATAAGCTCTTATTGCACGAAGATGAATACTGACAGAGTTGGTCTTGAGACCAGACTCAGATAGGTGTAGAAAGAACTCAAGCAAGGTCTGTATAAGACAAGATGCAGGATCTAGGGCCTTGCTGTCACACTAGACGGCAAACCTCTTCCATGAAAAAGAATATCACCTCTTTGTGAAATCTTTTCTGAAAGCAAGCAAGAGTCGGGAGACACTCTGGAAAACTCAACGAAACTCCACTCTCAACATCCAGACCGTGTGAGCCAGAGATTGGAGGTTGGGATGTAGAAGTGCCCCCTCGTTCTGCGTAATGAGAGCTGGAAAACATTCCAACTCCAGAAGAAGAGGGAATCCTATCTGACGCAGCTAGAAAAGAGCAATCAGAATCATGGTTCCACAATCTTGCTTGAGAAACAGCAAAGTCTTTTCCACCAGATGTATGGGAGGATACGCATACAGAAAACCTGTCTCCCAAAGAAGGAGAAAGGCATCCGATGGTAGCCTGCTGTGAACCTGCAGCCTGGAACAGAACTGAGGGACTTTGCGATTGGACTAAGTAGCAAAAAGATCCACTGAGGGGTCTTTCGAACTATAGGCATGCTCAACTGTAGCATTATCCTGCTCAGCCTGTCGGCCAGACTGCTGTTTACGCCAATTAGATAAGTGGCTTGGAGAAAACATGCCGCATTGCGGGCCCACCGCTACATCTGCATGGCATCCTAACTCAGAGGGCAAGATCCAGTACTCCTTTGTTATCGAGTACATCACAACCCGATTGTTTGTTGAATTAAAATAATTTGGTTGGATAGCCAGGAGAGATGCAACCTTCGTCAGCAGCTTTTGACTGAGTAAGGTGCCTCAGAATCAAAATAGAGAGAATTAACCACCTCTGAGGGGAATACCGAAGACTGGCGGACAGTCGGGTTACATCCTCTAGATACCCTAAACTTGATACCACTGGGAAGCTAGGATGCACTGAGCGGATGTCATGTGCAAAAGTGCCATGGGAGTTACGTGAACTGTGGAAGCCATGTGTCAAGAAGTCTCAATATGTACTGTGCTGTAATCTGTTGAGACGGGCAATCATCGTGTTAAGGGAACACATGCACTCTCAGTCCATGAAGATACGCTGCAACAACAGCCAGGCACTAGGAAAAAAAAAAAAAAAAACATACTCTGGATGCAAAGAGAGTATAAGTATCCTGTAAATCCAGAGAGCATAACCAATCGTTTTCCTGAAGTATGGGAAGAAGGATGCCCAGGGAAAGCATCCTGAACCAAATCTGTTTAGGCCCCTTATGTCTATGATGGGACGCAACCCACAAAGAAAGACCTGGAATAGAATCTCAACCCTTCTTGCCCTGGTGGAACGGGCTCGACTGCATTGGCGCTGAGAAAAGCAGAGAGTTCCTCTGCAAGTACTCACTTTTGATGGAAGCTAAAGGATTAAGCTTCCAATGAACAATGTGGAGGGTTTGATTCCAGATTGAGAATGTATCCTAACCGGACTAGTTGAAAAACCCCACCGGTTGGAGGATAAAAGAAGTCACCTTTGGTGGAGAAATGTAAACTTCCCCCCCGACAGGCAGAATGGCCGGTACGGACATTTTTTTTTTTTTTTTTTTTAGTGGCTATACTGAATTGGAGCCAGTCAAAAACCCCTCTGTTTCCTGGGGAATAGGTGCAGGGGCCTGATTAGGTGCACGCCGCTGACTAGAACGAGCGTGCTGAGGCATAGCCCGAACCGGCTGTCGAGAAGTAGGAGTATAGGTACGACCCCTTAAGGCACAAGGAAAACTACTCCTCTCTCTAAAGAACTTCCAAGATGAGGAAGTGTATGCAGAGCATATCTACAGTTTTCTGCTGAGTCTCCTCCTCCAGGAGAGAGGCACACAGTCATGAGAGTCTGCGCATCACTGTACCTAGAGCAGAAATCTAGGTGTTACATTACAAGTGTCGAAAATGCCCTTGGACAGGAACCTGCGACACACCGTGTGCTACCTGACCACTTGGTGAAAAGGTTTAGCCTACTCCGGTGGGTATGCTCGTAAAGATCTGACAAGACTTGATTTGGGATGCGATCATGCCAGCCTGGTACGCCATTCTCCAAAAGAGGCTAAGGATGTATGCTCTGGCCCCGGGGGCGCCGAAATAAGTTCTTAGAACTCCTATCTGTTCTGAGTGCAGAAGACTCAGGTGAAGATAGTAGTCCAGGACCTCTAGCATCTGGGCATTGGGATTCACAATCTCCACTGTAATGTCAGATGACCATCATTGAACTGAACTACTCAAACAGAGCAGCTCAGATCCAAACGCGTCCGATATGGAGGCTACTATGGGTCGAGAAGTTGCTCCAGTAGGGTGCGAACACCCATACCAGAGGCAGCATCGGTGAAGGAGACCAGGTGAAAAGCCAGATGCCGCAGGAGGCGGTAGCACCCATGGCATCCAATGGTACCCATGGTCCCGAAGCCAAGGACAAAGTCTGGAAATGCAAGGGAATCGAAACCAGACTGCTAGACCATGGCACCGACGGTACCGATGATACACATGGTACCGATGGACCCCGGTACCAATGGTACCCATGGTACTTGGTACCGATGATAGTCATGGTATCTGGTATCGATGGTACCCATGATACCTGGTACCGATGGTAGCCATGACATGTGGTACCAATGGTACCCATGATATCCGGCACCAACAGCACCGATGGTACCGATGGTACACATGGCACCGACGGTGCTCATGACACCTGGTACCAATGGCACCCATGGCACCGATGGTACCTGGTCATGATATCTGGTATCGATGGTACTCATGTGCCGACGGCATCCATGATACCTGATACCCATGTATCCACGGTACCGACGATACCTGATACTATGGTACCGATGGCAGTCATGATACTCGGTACCGATGGGCGATGATACCTGGTACTGATAGTCGATGGTGCCCATGATACCTGGTGCCGATGGTGCCCATGACTCCCGGTACCGACAGCACCCATGGCACCGATGACACTCGGCATCGACGGCACCCATGGTACCGATGATACCCGGTGCCGACGGGACCCATGGTACCGATGATACCCGGTACCGACGGGACCCATGACACCGACCATGGTACCAATGTAGTTGGTATCGATACTCCTCGGTACCGACGCACCGATGATATTCGGTACCGACAGTACCCATGGCACCAATGATACTCGGTACCGACGGCACTCATGGCACCGATGATACCCGGTACCGACAGCACCCATGGCACCGATGACACTCGGCATCGACGGCACCCATGGTACCGATGATACCCGGTGCCGACGGGACCCATGGTACCGATGATACCTGGTACCGACGGGACCCATGACACTGACCATGGTACCAATGTTCCTGGTATCGATACTCCTCGGTACCGACGGTACCCATGACACCTGGCACCGATGGTATCCACGGCACCGATGACACCTGGTACCGATGTACCGGTGCATCGACGTCCAATGCCAGGATACCTCCATAACAGAGGGAGCAACGCTCTCGGCACCGACTGATGTCTGAAGCCCGGATACCTCCATAACCGAGGGAGCAAAGCTCTGGGCATCTCCTTTGGGCATCCCTGGCAGAGTAGAATACGTCTCGGTTCTTTGAGACACTACTTGCGCTTCACAGGGAGATGATCCGGCCCAAGACACATCCGCCGATGCGCCCGAATGACCTGCCAAGCAGGAGGCGCCGAGGCAGGTGGAGACCTATTCGATGCATAACTATACCCAGCGTGCATCGGTCTCTGTCGGACTCCAGAATGATCTCCTTTGGGCATCCCTGGCAGAGTAGAATACGTCTCGTTTCTTTGAGACACTACTTGCGCTTCACAGGGAGATGATCCGGCCCAAGACACATCCTCCGATGCGCCCGAATGACCTGCAGAGCAGGAGGCGCCGAGGCGGGTGGAGACTCACTTCAAAGGTTACACCACTGATATTGTGTCACCAGGTTGCCCATGCAGTGGCTGACCAGGGATGCACCTGCTTAGGTTCCTGGTTTTTCCTGTGACATACACCTTCACACTTGTGGGGCTTAAAGACAGTGGTGTGCTGGAGCAGGTTCTCACAGCTCTGGAGAGCCATTTGTAAAGTTTTAATAAATGGATCCTAAAAATGTGGGCTTGTTTAGTTTGCTGGCGAGAGAGAGCCCACAGATAACAATATGCCAGCATTTTTATAAGAAAAGAGAAGCTTAAATGCTTTGTTTTCCTTTCAGGCACAGCCCCTTGTGACTCTGGCAACTACTTAACTTTTCCTTGCCCCAGGTACAAAAAAGTACCTGTATATATAAGCCACAATGAGCCTGCCATGAAAGGATCAAATGAAAAAATAAAGAACACCCAAAAAGGGTAAAATAAAAAAATAAAGAGATTTTACTCCGAGGACCTGAAGAAAACACGAAGCACTAACAAACTTCGTGTCTCCTCAGACGCGGAAAAAGAAAAACTGAGGGGCGTGTCCGCACGGCGAGCGGGAGGAGGTGTGCGCACATGCGCAGTGCATTCGCTCGCGCGACGGAACGCCGTAGAAGAGATTTTTAGATTTTGCTTTAAAGTCCTCCGGGGCCGACGTGGCGTCACCCACTTGTGAGAATATCAGCCTGCTTGTCTTTGGAGAACTCCTCAGTATGTCGATATCAAAGCTCCATCCGCAGGACTCAGCACTTAGAGAATTACACCCACAAAGGGACACTCTGCCCAGCTCACCACCGCCGAAACGGGGGAGGGAAAGTAACCCAGCTCATCCCCACACAAGTGGGGGAGGGGAATCAGTCCAGCTCATCCCCGCGGAGCGGGGGAGGGACACCACCCCGCTGATGCGGGGGGATCTGGCTTATCCTGCAACCGCGGGAGGAGCTGACTGACCCTAACACCGCCGAAGCGGGAGGGGTACAAAGCTGCCCTACAGCCGCACGAAGCGGGAGGGAGTGCCGGCAGAATTTAAGTCTCAATCCAGCCCCGTAAAACGGAGGGGAGAGGAATGCAGCAGCTCACTGTAACACAAACTCGTCTCAACTCTTGAAGAATCCAAGTGAAAAAAACTTGAACACGAAGTCCTCCTGAAGTAACTGAAGACTAAACTTGAACCTAAAATTCAACCAGAATATAAACAGTACAGATATCTGGGAGGGGCTATGGATTGATCAGCTATGATTAATGGAAAGAAAATCAGGTATGATACATAATTTTACCTTCCATATCATCAAGCTGATCAATCCATAGACTGGTGGGATGTACCGAAGCAGTACTCACCCAGGGCGGGACATAGAAATCCCTGACCGCAACACTGAAGCTCCAAACCGGGCCTCCGCCCGAGCAGCCACAGTCAAGCGGTAATGCTTGGAGAATGTATGGGCTGATGCCCAAGTTGCCACCTTGCATATCTCTTCCAAGGAGACGGACCCGGCCTCTGCCATCGAGGCCGCCTGAGCTCTAGTGGAGTGAGCCTTCAGCTGGATAGGCGGCTTCCTTGACCCATCTTGCCACTGTAGGCTTAGCAGCCTGCAGACCCTTACGAGGACCTGCAAATACGACAAACAGATGATCCGATTTCCGGAAATCATTGGTCACTTCCAAGTATCTGATGATGAGACTCGTCTCACATCCAGATATTTAAGAGCAGAGTATTCCTCTGGGTAGTCCTCCCTACGAAAGGAAGGGAGACAGAGCTGCTGATTCACATGGAAGCGAGAAAATCTTGGGCAGGAAGGAAGGCACTGTGCGAATAGTCACTCCTGCCTCAGTGAACTGCAGAAAAGGCTCTCGACATGAGAGCGCCTGGAGCTCGGAAACTCTTCTGGCTGAAGTGATAGCCACCAAAAAGACTGCTTTCAACGTCAGGTCTTTCAGAGATGCCCTCGACAAGGGTTCAAAAGGCGGCTTCTGTAATGCTCTTAGCACCAGATTGAGATTCCACACAGGCACCACCGAGTGCAGAGGAGGGCGCAGGTGATTAACTCCCTTGAGAAAACGCACCACATCTGGCTGCGAAGCCAGGGAAGCACCCTTCAGGCGGCCCCTGAAGCAAGCCAGGGCCGCTACCTGGACTTTAAGGGAACTGAGCGACAGGCCTTTCTCCAGACCTTCTTGCAGGAATGCCAACACTGAAGAAATTGGAGAAGTGAATGGAGAAAAAGGATCCTGCTTCACACCACACTGCAAAGGTACGCCAAACCCTGGCGTAAGCAGTAGAAGTAGAGCGCTTTCTCGCTCTCAGCATAGTGGCGATGACCTTGTCTGAGAAGCCCTTCTTCCTCAGACGCTGCCGCTCAATAGCCAGGCCGTAAGACCAAAGGGGGAGGGATCCTCCATCACCACGGGACCCTGATGTAACAGACCCTGCTCCACTGGCAGCCGCAGAGGATCGTCGACTGAGAGCCTGATCAAGTCCGCATACCAGGGACGTCTGGGCCAATCCGGACCCACCAGGATTATCCGGCCCGGATGCTTTGCCACCCGGTCTAGCACCCTGCCCAACATGGGCCAGGGCGGGAACACATAGAGAAGCTCTTCTGTCGGCCACTGTTGGAGAAGAGCATCTACTCCCAGGGATCGAGGGTCCCGTCCTCTGCTGAAAAAGCGCGGCACTTGGCAATTGGCCGATGACGCCATCAGATCTAGGCTCGGCAGGCCCCAGCGCTTCGTGATGTCCAAAAACGCCTGAGCAGATAGCTGCCACTCTCCAGGCTCCAAGGTATGGCGACTGAGAAAGTCCGCCTTGACATTCATGACTCCGGCAATGTGGGCCGCTGACAGCTGTTCCAGGTTCGCTTCCGCCCACTGGCATAGATTCATGGCCTCCTTGGCTAGAGGGGCGCTCTTGGTACCTCCCTGGCGGTTGACATAGGCCACAGCCGTGGCATTGTCCGACAGGACCCATACAGGCTTCAACGCCAGTACCGGGATGAACTCCAAAAGCGCCAACCGAATGGCTCTGAGTTCCAGGAGGTTGATAGACCACTTTGCCTCTGCAGGAGACCAGAGCCCCTGCGCTGTCCTTCCCAAGCAATGGGCTCCCCAGCCCGACAAAGAGGCGTCCGTCGTGACGACAATCCACTCCGGGGTCACCAGAGGTATTCCTGCAGACAACTTGTCTGTCTGCGTCCACCAGCTCAGCGCCTTGCGCACTGCTGGGTCCAAGGGAAGGCGCACAGCATAATCCTCCGACATCGGAGTCCAGCGCTGCAGCAGAGAGAGTTGAAGTGGTCTCATATGAGCCCTGGCCCAGGGCACTACTTCCATCGTGGCCGTCATAGAGCCCAACAGCTGCACATAGTCCCAAGCCCGAAGAGGAGAGGCTACTAGGAACTGGTCCACCTGAGCCTGAAGCTTGACAATCCGATTGTCTGGCAGGAACACTCTGCCCACTTGGGTGTCGAATCGAACTCCCAGATACTCCAGGGACTGAGTTGGGCGCAGCTGGCTTTTCTCCCAGTTGATGATCCACTCCAGGGAGCTCAAAAGAGCAACCACCCGGTTCACAGCTTTGCCGCACTCTGCATAAGAGGGGGCTCGGATCAACCAGTCGTCCAGATAAGGATGGACTTGTACTCCCTTCCTTCCTCAGGAAGGCCGCGATGACCACCATTACTTTGGAGAAGGTCCGCGGAGCAGTAGCCAACCCGAACAGGAGGGCTCTGAACTGGAAGTGTCGGCCCAGGACTGCAAAACGCAGAAAGCGTTGATGGGGAGGCCAGATGGGAATATGCAAGTACGCTTCCTTGATGTCCAAGGATGCCAGGTACTCCGCTGCCTTCACTGCCGCTATTACAGAGCGGAGAGTCTCCATGCGAAAGTGCCGAACTTTCAAGGCCCGATTGACCCCTTTGAGGTCGAGGATAGGCCGTACAGAACCTCCTTTCTTTGGTACCACAAAGTAAATGGAGTAACGTCCCTTGCCAAGCTGATTTTCTGGCACCGGAACGACCGCACCCAGGCGGATCAGATTGTCCAAGGTCTGCTGCACTGCCACAGCTTTGACCGGAGACTTGCAGGGAGAGTACAAACCCGTCTCTTAAGGGTCGGCAGAACTCTAGCTTGTAGCCGTCTTTGATGACTTCCAGCACCCAAGCGTCTGAAGTTATTGTGGTCCACTCGCCCAGAAACTAGGACAGCCGTCCTCCAATCTGCACTGGGGGGTGGACCAAGGCCCAGTCATTGGGTACAAGACCCTGGGGGAGGACCGGAGGGAGCACCTCCGGGACGGCGGTCTCTGCGAAAGGAATGCTGCTTGGGGGAGAAGTTCCTCTTGAAGGAAGAGGAGGCAGAAGAGCCCGACCTGCCCGGGCGATACCGACGGGCTTCCTGAAACCGTCCTCTGGAGGTACCGGGACGAGTACTAGCCCGAGCCCTGACCTCTGGTAACTTCTTGCCCTTAGACGTGCCGAGATCGGTCACGATTTTGTCCAGCTCGACCCCAAAGAGCAGCTTGCCTTTAAAAGGCAATTTAGCTAGGCGGGATTTAGAGGCGTGGTCAGCAGACCAATGCTTCAGCCAAAGCCACCGCCGCGCAGAGATTGTCTGAGCCATGCCTTTAGCTGAGGCCCTCAAGACATCATACAGCAAGTCTGCCAAATAGGCCAAGCCCGATTCCAGGGCCGGCCAATCAGCCCTCAAGGAATGATCCGAGGGGGAAGCCCGCTGCACCATAGTCAGGCACGCCCTGGCCACATAGGAGCCGCAAACTGAGGCCTGCAAACTTAAAGCAGCCGCCTCAAAGGACGACCTTAAGGCCGCCTCCAATCTTCTGTCTTGGGCGTCCTTTAGGGCCGTGCCACCTTCCACCGGCAACGCCGTTTTCTTAGTCACCGCAGTGATTAAAGAATCCACAGTAGGCCACAGATAGGCCTCACGTTCACTTTCAGGCAAAGGATAGAGGCGGGACATAGCCCTAGCCACTTTAAGGCTCGCTTCCGGGACATCCCATTGAGCCGAAATTAAGGTGTGCATGGCATCATGCACGTGGAAGGTTCTAGGCGGGCGCTTCGTCCCCAGCATAATGGCAGAGCCAACAGGGGCTGAGGGAGAGACGTCCTCCGGAGAGGAAATCTTCAAAATGCCCATGGCCTGCACTAACAGGTTGGGCAAATCCTCTGAGCTAAAGAGCCGCGCTGCAGAGGGGTCATCCGCTCCATCCGAGCGGGGATCCGTCTCCTCCAAGGAATCCGCAAAGGACCGTTGGGAGAACTCAGATACGCTGCCCTCATCTACATCTGAGGAGACAAAGTCCTCCAAGGCCTGGGAATCAACCCGAGGGCGTTTACCTCCGGGGGCCTCAACCTCTTTACCAGACGAGGGAGCAGGGGCAGCGTTTTGCATAAGGAAGGCCTGATGCAGCAGCAAAACAAACTCGGGGAGAAACCCCCCAGACTGTGCACTTCCGCAGCCTGGGCTACAGCCCTAGACGCACCCTCAACCGGCGCTCGCAAGAGCGGGGGAGAGACATGCTGCGCATCCAAGATGGCGTCTGGCGCGACACTCCGCGAAGGAGCCGCGCGGGAAAAACGGCGCTTAACTTTAGCCGCTTTTGTGCCGTCGCCCAAATTAAGGGCGTTCATGGCATCAATGTCTCCCACCTCAAGGGCGGCCCAAGAAGAAGCCGTCCGAGCCGCGTGGCCGGCCAATATGGTGGAGGCGAGCCGCGGGGGATGGGCGTTTATGGCGGGAAAAACCGCCACACCGGAGGAAGGACCGGGACACTCATCGGTCACGAAACTGTCACCCAACAAGGGCGAATCAGACTTTAAGACCCCCGCATCCCCTCTAGAAGCGCCCAAGCGATCAGGGGAGAGACACTTTGCGTCCTCGCCCTCTGACGCCATAGGCCACGTGGAGATCAATCGGGGAACCCCCTGCCCGCTATAAAAAGGTAAAAATTACCTGCTTTCCGCTCCGAGCTGTAACGACCTGGTGTCCCAGTGAGTAGCTGCAATAAACGTTTAAATAAACGTCGAAATAAACGCCTTTAAGGACGTTCAAAATTTTTTTTTTTTTTAACGGAGCCAGCGGGAGGGGGGAGAAAAGGAGGGACCTGGCACCACCAGGTTTGCACTTGCTCAAGAAGAGCCCTCAACCCCAGGCACTCAACAAAACCTAAAAATTAGGCTTGGAGGCCTAGCCAGAGCTGCTGCTGTGTGTGACCACCCCCTGCTGAGATAGAGAACATACTGAGGAGTTTCCGGCAGCACATGACCACATATAGGGAGGCAAAAGTTTGCTCTCTATCTCCACCTGCTGGTAGATGGACACAACCCACCAGTCTATGGATTGATCAGCTTGATGATATGGAAGTAGAGTATTTGCAAAGGTTATTAAGGGCAATAGGATTACTAAATTAGCTTAAACTTTCTGTCATAGTCTATAACAGTGATGGCGAACCTTTCAGAGACCAAGTGCCCAAACAGCAACCCAAAATCTAATTATCGCAAAGTGCCAACAGGGCAATTTAACCTGAACAACAGGTGCCGGTACTCATAATGGGCAGGGTCACCACAACGACTCCACCCCTATGATAGCCACACCCCTTACACCAGCCATGGCGCATATAAAGAGCTTAGACAAGATTGGGTGGCAAAGCCGGTGGCAGGAGACTGAGATGGTGCTGGGCAGACTTATACGGTCTGTGTCAGAGCCAGTGGTGGGAGGCGGGACTGGTGGTTTGGAGGCGGGGATAGTGCTGGGCAGACTTATACGGTCTGTGCCAGAGCCGGTGGTGGAAGGCGGGACTGGTGGTTTGGAGGCGGGGATAGTGCTGGGCAGACTTATACGGTCTGTGCCAGAACCGGTGGTGGGAGGCAGGGCTGGTGGTTGGGAGGCGGAGATAGTGCTGGGCAGACTTATACGGTCTGTGCCCTGAAAAGGACAAGTACAAATCAAGGTAAGGTATACACAAAAAGTAGCACATGTGAGTTTATCTTGTTGGGCAGACTGGATGGACCGTGCAGGTCTTTTTCTGCCGTCATCTACTATGTTACTATGTATCATTGAAAATATACTAAGTATAGAAGAATAAAAACATGATTTTTTTTCATTATAAATCATTTCTGTAAGCTGTTACAGCTCCAGTATACACAGTGCAAAATAAGAAAGCAGATGTAAATTCTCAAATTGGACATATTCCAAACACTAAAATGAAAATGATTTTTTCTACCTTTGTTGTCTGGTGATTTTGTTTTTCTATCCATATTGGTCCTAGTCTCTGATTCTGCTGCTCTCTATCTGTTCTCTTAACTCCGTTTCCAGGGCTTCCCTCCCTCCCACCAGGCATCCCTCCCTCCCACCAGGCGGCACCCCTCCCACCAAGCACCAGGTGGCGGCGCTGCCCTTCCCTCCCTCCCACCCAGCACCAGGCCGTCCGAGCACCAGGTTGCCCGCCCGCCCTCCGAGCACCAGGGCCCCCCTCCAAAATTTAAAAGTCATACCTGGTCGGGGTTAAGGCGGCGTCAGCAGCGGCAGTGAAAACGCTGGCTCGGTGCGCCTTCACCCTTCCCTTCTGTCTCTCAAGCGCTGGTCCCACCCTCATTTCCTGTTTCCGCAAGGGCGGGACCAGCGCTTGAGAGACAAAAGGGAAGGCTGAAGGCGCGCCGAGCCAGCGTTTTCACTGCCGCTGCAACCCCGACCAGGTATGACAAATTTCGGAGGGGGGGCCCTGGTGCTCGGAGGGAGGGCGGGAGGCCTGATGTAGGTATGACTTTTATTCTGAGGGCGGGCTGGAACTGGCTGAGGCGACGGCGCGCGTGCCAACAGAGAGGGCTCTGCGTGTCCTCTCTGGCACGTGTGCCATAGGTTCGCCATCACTGGCCTATAACATTAACAGATAGCCTCTAGAAGGCACAGCAGGACCTAGTTTAGTTGCACCAGGCGTCGGCTGCGAAAATGAGCTGAGCCAGGCTGAGCACAAAGCAACCAGACCATGGATTTCACGAAAACCCAATGGGATTTTGTTGCCAAGTATTTCAATGCGAGAGAAAGCCAGGAGAGAAATTTGTTTTCCATTTGTGATATGATTATTCTATCAGGCCTTCTCAACCCAGTCCTCAGGACACACTAAGTCTCATTGGGTTTTCAGGAAATCCACAATGAATATGCATGAGATAGATTGGCATGCAAAGGTGGCTAGAAGAGTCACCTGGCACAACAGCAACATCCCATGGTTGCTGTGCTTACACACAAGGAGTGAGCCTGATAGGCGAGTCAAGCCAGGGTCAAAGATCCTGGTCTTGGCTATAACAGCCATAAAAGCAAAGCCACATTTTGTAGCAGAGATTACAGGGAGAGGGAATATTAAGAGAGTCTCTTGGCTTACCTACTGAACTGCAGGTGGCACAGAAAAAAGGTTAAATTTTGAGGGTCAGTAAGCCTTGGCTGTATTGTGGAGACAATACATTTGAGCTCCAGTGAGGAAGGGAAGGTGACTGCACTCACTGTGGCAGCCCTTGCTGGCTGTTGCTAGGGCTTAGTAATGAAGGATCCTTCAGGGGATCAGTGAAAGTCTGGGCAAAAATCAATATACATTCTAAACCAAGTATACCTTTACATCAGCCTTTTTCTGCTCATGTCTTTCTCCATTCTCCCTTCAGATATTTACCTTATATCCTCATCTGACCTTATTTATTTATTTATTGCATTTGTATCCCACATTTTCCCACCTATTTGCGGGCTCAGTGTGGCTTACAATAAGACCTTTCTTCCATTTGTACTTTTTGCTCGTTTGTCTCCATTCTCTTTCCATTCTCCCTTCAGATATTTACCTTATATCCTCATCTGACCTTTCTTCCCTTCATTTGTACTTCTATATGCACTCTCTCTTCATACAAGTTCAGCCTTTTGCATCCTTCCTCTTTCATCCTAATCTTGCTTCTTTAACGTCCTCTAGTTCCATCACTTTCCACCTCCAGTTCCTGCATCCTCCTCCCCAACCATGTTGAACACCTCTCTCCATCTCACCCTCCACTTATCCAGCATGTTTGCCATTCTATGCTTGTTCCTGTTCCCACTCCTTTTGATCTTTCCCAGAAACTATGGTAGGCACATGGGGGAAATGGGATACCTAGACTTTCTTGGACACTCCTTTTATAATTCATCTCCTTCTTGCAACTTGTTCTAGCATTTTCTTCCGTTTTCTGTCTCTTCCCCCTCAATACAGTCTTTGACTTTCCTCTGAGCAAATGACTCTCCTAAAATGTGGTAATACTTCTGAACCACAGCACTATTGCCAAAACTTGAATTAAAATTCACCATCTTCAATTTTCACAAATCCATTAGAACAGCAGCAGTACCACCACAAAAGAAGATACTCCACGCTTTTGAGGAGTAGTCTAGTACATAAGTACATAAGTAATGCCATACTGGGAAAAGACCAAGGGTCCATCGAGCCCAGCATCTTGTCCACGACAGCGGCCAATCCAGGCCAAGGGCACCTGGCAAGCTTCCCAAACGTACAAGTCTCTCACTAATAGGGAAGACAGGAAAGGAATCAAGCAAAAGCATTGGTGCTCAACCAGAGTTAAGGAACTTTAAAAGTCAGCATCCACAAAAATAAGTTAAGGCAGAGTCAGGTGGTAGGCTTGAGCAAGATTTGAGGAAGAGGAGATAGTGGACGCTGTGGATGGGCAGACTGAATGGGTTATTTGGCCTTTATCTGCCATCATGTTTCTATGTGTTGGCCTGCTCTGTTTGCCTATGCTGTCCATTTCTTGGTTGGCATTGTGAGAGACGTGTTTGGCTCCTAGTGTTTAACCTATGGTGCCACAATGGCCAATAATAGTCATTTTAAAGAACACTGACAACTCTTGAGAAAACAAAGCAAACTTTCATAACTAATGCTAAAAAGCAGTATTCAACTACAAGGCTGTTCAATGAGTATGCACCATATCATCAATAACCTTATTTTTCCCCATACATGCAGATCCCTAAAGGGGTATGAAGTCAGCTCTGAGCTGTTTCTCTGTCTCCATCTGCTGGCAAACACATGTAACCCATTCATCTGGGCTGGTATGGACAAAAATACTATAACCTTTGATGACTAATTTGCACCTCTAGTTACCATAGAACAGCAGC
Organism: Microcaecilia unicolor; assembly: GCF_901765095.1. Classification (NCBI taxonomy): domain Eukaryota; kingdom Metazoa; phylum Chordata; class Amphibia; order Gymnophiona; family Siphonopidae; genus Microcaecilia; species Microcaecilia unicolor. Next base: position 34,148,251 of record NC_044042.1, on the reverse strand, counting down.
GCTCAAACCCAATGATACCTACACAATACCAAATCCTCTTTGCTAGCACACAATGCACCACTTACATGCTTATTAAGGTTTCTCATCCTCAACTGGTTCACTATGGTACTCTGCCACATACAGGCTTTTGTCAATGTTGGAGGGTATTGGTTTGATTTCTGTTCCCAGCTGCTCTTCAATACTTTTCAGGTTGAATCGATCATCATAGGTGATCAAGTTGATGGCAAGGCCAAGGTGTCCAAAACGACCTACAGAGAACAGGTGGTTATATTAAATGTCTGTATGAGAAAAAAAATAAATTTTATACCACTTGTCCATTTTAAAAGTTTAAGCACAATCTCATTACGTATTTTACTACAAGCCCTTTTCCAAGGCAAGTTACATTCAGATATTATGCATTTTCCTTGTCCTTACTGGGCTCAGGATCTAAAGTTTGTATCTGAGGCAATGGAAGATTAAATGAACTGCCCAAGGTCATAAGGTGCCACAGCAGGATATGAACTGGGCTCCTCTGGTTCTCAAGTCCACTGCTCTATTAGGCTACTCCAGATTGTATGGGACAGATTTTTCTTCAACATACCATAAAAACAAAGTTCTCACCAATTCCATGTATTTTATATTATACAAACCATAAAAGGCAGCAATCTGGTGACTCAGTGGCAGGTCTGTACACTGCCATCAGGAGGAACTTAGGTTCAACTCCTATCTCAGGTCTTTTTGCTCCCCAGGTCAGTCATGACTAGGAATGCTGCAGAGGCAGCATTTGGAGCACCTGAAAGAAGTGGGCAGGAGAGCAGAAGTATGAAGTCATCTAGTGGTCAATTTAAGGCCCATTATTACAGGATTCTGGAAAGAACGCTGGTGCATGGTCCCAGACAAAGACCATCTGCAATCATTGGACTTAAGTTAGAAGAGAACAAAAATAAAGGAAAAAAATTGCAGAGTAGCAAATATTGAAAGCTCTAGATCCCAGTTAAGCTGGAAGTCCAAAGGAGCAGGAGGAGGAGTTTAAAAGACCCATGGAAGCAAAAAGAATTTAAAAAATTGTTTAAAGTGAGTAAATGGAGAGAATCTTAATAGCATCAGCATCTGGTGGCACAGATGCAGCAACCCTCCAGTTTCCTGAAGGTCTTCTTTACAAGACACTGGAAGAGAGATTAGTGTTGAAGCACCCTAGGGACAGAGTATGCATATTTGGTCTGTTTCTTGCACCCCTCTCCATGTCTGTGCTTACTTTCTAAAAATAGAGAGGTGTGGTAGCCGTGTTAGTCCACTCTTAAAGGTTATCAATAGAAATCAAACAAAATAAAACATGGAAAAGAAAATAAGATACTTTTTATTGGACATAACTTAATACATTTCTTGATTACCTTTCAGTATTCTTACTGTGAAATCACTTCACTAGACCAGAACACTGCACCAGTGATTTCACAGTAAGAATACTGAAAGGTAATTTTAAAACAATACAGGAACGTAAGACCTTTGAAATAAGAATGATTGAATATTTTGACACCCAACAAACAGGACTTAATAAGGATCTGGGTTTTCTAACTCATCCTATATAATAATTCTCACCTCCAACAGGATGTGCTTGGGACCGTGCCTGCCGGAAGTGGTCTGCTAGGCAGGCACGCACTGACCTCAGTGACAGACAATTTGGTAAAGCAAAACAATCTGAGTGCTGGCCATTAACACACAGGGTACATAGGAGAGTTTTAAAAGACTGAAGGAACCAAAAGTGTTCGGGGGGGTGGGGGGCAAATTCTGAATGAATGAAAGAAATGAAAATTTATGAGAGGAACACAATCTGAATGCCCGGCATTTGTACACAGGGTAGATAGGACACTTTTTTTTTTTAAATGAAGGACGTGAAAGTATTACATCTTGGGGGAGGGGTGAGGAGGAAAGCGGTGGGGTATCCGGATACTGGGCGTTAGGGCCACGGGGGTACATAGACTTTTGAAAGCCTTAAGGAACCCAAAGTGTGGGAAGGAGGAGGATGAAAAGGAGGGGAGGGAACGGGGTGAGGGGCATTAGGAACAGGGGAGGGGGCCCTGTCACACACTCTCATTCTCACACACACACTGTCACACAGACAGTCTCACTCTGTCACACACCCGCACGTTCACTCTGGCTCTCTCTCTCAAACATACACACTCCCAGGAAAACCTTGCTAGCGCCCGTTTCATTCGTTCCAGAAACGGGCCTTTTTTACTAGTAAAACATAAAGCTGTAATTCTCTGTTTAGTACCCTACATAAGTACATAAGTACATAAGTAGTGCCATACTGGGAAAGACCAAAGGTCCATCTAGCCCAGCATCCTGTCACCGACAGTGGCCAATCCAGGTCAAGGGCACCTGGCACGCTCCCCAAACGTAAAAACATTCCAGACAAGTTATACCTAAAAATGCGGAATTTTTCCAAGTCCATTTAATAGCGGTCTATGGACTTGTCCTTTAGGAATCTATCTAACCCCTTTTTAAACTCCGTCAAGCTAACCGCCCGTACCACGTTCTCCGGCAACGAATTCCAGAGTCTAATTACACGTTGGGTGAAGAAAAATTTTCTCCGATTCGTTTTAAATTTACCACACTGTAGCTTCAACTCATGCCCTCTAGTCCTAGTATTTTTGGATAGCGTGAACAGTCGCTTCACATCCACCCGATCCATTCCACTCATTATTTTATACACTTCTATCATATCTCCCCTCAGCCGTCTCTTCTCCAAGCTGAAAAGCCCTAGCCTTCTCAGCCTCTCTTCATAGGAAAGTCGTCCCATCCCCACTATCATTTTCGTCACCCTTCGCTGTACCTTTTCCAATTCTACTATATCTTTTTTGAGATACGGAGACCAGTACTGAACACAATACTCCAGGTGCGGTCGCACCATGGAGCGATACAACGGCATTATAACATCCGCACACCTGGACTCCATACCCTTCCTAATAACACCCAACATTCTATTCGCTTTCCTAGCCGCAGCAGCACACTGAGCAGAAGGTTTCAGCGTATCATCGACGACGATACCCAGATCCCTTTCTTGATCCGTAACTCCTAACGCGGAACCTTGCAAGACGTAGCTATAATTCGGGTTCCTCTTACCCACATGCATCACTTTGCACTTGTCAACATTGAACTTCATCTGCCACTTGCACGCCCATTCTCCCAGTCTCGCAAGGTCCTCCTGTAATCGTTCACATTCCTCCTGCGACTTGACGACCCTGAATAATTTTGTGTCATCGGCGAATTTAATTACCTCACTAGTTATTCCCATCTCTAGGTCATTTATAAATACATTAAAAAGCAACGGACCCAGCACAGACCCCTGCGGGACCCCACTAACTACCCTCCTCCACTGAGAATACTGGCCACGCAATCCTACTCTCTGCTTCCTATCTTTCAACCAGTTCTTAATCCATAATAATACCCTACCTCCGATTCCATGACTCTGCAATTTCTTCAGGAGTCTTTCGTGCGGCACTTTGTCAAACGCCTTCTGAAAATCCAGATATATAATATCAACCGGCTCCCCATTGTCCACATGTTTGCTTACCCCCTCAAAAAAATGCATTAGATTGGTGAGGCAAGACTTCCCTTCACTAAATCCGTGCTGACTTTGTCTCATCAATCCATGTTTTTGTATATGCTCTGCAATTTTATTCTTAATAATAGCCTCCACCATCTTGCCCGGCACCGACGTCAGACTCACCGGTCTATAATTTCCCGGATCTCCTCTGGAACCCTTCTTAAAAATCGGAGTAACATTGGCTACCCTCCAGTCTTCCGGTACTACACTCGATTTTAGGGACAGATTGCATATTTCTAACAGTAGCTCCGCAAGTTCATTTTTTAGTTCTATTAATACTCTGGGATGAATACCATCAGGTCCCGGTGATTTACTACTCTTCAGCTTGCTGAACTGACCCTCCTCTCACCTACCAACACCCATTCTGTTATAATATCAATGAAATGTTTTGATGTCCCCATGCATACCCCCACCCTCCCACTCTGTCAGACAGTCAAAGTAATGCTTTGATGTTTCTCTCATACTAGTAAAAAAAGGCCCGTTTCTGAAACCAAAGAAACGGGCGCTAGCATGTGGTTTTTTTTGTGTGTGTGTGTGTGTGTGTGTGTGTATGTGTCACAGAGTTATTTTGTGTGTGTTGTGTGTGAGTGTGCGGTGTGTGTCGGGAGAAGAGCACGGTCTCGGGCCGTCGGGGGGTGATCCGGTATGTTTGGTCCATTTCAGGCCGGCTGCAGGGGAATGCTGGAACATTTATGCGCTGCAGGAATCAGCGCCGTCTTTTTCCGGGTGCTTGGGGAATCCCCGAGGTGGGAGATTGCTTGCCTGAGGCTGGGGATGGTTGGGCACGTCCTTGGCCGCTTCGGCAAAAGAGGAAGAGGAAGGGGGTGAGGAGTTACCTGCAGCCGCCTGAGAAACCATGTATTCTTTGTTTTGTATTATTAGTTTGCATTTCTGTTGAAGAAAGAGTGGATGCCTTTCGTTTTGATGGAGGTGGTGCGTCGGTGTGCGGTTGTTTCGTTAGTTTGGCAGCCAGTCTCCAGCGATTCCCTAGGCAGGGAAAGAGTACTCCTCCCCCTTCCTTGGTCGCTGTTTGCTGCTGGCTGGGTCGCGGGTAATCCTTCCAGCTGGGCCGCAGCTTGTCCTGTTCGCCCACGTCCCAGATGGTGATGGGTACGTTGTTTTCCGGCTCCTCCAACTCCATGTCAAGCGATCCCAAATATAGTCTGTGCTATAGGCCCTCTGGCACTCTTCAGTACTGGCATTAGGCATTTAAAAATTTCTCCCCCCCCCCCCCCCCCCCCCCCCCGGTCTATTTTTGCACATACCCACAGCAGGAATATTCTTCTCTCGTTCCAGCGGTGGTTCTGTGCTCTCCGTGCTGCACTGATAATGAGCCATTCTGCTGGGGAATGCTCCTCCCTTATTATCACGTAGTTTCCTCTGATTGGTCCGTCTTACGCTGCCTAGTGTTGCCTGGGAACAGTGTTTTGATGGTCCTTTGTGTTTCAGAATGTTGAGGGTGTTTTTTCTGATTGGTCCGTCATGTGAGGGCGGGGCAGAGAGACATGGTCAGTGTTGTGGCTTCACCACCATGAATCCATGAACCCTTCAGTGAGTGACTGAGTGACTTCAGAACGTTGTCTTCAGAATGTTGAGGGTGAGTTTTATTATACTATCTGCTACCTCATTTGCTTATTTCTGATCTGAGGAAGAAGGGCAACCTTCGAAAGCTAATCAAGAAATGTATTAAGTTATGTCCAATAAAAAAGGTATCATCTTATTTTCTTTTCCATGTTTTATTTTGATTGATTTCTATTGATAACCTTTCTAAAAATAGAAAGTATGCTTGGGTTGGGTGCAGGCGGGTTGAAACCACGAACTCGCTGATTGTGGGAGATGAAGTTTTGCTGCTGTTTTACATGAAGTTGGTGAACACTGGTGAGAATATGACTAATGGGTGCCACTGATACTTTAAAACTAAAATGCTACTAATACAACAAACTGTCATGAACATTCAAGCTGTTATAACACAGGAGTATTATATGATTCTGTATCTTAAGTTATGTATCCAGGTACAGCCTATATCCCAAATTTGAAAACCAGTGGAAAATTGTTTTCTGTACTGCAAATTACCTACAGCTAATTATCAGTAATGATTTTATTTAAATCCATAAAAATGTGGCTGGGCAATACAGTGACATGTATCTTTAGATATACCTTCCTGCAAAATCTAGATTCATACCTGATCTGCCAATGCGATGAAGATAGGTCTCCGCCAGCTTTGGAAAGTCAAAGTTGATCACTACGTTCACAGCTTGGATGTCAATACCTCGCGTAAACAAATCTGAAGGACACAGCAACATAACACATTTAGGAAAATACTGCCCCTACTGTCTCTGGATTCAAAACCAATATTTGTTTTTCCTATTTACACAAAAATTACAATTGCAAACATGCTCAGGAAAATTTAGAGATAAACAAAAAAGTCACTTGCCTATGTTTGATGTGGCCCCTTCTCTTTCATCGCTCACTATCCCCACTGTCCCTCTTGTTCCCTTCACTCAATTAACATCGTTTTGTCCTCAACTCAAAACAAGCTATTCTAGACCTAGTCCCAAGTGGAGCCCATGATCTGGTGTGGGAAGGAATGGTTCTGGGGACACTTGATAACAGTGATCATATGATCAGATTTGATATTAGCTTTGGAGTATACACAGGAAACCCAATATGTTAGCGTTTAACTTTCAAAAAGGGGACTATGACAAAATGAGAAGAACAGTGGAAAAAAAAGAGGAGCAGATGCGAGGGTCAAATTTACATTGGGCGTATATGCTGTTCAAAAATACCATCCTGGAAGCCCAAGCCAAATATATTCCGCATATTAAAAAAGGAGGAAGGAAGACAAAATGACAGCAGACATGGTTAAAAACTGAAGTGAAGGAAGCTATTAGAGCTAAAAGAAAATCCTTCCGAAAATGAAAGAAGGAACCAACTGAAAATAAGAAACAGCATAAGGAATGTCAAGTCAAATGCAAAGTTCTAAGGAAGGCAAAGAAGGACTTTGAAAAAAAGATTGCGTTGAAGGCAACACACATATAGCAAAAATATTTTTAGGTTTATTAAAAGAAGCCGGCAAAAGAATCGGTTGGACCGCTAGATGGCCGAGGGGTAAAAGGGGCAATCAAGGAAGACAAAGCAATAGCAGAGAGATTAAACTAATTCTTTGCTTCAGTCTTCACCGAGAAAGATTTGGGAGAGATACCTGTGCCAGAAAATGTATTCAAAGCTGACAAGTCGGAGCAACTAAATGAAATCTCTATAAACCTGGAGGATGTAATGGGGCAATCTGTCAACTTGAAGAGTAGCAAATCTCCTGGGACCAGATGGTATGCATCCCAGAGTACTGATAGAATTGAAAAATGAACTTGCGGAACTATTGTTAGTAATATGTAATTTACCTTTAAAATCGAGCATGGTACCAGAAGACTGGAGGGTGGCCAACGTAATGCCAATTTTTAAAAAGGTCCCAGAGGAGATCCGGGAAATTATAGACCGGTAAAACTGAAGTCGGTGCCAGGCAAAATAGTAGAGACTACTACAAAGAACAAAATTACACAACATATTCAAAAGCATGGATTAATGCGACAAAGCCAACATGGATTTAGTGAAGGGAAATCGTGCCTCACCAATCTATTACATTTCTTTGAAGGGGTGAACAAACATGTGGATAAACGGGAGCCAGTTGATATTATGTATCTGGATTTTCAAAAGGCGTTTGACAAAGTACCTCATGACAGCCTCCAGAGAAACTGGAGAGTCATGGGATAGGAGGTAGTGTCCTATTGTGGATTAAAAACTGGTTAAGAGATAGAAAACAGAGAGCAGGGCTAAATGGTCAGTATTCTCAATGGAGAAGGGTAGTTAGTGGGGTTCTCCAGGGTTCTGTGCTGGGACCGCTGCTTTTAAACATATTTATAAATGACCTAGAGATGAGTAACTAGTGAGGTAATTAAATTTGCTGACGACACAAAGTTATTCAAAGTTGTTAAATCACAAGAGGATTGTGAAAAATTACAAGAGGACCTTATGAGACTGGGAGACTGGGCCTCTAAATGGCAGATGACATTTAATGTAAGCAAGTGCAAAGTGATGCATGTGGGAAAGAGGAACCCGAATTATAGCTACGTAATGCAAGGCTCCACGTTAGGAGTCACCAATCAAGAAAGGGTTCTAGGTGTCATAAATGATATGTTGAAACCTTCTGCTCAGTGTGCTGCTGCGGCTAAGGAAGCAAATAGAATGTTAGGTATTAGGAAAGGCATGGAAAACAAAAATGAGGACGTTATAATGCCTTTGTATCGCACCATGGTGCAACCGCACCTCGAATATTGTATTCAATTCTGGTCACCGCATCTCAAAAAAGATATAGTGGAATTAGAAAAGGTGCAGAGAAGGGCAACAAAAATGATAAAGGGGATGGGACAACTTCCCTATGAGGAAAGGCTAAAGCGGCTAGGGCTCTTCAGCTTGGAGAAAAGGCGGCTGAGGGGAAATAAGATAGAGGTCTATAAAATAATGAGTGGAGTTGAACGGGTAGATATGAAGCATCTGTTTACTCTTTCCAAAAATACTAGGACTAAGGGGCATTCAATGAAGCTACAAAGTAGTAAATTTAAAACTAATCAGAGAAAATGTTTTTTCACTCAACGTGTATTTAAACTCTGGAATTCATTGCCAGAGAATGTGGTAAAGGTGGTTAGCTTAACAGGGTTTTTAAAAGGTTGGGACGGCTTCCTAAGGAAAAGTCCATAGACCATTATTAAAATGGACTAGGGGAAAATCCACTGCTTATTTCTGGGATAAGCAGCATAAAATGTTCTGTACTTTTTTGGGATCTTGCCAGGTATTTGTGACCTGGATTGGCCACTGTTGGAAAACAGGATGCTGGGATTGATGGACCTTTGGTCTGTCCCAGCATGGCAATACTTATGTACACGACATCGTGCATTTTACTTTGTTGATCTAGCCCTTTGGAACTCTCTGCTCCTCACTATATGTGCTGAATCTTCTCGAAAGATATTTAAATCTGAGCTTAAGTCCTGGCTGTTCCAACAAGCTTTTTTCCATAACTTGAATTAAGCATTTGTTTCACTGTGTGAATTTTTTTTTTTTTTTTAGCCTGCTCTTCTTTCCTTTCCTATTTAAACTTGTAGTTCTTTTCCCATGTTATACGTTTTATTTTTAAAATTTGATCTATACACTAGCAAAGGAGTTATAGTAAGTCTAAATAAATAAACCTGGGGAGTGCTGCTAGAAAAGGTTTGTCTTTTTTTTTTTGTGTGGATGATACTAAACTGGCAACAGTTGACAAGACATCCTGAAAGTATGGAAAACATGACCTGTGGGGTACCACAAGGATTGATACTGGTCACCTATTCTGCTCAATATCTACTTCAAGCCACTTTGGTCAAAGGACACTCAGTTCTACATCTACACAGATGAGGTGAAGCTACTCATACCCATTGAACCTGATTTACCTACAGCACTGAATAAACTGGTTATCTGTCTAACATCAATTCAAGAATGGGATTAACACAACAATCTTTGCCTGAACCCAAGTAAAACCGAGCTTCTTTGGGTCCCTAACACAAGTGGATTCATACCCAACATCAAAATGTTTTGGGAAGTACATACTCCCCCTCGAATCACAAGTCAGGAACCTTGGAATACAGTTAGATTCAACACTTACTCTGATTCCTCAAAGCCAAGAAAACTTCAAGAGCTGCTTCTACTATTTGTGACAGCTACGCTGCCTCTCTCCTTACATCAAGAAGGTAAATCTTATCCCAGTTGTGCATTCCACAACAACATCAAGACCGTCAGACCATTGTATAGTGTATTGCAGTAATCCAAAGGCCTGCACCAGATCCAACTGATTTAGAATGCTGCTGCAAAACTCATAGAAGGTGGGATTAAAAACTGGTTGAAAGATAGGAAACAGAGATAAGGGTTAAAAGGTCAATATTCGCAATGGAGAAGGGTAGTTAGTGGAGTCCCTCAGGGATTTGTGCTGGGACCTCTGCTTTTTAACATATTCATAAATAACCTAGAGATGGGGGTAACTAGTGAGGTAATCAAATTTGCTGATGACAAAGTTATTCAAAGTCATGAAATAGCGGGAAGATTGTGAAAAATTACAAGAGGACCTTACGAGACTGGGCGTCTAAATGGCAGATGGCGTTTAATGTGAACAAGTGCAAAGTGATACATGTGGGAAAGAGGAACCCAAACTATGAACTAAGTCATGAGATTCAGCGTTAGGAGTCACGGTCCAAGAAAGGGATGTAGGTGTCATCGTTGATACGTTGAAACCTTCTGCCCAATGTGCTGCTATGGCTAGGAAAGCAAATAGAATGTTGGGTATTATTAGGAAAGGGATGGAAAACAAAAATGAGGATATTATTCTGCCGTTGTATCGCTCCATGGTGCGACCGTACCTCGAGTACTGTGTTCAATTCTGGTCGCCGCACCTCAAAAAAGATACAGTGGAATTAGAAAAGGTGCAGGGAAGGGTGACAAAGATGATACAGGGGGTGGAACAACTTCCCTATGAGGAAAGGCTGAAGAGGCTGGGGCTCTTCACTTGGAGAAAAGGCGGCTGAGGTGAGATATGATAGAGGTCTATAAGATAATGAGTGGAATGGAACGGGTCGATGTGGAGCGTCTGTTTACACTTTCCAAAAATACTAAGACAAGGGGGCATGCAATGAAGCTGCAGTGTAGTAAATTTAAAACGAATCGGAGTGGTGCAAGCAGGCCCAGGCCACGCTTGGCCATATGTTTTGGTTCTGCCCACACACGCTGCAACTGTGGACCCAAATTTTGGGCGAAGTCAAGAGATATTGGGGACGCACAATACAGAGACACCCAATGCTATTGTTTGGTGAATATAAATGTATTAAGCCAACACTGCCAGGATTCCTGGCCTTTCTGCGGAGAGCAATCTTGATGGGAAAGAGAGTTATCTTGCTGCACTGGCGGGATGTCAGGGCTCCTGCTGTACGAACCTGAAGAATACAAATGATAGAACTACTAAAGATGGAGAGGTGCGGACTATTGGACTTATCCTCAGGTGAAGGGCTGAGATTTCAGAGGACATGGGCGAATTTCTGGGACACACTGCAACCATTAGCGAGGAGTCGAATCTTAAACTGATTTATCAGAGTTCTTATCATAGTTATAATTGCTAATAAGATCATGTATGTTGTGGGAGGGGAGGAGACTAGCGAGAGGGGATAAATAAAATCTAGAACATAATCCAATTTATGAATGTGATGAAGGCAATTGACATTCAGATTGTTACTTTGCAGTGTTATTTGTAAGTTACCTTTTCTGTCAATAAACAGAATTAAATATAAAACGAATCGGAGGAAATTTTTCTTCACTCAACGTGTAGTTAGACTCTGGAATTCGCTGCCGGAAAAAGTGGTTAAGGCGGTTGACTTAGCGGACTTTAAAAAAAGGTTTGGACGGCTTCCTGGAGGAAAAGGCCATAGAATGTTATTGAATGGACGTGGGAATAATCCACTATTTCTGGGATGGGCGGGACAAATTGTTCTTTTGGTCGCTGTCGGAGACAGGGTGCTGGGCTCGATGGACCCTTGGTCTGTCCTGGCATGGCAATGCTTTTATGTACTTAAGGTTGCAAGCGACGTGACCACATCACACCATTTTTACCCAAACTTCGTTGGCTAACAGTATAATACAGGACTAAATTTAAAACTATGTCTGATCTCAAGGCCCTTAAAGGAAATGGCCCCAAGTACCTGAAGAATAGGATGATCCACTACACACTGCCAAGGACACTTAGGCCCAGATGCACTAAACTTTAACGACCCTTTAACGAAGAAATTTTCAACCGTAGCATGCATTAAAGGCCACTTTCTGACGACGCTAGCAGCTAACGAAAACGGAATGCAAACAAGTCACTTCCAATTGTAATGTGGACAATTCGGAATGCACTAACCATACCGACAATTGCACCGAATCAGTTATCGCGATATATTTAACGTGAAGTCAGACCTGTCGTTAAGGCCTGAGCTGTCATACAGACAATGCTTGCCGCTTCTCCCTGCAGCATAAAAATCCAAGCTGGCATGTTTGAAAATATAAAATAACCCACACAAACACGTGGCTCCCCGCTTCCCCCTGCTTAAAATATAAAATCAAACCAAAAATAAAATAAGGATCGGGAGGGGGCAACGGCGCTCATCAGGAGCGTCCTGTATGGATGGCCTTGCCCCCCCCCCTCCCGAGGTCACCGGTGCTCCCTGCTTCCCCCTGTATTAACAGAAATCAAAAGTTTAGCAGCCCCGGCCCCCCTCCCTCCTGTCTCTCTCTCCTTCTCCCACAGCTCCGCTTCCCGCCATCCTCCGCCCCCGTGCCCTGCCCCCCTGAGGTCATCGCCGCCGCTCCCCCCCTCCGCCTTACCGGGCCCACGCAGTGCCTCTCACCTCTGTGTGAAGGCGCTGCACGGACAAGATCATCTGATGGCTGCGAGTCTTCAGGAGGACGTCTCTCCTTCCCTGACCTGGGCCCGCCCCCTTCTGACGTAAGTAACTTATGTATGTTACTTACGTCAGAAGGGGGCGGGCCCAGGTCAGGGAAGGAGAGTCGTCCTCCTGAAGACTCCCAGCCATCAGATGATCATCTTGCCCATGCAGCGCCTTCACACAGAGGTGAGAGGCGCTGCGCGGGCCCGGTAAGGCGGAGGAGGGGACCGGTGGAGGGGGGAGCAACGACGACGACCTCAGGGAGGTGGAGCTGTGGGAGAAGGCGAAAGTGAGAGACAGGAAGGGAGGGGGCCAGAGCTGCTAAACGTTTGATTTTTGTTAATACAGGGGGAAGCGGGGAGCAGCAGCGACCTCGGGGGGGGGGGGGGGGGGGGGGGGGGGGGAGGCCGTCCATACAGGATGCTCTTGACAAGAGCCTTTGCCCCCTCCCGATCCTTTTTTTATTTCTGATTTGATTTTATATTTTAAGCAGGGGGAAGCGGGGAGCCACGTGTGTTTTTTTTATTTTTGGTGGCTGTTTTGACGTTTGTGGCATGTGCAGAGCAGCCAGCATAACGCTTGGCTGCTCTGCGCATGCTTTAGGGGCCAATTACCGACGGGGATTACAACAGTTTAACGAATCTGTAATGAATTGTACTTTACAATACCGCACCGAACATGTGCGACTTGTTTTTTTGGAGCATTCTTCGTTTTTTCAAATTCAGTATGGTTGATGCATCTGGGCATTAAGGTCCATCACTAACCACACCCTCTCCAAAAAACACTACACAATGTGATACCCGCAAACGAGCCTTCTCCAGAGTAACCCCCACACTCTGGAATGCACCACCTGAAAGCTTAACACAAGATTATCTCTACTTCAGGAAGCAGGTGAAAGTTTGGCTCGTCAACCAGACCTTTAATGGAAGAAGTAACTTGTTACTCTCACTCACACACACACAAGGAGAGACACGGGCTGCACACACTGCAGCAGGACATGTTTATCCACTCCTACCCTAGCTGAGATATTTAACCATCTCTCTGACTTAATATGCACCTTTCGTTAAATTAGTCACCTTATTTTCTAACTTCTCTTACTCTTCTTACCTATCTATATGTTCCATCTTTGCCTATACCCTACACTGTCAATTAAAATGTTCTATTACATATTATGTTAACATTGTAAGTAGTATACTATGCCATACTTTGTATCTGAATATTTTTTCTGCTGTAATTGCATATTGCTCGTTTGATTTATTCTTACAGTACACTGCCTTGAGCAAATCCCTTTAAAAAGGCAGTAAATAAATCCTAACAAACATGAAGCGGGGAGGTCACATGATGCCGAGCTGAAGAGTGGGCGCGTGTGAAGCGTGCTCCTGCCTATACAGGTTAATCCCCCCCCCCCAGACCTGTTTATTGACTTTCTCCTAACATATGCGGAAAGCCTCTGGACTGGTATTTCCGAGCCACCTGAATTACTTGCCTCCATGATGTCTAGTATAACGCCAAGGAAATTATCAGACCGTGGTCAAGCTGGAGACAAAATGGTGGAGGCTGAACAAACAGGCGGGCCCTCGGTGAGCTCAGTATGGGCCGCAGAGGTGGCGGCAGAGCTGAAGGTTATTCTGGAAGACTCCATGGACATTCCAAAAGATAGCAGACAAAATAGACTTGATAGGAACTCGGGTGGAAACTAAGCATACGGATTTACAAGCTTACCAACAGCGATTATCCACAGTGGAAGACAGACTCCGGTAACAGTAAACAGGGCAGAGTGAACTTAGAGCAGTGATAGCAAAGCTTGAAGAAAAAAATCGAAGATCTTGAAAATCGCTTGAGAAGGAACAACCTGTGATTCGTGGCCCTCCCTGAGTCCATCAGTGAAGTAGATTTGAGGCAGTTCTTGGAAGACTGGCTTCTGAAGGTCCTAAAACTATTGCAGCAGGCGGGCCCCTTAAGAGTGGAGAGAGCCCACCGCTTGGGAATATTAAAATTATCTGAGACAAGGCCGCGTATGGTGATCTGCAAATTATTGAATTATGCTCAAACAGGAAATACTGAGGGCTACAAGAGCAGCGGTGGACTTACAATACGACAATAAAATTCTATGTTTCCAGGATTTCTCAGCCTCAGTAGCAACCAAACACAATGTCTGTGCCGTTATACAAGAAAAAGGTGCCCTTCGCACTGCTGTATCCAGCGCGATTGAGGATTACAAATGGAGAGAAACCTCTTTTTTTTTTCAAGACACCGAGGAGGCAATGATATATACAAGGAACACGATGAATCTGGAAGAAGGGTTGGGCACATAACCTGGAGGCAGACATTGCGCAAGAAATTTAAAAACCATGGCTACTCTATGTTCTAGATCAACAATGTGGCGGCACAAATGATTCATCTGAAGCGCCATGGAGGTCCATCGATTCTATGTTTTGGACCAATGATTGCTGACTATCCATGAGACCTTATGGGGGGTTAAGTTTCATTTGATATGCATGTAGGAGAATAACTTTGCAAACTGGTGATTATAGAATAACCGATAGTAATTCCGTTGATGAGATCGTGCATTATGGAGAACGCGGGGTGTTACACTGTCAAAGTCCTGGCAAGGGTGCCTCAGGGGAGGTATGGGGGGAGTACTCTTCACAGTGACTGGGGCCTCGGTAGGCCAATATAAGTTGGGAACAAGAGTTCTAATGGGGAGTTTTGGAAGTTCAGGAAGAGGGGTTGGAGAGGGGGAGGGTTGGAGGGATGAAGGGAGATGGGGGGGGGGGGTTGAATGGGTTTTTGCTTAATATCAGTTTGTTTTTGTTTTTAGTTTGGTATAATTTAATTTATCTTTTTAATTGTTTAGAATGTATTGATTTGGCTCTTCAGTCTCTGCGTCGAGGAGAGATAGGTTATGAGACACTGGGAGGGGGCTGGTGGCTGGGACAGCCTCCCTTCTATTTCACACACAAGTGGTTCTTATTGGTAATGCAATTCAGGAATTTGGGATGACGCCCCTGAAGGTCATAACTTGGAATGTAGGAGGGGTGACCTCGCCAATTAAGCGACAAAAGTTTTTTTTACAGGCATTAAACAGTGAGCCGATGTGGTGATGCTCCAGGAAACTCGCTTATCCTAACATAAAAAGTTTCAGAGATGGTGGATAGGGGAAGTAGTGGAATCCCCAGCTGAGTATAGTAAGGCAGGGGTACTGATTTTGTTTAGCAAGGGTTTGGACATACAGATACATCGGGTCATACAGGGCGAGAGAGGCCGGTATGTTGTGGTACTGCTCACCTTGGCAGGACAGCAACTTCTACTATGTAACTTATGCCCCCAATGTATATGCTCATGGAGTTTTCAGGCAACTGAGAGGGCTCTTATCACCTCTGCAAAGAGATAATTTGATATTGGGAGGGGACTTCAATATAGTGCTTGATCCGCAGATGGATAAATCCAATCCACCGCCATCTGCGCGTACGGATATGTCCATTGGGCTACCCATGTTATGTCAAGTGTTAGATACCTTGGATGTCTGGCGGGTTCTACATCCAGGAGGGAGACACTATACCCATCTGTCCCGGGCACATTCCATACAGTCTAGAATTGACTATTTGTTAACCTCAAGGGCATTGTTCACTAAAATAACTAAGGCCGAGATAGGCCCTTATGGAGTGTCCGATCATGCAATGGTGTGGCTCCAGATGCAGATTGGAGGGAGGAGAGGGGGAGCTGGAGGCTTCCTTCAGAACTGTACACAGATCAATACTATTGTTCATTTATATGTAACAAATGGGAGTATCAAACCTTTAATCAAGATTACATGAGCAAACCAATATTATACTGGGAAGCAGCAAAGGCGATTATAAGGGGAAAGACTATATCATATGTTAACCATAAACGAAAGATGAAACATAGTAACATAGTAGATGATGGCAGAAAAAGACCTGCACAGTCCATCTAGTCTGCCCAACAATTTAAACTCATATGTGCTACTTTATGTGTATACCTGACCTTGATTTGTTTCTGCCATTTTCAGGGCACAGACCGTAGAAGTCTGCCCAGAACAAAGATAGACAAATTTTGTGATTAGAACAAGCTCTTAAAGGGGACAGAAGGCTATTTGGGAAGTCACACAGGATTCAGCATAAGGAAGCCTTATTGGCCACACAGGAAGAGCTAAATGAACTCCTCCATCAGCGAGCAGTTAAATCCATTATTATAAATTTCAATTATTCTTACATGGAAATAAGAGTGGAAAGCTATTGTCCTATTTGGTAC
The DNA here is from genome assembly GCF_901765095.1 of Microcaecilia unicolor. NCBI lineage: Eukaryota > Metazoa > Chordata > Amphibia > Gymnophiona > Siphonopidae > Microcaecilia > Microcaecilia unicolor. Next base: position 34,131,901 of record NC_044042.1, on the reverse strand, counting down.
GAGTTAAGTCAGGTCCTAAGAAGATAATTCAGCTTAAGAACTCCCTTGGACATCTGGTCCATTCGGACGAGGATATCAATACAGTGTTCAGACATTACTATGAAGAGTTATATGGAGAATCAGAGGCCACACCATTACTGGGATCGATGTACTTAAATACTTTAGGTTTACAGAAGGTTAGCCCCTCTCATAAAAAGATTCTCAATGGTCCTTTTACTTTAGAGGAGATTCAGGCAGCTTTACAAACATGCAAACTGGGAAAGGCCCTGGGGCCTGATGGATTTACGGCAGAATTCTATAAGCATATGGTGGCAGAGGTGGGGCCCACATTGGAACTTGTGTTTGGAGAGGTGATGGAGAAGGGGCAACTCCCCAGTTCCCTCCAGATGGCAGTATTATTAAAACCTGGGATGAGCCCACTGGATCCATCCTCATATCGCCCATTTCCTTGTTGAACTTCAAGGAAAAGCTAATTGCGAAAGTATTGGCGAATCGGCTAGCCCACATACTATCTCACTTGGTTGATGTGGCCCAGGTAGGATTTGTGCGAGGCCGCACAGCCATTCAAAATATTAGAACTACAAGCCGTTAGGCCCGTTACAACAGGCAACATTTCTGTTGTGTGTAATGTAATAGATATGGGTACAAAGTGACCACAGAAGTACCAATCCTGGAAACAGGATTTTTTTGGACATATACCCCTGAACCTGACCGTATGTAATGTAATGAAATAGCCAAATGGGCAATATGTTTTATTTCTGAAATGTAGAGAGAGACATAGAAGTGTGTGTGTGTGTGAAAGAGAGAGTGAGACTGTCTCCTCTGTCCCCTGCACCCCCTCCAGCCACCCAGCGATTCTCCTCTGTCCCCTGCCCCCCCTCTCCAGCTACCCAGCGATTCTCCTCTGTCCCCTGCCCCCCCTCTCCAGCTACCCAAAAATTCTCTTTTCTCCACTACCCCACCTCTCCAGCGATTCTCCTCTCTCCCCTGTCCCCCCCTCCAGGCACCCAGCGATTCTCCTGTCCCCTGCCCCCCTCTCCAGGCCCCCAGCGATTCTTCTCTGCCCCCAGCCCCCCCCCCCTCCAGCCACTCAGCAATTGTGCTCTATCCCCTGCCCCTCCTCTCCAGCCACCCAGCGATTCTCCTCTCTCCCCCGCTCCCCCCAGGCACCCAGCGATTCTCCTCTGTCCCCTGCCCCCCCTGTAGCCACCCAGCGATTCTCTTCTCCCCCCCCCCCCCCCCAGGCACACACCGATTCTCCGTCGCTTTCCCGAGCTTGCCTCTTTCTTTATGGCCTGCCCGCTGCCCCAGCCGAACAGCTGATCCACGCCGGTCCGCTCCCTGCTCTGCCGCTCTCACTCCCTGCAGCATCCCTTCGCCGATGCAGAACGCAGCCAAAACTTGACACCGCCCTGACCCCTGCAAATGAACAGTGCTGGCTCTTGATTTGCCTGGTAGCAGGCAAGATCTGGTCCTGCCTCTAATCACGTCAGCAGAGACCTGTGACATGCTATTCTGCGCATGCGCGGCACGTCGTTCACTCTTCATTTATATAGTAGGATATTGACATCCTTGGAGGTGGTCCAAACAAATAGATGGTCTTCTCTGCTCATTAGTTTTGATGCGGAGAAGGCCTTTGATTGGGTTTCAAGGGATTTTTTTTTTCAGTCTTAGCATCATATGGAATTCAAGGGTTCTTTGCAGAGGCGGTTAAAGTTTTATACACAAACCCCCAGGCTATAATGGTAGTAAACGGCATTACCTCACAACCCTTTCGATTATATAGGGATACAAGACAGGGATGTCCTTTATCTCCACTTTTTATATTAACATTGGACGCCCTAGTTAGAGACATTAAGTGGCACCCGGAGATTGAGTTCCCATAGGTAACTCGGTTTTTAACATCTCAGCTTTTGTGGATGACCTGTTAGTCCATGTTACGGATCCTCAAAATTCACTGACAGCTTTGCTCGAGGCTATCGAGGAGTATGGGGATTATTCGGGCTTTAAATTGAACCTTAGTACATCTTTTGCACCGGCATTGCAGCCCGGAGTTAGAGCTGGGTGGCAGGGAAACTTTCCTATTCAGTGGGCAGAACACTTTTAGGTACCTGGGAATACAACTTACTATACACCCCCCCCCCCCCTGAATTGCATCACACTAATGTGGACTTATTGATTCAACATACATCAGACACCTTGCAGGGGTGGCGACATTTGCCCCTTTGCCTCCATGGACAAATTCAATTATTTAAAATGATAGAATTCCCACGCTGGCTGTATACTATGCAAATGCTACCATTAAGATTGTTAAATAAAGATATTTGTAGCCTACATCGACATTTAAATGGGTTTTTCTGGGCAGGGATAAAGGCAAAGGTTCCTTTTCGACGGTTGCTGGGGGCTTGGAGGGAGGGGGGCCTGGGAGTCCCAGATATTAGGAAATACACTAGGGCATGCCTGCTCAGACATATGGGAGATTGGCTACTTGAAACAACCTTCACCCTGTTGTCTCTGGAACAATACTTCAGGCCCTGGCATCTGAGGTATCTGTTACATGCACCTATGGTCTCCATCCCCAGCAACCTAAGATGTAGTGTTCTATTACACCCGTTGCAGATGGTATGGAGGGAGTGTGCCGGACACTGGGGGGTGTCAGAAGAGGTATCAGACATGCTACCAATTCAAAGAAATGCTGAGTTTGAACCAGGTATGACAAATAGAGTGTTCCAGACTTGGGAAACTCACAGTATTAAATTTTTAACTCATATAATAGGACAGGCTTAAAGTCAGTAGCCCAGTTATTTGGGGAGGAGCAACCGTCTGTAGAACATATATTTGCACACAAACAACCAACTCACTATATGGTCTTTCTAGACCAGACTGCCCTAGGACAAGGGCATACTGGGAAAATACAAGATTTCTACGCTAAAGTTGGGGAAGACTGGGTCATGGTTTCAGCGTTACGTAAGGCCTTTACGCAGATTTGCCCAGGGAAAGAATATGGGGATGTGGGGAGGAAATGGAGGGTGGATTTAGGTGGCTCACGGGACTGGTGGGGAGAATACCAAGTCTCACAACAAATGCAGAGCTTAGAGAATGTCAATTCCGGATCCTGAATCAAGCCTATATGACAAATACAGTTTAAAATAGGGAAGGTGGACTCCCCAATGTGCGGAAGCTGCTACATCATGGCATGCTTTCTGGGCTTGCCCGGCCGTGAAAAGCTTTTGGAAAAAAGTGCTGACATTTATAGGAAATTTGTTGGGGATGTCTACCTTTCTCCCCATCCGAAGTTTTATTGGATCATTTGGGAGCTTTTGCACTGTTGGGGAGGGAAGGGTGACAGCTTATCAGGAAGGCTAGCACTGTGGGGGAAAAAGACAATCTTGGGGGTATGGGTAAGCCAAGAACCCCCATCTTACTGGATTTGGCATAATAAATTACATACTTTAATGCTTTTTGAAAGTCAACAAGCCCGGAGATCTTCTAAAAGAAGGAAGGCCTTCTTGTTGGTTTGGGGGGCGTACCTTCAGTCACTATCCCATAAGGCCTGCAGTGGAGTTTTAAATACACTCTAGAACCTGACGTGGAGCAAAACATTTTTTTTTTTTTTTTAGTTACTGTAGAACTGCCTGTGGGGGGGGGGGGGGGGGGGGGGGGGGGTCAACGTATTGGAAGTAGAGCAATGGAGAAAGATGAGGGAAGGTCCTTAGAGCTCAGGCCTTCTCAAACCTATTGGAAATAGTTATATTGAAGCGCCATTGCTTGTTATTGGTAATTCTTGTTTACAACTTATTCATACATGTGTATAAGAGTAGTGTATATTTGGGGAAGGAGGGCAGGTGGGATGGGGGGGGGGGGGAAGAAAAATAATGTAAAAAGAGAACAACAATTTTCTATGCTGTTGTATGCTCTTTATTACCTGGAGTAGCAGCCTCCAGGAGGATAAATCTGGGAGGGGATTGGATTGGGCTAAGTGAGTGGATAATATAGATTGACCTGAAACCATAAACAACTAAGAGTGAAGCCTGGAACAGAACAAAAATGGGTCTAGGGGGGTGGAGTTGGATTCTAAACCCCGAAAAGATTCTGCAGTACTGACTGCCCAAACCGAATGTCGCATCGGGTATCCTGCTGAAGGCAGTGGTGAGATGTGAATGTGTGTCAATGGAGGCTGACTAAATGAGCCACTGACGCAGCCATGGCTCTAACATTATGAGCAGTGACATGGCCCTCTACAGTCAGCCCAGCTTGGGCATAAGTGAAGGAAATGCAATCTGCTAGCCAATTGGAGATTGTGCATTTTCCAATGGCGACTCCCGCTCCTGTTGGGATCGAAAGAAAACTGGGCGGACTGTCTCAAGGGCTTTGTCCACTCCACATAAAAGGCCAATGCTCTCTTGCAGTCCAAGGTATGCAAACTGCTTTCGCCAGGGTGGGTATGGAGGACGGGAAAAGAACGTTGGCAAGACAATTAACTGGTTCAGATGGAACTCCGACACCACCTTCGGCAAGAACTTAGGATGCGTGCGGAGGACTACTCTGTTGTGATGAAACTTGATATAAGGTGCATGCACTACCAAGGCCTGAAGCTCACTGACCCTACGAGCTGAAGTAACAGCCACCAAGAAAATGACCTTCCAGGTCAAGTGCTTCAGATGGCAGGAATTCAGTGGCTCAAAAGGAGCTTTCATCAGCTGGGTCAGAACGATGTTGAGATCCCATGACATTGGTGGAGGTTTGACTAGGGGCTTTGACAAAAGGAAACCTCTCATGAAGCGAACTAAGGGCTATCCAGAGATGGGCTTACCCTCTACACGGCAATAAGCACTAATCACACTAAGGTGAACCCTTACAGAGTTGGTCTTGAGACCAGATTCCGAAAAGTATAGAAGATATTTAAGCAGGGTCTGTATAGGACAAAAAAAAAAAAAAAAAAAAAGAGGATCTAGGGCCTTGCTGTCACACCAGACAGCAAACCTCCTCCATTTAAAAGAGTAACACCTCTTCGTGGAATCTTTCCTTGAAGCAAGCAAGACTCAGGAGACACCCTCTGAAAGACCCAAGGAGATGAATTCTAAGCTCTCAACATCCAGGCCGTGAGAGCCAGAGACTGGGGGTTGGGATGCAGAAGCGACCCCTCGTTATGGGTGATGAGGGTTGGAAAACACTCCAATCTCCATGGTTCCTCGGAGGACAACTCCAGAAGAAGAGGGAACCAAATCTGACGCGGCCAGAAGGGAGCAATCAGAATCATGGTTCCGCCGTCTTGCTTGAGTTTCAGCAAAGTCTTCCCCACTTGAGGTATGAGAGGATATGCATACAGGATGCCTGTTCCCCAATGCAGGAGAAAGGCATCTGACACTAGTCTGTCGTGGGCCTGAAGCCTGGAACAGAACTGAGGAACCATGTGATTGATCTGAATGGCAAAACGATCCACCGAGGGGGTGTCCCACGCTTGGAAGTTCTTGCGGGCAACACCCATGTCCACTCATGAGGTTGCATTATCCTGCTCAGTCTGTTGGCCAGACTGTTTATGCCTGCCAGATAAGTGGCTTGCAGAAAACATGCCGTGACAGCGTGCCCAAAGCCAAACCTAGACAGCTTCCTGACACAGAGGGTGAGATCCGGTGCTCCCCTGCTTGCTGGTGTAATACATGGCAACCTGACTGCCTGTCTGAATCAATATGATTTGGTTGGACAGCCAATCTCTGAAAGCCTTGTGTTCCAGATCGCTCGTAATTCCAGGAAATTGATCTGAAGATCTTTTTCCTTAAGGGACCAAGCTCCTTGAGTGTGAAGCCCATCTACATGAGCTCCCCACCCCAGGAGGGATGCATCCGTCATCAGCACTTTTTGTGGCTGAGAAATTTGGAATGGACATCCAAAGGTCAAATTGGATCGAATCGTCCACCACTGCAGATAATTCTGAAAGTCAGTGGACAGTTTGATTACAACCTCTAGACTCCCCAAAGATTGATACCACTGGGAAGCTGGGGTCCATTGAGCCGATCTCATGTGTAGGCGTACCATGGGAGTCACATGAACTATGGAGGCCATGTGCCCCAGAAGCCTCAACATCTGCCGAGCAGTGATCTGTTGAGACGTTCGAACTATGGACACCAGGGACAGGTTTGTCTGCTTTTCCCTCGGGAAGATAAGCTCGAGCTGTCTGTGTTCAACAGAGCTCCAATGAATTCCAACTTTTGAACTGGGGTGATATGGGACTTGGAGTAATTGATCACAAACCCCAGTAGTTCTAGCACCTGAATAGTCATTCACATGGACTGTACAGAGCCTGCCTTTGAGGTGCTCTTCACCAGCCAATCGTCGAGATAAGGGAACACATACACTCCCAGTCTGCGTAGCGACGCTGCGACTACAGCTAGGCACTTTGTGAACACTCTGGGTGCAGACGCCAGACCAAAGGGCAGTACACAGTACTGAAAGTGCTAAGTTTCCAGCCGAAATCGAAGATACTTCCTGTGAGCTGGGATTATCGAAATGTGTGTGTAAGCATCCTTTAAGTCCAGAGAGCATAGCCAATCGTTTTCTTGAATCATGGAAAGAAGAGTGCCCAGGGAAACCATCCTGAACCTTTCTCGGAGAAGAAATTTGTTCAGGGCCCTCATGTCTAGGATGGGACACATCACCCCCCCCCCCCCCCCCCCCCCCCGTCTTTTTCAGCACAAGTACCTGGAATAGAATCCCAGCCCTTCTTCCCCTGGTGGAACGGGTTTGACCGCTTGGGCCTTCAGAAGGGGGGAGAGTTCCTCTGCAAGTACCTGTTTGTGCTGGGAACTGTAAGAATGAGCTCCCAGTGGGCAATTTGGAGGTTTGGATTCCAGACTGAGGGTGTATCCTGACCGGACTATTTGAAGGACCCACCAGTCGGAGGTTATGAGAGGCTACCTTTGGTGAAAAAATATCAACCTCCCCCCAACCGGTAAGTCGTCCGGTATGGACACTTCTACAGAGGCTATGCTTAACTGGAGCCAGTCAAAAGTCCATTCCCTGCTTTTGCTGGGGAGCAGCATGGGCCTTAGATGCACGCTGTTGACGAGAACAAGCGCGCTAGGGCTAAGCCTGGGAAGGCTGTCGAGAAGCAGAAGTGTACCTATTCCCAGGATAGGAATAGGAAGAACGCCTCTTCCCCCCAAGGTATCTAGGTATCTCCTAGATGAGGAGGTAGTAGCAGAAGATGCCTGGTGGGAGAGAGAATCCATAGCATTATTACGCTTCTTGATCTGATCAACAAGATCATCTACTTTTTTCACCAAAAAGGTTGTCCCCCCACCGGCAAGGAACATCCACCATTCGCTGCTGGACAGAATGATCCAGGTCAAAGACACGCAGCCATGAGAGTCTACGCATCACTATACCTTGAGCAGCGATCCTGGATGCTACATCAAAAGTGTCGAACGTACCCCTGGCCAGGAGTTTGACACGTCTTCTGCTGCCTGACCACCTGGCGAAATGGCTCGGCTTGCTCCGGAGGGAGTGCATCAACCAAGCTAGACAGTTGCCTTATCGAGTCCTGCAAGTGAACGCTCGTGAAGAGCTGATATGATTGGATCTTGGCAGAGAGCATAGTGGCCTGATACTACTACTACAAATCATTTCTACAGCGCTACCAGACGTACGCAGCGCTTTACGTCTTCCTCCCAAAAGAATCAAGAGTCCTAGCTTCTCTGCCTGGGAGCACCGAAGCATAGTATAGTACTCCTGGCTCTCTTGAGGGAGTAACCAAGGGGTAACCGAGACCTCATCAATCCAGGTTCACCATGGATCCGATACTGGGATTCAGCTTCCTTGGGGACCACAGGGCCAGAGGGGCCGACCAGGTTCGCATAAGGGCTTCCTTCAGTAGCTTATGCAGAGGGACTGTCACAGCCTCTTTAGGTGGATAATAGTCTAGGACTTCGAGCATCTCAGACCTGGGCTCATCCTCAATCTCCACAGGGAAGGTAATAGCCTTAACCATTTCCCAGACAAAAGAGGAAAAGGAAAGACTACGGTGGAGATAGTACTCAGACACTGGGCCTACCTTGATGGCGATGTCGAGAGGTCGACGCCCGCTCGGACTGCGGCGAAGCTCCCTTCACCAACGTCAAAGGGGAATCAATCTGGGTGGCAGTCAATGCCGCAAGCGACATCGCAGTCGCGGACCTCACCGCAAAAGGGTCATACACCAGCAGATGGTACAGAAGGCGAAAGCACCCCTGACACCGAAGCTCACTGATGCAGCAGTCCATCCAGAAGTTCTGGAAACAAGGCCCAGATGTGCTCGTCGAGAGCCGCCATCGGAGAAGGCTGCGGGGTCTGTGGAACATGCGGTGTCAGAATCTGTGGCGGCTCGGGAGCAGGTACCGGGCTGCTAGGAGACCGATGCATCTGCACCTCCTGTGTCGAGGGGGTGCAATCCTCTCGGCGCCGACGCTTCTTGGGTGCTGACGCCCCAGAGCTCCTGGCTCCGTGTGTCGAAGTAGAGCGATGACTGTGCTTCTTCACCTTCGCTCGATGCCCTCGAGGCAGGTGGAGACTCACTTGACGCCTCGCTGCTCCCAGCGAGAGTTGGTCTCTCAGCAGCCATTACCTGTCCTCCCGACGTCGATGCTCCTTTCAATGTCGATGCAGATGCCGCCGACCTCGGTACCGATGTCGACATCGAAGGACCGGACTGAGTCTTTAAAAGCTTTTCCCGTTGGGCTTCTCGAGACGCTTGGGTCCATTTCTTCATACGAAGACACAGACTACAAACGGCTGGGCTAGAGTCGGGCCCTAGGCATTGGATACACCAAGCATGGGTATCGGTACCCGAGATGGTCCGGTTGCACCGAGTACAACGTTTGAAGCCGCTGGGCGTCTTCGATGACATGGAAGGAAAAACGGCTTTGGCGAAATTAAACGAAGCGATCGTGCCAAAAAAGTAAAAAGGCACAAAAAGGAAGACCAGCCGCGTCGAAAAGAAAGGAAACTTAATAGGCAAAAAACTAAAAGAGACTATGGGAGTAAATATGTTTTGTTTGTTTTTAAAGAAAATGACAAAATAATAAAAGAAATAGGAAGAAAATAGTAGTCAAAAACAAGGAGAGCAGAAATCTGTCACCTCGTCGCAGACAAAAAAGAACTAAGGGGCACGCTCACGTGACAGGCGGGAAGTCGTCTGCGCATGCGCGGTGTGCGTGATTCACGCGCCAGAAGACTGGGCAAAACGTTTTATTTTTGCATCAAAAATTTGCTCCATTTCCTGGGCCAAAGCGGACTTTTACCCACATGTGAGAACTAGCAGCCTGCTTGTACTCGGAGAATGCCGAGTTTCATCCAGGGCTGGACTTGGCGGATTTTCGTCGTTGGAAATCACAGGGCATTTGTTTGGTGGAACATCCGCTGTAGCCGGATAGATGGTTCTCTTTTGGAGTTTGTTAGGTGTCATTGTGGTTTCATAAGAGACTTAGTGCATACTTACTGGGTAAATCTTATGTGGTGTTGGAGGCATGGCCTATGGAGTTGGGGCGTCCTCTTGTCATGTCATCTTTGCAGGGAGTTCTATTGGGAATTCCAGCAGTGGTCCATAGTGTGAAACTACGGGAATGCACAGAGCATATTTTTCATGACAAAGGGCGTTTTATATGGGATTTGTTATCTACTATTCAGTGTCCTAAATGGGATGTATATCTACTCCTCAGTGTCAATCCAGCAGTTCCTCTGTTGCATGGGTTTTGGCAGTGTTTGCAAATTAAATCTTTCTGGACAGGCATGGTCAGGTATCTCCAAGTTGGTGCTTGAGAATCCTCTTAGATTTTCGTTTGAGGGGTTGGTACTTTCATGGGAGCCGGAAAGAAGGGGGCAATTCTATTCTTGCAGAAGGCATATACATTGGGAAATAAATGCATCCTTAACCATTGGCTGGGAGAACAAGCATCTAGTTTTTTTATACTGGAGTAACAAACTACATGAGTTGATATGGAAATCGTATGGGTCCAGAGGTCATCCAAAGAAAAATCTTTCCTGCTCATTTGGGAGTCTTATTTGTATACCATTTTCCACAAGGCAGGTTTTGAATCGCTTTACGAGTTAGATTGTGGATGGTACATAAGTAATGCTATACTGGGAAAAGACCAAGGGTCACTGTCATACCGGGGTACAAAGTATATCGTAGTTCATAAAATGCTCATCTGAGGGGTGGGGAGGGGGGGTCAGGGGAAGGAGGTTTTAGTTTGCGACTGATGATTGGCTGGGGTCTATCGGAGTCCCAAGATCCTAGTCAAAACTCTGACCAGTTTTTCATTTGGGGGGGGGGGGTGCTAGAGGGGGTTGTTTGGAGGGGTTTAATTTGTAGTACAATACATTCAAAAATTTGATGATGTGCTGTGAAGTGTAGAGGTTCTTGAATACATGTATGATCAGTGTACTGCCTTATTGGACATTTGCCTTGTTGGATTGGTCATCAATAAAAATTGTTGAAATATAAAAGTGTGTATCTGTTTAATGAGCTTTACATACTCAATATGAGTATGTACTTCTGAAAACTAGAATCTAAGTTTAATAAAGATGATACCTTTTTATTGGACTAATACATTTTTTGATAAACAGTCAAGAAGTAGAACCCCACTTCCTCAGGTCAGGATAGAATTAGCAAAAGATGGCATTACTAAAAATAAGAAAAGAGCCTGAACATACAATGCTATGATCATCTAAAGGAGAAGGGGTAACATCACCCTCTGATCACTCTTCCTCTTTCTGGTACGATGGCACATGTATCAGCATACACTAACTACATACCCTGTTATGGGGTGGAAAATGTGTGTATACTGTAGTTAGCACATGGTAACTTATCACATGCTATTAAGTCTTGCAGCTAGTGAGCGCAGAGGCAGTAAGTGGTTCTCTGCTGACAATATGCTTACTGCACAGTAAAGATTTTTTTTGTGCAATTATATGGGAACACACTCAGTTACTACATGGCATATGCAAAATGTTACTGAACTTTAGTAAAAAGGAACCCATAGTGGTTTATCACAGCTTATTTTAACTCATCCATCTGAAGCAGTGCTTAACATCAGGAAGGAAGCTGCACACTTCAAAGGTCACATGCAAATAACTGTAAATCTAAAATGTGCCAGACATTATTAGAATCTATGCCTTTTACAGACAAGATACTATACAAAAAAGAAGGGGTATGAGGGAGTGAATAACACAACCCCAGTTCTCAAACACATTCCTCCACTGTGCCACCTTTTAAGAGCCAGGGCTAGGGAACAGGCCATTAAGGAAGATAAAAACTCAAATTTGGGGAAGTCAGGGAGGCCCCGAACAGGAAGTAGCAGCCCTCTAATACACCTCCACCACGTATGTGTAAGGAATACTATTGCTAGCTGCTGACATAGCATGCAAGGACAGACAAGTCACTTTTGTGCATTGCCAGAAACCATGTTACTATGTAAAAACCTTTCCAAATTATCCATTGGTCTATTAGGGAAACAAACCTCCTTTTGATGTCTAAACTTGACCTGACAGCTTGTGAGGGAAGGCAGGCTCATTTTGTTTTGAACCTGAAAAAAGATTTTTGCTGCCTTTAACCATAGTCTAGCTGTACATTCAAAGGTTTAGGGCACCGATGCTTGTTCATCACACTATCACAAGGGGATAAATCAGTGCTAACTCACGTCACTTACCAGCTTCTAATATTGGAAACACTTATTTTGTTTCGGGGGGGGGGGGTCAGGTATGCATGAGCAGCAGTACTCGGTCAACTTTTTCTTTCTGAAATGACTGGGCTTTGAGGCATACTAGGAACCAGTTTGTCACCAAATTACATAAACAAGAAAATAGACCAAAAACGTATTTAAGGAGGATTAGACTAACATTTCCTACTTAAAGGGGTATTTTATATATCTGTGTATAAAAAGGTACTTTACACACAGGACAGGGCTTTCACAGAAATGTATGAAAATGCACAAGGGAACATGTACTTACTTTTACACAATATCCCCCAAATTCTATATATAGCACTTAAAATTGTGTGCGCAAATTTGGGTATATGTAATTTAATTGAACAAGCCAATTAGCACCAATAATTGGGTACTATCAATTATTGGCACTAATTGGCAATTGTGTGCACCTTCCTAATTGGGATTTTATAAAGATGTGAATGCCATAGGAAGGGTATGAGCGTTCCTGGAATTTGTGCATAGTAACAGAATATGGTAGATCCACACCTAATTTAGGTGCAAGGGTTTACACCAGGTTTCAGTTGGTGTAAATCCTCATGCCCACAATTAAGTGCAGATCATGGCTCTAAGCGCTTTTCTATAAAACGGCATCCAACTTGGAGCACTGTTTATTGAATAGTACTTAGTGCTCATTTTTTTTTTCAGCACCTGAATTTGGATGCCATTTACAGAATCTAATCCAATGTGTATAGGCACAGTTTGAAAAGAGGTGGGGAAAAGTTGCAAGGTACATGCGTGTTTTCTAAAATATGAATCTACATGCACCTTTAGAGGTGGTATAGATTTGTGCATTACTATTTCTGGACTTGGGAGCATATTTTAAGAGACACATGAATGTTTATGTTGCCTTTATAAAATAGGTTTAGGGGCATCTTCTTGGATTTCACATGGGCATCCTGCTATAAAAAAAAAAAAAAATCAAGCCCTCACGCTGGATTTACTGTGTTAATGTCAAAAATTAACACAAAAATGCAAAAAAAAAAAAAAAGAAAAAAAAAAAGCAAACTCACCAGTGCAAACAAGATTGCGGCATAAGCCATTTCTGAAGTCGTGAAAGACACGATTACGATGCTCCTAGCAGAAAAGAAAAATATATGATTACCTGAGAAAACAAGTCTTAGTTTCACCAACATCTAAGATATATGCAATATGTAATTCACACATCCGATTGTACTTACCACTTTATTCAAGAGCATAGCTTTCATGTTAGAGTTGCCATTTTCTGTTTGAATCTAACACAGGGAACTCACGGCAGTTACGTAACAACCATATTGGGTCAGACCAATGGTCCACCTAGCCCTATTGTTTCCAACAGTGGCCAATACAGGTCACAAGTATCTGGCAGAAACTCAAATAGCAACATTCCATGCTACCAATCCAGAGCAAGCAGTGGCTTCCTACCATGTCTGTCTCAACAGTAGCCTATGAACTTTTCCTTCAGGAACTTGTCCAAACGTTTTTTTTTAAACCCAGATATGCTAACCACTGCTACAACATCTTCCGGCAAAGAGTTCCAGAACTTTAACATTTGTTATGTGAAAAAAATATTTTCTAAGTAATGCCCTACAACTTCATTGAGTATCCCCTAGTCTTTGTACTTTGTGAAAGAGTAAAGAATTAATTCACTTCTACTTGTTCTACACCACTCCGGATTTTGTAGACCTCTATTATATCTCCCCCTCAGCTATATTTTCCAAGCTGAAGAGCCCTAACCTCTTTAACCTTTCCTCATATCATTTTGGTCACTCTGAGCTTTTTCTAATTCAGATATATAGATAGGTAGATATTTATTTAAATATGGTAACCAAAAGTCTCCTAAGGGGGGGGGGGGGGGGGGGGGGAGAATAAGTTTACAACTTGCGGAAGGGAAATCTCTAGAGCACTTCTCAGTTTGAGATGGGGAGGGGGGAGGAGAACCTCACTAGGGCAGTGTTCCCCAAGTCCAGTCCTGGAGTACCCCTTGCCAGTCAGGTTTTCAGGATATCCACAAAGAACATGCATGAACTTGATTTGAATACACTGCCTCTATTATATACAAATATTTCATGCATATTCATTGTGGATATCTTCAGGTCCTTGTCTTATAAGCTGTAAAAGAAGCCACTCCAGGAACTACAAGAAATTTACAAATATGCAAACTTTCAAGAGGGACAAAAAGTTCTCTGAACCATTTTTCCTTTTTCTTCCACAGAGAGATACCCATCCACAGTTTCAACTTAGGGATGATACTGAGCTTTATGTTATGGTAACTAGAAACCAAAAATCTCATTTTCTTTACATTTACCTAGAATTTAGAGGCCTGTCAAAAAAAACGTAGCGTGACTTCTAAAATTAGATGCTATAACAAGTGTGCTGATTAACTTTTGACCAAGCGAGTTACATTCATGCACAGTAGATATTTTCCTGCCCCCAAAACAATAAGGGGTTAAACAATTTGCCCAAATTAGAAAGAGCTGCAGTAGAATTGAATCGAGCTTCCCTTTTCTCAATACACACTGTTTGGCTATTCCTCCACTTCAAAGTTCTTCTGTTCACACCATTTCCTTGACAATGGTTACTAGAAGTTGGGCTTTAAAAAGAAAAAAAAATCTTGGCTCAGAAGACACAACAGATACAACAGCAGACCACTTCACCAGTATGTATGCCTGTCCAGTTACTAACAAGCTTTAAAATTTACACATTGATAAAGCCATATAGTCACTAACCCTTTGTACATTACTTAATTACTTCCATTAAGATATCTGCAGAAATCCAATTCATAAGAACTATTACCTTCCACAACGGTTCTGATGCCTTCAAACATGCTATTACACCACTCCTCAACAAACCCTTCATTGGATCCTACCTGCCCTTCTATTTTTGCACATCTCACTCTCTCTTCTTTGCATTCAAGCTACTTGGAACGTGCTATTTACTACCACTATCATCACTCAAGCAGCTATTCTTGATCCACTATAAACTGGCTTTTGCCCTCTACATTCTACACACACAGCCCTTGCCTTTTACTCACTCTTCATCCTATTTTATTAATTTATTTAGATTTAGCAGACACCTTTTTTTTTTCAGTAGTAGCTCAAGGTGAGTTACATTCAGGTACACTGGCTATTTCTCTGTCCCTGGAGGGCTCACAATCTAAAGTTTGTACCTGAGGCAATGGAGGTGGTAAGTGACTTGCCCAAGATCACAAGGAGCAGCAGTGGGATTTGAACCAGCCACTTCTGGTTGTCAAGGCTGTTGCTCTAACTACTAGGCCACTCCTCCACTCCACTTCTAGACCTATCTGCTGCTTTTAACACTGTTGATCACCACCTACTCCTCTTTGATATAGAAATGGGACTTGATATACCGCCTTTCTGAGGTTTTTGCAACTACGTTCAAAGCGGTTTACATATATTCAGGTACTTATTTTGTACCAGGGGCAATGGAGGGTTAAGTGGCTTCCCAGAAACACAAAGAGCAGCAATGGAAACTGAACTCAGTTCTCCAGGATCAAAGTCCACTGCACTAACCACTAGGCTACTCCTCCACTCACATGGATTCTTTTCTATTGCACGTTTAGTGTATGTTCTGGTGGATCTTCCTCCATAGCTATCCCATTAGCCAGTACACAGCTGGGCTATGTCTAGACTTATTCCCTTGGTACTCCGATATTCAATGGTTTTAGTACCATCTTCACTCCTCTACACCACAGGTTTCACCTTGAATCCAGACCCAGGTCTCAGCTTGCCTGTTGACATTACTGCCCAGATGTCTCACTGCCATCTGAAACTGAATATGACCAAGAATGAGCTTATATGTACCCCTAAACCTAACACTTCCAATTCTTTATTTCTGTGGATAATAATCCTGTCTCCTTTAGCTCAACTTTGAAGTTATTGCCTTTTGCTGCACATCTCCAAATGATTGTTAAAATGTGTTTATCACCAAAATTTGTCCCTTCCTTTCTGAACGCTACAAAAACCCTTATTCATGGACTCATTACCTCCTGCTTAGACTACTGCAACCTGCAGGTCTCCCACTGAACCATCTCTTCTCTTCAATCTATTCAAAATGCTGCTGCATCTAATGTTGCTAGTCACCCTCTTCTCAAGTTACTTCATGGTTCCCTATCCATTTCCATACACAGTTCAAACTTTTCTTTAATTTTATTATATAAACATTACATTTCTACATTATCAAAAGAAAACATTCAATGGAATCAGTGGAAATCACCAATTAGCATATCAGTAAAGGTAACCTAGCAAAAGCTGAAAAACAAAAATTCATTGGCTAGACCGCAATCAAATAGGGAAAGGTGTAGAAATAATTGGGAAAAATAGCAAACCAAAAAAAAAAAAAAAAAAAACCAAAGCAAGCCCTAGCGCTTTCATTCCCCCTTATTACATATAACAAGTAGCAATCTTACTAAGCAATCAGCTGGAGGAAGCGGGAACAGCACTTTGCCTCGAGTCCCAAAAGACCCTCAATTGCTCACAAATAAAAAAATCCCAAATATTTATATGGCTCTCTCAATAATAATACTTAAAAATAAATAAATAAATAAAAAAGCAGCTCCTAAATCTAACCTTGTCTCATTGTTAGAAAAAGCTTTATGTCCGAATTGTTTTAGAAACATCTATATATCAGTGCTTCCCAAACCTTTTGTGGCTATGATTCCGTAAGTGCAGCCAAATAAAACTGTGTGGCCTGCTGGATGTGAATGATGTACCTATGGATAGCCCACCTAAGTCGTGATCCCAAAGGTAGATTTTGTGCCCAATTTGGGGTCCCACCCAGTTTGGGAAGCTCTGATCTAGATAAATTCACATTTTAAATTCTATAAAGGCTTGTGAATTTCAAAAGTAAAGTTGCAAAACATTCAGCTCTTGTTCAGAGACATCAATAAACACAGCTTAAGATATCTCTTCCACGAGTCTACTTTCCAAGAAAAGTTATATTTCCCATATCTAACCTCACAGGGGCACCCAGAAAATTATCCAAATTTGCCAGAGTAGAGCAGAAGGTAAATATCTCTCATTCACCAGGGGAGTTTAGAACAAACTTCTCTGACTTCCAAGTGCATTCATTCCATAGCTCTTCACTACCTCTCCATTTGTGTCTCCCTACAACTTCTCCCCATGAACTCAGTACATCAGGCAAGTCACTTCTCTGTGCCACCCTTCTCTACTAAACTCCATTTCTTGTATCTTGCTGCTTCATATGCCTAGAACAGACTTCTTGAGTATGTCAATGCTTCATCTCTCTCCCTATTCAAAAGAGTCCATCTTCTTGGAACTATAACTCTATTTTGTCTAATACCTCTGCTTTAATCATTCCCATAATAAATGAAATTCCCTAATCTCATATGTCCTGTTTGTCCTGAATAGATTGTAAACTCTTGTCAACCGGGAACTGTTGTACATGTTTTGAGTACAGCATATAGCAGCATTAAAGAAACAAGCAGAAGTAGCAGATTATGCATTACTCCAAGTTGATTTTAAGAACAACCTGTTTGGCAATCAGGTGGTTTGATGTTGAACAGTTCACAATATGCTTTGTGTAGTTATTTTTCTCCGAGGACAAGCAGGCTGCTTGTTCTCACATGTGGGTCAACGTCCATGTCAGCCCAGGAATCGGCATTTTGCAAGCAAAATATTAAAGTTTTGCCAGAGTCTTCTGGCATGCATGCAGCGCACACCGCGCGCATGCGCGAACTGATTTCCCACCCGTCGCATGAGCACTTTGTCTTCAGTTTTTCTTTCTCCGCGTTCAGGTGCGGCAACAGTTTCTGCTCCTCGATTGCGAGACAGACTACAAGCGGCTGGGCTATGGTCGGGCTCTAGGCACTGAATACACCAGGCGTGGGTATCGGTACCTGAGATAGGTTGCACTTACAACGCTTGAAGCCGCTGGGAGTCTTCGAAGACATGGAAGGAAAAACGGCTTCGGTGAAATCAAAAGACGCGATTGTGCCTAAAAACAGAAAAAGCACAAGAGAAAAGGAAAACCCGAACGCGGGTCCTAAAGGCCGGCCGCGACGAAAGAAAAAAATTGAAATAGATGAAAAAACTAAAAGAAAACTACGGGAACTATATATAAATACAAGCGGCTGGGATATATATATACATACACATATATATATACGCATATACACGTATATATATATATACATACATACATATACACACACAAGAAATGCCCGTTTCGGGAAAAAATGAAACGGGCGCTAGCAGGGTAATCCCCCCCCACCGTCCTCCCGAGTTCTAGACACCCCCTCCATGCCTCCCTTCCGAGTTCCACACCTCTCCTCTCCCTCCCTCCGTCCCTGAGTGACGTGGTTGCGAGTTTGCAAAGTTCGGTATGCTCTCCCAGCAGCTGTCAGAGAATGTGTGGATGTCGTCCGTTGTGTCTTCACCGGCCCGCCCTCTGCGTCATCGCGTGTTGACGCGAGGGCGTAGGTACACTGACTGCAGGCCCGCTCCGCCCTCAACGTCATTGCGTTTTGAGGCGATGGCGGAGCTACAGTGACTGCAGCCTGCAGGCCAAACTGGATATCTCGGGCGCCTCAAGTTTCCGGCTTGAGGCTTCAATGGAACGTTGGAGGTGCCTTTTATATATATATAGATATACATATATATACACACACACACATACATACACACATATATCAAACAAATGGCGAGTGACCTACTCACTTGCAAATGCGCAGTAGAGACTTCCCTCTCTGTCTCGCCCCCATGTCAGTACGTGATGACGGGGGCGGGACAGAGGGAAACTGCGCGAAGCCGTCGCCGCTATCGCTCCCCCCCCCGAGGTCACCGCCGCCCCCCCCCTCCACCCGGCCCGAGCACTCTTCGGTACTGAACTTACATTGGCAAAACGCAGCACGCAGAACAGCTGAGCTCCCTTCGCCCTTTCTTCCTTGCCTGTGTCCCGCCCTCGCCGACGTTACATCACATGAGGGCGGGACACAGGCAGAGAAGGAAGGCTGACGGGAGCTCAGCTGATCTGAGTGCTGCCTGCGTTTCACCGATGTAAGTTCAATACCGAAGAGAGGGCCCGGGCCGGGTGCAGGGGTGGTGGCGGCGGCGACGGGAGGGGGCCTTGCCAAAACCCCATACTAGCCCGTTTTAACGGGCTCAACGGCTAGTATATATATATAACGGACCCAAGCATCCCAAGAGGCCCAACGAGAAAAACGTTTTGGGGCTTAATCCGGTCCTTCGACGTCGGTACCGAGGTCAGCGGCATTGACGTTGGGGAGAGAGGTAATGGCTGCTATGAGACCAACTCGTGCTGGGAGCAGTGAGGCGTCCAGTGGGTCTCCACCTGCCTCGAGGCCTCCTGTTATGCAGGACCCCGGGACTGGCCTTTGTCGACCCGGCCCCGAGGCGGCGTGAGGATTCCACGTCCTCCTCATCGGTACCGAGAAGTCTCGATGACAGACGTCGAGCAAAGGCGAAGCAGCACAGTCATCATTCTCCTTCAACACACAGTACTGGGAGCTCCGGGACGTCGAGAAAGTCAGCACCCAAGAAGCGTCGGCGCCGAGAGGATCGCTTCCCCTCTATACATGAGGTTCCGATGCGTCGGTCTCCTAGCAGCCCGATGCCTGCTCCCGAGCCTCCACGGATTCTGACACTTCCTGTCCCACCAACCCCGCAGCCTTCTCCGATGGCGGCTCTCAACGAGCGCATCCAGGCCTTGTTTCTAGAACTTCTGGAGGGACTGCTACATCAGTGAGCTTTGGTGTCAGGGGTGCTTGCGCCTTCTGTACCATCTGCTGCAGTGGTGTCTGGCCCTTTACCTGTGGTGAGGTCCCCGACCGCGATGCCGCCTGTGGCATCGACGTTGGCTGCCACCCAGGTTGACTCCCCTTCGACATCGGTGGAGGGAGCTTCGTCGCAGTCGGACAGGGCATCGACCTCTCAACATTACCATAGAGGACATTGTTCCTCCCAGGTCCAGTGTCGAAGCACCTTAACTCAGACTTTATCCGACACTAAGCAGGAGCGTTCGTGGGAGTCAGATGAGGATCCCAGGTACTTCTCTTCTGATGAGTCCTTTGGGATTCCCTCTGATCCTTCCCCTCCGCTAGAAAGGAGACTGTCTCCACTGGAGAGTCTGTCCTTTTCCTCTTTTGTCCAGGAAATGGCTAAGTGGATCTCTTTCAGGGAGAGAAAACTAACAACTTATAGCAGCAGCTTCAGAGAGCATTTTCCATCTCACAGATAGGCTGCAGAGAATACCTTCTCCTGCTTTAGACTTAGCCTGGCCTCAGAATGACATCCTATAGTATATCTCCTATCAAACTGAGCTCTCTTTTTCATCAAGCACTGCCATTTCCTCCCCTCACCCTCCCCACTGACAGTTTGAACTTCGTGGGTGTGGCTTGGATCTCTTTCAGGGAGAGAAAACTAACAACTTATAGCAGCAGCTTCAGAGAGCATTTTCCATCTCACAGATAGGCTGCAGAGAATACCTTCTCCTGCTTTAGACTTAATCCCACCCACCCTACCCCTCTACCCACCCACCCCTAGAGTGACATGTCTTATATAACCTCCCTATCAACCCACTCATTACTTTACCTCACCCATTTCTATTCTTCTATCACCTTCTCCCACTACTCCAACCAGAGTTACACCTAATCACACTGACCACCCTTCAACATCTTCAGTCCTTCTGTGACTGTTCTCTTGTGCTTGACTGCTTAAATATTTTAAATTTAAATGCTTTACTTTTTGTCTATTAGATTGTAAGCTCTTTGAGCAGGGACTGTCTTTCTTCTGTGTTTGTACAGCGCTGCGTACACTTTGTAGCGCTCTAGAAATGTTAAATAGTAGTAGTAAATAGTAGTAAGGCTATTCCCTTCCCTATGGAGGTTGAGGATGAGCCCAGGACTGAGATGCTCAAGGTCTTGGATTATTCTTCTCCACCTAAAGAGGTTGTGACAGTCCCTCTGCATAAGGTACTGAAGGAAGTCCTTATGCGAAACTGGTCGGCCCCTGTCTGGCCCCATGGTCCCGAAAAAAGCTGAATCCCAGTATCGGATCCACGGTGAACCTGGGTTGATCAGGTCTCAGTTACTCCACAATTCCATGGTGGTGGACTCCGCCCTCAAGAGAGCCAGGAGTACTAGAGACTATGCTTCAGCGCCCCAGGCAGAGAAGCTAGGAGTCTTGATTCTTTTGGGAGGAATATGTATCAGGCCGCTATGCTCACTGCCAAGATCCAATCATACCAGCTCTTCACGAGCATTCACTTGCGGGACTCGATAAGGCAACTGTCTACCTTGGAGAAGAGACGGCTGAGGGGAGACATGATAGAGGTATATAAAATGAGTGGAGTGGAACAGGTGGATGCCTATCCGACATTGCTGCCTGGATGTCCAACCGCCACCTGAAACTGAACATGTCCAAGACCGAGCTCATCGTCTTTCCACCAAAACCCATTTCTCCTCTTCCTCCACTTTCCATCTCAGTTGATAACACCCTCATCCTCCACGTCTCATCTGCCCGCAACCTCGGAGTCATCTTAGACTCCTCCCTCTCCTCCACGCATATCCAGCAGATAGCCAAGACCTGTCGTTTCTTCCTCTTCAACATCAGCAAAATTCGCCCTTTCCTCTCTGAACACACCACCCGAACCCTCGTCCACGCTCTCATTACCTCGCGCCTTGACTACTGCAACCTACTCCTCACCAGCCTCCCACTTAGCCATCTATCCCCCCTTCAATCTGTCCAGAACTCTGCTGCACGTCTTGTATTCCGCCAGAACCGATCCACTCGTATCACCCCTCTCCTCAGGTCACTTCACTGGCTTCCAATCAAATACCGCAAACAGTTCAAGCTTCTCCTCCTTACCTACAAATGCACTCAGTCTGCTGCACCTCACTACCTCTCTACCCTCATCTCCCCTTACGTTCCAGCCCGAAACCTCCGTTCACAGGACAAATCCCTCCTCTCGGTACCCTTCTCCACCACCGCCAACTCCAGGCTCCGCTCATTCTGCCTCGCCTCACCCTATGCCTGGAACAACCTTCCTGAGCCAAGCCCCCTCCCTGCCCATCTTCAAGTCTTTGCTCAAAGCCCACCTCTTCAATGCTGCCTTCGGCACCTAACTCTCACCTCTCAGGAAATCCAGACTGCCCCAATTTGACTACCCCTATCGGACTGACTGTCTTTAGATTGTAAGCTCTTTGAGCAGGGACTGTCCTTTATGTTAAATTGTACAGCGCTGCGTAACCCTAGTAGCACTTTAGAAATGTTAAATAGTAGTAGTAGTAGTGTTCACACTTTCCAAAAATACTAGGACTAGGGGGCATGCGATGAAACTACAGTGTAGTAAATTTAAAACAAATCGGAGAAAACTTTTCTTCACCCAACGCATCAACTCTGGAATTCGTTGCCGGAGAATGTGGTGAAGGCGGTTAGCTTAGCAGAGTTTAAAAAGGGGTTAGACGGTTTCCTAAAGAACAAGTCCATAAACCACTACTAAATGAACTTGGGAAAAATCCACCAGTTCCAGCAACAACATGTATAGAATGTTTGTACGTTTGGGAAGCTCGCCAGGTGCCCTTGGCCTGGATTGGCCGCTGTCGTGGACAGGATGCTGGGCTCGATGGACCCTTGGTCTTTTCCCAGTGTGGCATTACTTATGTACTCCCTCCGGAGAAAACAGAGCCTTTTCGCCAGGTGGTCAGGCAGCAGAAGGCATGTTGCAAGTTCCTGGCTAGGGGTACGTTCGACACTTTTGATGTAGTATCCAGAATCACTGCTCAAGGTATAGTGATGCGTAGACTCTCATGGCTGCGTCTCTCTGACCTGGATCATTCTGTCCAGCAGCGGATGGTGGATGTTCCTTGCCAGGGGGACAATCTTTTTGGAGAATAAGTAGAGGATCTAGTTGATGCTATGGATTCTCTCTCCCACCGGGCGCCTTCTGCTACTGCCTCCTCATCTAGGAGGTTTTTTGGAGGGAGGGAGGAGTGCCCCCAATACCTATTCTAGGCGTAGGTACACTCCTGCTTCTTGGCAGCCTGCCGAGGCTCAACCTCAGTGCACTCATTCTCATTAACAGCGTGCGACTAAGGCCCATTATGCTCCCCAGCAAAAGCAAGCGACGGGCTTTTGACTGGCTCCAGTTCAGGACAACTTACCAGTAGGGGGGGGGGGGGGGGGGGGGGGGGGGAGGTTGATGTTTTTGTCACCAAAGGTGGCCTCTCTTAACCTCCAACTGGTGGGTTCCTCAAATAGTCTGGTTAGGATACACTCTCAATCTGGAATCCAAACCTCCAAACTGCCCACCGGGAGCTCAATCACAGTTCCCAGCACAAGCAGGTACTTGCAGAGGAACTGTCCGCCCTTTTAAAGGCCAGTGTGGTCGAACCCGTTCCACCAGGGGAAGAAGGGCTGGGATTCTATTCCAGGTACTTCCTTGTGCAAAAGAAAACACAGGTGGGATGTGTCCAATCCTAGACCTAAGGGGCCTGAACAAATTTCTATTTTGAGAAAAGTTCAGGATGGTTTCCCTGGGCACCTTTCTTCCCATGATTCAATAAAACGATTGGCTATGCTCTCTGGACTTGAAGGATGCCTATACACATCTTGATACTCCCTGCTCACAGGAAGTATCTTCGATTTCAGCTGGGAACTCAGCAAGTTCAGTACTGTGTGCTGCGTTTTGGTCTGGCATCTGGACCCAGAGTATTCACAAAGTGCCTAGCGGTAGTCGCAGCATCACTACGCAGACTGGGAGTGTGTGTTCCCTTATCTCGACGATTGGCTGGTGAAGAGCACCTCAAAGGCAGGTGCTCAGCAGTCCATGCGAATGACTATTCAGGTGCTAGAACTACTGGGGTTTGTGATCAATTACCCCAAGTCCCATCTCACTCCAGTCCAAAAGTTGGAATTCATTGGAGCCCTGTTGAACACAAAGACAGTCCACGCTTATCTTCCCGAGGCAAAAGTAGACAACCTCCTGTCCCTGGTTTTCATAGCTCGAGCGTCTCAACAGGTCACGGCTTGGCAGATGTTGAGGCTTCTGGGCCACATGGCCTCCACGGCACTCCAACACATGAGATCGGCTCAACGGACCCTAGCTTCCCAGTGGTACCAAGCTGCGGGGAGTCTAGAGGATGTAATCCAATTGTCCACGACTTTCAGAATTCTCTGCAGTGGTGGACAATTCGATCCAATTTGACCTTCGGACGTCCATTCCAAATTCCTCAGCCACAAAAAGTGCTGACTACGGATGCATCCCTCCTGGGGTGGGGAGCTCATGTAGATGGGCTTCACACTCAAGGAGCCTGGTCATTTAAGGAAAAAGATCTTCAGATCAATCTCCTGGAATTACGAGCGATCTGGAACACTCTAAAGGCTTTCAGAGACCGGCTGTCCAACCAAGTCATATTGATTCAGACAGACAATCAAGTTGCCATGTATTACACCAACAAGTGTGTGTGTGTGAGGGGGGGGGGGGGGGGGGGGGGAACTGGCTCTTGTCCTCTGTGCCAGGAAGCCATCCAGAAGTGGCTGTGGGCACGCTGTCATGGAATGTTTCTACAAGCCACTTATCTAGCTGGTGTAAACAACAGTCTGGCCGACAGGTTGAGCAGGAAAATGCAACCGCACGAGTGATCACTGAACATGGGCGTTGTCCGCAAGATCTTCGAGTGTGGGGCACCCCTTCTGTGGATCTTTTCGCCACTCAGATCAATCACAAGGTTCCTCAGTTCTGTTCCAGGCTTCAGGCCCACGACAGACTAGCGTCAGATGCCTTTCTCCTACATTGGGGGACAGGCCTTCTGTATGCGTATCCTCTCATACCTCTTGTAGGGAAGACTGCTGAAACTCAAGCAAGACGGCGGAACCATGATTCTGATTGCTCCCTTCTGGCCGCATCAGATTTGGTTCCCTCTTCTTCTGAAGCTGTCCTCCGAGGAACCGTGAAGATTGGAGTGTTTTCCAACCCTCATCACCCAGAACGAGGGGTCGCGTCTGCATCCCAACCTCCAGTCTCTGGCTCTCACGGCCTGGATGTTGAGAGCTTAGAATTTGTCTCCTTGGGTCTTTCAGAGGGTGTCTCCTGAGTCTTGCTTGCTTCCAGGAATGATTCCATGAAGAGGTGTTACTCTTTCAAATGGAGGTTAGTCGTCTGGCGTGACGGCAAGGCCCTAGATCCCATTTCTTGTCCTACACAGACCCTGCTTGAATACCTTCTACATTTATCAGAATCTGGTCTCAAGACCAACTCCATAAGGGTTCATGTTAGTGCGATTAGTGCTTATCAGCGAGTAGAGGGTAAGCCTCTCTCATGAGGCTTTTGTCAAGCCCCCGGTCAAACCTAAACCAGTGTCATGGGATCTCAACATCGTTCTCACCCAGCCGATGAAAGCTCCTTTTGAGCCACTGAATTCCTGCCATCTGAAGTACTTGACCTGGAAGGTCATTTTCTTGGTGGCTGTTACTTCAGCTCGTAGAGTCAGTGAGCTTCAGGCCTTGGTAGTGCATGCACCTTAAATCAAGTTTCATCACAACAGAGTAGTCCTCCGCACGCACCCTGTTCTTGCCGAAGGTGGTGTCGGAGTTCCATCTGAACCTTCGTCTTGCTAACATTTTTTCCCCATCCTCATACCCGCCCTGGCGAAAGCAGTTTACATACCTTGGACTATAAGAGAGCATTGGCCTTTTATGTGGAGCGGACAAAGACCTTCAGACAGTCTGCTCAGTTGTTTCTTTTAATCCCAACAGGAGAGGAGTCACCATCGGTAAACGCACAATCTCCAATTAGCTAGCAGATTGCATTTACTTCACTTATGCCCAAGCTGGGCTGACTCTAGAGGGTCATGTCACTGCTCAATGTTAGAGCCATGGCTGCGTCAGTGGCTCACTTAGTCAGCTTCCATTGAGATTTGCAAGGCTGCAACATGGTCACAGTCCACACATTCACAACTCACTACTGCCTTCAGCAGGATAACCGACGTGAGTGTCGGTTTGGGTAGTCAGTGCTTCAGAATCTGTTCGGGGTTTAGAATCCAACTCCACCCCAGACCCATTTTTGTTCTGTTCCAGGCTGCACTCTTAGTTTATGGTTTCAGGTCAATCTATGTTATGTCCTCACCGTTGCGAGGCCCAATTGACCAATGTTCATTGTTTTTTAGTGAGCCTGGGTGTTAGGGATACCCCACATGTGAGGACAAGCAGCCTGCTTGTCCTCGGAGAAAGCGAAGATACTTACCTGTAGCAGGTATTCTCCAAGGACAGCAGGTTGATTGTTCTCACAAACCCGCCCACCTCCCCTTTGAGTTATTTCTCTTATGCTCTTTGATTTAACTGAAGAGAAGTGCTCATGCGATGGGCGGGAAATCTGTGCGCTCAAGAGTAGTGCGAGCTGCACTTGCGCCAGAAAACTCTGGCAAAACTTAATATTTTGCTTGCAAAATGCCAATTCCTGGGCCGATGCAGACGTCAACCCATCGACCCACATGTAAGAACAATCAGTCTGCTGTCCTTGGAGAATACCTGCTACAGGTAAGTATCTTCGCTTTATTGAAGAATAAGCTGTATAACAAATTTTAAGTTATAAACTTGGCAATGTGTAAATAGGGTTTTGCTTCACTGATGAAGTATTCTCATCAGCAGAAACCTGGGGGTGGATTATACAAGAAATCAAATCCCCGATAACTCAGCACCTACCTGTCTCATTTTAGCATGTATATAGAAGCAGGAATAGCCCAACTGGGAGATTTTCTTAGCAAGGAGTTCCACCCTCTGAGAGGAGTTGCAGAAAATTATTGACTGGTTAATCTGGAGCTGGGTATTAGAGAGGAGGGAAAAAAAAAAAAAAGTCAAATGACAGCACATATGGGAAGTAAACCTGCTGCACAGCACAAAAGCTACACAAAGTCTTTTAAACATTAGAATTTTCCAAGCTGGACCAGTGGCTCAAATGGCAAGCCTTGTGCACTACATGCTAGGTCCCTGGTTTTGTCAGGGCTCCTGCTCCCTTGGTAAGCCAGGTTTAAGGATGCTACAAAGCCAACATTTACAGCTACCATATTGGGTCAGACCAAAGATCCATTAAGCCTTGTCTCCTGGTCAATTCAGGTCACAAGTATTTGGCAGATAACAAGTAATAGTATATGAACTTTTCAAGAAAAAAAAATCCCTGGGTGGCTCATACCACCACATTCCAGCATGCCTCTGACTGAGCTGGAAAAGAATGAACAGCAAGAAAGAACAGCTAAGTTGCAAACCACTTCTTACCCGGGAGAAAAGTGTATTGAGGCAGTGCACTTTCTGGCGCTCAGTAACATAAGCATAATACTGAGTTACTCCTTTCAACGTCAGTTCCTCCATCAGGTTAATCTCATAGGGTTTCTGCAAATGTGAATTCTACAAACAAAAATATATCATTGCACCCAATTTGAAAAAGAAAAGAAAAAGTTCTAAAATTACCTTTACCCAAGTCAATGTGCGAAAATCTAGGTCTTCTGATGTATAAATGCTTAAGCTTTAAGATTATCTGCTCAAGGATAATCAAAAATTAATGGTCTTACTGACAACAGGATCTGCGAGTAATTATCTAATAATGAATAGGGGAAAGTTGGGCTATGTCATGTATTTGCATTATTTCAGCTTTGCATCTATTCATAGCCTAAACACTTAGAAGAAAAATTAGACCATGTCCATATTTACAGATTAAAGCCAATTCGGGCATGGCTTGTTCTTTTTAGCAAAAGGGATACTCACAACTTAGATAGCCGAAGTTTCCCATTACAACAAAGTGGACTTGGCCCACTTTTGTTCAAGAGTTTTGTTTTATAACATAACACATTTACATTCTGCCAAATCAACAATTCTCAACAGATCAGTTATTACATACATAATCATTAAAGCAAACAAACATTTAAAATAATAAAAATATATAAAAATTCCTAATAGTGTCAAATATTCCCTGCTGACTTTCACAGTACCATATTAGGCCCCACTAAATGCCTGATAAAATAAAGTTTTCAATTCCTTTTTAACAATTCCAAATTCTGGATCTCTCTCAAGATAAGTGGCATGGAGTTCCATAATTTAGGGCCTACTATTTGCTGAGCTCAAGCTTCTAGAGAGCAGCAATAATTT
This sequence comes from Microcaecilia unicolor, assembly GCF_901765095.1. NCBI lineage: Eukaryota > Metazoa > Chordata > Amphibia > Gymnophiona > Siphonopidae > Microcaecilia > Microcaecilia unicolor. Next base: position 34,104,051 of record NC_044042.1, on the reverse strand, counting down.
CAGAAACATTGTTCGTCAAAATTTCAAATGTGAACAGGATTTTAAATTTTATCCTGTATTCAATAAGAAGCCAGTGAAGATGCTTCAAAACTGGACTAATGACTAACACGAGGGTATTTCACTGAAACTCTAGCAACAGCATTCGAGTTAATTGTAGCACAAAGTTAAGATTTTTCGGCAACCTAATCAAAACACTATTACAATAATCAGGCTCAAGAAATCCTTCAATTATCTCAATCTTATTTAGAAAAAAGATCTTTCACTGAAATTCCATGTGCAAAAAATCATTAAAGGAGTCTAATCACTCCTAAATTTCAAATGTTCTCAACAATTAAAGTTTTGTCATTACCATATGCAAAAAATGGATGTATCACCACATTATATATTTTTCCCTCTGTGCAAAAGGTGAAAATCTTTGTCCATTTAAGTATTCTTAGCAGCCTAGACCAATTTAAGAATAATTTAAAAATTATGTACCTAAAGATTTCAGATCAAACAGCTTTTTCAAATGTGTTAACTGAGCAAATATAATCACAAAGCACAGACACTGAGGTGGTTGTCAAAATATTTCAACAGCCTTCATCTTGGAGGTTTATATTTTCATTCTGAATTATGAAATATACTGAATGTATGTCAATACCCATCCCTCCACCACCAGGTGGGCAGAGCACCACACATCTTCAATAAGAGAAATAGACATTACTTTCTGGTGGGATGGCCCAAGATTTTTTTTTTTAAAATAGAGATTATATAACAGCAGAATTTTGAATAAATTAATTTAGTGCAAAGGAAAGGCGTGTCATAATATTGTCACTTGAGTGACCTAAGTTCCCTAGGGAGAAAAACAACAAGTTTGGAAGCAGAATACTCAGGGGCCGGAGGAGGGAGAATATAGTTTAAGCACATGTGAAGCCCGATGACTGCTATGTGGGAGGAGAACATGAACCACAGATAAATGTAGTATACAGGAGCGGTGCCTCCAGCTGCCAATTTTTCCAAACTCATTTTCTGTGACATCTGAATTGTCTTGGCTCAAGCCAGGGAGTAGCTGCCATGTTCCTGGGGGAGAGGGCAGTGACAGTTGCCCTCAAACTATCCTTTCACACATGTACCTCCTTTTCCTTGCACTTGTATGCATGTCTTGTACTTGTAGATACATGTTCAAATGCTATTCTGCATCTAATCTGAAATAGTATAGATAAGCAAAGCAACCTACACAATCAAAACATGAATGAGAATTACGCCAAGAAATAAATTCAACGTGCACTTACCATGAACTTCTGTACACTAAGAGGAAAAGTGGCAGAATAGAGTAGAATCTGTCTGTTTTTAGGTAGTGTCAGAATAATGTCCTCCATTATCTGCACAAAATCTTGAGACAGCAATTTATCTGCCTGCAATAGAAGAAAACAGTATTAATTCCAGACCCTTTGGAAAGGGATTGAGTGATAAGACAAAAAATGTAAATGCAAAAAAAAAAAAAAAACACACACACCCAACACCAAAACAACAAAACCCACAAAAAAACCCAACCCCACCTCAAAAAGTATACACACTCCTCAAGTAAAATTCCTATTTAAAAAGGCAAGGGGTTGGGGAAAGGCAGCTACCAAAGACTAAGTACACACTAGATCACTACATCAGAACCCTGCATCTCTGCTGGATACAAGGAGAAAAGTGACCTGCATGTCACACATTGGATGGACTTGCATACAAAATCATGACACCAGACATGAATGAATTGTACTGCCTGCTCCAAATTACAACAAAACTATCTAGCTTACGCGCCATAGAAAACTGACAGTTAAATTGATTTGGATTTTGCCTCAAACACAAAAGCTTTTATTTCTAATCTAATCTCTCAGCATTTATCAACTGCTTACTCCCTACAAAGGTTCAATGGCTCAGCCATTACTGTTAATAAACATTTTTTAAACAAATGGGTTTTTAATTAATTTCCAAAAAGAGATTAAGCACAAATTGAGTTTCAGAACATTATGCAGATTATCCCAAAGTTGCACAGCCTGGAAAATAAAGGATGTTTCCAATCTCCCTTATATCGGATGCTCTTGAAAAGAGGAAAGAGGCTGACCAAAACTGGTGTTTTTGTTCCAGTCAAAACCAAATCCATGGCCGAAATCTGTCTCTTGGTTTTGGCAGGAACTAAACTGTGCACCCCCCCCCCCCCAGATAGGAAATCTGTCCCCCCCCCCCCCCCCCCCGAAGCTACCCATTATCACCCTCCCCATCCCCCAGGCCTACCTTCTAAAAAGCCCGGCCTACCTTCTAAAAAGCCCTGGTGGTCCAGTGGCCTCTTTGGGGCAGGAGTTGCTTTTGCCCTCTCTGGCTGCGTTGTCAAAATGGCAGCTGCAACTTCCTGTGGCAGCTTCACGAGACTGCCATGGGAAGTCGCAGCTGCTATTTTGGAATTGGGAAACCTACCGCAGAAGTCTCAAAAGGCTGTCACAGGAAATTGTGAACACCATGTTGACAAATCAGCGGGGACTCCTGTCCCAAAGAGGCCATTAGATCACCAGAGCTTTTAGAAGTAAGGTCTTTTTTGGGGGGAGGGGGGAAGATGGGCATGGGCTTAAGGTGGGGCTATGCCTTCAGTTTCCACTGAAAATTCATAGGCATTTTAAGTCAAAACCCAAAAACAAAATTTGGTTGGCCTCTTAAGTTAAGTATTTGATGATCGAGTATTAAATTACGTTGTGTAGGCTGAGGGACAAGATTAAACAGAGTCAAATAACCTGGAACAGCACCATGCAAAATCTTATAAATACAAAAAGACTTGCTCTAGCTGAGCTTGAACTGGAAGCCAATGAAATTCCTTTAACAAAGGTGTTGAATGATCAAACTATAATGCCTAAAATAAGCAAGCAACTGCATTTTGCAGTAAATGGATTCCTCTTTCTAGTTCTACAAAGATACCAAGATAATACAATGTAATAGTCCAATTAAGACAATATTAATCCCTGCACAACAGAGCAAAGTGCTTTTCTGAAAAAATAAGGTCAAACAGTTCTAATTTTTAATCTAAAGACCTTCCTGTTAAGATAGTTTACTTGATTTTCCAACAAGGAAGAATCCAGAATTACATCCAAAAAAACTTTAGTAAAAAGGTCTACTGGTAGTTGGTCAGCTGAATTTAATGGCACCGCAGCTGGTAGTGAGTCAAGAGTTTACTTAACCAAAATTAATTTAATTTGGCATTTATAACCCGCTTTACTGACAAGTTCTAAGCGGTTACATTTAACAATGTTATCAAAAGATTAGCTACATTAATTAGTAATAACTTACAATGGAACTGAGCATAATTGTTTTTGTAAGATCACTAACCGTTGAGCCCGTTAAAACGGGCTGGTGGGTCGCCGCCCCCGCCACCCGGCCCGTCTCTTCGCTATTCAACTTACATCTCTGCAGCAGGCAGAGATCAGCTGAGCTCCCGTCGGCCTTCCTTCTCTGCCTGTGTCCCGCCCTCGGGTGACGTAACGTCAGCGAGGGCGGGACACAGGCTGGGAAGGAATGCCAACGGCAGCTCAGCTGATCTGCCTGCTGTGGAGATGTAAGTTGAATAGCAAAGAGACGGCTGGGTGGAGGGGTGGCGGCAGCGGCGACTCCGGGGGGGGGGGGGGGTAGCGGTGGCGACCTCGGCGGTTCCCTCCCCTTCGCGCAGTTTCCCTCTCTGTCCAGCCCCCCCCCCCCCCCCCCCCATCATCACATATTGACGCGGGGGCGGGACAGACAGGGAAGTCTCTATTGCGCATTTGCAAGTGAGTACGGTCACTCGCCGTTTATGTTTGATATTTAATAACCATTCCTAAAAAAATTACCAGACAGATGTGTGGATCAGAAAAGGTTAAGCAGGTGTTTACGTCACATCACTCTGTTTTCTTCAAAACAAGAAGCGAGAAAGTATGCAGAGCATGCCCATGGAATACTTGTCAACCACTCCACGTGTTTATCCATTTTGTATGTTCATCTGTTGGTGGATTTGTGGGTGCCTGTATTTCTCAATGGACAAGCAAGATCACAACAGCAACATATGGGTGAAGCCACCTGATGAAGCCTGATGATCCTATGTCCCAGAGATTAGAAAGCAAAGTTGCTTACTGTAACCAGGGTTCCCCAGGCAGCAGGGGAATACAGCCATACTAGTTGGCAACATTACCGATGGAGCCAACGTGCCGGAGCTGTAGCTTAAATTTCTAACATGTGAAAGCAACCTTAATTCTTTCTAGGATTATTGTGATACTGTTTTTTTTTTTTTGCACCAAAACATTGCATAGTTTGAAAATACAGACTACAGTGACAAGATTTATTTTCTGAATCGATCTGATTCAGTTATACCATATTTGCTTGATATGCACTGGATGCCAGTGGAGCCGAGGGTGTAGTTTAAACTTGGGATTCTTGTTTTTAGGATTGCATGGTGAGGCCCCTATCTTGTAAAAATAGTTAATATTTCCACTGGTTATAAATCTGTTCATTTTTAATGTCAGATTTAAGGGACTGTCTACTTTTATTTCTTATAAGGCAGTATTATTTTGGGACTTCTTACCATTAGAACTTAGATTGATAGGAAATTACTGACATTTCAATATACAGAAAGTGGTTCTTGATCTTATTACTGTAGTTATTAAATGAGTGATATGTAATATTTGAACATGTAGCTCACTAATATGTAACCCGCTTGGAACTATTCATGGTATTAATGGGATGTCTATTATAAATGTAATTGAAGGGATTGTCTATTTTATACCCCATATTCTGGTGCAGTTAAACAGCAACATATGTTTAGCTAAAACTGTTTTGCATACCCACTAAAACTTCATACAGTAGCTGTCCCTTCAACAAGCTCCTAGCTCTGACTCTAGCATTTAACAAGGTTTTCATTTGTTAACCAAAAAAAAAAAAAATCCAACAAGTTCAACCTGATGTTAGATAGCAACTTTCAAAATATGTGTTCTAGTGCATAAAATAATTCACGGTGATGCCCCGACTTACACGTTAGACTTATTGACCTACCACCCAGGAATGCTACAAGATCAGCACGCACATTCTTAAATCTTCATTTCCCCAGCTGTAAAGGTCTAAAATATAAAATAATGCATGCGTCCAGCTTTTCATACTTGAGTTCGCAAACGTAGAACACTTTACCTCTTGACCTGAAAATTATTCAAAACCTAATTAACTTCCGTAAAGCTCTGAAGACACAACCCTTTAACATGACATACCATAATGATTCATAATTGGACTGTAATTCTCCACCATATACTTAGATTATTGTCTCCCTATATAGTATTGCCTAATTTATTATGTATTCCATGTTCAATATGTAATACCAGTTGCATGGTCTTCTCTTTTGTACCTAATTGTTCATTATATCATCCATGTTTCTATATATATATATATTACCAATTGTAATATACCAATTGTTCATTACATCATTTATGTTTCTGTATATATTACCAATTGTATTTGTACTCTGAAATGGCATATGTCATGACGGAAATTGTAAGCCACATTGAGCCAAATAGGTGGGAAAATGTGGGATACAAATGCAACAAATCTTATCCAAAGCTAAGTGTCTTGATTGCTCCCTCACTGAACTATTTTCTCCCTCACTGAACTATTTTCTCCCATTACTTTAGGTACTCTGTTTCTACCTATATTGTAAGACTATTTTTGGCCAGTGACTTGTATGTGTCTAATTCCGCTGCCAGAGCATTCTATAACATCTTAATGCTTAAGAGTAGTGGGCTGAGAACCAGGGAATCCAGAGATCAGAGCCCACTAATGCTTCTTGCGATCTTGGGCAAGTTCCTTAATTCTCCCTTGTCAGGTACAAACTTTGTAAAAGTTCTGGGGAGAGGGAAATACCTACAGAACTTGAATGCAACTTTACCTTGGAAGTACTACTAAATATGCTTGAGCTAAATAAAAAATTAATCTTAATGAGGGTGTATTAGAGACCCATGTTACTTAACTGCAAGCATTTTGCTGTGTGTTTTCATGAATTAGCTTCATGGCCACCTTGCAGACAGCCCATGCCTGGGGAATGACTTATTTTGGGACCAAGTTAAGGATGCAGTGCCTCAAATGAGAGAACTGCTCCACCATTTGCAAACTCTCATGTAAACTACAGAACAAGCTATCATAATATAAATGCTTTCAGCCTTATTATAAGCATGAGTTCTTCCAACAATTCTACTTTCACCCGACTGACCTAACAGTGTTTGACAACAGAAATACTCCAGAAACTGTGTGCCCACTATCACAAGCGGACCTCTGCAGCTAGTAAGGTGCTGGCCAAATCTTTCCCTTGGCCATTTGATGCCATTTCTCTAGTGGACTGCCTCCTTCACTTCTGTGATCCGGGGAGAGTAAACACTATAGACCAGTGGGCCATCTTCTATTGTATCTTCCTTACCACGTCCATCTCCTACAGGAGGAACTTCAGGTGCTTCTTCACAGCAAGGTAAGGCAGTCAGAGGTACCTCAGGACCAAAGGGAATAGGATTTCAACTCAAACTTCTTCCTCATTCCCAAGAAATCCAGGGGTCTTGGATCCATCTTGAACCTTAGAGCTCAACCTTCTTTTAAAAACTAAGTTCAGCATGCACTCCCTGGCCACTATCCTCCTGCTTGTAGATCAAAACTCATGGCTGGCATAATTAGATCTGAAGAAAGTCTATGCCCGCATCCCCATCCACTCCCAATACTAGAGATACCTTCGCTTCACATTGTCAACAACACTTCCTGTACAGAGTCCTACCCTTCGGTCTCTCCTTGGCATCCAGGGGTGTTTATATTTTACTATGGTGGTGGCCCACCTTCACTCCCAATGACACCTCCTGTATCCCTATACTGACTGGCTAATCGATGCAAGAACCAAAGCCCTAGTAATGCAGTCCATCTGTTACACCATAGACCACCTCACGCTCTGGAATTCTGGTCAACTTCAAAAAGTCTGTCTTCGTCCCTCAATAGTAGCTGACCATCATGGTGCTACTAATGTCCTCCACCATGGCCTTTTCTCCCACAGGATCAGGCCAATTCTCTCTCGTCTTGCTCTGTGCCGTCTTCACGTATCAGCCAGAACTGTCTTGAAACTACTCAGCCACACAGCTACATTAGTCTACGTTATCCCTAATGCCAGATTTAATATGTACACCTTCCAGTAGCACCTCAAGAGACGTTGGAAGACACACTCCCCATTGCTCATAAACAAAATCCTGCTGCCTCTGTCAAGTCTGCAATCAGTGGTGTTGCCCCTTAGTTTAGCCACCAGGCAATCCCCCACCCCCGTTCCATTCATGTTTATAATGGATGCCTCTCCAGCTTCACAGCACATCTCCAAGACCTAGGACCAGTGGTCCACCCAAGAGGCAACCATCCTATGTAGATTCCCACTATTCCAAAACCTGTGGGGATCATTGTGTACATCAACTTGCAGGTGGAGGTAGAGAAATGAAAACTGAGCTAAGATATCTCTTGGCATCCAGTTCAGCTCCTCAGTATTCTATTTTTTAAAATCTCCAGCAGGTGGATGGATACACTTTTTTCAGCCTCTGGTTCTAGTTTCAGCCTCTAGGGCTCTTCAGCTTGGAGAAAAGATGGCTGAAGGGAGATATGATAGAGTACTATAAAATAATGAGTGCAGTGGAGTGGAACGGGTAGACGTGAATCATTTGTTTACTCTTTCCAAAAATACTAGGACTAGGGGGCAGAATGTGATGAAGCTACAAAGTAGTAAATTTAAAATGAATCTAAGAAAAAGTTTCTTCACTCAACATATAATGAAACTCGAATTCGTTGCCATAGAACGTGGTAAAGGCAGTTAGCTTAGCATTGTTTAAAAAAGGTTTGGACGGCTTCCTAAAGGAAAAGTCCTTAGATCATTATTAAAATGACTTGGGGAAAATCCACTGCTTATTTCTGGGATAAGCAGCATAGAATGTTGATATGAGATCGCATATTATCAAGCTCTACATCAAGTACCCTTTTTGACTTATCAAAATGAAAACAATCTGTCCCAATTTTCTATTATAGCAAAACATTTCATAATGCCAGTGCTTAAAGTAACCCCTCCTGACACATCTTGTAGCGAACAACCATGTCAGGGTATTTGATCAAAAACATTTAGATTCTTGTGAGCAGTAAATCCATATGAGCTGCCTAAAAATGGCTTTACTGCTCACAAGAATCATTATTTATCAACCACCCTGACCCTGATGCAGTTATTTGAATCATGATATATCAGAAGGCGTTACTTTAATAGTGTTCCTAAAAGCCAAGTGCTTTTTTAAAATTATGTTTGAAGAAATGATTGCATATTTATTCAAGAGTTAAATCTAAAACGCTTATTTAGGACCAATTTTGGCTAACAAAAGAGTTGGTGTAGCCCACCTAAGGATCCACTATTTTCATAAATATAATTGAAGGTTTGATATAACAAATGATTCTACATGAGCAAGAAGTGGTTATGATTTTGAAAATGATAATAGACCAGAAACTTTGAATAATAAAATTATTATAGATTAATATCGAGATTATTGTTTTTCCCAGAGTTCCGGGTACGACTCCTAAAGTTTTCTTCAGAAATATTTCCTCAATTATTACTTTAAAAGGAGTGAAGCCTGTGAAAACTGGGATTACTTTAATCAGTGGGATTTGAATTAGAGACTTAAGTATATGTATTGTTAAATAACTTCTGGTTTTTAAAAGAAAGAATGTAATCAGATGTATTATTTCTAATATTGGACAATAAGTATGTTTTCAATTAAATGATTTGACTATACACCGTGTTGGCCGTGAAGAAGCCAACCAGATCAATGCGGAATAATAAATTAGATGAGTAATACCTGGGGATAATCAGGTTAATACCATGTTTTTTTTTCTGTTTACTGTTTAATTGATCTCCTTGTCTTGTTTCACTCTCCCTATTTAATGGTCTAAGGAAGAGAATAGAATTACCTGACTGAAATAGTTCCTATATATTACTTTCTCTGTATTTCTGGCAAGTTGTTTTATCACTTGTAAAAATTTAAATGGTTATAAAACATTTTTTTTTTAAATGTAATTGAAGGGAATGCCAGTTTGTTGTTTTAATTCCAACACATGCTTAATTTATTTGCATTTCAGTAGGAGCTCAAGGTGAATTACATTCAGGTACACTAGGTATTTCCTCTGTCCCAAGAAGGCTTACATTAATTTTGTACCTTAAGCAATGGAGGGTTAAGAGACTTGTCCAAGATCACAAGGAGCAGCAGCATTTGAACCTGGTTTCCCTAGTTGTCAGTTGGGTGCTCTAATCATTAGTGCATTAATTTTCTTTCCTTCAGTCCTCCCAGACAAGTCCAGTCGAGGACAAATGGGTTATGGCCATCAACCAACAGATCTCGGAGACAGAAGAAAAGTAGTTCTTGTGACTTGGCCCTTAAGAGTATCATGCAGAGCCGAAGTTCCTCAGACTATTTTGGTAAACAAATAAGCACCGGCTTAAAAGCAATTTACAGCTAAAATTAGAATACACACTTGCCGCTGAAAAAGCGAACAGCAGAAGCAGAAACTAGCAGAGGCTTCTAACAGTCTACCAAACCCCTACAATCAGAATCAGCACCTTAGTAAGAGGTAGGGTGCAGGGAGATGAGTAAGAGACAATTTTGTTCAGATAAAAACAGGCAGCCGACAAAATCTTTAATGATAATGTAACATTAATAATCTTTAATAACGTAAAGCTGACTGAACAGAAGCATTAAGAAGTCAGCAAAATAGAAAAACACGTTGAAATGCAATCAGGAGCGCGGGAAGCTCAGATCGGAACTGACACTGATGGAGCAAACTCAGCTAAACCCATGCTGGGGAAAGAAAGTGAAAATTCAGCAGACTCCACACCATTTTTTTGACTAAGTGTTGTACCAAAAGACAGCAATATGCAGGAAATGTAGGTTAGAGGATTTCCTACCAACCATGCAACTGTTACCAGCGAAGGCAAAACACAAGGAGATAATTGAGTAAAAGCACTCAATCATATAAGAAATAAACACCGATAGAAAGACAGTCTTACCAAAACGGCAGTAAAAGAGAATCGTTACCTTCAATATCCATTCGTAGAATCTGAAGCCCAGAAAGGGAGTGAGAGATCTAGCACCACTGGGTGTCACCCTAGCTACAAACAACCCTCTAGAATATGTAAAAGGAGCTCAAACCATACATGAGACCCCCCATCTCAACTGAGACCTAGATGTCACAGACCAGGAGCTGGCTGAGAAGCACCAAGAGGAGCTGCATGGTCCATTAACCATCCACTTAGAGACAGAGAAGAATACTGAACATTACAGGCTGCACGATACCCTTAAGGGGCAAGTCACAAGAACTACCTTTCTTCTGTCTCCATCCATCTGCTGGTCAACTGGTATAATTCAATGGTCCTGCACTGGTCGGGACGCTAAGGAACTGATGCTTTCTAATGTAAGTCATGGAGAAAACTGATAGTGCTAAACCTCTTCGATTGAAACTACACTGGCTCCCTATCAAGGACCGCATTACTTTCAAAATTTGCTCTCTGGTCCACAAGATAATCCACGGTGAAGCCACAGGATATATGATTGATTTAATAGATCTTCCAGCCAGAAATAGAATCAGTTCATCACGTACTTATTTGAATCTTCACTATCCAAGCTGCATTGGACTCAGATACAAATCAACCTATGCATCCAATTTTTCTTACTTAAGTACGCAAATGTGGAATGCATTACCAGAGTGTGAAAATGATGCACGACCATCAAAACTTCAAGCGAACTTTAAAGATCTGTTTTGCAAGGCCTACCCTATTGATTCTACTTAAATGCCACAACTCTACAATGCATCTATACATACATTGCAATGGACATTTTAATTCTTATTTCCTTGTCCCTTATTGTACCCATTTACCCCTACTTTACCTGACCCTTTTTCTAATTGTATTTAATACCTATCGTACATGGTATTCACCATTATGGTAATTTGTAAGCCACATTGAGCCTGCTAATATATGGGAAATGCAGGATACAAATGTTACAAATAAATAAAATAGTGGAATAAATGCTGTTTTCATTCAGTTGTGGAGGAGAGTGAGAACCAGGACACCAGGGTTCAAATCCCAAAACTCCTTGTGACCTTGGGCACATCACTTAACCCTCCACTGCCTCAAATACAAATTAGTCTTCCAGGGACAGGGAAATACCTAGTAACTTGCCTTAACTACTACTGAAAAGGCATAAGCTGCATAAATTTAGGTACCTAAAAAAAAAAAATCTGCACTTAACTAGGAGACTTACCTCATCCAATACTATCATTTGTATTTGGTCAACTTTTGCCACCCCTTTTTTGATGAGATCCAGAATCCTGCCAGGTGTAGCTATCACCACATGCACTGTAAACACACATACAAATTTCAGCTAACAAGTTGCTTTTATTAAAACCAAAGTTAATCTTAAACATGTCAAATTACATAAAGGTAATTTCTGGTAAGTAACAAGCTCTACACAGATGTTTATCTTAAAATGCTCATCTGCAAATTAGTTCCATACCTATAAGCAGATTAACATTTATACATTAAAAATTTTTTTTATACAAAGCTTGTTTTCTGCATAAAATGTCATAAGATTTATTTCAATAAAATTTGGTATATATCATCCTGAATAAATTTACAATAAGCCTAAACTCAGGCTAGCCAGCTCACCTAAACAATGTCACCACCTACAAATTATCATCATGATACACAGATGCATGTTTAGTGTACAGCGCTATAGAAATAAGTAGTAGTAGATGCTATTTTGTTCTAAAAACAAACAAAAGTTAGCATAGTTTTCGGTCAGAAAGATCTGATCCCTGACAGCTTGGAAGTATGGAAGAATCAATGCAGCGAGTGGAGGAGTAGCCTAGTGGTTAGGGTGGTGGACTTTGGTCCTGGGGAACTGAGGAACTGAATTCGATTCCCACTTCAGGCACAGGCAGCTCCTTGTGACTCTGGGCAAGTCACTTAACCCTCCATTGCCCCATGTAAGCTGCATTGAGCCTGCCATGAGTGGGAAAGCGCGGGGTACAAATGTAACAAAAAATAAAAAAATAAAAATATCAAAAACAAAATCAAATTAGGGCTTATATGCTGCTAAAATCCCCTAAAACAGGGTTCAGTGAGGTTTACAATAATTAGATTATAAAGATGTTACAGTACACACTTCATTGATAAGGACATCAGAAGAGAAGGAATGGAGACATTTGTGTTGGGACGAGATTGTTGGCCATGCAAGCTGGTGGATAGGATTGTCACAGTATGGAGTTTGGGAAAGCAAAAGTTTTTAGTTCTTTCCTAAAGCTGAGGTATGTGTTGTCTGTTCCGATGTCAATGAGGAGCGAGTTCCATTTGGAAGTACCCACTACCGGGAAGACGGATTTGAAGTCTCTCAAGATATCCTGAGCCTTTGTAAGGCTGCGAAGAGAAGAACAGCTGATCTTTTAGTCTATCAGATCTGGATAGGCACAGAGAAGACAGTTAGCAGGCCAGATGCAATGCCATACAGAATTTGATAAATGAAGCGTGCGGCCTCAAGCTAATTCTTTCAGAAACTGGTAGCCAGTGTAGTTTGGTCAGGAAGGGTGCAACGCCGTCGTGTCTGTTTGATAGTCTCACTGCTGTATTCTGGATTCTGCAGTTTTTTTTAGGTTTCCTGCTTTAATCCCCAAAAAAATAGGATATTGCAGCAGTCAGATGGGCAAGAATCAGCAACTGGACCACTACAGTGAAGGTTGCCTGGTCAAACAGACGACGTATGAGATGTAATTGCCTCATCTTGAATAAAGTTTTTCTCCAGAGATGGTTGATGTGGGAGGACATGTCTAAGGAGGAGTGAAGGAGAACTCCAAGTACCTTAGTTTTTGGTTTGATTGGGAACACATTGTTGTTGTCAATCAGTATTGAGGCTGGCATTGTGGATCCAGGATTCTGGAACCATATATGGGACATATATAAGAACTGGCAAGAATGTACATTGCAGTACCCATTGGGTTAACTATGATTTTACGGACAGACTTAGCCACATGGCTATAAGATGGACTATTTTTTTTTTTTTTTTTGGGGGGGGGGGTTGTTAATGGGGTGGTAATGAACATGTTATAAATATTTGATTTATAGAAACAATATATATTAAAAAAAAGAAGGATCTGATCCTTATTAAAAGTTTGTATCTGAGAAAGAAGAAATGTCTTACCTTGTTTCTTTCCATATTCCAGAACTTGTGGGTAGTTGTACCCATTGACCAACAGATGGATAGAGAAAGGAATTGCACTGCACCCTATAAGCGATATGTGGACCCATCAGCTCTTCGGTACAGTATCTGAATAACCAAGCATCCTATAAGCACTATGTAGGCCCTCAGCTCTTCAGTACAGTATTCGAATAACCAAGAGGCGTATTTTCAAAGATACGACTGGCAAAAGCGCAAGCGGAAGAACAAATGGCTAGAAATGTAAGGAGGGGTGACAAAAATTTCTTTAGGTATATTAGTGAAAGGAGAATGACTAAAAAGGGAATTGTGAGACTAAAAGATACTGCGAACCGCTATGTGGGAAATGATGAAGAAAAAGCAAATTTGCTAAATAGATACTTTTGTTCTGTTTTCACAGAAGAAAATCCTGGAGAAGGACCGCGATGGACTGGAAATAGTACAAATGAGAATGAAGTGGATAGAGCACCGTTCACGGAAGAAAGTGTGTATCAACAACTTGAAAAGCTAAAAGGTGGACAAAGCCATGGGACCGGATGGGATCCACCCCAGGATATTGAGGGAGCTCAGAGAGGTTTTGGCGGGTCCTCTTAAAGATTTGTTTAATATATCCTTGCAGACGGGAAAGGTTTCGAGGGACTGGAGAATGGCAGAGGTGGTCCCTCTTCACAAAACTGGTGATAGGGAAGAAGCTGGAAACTACAGGCCGGTAAGCCTCACTTCAGTTGTTGGAAAAGTAATGGAAGCGATGCTGAAGGAAAGGATAGTGAATTTCCTGGAAGCCAATAAGTTGCAAGATCCGAGACAACATGGTTTTACCAAAGGGAAATTGTGCCAAACGAATCTCATTGAGTTCTTTGATTGGGTGACAGGAGAATTGAATCAGGGACGAGCTATGGACGTAATCTACGTAGATTTCAGCAAAGCTTTTGACACGGTTCCCCACAGGAGGCTCTTAAATAAACTGGATGGGCTGAAGATAGGACCTGAAGTGGTGAACTGGATTAGGAACTGGTTGACAGACAGACGCCAGAGGGTGGTGGTTAATGGAATTCGCTCGCAGGAGGGAAAGGTGAGTAGTGGAGTGCCTCAGGGATCGGTGCTGGGGCCGATTCTGTTCAATATATTTGTGAGTGACATTGCCGAAGGGTTAGAAGGTAAAGTTTGCCTATTTGCGGATGATACTAAGATCTGTAACAGAGTGGACACCCGGGAGGGAGTGGAAAACATGAAAAAGGATTTGAGGAAGCTAGAAGAATGGTCTAAGGTTTGGCAATTAAAATTCAATGCGAAGAAATGCAAAGTGATGCACTTAGGGAATAGAAATCCACGGGAGACGTATGTGTTAGGCGAGGAGAGTCTGATAGGTACGGGCGGAGAGAGGGATCTTGGGGTGATAGTATCTGAGGATTTAAAGGCGACGAAACAGTGTGACAAGGCGGTGGCCGTAGCTAGAAGGTTGTTAGGCTGTATAGAGAGAGCTGTGACCAGCAGAAGAAAGGGGGTGTTGATGCCCCTGTATGTCATTGATGAGGCCCCACCTGGAGTATTGTGTTCAGTTTTGGAGGCCGTATCTTGTTAAGGATGTAAAAAGAATTGAAGCGGTGCAAAGAAAAGCTACGAGAATGGTATGGGATTTGCGTTACAAGACGTATGAGGAGAGACTTGCTGAGCTAAACATGTATACTCTGGAGGAAAGGAGAAACAGGGGTGATATGATACAGACGTTCAAATATTTGAAAGGTATTAATCCACAAACGAACCTTTTCCGGAGATGGGAAGGTCGTAGAACGAGAGGACATGAAATGAGATTGAAGGGGGGCAGACTTAAGAAAAATGTCAGGAAGTATTTTTTCACGGAGAGAGTGGTGGATGCTTGGAATGCCCTCCCGCGGGAGGTGGTGGGAATGAAAACGGTAACGGAATTCAAACATGCGTGGGATAGGCATAAAGGAATCCTGTGCCGAAGGAACGGATCCTCAGGAGCTTAGTCAAGATCGGGAGGCGGGGCTGGTGGTAGGGAGGAGGGGATAGTGCTGGGAAGACTTATACGGCCTGTGCCAGAGCCGGTGGTGGGAAGCGGGACTGGTGGTTGGGAGGCGGGGATAGTGCTGGGCAGACTTGTACGGTCTGTGCCAGAGCCGGTGGTTGGGAGGCGAGGATAGAGCTGGGCAGACTTATACGGTCTGTGCCTGAAGAGCACAGGTACAAATCAAAGTAGGGTATACACAAAAAGTAGCACATATGAGTTATCTTGTTGGGCAGAATGGATGGACCGCGCAGGTCTTTTTCTGCCATCATCTACTATGTTACTATGTAACTTTGTAAGCCTAAGTGCTTTGAAAATGAGCCTCCAAGCGTCCTATAAGTACTATGTGTACCCTCAGTTCTTCAGTACAGTATTTGAATAACCAAGCAGATTAAGAACGAAGTCAATTTAACCTTGAACAAGAAACATTTAAATGATAACATTTAAATGACATTAGCACCTTTACAAACAAGAACATCGCGAAGACACAACTCACTACCTTGGTTTAACTGAAAAAACTAAAAACTCAAGTAAGACGACTTGAACGAGCATGGAATAAAATGAAAAATGATTGCACATTTAATGCATGGAAACATGCTAAGAAAATACAAATATACAGTCAGACAATCTAAAAGGTCATATTACAAATCCGAAATCAGACCAGATAATAAGAATACACATAAGCTATTCCAATTTGTACATAATCTTCTTGATACCACACCGGTTACCACAACTAATACAGATACCCCATCAGCAAGCGAACTAGCTACTTACTTTCACGAGAAAATTATTAAGCTACGATCTACCTTATCACTTAACTCCACCGACCATGACAAATTTATTAACTGTTTAGATCCAGCCATTGATGAATATCCAGCAGACCGAATCTGGACAAATTTCGATTTACTGATGGAGGAAACAGTTACTCAAGTGATCAAACAAGTTCACCAAGTCCCATTGCAAATTAGACACATGCCCCAGTTACGTAATAAAATGTGCCCCACAACGTTTCATAACAGATCTCACCTCCTACTTAAATTACATGCTTCAACATGGATCCTTCCCCATGGACAAAGGCAATATACTACTTACACCAATTCCCAAAGAAAAAATTAAACGATATAACTAATTACCGCCCAGTTGCATCCATCCCTCTTGTAGTTAAGTTAATGGAAAGTCTAGTTACTAAACAACTTATCGATTATTTAAACAATTTCTCAGTCTTACATGCATCTCAATCTGGATTCCGTGCTAATCATAGTACCGAACAGTACTTACAACACTCCTAACTGAATTCAAACAATTGCAACTGGCAACAATGTTCTCTTACAATTTGACATGTCCAGCGCATTTGACATGGTTAGCCATGATATTCTACTGTACATCCTAGAATATTTCGGAATAGGAGGAAATGTATTGAATTGGTTTTGCAGCTTCCTAACTGCAAGAACATACCAAGTAATATCAAAATCGATCATATCACCATGGAAACCTGAATGTGGAGTGCCTCAAGGATCACCACTTTCAGCAATCCTCTTTAATTTAATGATGTTACCCATTGGCCAAATCACTATCCAACCAAGACCTAAATCCATACATCTATGCTGATGATGTTACAATATATATCCTGTTCAAAAATGACTTAGAAATCATAAATAAAATCAATCATAGCCTCCAATTAATGAACTCATGGGCGGATGCTTTCCAACTAAAGCTTAACGCAGAAAAGACACAATGCCTTATCCTTTCATCGCATTATAATAGAACCAATTATACAAATATAAATATACCAAACCATATTCTTCCTGTTGCAGATACTCAAACTTTAGAGTGAGGTTTCGATCAATTGTTACTCTCAAAATAGTCACGCTAAAAATATAACAAAGAAGGTGTTCCATGCAATGTGGAAGCTTAAAAGAGTAAAACCTCTCTTCCCAAGGGAAGTATTCCGCAATTTGGTGCAATCACTAGTATTAAGCCACTTGGACTATTGCAATTCCATCTATGCCGGATGTAAAGCCCAAATCATTAAGAAACTCCAGACAGCCCAAAACACTGCAGCCAGACTCATATTTGGAAAAGCGAAATTTGAAAGCGCAAAACCCCACAGAGAAAAATTACACTGGCTCCCACTAAAAGATCGAATTACATTCAAAATCTGCACTCTGGTTCATAAAATCATTTATGGAGAGGCCCCGATACATCAGACCTTATAGATCTACCAGCAAGGAACACAAAAGTTTTTCACGCACCTTCTTAAACCTCCATCACCCTAACTGTAGAGGATTCAAATACAAATCAGTATATGCATCCAGCTTCTCCTACATTTGTACGCAACAATGGAACGCACTACCGAATGCCATAAAGACAACGTATTATCTGACAGCCTTCCGAAAGTTACTGAAGACTAACCTGTTCAAAGAGACATAAAAAGAATCCTTCATAAAAGACTTAAACATTAAAACTGTACCCGAACAAGCCAATACTGAACTCTAATTTGATTACTTTAATAATATTATTGAACGTTATACTTTATCCTTGATCTCATATACCTGATATCATTTATTTTCTTCTAATTTACTTGATATTTTATGTACCTTAATTGTATTAATACTCTGGAGGAGTGGCCTAGTGGTTAGGGTGGTGGACTTTGGTCCTGGGGAACTGAGCTCGATTCCCACTTCAGGCACAGGCAGCTCCTTGTGACTCTGGACAAGTCACTTAACCCTCCATTGCCCCATGTAAGTCGCATTGCGCCTGCCATGAGTGGGGAAAGTGCGGGGTACAAATGTAACAAAAAAAAAAAAAAGCCCTTCCTCTGCGTACCGAACAAGGACAAAATCCATCCGATCTAAATTCATGGTGACCTCCAAATATCTAAGGTTGACCCGTCTCACATCCAAGGGCCTTAAGGCCTGAAACTGGTCATCATAGTTCTCTCTATGGGTAGATGGGAGTTCAACTGACTGGTTCACGTGAAATGCCATCACTTTCAGCAGAAAGAACAGGACAGACCTCAGGGAAATGCCATCTTCAATTGTTAAAAAAAAAAAAAAAAAAAAAAAGTCCCTGAAGCTCTAAAACACAGCATGCTGAAACAATGGCCACCAAAAATACAACTTTCAAGGTAAGGGCCTCTACAGTAGCACCCCCAAAGGAATGCAAAACAAGGTTGAGGTTCCATTCAGGACGAATGGGGTGGAGCGGGAGCTACAATCAGTCTGCACCTTTTAAGATCCTCACCACATCCAGGTGAGCTGCTAGTGACATAAGAACATAAATGTTGCCATACTGTGACAGACCAAAAGGTCCATCAAGCCCAGTAACCTGTTTCCAACAGTGGCCAATCCAGGTTCCAAGTACCTGGCAAGATCCCAAAACAGTGAAATATATTTTATGCTGCTTAGCCTAGAAATAAGCAGTGAATTTTCCCCAAGTCCATCTTAATAATATCTTATGGTCTTTTCTTTTAGAAGTTACTCAAACCTTTTTTAAAAAGGGGCCTGTCTCTGCTTCAGGAAATAAGGTCTAGTGAAGCAGCTGCACAAGTTCGGCCGAGAACATTTCCCCCCAAATGAGAGGTGTCCCTATTTACCTCTGAGGTTCCCAAATCATTCCTCAGAGAAAGCGCGGGAACCAACACTGCACAGCCCTCCTGCTGTTGTCATGGTTGTGACAACTGAAGTTCCCCTGCTCTGCCAGGGAGAAGCAGAAGAATGGATGTTTGAGGAATCTTGAGTGCTCCAGAGGGACCTGGTGTGGGACAGCCTCCAGAGCAGCACCCGTGCCCACCACTGATTGAGCCTTCTCCTGCTTACACTTGGCAAACTACCCTGAAGACTGATGCTGTGCCCCACAACCAGAGCACTGTTTTCACTGCCTCTGCAGGGCTGACTGAAGAGCCAAAAGGAGAAAAACCGGCAGTCTTCTCCCGTACTATGCAGCCAACAGCATAGGTGCAGCTCGCAGGGTAAAAAAACTTGCATCAGGCGTGGATGCTGTTTAAAAACACCATCCTGGAGGTACAGGACAAATATATTCCGCATATTAGAAAAAAGGGGAAAAAAGACCAAACGTCAGCCAGCGTGGCTAAACAGTAAGGTAAAGGAAGTCATTAGAACCAAAAAACAATCATTCAGAAAGTGGAGAAGAGAACAGACTGAAAGTAACAAGGAATGCCAAGCCAAATGCAAAGCGGAGATAAGGAGGGCAAAAAAGGACTTTGAAAAAAAGTTAGCGTTAGAAGCGAAAATACATAGTAAAAATGTTTTTAGATACATTAAAAGCAGGAAGCTGGCTAAAGAATCGGTTGGGCCGCTGGACGAAAATGGTGTTAAAGGGGCGATCAGGGATGACCCAGCCATAGCAGAGAAATTAAATGAATTCTTTGCTTCGGTCTTCACCGAGGAGGATCTGGGAAGGACACCGGTACTGGAAAGCACATTTGAAGCAGGCAAGTCGGAGAAACTAAACGAATTCTCTGTAAACTTGGAGAATGTAATGGGCCAGTTCTGCAAACTGAAGAGTAGTAAATCACCAGGACCTGATGGTATTCATCCCAGAGTATTAATAGAACTGAAAAATGAACTTGTAGAGCTACTGTTGGTAATATGCAATCTATCCCTAAAATAGAGTGTGGTACCGGAAGACTGGAGGGCAGCCAATGTTACGCCAATTTTTTAAATAAGGTTCCAGAGAAGATCTGGGAAATTATAGACTGGTGAGTCTGACGTCGGTACCAGGCAAAATGGTAGCGGCTATCATCAAGAATAAAATTACAGAGCACGTACAAAAACATGGGCTGATGAGAAAGTCAGCACGGATTTAGTGAAGGGAAGTCTTGCCTCACCAATCTACTGCATTTTTTTTTTTGAGGGCGTGAACAAACGTGGACAATGGGGAGCCGGTGGATATTGTGTATCTGGATTTTCAAAAGGGGTTTGACAAAAGTGCCTCATGAAAGACTCCTGAGGAAACTGGAGAGTCATGGGATCGGAGGTAGGGTATTACTATGGATTAAGAGCTGGTTGCAAGATAGGAAGCAAAGAGTAGGGTTGAATGGCCAGTATTCTCAGTGGAGAAGGGTAGTTAGTGGGGTCCCGCAGGGGTCTGTGTTGGGACCGTTGCTTTTTAACATATTTATAAATGACCTAGAGATGGGATTAACTAGTGAGGTGATTAAATTCACAGATGATAACAAAATTATTCAGGGTCGTCAAGTCGCAGGAGGAGTGTGAAAGATTACAAGAGGACCTCGCGAGACTGGGGGAGTCCACTCTATCCGCCTTTTTTCTCTCCTCTGCCTCTTCAAATAGCGGTCATTTATCGTCCCCCTGATAAGTCCCTTTCATCCTCTCAGTGACTTTGACGCCTGGCTTGCCTTCTTCCATGATCCTTCCTCCCCCTCTCTCATCCTTGGTGACTTTAATATTCCTGCTAATGATCCTTCCAACTCGTATATTTCCAAGTTACTCGCTTTAACGTCCTCCTTTAATCTCCAACTATGCTCCACCTCCCCCACTCATCAAAATGGTCACTGTCTTGATCTCATCTTCTCCTCCAACTGTTCACCCTCTAGTTTCCTTGCCTCTGATCTTCCCTCCTCTGATCATCTTATAACTTTCACACTTAAATCTCCTCCCTCCCAGTCCCGTCATCTCTTATCTAAATTTATCTAGGAATCTTCACGATATTGACCCTTCATCTCTATCCTCCCATGTTTCAAACCTCCTCTCTACTGTGGCACCATCCACGTCTGTCAACGAGGCTGTTTCTTCTTACAACAATACTCTATCCTCTGCCTTAGACACTCTTGCACCTTTGATGACCCGCCCTGTAAGGCGTACAAAACCCCAACCTTGGCTGACTTCTAATATCCGCTACCTTCGTTCCTGTACCCGCTCCGCCGAACGCCTCTGGCGGAAATCTTGGGCCCTTGCTGATTTCTTACACTAAGTTCATGCTGACCTCCTTCCAATCTGCTCTTTTACGTGCCAAACAGGATTATTATATCCAACTGACCAACTCTCTTGGCTCTAATCCTCGACTTCTCTTCACCACATTGAACTCTCTCCTCAAGATGCCCCCTCCCCCAACTCCCCCTTCATTATCTCCTCAGACCCTTGCTGAATTCTCACACAACAAGGTTCAAAAGATAAACCTTGCTTTCTCTACCTCACCACCTCTCCCTCCACTAGTCCGTTCCCCTCTCTCTCCTTCCCCTCATTCCCTTTCCTGAAGTTACTATTGAGGAAACAACACTTCTCTCTTCCTCAAAATGTACCACCTGTTCCTCTGATCCCATTCCCACCCACCTTCTTAATGCCATCTCTCCTGCTCTTATTCCTTTTATCTGTCACATTCTCAACCTCTCACTTTCCACTGCGACTGTCCCTGCCGCCTTTAAACATGCTGTGGTCACACCTCTCCTTAAGAAGCCTTCACTCGACCCTACTTGTCCCTCTAATTACCGACCCATCTCCCTCCTTCCTTTTCTCTCCAAATTACTTGAGCGTGCTTGTTCATCGCCGCTGCCTTGATTTTCTCTCCTCACATGCTATTCTTGACCCACTACAATCTGGTTTTCGCCCTCTCCACTCAACCGAAACTGCGCTTACTAAAGTCTCCAATGACCTATTACTGGCTAAATCCAGAGGTCAATATTCCATCCTCCTTCTTGATCTTTCCGCTGCTTTTGACACGGTCGATCACAGCATACTTCTCAATACCCTGTCCTCACTTGGATTCCAGGGCTCTGTCCTTTCCTGGTTCTCTTCCTACCTCTCCCTCCGCACCTTTAGTGTTCACTCTGGTGGATCCTCGTCTACTTCTATCCCTCTGCCTGTCGGCGTACCTCAGGGTTCTGTTCTTGGTCCCCTCCTCTTTTCTATCTACACTTCTTCCCTTGGTTCATTAATCACATCCCATGGCTTTTCCTAACATCTCTATGCTGATGACTCCCAAATCTACCTTTCTACCCCTGATATCTCACCTTGCATCCAAACCAAAGTTTCAGCGTGCTTGTCTGACATTGCTGTCTGGATGTCTCAACGCCACCTGAAATTAAATATGACCAAAACCGAGCTTCTCATTTCCCCCCCCCAAACGCACCTCCCCGCTCCCCCCGTTTTCTATTTCTGTTGATGGCTCTCATTCTCCCTGTCTCCTCAGCTCGAAACCTTGGGGTCATCTTTGACTCCTCTCTCCTTCTCTGCTCATATCCAGCAGATTGCCAAGACCTGTCGTTTTATTTCTTTACAACATCCGTAAAATCCGCCCCTTTCTTTCCGAGCACTCTACCAAATCCCTCATCCACACCCTTGTCACCTCTCGTTTAGACTACTGCAATCTGCTTCTTGCTGGCCTCCCACTTAGTCACCTCTCCCCTCTCCAGTCGGTTCAAAACTCTGCTGCCCGTCTCATCTTCCGCCAGGGTCGCTTTACTCATACTACCGCTTCTCAAGACCCTTCACTGGCTCCCTATCCATTTTCGCATCCTGTTCAAACTTCTACTAACCTATAAATGTACTCACTCTGCTGCTCCCCAGTATCTCTCCACACTCGTCCTTCCCTACACCCCTTCCCGTGCACTCCGCTCCATGGATAAATCCTTATCATCTGTTCCCTTCTCCACTACTGCCAACTCCAGACTTCGCGCCTTCTGTCTCGCTGCACCCTATGCCTGGAATAAACTTCCTGAGCCCCTACGTCTTGCCCCATCCTTGGCCACCTTTAAATCTAGACTGAAAGCCCACCTCTAACATTGCTTTTGACTCGTAACTACTCACCTCCACCTACCCTCCTCTCTTCCTTCCCGTTCACATTAATTGATTTGATTACTTTATTTTTTGTCTATTAGATTGTAAGCTCTTTGAGCAGGGACTGTCTTTCTTCTATGTTTGTGCAGCGCTGCGTACGCCTTGTAGCGCTATAGAAATGCTAAATAGTAGTAGTAGTAGGATTGGGCGTGCAAGTGGCAGATGAAGTTCAATATTGACAAGTGCAAAGTGATGAACCCGAATTACAGCTATGTCATGCAAGGTTCTGCGTTAGGAGTTACAGACCTAAAAAGGGATCTGGGAGTAATCGTTAAAAACATCTGCCCAGTGTGCTGTGGCAGCTAAGAAAGCACACACAATGTTGAGTATTATTAGGAAAGGGATGGAAAACACAAGGATGTTATAATGTCGTCGTATCACTACATGGTGCAACCGCACCTCGAGTATTGTGTCCAATTCTGGTCGCCGCATCTCAAAAAAGATATAAAGGAATTAGAAAAGGTGCAGAGAAGGGCGACGAAAATGATAAAGTGAATGGAACGACTTCCCTATGAGGAAAGTCTGAGAAGATTAGGGCTCTTCAGCTTCACAACAAAACCAGGGGACACAAGATGAAGCTAGAATATGGTAGATTTAAAACAAATAGGAGAAAGTTTTTCTTTACACAGCATGTAGTTAGACTCGAACTCGTTGCCAGAGAATGTAGTGAAAGCAGCTGGCCTTATGGAATTTAAAGGGGGTTTGGACAGATTCCTGACAGAAAAGTCCATTGAACATTATTTTTTTTTTTTTGGGGGGGGGGGGGGGGGGGGGGGGGGTTGCCGGATTTTTGAAGCCTGGATTGGTCGCTGTTGGAGACAGGATGCTGGGCTTGATGGACCCTTGGTCTTTCCCAGTATGGCTGTGCTTGTGCGCTTAATATCGCCAGAACTGGGTCAGACTTACTCTCGCTAACTGGCTCGCCTCAAGAACCAAGAGCTCAGCTTCTCTGCCACTGACAAAAAAGTGCACCATGTTCAACCTGCAAAGCAGTAGCAAATCCATCAGGTAATTGGAGCCCTGACTAAAACCTTCCCAGTCCACTCTGTCTGTTTTCTAAGTCAGATCTTTTGATTTTTCTTTTCTCAAATTCAAAAGTGCCGAGTTAAGATGTCCCCAAAGAAGGGGGGCACAGAACAAGGACCTGGCACCATCACATATGAGCCTCAACCAATAAAGCACCTGCCATGCTCAACTGGGAGCCAGATCACCACCCAGACCAGGAGCAGCCCCTCAGAGCTTGTGCCAGATATGACCATCCACCTGCTGGAGATAGAAAACTACTTCCTATAAGCCCTGTGTGGACCCTCAGCTCTATCTCCACTTGCAGGTCAATAGGCACAAGTTCTGGAATATAGTTATGGTTCTCAGAATAGTGCAAGAATTTCCAGAAAGAGATAGAAGAGGGTAAGCATAGAATGTGTTTTGAAGAAATTGCAAAAAACAAACAAAAAAAAAAAAACACGGGCATAACTGATCCCAAGTCAGGAAGCAGCAGGGCCCGATCAGTTGAAACCGAAAAAAAAAAACAGGTAGTAAAGTGAAGTTTAGGTGAGGTGGCTGGAATGAGTGTAGGCTTACTGCAATTTATTCAGGATTATGTTTCAATAATTTTTATTGGAGAAATCACAAAAGAACATTTTCATACAGACTTGTCTGCGTATTTAACTATTTATTCAGGATTATATATCCCAAATTTTATTGAAAAGGTTGTCTCAGTTATACAGAAAACAAGCTTTGTATAGGTTTTTTTTTTTTTTTTTTTTTAAACAGTGTACATAGTTCTCTATATTGTCTGCATTCGCAGAATATCAATCAATTGGGGTGAGGGAGGCTATGAAATGATCCTACCTGTATCATCCAGCCTCATTATATCATCCCGTAGGTTGGTTCCTCCTGTTGTTGCCATTACTTTGACTCCTCCCATATGCTTGCTTACTTGGATACAGATCTGACTAACCTGTAGGGCGAGCTCTCGAGTAGGAACAATTACCATTGCTGTAAAGTTAAAAGAAAAAAAAACCTAAACATAGTAGATGGTGGCAGATAAGGAATCAGGTTAACACTATATACAGCAAAGCAAAAGAGAAGATTCACCCAGATGTGAAACAGAACAGTCTGTAAGTCATCCTAACCATTTCTGCCTGCCCAAGCATATCTCTCAAAATACTTTTAGCATGTTAGAACAAATATATAGATTTGTTCAATATGAAGTTAAGATAAAATTGCAAAATAAATTTGTGATTATAGAAAAGATATAACTAAAAGCAAAGTACACACTACAGATTTCTGTCAAAGTGCTGTCATCTTATTTCAGCAGTCATACTATTATAAACAGCAGCACTACAAGTTAGAGATACATCCCTGACCAAGCAGGCTTAAGAGTCTAGGTGGGTAACTAAGGCAACAGGCGAAAGAAGCTCAAATACTTGTTTGCATCAGAAACAGAATTGAACCTAGCTCTCCAGGTTCCCGGTCTACTATGGAGAAATTAGACCTTACCTGTTAATTTGCTTTCCTTTAGTCGCTCTGGACCGGCCCAGATTGGACTGATAGGTTGTGCACTCCTTCCAGCAGCTGGAGTCAGAACTTATGACTCTGGGAGCCAATAAGAACCCTGGCCATGTGACCCTAGATTCAGTATTTAAGAAAAAGCAGGAAAGAGAAAGAACTACCTTCTGTGCCACTGGGAATCTAAGCAGCCATGAAAGCACTGAGAATATCGTGCTTGAAAGACACAGGAAGTCTTGTGTCTCGTAAGTCCAAACACAACCTGCCCTGGGGAAGGATATTTGACGATCAGCTTTCTTTTCTTCTTTTTTTTTTTTTTTTTCTGTTAAAGTGAAACAAACAGAGCAGCTCCATCCCGGAACTCTCCCATCAAAAGAACAAACGAAAAGGCAAAGTAACGAATCTGAACTACTCTTCGGTACAACACACTAAAAAAAAAAAAAAAAAAAAGTACTGTGCTAAGCCCACGGGAGGGACCTGGCCCGGTCCAGAGGGACTAAAGGAAAAGCAAATTAGCAGGTAAGGTCTAATTTCTCCTTCATTAGCGTCCCTCCAGACCAGCCCAGGATTGGACTGATGGGAAGTAACAAAGCAGTACCCTTCAGGGAGGGGATCCCAGCAACCCCGCTGTGAGAACCCTAGTTCCAAAAACCACTTCCCGATGACACTGAACATCCACCTGTAATGCTTAGAGAAAGAATGCAAGGAAGCCCAAGTTGCAGCTTTACAAGTGTCCAAGAGCAGTACCAAAAACCTCTCTGACCAAGAAGCTGCTTGACCCCTCATAGAGTGGGCCTCGACTTTTTCCGGAACCAGTTTCCCCGCCAGGAGGTAAGCGGAAGCTATCATTTCCTTAAGTCACCTAGAAATAGTGGGCTTGGTAGCCATTAAATCCTTGCAAGAGCCTCCAATGAGCAGAAAAAGATTGTTTGAGCACCTGAAATCCTCTAACTTTCAGATAATACTTAAGTGTCCTCTTCACATCCAGAGCTCCAAAACAGAGAAGCCCAAAACAGTCAAAACCACCGGCTGGGAGAGATGAAAAACAACAACAACAAAAAACTCTTTAGAAAGAAATGAAGGCACACGACGCAAAACCACTCACTCTTTAGGAAACTCCAAGAAGGGAGACCTACAGGAGAAGGCCTGCAATTCCGACACTCGCCTAGCCGAAGCTATGGCAATCAGAAATATAGTCGAGTTAAATCCTTAAGGGAACAAGACAACAATGGTTAAAACGGAGGCCTAGTGAGGACTGAAAGCACCAAATTTAGGTCCCAAGCTGGAGGATGAAGGAGATTGACTCCCTTCAAAAAAACGTGACACGTCCGGATGACTAGACAGGGACTAACCCTGCACTCTAGCCTGAAAGCAGGATAACGCCGCCACTTGTACTTTAAGGGAAGCGAGAGCCAATTCTTAAAGCCCTACTGCAAAAAATCCAGCATCTCCATCAAGGAAGCTATGAGAGAAGCGATGTCTTGCTCAGACCACACCCTAATATAATTCAGACACATCGACCGACGGCCCGATGTGAGCATGGTGGAAATGACCCGTGATGAGCCCTTTCAAGAGCCAGGCCGTAAGAAAATTTGAGTCCGGTCTGGATAAGTAATTGGACCCTGGACCAGGAGGCTGACCAAAGACGCATTAGATCTACGTACCACGGTTTACGAGGCCAAGCCGGAGACACCAGGATCAAAGGACCCCCATGCGCCTCAATCCTCTGAATGTTGACTCAGGAGAGGCCACAAATGAAACGCACAGAGAAGACCCAGAGGCCACTGTTGAATATCTGTCCCTTCTGCCCTGACATACTTTCTGCGACTGAAGAAGCAATGCCCTTGTGTGTTAAGGCTTGTGGCAGAAAGATCCGTGAGAGAGGTCCTCCACTGATCCGCTATCAACTGAAACACCTGCAGACTGAGGGCCCATTCTCCCGGATCGAGGGAGTGACGGCCGAGAAAATCCACCTGGACGTTCTGCACTCTCGCTACGAGAGGCTGAGAGAGCGGACAGACAACACTCTAGCCAGGCCAAGAGTTTCGACAATTCCTGCTGCAAATGGCGACTTCTGGTCCCCCCCCCCCCCTTGCTGATTGACATAAGTCACAGTTGCATTGTCCGAAAGAATGCAAACCGCCGCACCGCTCAGCACGGATCAAAAGGCCTTCAGAGCTAGCCGAATCGCTCTGGTTTCCATTAGGTTGATCGAAAGGGATGCCTCCTAAGGGGTCCAAAGACCCTGGGCAAACCTCCCCATGCAGTGGGCTCCCCAAGCCCCTGAGGCTGGTATCTGTCATCACCACTATCCGGGTACGTCCAGCCGCATCCCCTTGGTCAGATTGCTCATACACATTGAGCCTGGAAATGGGTGGGAAAATGTGGGATACAAATGCAATAAATAAATAAAATACACAGCCACCAGTAGAGACTGCTGTGTTCCTGGCCCATAGGAGGCAACCTCTCAACAGAGAGTCCACTTGAGACCATCTGGAGAGGAGGGAAGCCTGGAGAGCTCTGTGTGCCCTGATCCAAGGCACCACTTCCATCGTCACCACCATAGAGCCCAGAACTTGAAGATTATCGAGCACAGGGGACATGCCTGCATAAGCAGTCCTGAATCTGCGACTAACTTGAGAATTCTGTTTGAAGGAATAAAAATTTGACCTTGTGCCGTGTTGGACACTCCCAAATACTCCAGGGACTGAGAAGGAACCAGACAGCTCTTGGTGATCACCCAGCTGAGGGACACTGCAGGAGCTGGACAACCCGAGCCATGACCTGTACACTCTCCTGATACGACATTGTCCAGATCAACCAGTTGTCTAGGTAGGGATGAACCTGAATGCACTCCATTCTGAGAGCAACCGCCGCCACCACCATCATCACCTTGGTAAACGTGCAGGGAGCTGTAGTCAAGCCAAATGGAAGCACCTGAAACTAAAAGTGGTGACCCAGAACCACAATCGAAGAAACATCTGGTGAAGGGGCCTGATTGGAGTGTGTAGATAAGCCTCCATCAGATCTAATGCCTTCAGAAATTTTCCTAACCTGACGGCAACAATTACAGACTAAAGGGTCTGCATCCAAAAACTGGAGACTGAGGGCCCGATTGACCGCCTTGAGATCTAAAATTGGACGAAAGGCGCCCTCTTTCTTTGGAACCACAAAGTAAATGGAATAATGGCCCTGTCTGACTTCTGAGGAAGGCACGGGACAAATAGCATGAAGGTCCAAAAGCGTAGTAGAGTATCCCACACTACACTCGCCTTGAGAGACTCCATAAAGGCATCGGAAAGGGACCGACAAACTTCTAAGGCATACCCGTCTCGAATAACCTCTAACACCCACTGAGCAGTGGTAATCTAGGCCCACCTCTGAAGAAATTGGGACACTCGTGCTCCCATCAGATTCAGAGGAGGGACCCGCACACCTTCATTGGGTCAAACAGGCAAGGGACTGAAAAGAGGCCCTGGACCCTCGTCCACCACGGCGGGAACTGCGAAAGTACTGAACTCTGGAAAAACCTAGACCTCTGGGATTGAGTCCCCCTACCAGACCGAAAACGGCAAAAACCACATCCCCATCCTCTGTCAAGCGTCGCACCTCGGCCAGCAGCCCTAGGCCTATCTTCTGGAAGACAAGGCACTTTTGTAGCCCCGGGCTATGGACCAACTTATCCAACTCGTCTCCAAACAAAAAGGATCCTTTAAAAGGAAATTTACTCAGCTTAGATTTGGAGTCTGCATCCACAGACCAACCTCTCAACCAAAGGGAACGATGAGCTGCCACCCCAAAGACCATGGGCTTGGAAGAGGCTCTCAACAAATCATACAAGGAATCCGCCAAGAAGGCCAAACCCATCTCAATCTTGGCCACTTTGGCATCTATGGAAGCCATATCATCCGAGGCCCTGTTCAAGACTTTCAGCCAAGCAGAAGCAAGCACTACCTACCAAGGAACCACAGATAGCCACCTGCACCGCCAAGGAAGAGACGTCATAGCTACTTCAAGAGGGCTTCCACTCTACGATCCTGGACATCCCGAAGAGCCGTGCCACCGTTGACAGGGACTGTATTATACTTAGTGACCGACGAGACCACCACATCAACCACGGGAATCTTAAGGGACTAGTCATCCTGCGGAACAGAATAAAGACACCATAGACCTGGCAGGACAGAAGGGAGAATCCAGCACATCCCACTGAGCCTAAATAATATCCCTGATGTCCTGGTGCATAGGAAAGGTCTTCCCAGATCACCTAATGCCCTTGACCAGTAGGTTCACTTTACAGACCCTCAGGAACCAAAGGCTGCTACTCCTCAAAATGAAGGGTGGAGACCACTAAAGAAATAAGCTCCTGAAGGTCCTTCTTATGGAAGATCCTCACCACCAAAATATCTTCTCCCAGGGGAAAGGAGAATATGCCTGGCTCAGAAGAGACCGGGTCCTCCAATTGCCGATCTTCCAGATCATCATCTCTTCTAAGGAAAACATGTCCAACTCTCTGTCCGAAACCTGGTCCTCCTAGAAATCCCAAGACCCCCTAGCCCTTTAGTAGCAGCTGTCTTGGCCAGGGAGCCTCAGGAGCAGCCTCCAGGAGCGGCCTCAGAGCCCAATTTCTTCGATACCATCTCCATCTGCTGGAAGGAGTGCACAACCCATCAGTCCAATCCTGGCACGGTCCAGAGGGACGCTAAGGAATCAGACTGAGAAGCCCAATTATTTCTGCATTTTTCCAGCAGCCACCTGGATAATATTAAGAATAGAATGAAAATAATGGTGCCCCCTGTTCAGAAGGGAATATTAAGAATTAAATGTTAGAATAAAATAATTAGATATGAATTAGGTCGTGCAAAGTGTTAAGCAAGATGTGTAGTTTTGCCATACAACTGTATCAGAAGCTGAAAAGTACCAAAATTAACCTTTGCAAGCAGAAATAAAGAACAAGGAACTAGGTTGTTTATGTACATCTTTGCCTTAGCCTTTAGTACTCCTGACCCCTAAGAACATTGCAGATTTAAGCAGTGAATAATGTGGGCCAGTTCTAAGCAGAGTTTCTTATTCTTAGAATTAATTGGTGAGGAGGTTGTTGAACTTTGCTGAAGTGAAAAAATATATAACAGTGTAAGCAGAATAACCTCCAAACTCTGAAAGGTCATTGGTTCTAAGCAGAATTCCTTATTCTTGGAATTGGTGAGGTTGTTGAACTTTGATGAAGTAAAAAAGAATGCAAGAATAACTTGGGTTTTTTTGAGAATTTTTTTTTTGATTATGAAGCAAATACAACACATACAAGAATGACCTTGTACAAAATTCTGATAATACAGTGTACAAAACCTCCAACAAGTAGAACTCCCTCCCCCCCCCCCCCCACCCAAACTCCCTGTGGCTGCCTCTAATTAACTAAGTCTAGAACATTTTGGCAATATCAGTAATGTAAAATTACAGGAGTTGTAAAAACTTAAGTCTAGGTATCTGTGTAATTGCATACCCCAATGCAAACATTTCTGATGTGTATTGTTCCTTAAAGCAGTAAGTTTTTCCATCAACAGGACGAATCTGAGTTTTGAATGCCAACTGCCGAGGACCCAGTTGGGCAACTGCTCTCCAATCCATGGCCACAATCACTCGGGCTGCTGTTACACAAGTCATTATCTTCTTTGGACACCAGATCCTCAATTCCCAACAGGAAGCATAGGCAAGATGTAGGTTGCACTATAATTCCAGCTAATTTATTTGCCACTTATATTATTTGCTCCCAGAATGGCTGAATCTTCTCACAATTCCACCACATATGCATATATGATCCTCTAATGGAGAAGCACCATCAACATGACAGCTTTCGTGCTGTCCATCTTATGCAGTTGCTCTGGCATGATATACCAGCACATTAAAAGTTTATAGTTACATTCCTGTATTGCTACAGAAATATTACTCTGCGTTACATGTTTTATTACCTCAGCCCACTGGGGTATGATAAGCTCACAATTAATATCCTTTCACCATTTATACACATAAGGCAATTTCACTAATCCAGGACCTTTCAAGATTTTATAAAGAGATGATAATAGGCCTTTGGCCAAGGTGTGTTGATCCCATACCTGCTCCAGATGGTTCCACTCTCTACCAGGGGCACTTCTAAAGGAGCCATTCAAAATGCTGCGTCTGCACTGTAGGTAAAAGAAAAAAAAAAAGTCCCTCCCCTATATCCCATGGGTTGACTGAAGCTGCTCAAATAATACCAGAGTTGTACCTTGAAAGAGCTGGGAGATACACGACATACCCTTGGATCACCATCTTGCGAGCACAGCAACTTGTTCAGGTACAGCAAATGGAAAAAGAGCTGTTAAAGTGGCTAGAGTGGAGTACAATGGAGTGGGTTGGAAATATTGTTTCATATGATTCCATGTTTGAACTAAGGTTCATCTCCCTCTGTACCCGAGACCATAGTAACTTAGATAGCAAGCCCCCTTGGGTATAAGATTGCTCAACCTGTACATATGGTTTTCAAGAGTGCTTCTGCTCTCCAATCTCACACATCTCAATCTGTGCAGCCCTATTGTACCCATAAAGGTCTGGGATTGTCAGCCCACCGAGCAATCTATGAGTAATACTCCCATAGCTATGCGCAATCTCCGGTCCCCCTCCTATAAATCTCAAAGTCATTCTGCCAGCTCCTAATTGTTGTCTTGGAAACTGGGATTGGCATTGCCTGGAATAAGTATAAAAGTCTAAGAATAAAATTTCCCCAATAAGGAGAAAATGCCCTGTGACCATCTCCTCATGTCCTCCTGGATGGTTTTAAGCAAGGGAATGTAATTTAGGGCAAAGAGCTGAGAAAGAGTGGGAGATTTTGATCCCTAGGTACTCCCAAGTGTGTAGTGACCCACTTAAAAGGAAAACTGGCCCTATTGCTTTCCAGTTCATCTTCCCCAAGTGTGATATTTAATGCCTCCAAATCTTATCCACCTGAAAGCCTATAGTACGGTGTACTAAGATAACAGCCCCTCTCTTTTTCATCCCACCACCGTAGAACTACAATAGACCTGTGGGTAATCTGTGTTTAAGTAAATGCTCCCCTTTTTGTGTGAAATGGGTTTCTTGAACTAGGACAACTCCCAGTCCCAAACACCCACCTTAAATAGACTGCGTTTCCTCGTGGTATTGAAGCCAATGAGTACCTTGCCCGTAGACATGAATATACGTTAATAATAGCAATCACACATCAAGCATTCCCACACAAATCTACCTCCTCGCAGCCACAGATCCCCCAATCCCCTACCCCTGAATCTCCGTACCTCCACTGTGAGTAGGTACCGAGATGAGAGGCAATGTATGGAGGTGGCGCCCAACAGCTCCAGGATGCCCCATGTCCTCCAAGTGGATTCATAGTTCTTAGCATTTGTAGACACAGCAAAAAATTCAGCACTGTGGGAAGCCAGGCCTCTAGCCAAGTACATGAGTCTCCTTCCTTTATACTCTCCGGAAGACCTATTAAACGCAAGTTGTTACGACGGCTACAATTCTCTTGGTCTTTTGACTCTTTCTTGCAATTTATGATTTTGCTGCTCCAGCATTTGTAGGCAGTTATCACAGCCTGCTGTTTGAGTCTCTTGGGCAATGATGTGCTCTTCCATTTGTGTAAAGCGCCGATTATGAGAATCTAGGCTACCTTAACTTCTTGCAGCGCAGTCTTGATTTGAGATAATTTGTCGTCCACCATCACCATGAGGTGTTTTACTTCCACTACTGCCGCCTCATCCAGGGTCACAATCGGGACATTAGAAGTCATCGCCATCTTGGATAAACTCATGTGAGACAGTTGTCGATGGCACACTGCACCTTTACTTGGCATAACCTGTCGATTCAGCTCACCCAGCTGCCCCTGGAAGCGGTGGGGTCTAAGAGCTAAAAAGGGTCTTGTGCAAGGACAAATTCTGCACGATTATAGTAGATTTAAAGGGACGAGCCTGGAGCTCCTCTCTAGGGCGTCTTACTAGGACAACTGCATCACATGAACACCCCCCCCCCCCCCCCCGGTAAGCAGAACATAACCTAACCAATGATTTTTCAGAGTTTGTGTCCCATGATTTGTGATGTAAACCTGCTGTGCATTTAATCCATGACCGTGTTTTTCAATAAAAGGGCAGGGCACCTGAGTGGAGTTGAGTGTTCTGGATGAGCTCACTGCCATTAAGTGTGACCCAAACTCTCTCCCGAATGCCTTTGCTTTGCTATTTATTTTTTTATAAATCAGTGGGTGTGTGGATTTCTTTTCCTTGGCCTCTCCTAGAGATGGGAGTAAACAGCAGAGTATGAAACCTACCCAGGTGGGAGTTGTAGGTAATCAACTCCAGTGGGAGAGAATTGAGACCATGGTCCAACCACTCTGCACAGTCATAACCAGCATTTTCAAAATCTGCAAGTCAGTACACCCTGGTTCCTGAAGTAGTGTATTCTTATTTTACTTGCGCTATTATGAGGATAAAACTTGCAGTCATCAGATACTAGTGATATGTCCGGAATTTGTTATGCTTCCCCACCCCCACTATATAGAATTAAACAGAAAAGAACCACCACCTAACAGATGTACGCTTGGTTTACATGCTTCCGTGACAAAAGATTTTCAATTAATTTTAACTCCAACTGACCTTGGATACTATCTTTCTTTAGATCTAGCCGTTCAAGTAGGGGAATGAGGTAGGCTCCGCTCTTGCCTGTTCCATTTTTTGCTCTAGCCAAGATATCCCTACCAGATAAAGCGATTGGAATACTCTCCTCCTGAAAAAGTAGTATGAAATTATTAGGCAAATATCCCGCAACATACATCAACCAAGGCTGTCAAACAGAAGACAATGTGCAGTACAAGTCTTTACTAGGCAGAGATTTATGGCTTCTTAATGGGAACTATTTCTATAAGTTACTTTACCAGTAGCAATGTGTTTCTTTGTAAAGAAAAAAAAAAAAAAAAAAAAAAAAAAAAGAGGTATGAAAACGCACAAAACATTTATAAAATGAAGTTATACAACTTCTTACTTCGCCAAGACAAGCAGCCAAAAATGGCTTGACGTTAGGAAAGCATTACAGGATAACAAAGGATTGCTCCTAATAGAATTTTTTTTTAATAGAAACAATTCTAATGCCATACTTAAAAGTTATTTAAATATTTGAAAATATTAACATTTTGAAAAGAAAAACAAGATGTTTTACTACTACTATGCAACCACAATGTGGACGTTACATACCAGAATACCTAAGGTAACAAAGGTAACACACATGTTACATAAACTGCACTAACACAAACCTCACAGTATGGCAGATCTCATTAGGTCAGTAGAAATGTTACATACCACCATATTAATTCCAGTCTTTTTTTTGAGGCTATGTACAAGATTTATTCTAATAAAGCTCTAAATCCAAATTGAAGTCTTGCATACCAGGCCATCCTAAAGGATTTGCTCCTCAAACACACCACCTGGAATTATCTTACTTTAGCAAATCTTCAGTCATGATTTTGAATTTTTGTAGAACTTCATGCTATCAAGTTAGGAAGTATAGACTATTTAGATACCACAGTCTGGTGCAGCATCATAATATACACAACTAGCCGTTGAGCCCGTGAAGCTACTTTTGGAATGGGGGGGGGGGGGGGGGGGGGGGGTTCCAAGCCCCCCCCCCCGCCCCGAGGTCGGCGCCACCCCGCCTCCCCTGGAGTCGCCGCCACCACCCCTCCACCCGGCCCGAGCAGCACTGTAAACTTACATCAGCACGCAGCAGCAGGCACATCAGCAAAGCTGCCGTCAGGGCGGGCTTCCTTCTCTGCCTGTGTCCCGCCCTCGTGTGACGTAACGTTGACGAGGGCGGGACAAAGGCAGAGAAGGAAGCCTGACGGCAGCTTTGCTGATGTGCCTGCTGCTGCGTGGTGATGTAAGTTCACAGTGCTCGGCGCCAGATGGAGGGGCGGCAGCGATTCCGGGGGGGGGGGGGAGGGGGGGGGGGGGAGAGGGAGCGGTTCCGACGTCTGCAGCATGCCAGTAGAGACTTCCCTCTCTGTCCC
This sequence comes from Microcaecilia unicolor, assembly GCF_901765095.1. Classification (NCBI taxonomy): domain Eukaryota; kingdom Metazoa; phylum Chordata; class Amphibia; order Gymnophiona; family Siphonopidae; genus Microcaecilia; species Microcaecilia unicolor. Next base: position 34,068,357 of record NC_044042.1, on the reverse strand, counting down.
GCCCCCGTCATCACGTATTAACGCGGAGGCGGGGCAGAGAGGGAAGTCTCTACTGCGCATTTGCGAGTGAGTACGGTCACTCGCCGTTTATATGTTTGATAAGATCTGGACCTACCTGAATTGGAGATGGCTTTTCCCAGCCCATTTCAAAAATTCCCATTAACAACTCCCGTTTCAAGCAGTAATCTTCAAACTCATTGCCTTTTGTGGAGGTCACATCCTGGTTAGTAAAGAAAAGTAATCCTGTAAGCAGAACTATCAGGGAGAGTATTAGCATAGATTGTGAACTCAAGACAAGACAAGGAAAATACTTACTGTACCTCATAACACACCCCGGGAAAAGGAATGAAATAAGGAAAGAAAATAAAAAGCTATATGAATGGGAGGCTGATGTCTAGAGGTGATTATGAACAATCCTACTCCATCAATATTTTCTGTGATCCAAGTGGAACATTACTTGCAGAGCAAAATAATAAAACATTTACAGGTTGTTGGCATCTACTTGGAAAAAATGGGAAAATTATGTTCTTACCATGATAATTTTCTTTCCTTTAGTCGTAGCAGATGAAGCCATTACGTATGGGTTGTGTCCATCAACCAGCAGGGGGAGATAGAGAGCACTCAACTTTTCACAGTGCCTCATGGCCAGCTAGCTCCACTGCCTCTTCAGTATTTAAAGCTTCCAAAGCAGTATGGCAAACCGCAATGGGAATAACATGAACTTTCCTCACAGCGAACAATGGCCCCTTAACAAGGGCATGAACTCAAAAAAGGAGGGAATGAACTCATCCTCCTGGAGGGAATAAACTCGTCCTCCACTTTGTATAAACGGAGGGAATACTTGCATCCTCCTGGAGGGAATAAATTCATCCTCCCAAAACATGAAATGGAGGGAATGAACTCATCCTCCTATAACTGTAACAAGAATCCTGAAGACTGTTTTCCGACTCCCCAAGGAAGGAATATAACTTCAGGAAACAAGAACAGCACCTAAAATCAGAATCACTGCAATACAGACAATCATACAGGGAGGGCTCATGGCTTCATCTGCTATGACTAAAGGAAAGAAAATCATGGTAAGAACCTAATTTTCCCTTCCTTGTCATCAAGCAGATGAAGCCATTACGTATGGGATGTAACAAAGCAATCCCTAAATAGGGTGGGAACAAGCCACACCACGCGCTAGCACCTGTGCTCCAAAACGCGCATCCCTCCTGGCAGCCACATCCAGCCTGTAATGTCGGGCAAAGGAGAGCTTAGAAGCCCATGTTGCAGCACTGCAAATCTCATGAAGAGAGAGTGCTCCAGTTTCCGCCCAGGAAGAGGAAATCGCTTTTGTGGAATGTGCCTTAAAGGCTTCAGGCGGAGCCCGGCCAGACAGCAGATATGCTTCTTTGAGCCAACGGGCAATAGTGGCTTTAGACGCTGAAGACCCTCTGCGAGGACCTGCAAACAGCACAAAAAGATGATCAGAGGTCCTGAAAGAATTTGTAATTCGCAGATACTGCAACAGAGTCCTGCGCACATCTAAAAGGTGCAACTGCCCAAAAGAATCTGGAAACTCCTCCTCAACAAAGGAGGGAAGAAAAACAGGCTGGTTTAGGTGAAACGCTGAAACCACCTTAGGCATGAAGGAAGGCACAGTCCGAACCGTGACCCGACTCTGAGAATTGCAGAAGGGTCTCTACAGGACAGCGCCTGGAGCTCTGACACCCGTCTCGCCGAGGTAATGGCCACTAAAAAGACGGCCTTCAGTGTCAAATCTTTCTCTGAAGCACGCCGAAGCGGTTTAAAGGGAGCCCCCTGAAGGGCCTTCAATACTAACCCCAGGTTCCAAGCTGGACAAGGTGCCCGCACGGGAGGACGGAGCCAAAGCACCCCTCTAAGAAACCATGCCACATCTGGATGAGCAGCAAAGGACACGCCTTCAACCTTGCCACGCAGGGAGGCCAATGCTGCCACTTGCACCCGCAGGGAATTATAGGCCAAGCCTTTGTGTACACCATCCTGCAAAAAGTCCAGAATCGGCGAGACAGGAGCCCGCAACGGAGAAAGCGCTCTTGAAACACACCAGACTTCAAACTGGCGCTAAATCCTGGCATAAGCCACGGAAGTGGAGCGCCTTACAGGCCTGCAGGAGAGTGGAAATTACTTTGAGTAGCCTTTATCTCTCAATTGAGCCCTCTCAATCACCATGCCATAAGACCAAAGCGGCAGGCGTCCTCCATGGCCACCGGACCCTGTGACAACAGGTGCGGAACCAGAGGTAACGGAAAGGGAACCTCCAACAGCATCTGTCGGAGGTCCGCATACCAAGGCCTCCTGGGTCAATCCGGGGCGATGAGCACCACTTCTCCTGGATGCAGCCGAATCCGCAGGAGCACTCGCCCTATCAAGGGCCACGGAGGGAAGACATACAGCAAGCCCAGGGGCCAGGGTTGAGCCAAGGCATCCAACCCGGCAGAGCGAGGATCCCTCCGTCTGCTGAAGAAGCACGGGACTTTGGCATTGAAACTGGTCGCCATAAGATCCATCACTGGCTTGCCCCATTTGGCACATATCTGCAGGAATACATCGTCTGCTAGTTCCCACTCCGCTGGATCGATCTGATGCCTGCTTAGATAGTCGACGTGCACGTTGCTCTGACCTGCAATGTGAGCTGCTGACAGGGACTGTAGATGCAGCTCGGCCCAGTGGCAAATTTGTTCGGCCTGCGCGGCTAGAGCTCTGCACTGAGTGCCGCCTTGTCGATTTATGTAGGCCACTGCTGTTGTGTTGTCCGACATCACTCGGACAGCCAATCCTTCCAGGGTCACTTGAAAGGCCAGAAGAGCCAGAAACACCACTTTCAACTCCAGGCAGTTGATAGACCACTCCGACTCATCGGGCGTCCACAGACCCTGGGGGCATGCTTCCCCTGGCAATGTGCGCCCCAGCCCTTCAGGCTGGCATCTGTCACCACTAGGCACCAATCGGGGAGCACCAGCGGCATTCCCCGCTGCAACATGCTGTCCGAGAGCCACCACTCCATACTGAGACGGGCCGCAGGGAGCCAAGAAAGTCTGCACTGATAATCCTGAGATACTGGAGACCATCGTTGAAGTAGAGAATACTGTAGAGGTCTCAGGTGCGCTCTCGCCCACGGCACCACTTCCAAGGTGGCCGTCATCGATCCCAACAGCTGGACAATGTCCCAAGCTCGCGGGCGGGGCATCCTCAGGAGCAGACGGACCTGATTCTGAAGCTTGCACCGCCTTTGCTCGGGAAGAAACACACAGCCCGAGGCTGTGTCGAGCCTGGCCCCCAAATATTCTAGAGATTGCGAGGGGGGTCAGGTAACTTTTGGCCATATTGACGACCCAGCCCAGAGATTGAAGGACTGAAACCACTCTGGCTGTAGCTAGATGACTCTCTTTTTCTGAGTCTGCTCTGCTGAGCCAGTCGTCCAGGTACGGGTGAACCCGGATGCCCTCTCGCCTGAGAAAGGCAGCTACTACCACTATTACCTTGGAGAAGGTTCGGGGAGCTGTGGTGAGGCCAAAAGGCAAGGCCCAAAACTGGAAATGTTTTCCCAACACCGCAAACCGCAGAAACTTCTGGTGCGGGGGCCAAATTGGTATGTGTAAGTAAGCTTCTTTCAGGTCCAGAAACGTGAGAAACTCTCCTGGCTGTACCGCCGCAATGACGGAGCGCAGGGTTTCCATGTGAAAATGCCGCACTCTTAAGGATTTGTTTAGCTCTTTTAAGTCCAGGATCGGGTGAAAAGACCCGCCTTTTCGTGGCACCACATAGTAAATGGAATAGCTGCTTAGACCTTGTTCGGCGGGAGGCACCGGGGTCACAGCCCCTATCTGGCACAGACTGTGCAAAGTCTCCTCTACCGCCACCCGTTTGGCGGCAGAACCGCATCGGGACTCCACAAACACGTCTCTCACCGGGGCATCGAATTCTATTCGGTATCCGTCTCTGATCAGGTCCAAGACCCACTGATCTGCGGAGATTTTGGCCCACTCCTCGAAAAAAGAAAGTCTTCCTCCGATGACAGGAAACGAGGAGGGGGCCGGCGCACCGTCATTGAGAGGGTCGCCCCTGAACTCCAGACCTTGAACCGGCAGCTGCTGAACGTTTGTCCGAGCGAAAGGAGTTTCTCTGCTGAAAGCGGGCACGAGAAGTGAACCCAGCAGCACGCCCCGGGTGGTACCTTCTAGCTTCATGGAAGCGAGGTCTGTAAGAGGAGCGGACCGCCTGACCCTTAGAGGAAGGCTTCGGCCTATCTTCGGCCAAGCGCTGAGGTTTAGAATCCCCCAGGCCTTTAACAATGTTTTCCAGCTCCTCACCAAACAGGAGAAGGCCTTGAAAGGGCAACTTCACCAACCTTTGCTTAGAGGCCATATCCGCCGCCCAATGTCGTAGCCAAAGAGTGCGGCGAGCCGCCATTGCTACAGCCATTTGTTTAGTCGAAGCTCTGACCATATCATAGGGCGTCAGCCAAAAAGGTCAGGGCTGACTCCATCCGCGGAGCCACTTCAGATAAGGTCTCCGCTCCATCACCGGGCTGTTCCACTGCCTGCTGTAACCAAGCCAGGCAGGCTCTTCTAGCAGCATAACAACTGCATGCAGACGCCCGAACAGTGAGACCTGCCAAATCAAAGGACCGCTTCAGCGGGGTGTGCGCCATACTCAGAAGGGGAATTAGCCCTTCTGCGTTTATCAGGAGGATAAGAAACAGGCAAAGCCAACTCCAAAAGGCCAGGATCAACCGGGGGGCAGGCAGAGTGTCTGAAGATCCCTGTGGAAGAGTTCTTTTAAGCATGTATGCCCTATGCAGCATTAAAACAAAATCAGGAGAGAAAACCGCTCCCTGACTGCCCGGATCCTGCCCAGGGCTATCAGCTCTATTATTAGCCTCACTCAGAGGACCCCCACCCCCCGGATTCAGGGCTCTCCGTCGCAACGGAGGCCGCGCCATGTGGAAAATCCAAAATGGCGTCCGCTGCCAGCTCAGAGCGCAAAAGATCGCCGCTCGCCATGCTCGGACCGGCTCTACCGTCTGTACAGCACGAATTAGAGCCCCGCTGCTGATTTCCGCTTGCCACATTTAGAACAGCGCTTTACAGTCTCCGCAGCCATCGCCGAAAACTGCGGTAAAATTAAAAAATGGCGGTTCGCACCAAAAACGTCCCGATCGCGGGCCCACCCCAGAGGAGTCAGAAAACACTCTTACCTCACTAGACTGAGTATCACAGCTCCGGTCCTGCAGAAGAATCTCAAGAAAAAAAACCTCTTTTCCAAGATCACTGCGCTAAAGCGCGACGCGACTTTATTTATTTATTTTTTAACGCTGTGAGGAAAGCAGAGGCAAAAGAGGTAAATAAAATCACTCCGGAGGCTCAGATAAGTGGGAAAGGCAGGGAAAGGCGAACCAATGTGCCTGCATCCACCGAGTGGGAAAGGACAGGGAAAAGCAAGCTAATATGTCCACATCCACGGGGGCATGGGTAAGGCAGGGAAAGGGCTGACCTATGTGCCTTCTAAGTGAAGCTGCTATAGCCTCTAACACCCCGGCTAACAACTGGCAAGCCAGGAGCCACCCCCAGGCAGATTTTTGATGGAGCTCGAAGAAGCTGCAGTCACCCTGCTTGGGGACACAGAGAATACTGAAGAGGCAGTGGAGCTAGCTGGCCATGAGGCACTGTGAAAAGTTGAGTGCTCTCTATCTTCCCCTGCTGGTTGATGGACACAACCCATACGTAATGGCTTCATCTGCTTGATGACAAGGAAATTTATATTTAAAATGGAAGCAGGGGATTGTTGACCACATTCTATAAGGAGATACAGGAAAGAAAAGTTGGAAAGCCATTCTGGTATCTTTTAATGTAGGGTCATGAGTTAGAAAGTGAGCAGACCAAGAGGCAATGGGCAGATATGGGAGAATACAGGTAAGGTATCTTGCGCCAACCACATTATAAAATTATGTTTAGGATACATGTGACACCGGAGAGGATATGCCAGTTTAATCAGGAAATTCCTGAAATTTGATGGAGGGAAGAGGGGATTTTAAACAAATGCAGTGGATTGCTCAGTTCTGGGGACAGATACATAAAAGTTATACAGCACCTTAACATTTAATCACTGAATTAAAAAATGAAGATACTCCCCAGAGGAGGAAATTAACCAAGAAAAAAAAAACAGGTAACTTTTTGCTGTTGGTAATTGCAGCCAATTGGAAGATGATGGAAGTAACAAAGATGGATCTATGGCTGAGAAAGGCTAGATTTATAAACATGGAAAAATTGACAGTGCTGATGCAAGGGGAAAAAACTGGGAAAAGATACAAGACCCATTTTGGCTATACAATGGGGAAATAGGGGTTGAAGTAGGGGAAAGATTTATTATTTGGAATTAAGAAATCTGAAAGAGTTAATTTTCCATAGAGGCACATCACTGGGTTCCTTTTGATATTGTTCATAAGATACAAGTGACTACCAGGAAAGAGAGATGATCCTGTTCTGGGGGAAGTCAGGACTGGTTTGCCATTGAAACTCGTTAATACACTAACAGTCTGGATGTTTTCTTAGATGTTCTTATCTTGGTATTCTAAGATACATGCAAAAAGAAAAAATGGCCAATATGGACTGCAACAATGTATTGCTGGGCTCCCATTTCCACCATTAATTCTTCTGGAAGGAGAAGATTAACATGCAGCTAGTTTTCTCAATTACATTTAAAATGCACTTAAATGTTCCCTTATTAAGTGGGAGAGATTCTTACTGAAGTCTTAATTCTCAGATCCTTTGGAGGGAGTTTTAAAGTCTTCTTCCAGTCGTCACCAGGTCTGCAAGAGAAAGGCACCACTCGTACATCATTCCTCCATATTTTGCAGAATGAAATCATCTAGAAGAATGCTGCTATAAAAGGAGGCCCACCTTGATCAACACAGGCATTTGCTTTAAGGTTCTTGTCTATATGCAGTTAAATATTTACTAGAGTAAGCCTGGGATGAATCGTTTTTATTTTAATTTGAAGTTTTATTACATTAACACAAATACAGCAACAAGTTACATTCACATATACACATATTATTCAAGTCTAGAAGCTGTTAACAGAGAATTGCAAACAGACTTCTGAAGACTTGAATCTGACTTGAAAGGCCTCCTCTTTATAAGTTTTAACATAACCTCCAACACAACTCAAAACAAAGGAAGAACTAACAACCTAATTCCATTTAGAATGTGAGCCCTCAGACAGGGAAATACCTACTGTACCCGAACGTTAACTCTCCTTTGAGCAATTACTAGAAAAAAAAAAAAAGGACTAAAATACACATAAGAGTACATTCCTCATTCACCCTTCACATGGAGAACTAATCTTCTTCCATGCACTTTTCATTCCGGCATCACTCAAAAATATAAAGCTAAATGGAATAGCCTGTTGAGCTATTTATATTGCTACAAGAGGGAACCGGCAGATGACCTACCCACTTGTTCGTTCTTCTGTTAACATTCTTGGCATGTCATGAATCGTGCGGTTGAAATCATCTGCACTACACTTTACCTCGTGGATGAAATGGAGAGAAGTTCTGCTTTTCCTTGTAGCATTTAATTTGCAGAACTCCTAAACTACTGCCAACTCAAACCTGTGCACCTGAGTATGTACCAGCTGGATAGCCACAGCCATTTATCCACTTATGAACTATTACTTTTGGCATAGTCTTTGCAGTTTTCTTTCTACCAGGGACTGTTACTGTGACAGCAAAGTTATTTTTATGCAGCTTTTCTGAATTGGGATCTTTTATAGACCAGCCTTTCAAATCTATCCTCCTCATACCACTACAAATGGTGTTTCACATTTAAATGTCTCTCTCCAGGAAGCTACAAGTCAAACTACTTCAGTTCACATTTATATATAGCAGTTACAAATAAAAGCTGCAATAGTGCGCTCATCTGAACTGCTGATGTTCCTAAAGACAGTTTAATTTTTAATGCTGGAAAAAAAAATCTAGGCTTCTACCTATGATTTGTAGTAGTAGTAGTAGTAGTATTTGCTTTCATGTCTTCCACTAGCTGTTTCACTCCACATTTCTGTGGCTTATGGATGTTTCAGGTAACATAGCATCACAATCAAAATGCCTCCATTTGAAGGACTGTAGGCAAGTAACCTATTTTCTTCAACCAAGAAGTAAACCCGTTTTGTAAAAAAAATCATGTTGAATTGGAAGCTGAAAACTAACCAGGAATCAGTTTTTGAAGTTCTTATAGTGCAATACAAGTGCAATGACATCATTTTTCTACAATTTTGCTTTCCAGAGTATTCATGTTGCCAATAGAAATGCAAGTACTGACTCCTGACAGTTTCATTCAACAGATGCCAGGACAAAGTTCAGCATTAATGCTTGGTTCCAGTAATGACATTAAAATACAGCTCTTGCTATTAAAAACAAAAAAGCCACACCAAAACGTAAGTTGCTCAGAAACTTACAGCATCTAATCAGATATTCTTTCAACAAGTCAGAGATTACTACTTTCATTTTAGCAACAAACTTATGCAGAATTAAAATCATTGAATGGGCAACATATATACTCAATCACCTCTGTATACAAAGTAGATTCACTTACTTTATCGTGGTGGGCAAACTCTGTGCTTGCTGCTGAGTGCCATTATTGATTGTGCTGGCATTTTTCAGCTGGTTCATCTGTTGCTGAGTCTGTATTCCACTTCCTGGGCCCCCACTGGGTTTTATAGGGCCTCGCAGTTGCCCATTCTGACTAGTCAGACCCATAATAACAGGGTTTTCGGTTCTTGTGGTGCTCATTCTCTTATGTATCCTTTTACTTTTTCATATATTTTAAACTTCAAAACTTTGAAAATCAGTAATGAAACTGTAAAAACAGTTTATTAGGCTCTTCAAAATGAAGAGATAAGTCTTGCTCAATGTATGAGTCCTTTTATTGCAGCACAGGCAAGCGTACTTGCGAGTCTTTGAACAGTCAAGTCACCTGCTCTGGATGCACCAAAACCACTTTCTTTTAAAAAGGAAAAAAAAAATCCTCTAAACAAAAGTGAATTATTTCCAAATATATTCAGGTCAACCTGAAATAGCAAAAAAAATGGTTGTCAATTTGAAGAGTTAAAAATGTTAACTTTCCCAGGCTTAAAACTAATATATAATCTCTTGCATTAAAGAACAGCTGCACAACAGATTCCATGAGAGCCCTGAACTAAATCAGAACAGCTATAAAAGCATAGGGCAAAGTCTTGCATACAGACTCATTGTGTCACTGGACAGTGGTTTACTGGTAACTTTCCTGCATCTCAGTCTGATTATAATGCACCTCTCAAAGTGAAGCAAAAAGGGTACCAAATTTGGAAGATTGAAGTTGTTTTAAATCAAGAAACACACACTTGGGTATAAAGGATTATTATAAATGCAGATGACTACCATCACACATTCTTAGACTTTCCACAAGATAAGAAAAACTAACAAGATGACAAAACTCATGAGGCATAATTATAAATAAGGGTGGCAGAAGGCAAAAGATTTAACTTTAAGCCAAATGGTTACAACAGGGTTTCCCAAATGGGACCCTGACCTAGGCAGGCTGTCCAATGAAACGTCAGCCCATGTTTCCGGGAGCCCAAGTTTGGGTTTTTTACCCAATGCACTGACACCAAGAATTACTAAACTATTTTTATTCAGCAGTATGATGGAAATTACATGGAGAATTTGGGTCTTACCTGCTAATTTCCTTTCCTTGAGTCTCTCCAGACCAAGCCAGACGCATAGATAATACACATTCATATAAGCAGCAGGTGGAGACTGAGAACCAATGGTTTATGCTATTCCCTATAAAGGGTTCTATGCAACCTACAGTTAGCTAGCATTATCTTAACAAAACAACCGTTACACCTATTTCCCCTTCAAAGCAAGGAATAAAACAGAAAATCCAACTGTAACAGAACAGTGCGTTTTAAGTCTGTAAATTGCCTTTATTAAACCTTGAAGTGCATTTCTCTAGTTTGGCCAGCAAGTGGTGCATGTTTTATGTTAAAGATGTTATAGAAAAGTGAATGCTCTCTTTTAGTTTCACTCAGCGAATCTACAGTACTGTGAGCAGTAAACTTGTTGACTGGGCTCTGATTAGCTAGAGTTTGAAATAATTCAGCTGTTGCTGGCTATTGCTTCAGTCTTAGCCCGGGAGAAAAAAAAAAATAGATCTCTTCGCTGAGGCTGGGTAAATTATATGTCCTGATCTCCCCAGGCACTTTCTAGGATGTATGCAAATGTTTAGTGTTATAATTGATCCATATTTCAGTTACCTGTTATTGTGTACTAATTGCACTATTTTGCTCCACTGTTCAATTTTAAAAGACAAACAATATTTAGTTCATTGCCTCTGTCTGGACTGATGATGAATCCTGGTGGTTTGTGTGTTGGGTCTGAGTACTTTCTGGGAACTGTGGGACCACTGGGAGTGTGGTCCAAGTAACCTAGAAATCACTGGGGATAATTTGAGAGCAGGAGACTCGCTCAGAGGCAGTTATGACCCAGTAGGTGGGAGGAGGGTGTTAGTATAGAGAACAAGTGGCAGGTACAGGCGGGCCTGAGCTGTGCTGGGGATAGACCCTCTATGTGGCCTTGGGGTAACCCCAGGCGGGTGGCTAGGTGTTTCGTGACACCAACAATACATTACTTGGCAGAACTGCAACTTTGCAGTGCTCAAACTAGTGGACCCATTCTCTAGCTCTAACACAAAACTTTCACCAGTTCTCTTCTCCAAATATTGTGGGGGGGGGAGGGGGAGGGGGGTTCTGGACTACTCTAGAAGATCCCAAGGTAAGGACATAAGCAGGTCAAGACTTCAAAATTTCTCCTTCCTCACCACTCCTCCAGAACAGCCTAGATACCTGGGACATGCCAAAATGGTACCTAACAAGGGAGGAAACTAGCCAACCCTGCGAAGAGGATGCTCACTGCAAAGGCTGCGTTCTGATGCACCTGCACATCCAGCCTGTAATGCCTCACAAAAGAATCCAAACATGCCACTCTACAAATCTGAGGTGGCATCAGGATGTGTTCCGTTCATGATGAAGCTTGCCCGCTTCTACAATGCTTCTCAACCCAGTCTTCCAGGCATACTCAAGTTAGGTTTTCAGGATATCCATAAAGCATATGCATGCCAAGGAGGAAGTATATTCAAAATCTCTCTCATACATGTTCACTATGGATATCCTGAAAAACCAACTGGCTGGGTGTGTCCAGAGAAATGGATTGAGAACTAATGCAAATGCTTTTCAAAGCAGTGGATACCAGATGACTCTGCCTGATGTACGCCAAAGCTATGGCCTCTTTAATCCAGCAGCCTATCAACACTTTAGATGCCACTTCTCCCTTTCTAGTCCTTGCAAAACAGGCAATCCAATTTGTCTCAACTTCTCTGTCCTCTTAACTGTGCAAGAACTCTCATCCAACCTATTCAGCGGTCTTGCTTTCTGGCCCTTCTGTCTGATGAAACACTGGAAGACAGAACAATGTGAAATTGATACCACCTTAGCCAGAAAGCAAGTAATCAGCCATCATTTTCACCTAGTCCTGTGAAATAACCAGGAAGGGCTCTCAGTACAATAGAGCTTGCACCTCTTGATAAACTCCTAGCCAAAGTACCACTAGAAACTATCTTCAGTGTGATGTGCTTCAACACTTTCTTCAGAGGTTCAAAGGGCCTGCACGAAGATCCTAAGGCAGAACCACCAGCTGTTGCAGGGGTCTGAAAGATGTTTTTTTAATTTCAATGTATTTGATGAGAAAGATGTTTTTTAGTTTCATGTATTAGACATGCACCTGCAATTAAGGTTTTAGATGTGCAATTGATGAAAGATTTTTTTTTCTTCAATGTATTAGATTCTCTCTTCTGCGGTAACCACCTGGAGAGAAGAGACCATTGACGAGGTCTCACGTGCACCCTAGCCCACGGCACAGCTTCTACTGTCATCGCCATGGAGCCCAAAACCTGCACATAATCCCGCGAACACGGGAGCGAAGACTGCAGAAACCAACGAATCAACATCTGCAACTTGAGAATCCTGTATTGGGTGAGAAACACAACTTCTCTGAGTGTCGAAGCACACTCGCAGAAAATCCAAGGACTTAGATGGCTGTAACCGACTCGTCTGCACATTCACTACCCATCCATGGGACTGAAGGAAATTGACCACTCTCTTTGTGACCTGAAGACTCTCGCTGTGTGCTCTGATCAGCCAATCGTCCAGATAAGGATGGACCAGAATTCAGTCTCTTCTGAGGGCTTGCTGCAACCACTACCATTACTAGGGAGAAAGTGCATGGAGCTGTTGCCAGACCAAAGGGCAATGCCCAAAACTGAAAATGCTGGCCGAGAATTGCAAAGAGCAGGAACCGCTGGTGCATGGGGTGAATCGGAATGTGGCGACATGCTTCAGTGAGATCTAAGGCCGTCAAAAACTCTACATTCCGGACCGCTACTATGACTGACCATAGAGTTTCCATACAAAAGGAGGAGACCATTAGTGCCCGATTGACTACTTTGGGGTCTAAAATGGGTCTGAAAGAGCTTTCCTTTTTGGGGACGATGAAATAAATGAAAAGTGTCCCTGCCTAAGCTCCGATGGGGTGGGGGGGGGGGGTCTGGACAAATAGCCTGGAGGTTGAGAAGCCTTTCCAGAGTTCCCTGGACACCCACTTTGAGACGAGAACGACAAGGGGACTCCAGAAATGCATCAGAGAGGCTGCGCAAACTCCAAGGCATACCCTTCTCGAATAACCTCCAGAATCCATTGGGCGGAGGTGATTTAGGCCCACCTGCAGTAAAACTGCACCAAATGCGCCCCTACAAGCACTAGAGACTGGGCCCGGCCACCTTCATTGGGATGGACAAGCAGGGATTGGAAAGAACTCCCCGAGTCTCTGCCCCCTCTGCGAGCTCCCCAAAAGGACTGGGACCTCTGGAAAAAATAGGACCTCCGAGTTTGTCTGTTTATTCGCCCGAAAATGACAAAAATCACAACCCCAACCAAACAAGCTGTGCCTTGAGAGCTTAGGCCTATCTTCATGAAGTCTCGGAACCTTAGTTTCCCCCAAACTACGAATCAACTTATCGAGGTCCTCCCACAATAATAAAGGAGCCCTGAAAGGGAAGCTTACTGAGCTTAGACTTCGAGGGTGCATTTGCCACCCAGCCTCGCAGCCAAAGAGACCTCCTCGCAGCTACTCCTAAAGCCATCGACTTGGCTGAAGCCCGCAAGAGATCATACAAAGCATCGGCTAGGAAAGCTGAGCCCATCTCGAATTTAGCCACCTCAGCATCAATGGCTGATAAATCACCCAAGGACCTATCAAGGATCCTGACCACCGAAAGAATGCTCTGGCCACTAGGGAAACGCAGATGGCCGCCTGTACAGCTAAGGCCGACACATTGAAGCTGCTCCTCAGCAACGTTTCCATACGGCGGTCCTGTATGTCCTTAAGTGCCGTGCCCTCATCAACAGGAACAGTATTCCATTTGGTGACCGCGGACACCACTGCATCCACTATAGGCAGTTTTAAAAGAGATTTGTCTGCCTCAGGAACCAGAGACATACCATGGATTTAGCCAGTCCAAAGGCCACGTCAGGAACATCCCACTGTGCCTGAATGACATCTCTGACGTCCTGATGCATAGGAAAAGTTCTGCCTGGCTTACAGACCCCTTTGATTAATAAGTACATCTTGCATGGCTCTGAAGGAGGAGCGTCTTCTTTGTCAAAACACAAGGTGGAGGAAAACAAAGAAATTAACTCCTGCAAGTCCTCTTTGTGAAAGATCTTTAGAAGGATCCTCGCCAGGAATAAAGGGATCGGATTCTGAATCCCCCCCCCCCCCCCCCGACCAGGATCCTCACCCAGATTGTCTGCCTTAGAGAAATCCTGGTCCTCTAAAGCTTGCATATCTAAGCCTGGGTCAGACCCTAGGTCAACCTCCAGAGCCTCTATGCCTCTGGCTCGTTTAGCGGCTACCAACTGACAATCTGAGGGTCTCTTTTCTGAAATCCCAGGAGAAGGGGAAGCCTGCTGTAGCATAAAGTCTTTGTACATTTGCAGAACAAATTCTGGGTGAAAGCCAGCCTCTAACCCCACAGAAACACGAGAATTACAACTTGGGGAGCTTTTCGTTCACCGCCTGACAGTTGCCGAGAGCACGTCAGGACCCGACTCTGGGGTTCCCTGGACAGCAAAGAGCCACTAGAACCCAAACCACGCCAGAGCTTCTCAGCCATAACGAAGCCGTGGTGCACTTTTTTTTTTTCTTTTTTCAAACTAGCAACTCCAGCAGGAAGGAGAGAGCAGCTGAAAAACAAGCCCAGGAAAGCCGATATGCCCCTGAACACTTAAAGGACAATGACCCAAGCTGCACAGCTATTTTTTTTTTTTTATAAAAACTTTGCCGAAACTTAGTTCTCTTGTGAACCAAAAGAAAACGGCTGCCTTTCCCTGCCTAGGCACACTTCCCCTGAAGAGGCTAAGGCTCAACCAGCACAGCACTGAAGACTGTGAAAGGGAGTATTGGGGTAGGGGGGTGGGGGGGGACCCAGTCACCCAGGTGTAACATCCCCGAGGCTAGAATAGCCCCCCCCCCCCCCCCCCCCCCGCAGACCTCAGCTTTCAGAGAACAGGTTATTCTATACAGCCCAGGCGCACAAATCTAAGCTAAAAACCCACCTTTTTGATGCTGCTTTTAACTCCTAACCCTTACTCACTTGTTCAGAACCCTTATTTTATCATCCTCACTTTAATATTCCCTTATCTCTTGTTTGTCCTAATTAGATTGTAAGCTCTGTCGAGCAGGGACTGTCTCTTCATGTTCAAGTGTACAGCGCTGCGTATGTCTAGTAGCGCTATAGAAATAAGTAGTAGTAAGTAAGGAAAAAATAAAGGACTCGCCACAGAAAGGAAGGAAAAGAAACTTCAGAGAGACTGAATGGCTCACAACCTTCCACCTGCTGGAGACTGAGATTACTGGATCTTTCTAGTCCTACCGAGGGCTCTTATTCGCTCACTCTCAGAATTCTAATTGAACAGTCTCCACCTGCTGGAAGGCATGCACAACCCATTAGTCACAGTCTGGGCCGGTCCGGAGGGATGCTAAGGAACTTCAATTTATCTACAACCCATCTGAAAAGCTCTGACTGATTTACAGCTTAAGCATAAAATACAAACACAAGATTAAAAGAAAACTTAAATTGATGACATTTTTATTCTCTTAAGGACAGGTATAATTCAGGGTGCATAGATACTAATTTCCAAAAGGGAACCAGTCTTTGACCTCCTATCAAGGACCACTACCAAAAAGGCTACTGGCTGGGTTACAAAGAAAAGAACAAAGAGTGGAGTATGAAACCAGTCACCCATGACACCTCAGATTTAGAATAATTATCATAAATGGCAGAGAACAGGGTTGGGGAAGGTTGTGATTAAGCTGGAAGAGTGGAAGTGGAGAACGCAAGCAGGCATACAAGAGTCATCTTTCTGAGGTGGCAAACACATGGATCTGCTCTCTAACAATAAAAGTGTGCAGGAGTATCATAAATATTAATAAGATGTAGAACAAAAAGTATTACCTCTTTAATCCATCAAGAAATCACCACTTTAGAAGCCGCTTCACCTTTGCGCTTACTAGAAAAAGGGACAAACAGATGATCTGACCAGCAGAATTCACTGGTAATCTCCAAAAAATGCAGAAGAATCCACCGCACATCCAATAAACATAACCAGGAAAAATCCTCGGAATACTGGTCCCTGCGAAACAAAGGCAGAGAGGGAGATTCAGATGAAAAGCGGAGACCACCTTGGGGAAAAAGGATGGTACGGTACGCACCATAACCCCTGCCTTGGAGAAAAACAAGAAGGGCTCCCTGCAAGAGAGCTTGAATTTCCGACACTGCGTGCAGACAAAAGCGCAACCAGAAAAAATGGTTTCAGAGTAAGATCCTTCAGGATGGCCTTCTGCAATAGCACAAAAGGTGCCCCCTGCAAAAGGCCGAAGCACCAATTTAAGGTTCCACTCAGGGCTAGTGAAAGAGCAGGGGGGGGGGGGGGGGGGGGGGGGGGGGGGGGGGGGGGGGGGGGGGGGGGGGGGGGGGGGGGGGGGGGGGGGGGGGGGGGGGGGGGGGAGTATGCAGCCAAATAACCCCCTTAATAAACCAGAGTACATCAGGATGAGATGCCAGAGAGGAGCCTGAAACTGTCTTCAATAACAGACTAGTGCTGCCGGTTGCACTCTTAGTGAGCTGACTGACAAACCCTTCATCAACCTCTCCTGCAAGGAGGACAAATCAGTGAAAGGTAAGCTTGAAACAGAGACCAAGCTCTGTCAGAACAGGACTCAAAAACTCGCCAAACTTGTGCATATGCTGCTGATGCAGACCACTTCTTAGCGCGGAGCAAGGTAGCAATAACCTCAGAGTGCCCCATCTTCCTCAATCTCAACCTCTCAAGAGCCAAGCCGTAAGACCAAAGGGGGAGAGCTCTTCCAAAACCAACAGACCCTGGCACAGAAGTCCCGTCTGTAGACAGACGGGACGATCAATTAGCAGTGCCACTAGATCCGTGTACCACGGACACCAAGGCCAGTCCAGAGCTACCGGCAGAACTCGTCCTTGATGACACTGAACACGGCAAAGCATTCGCCCGAGAGACCACGGAGGAAACATGTAGATTAGGCCAAAGTCTGACCTAGGCTGAAGGAGAGCATCAATGCCCTCTGATCTAATGAACTTTCTCCTGCTGAAAACCTGGGGGCTTTCACATTTTTGTGCATCGCCATAAGGTCCATCACTCAGACTCCCCACTTTTGCACCATCAAGCAAAAGGCTGGTTCCGAGATGTCCCATTCACCTGGGTCCACACTGTGACAACTGAGAAAGGTCGGCTGTTATGTTCTACATTCCCACTATGTGCGCTGCCGACAGCTAGGAGAGATGATGCTGCGCTCAAATCATCAGCAAGTCCTCCTCGCTCGCCAGAGTAGTACTGTGAGTGCCGCCCCCCCCCCCCCAAACGGTTGATATAAGCCACTGCCTTTCTGTTATCAGAAAGCACTTGAACCGGCTCCCCCTCCACTAGGTGTGACAAAGCCCGGAGAGCTAACCACTCCATCCAGGGCTCCAACAACTGACTGACCACCAGGATTCGGTCACCGGCCAAAGCCCTTGAGCATACTAAGACCGACAATGCACTCCCCATCCAGAAAGGCTGACATCGGTACATAAGTATTGCCACACTGGGGCAGACCAAAGGTCCATCAAGTCCAGCATCCTGTTTCCAACAGTGGCCAATCCAGGTCACAAATACCTGGCAAGATCCCGAAACGTTCAATACATTTTATGCTGCTTATCCCAGAAATAGCAGTGGATTTTCCCCAATTCAATTTAATAACGGTCTATGGACATTTCCTTCAGGAAGCCGTCCAGACCTTTTTAAAACCCCGCTAGGCTAACCACCTTTACCACATTCTCTGGCAACGAATTCCAGAGTTTAATTACATGTTGAGTGAAGAAAAATTTTCTCCAATTAGTTTTAAATTCACTACTTTGTAGCTTCATCGCATGCCCCCTAGTCCTAGTATTTTTGGAAAGAGTAAACGATTCATGTCTACCCGTTCTACTCCATTCATTATTTTATAGATCTGTATCATATCTCCCCTCAGTCGTCTTTTCTCCAAGCTGAACAGCCCTAGATGCTTCAGCCTTACCTCATACGGAAGTCATCCCATCCCCTTTATCATTTTCGTTGCCCTTCTTTGTACCTTTTCTAAATTCCACTATATCTTTTTTGAGATGCGGTGACCCGTACTGAACACAATACTTGAGGTGCGGTCGCACTAATGTACCAACAGAAAGACATAACATTCTTATTTTTGTTTTCCATTCCTTTCCTAATAATACCTAACATTCTATTTGCTTTCTTAGCCACCACAGAACACCAAGCGGAGGGTTTCAGTGTATCATCAACGACGACACCGAGATCCCTTTCAGTCGGTGACTCCTAACGTGGAACCTTGCATTATGTAGCTATAGTTCAGGTCCTCTTTGCCACATGCATCAATTTGCACTTGTTCACATTAAACATCTGCCATTTGAATGCCCAGTCTTCCAACTGGGAATGGCCAAAGGAAGTCCGAAGAAAGATTCTCCTCCTGCACCAACCAGCCCAAACTGGCCTTCACTACCGGTAGCCACCGAAGGCGTAGCTCCTTGAGGTCCAATACTGCGAGATCATGACTGGACAGTTTCCATGCGAAAATGATGGACCTTGAAGCATCAGTTCACGAGGTCCAAGACCAGACAGTATGAACCCTCCTTTTTGGGAACCACAAAATAAATTAACACCCCATCCCCCATTCTTGGTACAGGATGGGAACAACCTCCAACTGAAGCAGACCCTGCAAAGTGGACCGCACTGAGACCCGCTTGCGGGAGCTGATGCACGGGGAGACCAAGAAGGAATCTATGACGGGAGAGGAAAACTAATCTGTACCTGTCTCGAATAATATCCAAGACCCAATGGTCTGACATGATCTTGGCCCACTCTTCGTAAAAGAGAGACAGGTGTACCCCTATGCTGGGAATGGAGTGGTCCGACAAACCATTATTGTGAAGGTCGCAGGGCAGCAGGGACTCTAGTGGAAGTACCCCGAGCTCCGGATGAAAGGACTGCTTCTAATGATACAGAGACCGTTGCGAAAAGCCAGATCCTCCCAGCCGATACTTTTTGCTCTCCTTGAACAGCGTCTTAGCTGGGCCAGCCTTCCCTGAAGGATGGGGGTTTGTCCTCTGGCAGACGCTGATACTTGGAAACCCCTGGATCCTTCACAAGCCTCTCTAAGTCCTCCCCAAATAAAAGCTTGCCCCCTTAAAGGGCAGCCTAACCAGCCATTGCTTAGAAGCTGCATCTGCCGCCCAGTGGTACAGCCATAAGCAGCTTGACACTACAGCCAGGGAGATCTGATTGGCAGACGTCCGCAGCAGGTCATATAAGGCGACCGCCAAATATGCCAGGCTGGTCTTCACATCTGGAAACTCCAAGGGAGGTTGAACTCCAATCTCCAACATGGCATCAGCTGCCTGCTGGACCCACAATAGACACACACGGGCTGCATAAGAGCTGCAGAATGCAGCTCGTAGAGCTAGGACCAAGACCTCAAAGGAAAGCTTGAAAGCTGATTCCAGCGTGCGGTCCTGGACATCCTTAAGAGCTATGCCTCCTTCCATTGGTAAAGTAGTATTCTTGTGACTGCTGCCACCAAGGTATCCACTCTCAGCAAAATTAAACAGTCCAGATCCTCCTGGGCCACCGGATAGAGACATCGCTTTGGCCACCTGTAGGCTAGTCTCTGGTGTAGCCCACTGTGCAGGTATGAGTTCCTGCATAGCCTCATGAACTGGAAAGAGCTTCGGTGGCCTGCGGGTACTGACCATCTTGGGTTTTGATGCCGCTGTGGGCTGCACGTCAGGGGCTGAAATATTTAAGGCTTGCAAGGCCTTAGTAATGAAGCTCAGAAGCTCCTCCTTATGGAAAACCCAAACCGCTGTGAGGTCATCTGGTTCATCTCCAATCAGCTCCCCCTCCTCAATGCCTTCTAATTTCCGTAAGAGGCGGGATGAGGCCCAACAAATCCCCTCTGAGGGGACTGAAGACAAAGGAGAAACGCCCCATCTGAAAAAGGCTCCAAACGCCGCTACTTGGGTCCCCCAGAGAGTCCAAGGAGATTCCAAGCAGCTGCAATGCAGCTCCCAAAACGGGCTGCACCTGCTTTACATGATAAGTCTTGTCAACACAAAGTCAAGGGAAAGGGAAAGATCTGGTTCTCCCTCCCCTGGACAACCCAGAGGCACCCAGCACTCAGTCCCCACATGCAAAGACTGACCCAAACCAGAGTCGGCTCCCTGCAACAGAGTTCCCGCCACTGCGCATGAGCCACACAGAAATCCAACATGACCACTGACACCGCAGCAGCGAAAGGAGGAGCTGGGCATAAATCCTGATCACGGGGAAACACTTACACTCAAATCCGCCACTGTACTGACAGGCTCTCAGACAGAACAACCGAGTGGACAAGCTCCCGATGCTGTTTGCCGTTTATTGCAGCGGAAACAGCGTTTAACAACCTCTGTAGCCATAAAATAGGGACCTAAGTGTCGCATGACAGATCTCTTAAAGAGAAAAGACACCCGTTTCAGCCCAAGAACAGGACATTGCCCTCGTAGAATGCGCTTTAAACTCTTCAGGGCAGCAACCACCCTGAAAGCAGATAAGCAGAAAAATGAGTTCCTTAAGCCAGCGAGCTATAGTGACATCTGTAGATACTGCCATAGAGCCCTGCGGACATCCAAATGGCGCAATTGCCCAAAGGAGTCCGGAAACTCCTCCTTACAAAAGGAAGGAAGAAAAATGGGCTGGTTCAGGAGAAAAGCTGAAACCACCTAAGGCAGAAAGGAAGGCACCGTACGAACAGTTACCCCGGATTCTGAGAACAGTAGAAAAGGATCCCAACAGAAACGAGCCTTAAGCTCAGACACTCTTCTTGCCAACGTCATTGCCACTAAAAAAAAAAAAAAGTCTTGAGAGTCACATCCTTCTCAGAAGCCTGTTTAAGAGGCTTAAACGGAGATCAATGGAGCGCCTTCAACACGAGCCCCAGGTTCCAAGCCGGACAGGGCAACCCCTCACTCGTCTACGCTTAGCAACAGCCAAAAGCTCGGGTGAAGAAAAAGTCTCCAGCAGACGCTGGGCTATCAAGAACTGGCGGCAACCCAGTCCGAAAGGGATTGTCAGGAGCCTCAAGCAGTGCTCTTTTTAACATAAAAACCTTATGCATCAGCAGCACAAATTCAGGGGAGAAAAAAACTCACCCTGTGCATCCACCCCCACATTGGAGGGAGCGGAGGCAATAGCTCCTCTAGAACCCTCAAAACAAGGCGTCCCTCTGCACTCAGACCCCTCCGCAACCGCAAGGGTCGAGTCACACGGCGCCTCCAAGATGGTGCCCGCTACCAACTCCATTGGGCAGGAAGAATCACCGCCCACCATGCTCATGCCAGCATTAGCATCAAGGCAGCATGTGCTGCAAAGCCCCGCTGCTGATCTGCGTTTCCCACAGTGGGAGCAGTGCTTAACCCCTTCAGCAGCCATCAAATACAGAAAAAATGGCGCCTTCGCACCAAAACTTACCCCGCACAGAGAGCTGTCAGCAGGAACCTCCCCGGAGGAGCTGGGCACCACTCTCGCCTCAGGAGACCGAGTCAAACAAGCTTCGGTCAAGCTGCACCAAACCAGGAGCTCTGTGAGGAAAGTTAGAGGCAGGCAGCCACAGAGGAACGGGGTAAGGCAGGGACAGGGAAAACCAAGTATGCCTTTAAAATGGACACCACCAGCCACAACACCCCCTGCTCTACTGGCAAAGCACAGGAGCCTCCCCAGGCAGAAATCCAGGAGCTGAGAAAGCAATGTCCACACCTGCTGGGAGATAAAGATATACTGAAGGCAGAGGGGGCTGGGCGTCCAGGAGCACCATGTGCTTTCAGTGTTCTCTATCACCACCTGCTGGTAGGCAGATACAACCCATCAGTTAATGGATTCATCTGCAGTTGATGACAAGGAAATTTATATTTATTAACTGCCTTTATAAACTGATTAATCCAGTATGATTGTCTAGGGTGGAAGGGGAAGCTTCCTTCGCTGTACTCCTACCTATCCGATTTCTCCCGACACACAGTAGTATTGCAGCGATCTCCACTCAGCTGGCATGTAATTTTGCACAAGCTTCCATTCAAGGGCTTGCATAAAATGAGACATCACATTAATTGGCAAAAGACAGACTTGCAGGTCTGTTATGTGCCAGGAATAGTTCTAAGACATTTTTCCTACAAAAATAAACAAAGGCTTAATGTTCACAGCATACTTTTGACAGTTCACCTGCATCAAACGGGAAAATTAGGTTCTTACCTTGGTAATTTTCTTTCCTTTAGTCACAGCAGATGACTCCATTAACTGATGGGTTATGTCTGCCTACCAGCAGGTGGAGATAGAGAACACTGCAAAACCATAGTGCTCTATGGACGGCCAGCTCCATCTGCCTTCAGTATTTGAAAACTTCCAAAGCAGAGTGTATCCTCCAAAGTAGAACATGAACTTTCCTCACAGCGAACGAATGCCCCAGAACAGGAGCAATAATCACACAAAGGAGGGACGATCTCAACCTCCTGTAACAGAACAGTAAACAGAAATCCTGAAGACTTGTTTTCCAACTTCTCCCAATAAGGAACATATCTGCAGGAAAAACTGAACAAAAAAACAGATTCAGACAGGGTGGGATCATGGATTCATCTGCTGTGTCTAAAGGAAAGAAAATTACCAAGGTAAGAACCTAATTTTCCTTCCTTGTCATCAGCAGCAGATGAATCCATTAACTGATAGGATGTACAAAAGCACTCCCTCGTTAGGACGGGAATATGCCACTCCACAAGCAAGCACTTGCGCTCCAAACTGCGCATCCCGCTTCGCTGCAACATTCAGCCTGTAATGCCGGACAAAGGAGAGCTTAGAAGCCCAAGTAGCCACACTACAAATCTCAGGAAGAGAGAGTGCTCCTGTTTTGGCCCAAGAGAAGGAAATCGCTCTCGTGGAATGCGCTTTTAAACGCGTCAGGCAGAGACCGCTCTGATAGCAGATACGCAGAAAAAATGACTTCTTTGAGCCAACGGGCTATAGTGACCTTAGACACCGGAGACCCTCTTCGAGGACCTGACAACAAGGCAAAAAGGTGATCAGAGGTCCTGAAGTCATTTGACATTTGCAGATACTGCAAGAGAGCCCTGCGAACATCCAGAAGATGCAACTGCCCAAAAGATTTCGGAAACTCCTCCCTAGTAAAGGAGAGCAGATAAATGGGCTGGTTTAGGTTAAACCCTGAAACCACCTTAGGCAGGAAAGAAGGTACCGCACGTACCGTTACTCCAGACTCTGAGAATAGTAAGAAAGGGTCTCAACAGGATAGTGCCTGGAGCTCAGACACCCACCTCGCCGATGTCATGGCCACCAAAACAACTGTCTTTAGAGTCACATCCTTCTCTGAAGCTCGCCTCAGCGGCTCGAAGGGCGAACACTGGAGAGCCTTCAACACCAGCCCCAGGTTCCAAGCCGGACATGGCAGCCGCACCTGTGGGCGGAGTCGGAGTGCCCCTCTTAGAAAATCGGGCAATGTCCGGATGAGCGGCCAGGGACAAGCCAGAGACCTTCCCTCGAAAGCATGCCAATGCTGCCACTTGTACTCGCAGGGAATTGTAGGCCAAGCCTTTTCGTAAACCATCCTGCAAGAAGTCCAGTATCGGCGAGACTGAAGCCCGCGTGGGTGTGATCGCCTTTGAAACACACCAAGCCTCAAACTGGCACCAAATTCGAGCATAAGCAACGGAAGTGGACCGCTTGCGGGCCTGCAAGAGAGTGGCGATGACTTTGTTAGAATAGCCTCTCAATTGCACCCTCTCAAGAGCCATGCCATAAGACCAAAGCGGCAGGGATCCTCCATGGTCACCTGTCCCTGTATCAACAGGTTCGGCACCAGAGGCAAAGGAAGAGGGGCCTCCACCAGCATCCGCCAGAGGTCCGCATACCACGGCCGCCTGGGCCAATCCGGGGCAATGAGAATCACCACTCCTCGATGTAGCCGAATTCGCAGGACTCGCCCTACAAGGGCCACGAAGGGAACACATACAGGAGGCCCGAGGGCCAGGGTTGAGCCAGCGCATCCAACCCCGCCGAGCAAGGATCTCTCCGTCTGCTGAATAAGCATGGGACTTTGGCATTTGCACCTGACACAATTAGATCCGCTACGGGCGTTCCCCATTTGGCACAGATGCCATTAGATCCGCTACGGGCGTTCCCTATTTGGCACAGATCTGAAGAAACACTTAGTCTGCCAGTTCGCACTCCGCTGGGTCGATTTGATGCCTGCTTAGAAAATCGGCTTGCACGTTGCTCTGACCTGCTATATGCACTGCAGAAAGAAGCTGCAGGTGTAGCTTGGCCCAGTGGCAAATCTGAGTGGCCTCCACGGCCAGTGCCCTGCACTGAGTGCCGCCCTGTCGATTTATGTAGGCCACCGCTGTCGTGTTGTCTGACAGAAGTCTGACAGCCAGCCCCTCCAGGGTCTTGTGAAAGGCCAGAAGAGCCTGGAATATCGCTCTCAGTTTCGAGCGATTGATGGACCACCCCGTTTCCGCAGGCGTCCACAGACCCTGGGCATAGCTTCCCTGGCAATGTGCTCCCCAGCCGACCAGGCTGGCATCGGTTATCACCAGGCACCAGGAGGGAAGCGCCAGTGGCATTCCTCGCCGCAGCATGCTGTCGGAGAACCACCCACTCCATACTGAGCCGGGCCGCAGGGAGCCACGTTAATCTGCGCTGATAAACCTGGGACATGGGAGACCATCGTTGAAGCAGGGTAATTTCCAGTGGTCTCAAGTGCGCTCTCACCCATGGCACTACCTCCACAAGTGGCTGTCATCGACCCCAACAGCTGGACAAAGTCCCAAGCTCGCACGCAAGGCATCTGCAGGAGCAGACGAACCCGATTCTGAAGCTTGCACCACCTTTGGTCAGGTAGAAAGACAAACCCCGATGCCGTGTCGAACCGGACCATCAAATATTCTAGACTGAGGGGGTCAGGTGACTTTTGGGTATATTGACGACCCAGCCAAGAGACTGCAGTACTGAGACCACTCTGGCTGTGGCCAGACGACTTTCGTCTGCCGAATCCGCTCTGATGAGCCAGTCGTCAAGGTACGGGTGAACCCTGATACCCTCTCGCCTGAGAAAGGCAGCTACTACCACCATTACCTTGGAAAAAGTGTGGGGAGCTGTGGTGAGGCCAAAAGGCAAGGCCCGAACTGGAAATGCTTTCCCAATACCGCAAACCGGAGGAACCATTGATGCGGGGGCCAAATAGGAATGTGCAAGTAAGCTTCTTTTAGGTCCAGAGACGGGAGACACTCTCCTGGTTGAACTGCTGCAATGACGGAGCGCAGGGTTTCCATGCGAAAATGCCGCACTCTTAGTGCCTTGTTGACTGACCTTAAGTCGAGGATCAGTCGGAAAGACCCGCCTCTTCGAGGCACCACAAAGTAAATGGAGTAGCGACCGCAGCA
Source organism: Microcaecilia unicolor (assembly GCF_901765095.1). Classification (NCBI taxonomy): domain Eukaryota; kingdom Metazoa; phylum Chordata; class Amphibia; order Gymnophiona; family Siphonopidae; genus Microcaecilia; species Microcaecilia unicolor. The sequence goes on along the minus strand of NC_044042.1, from coordinate 34,043,143 downwards.
ATGTTTGGCGGGAGGCACCGGGATCACCGCTCCGAGGTGCAGTACCGCATCGGGACTCCAAAAACACGTCTCTCACCGGGGCACTGAATTCCAAACGGTAACCTTCTCTGATCAGGTCCAGGACCCACTGGTCTGAGGAAATCTTGGTCCATTCCTAGAGAAAGAGGGAAAGACATCCTCCTACTGCAGGAATCGCGGAATGGACCTGCGCCCCGTCATTGGGGGGGGGGGGGGGCCACACCTGAACTCCAGGCCTTGATCCGGCTGCTGCATAACGCTTGTCCGAGCAAAAGGAGTTCCTCTGCTGAAAACGGGCACGTTGAGAAAACCCAGCAGAGCGCCCCGGGCGATACCTGCGAGCTTCACGGAAGCGAGGTCTGGAAGAGGAGGGCCAAACAGACCCCTTGGAAGAAGGCCTCTGCCTATCCTCGGGTAACCGCTGGGGCTTAGGGTCCCCCAGGTCTTTAACAATTTTCTCCAGCTCCTCTCCAAATAACAGGTGGCCCCAAAAGGGAAGCTTCACCAGCCTGTGCTTAGAGGCCATGTCAGCCGCCCAATGCCGTAGCCATAGAAGGCGGCGGGCAGCAACTGCCACAGACATCTGTTTAGCCGAAGCTCTGACCAGATCATAGAGGGAGTCAGCCAAAAATGACAGGACCGACTCCATCCGCGGTGCAACCTCAGCGAGGGACTCCGCACCATCCGTGGGCTGCTCCACTGCCTGTTGTAACCAGGAAAGGCAGGCCCAGGCAGCCTAGGAACTGCAAATAGACGCCCTTAAGGCGAGGCCCGATATTTCAAAGGACCGTTTCAATGCAGATTCAAGCCGCCGGTCCTGCATATCTTTCATGGCAACCACTCCCTCTACGGGGAGGGTGGTCCTCTTAGTCACCGCCATGACCAAAGCGTCCACTTTAGGCATCCCCAAAGGGGCCAAGTGCTCCTCACTTGAGGGTAAAGCTGACCCATAGCCTTGGCCACTTTCAAAGGCCCATCGGGTTCAGACCATTGAGCTGAAATAAGCTCTAGGATGGAGTCATGCACAGGAAAGGCTCGAGCAGGCTTCTTAGTACTCGCCATCCTCGGATTACCAGAGGAGGCCTTGCCCTTGGCAGGATCAATCGAGAGGGCCCGCAAGGCGTCAGAAATGAGCGCTGGCAGCTCATCGCGGTGGAAAATCCTCACCGCATTGGGATCATTCAGATCCGGTGGCAAACTGGCACTTTCCTCTGGCTCATCAGACCATGAGGCCCTGCCAGAACCCTCAGAATCCACACCGCCTACCACGGGGGAGGGGGGAGGAAGTGCGCCACTCTCCGACGGGGAATTTAGCCGTCTATGTTTAGCGTCCTTCCAACGCTCGGGGGAAGCAGCCAGCCCCAGGCCATCAACACCCGGGGGGAAAACAGGCAGCAGCGCAGTGTCAGACACCTGCGGCAGAGCTCTTTTCAGCATGAAGGCTTTATGCATTAAAAGCACAAACTCCAGGGAGAAAAACTCACCCTGACCCTCCGTCTCCGAATTAGGAGCAACGGCAACAGGAGCTCCTCTGGTAGCCTCTAACCGAGGCGTCCCCCTGCACTCAGACTACTCCGCAACAGCGAGGGTCGAGACATGCGGCGCTTCCAAAATGGCACCTGCTGCCAGCTCCATTGACCGGGAAGAATCATCGCTCGCCATGCTCGTACTATCTCTAGCATCTAAAGAGCACGTCTTACAGAGCCCCGCTGCTGATCTACGTTTACCACAACGGGAGCAGCGTTTAACTGCTTCAGCAGCCATCGTCCGCCGGACGGAATTATATAAGTAAAATGGCGGCTTCGCGCCAAAACTAACCCCGTTCGGAACGGCATCCGCGGGACCTCCCCGGAGGAGCTGGGCACCACTCTCACCTCACAAGACCGAGTCAAACGAGCTCCGGTCAAGCTGCACGTTGAAAATAGCCTCAGAATAATTACGCAGAATCCATGCATACTTTTTTTTTTTTTACACTTTGAGGAAAGTTGGAGGCAGGCAGCAACAGAGGTACTCCGGTAGGCAGGGGGATGGGTAAGGCGGGGAAAGGGCGAACCTAAATGCCTTCAAAGTGGGCACCACCAGCCACAACACCCCAGCTTCAACTGGCAAAGCACAGGAGCCACCCCAGGCAGAATTTTTCCAGGAGCTGATCAAGCTAGGTCCACACCTGCTGGGAGATACAGAAATACTGAAGGCAGACGGAGCTAGCCGTCTATAGAGCACTATGGTTTTTCAGTGTTCTCTATCTCCACCTGCTGGTAGACGGACATAACCCATCAGTTAATGGATTCATCTGCTGCTGCTAAGGAATATTGCATTATATTTAAAATGCTTGGGAGGGGGGGGGACGAGGGGGATCAATTACTGAGAGACTCATGACATTAGTACATGTTATTTGCTACAACGCCCATTTTATACAACGGCTCCTGCGCCATATGTAGCACTAATGGTATTAGCAAAAAATAACCTATCATTCCTGCTCTTATAGCACTCACCCTGGAGTGTGCATTATACGATATGCTCACAAATAAGCACACATCACAGCGAAGGACATGAGAATCAGACGATATTTAAGTTAGAATCTTTTATTCACATCTACAGACAACAAGGGCCTGTTTCGGCAAAAGGATAATTGATTGTCCAGTTGTGCGGTGGTAGTTTTGTCAAAAAGTGCCTAATAATTACAGACAACAAAAACTTTATATACTACCATTACATACAATAAGAGAATCCAGAAGCAGGCCCTTTGGCCTAAACAGGCCTGTGTTGAGTGTGTGGATGAGAATAAAGGATTCTAAGTATCGTTCTTTCTGATCTTTTTCTCCTTTGCTGTGGTTGTGTGCTGCTAATGACAAAAAAATTTCCTCTGTTTTGGTCAGTCATGATCACAAATAAGGTAGGTCTTACAATTTCATTATCTCCGAAAAGAAACAGTGAAATTATGCCTAAAAGATAACACCTCTAAAACCCAAGTCAAATATATCATTTTAGGGGTGCAGGTAACCCTGATGGTTATGCAACTCTATAGAAGTTAAGCACAACTATATAATAACCTGCACCAACAGTGTCGCTTCAATGGCATAAAATCGCAAGCTTGTTCTAATTTGCTGCTTCTGTGTTTGTATTTTGTCTACTCCTAGATTTCCCCATGCTTCAGACTGATCCATTCGATCAACGACCATCTACCATTCACAAAAATGTTGAAGACCCATCTCTTCAAGAAAGCTTACCCTAATGACCCAACTTAACTTTTTAAGCCCACCCACGATTCCTGCCCCAACGATTATTATACCTTTGACCGTGTCTCACAATCTCCTTATGCTCATTCCTCAATCTCTTCCTCTCCATCCTTCCTACTCCTTACCCCTCCCAATCTCTTCTCCTTTTGCTCATCCTATCTTTGTTTACCTCTCCATGCTCAATTTACATAGCCTCAAAACCCCACTACTACTATGTTTACTACAACTTTTAACATTCTCCTTCAAGACTTTGTAATTCTATTTACTATATAAGCCGCTCTGAACCTGCTATGTATGGGAAAGCGTGGGGTACAAATGTATTAATAATAATAATAATAATCTTTCCTGCTTCCTGCACTGCTGCCCATGCTGATTCCATTCCCAAACTGGCTGCCATGATCTCTGGCAGCAATGTTGCTCCAACATGAATGTTTCGCTTACAGTTTATCAAAGAGACCCTCATTTACTAAACCAGATCCATCCTGCCAATACCAAAGCTCTTAAGTCGTCTGACAACTTAAAGAGCTTTAGTATTGGCAGGATGGACCTGGTTTAGTAAATGGGGATCTCCTTGATGAAGTGTAAGCAAAACTTGATTCATGTCGGAGCAACATGCCCCTATATTGACATTTTTGCAGATAAATTAAATTTTAAAAATTATGAAATTGACAAATTAAAGAGACTAATCTTAAGCGGAATATACTGAGTTTGCTATAGAGACTGATGAAGAGTTTGATGGGTAATGCTTAGCAGTATGAAATTGAGCCATTAAGTTCCATCACAAAGGCCTCTATTACTATAGCAATTGACAAAAAAATTTTGCACACACTAGTCACATAGATATTAAGACTGTTTATTATTGAGGCTAGCAGTGCATAGTTTACAGCCTAAAACTTGCTTATGCACCTAGTGCTAGGGGCAACCCTGATGACTCCACAATAAGAGACTGGACAAAAACGAGATTCAAGAAGAACAGTAAGGTAGAAACCACTGCTATCCAAGTGTATCATCAATGCTCATCTCACATTTGCAAACACACATCTAAATGATCACCAAGTCTTCTATGATAATGTTCTATGGACGAGTCAAGTGTGAAATTCTTTAAACAAATATAGCATTCCATGGTAAGATCACCATACCTGTAGTGGTACTGCGATGTTGTGGGGATGCTTTGCTGGAAGACTTGCTGCTATTAAGGAACCATGAATTCTACACTGTACCAGAAATGACCCCTCATCTGTCCATTAGATAAAGCTAAAGCATAACTGGGTTATGCAGCAAGACAATGATCCAAAACAGAAAAGCGGAGAAAAATTAAAATGTTACACTCGTCAAGTCAAAGTCCTGACAAACCCAACAGATATGCTGTAGCAGAACCTAAAATGAGCCATTCATTCATGAAAACCTATAAATGTGTCTTTATTAAAACAATTCTTCGAAAGACTGGACTCAATCCTCAACAGCCATGCAAAAGCACAATATTAAATTATAGGAAGTGTTTGGTTGCAATTATTGCTGCTAAAGGTGGTGCAATCAGTTGCAAAGTTTAGGGGACAATTACTTGTTCACATGGGTGATATGGGTATGGATAAATTATTACTTCATTTAAGGAACAAGTTAACATGTGTTTAACTCAGATTCCCTTTGTATAAAACAGTATTACATTTTGTTAATCCATTCATTGTGACACATATGCAATAATAGGGGAATCAGGATGGGGGGTACCTTCACATCAACATATCTAATCTTACAATATTATATGAGGTCAACTTACAATGTGCCATTATATCCAACCCTATACTATGCTTAGTGGGTTGCTTCAGTCACACTTCAGATTCTTTTCCAGAATTAAACTATAAATACATGCTGACCTGTAGAAGTCTTTGTTCAGAGTTCTTTTCTCTTAAATACATTTGTCTCACAATTATGCCACCTATCCAAGTCTTCGACTGCTCACTCTACCAGATTTTACTACCATTGTGGTGCCCATACCATACAGCTCTTATGAAATGAGCATACTGTCCATCATCATAGAAGGTGCTTTTTACCATTTTGTGGCTATGGAAAAAAACAGCTGACCAAAATAAATCTTAAAGCACACAAGCCAAACACACAATGAGAAAACAAGAGGACATTTTAAGTTCTCCCCCAATACGCCTTTAAATGACTTGAATATATATTGTACCCTAGCCTAGCTGATAAAATTAAAATGCTTTCCCTACACAAAGAAGCAAACTGACACCACCACTAAGAGCATCTTTCCCAATATAAGTAGTAACTATGTTTTAACTGCAAGTTCTTAAAAAAAAATCTGTATACACTTCCAAAGTACTTATTAAAAAAAAACCTTCATATTGTTTCAGATGGTACATTCTACTACTAGTGACTCATGTTTTTACCTAAACAAAAATTAAAATTAACATGCAATAAAATAAAACATTAAATATATAAAGCAAGTATACTCTAGCACTAGCATTAACACTGACAAAATAATTTATTTTTAAAACAAGTTCACAGCAGTTCCACCATGAAATGATGTCACTACCTGAAGAGCCTTTTTTTTTTTTTAAGTGCCACCCACAGCATTACTTAAGACTATAAAAGAAAAACAGGCAGAGACTTCTTTAAACGTAGTTATTTACAAAGTATTAATCCAGAGGTACCTTTAATTTCTGAACAGAGCAAGTCACAGAGACAATTTCTAGGCCTAAGTGACCCTCACAAAAAGAAACATACTAATTGTATAGTAATGTACCTAATGACTAAGCATTCTTCCACTGAAAAATCAAACCAATATCTGGAAAGGAAAACAATAAGCATACACTACTTTCTCGAGATAAAACTAAATATATTTATTTTGGAAATGCAGTGTGTTTCACAATAAGCTATGCAAGGCGCCATGTCTAATGGAACCGAAATAAATGTAATTTTTTTAAACTCTACTGTGTATTGAAAGGCATGTCTACTTTTCTGTTTCAATACTGCCTCTGATGTGCCCGCGCAGCAGCAATTCGACTAGTCTTAATATCATAAGTGATGTTTTCAACTTCGTACAAAAAGGGACCGTGCCATGAGCTAAACCAATCATCTAGCCCTATACGTGTAATTTATACGGCGTTATCTTTAATATCAGAGTTCTATAAAATCAGAAACGGAAATCGTAGTACATTTAGAAAGGAACAAAAAAAAACAAAAAGAGAAATATATCAACTTGGGGAACGATACAAGTCACGCCTCCGTAGGCGAAGGAGCCCGTGTGGCCTCGAAAAAGCTCACGTACAAAGGAGCCCCCCCACCGCAGGACAAGGGCGGGCAGTGGCACTCCGAGGAAAAGGCAGAGAGGGGCCTAGCTCCCAAATAAACCACCACCACACAGAAAAGACAAGGCCCACGGACTCCCCAAGACACATACTTCCCCCACCCCATACACACCGGCTGCAGCGCCGAACAGGTCCGGACAAAGCCAAGCACGCGACGTATCGGACACCCTAAGCCAGAACGCGCCGCCCCCCAAGCCCCATCGCCAGCCACCCTTCGCACATTTACCGAGGTTTGGACCAGCTCGCTCCGCGAACTTTCCGCGTCAAGTAGTAAGGAGCAGTTCCGGCCTCCAGCTGGTTAGTTGTTTCTTTTTCTTTTTTTTTTAATATGTATATATTTCGCTTGTTTTCTTTTTCTTTTTCGCTCGCTCTCTTGTTTTTTTTTTTTTTTTTAAGTAAGTTCTCTTTTCTTCTTTATTTTGACTCGAAGCTACAAGATGGCTTCCTTCCTTCCTCCTTTAAACCCTCCCCCGCCGCGTCAGCTGATTCTACCGCCGGTGACGCGGTAGCGCCGCGCGCGGACTAATTAACCACGGACAACAGCTCTTTTTAGTATTGAAATTGCGGCTTTCTCTGACTTTTTAATTCGGAGTTACTTGCTTCAGATACTTTTCTAAATATAAAGTCCATAAAACTTGGAGAAAAAAAACGTACTGCTGCAGTTTCTTCTCTCCAGCCAAGACAATAGAATTACCGCGGCCGAGCCGCGCTAGACACCTAACGAACGCAAGTGGACGCTGCGCGCCTACAAAACCTTTTCTTTATGAAACTTGCATGGTTCTCCTTTGTGAAATACCAAGCATCTTTGAGAGGCTTACTAAGGCCTGGAAGGGGGAGGGGACAGGCCTTTTTCCTTACATTGTGGCAGGTTTTCGAGATTTCGTTCAAAAATTTGGAAATTATGCAACAATTATATAGTTTATTTGCATAAATTTTAATATATTTACATACGTCTTTTTACCACTTTTTTTTTTCAAGTAATTTTCAGGTGTTGTTTTGTAGCCCATTTACTTTAGGTGACCCCTTTCTAAAGAGGGAAAGGGACTTCGTGATGATAATGGAAAGTGGGAGGAGGATATAGACTAGGGAAAGAAGAGATGGAGGTTAGAAAAGGAAAAGGGAAATCTCAGCAGACTGGGAAAATGAATGTCAGAAGAGGGAAATGGAAAAGGGAGTTCAAGCAATAGGAATAGAGGATTGAGGCATAAAGAGGAGTGAATCAGGAAGTAGAAAAACAAAATGAAGAAAAAAATTAGGGTGTATTTGTTTTCTGAGGCCATCAGTTGTTCTGTACCTCCTAATGCGCTCTCCCTTTTTTTCTCAGCCCCCAGATTTTATTGAATTGTAAAATACACAGCAGCCATGTTTGGACCCCATGTGGTATATCAAGAACCTGGAAAGAAAGAAAGGATCCAGGATAAGAAGGGAAAATATTCACATCCCTCCTTCCTACACTGATCCCTTCTTGCATACTTCACTCAGACTTCAACGTCCCTTCCATCTCCTCACATTCTCACCATAGCTCCTGTTACTCATCCTCCACAACACCTCCAATTTTCTCTTACTCCCATCCACTCACTCTATCCTTGCCTTCGTCCCTTAAATCTTACTCCCTTAACCCTGTACCTCTCACTCACTCTCTCATTTATGCTTCTCTGCAATAGATCAGCAGTCCTATGCTTTAAGCAAAATCATTCCTGTCTGCTCCCAGGCTTGAATTGTTGCACTTTGGTCCTGAAACTGGAGTGGGGAGGGTGGGGGGAGAGAGACACTGCTTAAAGTATAGCATTGCCATCAAAACAGAGAATTGCACGGGGACAGAATTTTCACCCATCCCCGCCTGTCCCTAATGAAATCTAACTCATACTCACGTGTACCCGCTAAGATCCATTCCATCCCCACCCATCCCCTCATTCTCCATCTCCACCCGTACCTGCAGGAATCGACATTACTACTTGATCGCAGCCCTGCATTTTCTCCTGTTCCCTAACAACCTCCCGGGTGTTTTTGGATGATACTATTCAACCAATGAGTGTTCCAAACTTCAGTTGTGGCTGCCTCTCTGGGCATTCCAGGTCTCATTCTGGTGCTCAAGTTGCCTCTTTCAGTATGTTCCAAGCCTCATTCTGGCATCACCAGAGATTTTGACTACACTCCTATGGGAATCCCACAGCATCTTCTTCTGAACCCATGGGATTCCCACGATCCCCACTCCCGTGCAGCTCTCTACACCAAAATCGTAACTGGGAAGACAGTAACAGGGCCACCATTGCTGGCACTCTGGCCCTCAGTTTCATGCAGCAATTCCATGGATGAAGAATTGTATAGGAACAGACAGACTTTTTCCCACAGAATCAGGCTCTGAGCATGATACATGAAGAAGGATTTTGAGTAGAACCCTGACATGGCCAAACTCAAAGTTCTAGCATCCTTCAATCAGTTCCCTTCTCATTCTTATACTCTGACAATAAAGAGGTTCCCTTTTGTCCTTTAACCTCCAGGGCTCTGCTACCCTTTCACTTTTATATTGTAATGCCAAAAGACATCCACCTTGTACATGTAACCTACTGAGCTCTGCTTCCTTTTCACCCTTATACTGTATGTGATACTTTATATGTATACCTTGCTATTCTCAGGGCACAGACCGTAGAAGTCTGCCCAGCACTGTTCTTGTACTAAGTTCTGAAGCTAACATCAAAGCCCCTTAAAATTTACACTCCAGCCCATCCATATCTATTCAGTCATGATCAGGGCGTAGAAGTCTGCCCAGCATTTGTTTTGTTTCTCAATTACCAGCATCGCCACCAAATTTCCACTAAGATTCCGTGGATCCATTCCTTCAAAACAGGATTCCTTTGTGCTTATCCCACGCATGTTTGAATTCCATTACCGTTTTCATCTCCACCACCTCCCGTGGGAGGGCATTCCACATATCCACCACCCTCTCCATGAAAAAATACTGCCTGACATTACTCCTGAGTCTGCCCCCCTTCAACCTCAATTCATGACAAGCACATGCTTCAAATGGTTAGAGCTGGAGAGTTCCTACCTCCGTCTGCTGTTGCTGTAAGGAAATTCCTTCCAAACTAGAAACGTTTTGTTCCTCCCTCGCTGTTTCAGCCATGGTTATCGGTACACCTCCTAAATGTTCTTCTTTTGCCCCCTGTCTGCCTGGTTCTTTCACCCCTTCCAGAATTAGAATCGGCGACGCATTCACTGGAGGGCCGAATCCATGGAACACGGGAGGAAGCGGCGGAGTTCGAGCATCAGGGCTGAGAGAAACTTCCAGCTCTAAGACCTCCTGTGCGCCTTCAACAAGCGCAGGAGGCAACAGCGAGCCGCTCACCAGTGTACTAGTGTCCAGGGCCATCTGGAGAAAAGCATCGATCGGTCCGCTTTGAGTCGGGGTTCCAGGCTGCTGGGAGGCTGCGGCAGCTGCTTTCCCCCTTCTCTTGGGCATCCTAAGGATTGATTGTAGCTAGGATGCTACAATCTTAAACAAAGGTTAATTTCCCAGGAGCTCAAAAAATGCATCCTGTCTGCTTGGCAGCCATTTTGAACTTCAGCACCCATGTTTTATTGTTCCCACCTTAGTAATTCCCTTATCCCTTATTTGTCCTGTTTGTCTGTCCTAATTAGATTGTAAGCTCTGTCGAGAAGGGACTATCTCTTCATGTCCAGTGTACAGAGCTGCATACGTCTAGTAGTACTATAGAAATGATAGGTAGTAGTGGTAATAGTAGTAGTACGGTCGATACCAGAGACACAGAAATATACACACACACATTCACCCCTCTCCTCCAAAATCAGGCCCACACATTCAGGCACTCAGTCACTTTTTTGATAAACACATACTCTCTCTTGTGGTGCTGTGCTGCTGTTCATGTGTTCATTCAGTCAATGTCTCCCCCCCCCCCCCCCCCCCCCCACCCCACCAACCCAGCTTTGTCCACCATCATGTAAAGTTCTTACATGTGCTGCAATTTTTTTTCTCCACTTGTAATACTCCCTCACACTTCACCTCTTACATAGCTATGCCTTCTCAACAATCCCACTCCCCCCCCACCACTTCCAAGATACTCTAAGTCCCTGCGCAGAGCTCAGCTCCTCCTTCCTAGAACTAGAACAGCCTTGCCATTGGCTGGATCCTACCTACCACAGTCTCTGCACTGGAAGGGGGGACAATTGTAAAGGGCTAAACTCTGAAAAATATCCAAACATTTTAGGCTTCATTCTGGCTTTGATATAGTTAATTTAGACTCCTGAGTCCTCAACACATCTGAGAGGGTCCCCTTACGTTTTGGGGGCCTAGGCACATGCCTAGTTTGCCTATGTCTTAATACTGCTCTGAATAGGTCTGATCTTGCATGTACTTTTTGTTCTTATGAATTCCCTCTTCTCTCACCTTCATAGGTGCAATTCTACAACTGCGTGCGGTAGGAGTCAATTCTATAATGACAACTAGGTGCACCTAACATAGAGCCATCAAACTTCCAGTAACCAAAGGTTAATTACAGTCTGTCACTATTCTTGATAACCTTAATCAATCATAAATATACTTTTGAATACATTTTCTTGGACTCTCAGCAAATGCATGTAACATTTTCTAATGTTGATCCATATTTTTCTTTCAATTTCTTGAATAACTTTTGTTAAAAGTCAAATGAAGTACTTAGCTTTAAAAAAATGTTCAATTGCTGTTACAAATTGGACCCTCTGCCGACATGACCAGGTTTCAAACACTTTGTCAGGGTAGAGGTCCACTAGAATTCTGAAACAGGTTAATTGATAAAGATCCCATCAACTAATCTTAAGAGTCCAAATCACATCTTAAGTAGTGAACAGAGTTACTGTCATAATGCTGCAGCTTCACTTCAGACAGCAGTGCAATGGTGGTGGTGGCGTCTATGCCGCTATTTAAATAGAACTCACATGATCAGCAAGAAGAACTCTGATTGGACCACACACACACACACAGAAGGCAACCAATCACACCAATGACCACCACTCCAACTCCGCAGCATTGTGACAGTAAGGGCCCTATTTACAAAGGCACGCTAGTGTTTTTAGCATGCGCTAAACATGTAAATGCCCCTAATATTCCTATGGGTATCTACATGGTTAGCGCATGCTAAAAATGCTAGTGCACCTTTGTAAACAGGGCCCTAAGTCTGTTCACCGCTGAAGATGTGATTTGGATTTTTTTAAGATTAGTTGATCTCTGTTTTTGAATTCTAGCAGACCTCTACCCTGATGAAGTATTTGAAACCTGGCAGAGGGTCCGATTTGTAACAGCAATTGAACATTTTTGAAAGCTAAGTACTTAATTTGACTTTTATCAAAGTTATTCAAGAAATTGAAAGAAAAAAATGGATCAATGAGGAATGGGCAGCAATGCATTAGAAAAATGGAAATGCATTTGGCTAGCCATAGTACTGAGGATCCAAAAAACATTATTCAAAAAAAGTGTATTTAAGATTGATTAAGGTTATCAAGAATGGTGACTGACTGTAATTAATCTTTGGTTGCTGGGAGTTTGATGGTTTGAACATTACTGATAGTCCCTGCACACTAAGTTTTGTCCTTTCAAGTGGATTTATCCTAACATAGAGCTGGCAAAAGGGCAGGTGCCTAAATGTAGCAGGGGATGTGCATAACGTATAGTATTCTGTCATGGGCCAATGATCAGAAGCAAACGCAAGCGCTATCTATCTACTTATCATTTCTATAGCGCTACAAGGCATACGCAGCGCTATACACCATACACGAAAAGACAGTTCCTGCTCAAAGAGCTTACAATCTAAATAAGACAGGTAAACAGACAGAACAACTAAGAGGCAAGAGAATAAAGAGGTGGGGATAAAAGGACAGGGCAAGTGAATAGTGGTTAGGAGTTAAAAGCAGCGTCAAAGAGGTGGGCTTTTAGTTTGGACTTGAAAACGGCCAAAGACTGGGCCAGACGTACAGGCTCGGGAAGTCTATTCCAGGTGTGAGGTGCAGCGAGATAAAAGGAACGGAGTCTGGAATTAGCAATAGAGGAGAAGGGGACAGATAAGAGAGATTTATCTACAGAATGGAGTACCCGAGGGGGGGCATAGGGAGAGACGAGTGGAGAGGTACTGGGGAGCGGCAGAGTGAATGCACTTATAGGTCAATAAGAGAAGTTTGAATTGAATGCTAAAGGCTGTTAGCGCCATACTAGAGCCTGCCTTTGCTACCGCCCCATGATCAGAGTCCCCGGATGTGTGAAACAATGCGTTTGCGGGCTCTGAATGCAACTAGCTTGCAAATGCATGCAAAACAGGGCTTTTAGCGTAAGTAGCATGCAAATGCATGGTAAACCTATTCCTCAACAATGATCAGCAACTAGTGCGCCAAACATTGGCACGCTGTCCGCTGCAAACCCTGCTCGGAGCTGGCATTAGGGTTTGCAGACCATTGGGGAGGAATGGTAAACCCTGTCCAGCATGCATTTGCATGTTAGCAGTCCCCCCATTCCCCCCCAATGCAGCAACCTGTGCCCCCACCCACCAGAAGCAGGAACCCTGACTTGACCCCCCCCCCCCCCAGTGACATGGGGGCTGGAAGCGGACCTCCAATTCCCCCGACCCCCCCCCCCCCCGACACAGGTTCAGGGGGAGCTAGAGATCCAGTGGGTCTCCAACCCTCCTAACCCCCCCCCCCCCCCGGCATCCCCTTCCATAAATAGAGCCCTGGTGGGGTGAGTCGATCCCCTCCCTACCCCACCCCTGGTCGTCTAAGTGGGCCTTCCCCACCCCCTACCTTCGGTGGAGGAGGGAGGTGGCCTCCCCTACTCTTCCATCGGCTGGGCGGGGCTTCACACCATATAAGGGAGAACGGAAACAGGACTTTCGATCATCTGCCCATCAGTTACTTGTGTAAGTGAGAGCGCCAGCCATGCTCTGCCCATGTGTCCATTCCCCTTGCAGATGCACACGGGAGTTCCTTACCAGGGGCGTAGCCACGGGTGGGCCTAGGCCCACCCAGTTTGGGTTCAGGCCCACCCAGCAGAGCACCTTCGTTTGAACGGCAGCAGAGGGAGCAGGCTGAGCTCCCCTGATCCTGCATCTGCCTCCCTCTGTCCCACTGCAGCGCTTCCCAGATACTACCTACCTACCGCCGCCACGATCCTCCCGTTTCAGCAGCAGCGCGGACCAGTGGTAGCAATTCATGCTGCTGCTGCTTCGTTCTAACCCGGAAGCGTCTCCTCTGCAGCGTCCCGCCCCCATTATTACAACTTCCTGTTTCTGCTGGGGCAGGATGTGGGTGCTCGGCAGAGGAGACGCTTCCGGGTTAAAACGAAGCAGGAGGCAGCATGAATCGCTACCGCTGCTGCTGAAACGGGAGGTACATGCAGGATCGTGGTGGTGGTAGGTAGGCAGCGTCTGGGAAGCGCTGCAGTGGGACAGAGGGAGTCAGATGCAGGATCGGAGCTCAGCCTTTTAAGGGTGGTGCCCCATTGAAGAGAGGGAGAGTTGGGGGGGAGGTCTCCTTAAGATAGATGCTGCATGGGGGGGGGGGCATGAGGTGGAGAGGGGCAAGAGAGAGAGAATTGTGGGACATAGGGTAGAGAGGGGTAAGAAAGTTAAAAATCTTGCATGGGGAGGGGAGAGGGACAAGAGAGGGAGAAATGTTGGACATAGGGGGGTAGTGGGGAGGGAGAGATGGTAAATGTTGGACAGGGGGTGGTGAGGAGGAGAAGATAGATGGTGAAAAATTGGACATGATGGTGGAGGGCAGGAAGAGATATTGTAGGGGGAAGCGAGAGATGTTGAATGGGGCACAAGGGAGGGGGAGAAGCAGAAATGTTGGACATGGCACAGCAGTGGAAGGGAGGAAGAGAGAAAATGGTGCATGGGGGGAGGGGGGAAGAGAAGTGTTGGACCCATGGCACAAGAGAGGGAGAAATGGTAGAACGTGGGAGAGAGGGAGATATATTGGACCTGGGGGTGAATGAGAGGGAGAGAAAAACACAGGAGGTGGCGAGGGAAGAAAGGAGGAAATGTTGGATTCAGGAGCAGAAGGGTGATGGAGAGATGCCGAACAGTGGGAGTGAGGGAAGAGAGAGGGAGAAATGTTGGAACATGGGGGAGAGGGCAGGAGGGAAGAGAGATGTAAGGCTACAAGAGTGGGGTGGGGAGAAAGAGGGAGCAGATGCTGGGCTACAAGGGTGGAGGGAAGGAAGATGTTGGAACCATGTGGGAGAGGCCAGGAAGGAGAGGAAGAGGGTGGCAAGGAAATAAATAAAAAGATAGTGATTACAGAGGATAGAAATATGGTAATGAAAGGGAATGGAGGGCTGAGGAAGGAGTGAGATGGGGAAATGGAAAAGCTAGTAGGTGAGAGAAAAAGATGAAAATCTGATAGGTAGCTGTAAACTAAAAAGGAGGAGAACAGTGAGAGGGTGAAATTTGAGTTGACAGCAAGGCAGAAAGAAGAAAAAAAGAGAGGAAAGTGCTAAAAATAAGAAGTCAATATGTCAGAAGCATGTGTAGTGAAGGTAAAAGAAGACAAATGGACAGCAGCCGCTTGAAAGAGAATTAGAAGATGACAGACAGGAAAGCAGAAAAGAAGCCTCAACCAACATGATGGAAAAATACAATGTCCAAACCACAAAGGTAGAAAACAATGTATTTTGAATGTTTTAAATGGAATATGTTGGCTTTGTGAAATCTACATAGCAAATGTGTTTGTATCGTGTTCAGGAGAAAGGAAGTGCATTTCTGTTTTTATTTCTCCAGTGTTGAAGTACATGCTAAGTTTAACTTTTTGGGGGTTCCGAGTTCAATTTTTGTCTAAATATTTTTATTTCTGATACGCAATCCCATTTTCTGTATTTGGTGAGGGTCTGTTTGTGTGACAGTAATGGCAGGTTGGGAAATTGGAGGGAAGGCAGGGAGGAGAGGGGATCAGGGAGGTGGCCCTAGCATGTCTAATGTCGCGTTCTTGAGGGCCTTGGCATTCTGTCAGGTCCTCGAGGCAGGACTGGAGTTTGTGAGCCCTTGGGCCACTGCCGAGGAGCGGCAGCGGCAGGCAAGACCACCTCAGGACTGGAAACACAGAAGAGCAGTACTGGAACGCTGGACTGGAGTAGTACAAGGCAGGCAACTAGAACAGATGAGACAGGAACAGCTTCACCTGCACCTAGCCACCGTTCCTCCAGAGTTGAGCTCCGAAGTGCAGGCGGCCGGCAGGACTTGCAGGATAAGGCAGGAACTGAAGATCCAGAGGACCCACCCTGGGTCTGGGATACACAAGGGCGACAGGGCACGGAACTAGACTCAGACAGTGTGCTGCTGCACAGCCACTAGCAAGACCCAGAAGACAGACCAAGGAACACAAGGCGTACAGAAGCTAGCAGGAGCAAGGACTAGGGCAGCAACACACTAGGCAGAACGGGGATCCGGGAATACCCACAGGGTAAACCCTCTAGCTAGGTGGAGACAGGATACAGGAATAATCACCCAGGAAAACACACTAGCCAGACAGATACAGGATTCAGGATATACCCTCAGGATATACAAGCAGGGTAGGCACACAGGCTAGGCAAGGCAGGGTTCAGGGTAAAGAGAGCAAACCAGGAATAACAGGCCCAGGGTCTTGGGCAGGCAGCACAGCAAACAGAGTAACCAGGAAGAACAGACCAAGGGTCTGAAGCCACAGCCGTTCCACACACTGACTGGGGAACCCACAAAGGCTGAGGCTTCGCATACAGACAGAGAACAAACCCGGACAAAGGCTTCACCCCAACCCAGGGTAAGACAGGAACAGAGGCTTCACCCCAAACACAGGGTAAGCCAGGAACAGAGGCTTCACCCCAAACACAGGGTAAGCCAGGAAGGACCCGCAGTCCACAGACAGACAGTGGCAGGGAAGACCCCCCACGGAAGGACAACAGAGACACCGACACAGAAAGAAACTGGGCTGGAACCCAGAGAGAGGCTAAGCAGTAGTGCAGCAGACACTTACTGACCTGGCCTAAGAGCATAACACTTATGCAAAGGCCCTGACTGCAAGCACCGCACTTCCTTATGAAGGCTCTCACTGATGAGTCACCAGCAGTAGGACAGAAGCAGGAAGTACACAGACCCCAAAGAGAGGCTTGACACACATAGGAAGTGAGCCCACAGGAAAGACAAGCAGGAGCCATCTTGGAAGCTGGCACAGAGCCGGTGGCAGCCATCTTAGATGCTGGCTCCCTAGAGAGGCATAGCCCACACAGGTGAGGTCTAGTGAAGCAATCAGCACAGAGACTAGAGACAAGACAAACACAAACACAGACAGAAGCCAGCAGAGCTGCTGACCCCCAGAAAGCAGGTAAGGCTGAGGGTGGTCACGGCCACAGACGTGACATCTAACACCAGTTCTGACCCTTGCTGTATAGCTGGTAGGGATCCCAAGCCTCCCCAGCTGAGGTCTTCCTCCAAAGACGGCCATAACTTCCTTCTACCAAGCTCTGCAGTCAGTGACAGCATGCTTGAGTCACCGACAACTAAGCACGCATAGGGTGCTGGCATCAGTGGCTTACAGATGTTGCTACTGCCTGTCAAGTTTGGTAAAAGGGAGTTCTGGCCACCTTCAGAGAAAGTCTTCAGCTGACAGAGTTTGAGGATCCTTATTAGCTAATGTATTTATATTTTGCGGTAGGGCAGGGCAGAGAAAATATTGTGCCCACCCACTTTGGGCTCAGGCCCATCCAAAATTGGCTGTCTGGCTACGCCACTGTTCCTTATATGAGTTCTATGGAACCGATTCTCAAAACTCCAGCACTAAAGCCAGCAGTGCCCACCCCATATCACCAGAACAGCTCAGAAACCTAGCCCTCCAATGTTCAAAGAAAATAGTATTCAAATTATACGCGCGCTATGAATTAAATATCTAGGAGTATATATTATGCAAGATATGACTAAGCTATATGAAACGAATGTAACCAGATTAATGAATGATACAATAGATAGATTGAGGGCTTGGCAAAGGTATCCCCGTTCCCTAGTGGGACGCATTGCACTGTACAATATGATTATTATCCCACGCTGGCTATATGTGTTTCAAGTTCTTCCCCTATATTTAAAATATAAGGATGAAAAACGACTCAACAGACAGCTCCAACAATTTCTGTGGAAGGGGAAAAAGCCAAGAACCCCCCTAACTGTTTTGCAAATACCGGTAGAATATGGAGGTCTGGGATTACTGAGTGTACGACAAATCACGGTAGCCAGTGGAATGAGACATATTATGGACTGGTACAGAGCATCACAAGACTTTACAGCCGCACCCATTAAACTGGAGCTTACAGGGAAAGTACATTTTAGCTACTTACTACACAGAGCAGGAGGCCCTGCCCCGCAAGAACTGATGAAACATCAATTCTACCAACAGCTAGAAAAGTCTGGCGGTGGGTGTGCAGGCTTCATAGTTTTTCGGCGAAGGCCACCCCATTCCTCTCCATCTGTGCAAATCCAGCTTTTCCTCCAGGGGACATGTACCCTACATTTAAAAGATGGCAACTAAAAGGGATCCAATATCTGCATCAGATTTTGACAGAGGAGGGCCGATTGCAGCCATTCTTGGATTTGCAGCGTATTCATAGACTACCAAACTCGGATTTGTTTCATTACCAACAATTGAAACACTATACGGAAAGCCTGAAATGGCAAAATTTAGCTGAGGATGTTCAAGAAGAAATTACTTCAGCATACTCATTGACTGCTCAACAGAAAGTATCACTTTCAACTCATCACAGACATATAAGAGATATGGCAGCAGAGTTGAATTATGTACAGCTGGCACAGGCCTGGTCAGAGGATCTGGGCATCACCCTATCCACAAGAAGGAGAAGCTTGAATTGAATGCGGTATCTGATTGGAAGCCAGTGAAGTGACCTGAGGAGAGGGGTGATATGAGTATATCGGTTCTGGCGAAATATGAGACGTGCAGCAGCGTTCTGAACAGATTGAAGGGGGGATAGATGGCTAAGTGGGAGGCCGGGGAGGAGTAAGTTGCAGTAGTCCAGGTGAGAGGTAATGAGAGTGTGGACGAGAGTTCGGGTGGTGTGTTCAGAGAGGAAAGATACAATTGATATTACATAAAGAACATGGATGACATAATAGAATTAAACAATCAGGTATAGAAAGAAAACATTCAGAATATCAGGAAAATGGTGATGTGTTACAGTTCCTATTATTGATCATTGTGGTATGCCTTGTTGAAGAGATAAGTCTTCAGTGATTTACGAAAGTTGATTAGGTCGTAAATTGTTTTCAGGTCAAGTGGCAGTGCATTCCACAGCTGCGTGCTCATGTAGGAAAAGCTGGACGCATGTTTTAGTCTGTATTTTAGTCCTTTACAGCTGGGGAAGTGAAGATTTAGGAATGTGCGTGCTGATCTTTTAGCATTCCTGGGTGGCAAGTCAATAAGGTCTAACATGTAGGCCGGGGCATTTCCGTGAATGATTTTATGAACCAGGGTGCAGACCTTGAACGCAATACGTTCTTTAAGTGGAAGCCAGTGTAACTTTTCTCCTAGGGGTTTGGCACTTTCGAATTTTGTTTTTCCAAATATGAGTCTGGCTGCAGTGTTTTAGGCTGTTTGAAGTTTCTTGATGATTTGCTCTTTACAGCCAGCATAAAGTGCATTGCAGTAGTCTAGATGACTTAGCACCATTGACTGTACCAGGTTGCGAAAAACGTCCCTTGGGAAGAAAGGTTTTACTCTTTTGAGTTTCCACATTGAATGGAACATCTTCCTAGTTGTATTCTTCACATGGCTTTCAAGTGTGAGATTTTTGAGCATCAGGGCCTATTTTTCTAGATGCAAAACACTTAGACCTGTGTGCCAGCTAAGGCATTAGATCAAGTTCCAATAAGCATAAACATAGAATAGCACTTAGGTGCTTTGCTGGCACTATTATGGGTATGTATATATATATATATATATATATATACATGCATGTATGTGTTTATATACAGGTACA
The DNA here is from genome assembly GCF_901765095.1 of Microcaecilia unicolor. Classification (NCBI taxonomy): domain Eukaryota; kingdom Metazoa; phylum Chordata; class Amphibia; order Gymnophiona; family Siphonopidae; genus Microcaecilia; species Microcaecilia unicolor. Next base: position 34,023,572 of record NC_044042.1, on the reverse strand, counting down.
ATAAGTGCTAATATTCTCAACATATACATGTGCAAGGGTGCTCCTAAATCAGTGGTTCTCAAACTTTTTCCATTCAAGGCACCCTTCGTGTCCAAGCAATTTTTCACGGCACCCCCCCCCATCTTCCCCCTCTGGCCACACAGGTCCCCACCCCCCCCCCCCCACCCCCGCGGCCACACAGGTCTCCATCTTTTTCTCTGCACAAATATAAAAGTGCTAGGGTGTCCCTATAACCAGCCCCTCCAAATGACACACTGATTACGATTTATAACAAATTACTACTCTACCTATGAAAAGTTATTCTGTTATTATACTTCCTCTTTGTACATCTGTATGCTGCACAAGCCAGAATGTTTAAAACTATAAGTGAGATTAAATAAAAAAATGCTACCAACAATCAGTGGCGATCCTAGCCAGCATGACACCCGGGGCGGATTGCCGATGCGCCCCCCCCCCCCCCGGGTGCAGCGCGCCCCCCCCCCAGGTGCACGCCACTGGGGGGGGGGGGGGGTGCCACGGCGCGCGCCTGTCAGCTGAGTTCACTAACTTCGCTGCAGCTTCCTGTGCCCCTGCCAGAACAGGAAGTAACCTGTTCCGGGACAGAGGGAGCTGCAGCGAAGTTAGCGAACTCAGCTGACAGGCGCACACCATGGCACCCCCCCCCCCCCCAGCGGCATGCACCCGGGGCAGACCGCCCCCCCTTGGTACGCCATTGCCAACAATAAAGAATGGCGATGTGGATGCAGCAGCTCATAGGTTTGCTTGCTTTGTTTTGAATGAGAAGGGAAACACAGACTGACCCATTGGCTTCATCCCGTTTTCATCCAACCTCCTTGGCAGTTGCCTCTGCGAGTCCCGAAGGCCGTCTGCTCCCCGTCCCCAGTGGCCGTGACAAAAAAAAAAAAACAAGCGTGGGGCCGCAACAGCCTTCAGGCATGCGCTCTTGGCTCTACTGGTCCTCTGCCCCCGCTGATGTCAACTTCCAGTTCCAGGGGCAGAGGACCGGCAGAACTGACGGCACATGCTTGAAGGCTGCTGCAACTCTGCGCTTGCTTTTTTTTTGTTGTTGTTTTGCCGCCACTGTTGTCTGCAGTAGCGGTTTGGATGGTGGCAGGAGCAAGGTCGGGATTTTCCACGGCACCCCAGAGAGTTTTCTGCGGTGCACCAGGGTGCTGCAGCGCACAGTTTGGGAAACGCTGACCTAAATTATAGAATTGCCCTTATGGTATAACACTAGCAGGTCTAACTTAACTATTAGGCAGATGAGGCCCTTGACAAAGAGCAGCTGTGGTCAATTCATTCAGTTGATGCTTCTTGTGACCTTGGCAAATCACTTCACTTTCATTGCTTCTAGTACAAACTTAACCCTCGAGCTACCATTAAAAAGGTCAAGCTAAATCTAATAATAATAAAATCTAAAAAGCAAAACAACAAGTTCCAATAGTCACACAAACTTAAAGAACCATTATCACATACTTTAACCTAAAGTGAGGATGGACAATTTTCAAATAGGCCCATTTTATCCCTCTAAAAAGGCTTTTTTAAATTACCTGGAGATATGAAACAAAAAAGTGAGGAGAAGGAATGAGGATACCAAAAATTATATTTATTCATATAAAAAATGACCCGACACGGCCGTGTTTCGGCCCAAAGGCCTGCCTCAGGGGTCTTTTACAACCTGAACAAAACAAATAAAAAATAAAACATAACATTAAAAATAAATTGTATATGATAGAATAACACATAAACATCAAGAATTTAGTAATACATCATAAATGAATATGAAATTGTATAAAAATAGAAATAAAAACATGTATGCCAACACCATAATCTGAAGACTTGGCTTAAATATTAAAAATTAAAAATTATTTCAAGAATGTATGAAAATTATTTAAAAAGATATATATTGATTGACAAATATAGAATGTTAAGACGCATGGAATTACCCTCATTATGGCCCTGTATGAAGTGCACACATACAAACTTGAGGTCTGCAGATGGGATAGTGTTGTGTGACTTCTGGACACTGGCCCTTCTACAAATGGTTGACCCAGATGGCCAGTGACTCACGGGATTGCACTCTGTTCTGTTTGACCTGCCTTCAAGAACAAATGGACATGGGGAACCCACTACTTGCCCTGGAATTGGTAACATGGAATCTTGCTACTAATTAGGTTTCTGTCAGGTACTCACTGTTGGAAGCAGAATACTGGGCTAGATGGACCACTGGTCTGACCCAGTATGGCTATTCTTATGTTCTTATGAAAGAACTTGGCCAATGAAAAGTCAAGAAGGAGAGGCCTCTGGTTTCAAATCTCCTGGCTAGAGAAATGGAGGAAGGGAGATATAGCTGGAAGGAAGAGAAAAGACATAACATTTGTTTGTACTAAGGAAGGAAAGACTACCTTGTTTTTGCCCAGGAGGAGTTTACTAGGTGACTTGCCTGGAAATCATAAAGAGAAAGAGAGTGTGCAGGTGAGCCTGCTTTTTAGCTTTTTGGAGGGGCTGATCGATGCAGAAAGCCACTAAAAGCCTAACCACAGGATTGCCGAGGGTGTATGCACAATTTAATGACTGAGCAATGCAGAGAGAGCTTGAGCACAGGTGTTAACTCATGCAGAAGACGTGAATGTACATTGCAGTAAAATGTATGGTAATGAGGCCATTATATATTCCACAGCAATGCAGAGAAAGAAACAGTGGCTTTTGACACACACATAACACAAGAAATGTTTCACCAGGTCTGGGACAGTGTAGAGATTTTTTCACCAGCTCCGTTCACTGGGTAAATCTCTCTTATCTGCACCCTTCTCCTCCAGTGCTAACTCCAGACTCCATTCCGTTTATCTTGCTGCACCATATGCCTGGAATAGACTTCCTGAGCCGGTACGTCAAGCTCCATCTCTGGTCGTCTTCAAATCTAAGCTAAAAGCCCACCTTTTTTATGCTGCTTTTAACTCCTAACCCTTATTCACTTGTTCAGAACCCTTATTTTATCATCCTCACTTTAATATTCCCTTATCTCTTGTTTGTCCTGGTTGTCTGTCCTAATTAGATTGTAAGCTCTGTCGAGCAGGGACTGTCTCTTCATGTTCAAGTGTACAGCGCTGCGTACGTCTAGTAGCGCTATAGAAATGATAAGTAGTAGTATGTCTGGGACAGCGTAGAGAGGGTTTATTGCCAGAATTTGAAATTAATTTGCTAGTTTTATCTTCTACAACCAGAAAGAAATGCCTACAAGTTAAAAAGACTGATGGGCGGTAACAGGGCTTGTGCGCATATTGTAACAAAAAGAAGCATACTTCAGCACCTGTTCTGCACATAAATATCAGCCTTGCAAAAATTTTTATGTGCAAGAAATGTTTGTGAGACTGATATTTATACACAGAGCAGGTGCTGATGCAGGTCGGAACAAAAGCAAAAGTGTCAGCACGCATCTGGCAGACTCCCTGTCAATTAGCCTGCAATGCCCTGCATGGGATTCATCTTTGGCAAGGCTAAGCTAGTACCTCAGTCTGGTCACATGATTCAATGACTATGTGGAGTTTGCAGAGTTGATTCTATATGAAATAGATATTCAGCCAAACACAGTCAACTTCAATACTGACATCAAGGTGAAGCTGAGGCAACATATACAACCAAGGCAGAAGGTTCTACATATATGTAAGCAACAGAATTGAAGGAAACTGGAAATCAATACAAGCTGTATAGTGACCATATACACCTTCGACTAGAACTCAATAGATCAATAGAGAGTCTTCTTCAGGCATCAGAACCAGCTGATCACAGCAGGAACTTCGTTGAACGAAGGCGCTACTCCGGCACTGAACTGAAGAAGACTCTCTTCGGCTGCAGCAAACGAGGTATCTGATGCGGCGGCGGGGCGGGCGGTGATGGCGGGGGAGGGTTGGTGGTGGGAGGGGGGTTCAAGGGGATCATCTGCAGGGGCCAGGGCCAAATCTACGGGGGCCCAGGCCCCCTCAGGCCCCACATAGCTACGCCACTGGTTGCTAGAATAGAGTGTGTGTGTTGAAAGTTTCACTAATCCCTTTCTCCTCTACTGCTAATTCAAGACTCCGTTCCTTTTATCTCGCTGCACCTCACGCCTGGAATAGACTTCCCGAGCCTGTACGTCTAGCCCCGTCTTTGGCCGTTTTCAAATCAAAACTCAAAACCCACTTCTTTACCACTGCTTTTGACTCCTAACTTACTTACCCTGTCCCTTATCCTCACCTCTCTATTCCCTTACCCTTAATTGTTCTGTCTGGGTACTGTCTTATCTAGATTGTAAGCTCTTCGAGCAGGGACTGTCTTTGTGTATGGTGTACAGCGCTGCATATGCCTTGTAGCGCTATATAAATGATAAGTAGTAGTAGTAACCCAACTTTGTCAATTTTCACAGCAAACCTCGGAGAAATTTGAGAACTTGGATACTAGAGTTGAGTTGTCTGACACTAAACAGAAGCAAATAGAATGTAAAACGTTAAGGTTACAAGCTATAGACTATTACATAAGTACATAAGTAATGCCATACTGGGAAAAGACCAAGGGTCCATCGAGCCCAGCATCCTGTCCACGACAGCGGCCAATCCAGGCCAAGGGCACCTGGCGAGCTTCCCAAACGTACAAACATTCTATACATGTTATTCCTGGAATTTTGGAGTTTTCCAAGTCCGTTTAGTAGCGGTTTATGGACTTGTCCTTTAGGAAACCGTCCAACCCCTTTTTAAACTCTGCTAAGCTAACCGCCTTCACCACTTTCTCCGGCAACGAATTCCAGAGTTTAATTACACGTTGGGTGAAGAAAAATTTTCTCCGATTTGTTTTAAATTTACTACACTGTAGTTTCATCGCATGCCCCCTAGTCCTAGTATTTTTGGAAAGCGTGAACAGACGCTTCACATCCACCTGTTCCACTCCACTCATTATTTTATATACCTCTATCATGTCTCTCCTCGGCCGTCTCTTCTCCAAGCTGTATAGCCCTAGCCTCCTTAGTCTTTCTTCATAGGGAAGTCGTCCCATCCCCGCTATCATTTTAGTCGCCCTTCGCTGCACCTTTTCCAATTCTACTATATCTTTCTTGAGATGCGGCGACCAGAATTGAACACAATACTCAAGGTGCGGTCGCACCATGGAGCGATACAACGGCATTATAACATCCTCACACCTGCTTTCCATACCTTTCCTAATAATACCCAACATTCTATTCGCTTTCTTAGCCGCAGCAGCACACTGAGCAGAAGGTTTCAGTGTGTTATCGACGACGACACCCAGATCCCTTTCTTGGTCCGTAACTCCTAACGTGGAACCTTGCATGACGTAGCTATAATTCGGGTTCTTTTTTTCCCACATGCATCACCTTGCACTTGCTCACATTAAACATCATCTGCCATTTAGCCGCCCAGTCTCCCAGTCTCGTAAGGTCCTCTTGTAATTTTTCACAATCCTGTCGCGATTTAACGACTTTGAATAACTTTGTGTCATCAGCAAATTTAATTACCTCGCTAGTTACTCCCATCTCTAAATCATTTATAAATATATTAAAAAGCAGCGGTCCTAGCACGGACCCCTGAGGAACCCCACTAACTACCCTTCTCCATTGTGAATACTGCCCATTTAACCCCACTCTCTGTTTCCTATCCTTCAACCAGTTTTTAATCCACAATAGGACATTTCCTCCTATCCCATGACCCTCCAATTTCCTCTGTAGCCTTTCATGAGGTACCTTGTCAAACGCCTTTTGAAAATCCAGATACACAATATCAACCGACTCCCCTTTGTCCACATGTTTGTTCACTCCTTCAAAGAATTGAAGTAAATTGGTCAGGCAAGATTTCCCCACACAAAAGCCATGCTGACTTGGTCTCAGTAATCCATGTCCTCGGATGTGCTCTGTAATTTTGTTTTTGATAATAGCCTCTACCATTTTCCCCGGCACCGACGTCAGACTCACCGGTCTATAATTTCCCGGATCTCCCCTGGAGCCTTTTTTTAAAATGGGCGTTACATTGGCCACCCTCCAATCTTCCGGTACCACGCTCGATTTTAAGGATAAGTTGCATATCACTAGCAGTAGCTCCGCAAGCTCGTTTTTCAGTTCTATCAGTACTCTAGGATGAATACCATCCGGTCCAGGAGATTTGCTACTCTTCAGTTTGCCGAACTGCCCCATTACGTCCTCCAGGTTTACCGTGAAGTCAGTAAGTTTCTCCGACTCGTCCGCTTGAAATACCATTTCCGACACCGGTATCCCACCCAAATCTTCCTCGGTGAAGACCGAAGCAAAGAATTCATTCAGTCTCTCCGCTACGTCTTTGTCTTCCTTGATCGCCCCTTTTACCCCTCGGTCATCCAGCGGCCCAACCGATTCTTTTGCCGGCTTCCTGCTTTTAATATACCGAAAAAAAATTTTACTATGTTTTTTTGCCTCTAATGCTATCTTTTTTTCATACTCCCTATTGGCCTTCTTAATCTGCGCTTTGCATTTGCTTTGACACTCCTTATGCTGTTTCTTGTTATTTTCAGACGGTTCCTTCTTCCATTTTCTGAAGGCGTTTCTTTTAGCCCTAATAGCTTCCTTCACCTCACTTTTCAACCAGGCCGGGTGTCTTTTGGACTTCCGTCTTTCTTTTCTAATTCGCGGAATATGTATGGCCTGGGCCTCCAGGATGGTATTTTTGAACAGCGTCCACGCCTGTTGTACAGTTTTTACTCTCTCAGTTGACCCCCTAAGTTTTTTTTTTACCGTTCTTCTCATTTTATCATAGTCTCCTTTTTTAAAGTTAAACGCTAATGTATTTGACTTTCTGTGTACAGTTACTTCAAGGTTGATGTCAAAACTGATCATATTATGGTCACTGTTATCAAGCGGCCCCAGTACCATAACGTCCCTCACCAGATCATGCGCTCCACTAAGGACCAAGTCTAGAATTTTTCCTTCTCTCGTCGGCTCCTGCACCAGTTGCTCCATAAAGCTGTCCTTGATTTCATCAAGGAATTGTATCTCTGTAGCGTGTCCCGATGTTACATTTACCCAGTCTATATTTGGATAATTGAAGTCACCCATTATTATCACATTGCCCATTTTGTTCGCGTCTCTGATTTCTTTTATCATTTCTGTGTCTACCTGCTCATCCTGGCGAGGTGGACGGTAGTACACTCCTATCACCATTTTTTTCCCTTTTATACATGGAATTTCAACCCACAGTGATTCAAAGGTGTGATTTGTGTCCTGCTGAATTTGTAATCTATCTGAGTCAAGGCTCTCTTTAATATACAATGCTACCCCTCCACCAGTCCGGTCTACCCTATCATTACGATATACTTTGTACCCCGGTATGACAGTGTCCCACTGGTTATCCTCCTTCCACCAGGTCTCAGTAATGCCTATTATATCCAATTTTTCATTTAGTGCAATATATTCCAACTCTCCCATCTTATTTCTTAGACTCCTAGCATTTGCATATAGACATTTCAGAGTATGTTTGTTGTTCTTATTTGCATGATGCTTAGTACCTGACACTATTGATTTGACATCTTTTGTCTGATCTTTAGTTGTATTTAAGGGCACCTGGCCTACCACGGTCTGTTGTGCAACCTCACTATCCAGAAACCCTAGAATAGCCTGTTGCTACATGGTAAATGTGAAGATATGGAAAACCTTAAGACTATAAATCTTTGTATTCTTTATGTTCCTGTAATGAGGTTGTTGTCACCCAAATTTTTTGTTAAGGAAATATTTGAAGGTGGTTTTATCACTGACTACAGATGATTAGAGTTCCCTCTAAAATACACACACATACATATATATATATATACACCTTTTAACGATCTTAAGGAAAGGGAAGTAGAAGGAGTGGATTTCAATGTGTGCAATCTGAGTTTGATCTTACAAAGTTTCTTCTTGGGAACCCTGCCGAACCCAGCGCCACCCCCCTCGAACCCCCATCCCCACCCATCCCATCAGGGCCGCCGAGAGACTGGGCCGGGGCCAGGGCAAGACTGCCCCCGGGGCCCCACCCCCGCCGCCCCCACGTCACCGCCACCGCTCCCCCCTCACCCCCCCCCCGAGGTCGCTGCCACTCCCCCCTCCGTCCACCACCAGGCCGGACCCCCTGCATTGATATCACAGCGCCTCTCACCTCTGTGTGAAAGCGCTGCAGGCAGCAGAGCAGCAGATTGCCTCCCTTCAGCCCTCCTTCCCTCCTTGTGTCCCACCCTCGCGGAAGTACGTCAGACAAGGGCAGGACACAGGGAGGGAAGGAGGCTCGAAGGGAGGCGATCTGCTGCCTGCAGCACTTTCACATGGAGGTGAGAGGTGCTGTGATTTCAATGCAGGGGGCCCGGCCTGGTGGCAGACGGTTGACGATGGAGGGCGGGTGGGACTGCAGCGCCAGGCCCCCCTTGGAGGCCCGGGACAAGGGAATTTTGTCCCCCCTGCCCCCCCTCTCAGCGGCTATGACCCCCGTCAGCCCGAAAAAAAAGGGGGGAGAAACCAAACCATAAACCCCTGCCCCACTTTTAACCTTTAACAGGTACAGTTGCTAAAAAAAGGAGCCCATATGGCTTCCTACAGGCAGAGTATGGCAACGTATAGCCCAAAGTTGTTCCATTTCACAGATGTACCAAAGTTTATTGACCCACAAAACAATAGAAGGAGCTGTATGAGATTTCCAGTGTGCAGCCAGAGTCACCCTAGCGGCCAACGTTGCGTGCCTCACCAACAGGGCTTGGGATTTGGAAAGGCCTGGCGGTTTCTTAGAAAATAAAAAGAATTCTGGTGACCACTTAATAGGCCTCCCCAGCCACCATTGTAGTTTGTACTGAATAGACTTCCAGTAGGCTCGCACTTTGATACAAGACCACCAAATGTGACCCATGGTACCACTCTGCCCACACCCCCGCCAGCACAAAGGAGAAACAGCAGGAAACATATAACATCTTTTGAACTCTATCACTATTTTTGTCTCTACTGACTCCTCCAGGAGGGTATTTCAGGCCTTCACCAAAATGTCCTCAATAAACTATTTCCTGGTTTTGCTTCCAAGTTTACTTCCTTATAACTGCATACCATGTCCCCCAGTTCTAAAGTTTCCTTTCCTTTGTAAAGGGTTTGTTTCTTGTGCATTGATACCTTTCAAGGTTTTGAGGGCTGATTTTATAACAGGACATTTATATGAGAAGTCCAAGAAAACACCTATTTATGCCTATTTTGTAGGGGTTATTGCTAAGGTAAGTTTTTGAATTAATTATTAGAGATTTACAGAAATATATTGTTGACAGGGCTTAATGCAGTTGATTGAAGGGGGGCAGACTCAAGAAAAATGTCAGGAAGTATTTTTTCACGGAGAGAGTAGTGGATACTTGGAATGCCCTCCCACGGGAGGTAGTGGAGATGAAAACGGTAACGGAATTCAAAAATGCATGGGATAAACATAAAGGAATCCTGTTCAGAAGGAATGGATCCTCAGAAGCTTAGTGGAGATTGGGTGGCAGCACCGGTGGTGGGAGGTGGAGCTAGTGGTTGGGAGGTGGGGCAAGTGCTGGGCAGACTTCTAAGGTCTGTGCCCTGAAAATGGCAGATACAAATCAAGGTCAGGTATACACATAAAGTAGCACATATGAGTTTATCTTTGTTGGGCAGACTGGATGGACCGTACAGGTCTTTCTCTGCCGTCATCTACTATGTTACTGTGTTATTATCCTCCCTGTCTCATCAGCTTGTAACCTTGGGGTCATATTTTACTCCTCTCTTTCTCTGCACATATCCAACAGACTGCTAAAACCTGTCATTTCTTTCTCTGTATCATCAAGATTCGTCCCTTCCTTTCTGAGCACACTACCAAAACCCTTATCCACACTCTCATCACCTCACGCTTAGACTACTGCAACTCGCTTCTCACAGGACTCCCAATAAGCCATCTCTCTCCCCTTCAATCTGTTCAAAATTCTGTCGTGGACAGGATGCTGGGCTCGATGGACCCTTGGTCTTTTCCCAGTATGGCATTACTTATGTACTTATGTACACGACTTATAGTCCACCAGTGTCGCTACTCTCATTTTAGCCCTCTCCTGAAGCCACATTATTGGCTCCCTATCCATTTCCTCATACAGTTCAAACTCCTTTTATTGACTTAAAAGTGCATTCACTCTGCAGCTCTCAGACCTCTCCACTCTTATCTCTCCCTACACTCCTCCCCGGGAACTCCGTTCATTGGGTAAATCTCTCTTATCTGTACCCTTTTCCTCCACTGCCAGCTCCAGACTCCATTGCTTTTATCTTGCTGCACCATATGCCTGGACTAGACTTCCTGAATCAGTACGTCAAGCTCCATCTCTGGCCATCTTCAAATCTAGGCTAAAAGCTCACGTTTAGGCTGCTTTTAACTCCTAACTTCTATTCACTTGTTCAGTACCCATGTCTGTTTTATTATTCCCATCTTAAGTATTTCCCTTATCCCTTATTTGTCCTGTCTGTCTGTCTGTCTTGATTAGGTTGTAAGCTCTGTCAAGCAGGGACTGTCTCTTACATGTTTAGTGCAAAGCGCTGCGTACATCTCGTAGCGCTATAGAAATGATAACTAGTAGTGATGAGGAAGAATTCTCCAGCTGCTGCTTTCTAAGTTATATGGTTACAAGTTCCGAGGATCCAAAAAAGGAAATAATAGGTTTGATGATAATTTATGTTGAGTTACGATGAAACACGGCTATTTTGATGCATGTGTTTGATATTTAAACCCGATTATATTAAAAATATTTTTTTCAAAGTGCCAATTGAGGGGTGTGAAAAGCAGCATAAGTGCCTATAATTCTGTACAAAATAGTCTGCCAGATCCAGTCAAAGTAAAACACAAATTTACACCTGCTCCAAAAGTGTAAATTTGGGCATGTACTGTGGGGTAAATGTATATGTGTGTGCCTCCTTTTAGGTGCCCCAGTGCTGCACGGTGAGATTCTAGGCTACAACAACATCTGGGCATAATCCAGTGTATTTACACCTTACATTTAAACGCCTGAAATTACCATCAATGCCATAGACCTGGTATAACTGCAGGAACCCAAATGTGTCAAGGGGGCATGTAAGACTTAATATCTATAAAAGTCTTAATATCCTGGAGTATAACCTCAGCACACCAGCACACACCTGAAGCCTCTTTATTTTCTGAACTTTCCTTTATTGAATAAATATAGATAATTTACTCAGAGTCAGGTGTTCAGAAGTGTTGCCCCAAGGCAACAGAGACTCCGTAATTCTGAGAACTGTATCAGTGGCTGGATATAGAGATCTGAAGAAAGGCAGCTTTATTGCAGAGATGACAAAATAGTTAAACAGATGCCAGTAGTTGAGAGCTGGGTGGCTGGAATGTGCAATATCTTATTAGAGAGATATTACGAGGTAAAAAAAAAAAAAAAAAAAACAAGTTCATTACAAGGAGTTTTAGCAGGACAAGTGCTGTCTGAAGCAAGATGGAGAATGCCTCAAGAGAAAAAGAGGTTGAGAAGGGTCTCACACAGGCCCAGAGAGGAGGAGGTAAAGGGACCAATAGGGATAGAGCCTGCCATCAGATAGCAGGGGTGGTCCCAGAGGGCAGCCCTCGATTGGAGGGAGAGGTCACACCTGGCTGACCTCTCAGCACAGAGATAGTAAGAATGACCAGGAAATGACAGCAGGTAGACAAAAGGGCTGAGAAATAAGAGGTCTTTGCAGCAGAATAGACCAATAGTAACTGTCCTTATACCGACAGGCAGGGGTGACTGCATTACATGTGAGATTATATTACACACAATGCATTGCTCATATATCTTTGCAGTGAGAACTGCAGCAGTAAAAGTCCTTACAAGTAAGAATAACAGTAAAGACATTAAACACATTTTAGGGTCACACTATAAACTGGTATAAGGCTGTTGGAGGACAGAACAATGCCCCCTTGCATTTACCTGCTATGCCACCGTTACAGAAGGTGCTTGGGTGTTTGCTGCCCTTTACATGCATTAGTGTTGAGGCATAGCCAGACACCCAATTTTGGGCAGGCCTGAACCCAAAGTGGGTGGGCAAGAGAACCCCAACCCCTGCCTGGCATCTTTCTTTCCCCTCCGCCCCCCAGGCGATCTGGAGTCTCTTGACTGCACTCCCCCAACCCTTTGGTACTTTTTAAGTCTTTTAATTCTTTGTTGGCAGTGAGCAGTGGGTATGATTCGCTGCTTGCTGCCAGTGAAGAGTTTACAAGGTACCGGGGGGGGGGGTTGGGAAAGAGCAGTTAAGAGACCCTCGATCACCTGGGGGGAGGGGAGGGGAAGAGAGAGATCCTGGGAATCTTCAGTTGGCAGGGCTTGGGGATCCCCGCCAGCCACATCACAACTGTGCCACTGCTGGGTGGGCCTGGGCCCACCTGTGGCTATGCCACTGATTAGTGTACACTTAGTCGCAAAAGTGACAGTAAGTCTGTACACTTACATGCTCAGGTGGTGCATAAATGTGGCTTCCCTAATATAGAATTACCCTTTATGGGGTAGATTCTACAAAGGGCGCCAAAAATTAGGCACCAGAAATATGGATGCTTAACATTAATTCTGCAATGGCGAATTGTCTGTGAAATTGTTGTTATAGAGCAGGGCGTAAGTCAGCATGTACGCGTCTGACTTTAAGCACAGGCACTCATGCCATGTCAAAGGCTGGTGCAAATGCTCGTGCTTAAAGTTGGCAGTTGCACCGCAATAGTATCCTGTTACTTACACATGCAACTACAAGACACGCCCATGGGCACGGCCTCTTTGTAGTTGCCCGCTACATCATTTAGGCACTATGGCTGTAGAATAGCACCTAAGTGCAGTTGTGCTAGGGTCCACCTTGGGGGTCAGCACCCAAGAAAAAGATCTAGGCGTTGTTGTAGACAATACGCTAAAATCTTCTGCTCAGTGTGCGGTGGTGGCCAAAAAAAGTGAACAGGATGCTAGGAATTATTAGGAAAGGGATGGTAAATAAGACCGAGAATACCACAATGCCTCTGTATTGCTCCATGGTGTGACCTCACCTTGAGTATTGCATTCAGCTCCGGTCGCCTTATCTCAAAAAAGATATAGCGGAATTAGAAAAGGTTCAAAGAAGAGCGACCAAAATGATAAAGGGGATAGAGCTCCTCTCAAATGAGGAAAGGCTAAACAGGTTAGGGCTCTTCATCTTGGAAAAGAGATGAATGAGGAGAGATATGATTGAGGTCTACAAAATCCTGAGCATTGTAGAATGAGTAGAAGTGAATCAATTTTTTTGTACTCTTTCAAAAAGTATAAAGATTAGGGGACACTCAATTAAGTTACATGGAAACACTTTTAAAACAAATAAGAGGAAATATTTTTTTTTACTCAAAGATTAGTTAAGCTCTGGAACTTGCTGCTGGAGGATGTAGTAACAATGATTTGCGCATCTGGATTTAAAAAAGATTTGGACATGCTCCTGGAGGAAAAGTCCAGAGTTTGCTATTGAGACAGACATTGGGAAGCCACTGCTTGCCCTGGGATTGGCAGTATGGAATGTTGCTACTATTTGGGTTTCTGCTAGGTACTTGTTACCTGTATTGGCCACTGTTGGAAACAGGATACTGGACTAGATGGCCAATTGGTCTGACCCAGTATGGCTATTCTTATGTTATTATGCATATGACTACAAATTAGTGCCAATTAAGGGCTATTATTGGCACCTAATTTAACAATTACATTAGGTGTTTAACTGGCACTATTCTATACATTGCATGCCCAGATTTGCACGCTAGATGGAAATTTGGGTGCCTAAGTTTACAGAATCTGGGGGTATACGTGTATTTTATAATATATAAGTGTACATCAGAAAGTGGAGAAGAGAACCAACTGAAAGTAACAGGATAGATCATAAGGAATGCCAAGCCAAATGCAAAGCGGAGATAAGGAGGGCAAAAAAGGACTTTGAGAAGAAATTAGCGTTGGAAGCAAAAATACATAGTAAAATTTTTTTTAGATACATTAAAAGCAGGAAACCGGCCAAAGAGTCGGTTGGGCCGCTGGACGAAAATGGTGTTAAAGGGGCGATCAAGGAGGACAAAGCCGTAGCGGAGAAATTAAATGAATTCTTTGCTTCGGTCTTCACCGAGGAGGATTTGGGGGGGACACCGGTGCCAGAAAGAATATTTGAAGCGGGGGAGTCGGAGAAACTAAACAAATTCTCTGTAACCTTGGAGGATGTAATGGGTCAGTTCAGCAAGCTGAAGAGTAGTAAATCACCGGGACCTGATGGTATTCATCCCAGAGTATTAATAGAACTAAAAATGAACTTGCGGAGCTACTGTTAGAAATATGCAATCTGTCCCTAAAATCGAGTGTAGTACCGGAAGACTGGAGGGTAGCCAATGTTACTCCGATTTTTAAGAAGGGTTCCAGAGGAGATCCGGGAAATTATAGACCGGTGAGTCTGACGTCGGTGCCGGGCAAGATGGTGGAGGCTATTATTAAGAATAAAATTGCAGAGCATATACAAAAACATGGACTGATGAGACAAAGTCAGCACGGATTTAGTGAAGGGAAGTCTTGCCTCACCAATCTAATGCATTTTTTTGAGGGGGTAAGCAAACATGTGGACAATGGGGAGCCGGTTGATATTGTATATCTGGATTTTCAGAAGGCGTTTGACAAAGTGCCGCACGAAAGACTCCTGAAGAAATTGCAGAGCCATGGAATCGGAGGTAGGGTATTATTATGGATTAAGAACTGGTTGAAAGATAGGAAGCAGAGAGTAGGATTGCGTGGCCAGTATTCTCAGTGGAGGAGGGTAGTTAGTGGGGTCCCGCAGGGGTCTGTGCTGGGTCCGTTGCTTTTTAATGTATTTATAAATGACCTAGAGATGGGAATAACTAGTGAGGTAATTAAATTCGCCGATGACACAAAATTATTCAGGGTCGTCAAGTCGCAGGAGGAATGTGAACGATTACAGGAGGACCTTGCGAGACTGGGAGAATGGGCGTGCAAGTGGCAGATGAAGTTCAATGTTGACAAGTGCAAAGTGATGCATGTGGGTAAGAGGAACCCGAATTATAGCTACGTCTTGCAAGGTTCCGCGTTAGGAGTTACGGATCAAGAAAGGGATCTGGGTGTCGTCGTCGATGATACGCTGAAACCTTCTGCTCAGTGTGCTGCTGCGGCTAGGAAAGCGAATAGAATGTTGGGTGTTATTAGGAAGGGTATGGAGTCCAGGTGTGCGGATGTTATAATGCCGTTGTATCGCTCCATGGTGCGACCGCACCTGGAGTATTGTGTTCAGTACTGGTCTCCGTATCTCAAAAAAGATATAGTAGAATTGGAAAAGGTACAGCGAAGGGCGACGAAAATGATAGTGGGGATGGGACGACTTTCCTATGAAGAGAGGCTGAGAAGGCTAGGGCTTTTCAGCTTGGAGAAGAGACGGCTGAGGGGAGATATGATAGAAGTGTATAAAATAATGAGTGGAATGGATCGGGTGGATGTGAAGCGACTGTTCATGCTATCCAAAAATACTAGGACTAGAGGGCATGAGTTGAAGCTACAGTGCGGTAAATTTAAAACGAATCGGAGAAAATTTTTCTTCACCCAACGTGTAATTAGACTCTGGAATTCGTTGCCGGAGAACGTGGTACGGGCGGTTAGTTTGACAGAGTTTAAAAAGGGGTTAGATAGATTCCTAAAGGACAAGTCCATAGACCGCTATTAAATGGACTTGGAAAAATTCCGCATTTTTAGGTATAACTTGTCTGGAATGTTTTTACGTTTGGGGAGCGTGCCAGGTGCCCTTGACCTGGATCGGCCACTGTCGGTGACAGGATGCTGGGCTAGATGGACCTTTGGTCTTTCCCAGTATGGCACTACTTATGTACTTATGTACTTATGTACTTATCCACCTCCACTCCACCCAAACCATTGCCCTGGGAATGCCTACACACCAGTCACATAAAAGTAAGCACACACTTTCTATCCATGTACTTCTTACCCGCAATTTTATTAAAACCTTTTCTGCATGTAAAATACTACTACTACTACTTAACATTTCTAAAGCGCTACTAGGGTTACGCAGCGCTGTACAATTTAACATGGAAGGACAGTCCCTGCTAGTGTTTACATCTGGATAAACCTTTATAAAATTACTCCCACATATCTGTATCATGTCTCCTCCATCTCTTCTTTCCTTTAAGGTATATATATTTAGGTCTTCCAAGATTCATCCCATATTGTTGGCTGCAGACCCTACAGCATTTTGGTTGCTTGAGATACGGCCTCTAAACCGGAGCACAGCATTCCAAAGGAGGCTTCTCCAACCACCCACACAGGGGCATGATCACATCCTTTTTTCTGACTTGCATCCTTCTGGCTTTAGCTATCATCTTAGCACACTGTTTTGCTACCCTGAAATCATCAGGCCCCATCACTTCAAGGTCTCTCTCTTAGGTCCTGATCATTTGGGGCAGGTTGGGGTTGGGGTGACTATGACTGTTAAGCTTAATTATCAAAATTGTGGCGGGATCTAAAGGCCTGAAAGTAAAATAATGGAGGGTGTAAGGCTGAAAGTCTGCCTCATATCCTAGCCCGAGCCATGAATGAGAGAGTGATTTCTGTATGTCCTTGTAGCATGCCAGGTTCTGCTACCCTCTCACCCCTGTCTCTGTAGCTATTTGGGCTCTGCTTCCCAGTCTCCTCTATAATAATCTCCAGTGTTCCTCTAACCTTTCTTCTCAAGTTTATAATGCAAGACTAGAGGACATCCCCTGGCTGTGTCCCTGTAACATTCTGGACTGCACTCATAGCTCTATCAATTTGTTTAAGTTATACGACTAAGGCACCATCTTCATTTTTCAAGGGGGACAGATCTATTAATTGACAATTTATATCCCATTAATCTTAAAAAGTTTACTTGTGTGTGTGTGTCCCTCTAACCTCTATGACTCTGCTCCTTTTCACTCTTCTACTGTAATAATACCATGAACTATGCTTCCGCCCATAGGAGTCTATAAAGAGAAATGCTTGGGGGAAAAAAACAGTTCTTGTCTTCATCAGGCTACTGGGAAATGCCACTCCTAGTATGGGGGCCCTGTTGTCAGCACTGATAGTTGTTTACATATACTCCTGAAATGGAAAGGGACATTTACAGGCATCCTGTGGTTCATGTGGCTCTCAACAGAGAGTCTGAGGTGAAAAATAACGAAACCCTGAAACCGAGATTGTTGCTTTTACCACAAAGGTAACGCTTCTATCAAAAGAATAAAATCGTATTGCTGAGAAGGCAAAAAAAAAAAAAGTATACTTCATGAACAAAATCTGTGTCAAACACCAGAAGAAAGAACAAGCCAGCAGAATTGCACAAGATCTGATAAGCTGCTATCTGCACCTGAGCAAGCCCTCCTGCACTGACAGCTCAAACAGGAAGTGTAGTGGGAGGCAGTAGTACCGGTTTTGTATTTGTTGCGCTTGGTTCATTTTAGTGCTAACAAAAAGGGGAACACTAAAAGTACTTGTGAGTCAGTGAAAGATGTATTATGGAAAAGTGATCTATAAGATTTTTTTCACACAGCTTGGTCAGCACCTCTGGGTCATGACCTCTAAAATTTTGCAATACAATCATTTGAAGCATTGTTAAATCTTCAGCTTGTACAAAATACTTATAGGACTCGATTCAGTAAAAGGCATTCAAATTTATTTTGGGTGCCAAAACAAATGAGCACTGAGTGTTATGCTCACAAATGAACGGCACTCTGAGTCCGGTGCTGTTTATAGAATAGCGCATAGCGCCGGGATTTATACCTACTGAAACCTGGTGTAAATCCTTGCACGTAAATTAGGCGCAGATCCCTCAAATTCTATAATACTACACGCATCTTTAGTGAATGCCCCTAACCTGCCCATGTCCCTCCCATGGCCACAACCCCTTTTCATTTATGCACTGAAAGATTTGTGCGCACATCTTTATAGAATGGCACATAGCAAAATGCACACGCAAATCCAAATTGTTGCTCGTTAACGCTAACAATTGATTGTTAGTACCCAATTATTGGTGCTAATTGGCTCATTGTTCAATTAAATTGCACGCACCAATTGGGCACATGCCCAAATTTGCACTTGAATTTTGAGCACCATTTATAGAATCCAGGGGATAGGGGACGATTTGTAAACAATTTTAACCTGGCAAAATCCTCAGCTGGAACTTGCCTTCCCCCTTCTGTGGGAAAAAGTACATGTGCTGTTTCTGTGACCAGGTGCTTTTACTTGTGCCTCAGAAGGTCAGGGCAGTGGACAGATGATCCAGTAGACAATGCCTGGGATTTCATTTTGAAATCTCCGTGCACAATTTATGATTCAGACTTTGCACCTGAAGTGATGCAGAAAAAGAGTCCACGCGTACTAAAATACCCCCCACTATATCGGCTGGCCCCAAATTTTCAGTTTTCGTTTGGAAAATTCACTTGGAGGCCCCTGGGTACAAAGTAATGGTCAGCTTGCAAGCTAGTTGCAGAGTTTACTAATATCTGGTACAAAATAAAACAAATAATAAATCTTTAACATAAAAGCTTTCCATCAACTTACTGACATGTTTCTTGTTTGTCTTTATTAATAGCCCACATCCCCCACTTTTCTGCCACAGCTCAAAGGCTGGCTCTGTGTTGAGAGCTGGACAATTCTGCAGCAATTAACTGGTATCAGGACCACCGAGAGACTGGGCCGGGCCCGGGACAAGGCCGCCCCCACTGCCACCCCCCCCCCCCCAGGTTGTCACCGCCCCCCCCTGAGGGGGGCCCGGCGCCACAGTCCCACCCGCCTCCACCACCGGGCCAGGCCCCTTCCACCCAAACCCCCGCCAGCAGAAGTGCTGTCTTCTGATTCCGGCGTGCGCGGCCCACACAGACGCGCTCCTCTCAGCTGATCTTCGCTGTACTCTGCAGGGCTTCTGTGCATCTGACGTCCTGCCGCGCACGCCGGAGTCAGAAGACAGCACTTCTGCTGGCGGGGGTTCGGGTGGAAGGGGCCCGGTGGCGGGTGGGACTGCGGCGCCGGGCCTTAGAGGCCCAGGCCCCGGGAATTTTGTCCCCCCGTCCCCCCCCCCCCCCTCTCGGCGGCCCTGGCTGGTATCTTTGCACGTATTTGCATGCATAGTACACTTTTTAAAAGCTCTATACAAATAGAAATTTCCTGAAATTCCTGTGTCAAGTTAGGGTCCTAGTGATCAGTGCTGGAGTGTGGTGGAGAAATAGAAAATAGGAGAAGGGGAAGAAATCTAGGAGCTGAGGAAAGGAGGGATCATAGAGGAGAGACATGGACAAAAGACCTCAGACAAAAGGGGTAGACGGATAGGGGATTTAGACACTGTTGGCAGCTGCAGTCAAAAATGCAAATAGAGCATTAGGAATTATTAAAAAAGGAATAGAGATTAAAGTGGAAAATATAATAAAACCCTTATATAGATCTATGGTGCAATTTCACTTTGAGTACTGTAAGCAGGGGTGTGCTGGTAAATTTTTAACAACAGGCTCTTTCTCCGCAGTTGGAAGGGCCAGGGGTGGCCGGGGGGGGGGGGGAGGGAGCAACACCTGCCTCTCTCTCCTTCCTCCCTTCGTGCGGGCACGCTAGGCATACCTTTGCTGGCAGCCAATAAATGGACTGCCTCCACTCCCAACGTCTTGCTCTGAGCAGCATGCTGGAACTTCTCACACATGCTGGAGAAGTCCCAGCCTGCTGCTCAGAGCTGGAAACAAAGAGCAGGGAGCAGCAGTAGTCTATTTACTTGGCTGGCAGGGCTCAGCATCCCCACCAACAAAGTAAAAGATATTTCAGCAGGGGGCCCAAGCCCACATTTTGGGAGCCAGTTGTTAAAGTAGCCATGGAGGGCCCTACTTTAACAACCGGCTCTCAAAATTCTTAAAAACTTAACAACCGGCTCTTGCGAGCCTGTGAGAGCCGGCTCCAGCACACCACTGACTGTAAGCCACTCTGCTTCATCTCAATAAAGGTGTAGTGTAACTAGAAAAGGTGCAAAAAAGGGACACAGAAATGATACAGAGGATGGAATGGATCTAGGAGTCATCATCAACGATACTTTTAAACTGTCTGTACAGTGTGCTACGGCAACAAAGACAGCAAATAGAATGTTAGGTAATATTACTTTCCATAAATAGTAGGACTAGGGGGCATGCAATGAAGCTACAAAGTAGTAAATTTAAAACAAATCAGAGAAAATATTTCCTCACAACGTGTAATTAAGCTCTGGAATTTGTTGCCAGAGAATGTGGTAAAAGCAGTTAGCTTAGCGGGGTTTAAAAAGGTTTGGCTAGCTTCCTAAAAGAAAAGTCCATAAGCCATTATTAAAATGGACTTGGGAAAATCCACTGCTTATTTTTGGGATAAGCAGCATACAATGAATTGTACTGTTTTGGGATCTTGCCAGGTACTTGTGACCTGGATTGGCCACTGTTGGAAACAGGATGCTGGGCTTGATGGACCTTCAGTCTGACTCAGTATGGCAACACTTATGTACTAATGATGTCCTTATGAAGAAAGGCTAAGCAGGTTAGGGCTCTTCCGCTTGAAGAAGAAACAACAGAGGGATAAGCCAGAGCAGTATTTCCCAAACCTTTATCCAATATGACCCCATTTCAGCACAAATGTTCACTTGACCCCAGATGACGGTGAAAATAAAATAGCACACCTCCACTACCTTCCCTCTCTCATCTACTTCCTCCTTCCTATACTTATCAAAAAAATTAAGGTAGCAGTAGCAGTTAGGACAGGGCACTGTTGTTGGTGTGCACTCACAGACCCCAGTACTGTGCATGAGTTTCCAGTCTAACAGGAAGACCATACAGGAGGAAGGAGTGGGTCGGGCCTGTGAACATTCATTGACTCAAAGACCCCATGTTGACTGCCACTACCAAGCACATGTCACAGTGGCTGTCAGTGGTGTTCCTTGGTCAGCTGCCACCCGGGGCAGATCGCCACTGCGCACCCCCTCCCCCGGTGCAGTGTCATCCTTCCCCCCCACCCCCGGGAGCAGCAAGACACCCTCCCAGGTGCAGCGTCCCATCACCGTCTCCCCCTTGGCGCATCACCTCCAAGCCCCCCCCCCCCCCCCGGGTGCATTCTTCTTACCTGCTCGGGTGCTGGGAGCAGCTGTGTGGCTCCACTGGTTCCCTGCTCCCTCTGCCTCAGAACAGGAAGTAACAGCAGAGGAAGCAGGAAACCAGCGGAGCTGGCAGCCGCACGGCTGCTCCCTGCACCCCTCTTGCAGCGTGCACCCGGGGCGGACCGCCCCCACGCCCCACCTTCGGTACGCCACTGGTGGCTGTCCAGGGAGAAGGGGATCAACCTAATGGTTAGTGCAGCAGTCTAAGATCTAGGGGAACTGGGTTCAATTCCTACTGCAGATCCTCGTGATCCTGGGCAAGTCACTTAACCCTTCATTGTCCCAGGAACAAAATAAGTACCTATAAACTGCTTTGATTGTAACCACAGAAAGGCAATGTATCAAATCCCATCCCCTTTCTCTGTAATCCCATCTGCTGATTATGTGACCTCAAATCCTGACTCACAGTTTGGGAATCACTGTGATAGAGGTTTATGAAATCATGAGTGGGATGGAAAAGATAAACAGGGGATGCTTATTTACTCTTTCTAATAGTACTAGGACTAGGGGACATTCCATGGAATTAAATGGCAGCAGAATTAAAACAAGTTGGAGACAGTCTGGCCAATATTCTTCAAGCAGTGGTCAGTGTTTTTTTTAATGCTGACCATTGCTGGTTAGATTAGCCCTGGATATTCAGTGCCATGTCATGTCTGGGCACCAGCATCGGCACTGAAAATCCAGGCTAAATTGTAAGGGCCCTGGCCACCGGAGCTTATATGGATTCTGGCCGATATTCAGCTGGGGCCCCATAAGACAATTATGTGGAGGAGTGGCCTAGTGGTTAGAGCACCGGTCTTGCAATCCAGAGGTAGCCAGTTCAAATCCTGCTGCTGCTCCTTGTGATCTTGGGCACGTCACTTAACACTCCGTTGCCTCAGATACAAACTTAGATTGTGAGCCCTCCTGGGACAGAGAAATATCCAGAGTACCTGAATGTAACTCACCTTGAGCTACCACTGAAAAAGGTGTGAACAAAATCTAAATAAATAAATATGTGGGTCCCAGCTGAATATCAACCAGGACCCACGTAACCATTTTTTCCTTTCTAAGCTCCCCTATCTCCCTACTGCCCCCCGCCCTAAAAAAAACCACTCCTTTCTTCCTTATTCCTCAGCCTCCACAAGACACAGTCCCAACCCTCCCGGGCTTACCTGATGTCCCTGGTGATCCAAGTGGGGGTGATGGGGCAGGAGGAAAGTCCACTCACTCCTGTCGCTTGTGGCTGCCTTCAGAAAATGGTGCTGCAAACCTTTCACGGTACAGAGCTTATCAGGTAGGCTTGGAGGGGTCTAACTGGTCTGGGTTGTGGAGTTGTATCTCACGCGGGCTGTGAGACATGTTATATTGGAGTCACCAAATTCCTCATGTGGTTTGTCATTGAAGTGGGATAGTATCCAGTGTACTGTAAATATTTAAAGAACATAGCTGAACACTGTAACACACTTACTGAATATTCATTGTGAGACATTTAAAAAAAAAAGGAACAATATTTAGTGACAACGCCAGGGCCGCCGAGAGACTGAACCGGGCCCGGGACAGAGCTGCCACCCACCAAATAGCTGCTGCCCCCCCCCCCCCCCCCCCCCCCCAGACACACAATCCAATTACCTTCGCTGGCGAGGATCCCAAGGCCCGGCCAGCAGAAAACGTGTTCCTCCAGCGCTGCTTTTCCACCGATTGCCTGCTCCAAGCTTTTCCTCTCAGGCGCATGCACAGCTGCTCAGCTGGGCAGAAGAGCAGCGCTGGAGGTATTCCTCTGGACCGGGTTCTTCCCAGACTCCAAGGGGGGCCCGGCCGTGGCACCGGAGTTTTCTCTCTCCTGCTCCTGTCGACCGAGCAGGATCCGCAGATCCAGCTTCCCCCTGCTTGTTCCAGTCCATCTGCTCCAGCCTGCTTGTTCCAGTCCAACTGCTCCAGCGTGTTCCAGTCCGCCTGATCCGAGCTCGTTCCAGTCCGCCTGATCCGAGCTTGCTCCAGTCCGCCTGATCCCAGCTTGCTCCAGTCCGCCGATCCAGCTCCCCCCTGCTTGTTCCAGTCCATCTGCTCCAGCCTGCTCAAGTCCTACTGCTCCAGCGTACTCCAGTCCACCTGATCCGAGCTTGTTCCAGTCTGCCTGATCCCAGTTTGTTCCAGTCCGCCTGATCCCAGCTTGTTCCAGTCCGCCGATCCAGCTTCCCCCCTGCTTGTTCCAGTCTGCCTGATCCTGCTTGTTCCAGCCTGCTCCAATCTTGCTGCTCTGCGCTATTCTGCTCCAAACCATTCCAGCTTGTTCCAGTCCTGCCAATGTACTCTCCACCGCACTCACCTGCTCCCGCCTGCCTGCCTGCCTGCTTGCCAATCAACCTGCCTGCTAGCCAGTCACCTGCTCCTGCCTGCCTGCTGGCCTATCACCTCCTCATGTCTGCCTGCTAACCAATCAACCAACTGCCTGCTTGTCTGCCTCTCAACCGCTCGTCGGCCCATCAACTACAGCCTGCCTCCCAGCCTGCATAACTACCTACCTCTGTCATTACATCTGCACCTGTAAACACCCAGTCATTACTTATGGCCCCCATACACATTTTCTTCCTTGCACTATTCCTCCCCAACCTTTACCCCCTCCCACCGCCGCATACCGCACAAACTCACTGCCCATCCATGTCCTCTCCCATCCTGCTCACTACTCCAATACCCTACCCACCCCGTCCCCCTCCTCACCATCCCTACTGTCCTCCTCCTTCCTAGTTCTCAACCTTCAACACCTCATTCCTGCCATGAACCCCTCCCCATTCCTCCTAAGCGCACCCCGTCTCCGCCGCCTTCGTCGCCCTACCTCCCCCACCCTCCTCCGCACTCTCTTGCTCCTTCTCCTGCTATCTGCGGGAGACATCAATCCCAATCCAGGTCCCCCACACCTGTCCTCGTCCTCGCTTCATCCATGCAAACGTTTCCGCGATATCTCCAATCTCATCTCTATTCCCCTCCTCCCTCCCCTTCTCGTGTGCCCTGTGGAATGCATGCTTGGTCTGCACCAAACTTTTCTTCACCCATGATCTCTTCATCTCCCATTCCCTCCACTTGCTCGCCCTAACTGAAACCTGGCTTACCCCTGACGACTCTGCTTCAGTCGCGGCCCTATGCCACGGTGGTTATCTTTTCTCCCATTCTCCCCGCCCAGTTGGCCGCAGTGGCGGTGTTGGGCTACTACTTTCGCCCTCCTGCAGTTTTCAACCTCTCCTTCTACCACAGTCTCACTGTTTCTCATCCTTTGAAGTCCACTCCATCCATCTATTCTACCCGCTGCCACTCAGAGTGGCAGTAATTTACCGCCCCCCTAATAAGTCCCTTCCTTCCTTCCTTACCGACTTCGATGCCTGGCTCTCCGTTTTTCTTGAGCCCTCATCCCCACCCCTCATTCTTGGTGATTTTAACATACACACTGATAACCCTTCCGACTCATACGCTTCTCAATTCCTCACTCTAACCTCCTCCTTCAACCTCCTACTGAGCTCCACCACCCCCACTCACCGATCTGGCCACTGTCTTGACCTTGTCCTCTCTTCTACCTGCTCACCCTCCAATTTCTGCGCCTCAGCTCTTCCTCTCTCTGACCATCACCTGATCACCTTCACACTTCATCACCCTCCCCCTCAGTCCCGCCCAATACTAACCACTACTTCTAGGAATCTCCAGGCGGTCGACCCTCCCACCTTATCCTCTACTATCTCTGATCTCCTCCCTTCTATCATGTCCTCCGAGACTGTTGACAAGGCTGTCTCCACATACAATGCCACCCTCTCCTCTGCTCTCGATGCCCTTGGACCGTCCATCTCCCGTCCCATGAGGCGTACTAATCTCCAGCCCTGGCTGACCCCTTGCACCCGATACCTTCGCTCCTGCGCCCGATCAGCTGAACGCCTCTGGAGGAAATCTCGCACCCACACCAATTTCATTCATTATAAATTCATGTTATCCTCCTTCCAGGCCTCCCTATTCCTCGCCAAACAGGACTATTACACCCAATTGACCAACTCCCTCAGTTCTAACCCCCGTCGTCTCTTCGCCACCCTTAACTCCCTCCTCAAAGTGCCCTCTGCTCCCACCCCCCCTCACTCTCTCCTCAAGCACTGGCGGACTACTTTCGCGACAAGGTGCAGAAAATCAACCTCGAATTCACCTCCAAACCATCTTCTCCTCCTCACCCTATAACACACTCCCTCAACCAACCAACCCAGGCCTCCTTCTCCTCTTTTCCCGATATCACTGAAGAGGAAACCGCCTATCTTCTCTCCTCTTCAAAATGCACCACCTGTTCCTCAGACCCCATCCCCACCAACTTACTTAACACCATCACTCCTACTGTCACCCCCCCCCCCCATCTGTCATATCCTCAACCTCTCTCTCTCCACTGCAACTGTCCCTGACACCTTCAAGCATGCTGTAGTCACACCACTCCTCAAAAAACCATCACTTGACCCTACCTGTCCCTCCAACTACCGCCCCATTTCCCTCCTACCCTTCCTCTCCAAGATACTTGAATGTGCCGTTCACAGCTGCTGCCTCGATTTTCTATCCTCTCAAGCCATCCTCGATCCACTTCAATCCGGCTTTCGCCCCCTACACTCGACAGAAACGGCACTATCTAAAGTCTGCAATGACCTGTTCCTTGCCAAATCCAAAGGTCACTACTCCATCCTTATCCTCCTCGACCTATCCGCCGCTTTTGACACTGTCAATCATAACTTACTTTTCGCCACACTGTCCTCACTTGGATTCCAGGGCTCTGTCCTCTCCTGGTTCTCCTCTTATCTCTCCCACCGTACCTTCAAAGTACATTCTTCCTCCACCCCCATCCCATGTCTGTTGGAGTTCCTCAGGGATCTGTCCTTGGACCCCTTCTTTTCTCAATCTACACCTCCTCCCTGGGTTCCCTAATCTCCTCCCATGGGTTCCCATATCATCTCTATGCCAATGACACCCAGCTTTATCTCTCTACACCAGACATCACTGCAGAAACCCAGGCTAAAGTATCGGCCTGCTTAGCCGACATTGCAACCTGGATGTCCAACCGCCACTTGAAACTGAACATGGCCAAGACCGAGCTTATTGTCTTCCCTCCCAAACCCACTTCTCCTCTCCCTCCACTCTCTATCTCTGTTGATAAAACCCTCATCGTCCCCGTCTCATCTGCCCGCAACCTAGGGGTCATCTTTGACTCCTCCCTCTCCTTCTCTGTGCATATCCAGCAGATAGCCAAGACCTGTCACTTCTTCCTCTATAACATCAGCAAAATTTGCCCCTTCCTGTCTGAGCACACCACCCGAACTCTCATCCATTCTCTCATTACCTCTCGCCTTGACTACTCCAACCTACTCCTCACTGGCCTCCCAATTTGCCACCTATCCCCCCTTCAGTCCATTCAAAACTCTGCTGCACGTCTTATCTTCCGCCTGAACCGGTACACTCATATCACCCCTCTCCTCAAGTCACTTCACTGGCTTCCGATCAGGTACCACATACAGTTTAAGCTTATCTTTTTAACCTACAAATGCACTCGATCTACAGCCCCTCCCTACCTCTCTACCCTCATCTCCCCTTACATTCCTACCCGTAACCTCCGTTCTCAAGACAAATCCCTCCTGTCAGTACCCTTCTCCACCACTGCCAACTCCACGCTCCGCCCTTTCTGCCTCGCCTCACCCCATGCCTGGAATATTCTCTCTGAGCCCATACGCCAGGCCCCCTCCCTGCCCATCTTCAAAGCCTTGCTCAAAACCCACCTCTTCAATGTCGCCTTCGGCACCTAACCATCATACCTCTATTCAGGAAACCTGGACTGCCCCTACTTGACATTTCACCCTTTAGATTGTAAGCTCCTTGGAGCAGGGACTGTTCTTTATGTCAATTTATGTTAATCTGTACAGCGCTGCGTAACCCTAGTAGCGCTCTAGAAATGTTAAGTAGTAGTAAGTAGTAGGAGAGAGAGAGAGACCCCAGCACCGGGCCCGGGGAATTTTGTCCCACCTGCCCCCCCATCTCGGCGGCTATGGACAACACATATTGTTTTCTGGATGCATTGAAGCATTCTATAAGATATTCAAAATGAGATTATTTTTCTGCACCTGTGATTAAAATGTAACTCTATAAGTTTTACAAAAAGCAAATCAGGTGGGGTGAATGCTTCTGAGGTCCTTTTTTCCTCTCTATATAATATTATGAAGTAAAATTAACTTACTGGGATGTAAAAATAAGATGAATTTCCTCTTGAAGGTATATATATATTAAGGCTGTTATTGTTGGGTAATCTTATAAACCATTTTCATGCAGAAACGGGCTCTTATAAAATCAGATCATGCTTAAAAATGTATGTGCTGCAAGCCAGAGTATGCTTGTACAGTAGGCCTGTTCAGGGACAGAGTATGGACAATGTATGGGGGGTGAGGAGTCACAATTTAAGCATGTGCTGTACATGTACATTTATGTAACGACCGCATCTTACATCTAGGTGCAATTTCTACAGCCTATGGGCTAATTTTCAAAGCACATAGACTTACAAAATTCCATAGGTTAATACGGGGCAGGGGTGTAACTATGTGGGGCCACAGGGGCATGGGCCCCCACAGATTAAGCCCTGGCCTCCTCTACATTTGATCCCCCAGCCGCCACCCCCCCCGCCCCTCCCCCATTGCCGCCAGGTACCTTTGCTGGTGGGGGTCCCCAACTCCCGCCAGCCGAAGAGTCTTCTTCAGTGCCGGTCAACTCCGGCGCCTTCGCTGATGATATCTTTCTGACTCCTTACGTCCTGCATGCACATCCTACATAGGGCTACATACAGGACGTGCACAGGTACCAGGCAGCGGCAGCGAAGGGGGAGCGGTGGTGGCGGTGGCCGGGGGGGTCCAAAGTGGCGGGGGGGGGTCTGCAGCTGGGGGAGGCAGGCTAAACAGTGCCCCACCACCTCGGGCTCTGGACCCCCCCCTCCCGCCGAGGTCTGGCTACGCCCCTGCTACGGGGCTAGTTTTCAAAGCACATAGACTTACAAAGTTCCATAGGTTACTATTGAGCTCATTTTAAAAACAGACAAAATGTCTAAAAAGTGGCACAAAGCAGCATTTGGACATTTTTCTCACATAAACATCCAAATCAGTATTTTCAAAACCTATTTTTAGATGTTTTTCTATGAAGTCCGTCAGAAGAGTGTCCAGATCTCAAGGGGGCGTATCAGGGGCGTGTTCAGGGTGGGACTTGGGCGTTCCTAAGACTTAGACATTTTTCAGCCATGATGGAACAAAAGAAAACCATCCAAGACTAAAACTAAGACGTTTTGAGCTAGACCTGTTTTTATAACGAATAAGGCACAACAAGGTGCCCTAAATAATCAGATGACCACTGGAGGGAATCAGGGATGACCTCCCCTTATTCCCCCAGTGGTCACTATCCCCCTCCCACCCCCCAAAAATGTGATGAAAAACATTACTTGCCAGCCTCAGATGTTATACTCAGGTCCATTAGAACAGCATGCAGGTCCCTGGAGTAGTCTAGTGGTGGGTGCAGTACACTGCAGACTGGTGGACCCAGGCTCCTACCTCCCCCTACCTGTTATATTTGTGGAGAAAACTGTGGGCTCTCCAAAACTCACCAGAAACTCACTGTACCCACGTACAGGTGCCCCCTTCACCCGTAAGGACTATGGTAGTGTCGTACGGTTGGGGGTGGTGGGTTTTGGGAGGTTCAGCAGACAAGGTAAGGGAGCAGTGGTGAGATGTGTACCTGAGAGCTTTTTATGAAGTCCACTGCAGTGCCCCCTAGGGTGGCCTATTACTTTCCTGGGATGTCAGGGGGACCAGTGTACTAAAAAATGCTGGCTCCTCCTACATCCCAATGGCTTGATTTTGTGCACTTTGCACTTGGACATTTTTTTATTTTTCAAAAATGGACCAAAAAAAACAAAACGTCCAAATCACAAAACCTTGTTCAAAACAGTATTTTTGAAAAAAAAGATAGACGTTTTTCTTTTTTGAAAATGACCTTTTTTGACATTCAGATTGTGGATGTTTTTTGCAAAACATCCAAAGTTGGATTTAGACGTCATATCGAAAATGCTCCTCCATGTAACTTTGTAGGTCGAAGTGCTTTGAAAATACGCCTCCATGTAGCTTTGTAAATCTAAGTGCTTTGGAAATACGCTTCTATCCGTCTTTATAAAATAGGATCAAAAGAGGCTGCTTCGCCACATGCTAATACAAGTGTCCTCTTATAAAATCACCTTCACATTGCATTTAGAGCTCATAAGTACATAAGTATTGCCATACTGGGAGAGCCATCAAGCCCAGCATCCTGTTTCCAACAGTGGCCAATCCAGATCACAAATACCTGGCAAGATCCCCAAAAAGTACAAAACAGGTAAAAGGGGCCCTGCTGTGTAGCATCAGTGCATGGGTTTGCTGTGCGCCAAAGCTGCCTTTTACCGCTGAGGATAAAAGTCTTTTTTCATTGAAAGGCCATTTCTTGGGGGAGCCCGGTGGTAACCGGGCATCACATGGCACTGCCTGATTACTGCTGGGCACGCCCCTGGCCCTAGAAAATACAAAACTATTTTCTAGCACCGGAAATGATGCATGGTGGGAGCTGGAGCCCAGCAGTAGAGCCGAATCACTGTGCAGCAAGCCGGCGGTAGGCCCACTGCATATTTGTGATTTAGATGCACTTGAGGCCAACTGGATAGAAAAATGGGTTTCAAAAATGGCAAAGGTTTTAGCAAAAAAGTACATCTGCCTCTTTGTGCCACTTTTTGGACATTTTTTCTGTTTTGAAAATAAGCCCCTTAGCAAGATAGCTGATGAAGTTGCCAGCTAGACCTTTTGATAATTTGTCTAGAGCAAACAAAATATGTGTTAATTGTACTCAGGTTTTGTTATCTTGTGAGTTTACTTAGCTAAGCTTACTTTGAGTCTTCACTTTTCATTTTGTTTGCTTTTCTTTTTAGCAGCATTTCCAACTTTTTTAATTTACAAAATGTTCTGCTTTAGCTTTTACTGTTCAGAGCCCTGCTCAGTCATTTTTGTCATTCTTTGATCCCACCCCCTTTTGCTTTGTTCTTTTATTTTTAAGCTCTTTCCCCATCAGTTTCCTCCAGATTATCTGCATCTCCATGTCATCTGCCTTCTGCAAATTCAAACACATGTAAAGCACTGCTTCTGCTGTTGGTCCTTGGGACAGTGCCTTTATGTCCTTAATTCTGCCTCCAGCCCTGCTACCTTTATCACCCTCCTGAATCCAAGACCATGATTAGGCCTGGCCTGGAGCTCTCACATACAGGACCTGCAGCACCTCTTGCTGTTTCAATACTGAGATCACCTGCAACTCTGCCAATGCATATCACTCCTGCTCTGATGCACACCCCTGCTGTTCTAGTGTTGAGATTATCATACACTGGTGGTTTAAAAACCTGTCCTGGGGGAACCCCAGCCAGTCAGGATTTCTGGATATCCACACTGAATATGCATGAGAGAAACGTGCATGCAGTGGAATCAGTACATGCAAATCAATTTCATGAATATCCATTGCAGATATCCTGAAAACCTAGGGACTGGCTGGGGTCCCCTCCCACTTTCTAATGATAAAAGCTCTACACACAGCTCCAGCAATGTACCAAGGACCCAGCGCTGTGGGTATAGTGGGTGCTGAACTCAGGGAAGGGTAACTTGTATTGAGTTTAATACTCATGAGCGTCTTGAAAAGATGACCTCATACGTTCCCATCCTGACCTGGCACCTCCCCTGCACCACAGGAAAACAACAGGATGTGATGGAAATTGTAGAATGATACTGTATCATTCTTTATTAATTAATTTTTTTGTTACATTTGTACCCCGTGCTTTCCCACTCATGGCAGGCTCAATGTGGCTTACATGGGGCAATGGAGGGTTAAGTGACTTGCGCAGAGTCACAAGGAGCTGCCTGTGCCTGAAGTGGGAATTGAACTCAGTTCCTCAGGACCAAAGTCCACCACCCCAACCACTAGGCCACTCCTCTACTTTGCCTCAAAAATGGGGAGGGGGGGGGGGATGAGAGATTGAAGTGTCTTTGTCTATGTGTTGGGTTCATTCCTAATAACTGGGGTTTGGGCTTAAATTTCCAGAAGACGGCAGGGGATGTGTGCACCTTGGAATGTAGGTTCAATTAGTTCTGGGTGGATCTTCTGTATTCTATTTGGTAAGTATACAGTACATTTTTTCTAGCAAAAAAGGTGCCGGGACTCAAATGCTAGGGTGATCACTGAGGGACCCACCCCACAATAGCCAGGCCCCCTGCAACTAGTCACAGAATCTATGACAAAGCATAATTGGTGTGTAGAGCCTGAGCTCTTTCATTAAAACTTGGGGTCCATAGGTCAATTTTAACAATGGAAAAGGTGCCGGTATTCAGTACCCCCCAAGTACCCCCTCAAAAAAAGCCTTGCATGTATATAAGGCCTTTTTAAATATGTACAGTAAATCCTAACAGAAGAATTAAGGTGTGTGGAGGTTCATGCTACTGTATCAGCGATTAATATCTCAACACCAATATCCCAAGATCTAATTTTCTAGTAAAAATTTGTCAACTGTACTTTTAAAGCCTGAGTAATTTTCTTTCCCCAGGACTGTGTGCTATCTAGCAGTAGTGTAAGCTGGGTTATTTCCTGTGACCCTGGAGATGTGGTCAACGTGATCCCATGGGACAGTGGAGCTTTGGACAGTAGCAGTATAAATGGGGAGACTGCATTATGTGCCATCAGGGCTGTCGCAGTGTAGGTTGGGGGAAGTCCCTGTGAAACCAGACTTAATGTGTGGTAATATTATAGGTTGGATCTCTGATACTGGAGTTCCGTGCAGTACCAATATAAATTGCATAACTCCCTGTGACACTGGAGCTCTGTTCAGCACCAGTATAAGTCGGTTAACTCCCTGTGATACTGGAGCTATTTTCAGCACCAGTAGAAGTTGGTTAACTCCCTGTGATACTGGAGCTCTATGCTCTACAGCCGAGGACCTCCTTGTGATACAGGTAAAGTAAGTGTAGTAGTCAAACAAGTTAAGTAAGTCCTTGAGACACTGGAGTTTGTGCAGTCTGAATATTTGAATAGTGTCACCACTCTCTTGCACAGCTGAGGGGAGATGTCATTTGCTTATAAGATTATATTTTGTATCACTGTTGCAGTTCAGAACTTGCATTGCAGGTGTGAGAATACTTCTGTACTAATATATTACAGCCATCTTTCTCCCCCGCTGCCCTCACATCTTCCTGCTCGTTAGACATTTTTTTTTCTTGTAGAGGTTTTCAGATAGAAAATATTTTGTTTTGCATGTTGAACATCTGAGAGAAGTTTCAGTTCTTGTTCTAATGGAGGGTCTCAGGGGATCAGCCACACTAAGGCTGACCTACATTGGAGGGTATTTTCCTTCCAGCTGTGTCTGTAAGACTAGCAGAGAAGACAATGCACCGACACCACAAGGAAGGCTAGCTACATGAGCACAAAGAGTTTTGCATCAAAATGTTGGTTTGCTCTGGAAGATAGATGAGCCTTCCTTGCCAGATGTCAAACATCATACACTATCTTGGAATCGTGTTTCATTACATTAAGAAACAGATACTTTTGTTTTCATTCTAGTGCAGGGTACAGCTGGAGCTAAAACTGCTATGAATCTATAGAAAATGTACAACTAAATGTTGTAGAGATATGGGTTTAACTTTTATGTGGTAGCGATGAGCGCCAACTGCACTGGCGTGAACCGTAACGGAATTGCTTTTTAACCATGGCTTTTGACAGATGTAGAAGGTATTCAAGAGGTTTTTGAGTGCGGGACAGGAGAATGAATCTAGGAGTTTTCCTTCACACCAGGTGGCACGTATCTTTCATTTAAAACCATAAGACATTTTAGTGGAATCTCTACTAGAAGCCAGGATTTGAAAGATGTTGTCAGACATCTTCAATGAACTAAACCTTACCCTCTCAAAATCCAGGATGGGAGGGCTAGGGATCTGATACTGGGGTGTAACAGAGCTCTGAGTCAGAATAATTAAGGCTGAAAACCCTAATGAACAACTTCCACAGGAGCATGAACTTGATCTGTGGTGGCCAATAATGAACTATAAGTATTCAAACTGGACTGGAGAGCTCATATAAAGAGGACGCCTCACCCAGAACTTACAAACAGAACAATAATTGTCATACTGGGTTAGACTAAGTCTAGTATGCAACAGTATATAACAGTGGTCACTCCAGGTCACATGTCCTTTTAAACATTGCTGTGTTTACACACACACACACACACACACACACACACACACACACACACACACACACACACACACACACACACACACCACACACACACACACACACACACACACACACACACACACACACACACACACATAATAAAAGCAATTTCTAACTTATTTAGCCGGTTAAAGGGTTATTCGAAAATTGTCCACCTTTCCTGCAGATGAAAGTATATATCAGTGGTTCTTTGAATTTGTTTGGCTATCAGGGTCTATTGTTTGCTGTGACTGCAGCTGATCTTTACTACCTCCCATAAGCAGCAGCCCTAGGTGACTGTCTAGGGCTTGCCTAATGGTCAGGCCAACTTTGCTCCCCCTCAACCATCTCTTTTCCAAGCTGAAAAGCCTTAACCTTTGTAACCTTTCCTCATAGGAGAGTTGTTCTACCTCTGTAATCATTTTGATTGCCCTTCTCTGTTCCTTTTCTAATTCCACTATTTAATTCTGGAGATGTGGTGACCATAATTGCACACAAGACTCAAGATGCAGTTGTACTACAGAGTGATACCAAGGCATCATATTCGTTATGTTTTCTCTATTACTTTTCTAATAACTCCTAATATTCTATTTGCTTTCTTGACTACGGCCACTGTACGTTGAGCAGAAGATTTCGATGTGTTGTCCAAGCCCATGTTCTTCTCCATAGATAGCCTATATCTTGAATAGAAAATACAGCATTTCTTGTAATTGCAAAACATATCTGGCAAGTGAAGTACCTGTTTTCCCTCAGAGTGCATAATCGGGGAGGGGGGATGTTAAACCTCACATAACTGCTGAAACTAGTGAGGTGCCAAGCCAACAAGAGACTTAAAAAACAGAACCAACAATTTAAAATCTGCTTGATTAATGCACTTGAAATAGCTAACACAGCGTACTGAATAGTTCCCTTTAGGCATTACTTTGGAAACATGTAAAATTGTCATGCCGATAAAGTTATCTGATGCATAAGTATGAGGCAGAAAAGAGAGAAGCAGATAACACTATGGTAATGGAAGAAAAGAAACTTAGGGGTACCTTTTACTAAGGCGTGCTAACAGATTTAGTGCACGCGAAATGCCATGTAGCCCATTATATTTCTATGGCCTGTATGGCATTTAGCGCACACTAACGGGCTCATTTTCGAAAGAGAAGGACGTCCATCTTTCAACACAAATTGGAAGATGGACGTCCTTCTCACAGAAACGTCCAAATCGCTATAATCGAAACCCGATTTTGGATGTCTCCAACTGCAGTCCGTCGCAAGGACGTCCAAATTTCAAGGGGGCATGTCAGAGGCGTAGCAAAGGCAGGACTTGGGCATGCCTAACACTTGGACGTCTTTGACCCATAATCGAAAAAAGCAAGGATGTCCCTGACGAACACTTGGAAGTTTTCACCCAGACGTGTTTTTTTATGAATAAGGCACAAAAAGGTGCCCAAAATGACCAGATGACCACCGAAGAGAATCGGGGATAACCTCCCGTTACTCCCCAGTGGTCACTAACCCCCTCCCACCCTCAAAAAAATCTTTAAAAATATTTTGTGCCAGCCTCAGATGTCATACTCAGGTCCATGACAGTGCATGCAGGTCCCAGGAGCAGTTTTAGTGGGTACTGCAGTGCACTTCAGACAGGCGGACCCAGGCCCATACCCCCTCTAGCTGTTACATTTGTTGAGGAAACAGCGAGCTCTCCAAAACCCACCACAAACCCACTGTACCCATATGTAGGTGCCCCCCTTCACCTGTAAGGGCTTTGGTAGTGGTGGACAGTTGTAGGTAGTAGGTTTTGGGGGGCTCAGCACACAAGGTAAGGGAGCTTTGTTCCTGGGAGCATTTTATGAAGTCCACTGCAGTGCCCCTAGGGTGCCCGGTTGGTGTCCTGGCATGTCAGGCGGACCAGTGCACTACAAATGCTGGCTCCTCCCACCTCCAAATGGCTTGCATTTGGACCTTTTTGACATGGATGTCTTTGGTTTCGAAAATCGCCGAAAGTCAAAAACGTCCATGTCTAGGGACGTCCAAATTTAAAAATTTGGACGTCTCTGACGGTATTTTCTAAATGAAAAATGGACGTCCATCTTTTCTTCGAAAATACGGTTTCCCCCACCCCTGGATTTGGACGTTTTGCAAAGACGTCCAAATCGCAACGCGGACGTTTTTTTCGAAAATGCCCCTCCATATCTGTTACCCCATGTTTACTAAGCCATGTGCTAATACCGACAAAGCCCATTCATTTTGGGGCCCTTTTACTAAGCTGCAGTAAAAAGAGTCCTGCGCTAGCGGTGGAGGCTGTTTTTCCCATGCGCTGAGGCCCTTTTTACCGTAGCAGGTAATAAGGCTGAAAAAAAGACATGGCCATGCGGTAAGATTGCTCTTACCACATGGCCATGCGGGAGGAGAGGGGAAGCACTTATCACCACCCATTAAGGTGACGGTAAGAGCTCCCGCGCTAACTTCACCGTAACCAGATAGTGCGCAGCGCTGCCTGATTACTACTGGGTAACCCCTTACAGAAATATTTTTCAAATATTTCGACTCGCTCCGGAAATGCTACATACTGGGGGGTAGAACTGCCGGTGCTCGTGTTGGACCAGTGGTAATTCCGGTTTGCTGAGCGGTAAGCCTGTGTTGGGCTTACCGCCACTTAGTAAAAAGGCCCCTTTGAATGGGCTGTGTCGGCATTGCTGAGCAGCTTAGAAAACAGGGGGGGGGGGGGTTTAGAACATTTGTATGAAAAACACTATCTATCTATATAATTTGTACCTCCAACGTTCTCTGGCTGGCTGGGTTCGTACCATCCTGATGTCAGCAAGCCTCCAGCGTTCTCTTCCCTTTCACTGTCCTGCCCTCGCATAAAGACGTAATGACGTCAGAGGGCGGAACAGTGCGAGGGAAAGGAACGCTGGAGGCGAGCTGACGTCAGGATGTTCCGAACGAAAGCAACTGAAGGCAAGTAGGCAACGAAACACTGGACATAGAGGGGAGGACAGAATCGCAGGACATCGAGGGGAGGGGAGGGCAGAGGAGAATTGTTGGACATGGATGGGATGGGAGAAGAGGAGAGAATTGCGGGACACGGATGGGAGGGCAGGGAAAAGGAGAATCACTGCACATGGAATGGAGGGCAGAATTGCGGGACATGGAGGGGAGGGCAGGACAGAAGAGAATCGCTGCACATGGAGGGGAGGCCAAGAGGAGGTCAGAATCGCGGGACACGGAGGGGAGGGGAGGGAAGAATCGCTGGAAATGGAGGGGAGAGCAGGGGAGAGAGGAAAAATCGCTTAGACGAGAGCCTTCCTAGGGCCTGTTTCATTTTGGACAAAATGAGCTTGGTTCCACTAGTATAAAATAAAATGGTATTGCATTATCTTGTCTAAAAGAATATGGAGGACAGCACAGCGATATAAACAAACGAAGTGGGACAGTGATGCTACTAGATGGTATAGGATCCTGGAATTTACATCAGATTGATCAACATTATTAAAACAGAGGCTCCATTGTTGTCCTTTGGATCAGTGGTGGTTCTTCTTCATAGATTAAGAGCTATGTGGATTGTGCAGGTCACGTCATAACACGATGTGCTGCATGTAAGCAAACCTACATCATCCATCCCCCAGTGGGCATCGTGGCTTTCACGAGCGCTTATCCAATGGTCTCTTTACATTTGAGCATTGTTCACCTAGTTATTTCATTCCGTGTGTGCTGATTAACATTTTGATAAAAAAATAATAATGAATTGTGATGGATTTTTTTTTTCTTGTAGGTTTGGGTTTGACAAATGGAAGCCAAACACTTAACAGACAGGCAGTGCAAATGAATCAGATCAGTTATTCTCTTTGCTTTCAATAATATTGACTAACAGTCAACTAATGGGGGGAAGAGGCATTAGCCCAGTGGTGTGCTGGAGCAGGCTCTCACAGGCTCTCGAGAGCCGTTTGTTAAGTTTTTAAGAATTTTGGGAGCCGGTTCTCCATGGCTACTTTAACAAATGGATCCCAAAATGTGGGCTTGGGCCCCTCCTGAATTCTCTTTTACTTTGCTGGCGAGAGAGAGCCCCCTGTTAACAATTTACCAGCACACCCCTGCATTAGCCAATAGACATATGGAAGGTTTTTTTGAGCCAATGACTGCTGTGAATAGGTTATTTGAAAATTTACACCTGTATATATCTGAGGCTTTTTCCTTCCCTATAAAAAAAATGATATAAACATTATTTATTTCTGGTCTGTAGAATACTGAACACAGATATTGTGAAGTGTTTTTAGTTGGCTGAAATTTTCACATGCAATGCATGATTCAGAACTCCATTTCACACCTGGCTTTCTTTCCTGTTTATAAAAAAACTCACTGTAGAGTCAAATTAATCAACCATTGGAAACAATTTTGCAGAATATTAATGGGCAAGGAAGGTATAGGGGAGGAGGTGCTTGTCAAGCAAATCAGCCCTCTCAGCCTCTTCGCTATTTACAGTTGTTAAATGCTTTGAAACAGACTCTCTTAGGCAACTGTGTCCCCATCTCTGAAAGAGAAGCTCATGCTTTCTCTAACCCTGCACACAGAACTGAAGCAGGCTACTACTACTACTTATCATTTCTAAAGCGCTACTAGACGTACGCAGCGCTGTACACTTGAACATGAAGAGACAGTCCCTGCTCGACAGAGCTTATGTAATGAAGATTGAGATGCCTCTGGAGTTTGATTATGTAAGTATTTTGTGGCTGGACGTGTTTAGAAGAACAATCACCCCTAATCCATTTGTTCCTTAAAGAGAAACCTAATATGCCATACAGCAAAGTGAAACCAGTGTTCCAGATTCAGAATATAACTTCAGGGGAGTGGGTTGGGGGCTGGATTATGGTTTGCTGTGTTGTGATGTCTTGGCCTTTGGCATTTCTGAAATGATGTGTGAGTCCTCGTTGCTCCCCCCCCCCCCCCCATGAAGGGATTAAATTAAATTGTATTTATTTACTTACTTACTATATTTCATTATGAATTGTTGCTTGTTTGGACATGTTAGTGGTAGAAAGTTTCTGATCATAAACCTAAGCTTTTTTAAGGACGGTCTGCTACATGTATTTTATGCTATTCCCTATTGTGAGTGTACATTCGGCTGCATGCAGGACCAGTATTAAACATGCAAGGGCCCAGGCAGAAACTTGGAGAGGGTCCCAAAGCCCACCAACAGGCTACATCTCCTTCAGCTTTAAGCAGTTTTAGGGTCTCTCTGTACCATGGGGGGGGGGGGGGGCAAAGCAATTGCCCTGTTTGCACCCCTATTGGTGTCCCTGGCTGCATGTTTGGTTTTGCTCTATTTTTGATTGTCAGTGAAGTTGCTGGGGTTCTCAGCGTGAAATCTTTGCATTGGTGACTCAAGGGTCCTTTTACTAAGGTGCGCTGAAAAATGGCTTGCGGTAGTGTAGATGTGGGTTTTGGGCACACGCCGATCCATTTTTCAGTACGCATGTAAAAACGGCCTTTAAAATTTTTTTTGCCGACAGTCAACATGCAGCAAAATCAAAATTGCCCTGCGTCCATGTTGAGTCTGTGACCTTACCGCCAGCCATTGACCTAGCGGCAGGGCTTTTTTTGAGGGGGTACTGAGTACCGGCACCTTTTCCAGTGTCTCCTAAAATTGACCCATGAACCACAAGTTTTAATGAAAGAGCTCAGGCTCAAGACACCAATTCTGCCTTGTCATAGATTCTGTGACTGATTACAGGGGGCCTGGCTATTGTGGAGTGAGTCCCTCAGTGATCACCCCACCCCTGAAGGGTGGCCTGGCATTTGAGTACCGGCACCTTTTTTGCTAGAAAAATTGCACTGCCTAGCGGTACAGTCTCACGCGGTAACCGGGCGGTAATGGTCTATGTGTGTCAAATACCAACTGATGCGCGTCTGATATGCGTATCTGAAAATAAAAAGAATTTTTCGGCCACACATATTGGACGTGCGCCAAAAATGAAATTACTGCAAGAGCCTTGAGATAGCCAGGTGGTAACTCCATTTTGGCACTTGTTGGGCATGGATAGATGCTTACATGACTTAGTAAAAGGGCCCCTCAGACTTTTATTCTTCCAATGTAATATGAGTATGTCTACATTAATGAAGCTATAATTCTTTCATAATATATAGTGTTTTGAGAACACTAGCACATCAGAGGTATGAGAGAAGAGCTGGAAAAAAAATAGACTGCCATTCTTACGATTGTTCTGCTAGAGAAATGATCCCGAGGAAGGGCTGAATAATCAATCACCTTAGCTGGAAGAAAATTCTAGTCATTGTCTATAGCCTTCGCTGTATTATTACCTACTGTACACCGCCTTGGGTGAATCTCTTCATAAAGGCGGTTAATAAATCCCAATAAATAAATAAATAAATTAGTCGTCCCTCCCCTTTATTATTTTCGTTGCCCTTCTCTGTACCTTTTCTAATTCCACTATATCTTTTTTGAGATGCAGTGACTAGAATTGCACACAATATTTGAGTTGCAGTCGCACCATGGAGCGATACAAAGGCATTATAACGTCCTCATTTTTTTTCCATTCCTTTCCTAATAATACCTAACATTCTATTTGCTTTCTTAGCCGCCGTCGCATACTGAGCAGAGGGTTTAAACGTATCATCAATGATGGCACCTAGATCCCTTCCTTGGTCGATGATTTCCTAATGTGGAACCTTTCATTACGTAGCTATAGTTTGGATTCCACTTTCCCATATGCATCACTTTGCACTAGCTTGTATTAAACGTCATCTGCCATTTGGATGCCCAGTCTCCCAATCTTGTAAGTTCCTCTTGTAATTTTTCACAATCCCCTTGCGAATTAACAATTTTGAATAACTTTGTATCATCAGCAAATTTAGTTACCTCACTAGTTACTCCCATGTCTACATCATTTATAAATATGTTGAAAAGCATCAGTCCCAGCACAGACCCCTGGGGAACCCCACTATCTACCCTTCTCCATTGAG
This sequence comes from Microcaecilia unicolor, assembly GCF_901765095.1. Taxonomy (NCBI): domain Eukaryota; kingdom Metazoa; phylum Chordata; class Amphibia; order Gymnophiona; family Siphonopidae; genus Microcaecilia; species Microcaecilia unicolor. Next base: position 33,983,155 of record NC_044042.1, on the reverse strand, counting down.
AATACTGACCATTTAACCCTACTGTCTGTTATCCATCTTTTAGCCAGTTTTTAATCCACAATAGAACACTACTTCCTATCCCATGAATCTCCAATTTCCTCTGGAGTCTTTCATGAGGTACTTCGTCAAATGCCATTTGAAAATCCAGATATACTATCGACCGGCTCACCTTTATCCACATGCTTGTTCACCCTTTCAAAGAAATGTAATAGATTGGTGAGGCAAGATTTCCCTTCATTAAATCCATGTTGGCTTTGTCTTATTAATCCATGCTTTTGAATATGCTCTGTAATTTTGTTCTTTATAACAATCTCTACCATTTTGCTCGGTACCGACGTCAGGCTCACCAGTCTATAATTTCCTGGATCACCTCTGGAACCTTTGTAAAAAAAATCGGCGTTATATTGGCCACCTTCCAATCTTCTGGTACCAGCAATAGTTCTGCAAGTTCATTTTTCAATTCTATCAGTACTCTGGGATGAATACCATCCGATCCAGGCAATTTGCTACTCTTCAGTATCTCTCCCAAATCTTCCTTGGTGAAGACCAAAGCAAAGAATTCATTTAATCTCTCCGCTATCGCTTTGTCTTCCCTGAGTGCCCCTTTAACCCCTCAGTCATCTAGCAGTCCAACTGATTCTTTTGCAGGCTTTTAATATACCTAAAAAATTTTACTATATGTTTTTGCCTCCAACGCAATCTTTTTTTCAAAGTCCCTCTTTGCTTTCCTTACTAGCGCTATGCATTTGACTTGACATTCCTTATGCTGTTTCTTGTTATTTTCAGTCAAATCCTTCTTCCATTTTCTGAAGCATTTTCTTTTAACTCTAATAGCTTCCTTCACCTCACTTTTTAACCATGCCGGCTGTCGGTCTTCCTTCCTCTTTTTTTAATATGTGGAATATATTTGGCCTGGGCTTCCAGGATGGTATTTTTGAACAGCATAAGTATTGCCACACTGGGACAGACCAAAGGTCCATCAAGCCCAGCATCCTGTTTCCAACAGTGGCCAATCCAGGTCACAAATACCTGGCAAGATCCCAAAAAAGCTCAATACATTTTATGCTGCTTAACCCAGAAATAAGCAGTGGATTTTCCCCAAGTTAATTTAATAATGGTCTATGGACTTTTCCTTTAGGAAGCCGTCCAGACCCTTTTTAAACCCTGCTAAGGTAACCGCCGGATGAAAATTTTTGACCTTTGCAGCTGTTCCTCTAAGTTTTTTTTCCTCCATTCTTCTCATTTTATCATAGAGGGGCATTTTCGAATGGGGACGCCCATTGCTAAGGGCGCCCAGCTCTGAGGACGGTATGGCGAAGGGGCGGGGCCAACTGTATTGTCAAACGAGACGGGCGTCCATCTTTTGTTTCGAAAATACGGTTGGGGGCTGGCAAAATCTCGACCTAAATGCTGAGATCGCTGGATTTAGAGATGGGCACCCTCGGTTTTCCCCCATAATGGAAACTGATGGCGCCCATCTAAAAAATGAACCAATCCAAGGCATTTGGTCATGGGAGGGGCCAGGATTCATAGTGCACTGGTGCCCCTCACATGCCAGGGCACCAACCAGGCACCCTAGGGGACACTATAGTGGACTTGGCAAATTGGTCCCAGGTGTATAGCTCCCTTACCTTGGGTGCTGAGCCCCCCAAAACCTACTACCCACAACTGTACACCACTACCATAGCCCTAAGGGGTGAAGAGGGGCACCTACATGTGGGTACAGTGGGTTTCGGGTGGGTTTTGAAGGGCTCCCATTTTCCACCACAAGTATAACAGGTGGGGGGGGGGGGGGTGGGCCTGGGTCTATCTGCCTGAAGTCCACTGCACCCACTAAAACTGCTCCAGGGACCTGTATACTGCTGTGATGGACCTGAGTATGACATTTGAGGCTGGCATAGAGGCTGGCAAAAAAGTTTTTAAAGTGGTCTTTTTGAGGGTGGGAAGGGGTTAGTGACCACTGGGGGAGTCAGGGGAGGTCATCCCCGATTCCCTCCGGTGGTCATCTGGGCAGTTTGGGCACTTTTTTGTGACTTGGACCTAAAAAAAAAGGGACCAAAAAAAGCGAACCAAATTCTCGCCAGGGACGCCCATTTTTTTTCCATTATCGGCCGAAGCCTGCCATCTCTTAACCACGCCCCGGCACGCCCCTGTCCAGCCTTCGCTACCATTCTGACACGCCCCTGGGAACTTTGGCCGTCCCGGCGATGGAAAGCAGTTGGTGACACCCAAAATTGGCTTTCGATTATGCCGATTCTGGCGCCCCTGAGAGAAGGGCGCCCATCTCCCGAAAGATGGGCTCCCTTCTCTTTCGAAAATGAGCTGGATAGTCTCCTTTTTGAAAGTTAAATGCTAATGTATTGGATTTCCTGTGTGTACTTACTCCAAAGCCAATATCAAATCTGATCATATTATGATCACTGTTATCAAGCGGCTCCAGCACCATTAGCTCCTGCACCAGATCATATGCTCCACTAAGGACTAGGTCTAGAATTTTTTCTCCTCTTGTTGGCTTCTGTACCAGCTGCTCCATAAAGCAGTCCTTGATTTCATCAAGGAATTTTACCTTCCTAGCATTTTTTTTTTATTTGTTGCATTTCTATCCCACATTTCCCCCATTTTTGCAGGCTCAATGTGGTTTACATATTGCCGTTAGCGGCGTTAGCCGATTCTGGTCTGAACAGATACATGGTACAAATGAATACAAGTGATGTTGTGATAGATAAGGTACATGTAAGGTTGGTGTAGATTGGGGGAGCTTAGAAAGCGGGGGGGAGGAAGGGTCAGGTAATGTCCTTTACGTTCTTTGGTTGCATTGTGTCGCATGTGTCCATGTATTTTTATGTTGGGTCGGTGGGGTATGCTCTTTTGAACAGGACTGTTTTTAGTGATTTCCGGAAATGAAGGTGGTCTGGCATGCCATGTTACACTTACCCAGTCAATATCAGGGTAATTGAAAGCACCTATTATTATTGTGTTCCCCACTTTGTTAGCCTCCCTAATTTCTGATATCGTTTCTACATCTGTCTGTTCATCCTGGCCAGGTAGATGGTAGTACACTTCTATCCTCTTATCACTATCCTTTCCCCCTTTACACATGGAATTTCAATCCATAAGGATTCCAAGATGTGTTTTGTTTCCTGCAGATTTTTCAATCTATTTGATTCAAGGACCTTCTTAACATACAATGCTACCCCTCCACCAATTCGATCCACCCTATCACTATGATATAATTTGTACCCTGGTATGACAGTGTCCCACTGGTTATCCTCCTTCCACCAAGTCTCAGAGGTACCTATTATATCTAATTTTTCATTAGTGCAATATATTCTAACTCCCATCTTATTTCTTAGGCTTCTGGCATTCGCATATAGACATTTCAAACTATGTTTGTTGCTCCTATTTACATATTGATCAGCAGTTGACAGTGTTAATTTGCAATCTTTTGTCTGATTTTTATTTAAAGACACTTGGATGGTCTCTATTGCAACCTCGCTATTGGGATACCCTATCTTCCCTGTTTTGGTGATATCTTTGAAAGATTCTTTGTTCAGAACCATGCACTTTTGAATGACTTTCAGCCTTCCCACAGGTTCTAGCTTAAAAGCTGTTGCATCTCCTTGTTAAATGCCGATGCCAGCAGCCTGGTCCTACCCTGGTTAAAGTGGAGCCCATCATTTCGGAATAGGCTGCCCTTTCCCAAGAATGTTGCCCAGTTCTTAAAAATCTAAAACCCTCCTCCCTGCACCATTGCCTCATCCACGCATTGAGACTCTGGAGCTCTGCCTGTCTCTTGGGTCCTGCATGTGGAACGGGGAGCACTTTGGAAAATGCTACCCTAGAGGTTCTGGATTTGAGCTTTTTACCTAAAAGCCTAAATTTGGCTTCCAGAACCTCTCTCCCACATTTTCCTATGTCACTGGTACCCACATGTACCAAGACAGCCGGCTCCTCCCCAGCACTATCTAAAATCCTACCTAGATGATGTGTGAGGTCCACCACCTTCGCACCAGGCAGACAAGTGACCAGGTGAGCCTCACATCCACCAGCCACCTAGCTATCTACATGCCTAATAATCGAATCACCAACTACAACAGCCGTCCTAACCTTTTCCTCCTGGGTAGAAGCTCCTGGAGACATCCTTGGTGCAAGAGGATACTGCATCCCCTGGTGTTCTGATCCTGGCTACAGGATTACTTCCAGCTGCACCAGGGTGATACTCTCCTTTTAGAAGACCTCCCTCCTCCAAGACAGCACAGGGGCTGCCAGACTGAAGGTGGGATCTCTATACAACGTCCATGTAGACCTCTTCTATGTACCTCTCTGTCTCCTTCAGCTCCTCCAAGTTTGCTGCTCTAGCCTCAAGAGAATGGACTTGTTCTCTGAGAGCTAGGAGCTCCTTGCATCGAGCACACACATAACCTCTCACCAACTGGGAGATAATCATACATGTGAGATTCAATGCAAAAGACTGGATAACACTCCTCTCACTACTGGACTGTTGTCTGTATCTTAGTATTATATAGTTGTTTAATTAAAACTTCTTAAAGTACTAGGAATATCAGATGACTATAAAGAGCCTTAAGATGATATAGAGGGGCATTTTTAATATGACGTCTAAGTCCGACTTTGGATGTTTTGCAAAAAACGTCCAAAATCTGAATAGCAAAGAAGGTCATTTTCAAAAAAGAAAACCGTCTATCTTTTGTTTTCGAAAATAGAAGGTTTTGTCATTTGGATGTTTTATTTTTTGGTCCATTTTTGAAAAAAAAGGTCCAAGTGCAAAACGCACAAGATCAAGCCATTGGGATGTAGGAGGAGCCAGCATTTTTAGTACACTGATCCCTCTGACATCCCAGGAAAGCAATAGGGCACCCTAGGGGGCACTACAGTGGACTTCATAAAATGCTCCCAGGTACACATCTGATGATTGCTCCATTACTTTGTCTGCTGAGCCCCCCCCCCCCAAAACCCACCCTAAATCCAGTACCCCCAACCGTACGCCACTACCATAGCCCTTATGGTTGAAGAAGGGACCTATATGTGGGTACAGTGGGTTTCTGGTGAGGTTTGGAGGGCTCACAGTTTCCTCCACAAGTGTAACAAGTAGGGGGAGGTAGAAGCCTGGGTCCACCTGTCTGCAGTGCACTGCACCCACCACTGGACTACTCCAGGGACCCGCATGCTGTTCTAATGGACCTGAGTATAACATCTGAGGTTGGACGGTAATGTTTTTCATCAACTTTTTTGGGGGTGGGAGGGGGTTAGTGAACACTGGGGGAATAAGGGGAGGTCATCCCTGATTCCCTCCAGTGGTCATCTGATTATTTAGAGCACCTTTTTGTGCCTTATTCATTATAAAAACAGGTCTAGCTCAAAATGTCGTAGTTTTAGTCCTGGACGGTTTTGTTTTCTTCCATTATGGCTGAAAAAACGTCTCAGGAACGCCCGTCCCGCCCTGAACATGCCCCTGATACACCTCCTTGAGATTTAGACACACTTCTGATGGACTTCAAAGAAAAATGTCTAAAATAGGTTTCAAAAATACTGATTTGGACGTTTTTGTGAGAAAAATGTCCAAATGTTGCTTTGTGCCACTTTTTAGACATTTTTCTGTTTTGAAAATGAGCCCAATGGTGTAGTATGTAATTTACTTTGTGTTTGCTTCTCAGAAACTAATTAAATGTAATTAAAACTCTAATAAAAACTCTCCTGTTGTTGTCCTAATTAGAATAATTGACAATAAATGTTGAGCTAGCAGATAGCAGACCCGAAAACAGAAAAAGAGAAACTGGAACCAACATGATGGAAAATTAAAATGTCCAGACAACAAAGAATGTATTAAATTGAATATGGTTTATGGCAGTGGTTCCCAAACCTGATCATGGAGGTACCCCAGCCAGTCAGGTTTTCAGACTATCCACAATGAATATTCAATGGAGGCAGTGCAGGCAAATCTCTCTCATGAATACTCATTGTTGTTATCCTAAAATCCAGTGCTGGGGCCGCTGCTTTTTAACATATTTATAAATGACCTAGAGATGGGAGTAACTAGTGAGGTAATTAAATTTGCTGATGACACAAAGTTATTCAAAGTCGTTAAATCGCGGGAGGATTGTGAAAAATTACAAGAGGACCTTACGAGACTGGGAGACTGGGCATCTAAATGGCAGATGACGTTTAATGTGAGCAAATGCAAAGTGATGCATGTGGGAAAGAGGAACCTGAATTATAGCTACGTCATGCAAGGTTATACGTTAGGAGTCACGGACCAAGAAAGGGATCTAGATGTCGTCGTTGATGATACGTTGAAACCTTCTGCTCAGTGTGCTGCTGCGGCTAAGAAAGCAAATAGAATGTTAGGTATTATTAGGAAAGGAATGGAAAACAAAAATGAGGATGTTATAATGCCTTTGTATCGCTCCATGGTGCGACCGCACCTCGAATATTGTGTTCAATTCTGGTCGCCATATCTCAAAAAAGATATAGTGGAATTAGAAAAGGTAAAGAGAAGGGCGATGAAAATGATAAAGGGGATGGGACAACTTCCCTATGAGGAAAGGCTAAAGCGGCTAGGGCTCTTCAGCTTGGAGAAAAGGTGGCTGAGGGGAGATATGATAGAGGTCTATAAAATAATGAGTGGAGTTGAATGGGTAGATGTGAAGCGTCTGTTCACGCTTTCCAAAAATACTAGGGGGCATGCGATGAAGCTACAATGTAATAAATTCAAAACAAATCTGAGAAAATGTTTCTTCACTCAACGTGTAATTAAACTCTGGAATTCGTTGCCAGAGAATGTGGTAAAGGCGGTTAGCTTAGCGGAGTTTTAAAAAGGTTTTGACAGCTTCCTAAAGGAAAAGTCCATAGACCGTTATTAAATGGACTTGGGGAAAATCCAATATTTCTGGGATAAGCAGTATAAAATGTTTTGTACTTTATTGGGATCTTGCCAGGTATTTGTGATCTGGATTGGCCACTGTTGGAAACAGGATGCTGGGCTTGATGGACCTTTGGTCTTTCCCAGTATGGCAATACTTATGTAAATTTGGTGAACCTGGAAAATGTACTGAGCCAAATTGACAAATTAAAAAGTAGTAAATCACCTGGACCAGATGGTATACATCCAAGGGAACTGAAAGATCTCAAATATGAAATTGCAGATCTGCTGTTAGTGATCTGTAACCTGTCATTAAAATAGTCCGTAGTACCTGAAGATTGGAGGGTGGCCAATGTAACGCCTATTTTTAGAAAGGGATCCAGGGATGATCCAAGAAATTACAGACTGGTAAGCCTGACTTCAGTGCCGGGCAAAATAGTGGAAACAATTATAAAGAGTAAAATTACGGAACACGTGGACAAACAAGTTTAATGGAAGATTTAACATGGATTCAGCCAAGGGAAGTCTTGTCTCACCATTTTGTTTCATTTCTTTGAACACATGATTAAACACGTGGATAAAGGTGAGCCAGTTGATATGGAGGTGTATTTTCAAAGCACTCAGACTTACAAAGTTCCATAGGTTACTATGGAACTTTGTAAGTCTTTGAAAAGGAGCCCCTATATATATAGTAACATAGTAAATGACGGCAGAAAAAGACCTGCATGGTCCATCCAGTCTGCCCTACAAGATAAACTCATATGTGCTACTTTTTGTGTATACCTTACCTTGATTTGCACCTGTCCTTTTCAGGGCACAGTCTGCCCAGCACTATCCCCGCCTCCCAACCACCAGCCCCGCCTCCCACCACCGGCTCTGGCACCGACCGTATAAGTCTGCCCAGCACTATCCCCGCCTCCTGCCACCGGCTCTGCCACCCAATCTCGGCTAAGCTCCTTAGGATCCATTCCTTCTGAACAGGATTCCTTTATGTTTATCCCATGTGTGTTTGAATTCTGTTACCGTTTTCATTTCCACCACCTCCCGCGGGAGGGAATTCCAAGCATCCACTACTCTCTCCGTGAAAAAATACTTCCTGACATTTTTCTTGAGTCTGCCCCCCTTCAATCTCATTTCATGTCCTCTCGTTATACCACCTTCGCACCTCCGGAAAAGGTTCGTTTGCGGATTAATACTTTTCAAATATTTGAACGTCTGTATCATATCACCCCTGTTTCTCCTTTCTTCCAGAGTATACATGTTCAGGTCATCAAGTCTCTGCTCATATGTCTTAGTTATAGATATAGTGTATCTAGATATTCAGAAAGCGTTTGGCAAGTCCTCATAAGAGATTCTTGATCAAATTAAAAACCCACGGCTTAGGAGGTAGTGTTCTGTTGTGGATTAGTACATAAGTACATAAGTAGTGCCATACTGGGAAAGACCAAAGGTCCATCTAGCCCAGCATCCTGTCACCGACAGTGGCCAATCCAGGTCAAGGGCACCTGGCACGCTCCCCAAACGTAAAAACATTCCAGACAAGTTATACCTAAAATGAGGAATTTTTCCAGTCCATTTAATAGCGGTCTATGGACTTGTCCTTTAGGAATCTATCTAACCCCTTTTTAGATAGATTCCTAAAGGACAAGTCCATAGACCGCTATTGATGGATAGAAAACAAAGGGTAGGGATAAATGGCCATTTCTGTGAATGGAGGAGGGAGGAGAGCCCAGGAGCAGCCCAAGGCAAAATGCTGCCGAGGCAGGGCTGAGATGCCGCCTCCCCAGGCCAAGATGCCGCCCCCCCCCCCCCCCCCGGGGCCAAGTTCTGCCATCTCCCCTTCCTTCCTTCACCCCGTTTACCTTCTTTCTTCATGTTCCAAAAGCCAACGGCAGCAGTGATTTCCATACACTGCACTGCCACCGGCACCGGCCTCTTCTCTACTGCAGCTGCCTCTGATGAAACAGGAAGTTACATCAGAGAGGCAATTGCAGTAAAGAGAGAGGGAGGTGCCAGTGGCAGAGCAGCATATGGGAATTGTGCCTGCCGCCAGCGGCTTTGGGAACACAAAGAAAGAAGGTAAACTCGGGGAATGGAGTGGAGGAAGGAAGGGAGAGGGAAATGCCTCTCTAGAAGAGTGTCACCTGAGGCCCGGCCCCAGGTGGCCTAATGGTCGGGCTGCCCCTGGGAGTAGTACCCTAGGGATCTGTACTGGGACCAGTGCTATTTAACATATTTATTAATGATCTGGAGATGGGAACGATGAGTGAGGTGATTGAATAGTTTTGTGTCGTCTGCAAATTTAAAGTTGTTAAAATGCATGCAGATTGTGAAAAATTACAGGAAGACCTTAGGAAGTTGGATGACTGGGCATCCAAATAGCAGATGAGATTTAATGAGGACAAGTGCAAAGTGATGCACATTGGGGAGAATAATCCAAATCATAGTTATTTGATGTTGGGTTCCACCCTAGGAGTGAGCATCCAAGAAAAAGATCTAGATATCATCATGGACAATACACCAAAATCTTCTGCCCAGTGTGTGATGCTGGTGAGAAAAGCAAATAGTATGCTAGGAATGATTAGGAAAGGGATAGAAAATGTACTTATTTATTTATTGGGATTTATTAACTGTCTTTATGAACAGATTCGCCCAAGGCGCTGTTTCATTTAAAACTTACAATTTTGTTAACATTGTAGCAATAGTAACATGATCAAATATAAACATATATACAATAAATGAGGTAAACTTGGAAAAACGATGTCAGTACAATACAAACAATACCATAATAGACAGCATGGAAGAATATTCAAATAACATAGATATAATACAATGTCAGCATAATACCAATGAAACACCTAATAAGCAAGCAATAAAACATTCAAATAACATAGATATGATGTTCATGCTTTTCTATGTAGCTGAGGGCCAAGTGCAGATATATAGATGGGGACAAGATGGGTGGTACAGAGTCAATTGGGATAAATAGACAGGTGGTTAAACTCAAAGTAAATTCTTTGTACAGTTAAACAAGATATGAGGAACTGGTCTGAGTTTACATGGTGTGCAGCAAGCTAGTCCAGGTGCGGAGTGAGAACAGCCAGGCTTTTACCTGCTTTCTGAAGTATGCCTCTGTATGGCTATTGCTCCATGGTGCGACCAAACTTTGGATATTGTGTGCAATTCTGGTCATCATACCTTTAAAATGATATAGCGAATTAGAAAAGGTTCAAAAAAGGGTCACCAAAATGATTTAGGGGATGGAACTCCTCTCATATGAGGAAAGGCTTAAGAGGTGAGGGCTCTTCAGCTTGGAAAAGAGACGGCTGAGGGGGGGATATGATAGAGGCCTGTAAAATTCTGAGTGGTGTATAACGGGTAAATGTAAATTGATTTTTTACTCTTTCAAAAAGTACAAAGACTAGGGGACACTCAAGAAAGTTACATACATGTAACTACTTTTAAAACAAACAGGAGTAAATATTTTAACACTCAACAAATAGCTAAGCTCTGGAACTCATTGGCCAGAGGATGTGGTATCAGCGGTTAGTGTATCTGGGTTTAAAAAGGTTTGGACAAGTTCCATAGTCTGCTATTGAGATAGACATGGGGAAAGCCATTGCTTGTCCCTGGGATCAGTAGCATCAATCTTGCTACTATTTGTGATTCTGCCAAGTACTTGTGACCTGAATTGGTCACTGTTGGACGCAAGACACTGGGCTAGATAGACCATTGGTCTGACCTAGTATTGCTATTGTTATGTTCTTACAACAAGCCATACAAAAAAAAAAAACAGCTTACAAATTGAAACAACCATATTCAAAAGAAAGAAACAAACACAGAAGACACACATCCAACAAGACCCTAAACCTCACTCAATCATACCAATCAAACCCTGGTAACTGTTTATGTTTAAAGCAAAATGGCATCTGTGTGTATCATAGTAACATAGTAGATGACGGCAGAAAAAGACCTGCACAGTCCATCCAGTCTGCCCAACAAGATAACTCATCATTGCTACTTGTTAGGTGGTAGTGAAGTTATTTAGGTGAGGTGGCTAGTGTGAGTGTAGGCTTATTTCACATTTATTCAGAATGATATATCCCAAATTTTATTGAAATAGGTCAAATTTTGACAGAGCTATGCAGAAAACAAGCTTTGTATATTTAGACTTACAAAACCAATTTATAGACGTTTTTCTATGAAATCCATCGGAAGTGTGTTCAAATCACAAGGGGGCATGTCAGGAGCATGTTAAGGGTGGGATCTGGGCGTTCCTAACACTTGGATGAAACAAAACTAAAACATCCAGGGCTATAAGTTTTATTAACAAGTCACAAAAACATGCCCTAAATGACCATTGGAGTGAATCAGGGATGACCTCCCCTTACTCCCCAGTGGTCACTAACCCCCTCATACCCCCCCCCCCCAAAATGAGATTAATACCAGCCTGTATGGCAGCCTCAGATGTTATACTCAGGTCCATTAGAGCAGCATGCAGGTCACTGGAGTAGTCTAGTGGTGGGTGCAGTGAACTGTTTATACAAGACTCATGCCCATACCTTCCCCTCCCTGTTACACTTCTGGTAGAAACTGTGAGCCCTCCAAAACTCACCAGACACCCACTGTACCTACACATAGGTACCCCCTTCACCTCTAAGGGCTATTTTAGTAGTGGGGGTATTGGGTTTTGGGTGGGTTTTGGGGGGGGCTCAGCAGGCAAGATAAGGGAGCAACGGTGAGATGTGTACCTGAGAGCATTTATTTGAAGTCCACTGCAGTGCCGCCTAGGGTGCCCCATTGCACTCCTGGGATGTCTGTGTGACCAGTCTACTAAGAATGCTGGCTCCTCCTACATCCCAATGTTTTGATTTTGTGCATTTTTCACTTGAATATTTTTTTCTTTGAAAATGAACCAAAAAGATAAGTGCACAGAGCACAAAGACATCTAGCAAATAGTCATTAAAAAAAAAAAAAAAAGATAGATTTTTTTTTTTCTGTTTTGAAAATGGCTATATTCCCCACTTGAATTGTAGATGTTCTTGGCAAAATATCCAAAGTTGGACTTGGACGTCATATCGAAAATGTCCCTCTATGTAACTTTGTAAGTCTAAGTGGTTTGAAAATACGCTTCTATATCATCAATGTTATGCCCGTCTATGGTATTTTAGTCAGGAAAAATTGCCCTTTTTACATTCTCTGAAAGTGCTATCTGAGTCTGAATCTTACTTGACACACTCCAGGAATTCTCGTGGAGACTTTTTTCTGCTTTTACTGGAGGATCAGATGATTGAAAATGCTAGAGATTTGGAAAGGTAAGCTTTTTTCCCTATCTGACCACTTCTGCTGCAGCTGAAATAGTAAACAGTTTCTGTTTGAATACTGGGTGTCTTCCCCACCCACACTGTGCATCCAAGCTGCACTGTCTTGACCTCATTCTCTGTTACAGTAAGCTGAACGGTACCACAGTGAAACTTACCAAAGATCCATTTCAAGATTACAAATTATCATAAAGCACTCGCTACAATTAGATGGCTTCTGACATGTCTCTAAAACAGGGGGACTCAAGAATCTGTACAGTTCTAATGGTTCCCAGTCAATGGCATGGCAAATAAAATGACCAGTGACAGTAGGGAAGCTCATATCCCCAGGTTTATTTATTTATTTTGGTGCATTTGTACCCCACACTTTCCCACATAAGCAGGCGCAGTATGGCTTACATCGATTGTCCTATCTCCCCTGCCCCCCCTCCAGCCACTCCTCCACTTTAATCAGCATATATTAAATTCCCCCATGTGCTACAGAAAAGCACCGAGCACATCCTATCCTATATAATAAAACGCACCTCCAACATTCTGAAGCTGACTGCATGGCTGAGGCATTCCTGCTCTCTGTATCTATCTCCTGAATTGACATCACGTACTTCCGGGTTCGTCACAAGCAGAAGTGACCAACCACACGAGGTTTCTCGGCTTCAGAATGTTGGAGGTGCATTCTATTAAATAGGATTGGTCAGTTCCTTGAAGCACAGCCAGAGCTCAGCCTCCTGCACAGTAACGCTCAGACACCAGAGAGAGAGGGAGGGCCTGACACCAGAGAGAGGGGGGGGGCCTGACACCAGAGGGGGGAGGTATCTCTGTCACACACACACTCTCTCTCTCTCTCACAGTCAATGTCTTTCTCTCTCTCACTCTCACACACTGTCTCTCACACACTCTTATGTCTCACACTGTATCACATTCACTCTCTATGTGTCACACAGTCACTCACACACTCTCTTGGTCTCATACACTCAGTCTCACAGAGAGTCTGTGTCTCACACACACTCTCTCTCTCTCTCTCTATGTATCTGTGTGAAACACACACTCTCTCTCTCTCTCTCACACTGTGTCTCACATACGCACTTACACACACTCTCATTCTCACACACACACTCTCTCACAGACACACTCGCACCCAGACTCACTCTCTCTCTCACACACACACACACACACTCACACATTCACTCTCTCTCTCTCACATACAGTCAGTCTCACATACACTCTCAAACATACACACTCCGAGGAAAACCTTGCTAGCGCCCGTTTCATTTGTGTCAGAAACGGGCCTTTTTTACTAGTCCTATATAATAAAACGCGCCTCCAACGTTCTGAAGTCGTAGTTCCGGAACGTTGCAGGAATGCTTCAAGGCTTGAAGGCTTCACTTTCTCGGCTTCAGAACGTTGGTGGTGCGTTTTATTATATAGGATTGATGGCTTTTGCTGTCCTTATCTGTCCTTATCTGTAACCTATTCTACTGAAGCAATAGTCAGAAGTTTTTACAAATGTAAAAGTGTGTGTTTACCCCAGAGACAGATTTAAAAATTGGATTGTGAAAATTGCCTGTCTTCATCAGATTATTATTGGGCAATGACAGCAGCAATCTTCCAATTTATGTCGAAAGATGGGCGTCCTTCTCTTTCGAAAATGAGCCCGATAGTAACATATATTTGATCTTGAATATTCTTTGTGGATATCGTGAGAACCTGATTGGCTGGGGTGCCTCCGGGACCAGGTTTGCGAACCACTACCTTAGTTCATTTCCAGGGATGACCAATAGCTCTCCTAGTCCCCAATAACTTTAGAAATAATTTAATTTAATATAGACTATAATCTTACCACATAATGCTTAACAACACTATATCTAACCAATAAGAATGTATTCACCCAATGTCTTACTTATAAATCTGTAACTGTTGTCCCACTAATGTTGTAAACCGCACTGAACCCTAAACAGGGGATATTAGCGGTATATAGTAACATAGTAGATGATGGCAGAAAAAGACCTGCACGGTCCATCCAGTCTGCCCAACAAGATAAACTCACATGTGCTACTTTTTGTGTATACCTTACCTTGATTTGTACCTGTCCTTTTCGGGGCACAGACCGTATAAACAGGGGATATTAGCGGTATATAAGACCTAAATTGAATTGAATTGAAATTGAACAACTTGAAGAAAAATCAGTATGGTGTCAAAGAACCACCCTGGCACACAGGTTCTGTGGCACCCCACCCTCTTCTCTGCTGCTATGGAAACCCATTTAAGGGGTGGAGTTAATGCAGGACCTGTAAATGCACATTGACTTACAAGCTCTGTGCTGACTGTTCTTCCTTCAGTTGTTGCTAATTCTGCTGCCGGTGCAAGCGTCAACAGACCTGGACAGAAGCATGACAGTGCATATGAACATATGGTGCTGGAGACAGCTGCCTAGATCCCTAAATTCAGGCAACAGTCAGTCCACAGCAGTCAGCCATTTTAAAGCTGCAGACAGCCATGGGCTGAATCGGATCCTGATATTCAATGCCGGGCCATGCCCGGGCACGGTCATTGAATATTTGTGTCTTCGGTGGATGCTGGCCAATATTTAGTGCTTGCACACCTTACTGAGCGAAGAGACGATATACATTCTGTCCAGCTAGGTATGCAGACATTGCCACTGAATATTGCTTAGTTAATGAAAGCAAGAATGGTATCTGATAAATGTTCTTTGAAAAGTGCTGGCACCACTTTAAGTTCTACAAAGTGCAACGGACGGTTTTGCTCCCGAAGAAGCGTATTGTGAAACAGGCTTACTGTCAAGCGAACCGAATGTGGAAGAGTTAGATTCCTATGCTACAGATAAGTGTTTTGAACTAGTAATCACTAGCAACAATGTACAAATGATTAAAATATTACCAGAAGTTTGCATTATTTATATAACTATTTCACATAATTAACCTATGAGGACGTTCGCACAGCTGTTCCTGTTGTAAAACACATTGTTAACAAGCCGAGCATCTGAGGTATTTTCCTCCTTTTCAAAGAACATTTATCAGATACCATTCTTGTTTTTGTTAATATTCTAAACAACAAGAGTTCTGCCCATTCAGTGATCAATTGCACTGAATATTGCTGCAACCCACATATATTCTGAATCCACACTGACTCTGCCACGGATTGTCCATGCACTAACCAGACAGTGCCCTGGTGGTCAGAAGAGATAGTCATTGGCCATATCCAGTTTAGTGCCGCTGAATATCCTTTCCAAGCCAGTTGTTTGAGGTTTAAGCAGGCAGGAGCCTGCTATCCTTAGTGTCCTCGCCATCCTTATACAAGACAATCATCTCCTGAAGCATTCCATGCATTCTGTCCGTCTGTAAAGAAAGCCCCAGTCAGTTTTTCCTGACCTGTTTCTTTGATAAAGAGGAGACCCTTTATCTTTACAAAAAAAAAAGGTCTCTCTTTCAGCTGTTGGGGTTCTAAATACTAATATTCCTAATAAGCAGAGAAAATGAAGCAGACAATAGACTCTGTGTGAAGTGAGAAACCACTGCCACCTGGTTTCTGATCTAAAAGTGCCCATCCTAGTGCATTATTGATCTCAGAATCACTACAGATGAGTCAGTCTGGGATTTGCTATGCTCATTTTTATACATTCTGGGATTGTTTTTCTTTTACAGAGACACACCGTCAGCTTTATGTAGTAGGTTTGTACTGGGTCAAATTTTCACCACAGAAATCTCCCTATTAGCAATGGTATTTTGGACAGGGTGGAGGGACACAGTATAGGATAAGGATCACATGATGAACAGCTCCAACAAACAAGGCACCTGACTGACTTCATGGTTTTCTTTTGCAGGACAGTTTTTCACTTGAGGCTGAAGAGTTCAACAGCAGTTCGAATGATTACGTCTGTCATGGAGTCACTGCCTCCAGCTTGGACACAAACAATATCCATGCTTTCCAAAAAGTTTTCATCCCTTTGGTCTACATCTTTGCATTCATCCTGGGTACTGTTGGGAATGGGTTAGTGTTGTTTGTCCTAAAACACTATAAGAGTGCCCGCACAACTACTGAAAATTATCTCCTCCACTTGGCTGTAGCTGACCTCCTGTTGCTCTTCTCTCTACCCTTTGTGGTGGTTGAAACCATGACAGGCTGGATCTTTGGGCTTTTTCTCTGCCGAACCATCAGCACCATTCACAAGGTGAACTTCTATTGCAGCAGCTTGCTGCTGGGCTGCATCAGTGTGGATCGATACTTGGCCATTGTACATGCAGTCCACACCTACAGGAAGAGGAAGGCTATCTCCATCCACATAACCTGCCTTGCCATCTGGCTTTTCTGCCTGTTGCTCGCCCTGCCGTATTTATTCATTGTTGAAGTAAAGACAGACTACAGCAATATCAGTAGCTGCACATTCTCCGAGCTGAACTTCCAGAGCAATGGTTGGTGGCAAGCTAGCCGTTTTATGCATCACTTTGTTGGTTTCCTGATACCCCTGGTTGTAATGTGCTTCTGCTACTCAACCATTATTAGAACCTTGTGCCAGTCTCATCGTTTTGAGAAGCATAAAGCAGTAAGAGTTGCCATTGTGATCACTGGGGTCTTCTTTATTTGCTGGATCCCTAACAACATTGTAATCTTCATGCACACTTTGATGGAACTGGAAGTTATCCCACATTGCAGCTTTCACCAGCCCTTGTCCATTGCCATCATGGTGACAGAATTCATTGGCTTCCTGCATTGCTGCCTCAACCCCATCCTGTATGCCTTCATTGGGGTCAAATTTCGTAATGACCTTATCCAGATCCTGCACAAGCTGGGTTGTTTGAGCCAGCACACCCTACGGCGGATCATCCACCTTGACAGGCGGGGAAGTGGTACTGAGTGTGAAACTGCAACATCTGTTTCCACCTTCTAACGCGCCTTTTTGCAACTGGATGAAAGGGAGCTCGGAACAGCCAAGACAGTGACTCATCCTAAGGCACAGCTTGTAAGTTCTTGGTTAGGACTGTAAGAACTGATGCTGACAGGGTGTCAGCACTATCTCAGACATGGAATATCTTAGGAAGACTTTTACAGAGACAAGAGGTGGTAACTCCACAGTTCAGACTGGAAGACAGTGTTCAGCTATGTTTTGCCTCAGAGATCTAAATGTTCAATTCTCGCACAAGTCTAAGAAGTGTCTTCCTCCTGTCCAAAGCCTCTCAGTATATCTGTCCATTTGGAATATCAGTCCTGCAGTGTGAATGTTTTTAGATTTGTGGAATGTTTGTTTTATTGTTGCTTAGTATATTAGTCTTGTGGATATCCCTAGTGAGACTTAAAGTGTGTCTTATGGGTTTAAAATAGAATGCTTTTACTTAGCATAAAAGAATCAAGTAGTGCTAGGGTTGTTGTTTTTTTTTTTTTTATCAGTGCATAACTTTTTATTTTACACATTATTATAAATATTCAAATGTTTCTCATTTTACATAGTGGATGACAGCAGAAAAAGACCCATCCAGTCTGCCCAACAAGTTAAACTCATAGCTTAAAGGTATGATGTGATACTACATATACATACTTGATCTTGATTTGACCTTGCTATTTTCAGGGCACAGACCATAGAAGTCTGCCTGGCACTGGCCTCGTTCTCCAACTACTGAAGTTGTCATCGAAGCCCCACTCCAGCCCATCCAAATCTGTCCAGCCACGATTAGGGCAAAGACTGTAGAAGTCTGCCTGGCACTGGCTTTGCTTCCCAATTACCAGTGTTGCCATCTAATTATCACTAAGCTTGTTTGGTCCCATGCCTTCTATACAGGATTCCTTTGTGTTTATCCCATGCATTTTTGAATTCCGTTACCGTTTTCATCTCCACTACCTCCTGTGGAAGGGCATTCCAGGTATCTACCACCCTCTCCGTGAAAAAGTACTTTCTAACATTATTCCCTCCCCTGCAACCTCAATTCATGTCCTCTAGTTATACTACCTTCCCATTTCTGGAAAAGGTTTGCTTGTAGATTAATACCTTGCAAATATTTGAATGTCTGTATCATATCACCCCTCTTCCCCCTTTCCTCCAAGATATACATGTTCAGGTCCTCATATTTGTGATGCAAACCCCATACCATTTTTGTCACTCTCCTCTGAACCACTTCAAGTCTTTTTACGTCCTTAGCAAGATAAAGCCTCCAAAAGTGAACACAATACTCCAAATGGGGCCTCACCAATGACCTGTAGAATGGCATCAACACCTCCTTTCTTCTGCTGGCTATACCCATCTCTAAGCAGCCTTCTGGCCGTGGCCATCACCTCGTCGCATTGTTTTGTTGCCTCGAGATCCTCAGACACCATCACCCCAATGTCCCTCTCCTGAGCTGTCCTCATCAGTCTCTCTCCTCCTATCCCATACATTTCCTTTGGATTTTGTCCACTTGTTCCAAAAATAGTAGGTCTAGGGGGCATGCGATGAAGCTACAAAGTAGTAAATTTAATACAAATTGGAGAAAACTTTCTTCACTCAACATGTAATTAAACTCTGGAATTCGTTTCCAGATAATGTGGTAAAGGCAGTTAGCTTAGCGGAGTTTTAAAAAGGTATGGATGGCTTCCTAAAGGAAAAGTCCAAAGACTATTATTAAATTGACGGGGGAAATCCACTGCTTATTTCTGGGATAAGCAGCATAAAATGTATTGAACTTTTTTGGGATCTTGCTAAGTATTTGTGACCTGGATTGGCCACTGTTGGAAACAGGATGCTGGACCTGATGGACCTTTGGTCTATCCCAGTGTGGCAATACTTATGTACTTAGATAACTTATTTCAAGAAATATATATCCAATATGAAAATAATCTTTCAATTAAAATCTGAATCCTTATTGTGAATCATTATCTATCTGATGTCTATTACACTTATTCTTCATTCTGTTCCCTTTAACTGCTCTTTCTCCAGCTTCTTTGTAAACTTTCTAATGCACAAAATGTTGGAAAGAATGATATAAAATGGATGTGTCCATCTGTCTGTTCAAAGGCATTCTAACTGTCCACAAAGGGATAGAAATTCACAATATTTTGCACGCAGAAGCAAAATATACTGCCTTGAACAATTTGATAACCAAAAACATTGGATCAGAGTTTTCAGAGAACCAAGCCTCCCAAAAAAAAAAACCTCCCCAAAACAAAAATCTCCATGATTTATTTCATGGGAAATTGTTAGAACTGAGGAATGTTGATCAGCATTTTATTTCAAAAGCATCCCCCCCACTGCTGCTTTTACAGCACTGTGGTACACCACTACCTCCCACTTCCAGTCGCATACATATTCCTATACCCATATGCCCCATATATGCCCCCAGGCAGCCACACCCCACACTACCCATCCTAATTTCCCATACACTTCCATTCAATTGCCACCCCCACCCCCTCTCAAATACTCCTTCATACAGTTTCCTAGCCATCCCACACATACACCCCCACCAACACACACCTTACCTGCACATCTCCTGTCACCCAACCACCCCCGCACCATACACACCCTCTTACCCCATCTAAAATCATAACCTACCCACTCCTACATTCCTACACATATGTCTTCTCACATCCACGCCCCTCATACACAAAAACCTACACACCCTTACCTGACAGCTCACTTCGTACACTTCCATACATATCGAACACACTGAAACATACCTACAACCCACATACCTATCTCCACAATTTTATACCCACACACATTTGTGCTCACACATCTACACAAACATTTTGCACTCCTACATATCCACATACACACACCCCACATAAACCAACTCTCCTATACTCACACGCCCACTGCACACCTAGTATACACCACCTCCACCTATACATTCCCAAGTATATGCACACTTCCTTCCTCAACTCCACTCATCCCTATACAATACATCCCCATCACAAACCACCCATACTTTCCCCATCTACAAATATTGGTAAGTATTCCCAAAGCCCTGCCTCTGCATGTTTTCCCTACTGTTTTTCCATGTGGCAATCTTCTTCACTCCTTTGAACTTCTAATTAAAAAGTAGTGTCACAACCTTGACGTACCGCCTTTCTGTGGTACAACCAAAGCAGTTTACATATCGTGTCCAGCTCTGTGGGAGCTTGAGCACCCCCAATATTGAACAAACTCCTTGACTGTGTCCAGGAAAAGGTCATTTCCATTGGGTGTAGCACCCCCAATAATTTTGAAAAGTTGGGCTTTCTTAATTTTACTTAACTGGAACGAGTTAATATGGCACCATGAGCTTTCTTTTACAATGACCCTGGGAGTTCTTCCCCCCTTTTTTGTCTCCTCTCAGCTTACTCTAGTCCAGTCACCACAGCGGCAGTCCTCAGCCAAGGCTCATTCCAGAACCCTGCAAACGTAGGCCCTGAATCCAGCTACTGGATGTCAACGTTGCATGACCATGACTAGAGCGCCCTGTTTCCTGCAGCAATTATTTGGCATATTTGCATTTATCTGAATATTAAAATTTGTAAATGTTTAAAAAGTTTACTTAATAAAAATAAAACAATTTAATGACATTTTTTGCCTGTCTGTTTCATTTATTCGGTCCTATTTTTGGGGAAAAGGGATCATAGTGATTGGTGCTGGAGGAGGGGGGGGGGATAAAATGGATCTGTAAAAAGGAATCTCAGGAAGGAGACATATGAGATGGAAGGTAGAATGGGGTGCAGGAGGCAAAGATAAGGGGAACTGGAGCAGAAGAAGGGAAGAGGATGGAGAATAGGGAGAAGGATCTATGATCGCTCCTGATCCACCTGATTCCCACCTTTGATTCCCTCTCACAGCCCACAGCATTTCTGATCTTCTCACTCATACTCTCCCCATGCTACCACACCCACTCTGCTGATCTCACACTTTGCTCTCCCTTTAATTCTATCTTTTACTCCCACAGCCATTCCATCCCCCTCAATATCCTAACCCTTTCCTTCTTCTCCCCTCTCCACAATCTCATCACTCACTCTTCTGTTATGAGGAGCAAGGGTAGGGTCTCTGCCCATGCTCTTCTTCCTCTTTTGCTGGGCTGTTTGTGGTGGTCATCTTCTTCCTCCCCATCACACTTTTTAGGAGGAAGACAGCATCAGCGTAGCACCCGAAGCTATGTCGTTATGCTCTGCCATCCAGGCTGAGTGTAGTGCTTTGAGTCATTCAACACTATGGCGTCTCAAACAGCTCAAAGCATAAGCCTGCACCAAGGTAGCAGACAAGGGTGTGGCTACTGATGCTACATTGTTGCTCTTCTCCTCCTAAACAATAGGACAGGCATCAGGTGGAGAGGAAGGAGACACAGGACAACCATCAGTGTTGTCATTTACACTTGAGCCTCTGCTCTCCCTGCAAATGCTCCAGCCCATGGTCTTCTGTGACAATTCTGCAATTCCTTGGGAAGGGACCCTTCCTGCAGCCATGAAATCACAGGAGATCGGTGGCCCTGTGGACACTCCATCTCTTCAACCCCCTAGTCGCTTCATCATGCCTCAGCCCATAGCATATCCTCTGTCTCCCAACTCCTCTTTCAAGTACTCAAGTACTCCCTTCCCAGTTCTCTATCCAAATCCTTCCCCAGGTCATTTTTTTTTCACATATCCCCTTTCCCTTTCAGCTGTTCCCTGGTGCCCCCCTCCCCCCCCCCCCCCCCCCCGTTCTTTTCACTTTACTCATCCACCAGTCCTCTTCTTTCTCACCCTCACTGCTGCATTAGCCATCTGGCAAGAGTAGGAGAAAAGTGGCTGCACGTTGGGTTGTGTCTTCCTTCTCTGCCACGTGGAGCGCAATTGCACAGGACATCAAAGAGCCATGCAATTCAAATCAGAAGTCAGGTACCAGGCAACAGAGGAGCAGGGCATGGCCTGGCCCAACATGAGCCATTGTCTACCTTTTCTTGCCAAATAGCACAGCAGAGGAGCAGTCGGAAAGCATCGTTCCAAACAAAGCCCACTAGACTGCCTCTCAAACCTTAAGACCTGATCTGGCTCTAGCCCTATAAGATGGAATTGCACTTCATCCAGATCATGAAGAAAGGATGTTATCTGCGTTGCAATCTCAGAGGTGAGAGACTTGACAAGAGCAAGAAGTTGCTGTAACAGACCAGGCTGGTAACTTCATTATTTGCAGTTGTGATCTAGAGGTTCAGCATAGAAGTTTGGAAAACATTCTTACACACAACATAAAGGAGGCAATTTTATAAACATTTTTCACAGGTAAAACAGTAAAAGGGCTTTTATAAAATGACTCTAGGTGAAACACTTGGTGCCAAGGCAGCATGTATGATGCCAAAGTGGCACATACGTTTACAGGACCCATGTGTACATGTGTTCAGGGCAGAGTTTGGGTGGAGAGCATGCAAAAACTTGATTTACATGTACACTATTTTATAAAGTGTACATATAAAGTATTTTATAATTTATGCATTCTTCAACCTAGCCATGATACCTGCCAGTTTACCTCTAGCCTTTTAAAAAGACCCATAAGCGCATTTGTGTTAAAAAAAAAAAGCAGACTAAAAATAAGCACCTTTTCCACTTCCAAACCTAGACGATCTATTATAAATTATCTGCCATGTGTCTTGGGGGCCTTGTCTTGGTAGAGACGGGTGGTGGAGTATCAGCCTAAGGCTTGGATGTTTAAACCTTTAAAAAGCTGCTTCTGCCACCGATTGGTGGGGTAGTTGGGTAAGATTATTTCCGAGAGCTGATTGTACTTTGTACTTTTGATCTAGCCTTCTTGAAGGTTGGCTGAGTAGAAATAGAGGGCTGCCAAATCTTCGTTTGATGAGCCTGAAAAATCTGATAAATTGGTAAGGTGATAACCTCCTTCTGCCTGCTGACCGATTGCTTCATGGAACTGAAATCTTGTGTGCTCAGAGCAAGCTTCTTTGATGCAAAGAGTGCTTTGCAAGTTTTTGAATAAATTCTGGCTATGAATTATCATTGAGCTGAGGTTTCCGTTCTGAAGGTCTTGTAGATCTGTATGGGTATTTTGACCAGCTTAATAGTGTCTACTGGGCTGGCTGGGCATCCTGACACCTCATCTGCGAATAGAGTGATCGGTGATGGGACCTCCACCAGGTGATCTCCATCTGCTTTGGGAGAGTCTTGAAAGTAATAGGACTCAAACAAGGGGCCATTCCAAACTTAGCAGACAGGAGATAGTGTGATATTCTTCTGAGGAGGTGGTATAGGTACTAATGTGTGAGCCTGAAGTAGAGCCCAATGTCCTGCAGGAAACAATTAACTTCCAGCATCAATTCTCTGAGGAGGACTGCATCAAGTGGTAATTTCCCTCTGAAGAATAGGCACTGAAGTGTCCTTTGAGAGAACTTGAGTACCTTTAGAAACAGTGCATTTAGAAAACAGTGTGTAAGAACTAAGAAGACAGACTATTCCTCCAGTCTCTGTTTGAGATTTCACTGGCATTAGGGAATTAGTTACTTTACTTTTAAGAGTCATGTGATTTTACTTAAGGGAGGTTTTGCTTTGTTTGTTGTGTTTTTTTTTTTTTTTTTGTGTGTGAGATGAAGACTGTGTATTGGTTTATTTGCTACAAAAATGCGAGAGAGACTTTCTCTGTACAGGCTAAGAATGGTTCACGACCGCCTCAGTACCCGATTCACAATCTGGTAAACAAGAGAGGGAAGTTCCCACGGAGTAGAGGGAGTGCTTTTATATTTGATCTCAGAGCTGACCCGAAGGCTGTGGTGCTTTATTTGTGCTCTACTGGTTCATGGTTTTTGCTGCACAGCATTCTCCCCCTCAGGAAGTAAAAGGGCGTGATTACTGCCAGTAAGACCCACAGATACCTATACCTGTGAGCAACTCATGGCGGCCATTTCCTTCCTTTCTCCTTCTGCTTTTTATTTTTTTGGTGAGGAGAACAACAAAGAGTAGCAATCGTTTCAACCAGCGGATGGACTAAAACTGACAGTTTCGGGCACAGGGCAGGCACATGAGAAGCCCTGTGCTTGCACAGGAGGCTCTAGAAGGCTTTGAGCGCACCTATTTAAGTCATGAGCCTCAGGATGACATCTAACCATCTGGGTGCATCTCCCCTTCTTGTCCGTGAAGACAATGAAATACGCATGCGCGTGTGTGTTTTGGTTCAGATAAATGTACTGGGTGTGTGTTTTGGCTCAGCCTCTGCAATTTGAAAGATGCAAATTCCCTAACGGATAGGTTTTCACAGCATTTTATGCTGCAGAAGCTGGAGCTGTCCAATGTGGCCGATTTTCAAACTTGATCTGTCTTTTCATCCGCTTTTCTCCCACGTCAAAACTTGGGTCCCTTCTATTATTCACTGCTAACTCCAGTATCCATGACGAATTGTAAGCCACATTGAGCTTGCAAAGAGGTGGGATAATGTGGAATACAAATGCCATAAATAAATAAAATAAATAAAATTTTGTTTTGATTCATGTTGTATCACTTTTTTTGCCAACCTCCATGGGGTTAGAAAGAATAAAATGGATGGGAAAGGCATTCTGGCTTCATATTTTGAAGTCGTTCTCATGAATGTGCAAAGGAAGCTGGTATTTTTATTTTTAATCTGTATTGGTGTACACAGGCAAGATTTTTCAAAAGTGCCTTCCATAAGGGTTTCTCCCTTTAAAAATGAGCGTGCACTCCCCACAGTCAATTTCAAACTTGCCTTCTATATAGGAAGAAGATGAGTTATTGTAACTAGGTGCTCTGGCAATGTCCCATTCTTATACTTTTGCAATTCTAGCTGCAGCATAGCAGGCATGTACTGTTATTCCGGGGCGTCTTCACCTCCATACCCCAACCACCTGACACAATCCTTTTACCCATGATCTCTCCTCATCCCAATTCTGAAATCCTCTTCCACCTCCTCTTCTGGGCTGCTTTACTCCATTTGGGTGGCAGGGCCCCAGGGATGGCAGACAAGGCATAAGAGCTGTAGAAAGACTGCACTTGGGTACCTGCTACTATGACATCGATCGAAAGCACTGCATTAGGACCTGGAATCAAAGCATACATTTTGTGACCAGGATCACCCATAACAATGAGCAACTGTGTTTTTTTGCACATGGCTCCTGGGGCAGATTGTGACAAAAAATTAGTCAGGGCATCAGGATCCTGTCTCCTGTTCCTCAGTCCCCGTTCCCCCCCCCCCCCCCCCCCAACCTGGGATCCTGCAGGCTGCTTCAGGTAGTGAATGACACAGGAACAAAGTTTGTCCCCATCCTTGCAGGTGCTGTCATCCCCATGGACTCTGACCCCCATCCCTGCAGGTGCTGTCCTCATCCCTGTGAACTCTGACCCCCATGTCATTCTCTAGCTCCAGGCTCTGGCTGAAAGCCCCTAGCTCTACTGTAGTAAACATATTCCAGCAGTAGTAGATCCCCTCCATGTCAGCTTTCTTAAAGGCAATAGAGCTCAGGAGCTGTTGCTACTCCTGTATTGCTAGCCTGCAAATCCCTGCATCTTTAAATGGGACCTACCGTTTGTTTACATCATGGGCCCCCACTGATTTTCAGCCCTGACTTTGCAAATAAGCCCCCCCCCCCCCCCGAGTCTCTGCACCTGGCCTTGCATCACTCTATATCGCCCTCAGGCTGCCCCATGTGACTCCTCTGATTTAATAGCTATGAAAAAAAAGAACACTAACTTTGATTAATAAATATGTTAGAATTAGGACTGCATTTCCAATTATAATTTTTCAATCGTGATTAATTGTACAGTTAAACCTATTTATTTCCCACTGCAGCTCACTGACACTGGGCAAGTCCCTTAACCTGCAAATTGGTGGGGAAATGTGGGATACAAATGCTACAAATAAATAAACCCTCCTTTGCCCCAGGTACAAAACCTGTGTATTTGTTAACTTGCTTTGATTGTATCCACAGAAAGGAGGTATATCAAATCCCATCCCTCTTCCCTTCCTTAAAGGACTGATAATCTCTCTCCCTTCCTCCCACTTCCAGATCAAACATCTCTCTTCCTTACCTCCTTTTCCTCTTCCTCCAGATCCACTCTCTCTCCCTCCTTCTCTTCCTCCCGCCGTGTCCAGTACCTCGCCCTCTCCATCCCCATGACAAGGGACACAAACTTGGTGGTAAGATGCACCAAGTGTCGCCCTCTCCATCCCCATGACAAGGGACACAAACTTGGTGGTAAGATGCACCAAGTGTTTCGTGTGGCTGCTAGGCCTCACTACCTTGGCCATAGCTTCCACTAGTGGCCCCTCCAGCTCTGCCGCTCACTCCCCTCCCCCAGCCAAGGTCTGGCATCTACCCCCTGCCTTACAAGTTGTCTTCTATTTGTCCCCAGCAGTGGCAGAGTTGCACATATGCTGCCTGGGGCCTATTTCAGAGCTTTCCCTCTGGACCATCTCACCCATACAGAAACAGGAAGTGATGCCACAGGAGACAAGACAGGACAGAGGGTGAGCTTTGGACCAGATCGCAGGCAGTGTGTATGCAATGCTGCTGGAGACCAACTTTAAGATGTTGGGGTGGGGTTGGGAGGGGGAGATGCCAGACCATGCCAAGGACAGGGGTTGGAAGTGGAAGGGATGAGAAGAAATAGAGACATGAGATACTGTAACATTAATCACAATTCTAAAAAAATAATTTGACTAATAATACATTAATTGCAGAGTTAACTGTGATTAACTTACAGCCCTAGTTAGAATGTTTCCTGTTTTACTTTACAAAAATCAAACACAATTCCCTGCTTTCAAAAAGCACCACTGGGCTTTCATCCAATCTTTGAATTTAGCCCTTGAAAAAAATACCACTGTATTTTTTTGCTCAAACTTTTCTTGTAAAAGCGGTTTGTGAAATGTTTTTACTTTGAGGCTGTAGTGAATGGAAACCATAGTCAAAAGATGGCCTATTTCAAAACTGTGCAGTTATTTTGCCCTATACATCTGTTTTCCTTTGCTCATTTCTCTCTCTGCTCTCCATCTTTTTCCCCTCCTACCACTTTCTCTCCCCCTTACACCTCTGGGCCTGCAAGAGAAGTCAGCAGCAGAGGGCCAATAAGCACAGAGTCCAAACTTCTGCAGCCCTAGACCTCAGGCCAGATGTACTAAAAGTTTTTTTTCCCCCCATTTCATGCATGTGGAGAACATGTTTCATAGATGTGACACATGGTCAGAAGAAAAGGCAGTGAACAGATACTGCCTTCTGCTCCTGCTCAAGATCCCAACGTCTGAATCTTTCATCAACCAAAGAACCAGTAAGGGCATCAGGAACTCGTAAGGATAGGAGACAGCAGAAACTTGGTATATGTGTAAAAGAAAAATCTGCATTATTAATACAGCCAATGTCAGAAATAACAGCAGCTTGTAACCACTCACCTCCACCTACTCTCCTCTCCTCCTTCCTGTACACATTAATTGATTTGATTACTTTATTTTTTGTCTATTAGATTGTAAGCTCTTTGAGCAGGGGACTGTCTTTCTTCTATGTTTGTGCAGCACTGCGTACGCCATGTAGCGCTATAGAAATGCTAAATAGTAGTAGTAGTACTAAGTGTCACAGAACGATGGCACAGGAGAAAGGTAATGGCTGTGGCTGGATACTGTAGTTTGTTCCACTCTAGTGAAGTTCTGAAGTCATCGGAATCCCAGTCCTCTCTGTATGCAACCAGAGATTTCAGGTCAACTTCAACAGACTAAAGGTTAGCTGTTAATTGTAAAGTACAGAAAAACATCTTGTAGTGTCAGAAGAGCTGCCTGTCCGTGAACCGTCTGTTTAGCACGCTGACCCAGAAACCTTGCAGAACTTCCTTTGAGGGGGCCCAAAGCACAGTGAAAAACATGTTTTTGACAGCTTACAGCAGCACAGGCACTGTTATTTTGAAGTAGGAAGTAGGGCAAATTCTAACATTGAGTTGAAAAACAAGTTACACAAGGCAGCTTCCAGCTACTACATTTCTGCAAGAAGGTCCTCAATCTACAGCATCTCAGGAAAGAGAAATTTGGGAACAGACGAGACTCTGGGACTGCAGCTGGCTGATGAGTTCAGAGACCTGAAAGTCACGGAACAATCAAAAGCACTTTGTAACTTTCAATCACTGCACTGTGGAAACAACTTGAGAAGCTCATCACCATTGGCCAACAGCGGCACCCCGTTGATTCCAGTTCCAGGCAAGTACTGGATTTTCAATTCGTTTCACTTTTTTTCATTTTGAGAAATGCTCAGAATATTGTGAAACTGGAAATGCTTCTACCTTACTGCTGGTGATTGCCTGGTATATGGCACAATAAGGGCACAAGGCATTAAGCAAATCTTTGCTTCTGTTTTTATAACTATTTTTTTTTCTCTATGCCTTCTCATATGGCATTCCTCAGTAAGCCTGTATCTATACACCTATTTTATCAGGTGACAGTCACATTGCGTGAGCCCCAGAATGTTTTGCATTTTTCTGCGAGATTATTTCCTATGGCTAGGCTAGGGCAGGGGGGCCCAGGCCTGGTGTTGGAGGCACTCCAGCCAGTCAGGTTTTAGTGACTTGCATCCACTGCATGCAAATCTCACATGAATATTCATTGTGGATATCTTGAAAACCTGACTGGCTGGGGCGGGGGGGGGGGGGGGGGGTGCCTCCAGGACCAGGTTTGGGAACCACTGCTCTGGGCAGTAAGAGGTGCTACATTGCTTTGGCCACTAGATGTCAGTATAAGAACACAATCAGGCCACATGCTCTCTTCATTAGCAGCAGTCCTGGCATAGCCAATTCAATTAACTTATTTGGATTTTGCTCACACCTTGTTCAGGTACACTGTGTATTTCTCTGTTCCTGGAAGGCTGCTAAAAAAATGTTTCTCACTGGCATTTAGCATGGGAAACATTTCACCAGGTCCAGGGCAGCATAGAAGGGTTGGCTGAAAATAGCAGAGGTCTAGCAACATCCCTTCTGTCCCTCCAAGCACCAGCCTCCCCCTCCCTTAGAGATAATTGCGCTGCTTAAATTTGCATGCATTATCTCTGACCATAGGTCTAACAGCGCAGGGCTTTTGATCATCTGCCTGTGAGGAATTACGACACAACACAGGGCTGTGCCTGATGTGGCTCCTCAAGCTTTTTACTATAATTCACTCTGGGCTCATAGACCTGACCAGAACTGGGAGAAGATGCACAGGGATCCAGTTAAGAGAGACAATTAGGAAGGCTGCAGGAAGCAATGAGGGAAAGCCTTAAGTCAAGATAAAATTTAGACAAACTGAACCAAAATTCTCTGTTGGAACACAAACATTGTAGTCCATGTTCAAATGCTATGATAAATGAATCCTTTTCAGTAGAGATGCATCCTCACTCTTACAATATTCTCATTCAAAGAACTACAGCCTGTGGTCTGTCATGTGTCCGATAATCTGACTTTCCATCAAACAGTCCGATGCCAGAATCTGAAGATGTCCAGGTTAACAAGTTTTCCCGCTCCCAAAATCAAAATAACCCAAGCCAACATTGACATTTTTAGAACCAAAGCACTGTTAAAAGTACAGATTTCTGATGCTGTATTAGGTTAGTCTTAGTACTAGGATTCAAAGCCATCTCCAGGTTTCTCACTGATTGCATTCGTGCTTATATTTGGTCAGTTTATTATGATGATGCTGTTAACAATATTGTAAGTTTTATGTCAAGCCGTACACCAGCCTGGATGATACTCTTTCATGAAGACAGTTAATAATTCACATTAAATGTATAGAAGTGGAGATGGTCTCTTTGTACATTGCTTATCCAATGGATTATGTCCCCATCCACTGTATTAGATTTGAAGAGTCCATCTAACAATCCATACTCACCTTGTTCCACTGGAAAATCTTCATTTGAAGTTGTCTCTTTCTCTGCATCCCATGGAGCAGCCACAGTTAACAGTGGCTCATAAATGCCAGAAAGTGCAAAAGAATAAGGAATGTAAAAATTAAAAGAGCTGACTGGGCCACTTAGCAGACTGAATATCACCACTGACCAGTTAAGTAGCGGCTCCACTCAAGCTCTACCCCTGCACTAACTGGGGGGTGGTTAGTGGTGATATTCAGTGCACTGTCCGGTTAAGTGCCGCTGAATATCGCCAGATAGGCAGGCACAAGCGATTTAAAATCACTTTGAATATCAACCCCTAAGAGTTTATATGGATTAATACATTTACCCATATAAAAATACATTTTGAATATTGCTCTACCCCATTCAGTTCAAGTAAGGGTATATACTCCACTTTTACCTAGATATAAAAGAGGCAAGTGAAGGCCAAAGTAGAGAATGTCCATCCAGATTTTTCATTTTCAAATCTCTCTATGTAGTTTCTGGCTTGTACTGTTTTACCCATGCTGTGTTCACCAGCTGCATCCTCTAAGGAACATAAAACTTGTCCCCAGGGCCAGCTCAACTTGCATTGGCAGCCCACCCATACAATTCACATCACTTCCAGTGCCCCCTCCCTCCTTCCCGCCCCCCCCCCCCCACAAGTTTGGCATGGCTCGTGCCCCCTACTTTCCTGGTCCAGTCTCTCTTTCCCCCCTCCTTTGTCCCTCTCCCTTTGGGTCTGGCACTGCTCCCTCACCTCTCTCACGCCCCTGCAGTCTTCTAAAATTTATGTTGGTTGCTGGTGGCATTACTAGCATGACAGGCTGCCTTTGACCAGCCCCTAGGTCTTCACTCTGCCACATCCTGCCTTCTCAAATGCAATTTCCTGTAGGTAGGACATGGCAGAGGGAAGACCCCGAAGCTAGCTGAAGGCAGCCTATTATGCTGTTGATGGCACCAGCGACCGACATACATTTTACAAGATTGCAGGGGAATGAGAGAGGTGAGGAGCAGTGGCAGACCTGTGGGGAGAGTGGGGAAAGAGAAGGGGAGAGACTGAACCAAGGTGAGGGGTAAGAAAAGGTTTAACCTGTAGACCAGCTGAGGTCAGAGGCTGGGTAGTTTGGTGCCCTGGACCAGAACCTCACTTGGTCCAATAGTTAAGCCAGCCCTGCTTGTCCCCAAGGATTTCAGATAAGAAAAGCCCCACTCCACTGGGGAAAAAAAGAACACAAAATTAAATTCTGAAGTTCTCAATGCACTGCTCCATTCAGGACTGGTTGAAGTGACTCTCTTCAACAGTCTCGGCTGCATTTTAAGGCAACTATAACACAAGTCCACTATTCCATTGTTCTATTCCCCTTGTGATACGTAGACTTTGTTTTCACTTTACTCCTCACAATGTAACCATAATCGAGTTGTAACAAATTGTACTTCCATCAATACCAATGTATTGTAAGCCACACTGAACCCGCAAATAGGTGGGAAAATGTGGGATACAAATGCAATAAATAATAATAATAATAAAGTCCTGAAAATGTGTACAGCTATTTGGTAAAGGAATTTTTAAGCACTTTATGTTCAATAAAGTTGAAAAGCAGTATATCAAAACTGCACAGCGTTGAATTCACTGCCATAAAGGGCCCTTTTACTAAGGCTAACACGTGTTTTACCGCAAGGCAGTCAGTAGCGTGGGCCTGTACTACAGTCTCCTGTGCTAAAAAGGCAGCCATTGTGGTAAAAAACTTGCATTAGCTGCCTAATGCAGGAGTGTGTGGGAAATGGGCATGACACAGACAGGCGGAGGTGTGGCCAGTTGTGACAAATAGCGAATGGGTTGGTACCACATGCTAGCTGTCACGACTGCCAAAAGCACAGCTGAACTTACCACCACTTCAAGAGATGGCAGTAAGTACAGCTGCACTGGCACCGTTGGCGCTACCCTGAGCCCCCTCGATCCAACTTCCCCCCCCCCACCAGCCCCCAAACTAGCATCCAACTTCCCCCCCCCCCCCACCAGCCCCCAAACTAGCATCCAACCCTCCGAGCCAGCACACTAAACTCCCTCCCAATCCAGCTTCCAAAATGGCTGATCCAATAACCCCAACCCTGCAGAGCCTGACCCTCCCTCCCTCCCTTTCCAGACTTATCCAAAGGTCCTTATTAATGGGGCAGTTGTCCCAGGTGGCAGTAAGCACTCTCTCCTGCAACTTGCATTGGCGCCCGAATCCAAGCTGGCACGATGATCCCAAGCGGTAGACTTGAATGTTCCGTAGGTATGTTAGGTATTATTAGGAAAGGGATGGAAAACAAAAATGAGGATGTTATAATGCCTTTGTATCGCTCGAATATTGTGCTCAATTCTGGTCACCGCATCTCAAAATAGATATAGTGGAATTAGAAAAGGTGCAGAGAAGGGCAACGAAAATGATAAAGGGGATGGGACGACTTCCCTATGAGGCAAGGCTAAAGCAGCTAGGGCTCTTCAGCTTGGAGAAAAGGTGGCTGAGGGGAGATATGATAGAGGTCTATAAAATAATGAGTGGAGTTGAACGGGTAGATGTGAAGCGTCTGTTTACGCTTTCCAAAAATACTAGGACTAGGGGGCATGCAATGAAGCTACAATGTAGTAAATTTAAAACGAATCGGAGAAAACCTTTCTTCACTCAACGTGTAATTAAACTCTGGAATTCGTTGCCAGAGAATGTGGTAAAGGCGGTTAGCTTAGCGGAGTTTAAAAAAGGTTTGGATGGCTTCCTAAAGGAAAAGTCCATAGACCATTATTAAATGGACTTGGGGAGAATCCACTATTTGTGGGATAAGCAGTATAGAATGTTTTGTACTTCTTTGGGATCTTGCCAGGTATTTGTGACCTGGATTGGCTACTGTTGGAAACAGGATGCTGGGCTTGATGGACCTTTGGTCTTTCCCAGTATGGCAATACTTATGCACTTATGTAGTGGCAGTACTATGTTGGATTCAGGTACTCACCTAGGTGGAAGCAGAGGGGGACTGCTGCTGCCTGGGACCACTGCCCCACTAATGAAGATCCCCAAGTAAGTTCTTTGGGAGGGGGCAGATGTTGGGCTCTGGTGGGGTGGGCTTTTGCTGGCAGTGAGCAGGACTTATTGAAGGGGGCGGAGCTACTGGATCAGGGAGTAGGGTACTGGATTGGAGGGGTGGGTGCTGGATTGGATTGGTTCACCGCAGTTTTCTATTAATTAATTTCAGTGGGCCTGTCAGTGCCCGATAAACATGGGTGCTCCTGATCTGACACGAGATGTAACAGTGCTCATCCTGGCTGAGTGCCCTGTGCAGTAAATACAGGGAAGATGCAGGTCACACCCCCTATATTTATTACAAAGGCTTTGTACTTATCGCATATTAATCTTTGTGTTAAAACACGTGGCAATACAAAATTTACCACACTATTGTAAAAATGCCCCTAAGCTTAAGACATTTTATTAAGCCTAAAGTACACGAACTGCCCTCCACTGCCTATATGGCAGAAGAGAATTTGTATCACTTAAGCCCAGGGAGAAGCTCAGATGTCATTGGTGCTGGATTCAAAGCTTTGTGATAATTTTGTGGAGCAGAAAACCAATTTTTGAAGCCACTTTCGAAAGTAACTCCAATCCTTCCGTGGTATCTTACTGGGAAGGGGCAGGGGGTCTTGTTGCTTCAGCCCCATTATCTTTTCCTTTCACTTTGTCTGTGTGTCCCTCTGAAAATCTGTAACTCTATCTTTCCTCCCACCCCAGTTTCCCACAGTGACGTCATAATCTGTGCATTGTGACATCACTGAAGGCTGATTATCAGAGATTCAGTTAGACAGAAAGATGTTTCACAGAAATGGGCAAGGGACACTCTTGGGGTTTTCTGCCAGACTACAGCACAGGAGTTTCATTTTTTGCTGAGCATGGCACATTGCCTTCTTACAATGCCCTGACTTGCTACTGAAACTCTGAAATTAAATCTCTCTTCTCTTTTGATTTTTTTAGATGATTTTTTTTTCTTTTGAGGCGTTTTAACACAGAAATACAGAACAATTAAAAACAATCACAAATGCAGTGTTCTATTTACAGCTAGTCAAAAATCTGCTCGCATATTTTGGTTGCTTTAAAAAAAAACCCACACAAATTAAAAAAAAAAAATAATAATAATAATTTGGAGGTCCTCATTTACTGAATTTTCTTTAAAAAAATGTATTTCACATTGAGATTTTACTGCACGTGATTTTTTTTTCCTTATAGATTGGGATTAAAAACATTCCCACTATCCTCACCCCCCTCCCCCTCCCTCAGAAAGAAAAGGTTTTAAAGAAACAAAACCAACCCCACATTTTGCCGAGTGGAAGAATGAGTGAGAACCATTTAAAAAGGCAGGTTTGCCATGTTTCCAGGTCCAGGGATGTAAGTGTCCAGAGATACACTCCTCTGCCTCATTTGATGTGTCACCATCATGTTCTGCTGAGGTGGGGGCCCCATGAGGGAGCCTTGAGGAGACATCATGTGCCCCGTCTGGCCGTACATTTCCCCCGAGACAGACATGCTCCTCTGCTTCGCCTGCATAAGCATAAAATTCTGCTGTGCAATCAGACTCTGCTGAGGAGACATCATTCCTTGATGGAGGCTGTTTCCCATCATGCCCTGTTGAGGTGGCATGCCTGTCCTGCTCAGCATGGCCACTTGTCCTGGATGGCACATGGGCATGTTGAGTGCACGCTGCACCCCCTGCTGTCCTGGAAGAGTTGGGACGTT
Source organism: Microcaecilia unicolor (assembly GCF_901765095.1). Lineage (NCBI taxonomy): Eukaryota > Metazoa > Chordata > Amphibia > Gymnophiona > Siphonopidae > Microcaecilia > Microcaecilia unicolor. The sequence goes on along the minus strand of NC_044042.1, from coordinate 33,948,423 downwards.
CATACCTGACCTGACGGGGGGCGGCTGATCAGCCATCATGTTCTGGAGGTTCATCAGGTGGAGGTTGGAAGGCTGTGATTTAGGGGCTTGGCCACTACTCTTGGGGAAATACTGCAACGTGCTGCTCGGTTTCTCTGATGGTATAATCCTGGAGAGATCAAACTCGGGGATCCCAGTAGGTGTCGGTCGGATCACCTCGCTGAGCTCAGGGTCGCTCAGAACAGACGCCACCCCTGGAAGAACTGGAGGATAGGGCTCCGCCAAGCGTGGAGGGAGACCCTTACCCATCATATGCTGCTGAGGCAAAAGCTGGCCAGGTGGCTGTGGTGGGACATCATCAAGTGGCAGAGGTATCCCAGGTGGGTAGTGCTGTGGCATCCCAGGTCCACCTCCTCCAGGGGTTACTGGCATGTTGGTTGCTGGTGACGGCATGGTGTGAGCCTGCTGCATGCGGGGAAAACCTAGCTGATTGGAAGGGATTATTTGAGAGCTACTGCTTGCTGCAGGGCAACAGGGCTGATTTAAATGGTCCTGGGGTCCTGGTGGCATTATCATCGAGTTCTGTGGTGGCACTCCTGAGCCCTGCCCGGCGGGGTGCATCGGAATGTTGGCGCCCATAGGATTTGGGGATGACATCATAGACCCTGGAGGTTCATGGGAAAGAGGCTGCTGGCCAGGCATGCTTATTCCCATGGGACTCTGTGAGGAGCCAGGTCCCACTGAGTTTAAGTGCAATTGATTCGGCTGGTTTCCTCCCATACCTGTAGAATTAAGGCAAAAGGACAAATTCAGTGTCCGCAAAAATCGATTAAGGCTATGTGCTTTTTCTTTCTCCCTTTCCCTCTGGATTATTAGCCATACAGAGGGTAATTTTATAACAGGATAGCCAGGCTTGAAGGCACATAGATACAACAGCAAATATACATTTTATAAAGGCAACAAGTGTGCATGTGTGTCTTTATAAAAACATACATCTAAATACTCCCATCATACAAAATAATCAAAAAGTATATCAGTGCTTATGCAGCCTTCTGTGTTAACTGCAAATTTTTAACAAACTGTTTAAAGAAAGTTTTAAGGAACCATCAGAGGTAATATATCTTGACGAGTGCGTTAAGGTGAATGGTGAGTTCTTACCTTAATTCAAGCAAAAGAGATACTACTAGTATGGAACAGTAAGCTGGTGAAAGATGGACTGTGTCAGAAGCTGGTCCCGTTTGCTAAGTGTTCTGCACGATTGTTCTTTATTCTAAGTGGAGGAGTGGCCTAGTGGTTAGGATGGTGGACTTTGGTCCTGGGGAACTGAGGAACTGAGTTTGATTCCCGGCACAGGCAGCTCCTTGTGACTCTGGGCAAGTCACTGAACCCTCCATTGCCTGCCGCATTGAGCCTGCCATGAGTGGGAAAGCGCGGGGTACAAATGTAACAAAATAAATAAATGATTCTAAAGTTAAATTTTAAAGTCTGTGCAAGTTTTGAAGATGGAAATTTCAGATTACATTTTTTTGGAAAATCATATTGGAACCGATGATGAATGAAGTGGCCACTTCCACACGTAGCTCCCTCGTGTTACATACCAAACACATAAATATCCCAGCGTGATAGAAAATAGTCTAATCCCACTTAGATTAACAAAGTGCCTGCCATTATATGGAATGTGTCAGAGTTATTTGAAAGGTGACCATCTTTCCTGAAGCAGAGCTATCGAAACAGGATTAATGTCAATAGTTGGTCCCTGAATGCTTCTTAAGAGAAGTTCTTTATGATTTAAAATTTTTTTTTTGCAATATACAATATAGCCTTGTGCAGGTAATTACTGGAGTACGATGCTGTGAACATATTACACCTATCTGATGTCACTTCATTGGTTGCCGATATTATGGAGGGTGAAATTTAGGGTTTTGGTTATGATATTTAAAACTTTTGAATGCAGTTTCAGCAAAATGTGTGAATCAATGTTGCAGATTTTTCACAGTCCAAGAATGTTGTGATCCGAAGGACAGAAGTACTTGTATGTTCCATCTATATGGCTAGTGAGAACATCTTTTATATAAGAGCTTATGTTTTTGCTGCTAGACCTATCCTATGGAATGCGCTACTAAGTGAATTGCACATTGTGACTGACGTTAAAAATGTATCTGTTTCAGCAGACCTTTGTGTAATAACTAGTTGATCTACATGACCGTTTGACGAATAATTTAAAGAATGCAGTGCGAACGTTGCATAATTTACAATAGAAACTCTTTATGATGGACGATATGAAGTACAGGCTGTAGTCTGTAATTATGTGAAATTGTTTTGTTTTTAAATTGATTGAATTATGTATGTTTTTACTGTTATCCACAGAGATGTTTCAATATGAGGACTATAAATGTTTTAGATAAAGAAATATATAGATTAATAAAATGTCTGGAGGTAGTAAATTGCACTGATGAGGATGTGTGGTGATGTACATCTTTCATACCAAAAGTATGTCTATCACCGAAGTTAACTTTCCAATGGTCCACAATACTATTAAAGTTTTATTTCACACTGGGACATTTGTGTGTTTGATTTTTATATGGAACAAACCACAAAAAATGGCGGAAGATAAACCAAAACAGACCAAAAACCAAGGGAGTAAGAGCGCCAGAAAAGTTTAATGGGACCCTACACGGTCCGTGTTTCGGCCAGCAGGCCTTCCTCAGGGGTCTAAAATAAACAGAACAAATAAATTAACATACATACAACTCAAATATAGAAATACAAAATGTTCCAAAATGAAACATCGAAAATGAAAGTTAAAAACAAATTCGGATTAACAGTAGATACAATAGTGTAACATCGTTCAGAGTATTACAGTTTTTTAATGGCTCCAGTGATGTTCATTAATACAATCACACGTTCTAAATATTATTTCTAAACAACATTTTCATTAATATGTATATTGTGGTCATGATTTGTTAGGAGTTTTATTTCCTCTCTTAGATTAATTCTGCACATGTTGCCAACTGTCTGTGCTTGCTTGCTATTTTATTCTGTAATACTCTTAACGATGTTACACTATTGTATCATATTCATGTAGTACAAGGAGATGTCGCTTATTACATATTAGTACTGTCATTGTTCTCTTCTTCTTTTTTAGCATATAACTTATACTTTATGTGACACAAGTTTTCTATTTTATGGTCTTGATATTCTCAATATGTGTGTCTATATGTTATGGTATTTTATTGATATTAATCTTTTTAGATCTACTGTTAATCCGAATTTGTTTTTAACTTTCATTTTCGATGTTTCATTTTGGAACATTTTGTATTTCTATATTTGAGTTGTATGTATGTTAATTTATTTGTTCTGTTTATTTTAGACCCCTGAGGAAGGCCTGCTGGCCGAAACACGGACCGTGTAGGGTCCCATTAAACTTTTCTGGCGCTCTTACTCCCTTGGTTTTTGGTCTGTTTTGGTTTATCTTCCGCCATTTTTTGTGGTTTGTTCCATATAAAAATCAAACACACAAATGTCCCAGTGTGAAATAAAACTTTTGGTTTATCTTCCGCCATTTTTTGTGGTTTGTTCCGTTTTCACGGGACATTTGGACCCCCTTTTTTTGTGTTTGATTTTTATATCCCTTACACTAAACTCAAGTTTTTCATTTTATGTACACCTGCAAGTGCAAGTACCATCAGTTACATAGTACGGCCACATTCTTCAGTTTCACTCTGGAGGTGGAAATAAACTATACAGGATTCATGAGAACGACTCCCTTAATCCCTCATATAAAGCCCTGGCAGAAACGAGCACCTTTTTAAAACTGCTATGTGCCTTTGAGAGGTGACCCCCCCCCCCCCCCCCCCCCACGGTGCATACATATTCCCTTAATAAAAAGGGGGACATATATGTAGATTTTTAGTCTTTCCCAAGCCATGCCCTCTTGAAATCACTAATTATTGTGGATAGCCACGTGTAATATCCTGTTCGCAGCTCTTGCATAGAGCCCCAGACCTAGAAATCCATCCCATTATCAGGCACTGACAATATCCAGAAGCCCAGATCTATTTATAAAAATCTAGGTTCTGTACTTTCCCAATCAAACATATAAACGGCGAGTGACCGTACTCACTCGCAAATGCGCAGTAGAGACCTTCTCTGCCCCGCCCCCACGTCAATACGTGATGACGGGGGCGGAACACAGAGGGTCTGTACTGCGCATTGCTGAGGGAGGGACACCGCCGTCTAACGCTCCCCCCACCCGAGTCGCCGCCGCCACCCACCTTCTACCCGGTCGGGCCCTCGCTCCACTATTGAAACAGCGAGGGTCCGGGAACGCAGCACTGAGCTCTGCTGAGTTGCCGACATCGCCCTTCCTTCTTCTTCTCTGCCTCTGTCCCGCCCTCGACGACGTTACATCACACGAGGGCGGGACAGGCAGCTGCAGGCAGAGAAGAAGAACGAAGGCCGACGTCGGCAGCTCAGCAGAGCTCAGTGCTGCGTTCCCGGACCCTCGCTGTTTCAATAGCGGAGCGAGGGCCCGGCCGGGTGGAAGGTGGGTGGTGACGGCTCGGTGGTGGGGGCGCAAACTCGGAGGGGGAGGGGCAGCGGCGAACTTGGCGGTGGGGGCGGGCCTTTCAACCCCCCCTTCCTATAATAGCCCGTTTTTACGGGCTCAAAGTCTAGTCTCAGTGTATAAATGAATACATTATGTGCAGCGCAGCTTATTTATTGCGTTTGATATACCGCAAATAAATCCAGTACAGGCGACCAAGAGGTTTACAAACAAAAAGAATTCAATGCTGGTGGCAGAGGAGGGCAGGGCAAAACAAACAGGAGGGAGAGGGGTCAAAAGAGACAGAAAAAAAGGAAGGTGTTGAGAAGGGCCTTGAAAGCATGAAGAGAAGTAAGAGATCTAAGGGAAGGGAGTTCCAGAGCTTAGTACCCCCTCCCCCCACCCAGAGGTGGTGAAAGAATGCCAAATACAAAGAATGGTAGTACAAATTCTTTCCTAGGAGTGTATCCCTCAGTCATACCTCCAGCAACAGCTCTACGATCCATACACATCATACCTTGTAAGCTCCCTGTGGGAAGCATCGGTCTGTCTGGTAAGAGCTCATCATCAGATGTAGCAATGGTTTTGATTGCATTGTGGTACAACGGCGTGGAGCTGGGCATGGCATACTTGGACATCTGTGACATCATCAAAGACAAAGGATTCTGGGAAGGGGCAGCATCTGGAGAGGAAGTGAAAGGCATGTTGGGATTCATGATGTTAGAGGTGTTACTGTGAGGAGCAGATGAACTGTTCCGTGGTCCTGATGGGAGAGAACCTGCAGGGAAGAGAAAGCAGATCGGTGCCTGGAAGAATGCGTACGCCAGGACAGATCATCATTGTATATAGAGGGGAGTGATGCCATGTAGGGATGAGCACGGAGCAAAAAATTGAAAACCCAAGATGAAACACCCCAAAATGTATTCTATAAAACCCAGTTTTACATGTGGAAAGCCTTTTTAAAATTACCTGCCAAGGAGGTGATTTTAGGTTTGTACACATGTAAATGGCCCTATGAATATATGTAGCAGTTTTGAAAATAGGAACAGAATGGAGGCAGGGATCTGAGATGCTATGACTAGCAGAAACAGCAGACCACCACGAGATGACAGAGCGGTAGTCTGAAATGCTTTACTGTACACAAACAAAAAATGTGCCTAACGTGGCCATATTTCGCGTACCCAAGGATGTATCTGGGGCAATAAGCATCAACCAGACACAGCAATGTGAATTAATATTTAAAGTCATAAATAATAAATAGCAAAAATCAAAAATGTAAAACAATAAAAAGCAATCTTGAACATGGAGAGAAAATATACATAAAAACATGAAAAAGGAAGAGGAATAAACATACATATGAGCTCCTGGGATCATGTATCATTTTGGGAATAGTGGGGATGGGAGTGGGAGGGGTTTCCTAGAAACACTGTTGGAGGGGATGGATAGTGGAGTCCTAGTATTATTAGTAGTGATGATGTTGAGAGTTAAAAATCAAAAATAAAGCTTAGAAAAATAAATAAGGAACAGGCATAATATCTTAAGATAAATCAAATAATTAAAAACATATTGCTCACAACTATTACACACTGCTGGTTTTTACATTTGTTTATTTTTAAAGATATTATGCCTTTCCTTTCAATATTTTCGCCATGTTCAAGATTAGAACTATGCTTTTCATTGTTTTGCATTTTTGATTTTTATTATTTATGACTTTTATTTATTGATTCATATTGTTATGTTTGCTTGACAGTTATTGCCCATGATGCAGCCCTATGTAGGCAAAACATAGCCATGTTGGGCAAAATACTTGTTTTTTATGCAATAAAGCACTGCATTTCACGCTACCATTCCCTCATTGTCTGGTGGTCTGCAATTATAGAAAGGCTGCTACTTATACATGCACACCTGCAGACGGTAGTTTTGAACAGGGCATGGTTTTGGCAGGCCTTAGAAGTACGTGTCTATTTCCTATTTTGCAATGGTAATACATGGTTATGCTTCAAAAAAAAATCTGCTTGTTGGCATTTGCACCTGCTCTGAATCACGTACAAACACCATCTAGCTACTTATTTGCACCTAGATTTTGGAGAAATGTTTGAGGGGGCAATTGTGCTTACTTCTCAGGTGTTTAAAAGCCCCTCAAAATTCCAAAAATGTGAGTTTGGTAGCTTTGCTTCTTAGCTGGCTCTGCTTGGATATCCAGTTTTGTGAGATCCAGCAATTACTTGCAAATATGTAAGTCCCGCCTACTTAGGGTTACCATATTTTGTCCCCCAAAAAGGACACATGCCCCGCCCTCACTACACACCCTGTCCCGCCCCCTGTCACATTTCCCCTCCCCCCGTCATATACCCTGTCGCCTCCCCTCCCCGTCACCCCCCTCCCCTTACCTTACTACTGCCCTGGTGGTCTACTGACCTCTTCGGGCAGGAAAGAGCCCCCTCTTTCCTGCCCGGAGCGCTGCCCTGCATGCTTCCTTCCTGTTGCTGATCCTCGGCGCCGAGTCAAAATGGCCGCCGAGAGTTGAAGTCTCACGAGGTCACTTCAACTCTCTGTGGCCATTTTGAATTGGCTCTGAGGATCAGCAACAGGAAGGAAGCATGCAGGGCAGCGCTCCGGGCAGGAAAGAGGGGGCTCTTTCCTGTCCCAAAGGCGGAAGAGGTCACTAGACCACCAGGGCACTAGTGAGTAAGGGGAGGGGAGGCTAGCAATCTGCCTGTTTGTCCAGAAATCCGGACAAACAGGCAGATTGGCAAAACCCGTCCGGTTGCCCGGACATGCCCTCAAAAAGAGGACATGTCCGGGTAAATCCAGACATATGGCAACCCTACGCCTACTTACACATTCAAAAGGTGAGGTTTCTCTGTTTTTAATGTATATTTTCTAAAATTACTATTCTCACGGTATATGCTGCTGAACACATGTGCACACGATGTCCGGAAAAAACGGGGCCCCTTACATAGTTACAAAATACTTTACAATGGTTTTTAAACATTTAGGGGTCCTTTCACTAAGCTGTGGTAAACACTTCTGCAGGTTAAAATTAACTACCGCAGGGCCCATGCAGGTCTGGGGGCGGAGAGTAGATGTGTTCTGAACTAATCAGTTAGTGCAGTACATTCCCGCTCGCTAACCGATTAGCACATGGTTATTGCTCACAAATGGGAAAATTAGCGTGTGGCTATTATTGCCGAAATAGAAAAAATTGGCCATTTCCAAGCAGCACTAAAAGTGGCCTTAGTGTGCGTGAAAGATCCGTGCTGGGGATAGCACAGGCCACTTTTTAGCTCTGCTTAGTAAAAAGGCCCCTTAGTCTGACCTTTGAAAATACAATGGTGCTTTTTCTTAATTCAACCTTGACACATTCACACAGTCTTTGATCTCACTGAGCTGTTGGCTCAATGAATTCTGGGCTTTAACTAAGAGCTCAACTGTTTTGCGCGCTCAGGGGCCCTTTTAAAAAGCAACGGTAAGCCCAACAGGGGCTTACCGCTGTTCTGCAATTTTCTGGCCTTTTCTTTTGGGTCTGCTTATTTCTGTTTGTGTTTCTGTGAGTTTCCAGGAATTTCTGGCTAACCACAAACTGACAAGACCATTGCCATGGCATCCCAACCAACTGTCTTGTTACAAACAAACTGACAAGACCCACCGTTGTCATGACATCCCAACTGTTTGTTACTGAGCAGAGGTGTGGCAAGGACACTAACAGTACGCCACTTGCTAAAAGGGACTTATCACCGGATAGTTCCCACCCCCAGTGTGTGCCATTTCCTGCGCTATAAAAATTTTTTATTTTTGTAGTGCCGGTGTGTACCCGGCGATAATCGGGCAGTGCCACATACTGCTTCACTTGCCACATGTCCATTTCTTTTCTTCTTTGCTTCTTTTTTAAACCCTGCCTTTTACCCACTGTGGTAAAAGGGGGCCTTGGAGAACGTCAAAAACACATGCGGACGCCAGCACAGGCCCCCTTTTGCTGCAGCTTCGCAAAAGGACCCTTCAATGCACCGGCCATCTGTCCTGTTGAAAAACAAAGTGCTCTGAAATGTCTCAAATTTCAGGCATAAGTTTCTGCTGCAGGAGGACATTTTTGGGTTATTTGGAAAAACATTGGAGTGGGAGGTCCCGTTTTTTCTGGACACCGTGCATACTATGTCCTATTATTAGGTCTCAATTTGCTGCTTTCAAGTTTTCCTCTTTCATTCTGTCTATGTCTTTACTTGTTCTTTTACTATTGTTAACAAAATTGTAAGTTTGATGTTAAACTGCACCAAATGTACATGACTTTGGGTGAATCTCTTCATAAAGGTGGTTAATAAATCCCAATAAATAAATACATATTTCCACAACCTTATATGCATTTTACAAAAAGCTCTGCATTTAGTGAGCCTTTTCTAAAATACCTTGCACATTTAACATCTCAAATTGGGACATCCTTTTTTCTTCCTAGACAAGCTATGCAAAACTGGGTTTCTAATATATTCATTTAGTTCAATAAAAACATATCACTTCCATCTTATTTCTGCACTGCCCTAATAGAAGGGGCGTAGCCCTTGACAGCTAGTCAAAATTCATCAAATTATAAAGTACTACCTTCTGCTTAGTTACTGACCTTTATTTCTAGAGATTTATGTACACTTATTAAAAAACTAAATGCCAGACATCAATTGCAGATGCTAATAGTATAGTGCAACTGGCATCTAAAAGAGACCCTCAAAGGTGATAGAGTTTTTCATAACCTGTAAGTCTTTAGAATGAGCTTCAACAGCAAGCAGATAAAAATAATACCAATGTGTATGGAGCAAAACCATAAAAAGATAAGGAATACATGTATCTAGCCAGTTTGATCACAGAAGTAAAAAAAAGACAACTTTGGAACAAAAAAAAATGACCACGGGAAGAGTGTAGGCGTGTCAGGGTGTTAATCACATTTACGTGTGTTATAAAATTTGGGGGAGCATGTCTACATGACCTACCAACCAGAAACACAACAGGATCAACACGAACATACCTAAATCTCCACTACCCAAGCTGCAAAGGACTCAAATACAAAACAACCTATGCATCCAGCTTTTCCTATATAAGCACACAACTATGGAACGCATTGCCAAAAGCCGTGAAAACAACTTATGATCACCTAAACTTCCGGAAATCATTAAAAACTAACCTGTTCAAAAAGGCATACCCTACCGACCCAACTGAAATGCCTGTACCCTGCAACACAACAAAACGAAAGCTTGAAATGGACATATAGTAACTATTCCTCTCTACGATTCCCTAATTTGTCTGTACACACGAACCTTATTCTACCACTACATTACTGTATTTGTTCATATTGGAAATGGCGAACGCCTTTACGGTACTATGTAAACCACATTGAGCCTGCAAATAGGTGGGAAAATGTGGGATACAAATGTAACAACTAAATAAATAAATAAGGGATTTCTTGGAAAGAACATAGATTTAAAGTTAAAGAAATTCTGATTGCGTGCATCACAGTGGTGGGATACAGAAATGCAGTTGTTACAGAATAATTCTGAAGACCAGTTGGAAGGACACAATCTTAAATGAAAACGCATATATGAGATGATAATAGAACCTTGGTAGAAAATCTGAACGAAAGGAAAAGAGATTTGCAAGTCCTGTTCTCTAAGGCTCTGGACGTTAATTAGCTGGAGAGCATGATAAAGACCAACGGGGATAGAAAAGCAGAGAGGTGATGGCCTTGAAATGTTGAAGAACTACTAACATGAACAAATCACTAAAGAAACCTGAACACAGAGAGAAGTGATGCAGTAGAGATGCCAAACTTCGTACTGAAGACAGTGTTTGATGACGATTTGCTCGGGAAAAGTATGCATGAGCTTTGGACACCTGCAGAAGCTGCTCTCATAAAACCAGGAATCCAGAATATCACTGGGCTTTGAAAACTCTTTCTTTAACTGCAAACCCAACAGTGGCGTCTCTAGACAGAAATATTTGGGGTGGCAGGAGGGGGGACAAGCTAGATATGGCGTGTGGGGCAAAACAAAGCAACACATTGCCACGTCATGCCCGCCATATCACACACTCCTCTCCCCCCTTATACTTAGCAGTATATAAGACACAATAGATTTCTATGCATAAAGAAACTCTCCCCCTTCAGCTAGTTTCAACAACTCATTAAAATTGCCATTATATAATAGCATCATTCAACAAATTCTTCTGTGCCGAGTGAAGTCTGCATTCTCTACAGGAACGGCCAGAATCTCGATAGAAATCCTTCACCTCCAGTTGCGTATCACGAACTCCATATTCCTAACAACGGAGCTATCCCTCTTACATCACGTCATATACAAATATTCAAATTCTGATTATCACATCAGGAACAGCACATGCTCCTTCCACTGCCACTTTGATTAAAACAGGTTTTTGTTTGTGTGGTGACTCTACAGGATGTGGAGACCACTAGTCTTGAGCATTTTTATTTCTGGTGCCAAGGGCCCTCTTTTAAATAGGAACCGACACTTTGCAAAATAACACAAAACCTTGCAAAAAGGCATTCAAAACATGTTACCACACTATAACAGCACTAATTCATCTATGAAAAGACAGTGCTGTAAATATTACACTGGGCCTTAGAGCAGCAATATACCTGCTACTGGGAAACTAGAAGAAGCTGGACTGTTACAGATTCATACACGAAGAGTACATGCTAGCAGAATCCTTCACTTCAGTTGCACGTGCCGAACACGGACAGACCCTCAACCTGTTACAAAATAGGGTACCACAAAAGATATACAGACAAAATCTAAAACGGAGACCCCCCAAGAAAGCCAGACTCTCTAAAGCAGTGCAATACTGGTAACAGAGAAATAGAAATGCATAGAAAATATATACACTTCCCAAAGTGGACACAACCCAATCATTAAAAAGTATGAAATAATATTTTTCTTTTCTACCTTTGTTTTTCTATGAGTCAGTCTTGTCCTAAATTATTTTCCAGGTTGACCTTTCCATTTCTTCACTTGTCCTCTTCTTTTCCTTCTCTACATCTGTCTCTGCTTTCTTTTTATGATTTATTTTCACTTTTCTTTTCCCTGCCTTTATATTCACCCATTTGATTTTATCCTAATTCTCCCTTTCACTCACCCCCCCCCCCCATCTTAGATGAGAGGTGAAAAGGAGTCTATCTACTGACTTTTTCCATCTGCCTCTCATTGCCCCCCTTCTCTCTTTTCCCAATCTCCTAATCCCCTTCCCATCTTTCACCCACTCCCTAGTCTCATTTCATCCTCTGTACTCATCCTCTCAGCCCTCACCTACCCTTCACTGCCTCTCATCCCCTCACCAGCCCCATCCCCCCCCCCCCCCCCCCCCCCCCCCCCGTCTCTCCTTCCTTTGCCTTCAGGCTATTTTTCTTTCACCCTCTACCCCATGTCCTATAAACTCTCTTTCACCATCTTTTACACATCACTCAACTCCTTCAAAGACCTATCCCTTTCCTCTCATACTCCTCCCCAGAGCCATCATTCCTTTTCAATGCCTCTCATCCTCTCTCCAGTCTCCAAGCCACTCATATTACGTCTCAACCTATTCCCACAATTTATCCCCTATCTCTTACCCCCCCCCTCCATTTTACACACTCATTCTCCCAAACCATCAAAACACCCCATGCATACTTACCAATTGTCAGGTCTTCACTATTCCCTCAAAATTCCCATTTCCTGCTCTGCTTCCCCCAACATGCTCCCACTCAATTGCCAAGTACCAGTCATCTTCTGCTCTGTTCCCCCACCCCCGAGTCCCATATATCTCCTGCTCTTTCCAGGATCTGCAGTGCATTTGACATTTATCATCTGTCCATGTCCACCATCATTCCATCTGTGTCCCTAAGTATTCTAACATTTCCTCTCTGAGTATGTGTCTCTGTCCTTATCCCTATCCTCATGTTCAGAACCTGCCCTCTTTGTCCTCATACTCCCCAGCCCCTGTGTCCAGCATCACCCGTGTTGTGTCCCTCCTCATGTCTACCTTCTCCCCCCTCTTTCCTATCTCATGCATCCCTATCCTAGGGCCAGCATCTTTCTCTCTCTCTCTCCTTTGCCCACTCCCTGCAGTCCAGCATCTCCCTCTGGTGATCTTTGGGCCCCCCAGCATCTCTCTCTCCTTCCATTGGAGGCACCAATACATCTCCCCCTCTCTTCCCTCATTCAGGATCTATCTTTTTTCCTCTCTTCTCCTCTTCTCACCACTCCACTCCATGGTCATCCCCCCCCCCCCCCCCCCTCAGCTAGCACCTCTCTCCATCCTGGCCACCCCCCTTAATTAGGTATTTCTGTTTCCCTTCTTCCACTGACTGATAAGACATCTTCCTCCCCTCCCCTCTGCGTGGTCTGGTATCTCGCAATTCCCTTCCTTTCTCCAGTCCTTTAACCTCCTGGTACATTGAAGACAGTGCTGGCGATTGAGGCAGAGCCCCACTGGCTGACTTCAAAAGGTTTCTCTCTAGTACGTTCCACCTACGCAGAAACAGGAGGTTACGTCAGAAAAGGTGGTACATAGAGAGAAATCTTCTGAAGCCAGCTGGCTGGCCAGCAGAGCTCTGCCTCAATTGCTGCCAGTGTCCTCAATGTATTGGGAGGTTGGATGACTGGGGAGAGGGGGAGGGAAGGGGATACTAGACCATGGTGGGGGGGGGGGGGGTGGAGATACCGGACTGTGGTGTGGGGGGGAATTGAGAGGAGGAGCTGGTCTGTGCCAGGGGAAGAGGGAGGTATGTTGGATCTCGGGGGGGGGGGGGGGGGTAGGGCAGGTAGAAAATGCTGAACTACATGGCCAGTAAAACTGGGGTGACAAACGATTTTTTGGGGGGTGGCACTTGCCATCCCGTAGCGACGCCTACGTCCAAGAAGAGGACTGCTACAACAGCAATAAAAGGCACTGGGAGGGTAGCTTTCTAAGAGGACTCCTAACTTGGGTGGAAGGTGTATGTTATAATGTTCAAAGGAAAAGGATGCACATTCATCATGGAAATTAACACACACATTTACAGCTACTTAATATGCACAGTTTTTCCAGTTAATTTTATGTACATGTGTTATAGGTGTGTAAGACAGCACTTCTCCAATCTCACCCCTAAGAATACCTCAACTCACAACAGATACATTTATGCACATAAAAGATGTATGTACATAAGTTTACATGCATACATCCCTGGTAGCTATTTCTGAGCATAACCATGGAAATACATTTTAAAATTACTCCCTTGATTACTAATTATTAACAGTAAACATGACCAACAGATATACAAGAGAGCTGCATCTGGGTCACAGAATTAAGACAGTTCACTGAAGTGAATACTAAACGTTCACTCTTGCAATCACCATTCAATAAATATTTAAGCTTTATTTGGAAAGAAAAGTGGGCTCACACACACACTCAAATGCATAACTTACCCTGGTCCATCCCTCCCATAGAAGCAGAGGAATTCATGTTGACAGGCTGTTTATTCTGGGTAACACCTGGGCTTGGTAGCGTAGTCTTTGGAGATGGCACCCATCCTGGGGAAGGGACTGCCATGGAAGGAGACTTGAGACGGCTAGGAGAGCTAGTGGGAGACCTTACATTTAGGGATGAGCTTACAACCTGAGGGGACTTCAGTGGCCCAGACTGGTTGGAAGAAGGTAAGTTCACCAACTGTGAGGGGGTCTGAGGAGACTTCAGATTAGTTGAGGGAGATGTCACCAACGGAGAATGAACTTGACTAAGTGTTGGAGACTTGAGGTGCCCCATACCAGGTGAGTTCATCTGGTTGATATTTAAAGTAAGGTCAGAAGGTCTTCGTCCCAATCCTCTTGCTGATGAAGGATGCATAGTTCCTATATTACCTTGATTTGAAGGTGCATTTGATGCAGGTGGTAGAGAGATATGGCTGAGCCTTGTGGTGCCACCAATGGTTCCAACAGGAATGGAGCCCTGTTCAGGGCTGAACATTTCTGGGGCATTTCCCAACTCCTGAGGCATGCTAGGATAGGGACCCTGTCCACCAGAGAAGCTCGACTGTCCTTGGCCGGGAACCTGAGAGGGCATCATCATTTTTTGAGGTCCTCCCATCATTCCACCCCCACTACCATTCTGGGCTCTCACTCTGGCTATTTCTTCTGGGCTGATACCTTGGTGGCCCATCATATCTGGACCTCTCATCTTCTGAGACATCATCATTTGCTGTTGAGGTGTCATCTGTACATTCAGGTTCATGTTCATATTCATGTTGACATTCATGTTCATATTCAGGTTTCCGGGGCCCATTGGGGCATCCATTTCCCTCAGGTTAGACTGGCTCATAGGTGGACTCAGCATCCCCCTTCCTCCCCCAAAGTCCATGCCCATGCTGGTGCCACCCATGTTCTCCCCAGGTATCTGGCCAGGGAACATCGAGGAGTCCATTTGTCTATGGGCCTGCATCATCCTCTCCATTTCCATACCTTGGTTCATGGTGCCACCTGACATAGCTATAGGCCTCTGCATTCCCACTGAGCGTTTCTCCATCAGTTGATGCCTTAAGATTTCTTCTCTTGCCCGAGGATTTATGAACCTCTCTGTATCTCCTTGTCCTGCAGGATATGAAATATTCCCTTGTGGAAAGTTCCCAGGGCCTCCAATAGGAGGCATATCATCTGTCCATCCTATGCTAGGCCTCACTGGCCGTTGCATAGCATTCATAGGACCTAGTGCATCCATGGGCATATTCTGCATTCCCCCAAAGCCAGACACTCGTTGCATTTGATTATTAGGAAATCTTGGCCCTGGGAAGGGGGGCCCACCCCTCAGTTGAATGGGATCCTGCAAGTCAATGGGTCCTCCAAGCCGATTCCCCATGCCAGGCGGCCATTGGTCACCTGGTTTGCTATGATAAGGTGGTGGCGGCCCTCGAATAATCATTCCACCCATAGACTGTGTCATCATCATATCTTGTATTGGCCTGTTATGAACAGTGATCTGTTCTTCCTTTCTCCTCTTCTCTTCATAGTATTCTTCTTGCAACTTCCTCCAAGCTACTTGCTCAGGTGTCAAGCTGTCTTGGTTCAGTCGCTGCATCATGATGTTCATCTGCTGCCCCATGTCAGAGGTGGGGTGGTGCGGGACCTCATGTTCCATGCTGGACCCCCCTAGGCTTTGTGTCTGTGTTATCATTGACTGCAAGGGCTCTTCATACTTTTTGAGATTTGATGGTGGCTGCTGTTGTGGCGGAGGTGGTGGCTGTCCACCCTCACCTGTGCTTTGGTTAGGTTTCATGAATTGGTCTCCTTCCCCACTCCGTAATAACAAGCGTTCAATGTCTCTCAAGGTTTGCAAAGAACGTTCTCGGTGTTCTAGTTGCTCTTTTGAGAGTCCCTCAGAGTTTAGGGCACTTCGATGACCCAGACTGACCTGGCCATTTCCTGGCGTGCCACAGCCATTCCCATCTGCAATTAAGTTTGGACCAGGGGCACCCGAAGGCTCTGTTTGTCCTACTGGCCCTGGATTTGTTGCTGCATTCGGTGTATTGGTGTGATTGCTGGCACTGTTGTTCCCCATGGAATTGGGCGTGAGGTCCCCGTGAACCTCTTCTGCTGCCCCTTCTTGGGACATTGCACTTGAGGCCGGAAGACCTGTCTGGTTGTTGCTGGATTGCTGCTGCTGCTGCTGCTGTTGTTGCTGCTGCTGCTGTTGAGTATTTTGCTGTGTTGGAGGCTGGGCCTGTGGAGTGTTCGCTGAAGGTGTACTGACTGGAAGCTGTTCTGCAACCACCGACACTTTCTGAGCTTCATGTGGAGCCTGTTCCAACCAAGTCACCAAATTATTAGAATGACACAAATAAAGATACTTATCAAATATTCAGCATCCTCCCTCAACACACTGTTAATGAACACCATTATTCCAAATATGACCCTAAGAAGCAAGCCCAGTATCATCACAGATTAGGTACCGGTACACATTTTGGACAGTTCCAGCGCTTTCAAGTTCCACTTTGATGGTAAAAGTTCACTATAGAGTACATTTTCATCTGGTCCCAGACTGCTTAAGATAGCTGGTAAAGTTTTAGCTAGCTTTCTATTAAGTTATGGCTGAAAATTTTCTGGCTTATTATTTGTTGCTCAGGTAGGTGGTTAATTATATCTCCTAATCTTGGGAATCACTCTGAAGCCACCCACATTTTACACAACTAAATTTAGCCATCTATTAAATCTAGGCTGCTAGATTTGGCTTTCAGCAGAATAAAATGTTCACTCTGTAGGTTCTAGCTTCCTAAACTTACAGTGAGGTGGCCAGACCCTGCTGAATTTAGCTCCTATCTATAAATAAGAGACTGAGGGGCCCCTTTACGAACATGGGCTTATCGCTCACTAAAAGGGAAGTACCGCCGAGCTACCGCAGCAGCCCGTGGGTAGTTCCCACCCCCAGCGAGCGCCATTTCTGGCACTACAAAAATATTTCAATTTTTGTAGCGCTGGTGTGTACCCAGTGGTAATCGAGCAGTGCTGCACGCTGCCCGGTAACCGCCGGGTTATCACGGGAGCCCTTACCACCACCTCAATGGGTAGTGGTAAGTGCTCCCCCCTCTCCCCCCAAATGGCTGCAAGGCAAGTGGTTCACTTGCCTCACAGCCATTTCTTTAAGAAAAGGGAAACCTGCCTTTACCTGCTGTGGTAAAAGGGGGCCTCGGCGCACGTCAAAAACGTGTCAATGTCAACGCAGGCCCCCTTTTTGCTGCAGCTTAGTAAAAGGACACCTTGAGAGAGTATATGTGCATATATGCATGTGCTGTGTCTAACAGATCCTTTTCATACTATTTACAACAAACTTGTATCTGCTCCATGAGAGCTGAAAAGGACACATGCACAATGCTCTTTCCTGCTATGAACCCAGACAGTGGTTGGGTCATGGCTGCTGATGGCTCTTGAGATCTGTATGAACTTACAGACTGATATTCAAAGCTACTTATCTAGGCAGCAGGGCCACTCCCAGATTTTCAGAGCCGTTATTTGGATAATGCTAGTGAAAACTACTATCTGGACAGCGAATGTGCAGTCTAGAGATGGAACCAGGAGTTACCTGGAGACTAGCACTATTCAGTATTATCTAGAAAACTATCCGGTCAACATTCAGCAGGAAGCAGTCAGTGAGACTATTGCTAGAGGTCATGGTAGTCATTTTCAATTATGAACCACAAGGGGCAGGGGTGTGCTGGTAAATTTTTAACAACAGGCTCTTTCTCCGGACGTAGCCAGCTCTCCAGTTGGAAGGGCTAGGGGTGGCTGGGGTGGGGGGGGGGAGCAACACTTGCCTCTCTCTCCTCCCTCCCTTCGTGCGGGCACGCTAGGCATACCTTTGCTGGCAGCCAATAAATGGACTGCCACCACTCCCAACGTCTTGCTCTGAGCAGCATGCTGAAACTTCTCACACATGCTGGAGAAGTCCCAGCCTGCTGCTCAGAGCTGGAAACAAAGAGCAGGGAGCAGCAGTAGTCTATTTACTTGGCTGGCAGGGCTCAGCATCCCCACCAGCAAAGTAAAAGAGAATTCAGCAGGGGGCCCAAGCCCACATTTTGGGAGCCAGTTGTTAAAGTAGCCATGGAGGGCCCTACTTTAACAACCGGCTCCCAAAATTCTTAAAAACTTAACAACCGGCTCTTGCGAGCCTGTGAGAGCCTGCTCTAGCACACCACTGGGCAGGGGTGAGTTGGGCTCGTTCCTGCCCCAAAGTCCACTAGGCCACCAGGGTCAGTAAGTATGTCCAAGGAGGCCTTCTGGAGCTTGGTGGGGAGGGGAGAATGGAAGTGCTTGGGAGAACAGGAGGGAGTACTGCAGGTGCTCCAAGAGCAGGGGATGGGGCAATGAGCTCTGGGCCTCAACTGACAGCTATACAGGTGCCAGCGGATATTCATTGCTGACACCTGCATAGCTAAGTGACCAAAATTTGAACTGTTATTTATGTAGTCTGCATAGCTGCTAGCTCTTCCCTGATTCCGCTCTCAAAAATGGCCGCTTCAAGCAGCACTACCAAATATCAGCAGCTGACCCGCAGAGCACAATTTAAGCGGGCAGGAGTCTTTCCTGTCCGCTTAAATCGTTTTGAATATTGACCAGTATCTGAATAATTTAGGACAGCAAAAATGCCGTTATTGGGATAACTCCTGGCACTGTTATACCCAGATGTTCAGCACTGGTGAATACCCGGGTATAACTTGACTGCAGTGGCTGGCGTTTAAAACGAACGTTGACTGCTGCAGCTGATTAATGGGCTATTAAAGCTCACAGAAGAGAACTGGCACAGCCACGCCTACATACCTGATCTAGCTTTGCACGAGGAACATTCTGCTGATGGTAGGAAAGAATAGATTCTGCTCGTCCTTGCAACACCGCTTCTGCAGCACTGTGAAATAAAGTCAGAGCAAAAGAGAGAATGAGGAAGTAAACCAAGCCTGGATCAAGAACGTCCACCAACCATGGAGCAATATCCCTATGCACTTACGAACTGAACGCTCATTTTTAAGATTTAAAGCTATTCTTAAAGCTCATTTTTTCACCAAAGCATTTACTTCTGGTCCTCGATGACTACAATAATCTCTCCTTTCTTTCTTCGCCACTCCTCGTAGCGAGTTTATCCCTGCATGGTCCTGGCAATTGTCTCTCTTTCACTTCCCCCCCCCCCACCCCACCTCAAGTTCCTCCACCCCTCTCTTGGATTTTATTAAATTTCCCAAGTAACCCAATTTTACCTTTTGTCTGTATCCTCTCATTCTAACCCTAATAATTTGGATTTGTAAACCGCTTAGATATTTTATTATTATTTGAGGTATATTAAAATAAAGCTGAACTGTGATTAGAACCACGGACTGGAAGAAATTAAAAGGAAGTCTTTCTGCAACATTTAACACTACCACTTCATTAAGTATAAACTTCCTCATTCTATACCAGGGCGGTAATTCCAGTTTTTTTACATGTGTCCGATATGCGCAGCAAAAAATATTTTTTTATTTTCTACTGCGTGGTGCTAAATGGGTTGTAATCGGCAGTGTACACGTGCTGATCGTTACTGCCCGGTTAATGCGTGAGAGGCGGTAAGGTCTCAGGCCCAAAATGGACGCATGTTTTCGCCCCTCCCCCCAAAAAAGGCCTTTTTTGCAGGCGAGCTGAAAAATGGACCTGCACGCGTCCAATACACGCACCAACAGAAGAGGCCATTTTTCAGCGCACCTTAGTAAAAGGTCCCCTAAATTTCTACAAGCATGTGCTAGGTGAGTGCTCAGTGCTGTTCTATAAATGAGGTGCATCTCACTTAGGGCTCCTTTTATAAAGCTAGCGATTAGAGGCGTGCCAAGTGCAACCAAGAACATTTGATTCCTATGGGCTTTGTCACATTTGGCGTACGGTAATCACTATTGTGGCTTTGTAAAAGGAGTCCTCGGTGTGTAAATGCAAAGACAGCGTACACAGTCTGTAGAGATGTAGGGGGGAGCTTGGGCGGCACATACTGGAAATTACATGCTAAAGTACTGTATTTAGGCGTGTGCATTTACACCTGCTGTTGACATGGCATAAGTGGGTGCATCTAAAACGTACACATTGATGCCAACTTACGCTCGTATTCTATAAGGAAATCTTGGCACCCAGATGCTGTTATAAAATTAGCGCTCAGCGAGCTGCCTCAAGACGCTTAACTTGTGGCGCCCAGTTATAGAACTGCTCTCAAAGGTGATTCCAAGAAGGAGGTGGGAAATGTGGAGGACTAATTGTGGTATATATACCGGATGGAGAAGCTGACAACCATGGGGAAACATTTGGGATTGACTTTTTCTAAGTGTATGAGTAGAATGTCTGTTTGCGCGTATATGTTCATATATGTACAGTGGGGGAAATAAGTATTTGATCCCTTGCTGATTTTGTAAGTTTGCCCACTGACAAAGACATGAGCAGCCCATAATTGAAGGGTAGGTTATTGGTAACAGTGAGAGATAGCACATCACAAATTAAATCCGGAAAATCACATTGTGGAAAGTATATGAATTTATTTGCATTCTGCAGAGGGAAATAAGTATTTAATCCCTCTGGCAAACAAGACCTAATACTTGGTGGCAAAACCCTTGTTGGCAAGCACAGCGGTCAGACGTCTTCTGTAGTTGATGATGAGGTTTGCACACATGTCAGGAGGAATTTTGGTCCACTCCTCTTTGCAGATCATCTCTAAATCATTAAGAGTTCTGGGCTGTCGCTTGGCAACTCGCAGCTTCAGCTCCCTCCATAAGTTTTCAATGGGATTAAGGTCTGGTGACTGGCTAGGCCACTCCATGACCCTAATGTGCTTCTTCCTGAGCCACTCCTTTGTTGCCTTGGCTGTATGTTTTGGGTCATTGTCGTGCTGGAAGACCCAGCCACGACCCATTTTTAAGGCCCTGGCGGAGGGAAGGAGGTTGTCACTCAGAATTGTACGGTACATGGCCCCATCCATTCTCCCATTGATGCGGTGAAGTAGTCCTGTGCCCTTAGCAGAGAAACACCCCCAAAACATAACATTTCCACCTCCATGCTTGACAGTGGGGACGGTGTTCTTTGGGTCATAGGCAGCATTTCTCTTCCTCCAAACACGGCGAGTTGAGTTCATGCCAAAGAGCTCAATTTTTGTCTCATCTGACCACAGCACCTTCTCCCAATCACTCTCGGCATCATCCAGGTGTTCACTGGCAAACTTCAGACGGGCCGTCACATGTGCCTTCCGGAGCAGGGGGACCTTGCGGGCACTGCAGGATTGCAATCCGTTATGTCGTAATGTGTTACCAATGGTTTTCGTGGTGACAGTGGTCCCAGCTGCCTTGAGATCATTGACAAGTTCCCCCCTTGTAGTTGTAGGCTGATTTCTAACCTTCCTCATGATCAAGGATACCCCACGAGGTGAGATTTTGCGTGGAGCCCCAGATCTTTGTCGATTGACAGTCATTTTGTACTTCTTCCATTTTCTTACTATGGCACCAACAGTTGTCTCCTTCTCGCCCAGCGTCTTACTGATGGTTTTGTAGCCCATTCCAGCCTTGTGCAGGTGTATGATCTTGTCCCTGACATCCTTAGACAGCTCCTTGCTCTTGGCCATTTTGTAGAGGTTAGAGTCTGACTGATTCACTGAGTCTGTGGACAGGTGTCTTTCATACAGGTGACCATTGCCGACAGCTGTCTGTCATGCAGGTAACGAGTTGATTTGGAGCATCTACCTGGTCTGTAGGGGCCAGATCTCTTACTGGTTGGTGGGGGATCAAATACTTATTTCCCTCTGCAGAATGCAAATAAATTCATATACTTTCCACAATGTGATTTTCCGGATTTAATTTGTGATGTGCTATCTCTCACTGTTACCAATAACCTACCCTTCAATTATGGGCTGCTCATGTCTTTGTCAGTGGGCAAACTTACAAAATCAGCAAGGGATCAAATACTTATTTCCCCCACTGTACATGTACCTGGCTTTTTTCCCCACAAACACTATGGGCCACAAATGACCACAACCCTACTTTTCAGCTACCAGGTTTAAAATGCACACTTCATCTTTATTGTACCATTATTCTCCTATGTTTTATGTAACAATATTTACCTTTGCTCTTACGAAATGATTTTCAGGTTGAGTTTCAAGTACAATCATTCTCATTAATTGGATTTGTCCTCCACCTATAACTTAAAGGTTAAGTGGACTATAAATCCCAGAAATACCATAAAATCAGCAAGATCATACACCTAAACCTCCATTACCCAAGCAGCAAAGGAGTCAAATACAAATCCACCTATGCTTCCAGCTTTTCCTACCTGAGCGCACAATTGTGGAACGCACTACCAAAAGCAGTAAAAACTACACTCGACCACATTAATTTCCGGAAAGCACTAAAAACAGAACTGTTCAGAAGGGCATACCCCACCGACCCAAAATAAAAAAACCTGGACATCAGCAACACAACTTAACCAAAGATCGTAACGGACATATCCTAATTCTTCCTTTCCCTCTTTAAGTTCTCCCCAGCTGTCTTTATTTATTTTATTTTTTTTGTTACATTTGTACCCCGCACTTTCCCACTCATGGCAGGCTCAATGCGGCTTACATGGGGCAATGGAGGGTTAAGTGACTTGCCCAGAGTCACAAGGAGCTCCCTTGTGCCTGAAGTGGGAATTGAACTCAGTTCCCCAGGACCAAAGTCCACCACCCTAACCACTAGGCCACTCATGTATCTCACTTTACCATAATATCACCTTGATATTAAATCGCAGCTTGTATTTGTTCATACCAAAATCAGTTAACGCCGATTACGGTACCATGTAAGCCACATTGAGCCTGCAAAAAGGTGGGAAAATGTGGGATACAAATGCAACAAATAAATAATAAATAAATAAATAAAAATTAAATTAAACTGTTATTCCTCCCCTCCCGTTTTGTTTCCTTTACTTTCCAGGGGCACATGGAAATTTCTTCTAGCCTCAGTCTTTCTTATGTATTCCTTCCTCCAGGTTAAGAATTACTATAAGTGTGTTTGTTGTATGTGTTCATTTTGTTTGATGCTACTGTAGTTTTATGTATTCTCTGGAATCACTGTTTTTGCTCCCTTTTGTGCTACATGGCGTTGCACTTTGTGGCATTTATTTTTCTTTTTCTTAATAAAAAAAAAAAAAAGAATTGCCCTCAAAGGGCCTCATTTACTAAATTAAGCTAATACACATTAATGTGATTTAATGCATGCAGATGAGCGCAAGTCCCATTATTCTCTCTAACGTGTGCCTAATGCAGCTTAAAATGGTGCCCCGTGGGATGCGCCGAGGCCAAATATAAGCGCTACGTGTTAAACAATGTTTTGAAGGAGTGTGTCAGGGAGGGCAGAGTGGGCCATTCCTGTGCTGAACAGTTACTGTATCTACATTAGTGAGTGCTAAGTGGTTAATGCAGGAATAACAGGTGAGCCCTTACCGCCTACAAAACGGATGGCGGTAAGTAATCACGCAGTAATTTTTTAAGTGCTAATGGCAACGTTAGCACATGTGAACTAAATAATACTAATAGAGGAGGAGACATCCAGATTCATAGAAATGTACAATATATAATAGAGGGTTCTTGAGGCTTTTCCTCCTATAACGTCTGTGCTTGTGCAAGTTGTAAAAGAGAACCTTCTATGTTACACTGAACATTAGCACATGGCCAGTAACAGAAAAAAAAAAAAGAAGAAGAAAATTGGCCATTTTACTGCTACAGTAAGAATAGCCTTAGAACATGGGAAAATCCTACGTTAAGGTACCTTTTTTTTTTTTTACTGCAGATAAGTAAAAGCTCTCCTAAAGGGCCCTTTTACTAAGGTGCGCTAAGCCTAACAAAATAATTTGAGGTCAGTTTTCATCTGCAGGCCAACTGCATAAGAGTTAAGGAAAGACCCAGGAAGAAAGAAAAATCTTTGCCAACCTTCTTGCATTCAATCAAATGGCCCTTAGGCAGCAGGTTATTCCAAATGTGGGAGTGCAAAACACTGAAAAACACATTTGCTAGTACAGTTCAAATGGTTTTTTGTTTTTTTTTTAAATAACACAAATGGATCTTCTAAGAAGGGTCATTGGGATAAGCAATCATTTGAGAATGTGAAGGGTGAGGCAACCTTTTAAGGCTAGAGGCACCCGATCTAAACAAAGCTGTGTTCAGAAAGTTGACATGTGTACTACAATAAAAATGACATTACTAATTGACATAATGCTTATTTTAGAAACTCTATTCATGTTTTGGACATCTGAAAACTGGCATTTAGACCTCCATATTGCATGGATATCCAAATACTGATTTTACAATGCCACAATATGGACGTCTAACACCGCAGTACATCCATATGGCAAGGGGGAGTGGTGTGGGCGTGTTTTGGGTGGAACCAGGAAGGGACCAAAAGATGGACATCCAGCTCCGACTGCAGAAGGGGAAGGGACGTCCATGTTCAAAAAGATGGACGCTTGTATTTAAACCTGGTAGTTGGCCCATCCAGGTAACAGAAAGGTGCTCCGATTGCGCCAGACAGCTACCTGGGCTATAGAACACTGAACAAAATGAAGAAAGAGTGCAAGATGGATATGACAGAAGAGGAAACTTGTAGAGAGAAGAACTGGGTAGCTGAGAAACACTTGTTACTACCTGATGAGAGCAGATTGTTTGTACCTATATCTTACTGTCGGTTCCTGGCTAGACCAGAACACTGTGAAATAAATATTCTGTACCAGTTATTCCCAACCCAGTCCTCGGGGCACACCTAGTCCCATTGGGTTTTCAGAATATCTATAATGAATATTCATGATGTAAATTTGCATACACTAGGAATGCCCCGAGGACTGGGCTGGGAATAGCTGCTCGAAACACAGTAGATTAATCTGTAGCATTCAGTACCAACTGAGACAAGATTCTGGCCACAGAGAATTGAAATGACACACACACAAACACACTGCAGTAAGGTCTGGTAATATACTACAACTGGAGCCAAACGCATATGGACTTTTCAAAAACAAAAGAAAAAACTTCCATGGTGATTGTACCTATAACTCTAGATGGATTTGGAGCTTTCTGTGGATGGTGCCAGTTAAATTCTAATTAATTTCTAATTCTCATGAATTCCATCTACCTTAATCGAAATAATACTTTGTTCTTCTTATTTTGCTAATGGCGACTGTCATGGCGGCATAATGTAAGCCACATTGAGCCTGCAAAGAGGTGGGAAAATGTGGGATACAAATGCAGCAAATAAATAAATCAATGTATGATCCAAACATGGAAGTTGCTATATTCAGCTGTGCAGCGGTCCAAAAAGCAGTGAATTTTGGAACGTCTACTTGGGACATTTCAGAGCTATATGGATATATATCTCTGAATATTCAGTGGCACTATCTAAACAAAGAGGGCCGTTCAAGAAATGGGAACCGCAAGACGCAGTGTGCCGAGAGTAAATTCTACAACGCCATCTGGGAGCCAAGATTCCGGTACAGAATAGTAATGTAAATCAGCATTAAAAGTGCCTACATTTAGGTGCGATCACTCATGTCATGTCAATAGCAGGCGTGAATGTGAGTGCTTAAATGCAGCACTTTAGCGCATAACTTACAGTATTCTGTAAGTTATGTGCATAAATATTAGCCCCACCCATGCTCCTTACCTATGACCGTTCCCCTGCATGCAGATCTCTCTCTCATGAATATTTATTGTGGTTATCCTGAAAACCTGGTGAGCCCCACAGGACAGGTTTGGGAGCCTCTGGCTTAGACTTAAGAAAGACTGATTTTTTTTATTTACTCATAAAATAAGTTGTTAGCCTTATCCAAATAAATGCATAAACAGGGGCCAGCAGTCTCTTGGTTGACTTTACTTAAGACTGCTCCAAGATGGGAAGTGTAAACAATTAACTTCAGGTCAGTCAGTCAGTGATACCAGTAACTTGCACAGCGAGTTCTGCTACACCTTTATAAAAGACACATTACTACGTACGTGTTTGCAAGGTGTGTAGTGAAGACATAAACAAACTGGGAAGGCGTTTTTCCTACTGCTCCAGTGGCGCTGGCATCTGGTCGGAGTGCAGCAGCAGTGCCGTGCACTGCACTGGAAGAGCTGGTCTCATTAAGGTTTGGGAGCGGGTTGGACCCTGAACCTAGCTGAGAGGCTGTGGACATTGCAGAGTCTGATGCATTACAGTCTGGAAGGGAAGAAGAGGGAGAACAGGTTATAACTTATCAGCTAGAGATCCGCTTTCTCATACCACTTATATGAACAAGGTTCCCCAGGGGAGGAGCCTTTAAAAAAAATTTTTTCTTTCTATTCTTAGAATGAATCTCTAATACCATCAATATACTTTGAGGCCGCTATTCAAAGGTACTTATCTGACAGCAGGTGCTGCTAAGTGAATAAGTACCAGTTGAGAGAGATATTCAGCAATACAAACTGGACAGTGCCTCTGAATAGGTCCTCTGATCACCTATCTGGACAGTGTCGGGGTGGTCTGTGGACAGAGCTGGAAGTTATCCAGTTAGTGGCCATATGCAGAATGCTAACTGGATAGCCAATCGGATAAAGTTATGACAGCAAAAAGCCTGTCGTAATTTTATCTGGTTGGCTATCCAGTTAGCAATCCAAATATGGCCGCTAACCGGACAGCACCACTGGTGTGCGCTGAAATCAGATATTCAGCACTGGTCAGTATCTTGACATCGGCATTGACTGCTACAAGCTGAATATGGCCCTTTTGTTTTTACTATTGAAAGATATGTATGTTATTTGGCCTTACGAAACTATTTTATTTGATTAAAGAGATCGTCACTGCTTTTGATGCAAAGCGACATCATTTTTGTAAACAAGCATTTTTATTGAAGGTAAAAACCAGCTTCCCAGTCTATTACTTTCAACAGATTCACAACATACAACACGAACTAACTCAGTGGTGCACACTAAAGACTCATCTCTTTGAATAGATATACCACAAAGATCAAAACATGTCAAATCTCCAAATACACCCAGAAACGTCGCAATGTCTCTGCTACACCACTATCTTGTATTTCTAATGTCTGATAATGTTTTCTTTAATACCACTATCTTATATTTCTAAGGTCTAATAATGTCTTCTGTAATACCACTATCTTGTACTTCATGACCATGTAACCCAGAATCTTTCTGTAAAACCAAATGTATATCCTCTTCTCATTTCCAGTATCCATGATGTATTGTAAGCCACATTGAGCCTGCAAAGAGGTGGGAAAACGTGGGCTACAAATGCAATAAATAAAATAAAATATTACATCAGAATGAGAATTATTCTTCTTTGGTTATAACCTTATAATCAAACCCTCCTTCTGTAGAAAAAAAACACATGGGAGTACACAACAGGCACACTTTTTTTCACGTTTTCCCTAGGCTAAAAAAATTTCTAAAAACAAGACTATTTTATGCAGGTAACAGATCTATATATATAAAACTCACCCTCAACGTTCTATTTGCACTGACGTCAGGTTCGTAAGTTCGAAGCTCTGAAGCCACAGAAAATCACAGTCTGTGGGCCCCGCCCTCGCGTCAAACGTTATGACGTTGAGGGCGGAGCACATTCTCAGCTCCAACGTTGTACTGCACTGTAGCTCTGCTCCGCCCTCGCGTCAAAACGCGATGATGTCGAGGGTGGAGCACACGGGGGGCGTGCCAAAAGGGCCAGGGTCACACATTCGCACGGAGGCTGTAGGGGGGCCGGCGACACACGGAGACACAAAGGGACAGAGGGGAGCCTTGCTAGCGCCCGTTTCATTGCGATTTGAAACGGGCCTTCCTTACTAGTGTCTTTACAAAATAGGCACCAAGAACCATCTCCAGTAACATACAAATGCCTGATGCACAAGTTTACACTGTTGATTTGGTGAAAATGAAACAAAACAATGGTGAACCCAGATATAAATTGACAAAATAAAAAGTGACAAATCCCTTACACTGGAAGGTATTCACCCCCAGAATTCTAAAAGAACTCAAAAATGAAATGCCAGAGAGTAATTTGTAACTTATCATTAAAATCGACTGTGGTATCCAAAGATTGAAGGGAGGCCCATAATGTACATGTTTAAAAAGGGCTTCTAGTATTTATCTGGGAAAGTAAAGATCAGTCAAGCCTGTCACTATTGTCAGGATCACACATAATAGTAGAATTTATTCTATAGAACCAACTCATGCAACATATAGACAGACATGGTTTAATAGGACAGAGACAACATGGATTTATAGCCAAGGAAGCCTTGCTTCACTAATCTGCTACATTTTTTTTTTTAAGGAGATAACAAACACATGGATACAGGTGAATCTGTTAATATAACATCTCTGGATCTCCAGAAGGCATTTAACCAAGTTCCTTAAGAGACTTCTGAGAAAATGAAAAAGTCATGGGATAGGAGGCAATGTCCTATTGTGGACTGTGAACTGGTTGGAAGATACAAAAAAAAAAAGAGTAACGCTAAATGGTCAGTTTTCTCAGTGGAGAAAGCCGAATAGTGTCGTGCCCCAGAAATCTGTACTCGGACCGATACTTTAACATATTTACAAATGACTTGGAAAACGGAACAACAAGAGCTGACCAAATTGCCAGACAACACAAAATTATTCAAAGTCGTTAATTGACAAGGGGATTGTGAGAGACTGCAGAAAAATGCTGCAAGACTGGGCATACAAATGGTAGAAGAAATTTTATGTGGACAAGTGCAAACTGATGCATGTACAGAAAAATAACCCTAACTATAGCTACACGATGCTAGGTTTCACATTAGGAGTCACCATCCAGGAGAAGGATATAGGCATCATTGTGAATATATCCCTGGCTCAGTGTGTGGGGGTGGCCAAAACAGCACATAGAATGTTAGGAATTAGGACAGGAAGAGAGAACAAAGAATATCATAACATATCTACCCACACCTTAAGTACTGTATGCAATTCTGGTCACTACATCTAAAAAGTAAAACCTATAAAGGAACCAGAATAGGTGATCAAAATGATAAAAGGAATTGAACAGCTCCTTATGAGGAAAGGCTAAAAAGGTTGGGGGCTCTTCAGCTTTGGGAAGAGAAAGATGAGGGGGGATACGATTTTACAGATATCTATCATAAGTGAAGTAGAACAGCTAAAATGCAAATTGGTTATTTACGCTTTCAAAAACTACAAAGGCCATGAAGTTACTAAGTAGCATATTTAAAATAAATTAGATTAAATACGTTTTGTTTTTCTCTCAATGTATAATTAAGCTCCAGAATTTGTTGTTAGAGAATGGGGTAAAATACTTAGCATAATTGGGTTAAAAAATGCTTGAGGAAATATCTGGGGAAAAAAGGCCATAAACTATTAGCCAGGAAGATATGGGAAAAGCCACTTCTTATCCCCAAGAATGAGCAGCATGGAGTCTGTCTGCTCTTTGGGATCCTGCAAAATTCTTGTGACCTGGATTGGCTACTGTTAAAAACTGGATACTGGCCTTTAGTCTGATTCAATGTGGCAGTTCTGGTGGAGGGGCATTTTCGATAGCTGCGTCTACGTCGGACTTTGAACGTTTTGCGCTCAACGTATCAAATCCGAATAGGAAATATACCCCTTTTCGAAAAAATTAAAACGTCTACCTTTTTTCTGAAAATACAGCTTTAATCAAGGTTTTGTATGTTTATCTTTTTAGGCCAGTTACAAAAAAAGAAAAACCGCACAAAATCAAGCCATTGGGATGTAGGAGGGGCCAGCAATTTTAGAAGGCTGGTCCCCTAGACATCCCAGGAGAGTAATAGGGCAACCTAGGGGACACTGCTGTGGATTTCACATAAACGCTCCCAGGCACACATCTCATTGTTGCTGCCTTATCTTGTCTGCCGAGCCCTCCAAAACTCACCCAAAACCCATTATCTCCAGCTGTACATCCATACAATAGCCCTTATGGGTGAAGGGGGCACCTATGTGTGGGTACAGTGGGTTTCTGGTCAGTTTTGGAGGACTCACAGTATGCACCACAAGTGTAACAGGTAGGGGGAGGTATGGACCTGGGTCCACCTGTCTACAGTGCACTGCACCAACCACTAGACTACTCCAGGGACCTGCATGATGCTATAATAGACCTGGCTATAACATCTGAGGCTATCATAGAGGCTGGTGAGTACTATTTTTATTCACATTTTTGGGGGGTCAGTGACCACTGGGGGAGTAAGGGGGGGTCATCCCTGAAGTCCTCCAGTGGTCATCTGGTCACATTTAGGGCCCCTTTTTGTGTCTTATTCATTAGAAAAAGAGGTGTAGACCAAAACATTGAAGTTTTTGGCCAAGACATTGTGTTTTTTTTCCGTTATTGCTGTAAAACATCCGAGTATTGCCTTAATCCAGTCTTCGAAACGCCCCCGACATGCTCCCTTGTGATCTGGACACACTGCAGATAAAATGTATATATAGATGTCTGCAAAACAGGTTTTGAAAATACTGATGTAGACGTCTGGAGAAAATGGTGCTTTTTCGCTCTTTCAAAAATGAGCCCCATAGTCTCATGATTTTCTTTAGTTTTTGAGATCTGTACTGAGTTTCATTATAGGAAGTATCCCACCACGTGGTTTCCCTTTCTTTATATTGCAGTAGGTTTACCCTGCCTGCAGCCCGTTTTCAAGGGCTATTGGTCTTAGCATCAGGTTCATTCCTTTCAACACCTCAGCTTTTCCTGTGTTGAAGATTTTACCAAGTGGCCAGAGCACATAACTGGACATGTTATCGACAGCTGGACTATTCCAACGCTACCTGAATGTAGTAAAGAATTCTGTTAGCAATCCTAATGAAAAAATCCAGTCATAAATCCTTAAGAAACTGTGTAGTGCAAGCTTTGGCATCATGAGAATATAGGTCTTTCTCTCCTCCTGGGCAAGCTTCAAAATCCTAGGGATAAAGATCTTTCTTTCTCACCCTGGTTCATAGTTTGGGATACTGGGGACTGCAGGATTATGCGCTATCACAGTGAATGCTATGAGATCCATGCCCAGAGATGCAGCTGCAAATATTTTACTTCTCTCTTCAGCAGGTGGCAGTGTAAACCATCAAATTTTACAACTTAGGTTGATGCAATATGATGCTGACAGCTTCTCTCTCATCTCTGACACTGCCCCAAGAACAAGTGAATGGGATACCAGAGTCATATTTTCTCAGTTGAGAATATAAGCCTGCAAGTCACAGAACGCATGACGAAGAGAATACTAAACACAAAAAACCATAATCATTCCTAGGCAGTCTGCAGCAAAGAATTGTTAGTCTACATGCATATGAAGAAATAAGGACCAATAATCAATGTTTCTTCACTAACCTGATAAAGACAGAATAACTCTCAAAAGCTAGTCACAGATGTATTAAGTTAGTCTGCTATAAAAAGCTGGTACCTACTTGAGAATATAAAATGTTCCCATGCTGGGTCAGACCAAGGGTTACTAAACCAAGCATCCTGTCTCCAACAGGAGTCAAACCATGACATTATAAATACCTTGCAAATTTGGAAAAGTGAACTCATTCCTTGTTTTTCACATCTAGGTCTAATCTGCGTTAACAGGGGGCCTCTGACAAGAAAACGTGTTTTGCACAAATGAGATCGTAACCTACATGAGTTTGTGTCATGACCTCAGATCTGCTCACTTTACTGGTGAAAAGGAAGGTTACAGACTAGTTATTGCAGAACAAACCCGCCAGTTAAGAAGATTCCTTCAAGAGACAATATCAGAGTTCCTTTTCACTAATGCAGCACTCGAAAGAAAATGAGGCTAGAGGGTGAAGCATGGCCTAGGGAAGTGAGAAGATGACCATAACCCACGTTGCCAAACATGGACAGAATAAAAATAGAAAGTCTGGCTACTAGCAAGAGTGGAGTCGTAGTCTGAAAGAGCAGCAACAGAGAACCAGGGAAGCCAAGTTCAAATTCCACTGCCATGCCTTGTGCTCTTGGGCAAGCGACTCAACCCTCCACTGCCTCAGGTACAAAGCTAGATTGTAAGCCCTCCGGGGACAAAAAAAAAAATACTGTACTTGAATATAAATTGCCTCGAACCCCTGAGAAAGGCATGAGCTAACTTCAATCCAAATCTCATCACGTATAGCTTCTGCTAGCTAGTTAAAAAAAATCATTAATGTCACTTCAGCAAGGACTTAGCACCTCCCATATTTCAAGAACAGGATAAAAACCTGCTCATCAAAGAGAAATTACAAAAACAAAACAAAACCCAGAAACAACCAACAAGTATCTGCCTGTCCTGATGAAGACAGTCAGATGGAAAGATCTCTGTGGTGTTAGGTGGTCTCTGTGTTCTGTTCACAAAATGTACTCTCAGATAAGTTTAGTTTAGGTTACTGAACTGATTAATTGCACTTCAAACCATCAAGTCAGCTTACACAATAATAGAGGGGGATTCCTCCTGTGTGGCAATCATTCATTCATAATAAAGGATGGGTGCTCAATTATTTTTAAAGAATGAAAAGGGAGAAAGGCTGAAGAGGTTAGGGTTCTTCAGTTTGGAGAACGGATGACATAGGGGATAGTGGTTTATAAATTATGAGTGGGGTGGAACAGTTAAGGAATGGCTGTTTAACTTTCAAAACAAAAAACAACAACCAAGAGGTCACTTCATGAAACAGTGACCAGCAGACTGTGAGCAAATCATAGAAAGTTTTTTCATTTTTCACACGCACAGTAACATAGTAGATGACGGCAGAAAAAGACCTGTCGGTCCATCCAGTCTGCCCAACAAGATGAACTCATGTGTATACCTCACCTTGATTTGTACCGGTCTTTTTCAGGGCACAGACCATATAAGTCTGCCCAGCACTATCCCCTCCTCCCAACCACCAGCCCCGCCTCCCACCACCGGCTCTGGCACAGACCGTATAAGTCTGCCCAGCACTATCCCCTCCTCCCAACCACCAGCCCCGCCTCCCACCACCGGCTCTGGCACAGACCGTATAAGTCTGCCCAGCACTATTCCCCGCCTCCCAACCACCAGTCCCGCCTCCCACCACCGGATCTGGCACAGACCGTATAAGTCTGCCCAGCACTATTCCCCGCCTCCCAACCACCAGTCCCGCCTCCCACCACCGGATCTGGCACAGACCGTGTATGTCTGCCCATCACTATCTTCGCCTCCCAACCACCAACCCCTCTTCCCCCCACCGGCTCCGCCACCCAATTTCAGCTAAGCTTCTGAGAATCCATTCCTTCTGCACAGCGCACAAAGATATAGAATCAGCTCCTAGAGGATACTGTCATGGCGACCAACACTGCAAAAGGTCCATAAAAAATGATTAGCCAGATAGACTTGGAAGAGTTAATGCTTATTTCTGGAAATGAGCTATGAGAAACAGACCTACTTTTTGGAATCAGCTGGGCACCCGTGACCCAGACTGGCCACTGTTGAAGACCAAATGCTGGGCTTGATGGACCTTAGCATGGCTTTTCTTATGTTCTTAAAGCCTGTAGCTGCTCACCGTGGTCATTCTCTACCTCATTAAGGTCACAAAACAGAAGCTGCAAGGGTAGGGTGACACGGGGATATGTAGGGATCTATTTAAGCTGGTCAAAAGCCAAGCACAGCACAGCGTATTAGCTGGTGGCAAACACCTGCAGAGTCAGAGTCTACACTTATTTAAAAAATGGTTCATGTAGTACATGCTCTATGATCTAGTAACGCAAATAAATCAAATCTGAAGCAACTGACTTTTCTTAGCTTTAGTATCCTTTTCATTTTCTTTTTTTGGCCCAGCAGTTTCCTCATCTTCTTTTCTACTTATCCTAGGTTGGTGATTTTGAAAAATAAAATTAAAAATTCACCTATGCAAGACACGGAACATCTGATTAAGAACCCCAATGGGCAATGTCCAAAAGAGATCCAATAATTTAGGGAGCACCATCATCTTTATGACCACTATTTTCAATCTAGCCAGGATATATACACCTTGGCCCAACCGTTAATGATATCTAGTTACATTTTCCACTAAGGGGGCAACATTTAGCCAATTTTATTTTATTTTTGTTACATTTGTACCCCGCGCATTCCCACTCATGGCAGGCTCAATGTGGCTTACATATTGTATACAGGTACTTATTTGTACCTGGGGCAATGGAGGGTTAAGTGACTTGCCCAGAGTCACAAGGAGCTGCCTGTGCCTGAAGTGGGAATTGAACTCAGTTCCTCAGTTCCCCAGGACCAAAGTCCACCACCCTAACCACTAGGACACTCCTCCTTCACTTCAATTGAACTCCTAAGTAGCTAATGTGGTCCTTCATCCACCTCAAGGGATACTGTTGCTGAAACTTCCAGGTTACCTCCTCCCCTATATTCACCTTTAATATCTCTGATTTTGTCATGTTTGCTTTGAATCCCAATCCTTGACCAAAGCTCTTTTGCTCTCAAAGAGTGGGTTGTGTTTGAAATAATAAACAGAATATTGTCCTCAGACATTAAGATTTTATACTCATGTGGCCCTATCCTCACCCCCCCCCCTTATAACTCCCTGGTCCCTTAGCTTCAGTGCAAGGCATTCAATAGAGAGTACAAACAGAAGACAGGACAGTAGGGACCCCTGCCAGGTTCCCCACCTCAGGTGAAAGTGTACTATTAGCCTCCTTTCATATTTATATATGCAAGCGGGTCCTTAAAGATTTCCTAACCCCACTTTACTACTACTACTACTTATCATTTCTATAGCGCTACTAGACATATGCAGCTCTGTACACTTGAACATGAAGAGACAGTCCTTGCTCGACAGAGCTTACTTCTTTATGGTTTCAACATATCTGGCCAGTACACACTGATGAATGTCTTCTCCACATCAACACAGATAATTAACCACCATTAGTGAAGGGCCTTATCAACTTTAAAACTCTCTTAATGTTGTCGGAAGCTAGCTTATCCGAGACAGATCCCAAACGACCTGGATGGACCAACTAATGTAATAAATTCCATAACTTATTAGTTAGGATCTTAGTCTTCAATTTAAAGTCAACTTCCAATAAGAAAACTGGGTGATAGGACCCAAACACTGTGGAAATCTTTTCCCTCCTTAGGTAGCACAGTGATATCTACTGTTCTCATAGATGATGGTAAACTCTGTGCACCCCCCAACAAGTTAAAAAGCTTCATTAAGGGTTACACTAGAAAGTTTTGAAATGTTGCACAAATGTTTGCAGTATAACCATCTATCCCTGAGGCTTTGCCCAATTTCAGCTCTTTAATTCTCTTGGGTGAAAGGGTGCATCTAATCTGTCCCTCCTCTTTGGATATTGACAACAGGTCAGCCTCTCATAAATACTTCGCCAGTTTTTCCTCTGTGGCCAGAGACTCCATGAATCATTCCCTAATTTCTGTTGTGCAATACATTTCTTGTCCTTTCCCATCTTTTATCCTAAGAATATGGGTGCTGATATTCAGCCTGTGGTGGTCAGCATTTTTTAAAGTGCCAACCACTGTGGTTAAAATAACACTGGATATTCAGTGCCAGTATCCAGACACCAGCTGGCACTGAGTATCAGGTTTCAGTGCACAACGGTGGTGCTATCTGGTTAATGGCAATATTCAAACCACTACTGGATAGCCGGCCTTTTTCCTCTCCTAACTTTAGTTAGTGGTCTGAATATTGCTGCTAGCTCTGCCCAGGCTGTGTCCATGGACTGCCCCTGGCACTGTCCAGATAGAGCTGAGAAGGTCATAGGACATACTCCATGACACTATGCTATTATAGTGCTGCTGAACATCCCTCTCACCAAGACTCATCTGGTTAGCAGCATCTGCTAATCAGATAAGTGTCTTTGAACATCAGCACCATGATGTTTTTGTTTATTTAATTTCTCTGCTACTAACCTGCTCCCTTTATTTCCATACTCAAAATGTTTTTGCTTGAGGTTCATCAAATCTCATGGATTAGAATTTCCTGAACTTCCAGAACTTGCTCTAATTTCTATAGTAATCTCCTGCTCTCTTCCTCATTTATGAGACCTTTCGAGGTTGGCGAAAGCCTGGTATAATCACTCCTCTTTCCGCTGCCTCTCCAACTTTGGTGGGGCAAATGAAATACCCTTCCTCTAATCACTGCCTTCAGGCGCTCCCATATCACTCCTGGGGTGTGCTCCCCCGAATCATTAAAATCTAGGGAGTCCTCAATTTCCATTTGAAAGACACTCCCTTGTCGTTCAATAAACTATCACCTAACTTCCAATATCTTACACCTGTTTCAGTGTATGCAACATCTAGGTCTACCCACATTGGAATATGATCAGACCAGGTTAGGCCCTCAAATACAAAACAACCCATGCATCCAGCTTCTCCTATATAAGCACACAACTACGGGATGCACTGCCAAAAGCTGTGAAAACAATCTATGCCCATCTAAACTTCAGGAAATCACTAAAAAA
Organism: Microcaecilia unicolor; assembly: GCF_901765095.1. Classification (NCBI taxonomy): domain Eukaryota; kingdom Metazoa; phylum Chordata; class Amphibia; order Gymnophiona; family Siphonopidae; genus Microcaecilia; species Microcaecilia unicolor. The sequence continues at coordinate 33,911,974 of NC_044042.1, read as the reverse complement.
CCAACCTGTTCAAAAAGGCTTACCCTACCGACCCAACATAAATGCCTACACCCGGCAACACAGGAAAACCAATGATCGTACTGGACAATATACGACCTACCCTCTCTTAGACCCCCATGGTGCCTAAAGCACACCTACCTTATTCGACCACAACATAACCTTGTAATTGTTTCTCTACCGGACTTGGCGAACGCCTTTACGGTACTATGTAAGCCACATTGAGCCTGCAAATAGGTGGGAAAATGTGGGATACAAATGTAACAAATAAATAAATAAAAATAAATACATTGGCTTGTATTACATTTCGTGCCCTGTCCATTGTCCATCAATATCACAATGATCCACAAGTATCATGGGGCTTGGATTAGAAGGGAAAATCCTTAGCAAACAGGTCTTTCAACTTGGCTCTTACTGTTTTATGGGACTCTTCTTACTGCCTCCCTATGTTGTCTAAGGATGGGTTTAGTTAAGAGCATAAGTTTCACCATACTGGGGCAGACCGAAGGTCAATCAAGCCCAGTATCCTGTTTCCAACAGTGGCCAATCTGGGTCGCAAGTACCTGGCCACGATTCCCAAAGAGTAACAAATTTTATGCTGCTTATCCCAGGAATAAGCAATTGATTTTCTCTCTCTTTTTTTTTTTTTTAAGGAACTTGTCCAAACCTTTAAACTCTGCTGCTTTTTACCACATTCTCTGGCAACAAATTCCAGAGAGTTTAATTACATGCTGAGTGAAGAAATGTTTTCTCCAATTTAGTTTAAACAATCACAATGGGCAGGGAAATTCGGGATGGGGTTTCTACCACGATGGAGTGTAGTAACAACTAAACCTGAGAACAGATGACCACCTCTTCCTCTGTCAATAGAATTGTCGCACTAATATCCAGTTATTTATTTATTGCATTCATTGTCCCACCTATTGGTAGGTTCAATGTGGCTTACATGGAACAGAGGGGGCGGTTATAAGGTATCGAGCACGGTTAACAGTTCGATAGAGACAATGAGAGTCCTCCTTAATCTACTGTAATTCCATTAAGATTTTTCACCATTTCCCCAAGTCATCCCCCATTCATTTTCCCTGAGTTACTCTCTCTTATTTTCCTTTGAGAGTTACAGCTTTTCCTATCAGCTGGGCTGAGGTTCTGGCCATCTCCTTGCCACTGGGGTGGCTAGATACAGACTATGTGTAGAAAGCAACAATTCTCTTCTAAGCAACTGAACTGTAAGTTGGATTTTCTTCGTTTATTCTGAGTACTAAAGTAGATTTGCTTAAGAATTGAGAGTCTACTGATAAAGCTTCCACTTGGAGATGGTTTAAACTGGCTGTTTAAGCTACACTATACTTTGCCTAGAACAGTACACAATTCCTCCAGCAACTATTTCCTCACCTTCTCATAAAATGGACCCTGTTCAATGTTTGGTGTGTATACACAGAACAAACCAACAATTTGTGATGGTGATCAATCTTTTACAAAGACAAACCTACCCTGTCTCTCCCTCTTCACCTGCTGGAGCTGAAATAACCAGAACTGCAACCCCCATGTTTCTTATTCTATATCATCTGAGATACAAATTATGTGCGGAAAATCTTCATCCTTCAGTAAACCCTCATCCGTAAAGGTGTGTTTCTGGGGTGCAGCAGGTTCCCCCCCCCCCCCCCCCCCCCACTAAAATCTTCTGAGCTCTTTTTGTAATTGTCAAGGCTGGCATAACCATTAGACAGACTAGGCAGTTGCCCAGGGTGGCTGCTTCTGGGGTACAACTGCAGTTTAGGCAAATAATAGGTCCTGACTGCCACCCAAGTTCAATGAGCCATCAGTGCATATTTTTACCTGCAGGGAAGGTAGGTAAATGTCTTTTTGGAAATTGGCCTTATGATGTCCAATTATGTGGGGTATTTTTCAGGACTGTTCTGTAAACGGTGCTTTAGGTGATTATGATTGTTATATTTAATTAGCAAAATCTCAGTGGGGAGTCTAGGGGGCCTGAAAGTAAATTGTGTGTGTGTTGGGGGCGGGGCGCAAAGCTGAATATTCAGCTAGGGTGCCTTGCACCAGCCCTGTTAATAATTAGTGCTTCCGTGGGGAGTTTAAGCCCTTCACATTGTTACTCTTATTGCACATAGCCACTACCAAATATTTCTCTCATTTCTGCAGACCCTGACCCAGCACATTGGTTTATAATTTATCTTACCCATACCCTCTCTCAAGCACACTATATTCAATTGTTACCCCAGTCACAGTATCCCCTCCTTATTCTCACTGAGGTCTCTCCCACCCACAGAGCAAGCAGAGAGGCATGAATAACCATACCCTATCCAGCCCTCTCCCTTTCACATCCCATATCTCCTGTTAAACCTTCAGCACCATTCTCACTCTATCGCTCCCCCCTCCCACTTCCATACAGTCAGTCCTTAATTTTTCCATCCCATCCTTGCTGCGCTCAGCTCTCTCCACTTCCTCCTATGCTCTTCTCTTTGTCTTTCCTGGTTGTTCTTCAGAAGGTGATGCATTTTCCCCTTTTGGTCACTCAGCACCACTTGGCGATCTCTCTGAGCTACCGTCTGCATACCCATTACTTCTGGCACCCTGGACAGCAGTGGCGTAGCGACAGGTGGGCTGGGGTGGGCCAGGGCCCACCCACATAGGGCTCAGGCCCACCCAAAAGTAATACACATTTAGCAGTAGCTGGTGGGATCCCAATGTCTGCCAGCAGAAGACTTCACCCTGGTGGTAACGAAAACGCTACTCTCCATGATGCCGGCACCTGCACATTCTCAGTTTTCAGCTCCTGGCTGCTGCAGACTGCCAAGGTGGAGAGAAGCATTTTTCCACCAGCTGAAATATTTTTAGGGTGGGGTGGAGAGCACTTGGTGCCCACCCACTTCTTGCCTAGGCCCACCCAAAATCTGCTGTCTGGCTACGCCCCTGCTGGACAGGCCAGACTTACTTAATACTTGTGTTGCTTCTGCTGTGCATACTCATGTGAAAACTCTACTAATAAGAAACGAGAGTCCAACTTGTATCTAATGTTCTCACTTTTCAACCTCCTGGTAATATGTGAAACTTGCTTCTCCATATTAATGTTGCAGATGATAGGTCTGCCTACCCACTTATGTTGGGATGATAGGTTTTCCTACCCACTTAATGGAGCCTAAGGTTCTCACTGCTGCCATTATCTTTTCCTTGGTCACAAATTGGTGAAACAGGCCACTATGTCTCTATTATTGCTGGTTGTCCCCTATGCTCTCTGAGCTCTCTCTCTCTCTCTCTCGTTGTAATGTACAGCGATTTCTCCACTTAACCTGCTGCTTTTAAAATTACCTTACATGCCTGCCTCAAAGAGTCTCCTGTATCTGCCTATTTTAATGTTTTCTGGAAGGCCTCGGAGACTTAGCAGTGAGAGCTGTTCTTTAGGTCCTAAAGTTTATCCTATAAATCACTGTTGGTTTTCTCCAGTTTTCCTATCTGCTGCAGCAGCATGGTCACCACATTTCCTTGTTCATCTATTTTCATGTTGACATCCTGAACCCTGTGGCCTAGCTTGTTGACATCTGCTCTAAGCACTCCCAGAAGGGACTGCAAATTGACTCTCACCATTGAAATGTTATTTTTTTAAATAACAATCAAGGCCAGCTTAACCATTTGACAGACTAGGCAGTTGCCCAAGGTAGTAGTTTCTGGGTTGCAGCAAAGAGCAGCTGCCTAAAGAAAGAGTACCATCATGCACACAAAAAAAAAGGCTTTATTAGAGGAACCATGAAGACCCTACGTGGCCATGTTTCGGCATATGCCTTCCTCAGCGGTAAAATTCTTTAGGAAGTCTGGACTAAAATATCAAGTGGTAATAGGTGTTATCATAAGGTCTAGTGCCTAGTGCATAAGCTGGAAAGAATTTCCCCTATATATGCTTTTATATAAGTTTACCTTACTAAAAAAAAACTGTTCTCACATCCCCCAAAGAACCCACAGCACCTATGGTTCTGAACCAAACAGCATATGCTGAAACATAGGCTATGTAGGTTCTTTATGGTTCCTTTATTAAAGCCTTTTGTTGGGGTATGGTAGTATTCTTTGTTTTCTTCCAGATTTTTGTGTACCACCTGACCTCTGTTTGTACAGCATCTATGTTTGTTTTCAAGGCACACTTGCTTCCTAATGGGAGAAAGAGGATCAGCTGCACTGGTTCTTGGCCACAGCCAGTCACATGGAAATTAAGTGACTTGCCCAGTGTTGCTGAATGTGGTATCAGGTTGCATGAAACTCACTGTGTCAGGTTGCATGAAACTCACTGTGTGCACTGCTGATGGGTTTCTCCTCTTCCTCACTCTCGGGGCCTGAACACCATTCGTCACCACTGTATGGCTGCTTTTTCTCCAGCACACACCGCCTCTTTGTGCGTGGTACCACCTCGCCTGGGACAAGATAGGCCCAATCAGAACACTGAGCGGGATGAGCAAATAAGATTGGAGCGCTAGCTGTGAGGGAGTTGCAGGGCACCATAGAAGAGCGTGAAATCGTGCAAACAGCCACGGAGACTGAAAGAGAGGTGCTGGATGTAGTAGGAAAAGTTATATAGAGCCGTGAGGCATCATGGAAGAGAACTGATCATGCAAGCAGCTATAGGGATGGATGTGCTGGATGTAGGGTATGTCGTATGGATTTGGGAGGGGAGGGGTGGAGAAGTATTGGAATTAAATGGAATGGTGGAGGAACGTATCATCTGTGAATTGCCAGGTGGGGTGGGAGAGAAGCTGTAGGTAATAACGGGGGAGGGCTACTCCGAGGGAGTAGAAGAGTGCTGGTTGTTGGGGCAGGGGAGGCAGGAGGGAACTGTAGAAAAGTGTTGACTGCTGTGGGGAGCTGTAGAAAGTGGTACATGAGCACTGCCAGGTAACCTGAAATGAGTTTTGACTGCAAATTAGCTGATAGCTTACCTTTGGATTCTGTGTCCAGTGAAGGTGTGCTCGCTTCCCTCTGGTCTCCTGAATCCACAGATATGCTGCGCTCACGTTTTACTTTTCCCTTCAGAGGGCCAAAGTTTGGGACAGAGTTCTGGCTGTTTTTCAGTCCAGAGTTGCCAGGAGCAATCTGGTTGGTTTTTCCTCCATGATTCCCCACCCCCACACCCTTCGACCCCAGGTTGCAGGTGGGTCCTTGGCTCACATTCTGGTGCTGGGATTGAGCGCTACTGTTTGCCGTCTTTCCATGATTGGTCAGTTTATTGTCAGGGTGCATTTGATTGGCTGATACTTTTGGTGATGACAGTGGAGGGATTCCCAGCTCCCTGTTGTTGATTTCCTTTGGTCAGAACACCTGAGAAAGGAAAAAGGCAAGGAGAAAATATGTAACCAAACCTTAAGCATGATGCAGAGAAACAAGAGAAAGGAAGTCCTAGTTATGATTTCTGGCACAGGAACACAGACAGCAGCCTGGAGTATGTCTACAGGTCATGCTGCAGTCTTAGCCATAACACCTGAGGGAGAACTTGAGTGCACACAGGCAGTAACCTCTGAAAATTAGTGCTAGCCAGCAATGTTCCTTCTCTCAACCTATCCCTGCTCCCAGGAATGCCCAGAATCCGAGCAGCTAAATTTAGCCACCAAGTAAAACCTATGTGGCTAAATTTAGCCACTAACTGGGGGGTAGATTTTCAAAGGCTTTGATCTAACCAGCAAAGTCCTTAATTAGCCAATTATATCTCTCTGAAAATTCCCCCCCCCCCCAATGAACATTTCCATAGGTCATGCTACAGTCCCAGCCATGACCACCCCATCTCCAGCAAGCAGCTGAGGGGAACAGGGATGGGAGTTTATGCTGCAGCTCTAATCATGACTTTCCAGCAGAGGACCAAAGAGTTCAGTCAGCACAGCCTGTAACAAGGCCATTCATTGGCAGAAGGCTGAAGAAAGCACTGAAAACAGTCACAGGCTGGGCTGCAGCACTAAGAGACAGCAGCTTGCTGAGGGACAGAGGCAGAAGCAGGACACCTGTCCTTTGGTCATGATGTGTGGGACAGGAGCACCCTATGTGAGTCAGAGGAGCGAAGAGAGACGAATTTGGAGAACATTTACTGGCTGCACTGTCTTCTGCACTACAGTTAGTTATTCTCATCCGTTGAGCATGGTGACAGTGATCTACAAGCTAAGCTAGTCAGTAACCTCAAATCGCCTTGATCTGTGATCCCATTGGGGAATTATTATTATTTTTTTAATCCTCAGTGATCCCTACATCCCTATAACTGCACTGTGATCTAGAAAAAAAAAAAAGGCCCACAGCATTTTCCATGGAAAATACTAAGTATTCAGCCACCTCTTTGGATCTAATTTAGCAAATATAAAGGGGCAATTTTCAGAACGCACAATGTCCATGGGTACTTTGCACCAAGTTTCAAAAAAAAAAAAAAAAAACACGAAAGCATATGCAGACTTTTCTTTTGAAACAATATTTTATGGAACATGACAAGTATAGACTTGAAAACATATTTGTGTGTAATATTTCTGATCCTGCCCAAAACCTGATCCCGGGAACTCTCTCCTACATACTGCTAAAAGCATGCATACTTTCAAGCCCTATTGAGAGAGCTCACCTTTTAGACAGCCAGTTTCTAAATGTAAATGGGTTATTTACAGACATTTGTGCACTCTGAGTAACCATAAATGCTTTTCTGTACGTATGGATAGGCCTCCACCAAGTTGTCACTGCCCCTTTAAGGTGTCGCAATAAAGCACAGGTAATGCAGTTATGCCTCAGTTTCTCCATAGCCTTGTGCTGCAAGGCTGCAGATGGCCTTTTGCCAGACTCTAGTGAGGTATACCGCATGGAAATCAATGGTTTTATTAGCAGCTGCACATCTTTCCCAGCTCATAAAAACTCAAACCACACAGTGGATGCTTGGATTCCTCTTTACACGCAGCAGAGGCTACCAGCAATGCTAAAACCCCCTACTAATCGGAATCTCAATGGCTTTGAAGGCAAGAGATGGAGATGGGAGTGGGGATAGGGGTGAAGAGAGAAGCAGGAAAGCACAGCTGCTAACTATTACACTATATAAAGGAAAAAGATACGTGTTTTGGTCAAAAGTAGTGTTACTTCTCCCAGCAAAGATTCAGGTAACCTCACCAAGAGCTTTGTACTAGCAGCTGACAAACACTAGAGAAATTGCTGTTGGTATGTTATTGCACACTGCTAGAGGAGGCCTGGCTGTGTGCAAACTAATGAAAACAGGTGTAATATTACACGTCTAAAAAGGGGCAAAACTATAACAGAGTCTGATAGGAGCCTATTGTACAATGGATTGTAGACACCAACTTTCCTTTATTGAATACCGGCATAGGTGTGCGTATTCACAATTATAAGTTAGACACAAGAATTCAGGGGCGGCCCAAGGCAAGATGCTGCCACCCCCCCCCCCCCCCCAAGTTCTGGCATCTCCCCCCCTTCCCTTCTCCACCCCGTTCACTGAGGTTACCTTCTTTCTCCATGTTCCAAAGCTGGCATTGGCATCAGTTCCCATACGCTGCCCTGTCACTGGCCTCTTCTCTACTGCAGCCGCCTCTGAGGAAACAGGAAGTTACATCAGAGAGGCGAGCTGCAGTAAAGAGAAGAGGTGGATGCCGGCGGCAGGGCAGCGTATGGGAATTGCTGCTGCCTCCTGCTTTTGGAACATGGCGAAAGAAGGTAAACTCAGGGTGGAGGGAGGAAGGAGGGGATGCCATTCTCGGACGTGGTGCCTCAGGTGGCCTAATAGTCGAGCCACCCTTGCAAGCACTTATGCCTGCCTTAGTGTGTGTGCCTAGGTGCCAGAGATATGCACCTAATTTACAGACTCTGCCTCTGTGTTATGCCCACCTGTAAAATACACATTTATTTCCACCTTTTTGAAGGAATTCACTTAAGGCGGTGTACAGCAAGAATAAATCAAACATAAGCAATTTAGACAATTACAGCAGTAAAAATATTCAAACCACAATACAAAGTATGGCATAGTATGCTAAATTATAGTGCCAACACAATACACAATACAGCATTTTCATACACAGCCCAGAGTATAAGCAAAGACGAGTAACAGGAGTAAGAAAATAAGGGGATTTAAAGAAAATTGCAAATGAGGTCAGAAAGGTGCTCGAATATTATCTTAGCAAGGATAGGAGTAGGTAAACATGTCATGCTACAGTATGTGCAGCCAGTGTCATTTACTACTTCCATTAAAAGGCCTGGTTGAAGAGCCAGGCTTTCACCTGCTTCCTGAAGTAGAGATAGTCTTGTATTAAGTGAAGCCTTTCAGGGAATGCATTGCAGAGTGTAGGGGCTACTCTGCATAGCCGCCGAGAGGGGGGGGCCCGATGCTGCAGTCCCACCAGCCCTCCGTCGTCGACCATCTGCCCTCTGCACTGAAATCGCAGTCTCACCTCCGTGAAAGCAGCGCTGCAGGCAGCAGAACGCCTCCCTTCGGCCCTCCTTCCCTCCCTGTGTCCCGCCCTGGTCTGACGTAACTTCCGCGAGGGCAGGACACAAGGAGGGAAGGAGTGCCGAAGGGAGGCGTTCTGCTGCCTGCAGCGCTGCTTTCACGGAGGTGAGACTGCAATTTCAATGCAGGGGGCCCGGCCTGGTGGCGGCGGTGACTTCGGGGGGGGGGGGGTGGAGGGGGGAGCGGCGGCAGCGACCTCGGGGAGGTGGAGGGGGAGCAGTGGCTGCGGCAATCTCAGGGAGGAGCGGTGGCGACCTTGGGGGGGGGGGTGGAGGGGGAGCAGTGGCGGTGGTGATCTCAAGGGAGGCGGGGCAGCCTTGCCCTGGGCCCGGCCCAGTCTCTCAGCGGCCCTGCTACTCCGGAGAAGGCTTGCTTGTGGGTATCACGTTGTGTGATGTCCTTTGGAGAGGGTGTGGTTAGGGATACTCCTTAGGAGGACCGTAGTGACCTTGGAGGTGTGTAGAGGGAGATCCTGTTCAAGTACTCTGGGCCATTTCCTTTAAGGGCCTTGAAAGTAAAATATAGAAAAAGTATAGCGCTTAGGTGGAATTTTGGCATACAGATGCGTATGTGCACACACACGCACAATGTTTATGCCACTGTTCTAAGGAAATACATGTGTAATCAGAACATAACCGAGCATGTACTTCATAGAATTGCCCTGAAAGGCGTGATATTCAAAAAAAGCTGAGGGGAAGGGATCGATATTCAGCGTTTTAAGAGGTGGGAGAGGCCTATTTAAACCATGCTGAGAGGGCCTTTCCCATAGTTTCAGTGGCTCTTAATGGCACATGACCGCTTATAATATGGTGCGACTATTGCAGTACTATCTGATTAGTGCTAGGATGGTCCGAGGACAGAGCCAAAAGATATGTGGGCACCGATGATACTCAGCACCAGTGCTCGCTGGGAACACCGGGGAACTGGGTTCAATTCCCACTGCAGTTCCTTGCGACCCTGGACAAGTCAGTTAACCCTCTATTGCCCCAGGTACAAAACTTAGCTCGTGAGCCCACTAGGGACAGAAAAAGTACCTGCATATAACATATGTAAACCACTTTGGTTGTACCCACAGAAAGGCAGTATACCAAATCCATGTTCTTTATGCGCTCACATAATTAACTGGGCAGATAGGACTGCATAGAAAGCAAGTTCCGGCACACACATAACTGTTGGAGCCGCCAAAGTCCCAGAATACCACTCTTGGTGGTGTACAATAAACACATACATAATAAAGAAACAAAAAAAACCCAGAAAACTAAATAATCACAAAAATATCTACAAACATAAATATCCAGGTCTAATTCAGCTGTCAGTGGCTTTAAAACTGCCGATTGACTGCTGTACTGAGCTACCAATGGTTGGTGACTCTGTAAATTACGGTGCAGTAAAAATCTGACTTTTACAATACCTTGATAACTCCCCTCCCCCCCCCCAAAAAATAATGAATGTTAAAATTTATGAATGACCCTCTCTCAAATCGATCATCATGACTAGTAATCATAACTCCTAATGCAAACAGTAGCATATGAAAATGAAAATTAACAGAACTGAGAAGATCTTGCAGGCAGTTTATAAGCATACACACAGTTAAGTACTTACCTAACTCTGTAAAAGTGAAAGGACAAAGGTGGTCAATCAATAGAGGATTTAAAAAGGATGGAGTAGATCTGAGCAAGAAGGAGGAGTATGGATATGAGCACAAGGTAGAGGGGAGGGGAGGGGAGGGGAATAGAAAATGAAAACAAAATGTGAATGCCACAACATACTCCTGTAGTCCTGAGCAATAAGTTTCTGATTCTAAATGTACCCTCCACTGATTTTTGAGATCTGAAGAAACTGTAGCAGCGAAACCTATCATAGCAGCAGGATGTGAATTAGTCCACATTTGGGAATATTTTTTTCTAATACTCTTTTTATTATTTTGCAAGTGGAGATAATACTGAGAACAAGCCAATTATACAAACGATGCAAAGAAAAACATGCCGTAAAAACTCCTTCCCACCTCTATGATCACTGTATTTGTAATCTAAACTCCTCTCTGCCTCCACACCATCTAACGCTGTGTAGCTTACCTGCTAATATTTTGGTTAATATCTTATCATCAGTCCCCAAGAGAGATATAGGTCTATATGAGCTAAATAATTCTGGATTCTTTCCAGGTTTATTACGATAGTTACTGCCGCTAGATGCCAAGAGTGGGGTAAAAGTGACGTGTTCTAAGGAATTAAAAGCCCTTGTTAACAAGGGGGCCAGGTATTTCTGAAACCATTTATAAAACTTATTGGAGTAGCCATTCATTCCAGGCAATTTACCTGATGGCAGGTCTTTTATAGCCCACTGTAAATCGGTTGAGATAGTTGCTGGGCTTCTGTATCTGTCACAACTGGAAGAGAGATTCCATCTAGAAATTGAATTATACAGGATTCCAGAGGTTTGTGCTCAGGAGTATACAATTCAGCATAGAAGTTGAAATATTCCTTCTGTATTTCTAAATCAGTCCTAAGAATTTCCCCCTCTTGATTTATAATCTGAGGAATATAATTATGAACTTTCTGCTTTTTTGAGTTTCCAAGCCAACAAGAGACTAGCCTTATTTCCAAATTCAAAATATTCTTGGCGTGCATATTGTAACTGAATACATACATCAGTTAGGTAAGATCAACTGTAATCTGGCTCGGTGTAAATCTGTTACTTGAACAGGTTGAGCTCGGCCTTGTTTTATATAGGATGTCTAAAGTCCTTACTTTTCTGTGGAACTGTCTCTACTGCTGCAATCTCTTTTTACGAATATGGGTTTGTTACCTCGCTTTATCTACGTTTACTGTTTCCCAGCGTACTAGTGGAGTCACCTCATTAGTGTCATTTATCTCTAGAAAATCTTGTATATCCTTCTCTAGTTTTTCAATATTTGCTGGATCTAGAAATAAGGTTTCTGGGAACCTCCATAAGGAAGGCTTAATCTGTTCAGTACTCAGCTGTAATGTAATTAGTATTGGACCATGATCTGACCATGTATGGGGATGAATTTCAGTGTCGTTTACGTTTGTTAAAAGCCCGCATCTCTCATCCAAAGGCCAAAGGTCAATTCGAGAATTGTTGTACCAGACAGAAATAGGTATAGCCTTTCTCTGAGCCATTCTGTGTCATCCAGAAATCCAGCAGACCCTAGTGTTTCATAAATTTAATTAATGATGCTCTTTCCTTATTAGCATAACCTACCATTGGTGCAGTGTTATCTAAATGCGGTTGTATTGTTAAGATTGAAATCTCCCCCAATTAATAAATCTCCTTCCAGGTGTTCAGTAAGAAATTTGATAAGCAAATCAAAAAAAGCCCCCTGTTGTGTATTGGGAGCATAAATATTGAGGAAGGTAAATTTCTGCTGATACGACGACATCTTTAAAAGGATATATCTTGCTTCTTCATCCAATAATACTTTATGTATCAGCCATGGGATAGCATGAGACAGAAGTATACTCACTCCTTTTGTTTTTGATGAAAGATTATTAGAAGCTGATTTTATCAATTTATAATGTTTGTGATGTAATAGATATTCATGCTTAGGCAACTCCTGTATAAACACTACGTCTACATGTAACTGATGGGCTTCTTTAAATAAAAGATCTCGCTTAATTGGTGACTTTAACCCTTTCCCAAGGGTCATGAATCTTACTTTTCCCATGTCTGATCTCTACAAGGTAGCTCGCCAAGGCTTAAACAATCTACAGACCTCATCAAGCAAACAGAAAGAGAAAAACAGTAATGCAAGTTTAGAAGAAACAGTCTGGAGGCCAAGGTTTAATCTAAACACTGTTAGAGGCAGTTCCCCAAAACCTTTCCTACCCACCCATTTTCCCCATCTATTATTTGCACGCAGTATCATTGCAATGCACCAAAGCAAAGAAGCAGCCCGTACGGCACTCAGGGTAGATCAACTTTAAGATTGTTATAACCCAAGGTAACATCCTCGGCAGTTAGAATCTTTCAACCATTAAGTGCAACAATTCCATACAAAGAAGTACACGATATTTGAGGAGATACACCTTCACCTATTGTGCGTAGTAGCCACATTATTAGGCTCCACTACATAGTGAATAAAAAACTATGATTGGTGGTTGGCTTTAGGCGTAATCAGGTTTTTCCTTGTGATGGAGGTAAGCAAATATCTGACATTTGACGTTGTAAGCAACCCTTGGAGACTCACTGCCATTTTGAGTGGCTCTTAATCCTAGACAGTGTAGTGGATGACTTATCGGAAGTGCTTGATGAATGCACATTTGGTAGGAATGTTTGTGCTTCTTTTGATGTCCAAACTTGTAATCTGCTGTCCTGATAAAAGACTATGGAGAAGGGGTGCTGCCACTTGTACCAAGCACACTTTTCCCTTTTATGCTGTGTCAGAGGTCTGCTTGGTGTTTTAATGTTGTGGCAGCGAGGTGTTGATATAGCTCTAATTCATACATGTCCCAGTCTATTGATTCTTTCATCCTAGCTTTAGGCAAGATTGTCTCTTTAATCTTAAAATCCATAAAGCACGCCACTATGTCTTTTAGTCATCTCCTTCATAATGTGCGAGGTGCTCCAGTTTGTCTTGGGGACCTTGTTATATTTATCGGATATTAGCATTCAGGCTATTTTTTGTACTACTGCTCCCTCGGGTTCTCTGGAAATGTGGAGACTGCACCTTCTGCTGTGCTTGTCAAGGTCTTCTAACTTGTCTAAAACATAGGACACATGCTGCTCATATTCCTGTTGCCATGAGTCTAGGCCCACCAAAGCTGTGGCCTGGGTCCTCCAGTCGACTCTTGACTTCGTCCACTCTAATGCCCAAGTCTATTACTTCACCTTTCAGGTCTGCGGCTAGAGTGGCTAACTCTGTACACAGTGCTCCAATATCTGCTTTAATCTCATACAGCAAGGTGCAAAATTCTCCCAAGGGGGCCGGTATTATGCTTACCATCTAGTTGTTCTTGATCTTGTGATGATTGTAAACCTCCAGCTTGGTCACGTCTAACCACTATGTCTGTTATCGGCTTTGTGGTTGCCTTCATGCCTGCAGCAGCTGGACCCTGGGATACCAGCTGCTATGCGAATGTTGTCAGATCAGGACGATGCAGGATTGATTGGGACAGAGGTAAACTCCACTATATTTCAAACCTTAAATTTCAAGATTTGTCCTGTTTGCACTCTCGATGATGTGGATGCACCGTAGATTGTAAAAGCTGAGCACAGAGCTCTGGGCTCACACAGCCATCTATAGCTCAGTGATGTCACTTCCTCTCTCCATCTGGGAATATTTTAATGAATTTTCTATTCCTAAAAGAGACGCACATGCAAAATGCAGACAGCACAACAAAGAAATGCAAGTTTTGTTTTGCCTGTATAAAAGAGAATAATGAGGACTGCCTGTTTTTGTGGTCATAGCTAATGGGTGTGGTTCTGAAATGAATATTTGAACTTCCATTTTTTTTTTATTTAATCACTTTTACATTTTTACACGATAATCATGTTTAGTAATACAATGAAAAATTAGAGCGTATAACTTTAGGAAATAGTAAATAAAGACAATTTCAAAAATCTAGTTTCCCATTTCCTTAGACGACAATTGAAAATTAAGAGAGGCGTGTTTAAAATAAGGAGATCAAGAAGAAGAATAGAAAAAAATTATGTAGGTAAATAGCCTGGTCTGAAATACCCTCTTATATTTAATAGGTAATCAGTTGTTTACTTTTACTCTTTTGGCAAGTTGGATAGTTTTTTCATTTCAAGAAAACTTTTTAAATGCCCTGGTTCATAAAAAACATACTTATTACCCATAAATTTAACCAAACATTTGCAAGGATAAGCTAATAAAACAGTCGCCTCCAATGCCCTAGTCTCTTATCTTAATGTCAGAAATTTCTTCCTTCTATCTTGTGTCGTCTTGGTAACATCTGGAAATATCCATATTCTTTGTCCACAGTATAATTTCAAGGAATTTTTAAAATACATTTTCATTATAGAATTCAGATCCTGTTCGAAGACTAATGATACTATTAAAGTCCGACATTGAGCCACTTCCGAGATTGATTCTTCCAAAAACGCTGAAATATCCTCAAGTCCTTGAATATTTTGTTGTGGCATTGGTAATTTCCTTGAGAATATTAATTCTTCATTTTGAGCAGCAGCATTTGATTGTTTAGGTAACGGTAGATAATAAATCTTATTATATGGAGGAATAGCTGCTGCTGGATAAAGAAGTATATCCTGTAAGTATTTTTTAAAGAGATCTGATGGGCTCATCCCTTCCACAAAAGGAAAATTCAACATTCTCAAGTTCAAGCGTCTATTGTAATTTTCAATTTGTTCTATTTTAGTATATATCAACGCTTTATCTGTTATTAACGCTGCAGTAGTGGCTTTTAAATCTTTCAATTCTTGCTGCGTTTGCTGTTTATAGCTTAAAGCTTCTTGCTGAATTTTTTCCACTGAGGTAACCAAATTATCAACTTTACTCACAATTTGTGAAGTGTCCTGGGCGATTTTGGCAGCTACTTTTGTTAGATCCTGTAAGACTTTCCAAATTGCCTCCAGAGTAACTTCCGTGGGAGAAATTAACTCCAAGTTCAGATCACCAGTCAACAGGGTGCATGTGACGCCGTCTGAGGTCCGGCCGATACCGACTTCCGATTCTGCCTGGGCCTCCGCTATCCACCCTTGCGATGCTGGGCACGGAGGGGGATTACTTTCCAGGGGAGACAACGATGTTTCAGGTCCCACGAGTGTCGTCGCTCCTTCTTCGGCTCTCAGTGTGGGCTCCATGGTAAGTGGGGTTCCGACTGCATATCTTTCGATCATTTGCTGGATCGGGGATGATGTTCTGGACATCGGCGTTTGTACCTTCACTATCCCCTTTCTTTTGGTATGCGGCATATTGGGATTAGGAAACTTAGGAGTAAACGCCAGCAGACGAATTCGACTGAACAGCAAACGTGTTCAGACCGCCATCTTGACACGCCCCTGAACTTTCATTTTTGATCAAAAATATATGGGTTAATATTCAGACCTGGGGGAGAGTGCTTTATTTTAAAAGCTGGCTGTGGTATTTTTTTTTTTAATATGCACATTAAGCACCACGGAATATATACATAGCCAACACTGAATATATTTAGAAAGCGCTCACCACCTGCAACAATATATATAGATAAGCAATGTAAGTTAGACCTGCTTTATCACAGGCAAAATTAAACCTCTTAACCATATCACCACTCTGTGCTCTGCTCTAGCTTTCCCCTAACTCTACCATGGCAGTATCCACGTACCGCCGTGGTTTTTACAGAACTTTTTGGTGGAACTACTCCTATTGTGCTGCTGAACATTGACAGATAAGGGCTACAAAAACACAAGCCCCTTTGAAAACTGACCCAACAGTTGTTACTTTACAATACTGTCATGTTTAATGCTGATACAAAAGCAAGCATCCATCTTTTACAGTTTCACTCTCCTTCCTTATTAATGATTTAAATTGTGATTGCAAACATGATTTAAATCAAATCCCACTTAGCTTCCAGGGAATTCCATCACCGAGATGCAACTGCATTATCTTCACTGTATTATAGCACTCAGGGACTTCCTGCACTGGCTCATGTGTGATACTAAGCATCTGATCCCGGTATTCACCGGATAATTGCATCCTCGTTTCTCATGCCTTATAAAGTATATAAAGAAGCCATCATTCCAGAAACTCATAAGAGCTTTACTCCAAGCTGTACATATATATTCTACTTGAAGCCATATGGTTAGAAGGGTAGAACAGTAATACTGGTGGCATTGCATCTGCTTCTCTCTTTGTAACCCTTCTCTGATTCTATTTTCTCCCCTCCCTTGCCTTTTTTTTTTTTTTTTGCTGGACTACATAATCTCTCTCTGTATCCTCTCACCCCCTCTACCAGTAACCCAGTTCCACACACACACACTTGCTCTGCCTCTTCAGATACCTATTAATAGCAGCTGGCAGCCTGCATCTTCCCAGCACAGACATTTATATGCCATCTTTTTTTTTTTTCTTCTGGCCTTTTAGTTTCCTCCTCCGCCTCCTCCTTTAGGGCTTCCAATGCACTCAAAGAGCCTCTACTGGCTTGTTTTATTTATTTAAAAAAATAAAGACTTTTATACTGCCTCTCCAAAACCTCCTAGAACGCTTGAGGCAGTTCACAATACAAACACCACAGTATCAATGTACGCATAAGACGTCAACCGTACAAAATAGCTGCCACACTCAACAACTCAATTCCCCCAGCAATACATACAATCTCTCAAGAAACAATCATCCACAAAGTAAGGCAAAATATTAACCCTTTTCTATCCTACTTATACTATTAACGTCCCCAAATACCCAACTCTTCCATCCCCTAGTATTTCCTCAGGTGCCTCACCCACATCAGCAGATCTCCGAGAAAAGAAATGCTTTCACCTTCTTCCTAAATCATAGATTATTGCATTCCTGTCATACCTCCACTGGCAGCTAATTCATAACCTGGGTATTACTACTGAGAAGGCTCTTCCTCTAAATGGGCCAATCTCATAGCCCATATACAGAGATGGCTCTACATTAGGCTCAAAAAAAGATGTTCATTCTTACACTGGCAATATGCCCCAACCATTAAATGTTCACCCCCATCCAGTTAAGCATATCCCTATACGTTAAATTCAAAAGAGAAGGCTAGTTACAGTTGGGACAATTTAGACCTGTCCCTCACAAATCTTACCAAGTATTTTATGGATTTCTTTGCCCACTGGAATGGGAAAGACTCCCTCAAAGATTCCTCCAGTCCCTTGATTATATTAATCTTCATTGCCTCAGATTTCCCCATTTTGATCTCATACCCCAACACCTTACTGCATCTCAAATTTCTGCACTAGTAGGGAAGTGGATAGGCTATTGTAAAAAGTATATCATCTGCAAACAGGGTGATTTTGTAACTGTTGCTTAACCTGAAACCCTTAATATCCTCGCTTTGCCACACACATTCTGCAAGAGGTTCAATAACTATTACAAATAAAAGAGGAGAAAGGGGACAAGCCTGTCTTGTCCTCCTTTCTAAACAAAATGTTTCGTAGTACCCTCTATTTGCCCACATTCATGCTTGAAGATTACAGTATAGCACCTCACCCACTCCATAAATCTTTCTCCATACCCACCTTAGATAACAACTGAAACTTAAGATGCCAATAAACACATCCACTGCCAATAACATAGATGGTATCCCATCCCTAAGCATTCCAAATCAAATTAAGTATCCATCTGATATTATCGCTCGCTTGTCTGTCAGGGATGAAATTTGTTTGGTCTTTGTACACCCACTGCAGAATGATGAGCTGCAAATGGTTTGCAAGGATCTTCGTCAGTAATGTGGCATTTAGATTTATCAGAGAAATAGGCCTAAAGGAACTGCACAATATAATGTCTATCTAGCTTTGGTGTCACTGTAATGCTCACTCCCCTAAATGAACATATTAAGGGCTCTACCAACCCCCCCCCCCCCCTCCAAAAAAAAAAAAAAAATTTTTTTGACTATAAATATGAGCAATGAAGCCATCATTCAGGGCACCGATACCGAAAACCTCCCTGTCTGAAACCTCTTTATCAAGAATAGCCATCACCTCCTCAGTAACTGAGGGAAGGGGACATCCCTCTAGACAGGTTTTCATACAGTGCTCTAGAATAGATTCATCCCTGGCATACAAAGCTCATCATTTTTCTAGACTCTTTCCATCCCTGATCTTCAAAATTTGTTGACTCCACTGCTGGGCCTTCAGTTTACTTGCTAAAGGTTTTCTAGCTTTGTTTCCATATTCAAAATATCTGTTTCGCTTTTAGGAAACATAATGTCACTGTTGCTGTACTTAACCTACACAGCTCACCTCTGGCTGTTTCCAACTGTTTAAACACCCAAGTAGAAACCTCTCTCTTACACTGTTGCTCTAAGCTCCTAATTCTCTGGCAGAGTTCCCTTTCTTTCATTTCTTTCACCATCTTTTGATAAGATGGAATGGAAATGATTTTGCCCTTCATACTATCCCATAACATTGTGAGTTAAGTCTCCAAGACTGACAAACCTGTAGGTCCTCTAAGATACTATAATTAAAGCTCCAAAACCGTAGTCCTCTCCCTTCGTTCTAAGTTTGGTTGTAGCCACACTAGGGCATGACCAGTCAACGTGATAAGATAAGTACCCTTCTCCGCCACCTCCAGGCTCCGCCATTTCTGCCTCGCCTCACCCCATGCCTGGAATAAACTCCCTGAGCCCATACGCCAGGCCCCCTCCCTGCCCATCTTCAAAGCCTTGCTCAAAGCCCACCTCTTCAATGTCACCTTCGGCACCTAACCACCATACCTCTTCAGGAAATCTAGACTGCCCCCACTTGACACTTCGCCCATTAGATTGTAAGCTCTTTTGAGCAGGGACTGTCCTTTGTTGTTAAACTGTACAGCGCTGCGTAACCCTAGTAGCGCTCTAGAAATGTTAAGTAGTAGTAGTAGTAGTGATAAGATTTAAATTTCCACATTCTACATCCTCTGTGCTAACATGTTGTCTACCAAGATCACTTCTGTTCTGGAGAAAGAAGTATATGGGTGTGAGTAGAATGTGTAATCCTGTCTCCTCCCATTCCCACATCTCCAAATATTTGTCAAATTCAGCAGCCCCACCGGAGTTGTCCAAGGATGGCTTCACGGTTAAGCTGAAATCTCCTCTAGTAAGTAGAGGATCTGTGCCAAAGTCTACTACCCATTCCAGCAACTCATCAAAAAACAGATCCTTGGTCTGTGTTTGGGGCATACAGACAGACCTGGATAAATGGACACCTGTGTACATTTATAAATGCCATTTATAAATGGCATCATTATCAGCACATTATTAAAAAAATAATAATAAAAGCAACAACAAAACTTTTGGTCTTGATAACATCTTTTACCTCAATCAAAATCTCCATCTCATCTTTTTTCAGTACTATTATTTGCTGTGCAAAAATGTGTGGATATTTACAACTTTTCTTTAAGTATTCTTATATGTGTTTCTTGAATAAGGAGCACATCTGCTTTAAGTTACTCTGGGCAAGTCACTTAACCTTCCATTGCCCCAGGTACAAAATAAGTACCTGTATATAATATGTAAGCCTACAGAAAGGCGGTATATCAAATCCCAACCCCTTTCCCTTATAGCTTATCTTAGCAAGTAGTTCCTAGTCAGGTCCGCCGAAGGGGGGGGCAAGATTCCCCCAGGCCCAGCCTCCAAGGGGGGGGGGGGGGGGCCGGCACCGGCATCTATCTCTTTCCTGGCTCCTGACAGGACCCAGGTGATCGTGTTAACGCAATCACCTGGGTTCCGACAGAAGCAGGAGAAAGAAAGGCGCCGGGCCCCCCAAAGAGGCTGGGGAGGAGCAGACAGGATTCCAAATTGGATTCAGGGCCCCTGGTTTGGCTGGCAGGGGTCCCCAGGCCCCACCAGCAAGAAGCCTTCCTCCAGCATTGCCTTCCCTGTTTAGTGCTTCCCCTCATGTAGCGCATGCTCGGTTTTGATGGAACTGAGCATGTGCGACGTGAGGGGAAGCACTGAGCAGGGCAGGCAATGCAGCTGGAGGAAGACCTCTGCTGGCGGGGCTTGGGGACCCCCACCATCCAAGGTATGTGGAGTTGCAGCGGGGCCAGGGAGGGGGGCAAAAATGTGCCCTCCCCCAATTTCGGCTCCGCCCCCCCCTCCAATCTTTCAAATCTGGCAACACACATGGAAGCAGGGGCTGCCCAAACGAGTGAGCAAGGAAGGGATAGCAACTGCGACCTGACTGTGGGGCGGGGGGGTCCCTGGGGTGGCAGCAGTTCTGCCCTGGGCCCGGCTCTGTCTCAGCAGCCCTGCCTCTTGTAACCCATGTTTAGACCCTTCACACTGATATTAGTAACTTTACACCAAATTCTACAACTGAGTGCCCCCCTTTTAGGCACTCCAATGCCATGACCTGAGAATGGCATCTAGGCGCCTAGGCTCTTTTATGGAGTATTAGTGTAACCCGGCATCGGCAAACCTACATGTACACGCTGCAGTTAAAGCAGTCACAGACCTGGCGTGTACGTTATAGTATTCTGTATGTGGCAGCTTGCCCATGTCCTTCCCAAACTCCCATGTGAATGCCCCCTTCCATTTACGTGCTGTGCCACACACATGCACCTTTACAGAACAGTGCTTAGTCACTTTTTGCCACTTACGCACACAAGTGAACGCTTACTTGTAAAAATGCTGTATTCGGGACATTTATGCACACAAGTAGTGTGTACATCCAGTTGCCCAGTTATAGAATTGCTCTTTAAACTCATTTTTAACCAAATTTACTCCATATGCACACTATCAAGCTTTAGCCAACACATTTCCAAACTCCTCACCCAGCTGTTCACTCACTATATACACCCAGCTACATTCCAGCATCAACATCTCTTTTCATCTCTCACTCAACACATCCCACCCTCTCTCTATACTCTCAACCTCCAGCCCTCCATTCTACAGGAGTGATCCCCCCCCTAGTTGATACCCCTTTTCAAGCCTATAATCATAAATTCAAATCCCTTAATCACCTCTCCCTCCCACACATTTTCAATCCCTCTCTTCTCTCAAGTATTGATGATCCACAGGCATTATTCATACTCCAAAGCAGTGCTTCGCAACCCAGTCCTCGGGGCACACCCAGCCAGTTGGGTTTTCAGAATATTCACAACGAATGTGCATGAGATAGTGCATACAAATGTATCTCTGTAGTATGCAAATCTGTCTCATGCATATTCATTGAGGGTATTCTAAAAACTTGACTGGTTGGGTGTGCCCTGAGGACTGGGTTGAGTAGCACTGCTCCAATGTACTTTAATCACCACCCGCAACTGTTCAAGGGAAGTCCTCTGAGCCCCTCAACCCGCTCTTCTCATTCTTCCACCGTAATTTGCGTTCTTTCTGTACCTGTTCCCACTTCACCTGCAGTCCTGGCATCTTCTCAGTCACTTTCCCCTGCACAGAGATTTCTGCCATGCCTTCTTCCTTCAGTGCCTTAGTAGCCTCCTTGATGGTCCACATTGTTACTATTCCAATGATTTGGAAAGCTAACCTGAATGGAAATAGCCATTTATATTTAATATACGCATCTTTTAGTCACTGGTCTAAAATCCCTCCTCTTCTGCATAGAGTGCAATAGGTTGGCCATCCCATTCAAAATGTGTCCATACTGTGCATTTTGGAAGACCTTTTCTCTTTGACTGAATGCTCATGCAAACAATTATGTCCCGATGCAGATTGTTCTAAGGCGCTACCAGAGCTCTGTGAGTCCTGTCAAACTTGATCTCTATGTCTCCCTCGGGATTTTCTCCAGCTGCTAGCACAGCCCTGCAAATCTTTCCCACAGTGGCAAAGCAAGCTGTATACACTGAGATTCCAGTAGCCTTCTAATGCGCAAATTGTTCCTCTGTGACTGATTCTCCATATCCTGTATTTTATCATATAACATTTGGTTCATCGCCTCTGTTTCCATAACCCTATTCCAAAGACTAGCCACATCCTCATTTCATTCATCCAGCTTATTCTCTATCTCCTCCACTCTGCGGCCTAGTTCCAAAACATCCCTTTGGATCCCGAGCCACTATCTCCATTATTTTGATCTTTACCTCTGCTGGGTCTTTCTTGAGATCACCAAACCACTCTCAACTCATCCCTTGTAATTGGCAGACACTCCTCTCCCCTTGGCTGGCTATCCCTCATTGCTTCTGTGTTCTCCTTGCTACTCACTGCCCTCCATTGCCAGACGAATTTCAGATGCACAATTTTCAGAAACATAACTGCTCTTCTCAATGATCTTGTGATACCAATTAGGTTTGGATAGCTACTGATTTAACGCTTACTTCAACTGACTTTGAGGAGCTCAAGAATCAGACCACCATCTCCTGGAGTGATGTCACTTACTCC
The DNA here is from genome assembly GCF_901765095.1 of Microcaecilia unicolor. NCBI lineage: Eukaryota > Metazoa > Chordata > Amphibia > Gymnophiona > Siphonopidae > Microcaecilia > Microcaecilia unicolor. Next base: position 33,889,525 of record NC_044042.1, on the reverse strand, counting down.
TCCCCGTGCAGCTTTCATAACATTTACTATTACAAAGACACCTAGTGATTGAATTGGTGTAGTTTGCTACTGGTTGCCATGTTTAGTACCTAGTAGTGGAGAAACACAGCAATATCTATTGTCTTGGGACAGAGGCATCTTGTGGTTAAACTGTAAAGTCCATCCATTGAAGTCTCATGACAGCAACATCTAATGGTTAGTGATATTATCACACTTTCATTTTATTACTCTTTCCAAACCGATGAATGTTTGGATATTACTCCATTTAAAGTTTTCAACCCCTCTCCCATCCACATCAGAAATCACACAAAGACAACACACACACACACACAATGGTTGGAAAGAATTACATGAACCATACTCTACATACTTTCCCCAAATGTTTCAATTAGATTATTATTTTTGTCTCCATATCCTTCTCCATGAAATCCATTCCATGCATCAATCACCCAGTGGTGTAGCTAGGACTGAATGAGCCCCAGGAAGAAAAATTGAGATGGGCTCCCTGTAACACCATCACTCTCAACAGGTAGTGGGGATTGGGGGGGCACGAAGATGCACTTTTCCTAAAGCTGACGTATTACAATTAATAAATTCAGAAAAAAAATACTTTTTTTCTACCTTTGTTGTCTAAGCATTGCTTTGGTCCTTGTGTCTCTCTTCTGTTTTTCTCTGTTTTTTCCCCCCTAACTTTCTCCACTGTCTCTTGTCCTTTAGGCATTTCTTCTCTATGTCCAGCATTTCATCTTTTCTGTGTGTCCCTATGTATCCCGTCCAGCATCTGCCCTCTGTGTCCCTGTCCCTTATCTTCCACCCATGTTCAGCATCTCTTCCTCTGTGTCCCTTTCCCTCCCTTTCTGTTCAGTTTTGCTTGTACGTCCCTGTCCCTATTCCCTTCACAGCCACAATCTCTTGTGTGTCCCTGTCCCTCCCCATGTCCCAGTTCTAGCTTCCCTTCCTCCTTTGTTCCTTCATCTGCCCCCTCCCTTCTGGGCCAGTCTCTCGCTCTCTTTTCTATTTACTCCCCCCCCCCAGTTCAGCATCTGCCCCATCTCTTCCCCTCCTCTCTTCCTCTGCCCTCCTTCAGGTCTAGCACCTCTCCCCCTCTGCTTCCCTCTCCCCCTTCAGCCAGTTCAGCATCTCTCTCCCCTCCCTCTCCCCGCATTCATGTCCGGTATCACTCCAGCTCTCCCACTGGGCCTACACACACTGTAGCATCAATCGCAGCACAGACAGCCTGAAAGCTGTCACACTGGCAGGGCCTTTCCATCCCACCCACAGAAGTTGCATCAGAGAGGTGGGACGCAGCAGAGGAAAAGCCCTGCCGGCCAGTGTGGCAGCTTTCAGGCCATCTCTGCTGTGATCAATGCTGCAGTATGCGTAGGCTCGGTGAGAGCGCAGTGATGCCTGACACTGATGCGGATCCTGCACCGTTTCAATAGGTTTACCCTGAACCACCTCCAGTCTTTCTAAATCTGGACATTTACACCAACTTTTACCTGGCGTAACTGCCTGTGGCTACATTTAGTCGTGCGGATGGGTGCTTGGCGTTTTCTATAAACCACACCAAAAATTTAGGCTTATTCTGTACAGTATTCCTGAATTTAGGCCATATTTCATTTCGGTGCCAATTTTCTAGGCGTGATATATAGAACGTAGTCCTATAAAGGTAATTTTATAACTTAGGCACACGCATTGTGCACGTAAAGGTTTACAACACTAGCCATTTATGCGCATGTGTGTGTGCTTAGCTGCACAAATTCTAGCATGTTCGCCTAAGCACTGTTGTATAAATACCTGCTTAACTTGAATTGCATGTATCTGAAAGAGGGCAGAGCATGGGTAGGACACAGGCAAGGCTCCCACTTAACAAGTAACTTACAGTTATGCATGTATCTGTCACACGTAGGTATGCGCACTTCCAGCTTTATGTCTAGTAATTTATTTATTTGCTGCATTTGTATCCCACATTTTCCCACCTAGTTGCAGGCTCAATGTGGCTTACAATATGTTACGACGACAATCACATTAATAGGAAGAATATAGATGCAGATAAGGTGCATAAGAATATCATGGCAATCATGTTAACGGAATGAGAGTTTCAGAACTGTTACAAATAAGGTTCATAAAAATACCATGTAGGATTAGAAGTAGATAAACAGATGAAACATTACATAGTGATATCAGGACAAGATAAGAGTGGAGGAGTGGCCTAGTGGTTAGGGCAGGGGCGTATCTGAGGTTCGGCGGTAGGGGGGGGGGCAGGGGCTAGAGTGAGGGGGCACATTATAGCCCCCCCGGCCGCCGCCCCCCATACCGCCGTCAACCCTCCCCTACCGCCGTCACCTACCCCCGCCGAGGTCCGCTTCCTCCGGTCCGGTGCCTTTAAAAGTATTACTTCAGCTGGCGTCGTACGTGCAGGACGTCAACGTGCTGCGACGTCAGACTCAGTCCGAAACTGGAAGGGATGCAGGCAGGCAGTTTTCAATAGCACGAGGATGGAAGAACTTCTTAAAACAAGACCTCGGCTGGGCTGGCGGGGGTTGGGGGTCTCCCGCCAGCTGAAGTAATACTTTTAAAGGCACCGGACCGTAGGAAGCGGACCTCGGCGTGGGTAGGTGACAGCGGTAGGCGGGGGAGGGTTGACGGCGGTAGGGGGTCCAGGGCGAAATCTGCGGGGGCCCAGGCCCCTGTGGCCCCACGCAGATACGCCCCTGGGTTAGGGTGGTGGACTCTGGTCCTGGGGAACTGAGTTCAATTCCCACTTCAGGCACAGGCAGCTCCTTGTGACTCTGGGCAACTCACTTAACACTCCATTGCCCCAGGTACAAATAAGTACCTGTATATGTAAGCCGCATTGAGCCTGCCATGAGTGGGAAAGCGCGGGGTACAAATGTAACTACAATAAAATAAATATAATATTCAGTAATGAGGATGTGATTAAAATAAACAAATTAAGCAAGTTTATAATAAAGTAAGCACCAAATTTCTGTCAGAATAGGCTCCCAGCGCTTGCCCTCTGGGTGCCTACTTATAGAACTGCCCCGATACGTGTGGCACTGCTGAAAGTGCACCTATACTCTGGTAAAATACCCAGATGTCTCTGGACATCCCGTTCCATAACTGACCTCAATGTACTGTAACTCCTTGCAGGGCTGTTTTCTGTTTATTTCACACAGGAAATACAGAGCCCAGCGACACAATTTTATTTATTTGTTGCATTTGTATCCCACCTTATCCCACCTCTTTGCAGGCTCAAAGTGGCTTACAATACATCATGAATAGTGGAAGAATGTTTTAGCATAAGCGCATCTAACCAGCAGTGTGACTTTCTAGAGTAGCGATAAACTCTGTGCAGTCTGGGACACCAAGAAATGAGCAGTTGTTTAGTGATGTAGATGCCACAGGAGGCCAGAAATGTCTCTCCGAGTGCCTGCGGTTTACAGACTGGCAACGTAGCTGATTGGCAGAGGTACAGTAGACTTCTGTGCAACCACAGCAGAGCTGCGTACTCAAGATGTTTCACATACTTTCCCGAGATATTGTCTATTTATACCCTTCCTTGGAAGGAAGGAGCCGGAATGCAGCCTGGCACTTGCTGACTGTGCCCCCTTTACTACTGCATTGTTTTCTCTCTTCTGCCCATTCACAGCCCCTCTTGTGACTCAATGTCAGCAGACAGACAAGAGGGGAGTATGTTCATTGATAGGGCCTCTGGTGCATGAGAACTGGGCAGGCGGGGCTCAAGAAAAGAGATTTGTCTTCCTGTCAGGGAAGCTCCTCACCCATCACTAAACTCATCTGGAAGGGCTGAATATTTGTTCTCTGCTCCTTCTCTTCCTGCCACTACTGTTCCTGCCAGTTAACTCCAGGAGCCGCATCTCAGCCCAGTCCCTATTCCCATTACAAGTTAGGACACAAGACAGGTCATTTTAGACACGTGTACATAGCAAGTGACCTAACATGTCTAAGCAGCAATTTTAGAGAAGCTACTGTTTCCACACGTATGTCCACATCATGCACAGTTTTGCAAAGGGGTATGTCCTGGGTGTGGTTTTGACAGGCCTGAGAAGTGAGCATGTAGTTCCCATTATGCAACAGAAATACAAGTCTACTCATAAAATCTAAGATTCAGGTTCATGGGTGGGGAGACATGGTTATCAGAGAGGCTATGTTTTGAGCCTTAGAGATTTCTGGTGGTTATATATTTTGTTCTTCTACCTTTATGTTTAACAGTTTAAACATTGTATACTGTTTTTAACTGTTGTGTAAATTTTTTTTTTGTATGGGTGTTTTTGCTTTCCCTTTCATTATATGTATTCTGTGAAGGATGTCATTTTACCTTGTAAACTGCCTTGATATCTGTTGAAAGGCAGTATATCAAATTTTACAAAATAAATAAGACACTGACATTTACGTCTGCTCCGAGGCATATGCAAAGTGAGTGCTGGTTTGGGGTCTGGTAGAGCAGCAATAGTGCCTACCTCTCTGGCACCGATTACCACTTCAAAACTGCAAAACTAGGGGGAGGGGGCAGTTAAGGATCAGTGGAAGGTGGGCTTTTACTGTACCTTAGATAACCATGACAGTCACTATAACCTGCGGTGTCTCACTACTACAGGTTAATGACTTGAAGGTACATGAATAACACAGCTAGTGATCAGCCTTCCAAGCAGCGAGAGCATCGGCCCCCGTAAGCCCGTGGAGAGATGCTCCCGGGCTGCATCTTAACCACGCCAGGCAATATGTCAAATCTCCCCCTTCTGCACCATCACATCCCCCTCAAAGATCTTCCCTTTACCACAAGACCCACCACCTTCTCATAGCCTCCCCCCTGGTGAATTTCTCTGGTGTCTAGGGATTTGTGGCAAGAGCGATCCCCAGTCGCTCCTGCCTCTACCAGCAACAGGTTCAAAACGGCGCCTCAACCCTTTATAGTAGGAACCAGGTGCCAAAAGGGGCAGGCCTGACTGGGAACTGCTCTTGCCCCGAACCCCTATATGTCAGAGAATTTCAGCAAGTAGGCCTGAGGGAGCGTACAGGAGGGTGGTGGTGGGTGTAAAGGGGGTGGGGGCCTTTGTAGGAAATGGGGTGCTCTTTTAAATGGAAAGGAAGACAATGGCTTATTGCCCAGCCCGTCTAAGATGCGGTCCAGCAGCACTGGGTCATGGGTTAGCTGCTCAATGCTCCTGGTCAGGAAAAATACCAGCTTTTAGCTGGCGTTATTTTTCCCCATGAATAACACAGCTTGCAGTGTTCGCTGCAAGCTGCATTATCTGATTTACATAGTAACTAGGTGTTTTGCATATCATTACTACGTATCTCACATAACAACATGCATTACGGTAATATAATGTACATTACTGCTGTGTAATGCACTTGTGAGGGAGTGGTATAGCAGCGGGTTTTCCTAAAAGCACTCCCTCACCAGTGTTGAAGTTAAAACTACTTTACGGCAGGTGGTACTAACCAGCCGAGTCAGAGGGCTGGGGCTCATGCAGGGAGGTGGTTAAATGCCTTGGGGCAGAACAGATCGTGGAGGCCCTGAGGGAAGAGGTCTCCTGGAGGGAGGCCCGAAGGGAAGTTGTTTCCAGAAGAGAGACCCCGAGTCCAGAGGTCTCCTGGAAGGAGGCTCCAAGGGAAGGAATCATCCCAAAGTGGTGGCTGGGCTACAGTACCTGTGGGAGAGTCCCAGGAAAGCAAGGAGTGGCCTTAGCTTAGAGGTTTTGCACCCTGTTTTAAGAAGTAGACACCTAGGGATTGCATAAGAAGGAACAGAAGACTCTAAGGGTAAAAGGGTGTCTTTATTCATCAGTGAATACCTAGGCCCTGAGTGTCCAAGCTGGAGCCAGGCCTGAATTTAGGTGCGAGTAACTTGAACTGTGTTGAGGAAGCCTGACAAGATACAGATGAACAAATAATTGTCAATGGGGTTGTTGCCCATGTTTGAGCCTGAGCCTTTGACAGGAACAGACTGTTCTATTTTGAGTGCTGGTTCAATAATAAGGCTTTTATTTTTGACTTGCACTACTCTCTGCCTGCGTCTGTGAGGGCTTCATGCCTGTCAGCCAGGCTGCCACAGCATGTTAAGAGGCAAATAATGTGTGTTATACCCATAAACGTACCATAACTCCCCACCCCCACCTCAGTGTCCTGTAGCTTCACTGCATGTCCGGTTTTGTAAAACCCAGGATTTGCATTTGTAACTGCTTGCACTTTACACAAGCAGGGCTACAAACTCACTGCTTACACAAGTACTGTTACTTATACCTTCTAATCCAAGTGATGCCACTCCTGTTTTGAAGGTGCTCTTTTGTAAAACTGCTGTTCTCGCTGGACATGCTGCAAACTGCATTGGTTTTTTCCCCCCATGTCCCAATAGGTATTTTACAGAAGGCTCTGCATTCACTGAGCATTTTGTAAAGTAGTCTGCAAATTGTAAATGTCCAGACGTGGATATCCCTTTTTCTATCTAGAGGACCTATATAAAACCAGCCTTATAAGTTAGGATATAGACCTACAGGGACAATTTCAAGCAGCCCATATAGACAGGTGCATGTCCATAATTTACACCCACTCAAAGAAAAGCTACCTCACTGTTTCAATTGCAAATTACCAAGTGCTAAATGTGTATTTTAAAAAGTGTCCATGCACCTATTTGTTTAGGTTGTGGGGCAAAGGAGAGCACATACACTGAAAATCACATGTTTGCAGACTGTTTTCTTTCCTCAACTTTCTTTTCACAGGCACAACTATTTAATGCTGCCAAAAGTACAGGTATGATGTGGAGCTCATTACTTTTAGTTGCAATTCAGTCGGACCAATTTACCTGGTGTAAATGCACTTGTATCTGTATTTCTAGAAGGGAGTAGCTTGATGCTTATAGAGCAGTGGGTTGAGAAACAGGGGATCCCAGTTCAAATCCCACTGCAGCTCCTTGCCGTGTTGAGTAAGTAGCGTAACTTTCCATCGCCTGAAGTACAAAATTAGACTGTAAGCTAGAGATTGACATGGGAAAGGGACCCGCAGTAACCGCGGGGAAGGGGCAGGGATGGGTATAGAGCCCGAAGGGACGGGGACAAACTTTGTCCCCGTGTCATTCTCTACTTTGAAGGCTGTTAATGAATTGCACAGTTATTTATATTCGAGTGATGCAGACAACAACGTTTTCATTTTTTGGAACAACAACACAACGGACAAAATTTGCACAGGGGATCCTGTGCATTCCTGCTACCTGCACATCTTCCAAGAAGGCATTTTCTATTGCAGGAAGGACTGTGGAAGATAGGAGAGCTAGAATGAAACCTCAGATTGTTGATGACTTACTATTAATCCACAGATTAATCATAACAGTGCTTCATAAGGCATATTTCTTCCCCACTGGGGCATACAAAGTGGGTTGTATTTTTGTACCTCTGGGCATTTTAACAGGGTGGATTACGGTTCCTTGGGATAGCAGAAGTCAGCTATTGTTGGGGAGGGGGGTTATTATAGTTGCTCATTATTATAGTTTTCTCTTTGTGATTTATAAACAACAATTGCACAAAATATTGTTCCTTTTTATACTTTAATAAAAAGATTCAAAAATATAAAATACGTTTTTGAGGCTTCTGCAGATGGGGCAGAGCTCACGGGGATGTGAAGGGGACAAACTTTGTCCCCGTGTCATTCTCTACTGTAAGCCTTCCGGGGACAGGGAAATACCTGTACCTGAATGTAACTCACCTTGAGCTACCACTTAAAAAGACATGAGCTAGGTCCAGAATCCCTTCCCTTCAAAACTATGACAGGGCATTTCCTTCCAGCTACACACCACACAAGTATTTTTGTTCTGGACCCTTGGACTGGATTTGCTGCTAGAGGGTGAGGGTCTTGTCCGAGAGCCAAACAAGCTCTGGGGTGAAAAATCGTTTTAATTCATTGGAAGATCTGGAGGCTCAAATCTAGTAATTCAGGCACCCTGAAACCTAATGTTCGGCAAGGAATTTTTGGTGACTCATATGTACACACTGAGAGTAAGATAACCTAACCACAGGAATGTAGGGGAATGCACCCCTCCCCCTCCACCCTGTCCCTCTTCTACAACAGTAACAAAAGCAGCCAACAACCACCAACTTCTCCTATCTGAACCCTCCCCCCCCAATAAAAAAAAACTACTTATACATTTCAATAGAGGCTGACATTCTTGCACTACAGCCTGCTCCCACCCTGTGGTCTCCCAGAGAGAGAGGTGGGGGGGGGGGGGGGGAAGAAGGAAGAGAGAAACAGAGGATAAGCTGCAACCGAAAGCATACAGTTCCATCAAAAAAGAGCAAACCACACAAGGCACAACACAGGTACACATAGGCAGTGTTGTGAGATATTGAGTTAGTGCAGTTAATTACTTTCACAAGAATCAATAAAGTAGTTAACTACTTATTCACTATCATAAGTACATAAGTATTGCCATACTGGGAAAGACCAAAGGTCCATCAAGCCCAGCATCCTGTTTCCAACAGTAGACAATCCAGGTCACAAATACCTGGCAAGATCCCAAAAAAGTACAAAACATTTTATACTGCTTATCTTCAAAATAGTGGATTTTCCCCAAGTCCATTTAATAATGGTCTATGGACTTTTCCCAGTAGCTGTAATTAATTACATTTGAAAAGTAACTATCACAACATGACATGACAGAGGATATGGATGGCATGAGTTGGTCAAACCTCCTTGAAATAAGCATGAAGAGATGAAGTTACGCAATATTCACACTGGGATAGGATATATACATGGAAACAGATGATGGCAGATAAAGACCTGTATGGTCTATCAAGTCTGCCCAACAAGATATTATTCATTTATTTGGATTTTGCTCACACTTTTTCAGTAGTAGCTCAAGGTGAGTTACATTCAGGTACACTGGGTATTTCTCTGTCCCTGGAGATATCACAATTTTAAGTTGGTACCTGAGGCAATGGAGGGTTATGTGACTTGCCAAAGATCAGAAGGAGCAGCAGTGGGATTTGAACCAGCCACTTATGGATGCCAAACCCGGTGCGCTAATCATTAGACCACTCCTCCATATGGAATGAGTTTGTGATATACTTCATATGTATATCTGATCTTGATTTATCCTTGCCTTTCTCAGGGCATAGATCGTAGAAGTCTGCCCGGCATTGTGCTTGTTCTCAAATTTCTGAAGTTGTTGAAGCCCCTGAAAAACTCCACTCCAACCCATTCAAGTCTATTCAGCTACGATCAGGGTATAGACCTTAACATAGTAACAGTAGAGGTCTGCCCAGCACTGGCCTTGTTCTCCAACTTGTGAAGCTGAATCTGTCCAGCCACAATCAGACCGCAGAAGTCTATCCAGTACTAGCTTTGTTTCCCAATTACTGGTGTAATTGTAATTACCAGTATAAGATGGCTATTTTACTTCTTCACGTGCCATAAGGCTTTTACCATAAGTATGCTTGGATGTGGTTATCAATAAAGGAAATGCAATTAGTTGCTCTAAGCAGGTAACTGTAATTGGTAATCAACTATTTTCCTAAATTAGTATTTTAATAACTGTAACTACTTTAGGCTGAGATGTAACTAGTAATTGTAATTACTTACTTTTGAAGAGTAACTAGCACAACACCGAACATAGGGGACACAAACAGAAATAAGTGTGCATGCTTGCAGAATGCAAGTGGAAGCATTCCTATACGTGACGATGTGCACACACTGTATGTCTGAATGTCTAAGCGCTTTAGAAGCTGGTATTTTAATCTGACATACATTAACCATTCCTGGACACTGCAGAACCGCAGCCAGTGGCCGCCTGCTGTTGCTTCACTGTCAGTTCCAGCCCCAGACAAGGCTGTTTATCTTTATGGCCAGAAGCTCGGGAGGTTCTACAAGCACACTGCAATCTCACAAACCAAAAAATCAGTGTGCTACCAGAACCCTTGGAGAGCTGATCTTTCTTCCCTCTCAGATGTATAATTATCAAGTGGACTTTAATAGCATTCCAACAGCTTTCTTGATCATGCACTGCATCTGCTAAACGTTTTACGATTTTCATTTTCATTGAAGCAGAATTGGAAGGCAGGCTGGCTAGAGCCGGTTTTCAACACCAAGAGAAGGAACCGCCACGTCAGGTGGAGAGACAGTGACACAGAATAGCAGGGAGATGGATACTGGCCCGATCAAACTCTAGTTTGGGAGGCCATAAAATTCTAGAAGACCAAGTAATTATGTCTGTTCCTCTTCCCTCCTCCCCACCCCCCCCCCACCCCCACCCCCGGATTGAAGAAGCAGGTGCAAAACATGTGTCAGGACTGATTTCATATCCTGATCCGCCATAGGCCTATCATTTTGACTTTCACATGAGTCTGACCATCGGGGCCTCATTTTGAAAATGAATCCCTATATACATAGAGTAGTAATTAAATTGTACCCTGGTTACAAAGGTAAATGCAGGTGCTAGCGGCGATTAGCGCCGGACTAGCACCCACATTTACCACCACACAAATGATCAGAGGGATCTACAGCATTCACACCAGAGAACACCCTTATATGGTAGGAAGGCCCCTCTCAGCGCATCCCAGGATGCACTGGGCAGGGCGCCACCATTTTGAAGGCAGTGCTGCAGCACACTTGTGTCCTTGTGCTGGGGGGGGGGGGCAGGTCAGTGGGACCTCCAGCCCCCCCCTCGTGTTGCTGTTCAGGGGGGCTTTGGGGGGCACTAAGCCACAAGGGCCTTGCCTTAGGGGACGTTCCATGGACCTCCAGCTCCTGTGTTTGACAGGTCTGGCTGGGCTTTTGACAGATTCACTTCTACCCGTTATACACCACTCAGGATTTTGCAGACCTCAATTATATCCCCCCCCCCCCTCCGTCTCTTCCAAGCTGAAGAGCCCTAACCTCTTTAGCCTTTTCTCATATGGGCAAGAGTTCCATTCCCTTTATCATTTTGGTTGCTCTTCTTTCATCATTTTCTTATTCCGCATCTTTTTTGAGATACAGTAACCAAAACTGAATGCAATACTCAAGGTGAAGTTGCACCATGGAGCAATACGGAGGCAATATAGTATTTTCGGTCTTATTTACCATCCCTTACCTAATAATTCCTAGCAACCTGGTTATTTTTTCGGCCACCGTAGAAGTCCACCCGGCACGTTGCCGTCAAAGCCCACTTCAGCCTATCCAAATCCGTCCTGTCATTTGCGGGACACAGACCATACAAGTCTGCCCGGCCCTGTTCTCACGTTCCAGCCACTGGAGTTGCTGTCGAAGCCCTATCCAGCCCATCTTAAACTGGACTGCCATATACGGGACACAGAGCGTACAAGTCTGCCCAACACTGGCCTTAGGGTCAATTCTTTGGTCATTTAACCTCTCTCTATTGAAAGCCCCTTTCTCTTGCAGCTCTTCCTCTGCCTCTGAAACAGCATCAAGAATTTTCCTCTCTCAGCAGTGTCTCCCTGCCCTTTTCTTGAGTCTCTCCCCTGGTTTTCTAGTCACAGCCACATTAAATTTCAAGCTCTTCTTTCCTACATCTTAACCATTCTCCTCATACTATGCACTTAAAAACAGGTCCCTTTAGCTCTTTTTAGGCCTCTCCCCTCTTAGCCCTGGAGCACCTTTACCCCTGCAGGCCACCTCCACCCCTTTACATTCAGTAAACACTTCTTCAAAAAGATAATATATTACTCTTCATAAAACCCACTTGCTCCTCTGTAACTAAGAGTTACTGCATTCCATCCACAACTTTCTTTTTAGTGGTTAGTGCAGCAGGCTTTGATCCTGGGGGACTGGGTTTGATTCCCACTGCAGCTCCTTGTGTCTCTGCAAGTCACTCAACCCTCCATTCCCCCAGGTACAAAATAAATACCTGTATATAATATGTAAACTGTTTCGATTGTAACCACAGAAAGGCGGTATATCGTCCCACCCCTTTCCTTTTCAGGACAGAGACTCACTTATCCACCACACCTACACTCATGCTAATCCTCCATTGTACACTTATCTGTGTGAAATAGTTGTAAAACCAGGTCTGTTACTGCATGTTAACTGTTAACGTGACAGATTAAGTGGGACAATTAACTATACCTGCACAGGATGGACTGCTTCTGTCATCGAGTGACAATATTCCTCTTCCCTACTACCTCTTATTTTTGTGTTGAACCTACTCTCTCTTCCCATTTCCACCCTCCACACAGCCTTCTCACCCAAATATCTCCAAAAGCCCAGCCACATCATAAATCCACTCTTTCCCTCTCTTGAACCAATTACTGCATAGGTCAATTCAACACTCATTTAAAAACAGGAAGTACATCCTTCAAACGTGAGGGGAGATTATTCCAGAACCTGGGAAAAGCCCATGAGAAAGCCCCCTTTGTGGTCTGTACCAGCTGCCAAAAAACACTAAGAAAATAAAAAAAAGGGGGGGGGGGAGGGGAATGAGGAAAAAAAACTGAAGTAAACAAAGGAAAGCTAGGGAAGGCACCAAAAACTTTAGAGAGCAGCTGAGAAGGGATGATAAACGTGACTGCTCTGCTCCATGGAAAAAAACAAGGACTGCTAGTGCCACACGCTGGGTAGCATCTGTGCCGGGCTCCATCTGATGATGTCACCCAAATGTGTTATGTAGTCTCTTGCTTGCCCTCAGAGAAAATACCCAGCACTTCATTGGTCCTATGACATTGCTGCCCTGTCACTGCCATCAGCATTTCCTAATGGAAGGAAGTTAAAAAAACAAACAAACAAACAATAAAAAAAAACCCAAAAGAACAACTTACGTAAATCTTGGAACATTCATTCATGGAAGCATGTCAGGGTCCAGCCATAAGCGTCCATGTTTGTGTGGATACTTCTGTGATGGTCACCACTAGTTTGCTATTCATCAGGTATCTGTCAGTCTATGGCTTTATATCTCAGCCTCTCTGTGAACTTTAACCCTTCTGTCACTGACACTGAGTGAAGAGCATCTGAGGAAGGTAATATTAGACCACTAATAGGAAGTTCCAACACTGAATACCACAAATGTAACTCTTGCTAACCTGGAAATTGTTATTAGAGGGCACAGTACAGGTGGGGAATGGACCTTGCTTGCAGTTAACATGGAGGTCGTTACTGCTTGTTAACTGTTAACATTGCTGATAAAGTGTGGCTGTTTCAGAAGTATGTCAGGATCTCGTGTGGAAGGGGCTGTGTAAATTCAAACTACAATAACGTGGGCTAGACCTTTGTTACCCTACGATTTTATGACAATGTGTGCCATAGCATTTCTTTGTATGTGTACATGTGTGTGTGTGTGTGTACATGTGTCTCCATGCAGAAAAGCAAAACTAACCAGAAGAAAACTAATGGGGTGGGGGGAACGCAAGCATTGAATCACAGAATGAAACCAATAAGCAATCTCCCAGACTCACTGCCAACTTCAACCACACTTGTCTGTCTTTCCATGCAGACAAGTTGCTGAAAAATATTATTTTATTTTTATTTTTGCAGACCTTGATTAGGAAAGGCTAAGAGCCACAAAATATCCAATGATCATCTTATGAAGAGACCTTTTGTTACTGCCACTCCTAACCAGCTCTTCAGTCAGAGAAAACAAGGGTCTGAATTTGTTATTTTCTCTCAGGGACTCCGACTTCAGGCCCCACAGTGCTCATTTTCCACTGACTGACCTAACCAAGATTTTGACCTGGGGGCCAGCTGGCTTCTTGCCTCTTCCTGGGAAGCAGCACTAGGTCACAAGTCTCAGGACAGTGCTGAGCAGCCAAAGCTCCTGCTGAACATGGATTCCTAATTTCAGGACAGGGAAGGCTTATTTGTATAACTAATTGATACAACAATAACTTTAAAACACACAAAAATACCATGCTGTAGAGCGGAAGTTCCCAACCTTTTTCAGAAAAAGAGCACCACACTGGACTGTTTAACCCACTGAGTCTCTGATGCAGTATTGCTGCATTATTCTTCAGTGCAGTGGATTACTGCTCTTGATTTTCCTGTGATGATTTTACTCCTGGTGCAGCAAGGAAGTTTAGTGTGTGAAAAATCAGTGGTAAAACCATCGTGCTAAAGGATAGTGCAGCAGACGTGCAAGATGGACGCAAAAATCACTGAAAAAAAAAGAAACTGCTCCCAATGTAAAAAACATTCTAAACCTGTTGGGACTGTTACCACGCAGACGGGATAAAAGTAAGAAAAGACTGGTAAAATGAGGTATAGCAGAAGTGTTACAGCAGCACATTGGAAACAGGTGGCGACGACGTCACTGCAGGTGTGGAGGGAGCTTATAATTGGGATGGAGAAACCGACTGATATAAGACATCAAAGATGTAATAAGGAAGCTAAAGACTGGTCCCAATTGGAGAGTTATTGGCAGGGGGTTGAGGTGGAGATGCAGGGTGATGGATGGTTAGCGAAGCTAAGGGTTTGTCATACTGGGTTTTATCTGGTGTTCACAATTGTTGATAAACATTATGTTTCTATTAACATAAAAGAACAAAGAAATACCTTTTTTTTTTTAACTGCTACATAAGAGACAACGTGGCCAGTGGCAGGGAGGAGGGGGTATATTGTGGGTGGAATAAAGATGCAGCCTAGGAGGAAAAGGGTGATCTGAGATACAGTGAGGCATGTCACCTTAGATTATCCCACATCCCTGGCAGCTCAAGTGGGCCCTGAATCCCCTATAAAAGTCTCTAATGGCTCAAGTGGGTCCATAGACCCCCAAATCCCTCCTCCACAAAAATAAAATGCTTGGTGGCCCAAGTGGGCCCCCAGATCCCCTTCCACCCACCTATAAAGGTTATGAGGTAGGAGCAATACCCACTGGCTCCGGCCTCTGACGCCATCTTCCAAAATACTGTACCAGCATCTGACCCTTAAGCGGTGTGTCAGTATGCACCACTAGGGGTCAGTCTGCCACATAAGACATCTCCTTAGCTTCTGTCATTCCACACTCTGGTTATTTTCCCTTCAGCAGCAGCTCTTCTCACGCTGGGAGCAGATGGTGCTCTCAGCGAGCTACAACTCCTGGCCTTCCCCCACCTTCCCATTTTCCTTTCCATTCCTATACATATTGTAGTTTTTTTCCCTCTCCCCCCCCCCTTCTTTTTACCCTCATTATGTATTTATTTTCCTCATACTAACTTCCCCGTCATAGTATTACTATGGTAAACCACTCAGATACCTTGTGATGGGTAGTATATAAACTTTTAATAAACTTAGAAACTCCTACTTCAGGAACAGTAAATGTTTGCAGTGGCCGTGGCTCCACTCATGCAGGGCTGGGGTGCTGCCAGCAGCCAGTGCACTTGGCTTCTTCTCTCAGCCAGTTGATCTGCTCATTTTCAATGTCTTTTCACACACAGAGGGGCAAAATCGAAAGGGACGTCCTCGTTTCGATTTGGACGTCCTCGCAAAACATCCCCCATTCAGGGGCGGGGGAAACCTATATTTTCGAAACAAGATGGACGTCCATCTTTCGTTTCGATAATACGGTCAGGGACGCCCAAATCCTGAAATTTGGTCGTCCTTAGAGAAGGTCATCCCTAGACTTGGTCGTTTCTGATTTTCTGCGATAATGGAAACCAAGGACGTCCATCTCCTGACCAAATGCAAGCCATTTGGTCGTGGGAGGAGCCAGCATTTGTAGTGCACTGGTCCCCCTGACATGCCAGGACACCAACTGGGCACCCTAGGGAGCACTGCAGTGGACTTCATAAATTGCTCCCAGGTACATAGCTCCCTTACCTTGTGTGCTGAGCCCCCCAACCCCCCCCCCCCCCAAAACCTACTACCCACAACTGTACACCACTACAATAGCCCTTATGACGTGCACTGCACCCACTAAAACTGCTCCACGTACCTGAATACTGCTGTGATGGACCTGAGTATGACATCTGAGGCTGGCAATCAATATTTTTAAAGATGTTCTTTGAGGGTGGGAGGGGTTAGTGACCACTGGGGAAGTAAGGGGAGGTCATCCCCGATTCTCTCCGGTGGTCATCTGGTCATTTTGGGCACCTTTTTGTGCATTGGTCATAAGAAAAACACGACCAGGTAAAGTTGTCCAACACTAGGATGTCCTCGACCCATAATCGAAAGAAACAAGGATGTCCCTGATGAAGTGTTCATCAGGGACGTCCTTGTTTCTTTCGATTATGGGTCGAGGACATCCTAGTGTTAGGCACGCCCAAGTCACGCCTTCGCTACACCTCCGATATGCCCCCTTGAACTTTGGCCATCCCTGCGACGGAAAGCAGTTGAGGACGTCCAAAATCGGCTTTCGATTATACAGATTTGGACGACGCTGTGAGAAGGATGGCCATCTTCCGATTTATGTCAAAAGATGGGCGTCCTTCTCTTTCGAAAATGAGCCCAACAGTATATATCTCCCCTTTGCCACTGGTCACTTTGTCTCTTAATGATGTCACCTGTGCACCTTTGACTGATAAACTGGAGGCAGACCTGGATTTTTTTTTTTTTGGGGGGGGGGGGGGCGGGGAAGGTGGAATAAAGGAGGAAGCCCAAGGCACTTGGATGATAGAAGGTGCTATGGGTGCCAGAGCTTAAAATAATAGTCACCTTGCTCGCTGAACATAGGGGGAAAGGAAAAGGGGGGTGGGTTTTGACATACTGCCTTTCTGTGGTTACAATAAAAGTGGTTTACATATTTTATACAGGTACATATTTTGCACCTGGAGCAATGAAGGATTAAATGACTTGCCCCGAGTCACAAGCTGTACTGGGAATCAAACCCAGTTCTCTTGGGTGTCAGGCCTCTATGCTAACCATTAGGCTACTTCTCCACTCCTAAATATGTTGTTACAACTAATATGTGTCCTAGGTGAATTCTAATTTCATGTTCAGCATTTTAGAGGTCAGTGTAACAAAGGTAGGTGGAAATCTGCTCTAAACCTTCAACTAAACGGAGTCTTTCTTTCCTTGTACACCATCACTTCTCGTTCTATATTCTCTGTTCCCACTGTACTGGAAGACATCCTTAAAGCCCCAGAAACAGGTGGTATCTTTCCAACAGCACATTATCTGGAATTTGGAGTCCGAACTGGCTATTAAGCTATCCTGTTTTCAACCGTGGCTAAACCAGGTCAAAAGTACCTGGCAGGATCCCAAAAGAGTAAAACAGATTCCATGCTGCTTGTCCCAGGAATAAGCAGTGGATTTTCCCAAGCCCATCTTAATAACGGTTTGTTGACTTTTCTTCCAAGAACTTGTCCTAACGGCTTTTATCACGTTCTCTGGCAGCAAATTCCAGAGCTTAATTAATTACACGTTGAGTGAAGAAATATTTTCTCTGATTTGTTTTAAATGTACTACTTAGTAACATAGTAAATGACAGCAAATAAAGACCCACAGGTCCATCTAGTCACTCTGTGTGGGTTACAATCCTTCATGATCCAATGCTGGCATCACAAATGTGGCAAATTGCAGACTGCCCTAATGCCAAACACACATGGACAGTTATATTTAAAACAATCTTCAACAAGGCCTTTAACGGAAGAAGTAAATGACACCAGTTGCACATTATATTACTAGCCGTTAAGCCCGTAACAACGGGCTAGTATTATGTTTTCCTATGGCCTTCCCTCCCTCCCCCCCCCCCCGTCCATCAACCCTGCTCTCTCCCTTGCCCTCCCCCAGCGTCTGTTTCCCTCAGTTCCGCCCCCTCCTTCCCTCCCTGCTCCCTCCGCCTCCGATTTCCACGCCCATGTCCAAGCCCTCCTCCCTATTGGGCTGTACTGCTGGTGGAGGCGGGGCTTGGACTTCTACACTCTCAGCGTTCCGACTCTACTGCGCATTTGCAGGTGAGTCAGTCACTTGCCGTTTATATGTTTGATAGCATGGATAATATAGCAGGACGTGTTTATCCACTCCTACCCTAAACAAGATAATGTTCAAGCACCATTCTGACCTCATTTGCAATTCTCTTTACCCAATCCCTTATTTTCTTACTCCTGTTACTCTATCTCATCTATCTGTATGTTCTATCTTTGCTTATACCCTACGCTGTCTATTAAAATATTCCATTACGTATTGTGTTGACATTGTAAGTAGTATACTATGCCATACTTTGTATTGCTATTTGAATATTTTTACTGCTGTAATTGTCTATTGCCTATGTTTGACTTATTCTTGCTGTACACCGCCTTGAGTGAATTCCTTCAAAAAGGCAGTAAATAAATCCAAATAAATAAATAAATCTTGGAACAGTGATTTTATGATTTTGGTTGTCAATACTTCATTAAACCATCAATCCAACAATGTTGCAAACTGACAACATTTTTCCTCACTATGGTGTCTTCCCCTCCCCCTCCGAGATATATTCATAGCATGAGATACAAATATGATATAAAATACATATATTGGTTCTCCATCTGTCCTTGCTATTTTCGGGACACAGACTGTAGAAGTCTGCCTGGCACTAGCTTTACTTGCCAACTCTTGGAGCAATTATTGAAGCACTGCCATGCCTAGCTTGGTTGCCACCTGGGGCAAGTCACCGCTGCACCCCTCCTCCCCCTCCCGGCGTGTCCTCCTAGAAAGGGTGCACTGAGCAGTCATGCAGCTGCCGGCTCTGCTGTCCCCTGCCCTGGAACAGGAAGTAACATCAGAGGGGTCAGGGAACCGGCAGAGCCTGCTCCATTGCTCCATGCACCCCCTTGCTGCCTGCACCAGGGGTGGACCGCCCCCACCGCTCCACCCTTGGTTCTATTCCACTCATTACTTTATAGACCTCTATCATATTTATTTATTTAGATTTTGTTCACACCTTTTTTCAGTAATAGCTCAAGGTGAGTTACATTCATGTACTCTGGATATTTCTCTGTCCCAGGAGGGCTCACAATCTAAGTTTGCACCTGAGGCAATGGAGGGTTAAGTGACTTGCCCAAGATCACAAGGAGCGGCAGTGGGATTTGAACCGGCCACCTCTGGATTGCAAGACTGGTGCTCTAACCACTAGGCCACTCCTCTGTCAGCCATCTTTTCTCTATGCTGAAGAGCCCTAACCCCAAGCAGCTCTAAACATGTATTCGGTGGTACCACTGTGGTGTCATATAACCTTAGCCCCCATTACACACTAATCCAAGCTGTGACCTTTAGCCTCCTGGCACCTGATGCCAGTTCTTAACATTGGCATAGGTCTCTCTCCATGCATAAGCAGCAGACGCTCGGCTGTCATAAAATGCCTTTAATTCTACATTAAGGTGAAACATGCCAGAGGCAAAGATGTTTGAAAAGTTCATACACCTATTTATCATTTTTTCATATGCAGTATATTATCCACTCTAAATGCCATCCGCTCACACACAGCATGCTGCTAGGCTAAGCCCTGCACCTCTCTTCCCACTTTCAGCATTTTTTTTTTTTAATTTTAGAAACATTTTTGCTGAACATTTTATAAATACAAAACCAGACCAGCAGCATCATTCACCATCTGTAGCAAGGAATGTAAAGACCCCATGACAAAAATCTGGTCATCTTCCCCATATCTGTAACACACCAAGTCCCCTAGTCCCCTCAGTTAACAAATTCTTGTCATGCGTTGGCCTGAAACTGTCATAACATAGTCATAAGAGAAAACAAGTGATTAAAACAAATATAAAACAACTTATATTGCACCATCTGCAAATGAACTTGAACAGTACTTTGAAAATAAGATTAAGAATATTAGAAGAGATCTCATTAGTCCACAAATGACTATACATGGATTTCTACCCGATTGTGAGAAGCTAGATGTATCTGTTAAAGCAGATAGGACATGGTCCTCATTTAAACCACTTTCAACCTCTCTAGTAAAATCATTTCTTCTAAAATATACAAACACAACTTGTTTACTAGAATCAACTGACTGGTTCATAGAATATAATCACCCAACACCTAGTTTTTATGTTTTCTAGTCAGTGGCGTACCGAAGGCGGGGGCGATGAGGGTGGTCTGCTCCGGGTGCACGCTAAAGTAGGGGTGCAGGGAGCAGCCGCATGGATGTCGGCTCCGCCGGTTCCCTGCTCCCTCTGCTGTTACTTCCTGTTCCGGGGCAGAGGGAGCAGGAAGCGGCGGAGGCGACAGCGGAGCGCCTGCTCCCAGCACCCCTGCAGGTAAGAAGAATGCACCTGGGGGAGGGGGAGACGGTGATGCGCCGGGGGGACGCTGCACTCGGGGGAGGGTGTCATACTGCACCTGGGGGGACGACGACAACGAAATTGCACCCGGGGTGGCAGCCAACCAAGGAATGCCACTGTTTCTAATGGTCATTTCCCAGTTGAAAAAGGGAACATTATACTTACTCCAATTCAAAAGAATAATATGGCTAAAAGGAACGAAGTGTCTAACTATAGGTCAGTTGCTTCAATCCTGTTACTGACCAAGATTATGGAGGGTTTGGCAGCTCAACAACTAATGGAACACTTTTGTCACGTCACTCTATCTTGCACCACTCACAATCTGGCTTCAGGCCTCAATTTAATACCATGACTGTTTTAGCTACACTTGCCACAAGATTTAGAAGTACAATCAGAAAGAGACATGATATTCTATTGTTACAATTTGACGTGTCTAGTGTGTTTGATACAGTGGAACACACTATATTATTGAGCTTATTAGATCATTTTGGAATTAGCGGTGCTGTGTATACATGGCTCAATGTTTTTTTTTAAAGAACAGATCATACCAGATGAAAATGAGCAAAGTCATCTCGAGTCCATGATCATCTGAATGCGCAGAACCCCAGGGTTCTCCTACTTCCCCGAGTTTGTTCAACATCATGATGGCCCCATTGGGAATGTAATTAGTAATGACAGGATTCAATCCTTTCATTTACAGAGATGATGTTACTATCTATATTCCTCTTATGACTTATTGGAAATATTGACTACAATTAAACTGGGCCTAGACACGATGGAGACATGATGGAAACATGAGCCACAACATTTAGACTTAAATTGGACAAAGATAACATTTTTAGTTATATCAAGCTCAAATTCCCATATTTATGATCCAAATTTTATAATTAACCAAATTAACTACCCAATTGAAACCCAGCAAACATTTTTAGGAGTAATCTTTGATCAGCACTTGTCTTTTGAAACTCAAGAATCTGATGCATAGCCAAATTTTTTAAGATCCTTTGGAGATTAAAAAAAAGATTACAGACTATTTCACAAGTGTACAGCGCTGCGTACATCTAGTAGCGCTATAGAAATGATAAGTAGTAGCAGTAAATCAATCTGACTGTTAGTACCAACAAAGTTACTTTCACAAATTGACTACTGTAATGTAATATATGTGGGTAGCAAGGAAACTGTGATCAAAATGCTACAGACAGTTGAAAACACAGCAGCCTGCTTGATTTTCAGGGTATCAAAGTACAATAGATTAATCCCGTTATTCCTCAATTTACACTGGCTCCCAATTAAAGCATGATTGATGTTCAAAACCAGTATCCTTTTTTTTTTTTTTTTGGAATGGCACCAAGTTATACGGTGGATTTAATTGATCTATCTAGAAGGAATGTAGACCCAATAACAACAGACTACTTCTCCATCTCCTCAGCTGCAAAAATATAACCTATTAAAGTCAGCTCACACAGCAACTCTAAATTACTTGGGATCCAAATGGTGGAATCAAATTCCCAAGGAAATAAGAGGTATAAATAATTACTATTTTACAAAAACTTGAAAATTAATTTCTTAAAAAGATAAGTTAAGATTGAATTGTAAAATTGGAGAATGGTGCATTTATCACCAATTCTTATTAATTGTAACTTTATTCAGTATACTGTTAATGTAATCAAGTTCTGTTAACTGAAATAAATTTTCAGATCATGTGGTACATAACAAACAAATAAATAAACAAACAAAAACGTAATCACACACTGCAACTACATACCCCTACTCCCAAACTCAGCTCCCTTTTTATCATCTTCAACTCCCTGACTTTATCTAAGTTCCAGGTTGGTCAAGAGACTCAGTCACTCTGGCCCAGAATTCTTCCCATTCCCCCAATGGGGGTCTGTGCCTCAAGTTAGCAGATACGTTTTCCATCAGATGGGCCTCCTACACTCTCTTTAACAAGATCCTCAAGGTAGGGGCAGAGGGGTATTTCCTTGCTGCCTAGCCATTTTATCCTGGCCCTAGTTAACACCCAGTATGGAAACACTGAACTGCAGATATTTATAATCCCAGGGAACCTGCACCTGAACTAAGTTCTTAATCCATCCAGATAGCTTCCACCAGAAACTCCTAACAATTGAACTGGACCAGTTTTGTTATGTTTGAAGAACAGCATTATAAACACATGTACAAACTCTCATATCAATATTTTAAACCTGAAATAAGGAGGCACCACAAAATGCTACTGCCTCTATAAATGGGCTAGTGAACTGCAATGAGTGTCCACTAGATGGCACTCCTGAGCCTGGTATTAGCTGCTTCCACTGAATGTCAGTGCAATGCCCAGGACTCTCCCAAAAGGAATGAGCAGAGGAGGGGCCTGTCACCCTGGCTTGGAAGATCAGTAAGGGTAATGGTTGGTGTAGGAGAGGGAAGAAGCAGAGTCAAGCCAGAAACAATTCAAATTTGTCATTTATTACATGATAAATCTCCAAGAAGAAAACACATTCCTAAAATCCTTTATATGAAGGAGAAAATGACAGAGGTCTCAATACAGAAGCTTTCTCATATGACCTCTCTTAACCCCTGAATGTATTCATCTTTATGGCTTACTTTAAGACATGGCCCTTCATAGCACATATTTACCTGCTAAGGAGAAGGACTGTATTTACATTCCTTCTCCTTGGCAGAGGTGCACTCTTTAAGGCAGAAGATGGAAATATTCCCCAAAATGCTAGGGAATAGGAAGGGGGAGGTGAGAATCCCAAGCTATCAGTACCAGTAAGATTCATTATGTTGTGCCCTAAAGTACTTTATATAACAGCTGTGAGATCACTTCCTGCTTCTCCCTTTCCCCTAGCTTTGCATTAAGTCATAAACTAAGAGGTTAAAGTCATACATCTGCCTGGATGGAAATTCCACCCTATAACCTTTGACCTCTTAGATCTTAAGAACAGAGGACTACAGAGAATCCAGCTACACAAGTGCAGCAAAAAAGTCACTGATTTTCTTCCGAAGCTGCTTACACGAGCCCTAGAAACCAAATTTCATTGTTTTTGTGCCAAAGCGAAGACACACAGCATCCACGATCCCCACCTGCTTCACGGTGCCGAAAAGCACACAGCACTGATGATACCCATCCTTTCCACAGCAATCCTTCATAGGGAGATACATTTGAATACTTGAAAGGCACCGTAAAAATACATTCAAGGCCAGTGGGTCATGGTCTGAAGCTGCAGAGGGGAAGCTCACAAGAAACATGAGCTCATACTTCACTGAAATGGTGGGAGCCGTCTTAAACAGCAGCATGCAGGCAGAGGTAGCAGCAACCAAAGCTGATGAAGAATTTAAACATGCTTTGAACAGACGCTGAACACAGTGATAAAGGCCACTTGCCATAAAAAAGGCAAATCTAAGTTACTAGTAAAAAAAGGCCCGTTTCTGGAGCCAATGAAACGGGCGCTAGCAAGGCTTTCCTGTGGCCCCCCCGCCTCCCCCACCCGTCGTCGATGTTGGTGAATTGGTCCGCCTCCGCCCTCAACGTCATAACGTTTGATGCGAGGGCGGTGAATTGCTCCGGCTCCGCCCTCAACGTCATAACGTTTGACGCGAGGGCGGGGCCCAGAGACTGTGTTTTTCGAGGCTTCAGAGCTTCGAACATACAAACCTTGGCTTCAGTGACGTCAGAAGCCAATAGAACGTTGAGGGTGAGTTTTATAGGGAGCAGATGGGCGTGGCTGAGTACTGAGGGTGAGTAGTCCCAATAGTAGCCTAGCCTACCAGGAGGACAGGAGTTCAGGGCTTCACTGCCACAGATGGAGTGAGCTTCAGAACTCTGAGGGGGGATTTTATTTATATAGATTAGGAAGCGAGTGGCAATACGGCTGCATCAGTCTTCACAAATCCTAGGTGGAAGCAGTGTGGTCACCACGTTCATCCACTAACAGTAATAAACACCTCAATTTAAAACCAAATTCCGTAAGGGGTTGGAGGTCTGCTGAGACCATAACGGAGGAGGGGAGCCGCACCTCAAAAAAAGACAGTGGAATTGGAAAAGGTGCAGAGAAGGGCGACAAAGATGATACAGGGGATGGGACGACTTCCCTATCAGGATAGGCTGAAGAGTCTGGGGCTCTTCAGCTTGGAGAAAAGGCAGCTGAGGGGAGATATGATAGAGGTCTATAAGATAATGAGTGGAATGGAACGGGTCGATGTGGAGCGTCTGTTTACGCTTTCCAAAAAATACTAGGACAAGGGGGCATGCGCTGAAGCTGCAGTGTGGTAAATTTAAAACGAATTGGAGGAAATATGTCTTCACTCAACGCGTAGTTAAACTCTGGAATTCGCTGCCAGAAAAGGTGGTTAAGGCGGTTAACTTAGCAGACTTCAAAAAAGGGTTGGACGGCTTCCTGGAGGAAAAAGCCATAGAATGTTATTGAATGGACGAGGGAATAATACAGTATTTCTAGGATGGGTGGGACAAACTGCTTGTTCTTTTGGCCGCTGTCGGTGACAGGGTGCTGGGCTCGAAGGACCCTTGGTCTGCCCTAGCATGTACATGTTATGGATTTGGGGTAAATTGGCCAGAGAAGCCTTTGGGGACGAGGTGAATAAAAATGTTAATGCTAATGCTGATCAAGAGGAGGGGAAAGGCATGTAAAGGCTTGTTTGACTCTTCATTGGTGATGTAAAAGTTACTTCAGTGGAAGTGTGGTCAATGTGATGTAGTATCTTAAATGGCTGCAATAAAAAACATATGAATGATTTCTATATGATATATGGTTAAGGTGGAGGTTAAAACCATATATGAGCCTTGTTAGGGGAGTAGTTGCAATAAAATATTTACATAGAAAAGGTAATATATAGAAACAAAATAGAACAAAAAAACAGCTCTATGGACACTTATCCAATGTGATGGTGGTTTGCCTTTCTTTTCGATATGATATCCTTACTGGTACAGGTTTTTTTTTTCTGACCTATGATTATTAGAGACTGTATTTATTTATTTGTTACATTTGTATCCCACATTTTCCCACCTATTTGTAGGCTCAATATGGCTTACATAGTACCGGAGAGGCGTTTGCAGACTCCAGTATAGTGATGATGTGGTAAGATAAAGTTCATGTGGCACAGCCACTTTAGGGCGTCGTATAACGGAAGAGTTGTGTAATGTCCATTACGTACTTTAATTTTGTTGTGTTGCAGAGATCAGGCATTTATGTTGGATCGGTAGAGTATGGCTTTTTAAAACAGGTTAGTTTTTAGTGTATTGTACCTTTTTGGAAAGTTATATTTTGCAGTGGTATGGCTCTTACTGACCGAGTTCTTTTTTTCTCCATTATTTTTTGTAATTTTGGCTACTCCAGTGTTACATTGAAAGAGAGTGGATTGTGCAGAATTCCATTCTTTCCCTTTTTCTATATATTTCTTGATTTCAGTTACCCCAATGCTGACTGGATAAATGTTACATCAGGGAGCGCTAGGGAGGTAAAATTTCCACATGTAATAAATGACTGCTTCTTGGAGCAACTGGTCCAAGAACCGACAAGAGGGGGAGCTATTTTAGATCTAGTCCTTAGTGGAATGCATAGCATAGAAGGAGAGCTACAGGTGATGGGTCCATTGAGAAACAGTGACCATAACATGATCAAATTTGACTTAATAACCGGAGTGAAGTCACTAAAGAAATCTACTGTAGCAGCATTTAATTTACGAAAGTGCGAGTACAACAAAATGAGGAAAATGGTTAAAAAGAAGCTAAAAGGATTGGCCACAAAGGCTAGGACTTTAAATCAGGCATGGACGTTGTTTAAAAATACCATCATGGTAGTCCAGACCAGATGTATTCCACATATTAACGAAGCTGGAAAGAAGAGCAAATGACAGGCAGTATGGTTAAAAGGTGAAGTGAAAGAGGCTATTAGAGCCAAAAGATTGTCCTTCAAAGAATGGACAAAGGATCCGAATGAAGAAAATAAGAAGCAACATAAGCACTGTCAAGCTGGATGCAAAACATTGATAAAGAAGGCCAAAAGAGAATATGAAGAAAAACTTGCCACGGAGACAAAAACTCATAGTAACACCTTTTTCAGGTACACCAGAAGCAGAAATCCTGTGAGGGAATCCGTGGGACTGTTAGATCATGAAGGAGCAAAAGAGACACTCAGGGAGGACAAGGCCATAGCGGAGAGACTGAATTAATTTTTTGCTTCAGTCTTTACAGAAGAAGATGTAAGAGATCTGCCTGTACCGAAAATGGTTTTCAAGGGTGATGATGCGGAGGAACTGAAACAGATCTTGGTGAACATGGAAGACGTACTGAGCCAAATCGACAAGTTAAAGAGTGATAAATCACCTGGACCGGATGGTATACACCCCTGGGTACTGAAAGAACTCAAACATGAAATTGCTGATCTTCTGTTTGTGATCTGAAGCCTGTTGTTAAAACCATCTGTAGTACCTGAAGATTGGAGGGTGGCCAATGTAATGCTGATTTTTAAAAAGAGTTCTGGGGTGATCAGGAAATTACAGATCGATAAACCTGACAATGAATAAAATTAAGGAAAACATAGTCAAACATGGTTTAATGGGACAGAGTCAGCATGGGTTCAGCCAAGGGAAGTCTTGTCTCACCAATTTGCTTCATTTCTTTGAAGGCATGAACAAACATGTGGATAAAGGTGAGCTGGTTGATGTGGAGTATCTTGATTTTCAGAAAGCTTTTGACAATGTTCCCCATGAGAGACTCCTGAGAAAATTTAAAAATCATGGGATAGGAGGCAATGTCCTTCTGTGGATTAGGAACTGGTTACTGAATAGAAAACAGAGGGTAGGGTTAAATGGCCATTTTTCTAAATGGAGGAGGGTGAACAGTGGACTGCCACAGGGATCTGTATTGAGACCGGTGTTATCTAATATATTTATAAATGATCTACAAATCTGAACAAGTGAGGTGATTACATCTGCAGATGACACAAAACTATTCAAAGATGTCAAAACACATGCAGACTGTGAAAAATTGCAGGAAGACCTTAGCAAACTGGAAGATTGGGCATCCAAATGACTGATGAAATTTAATGTGGACAAATGCACATTGCGAAGAATAATCCAAATCATAGTTACCTGATGCTAGGGTCCTCTTAGGAGTAAGCACCCAAGAAAAACATCTAGGTGTCACTGTAGACAATACACTGAAATCTTCTGCTCAGTGTGCGGTGGCAGCCAAAAAAAAAAAAAAAACAATACTTGGAATTATTAGGAAAGGAATGGTAAATAACACAAAAATATTATAATACATAGTAACATAGTAAATGACGGCAGATAAAGACCTGAACGGTCCACCAGTCTGCCCAACAAGATACATACCATGTAAAATGAGTTTAATACTTTATATGTATACCAGAGTTTGATTTGTCCCTGCCTTTCTCAGGGTACAGACCGTAAAAGTCTGCCCAATTCTGTTCCTGTACTAAATGTTCTGAAGCTAACGTTGAAGTCCCTTAAAACTTACACTCCAGCCCCTCCATATCTATTCAGTCAGATCAGGGCACAGACCATAAAAGTCCGCCCCGCACCAATTTTATTCTCCAATACCGGCAGCGCCACCCAATCTCCGCTTCCATTCCTTCTAAACAGGATTCCTTTGTGTTTATCCCATGCACGTTTGAATTCCATTACCCGTTTTCATCTCCACCACCTCCCGCGGGAGGGCATGCCATGTATCTACCACCCTCTTCTGTATTGCTCCATGGTGCAACCTCACTTTGAGTACTGCGCTCAATTCTGGTTGTCATGTCTCAAAAAAAAAGATATAGTGAAATTATAAAAGGTTCAAAGAAGAGCGACCAAAATGATAAAGGTGATGGAACACTTCTTATATGCGGAAAGGCTGAAGAGATTAGAGCTCTTCAGCTTGAAAAATAGATGGCTGAGGGGGGGATACGATTGAGATCTACAAAATCCGGAGTGATGTAGAACAGGTAAAAGTGAATCAGTTTACTGCTATCGCATGTGCTTTGTGGTATCTGATGTGGTGCCTGTGTGAAATCAATTCTTGTCTTTAGCATCTGACCCATCTCCCCAGTATAGCATCCTTCTTAAATGCCCTGCATTTGAAGAAGAGCATGAATCTGATCCCTTTACGTCAAAAAATTTTTCTCTTGGGAAGGTGGAGGGCAATGTCTCCAAATGGGTACGTTTTGCATATACCATGACAGTAATGAACCTCGCTCCTAAGCCAGGGTGTCTGGAGTATGATTTCAGTCTCTCAAATTTACTGCCAACACTTGTTGTAGAACTTGCATCATACCTAAGAGAGCTCCCCCCTCTGAGTTCATAAGATGTAACTTGTGCTTGGAAATTTTTTTGATCAATCCCATCGCACCCAAAATGATGGGGAATATTTCTGCATCTTTCTATCACATTTTCTTTGTCTCAAACTGAATTTCTTAGTATTTGAAGATCTTTCTCTCCACACAATTCACAGAATAACTGCTTGGGACTGACACTTCTATGATTAATGCTGTTCTGGTGTTTTTTTTTCTTTTACCATTGTATCTGGTTTTCTTGCGTTCAGCTTTTCATCGGTTGGGATAGGGTTGTCGTCTCAAGTTATCAAAATCATTTTGTTTTCCAGAATTCTCTTAGGGTCATGATCCCAATGCTTTAGAGGCCAACTGAAACCAGATTTATTTTATTTATTTCAGCAGATTTGATATACCGCCAAAGGCCTACACATAGACATCAAAGTGGTTTACAAAATTTGAAATAGAGGAAAAGAACAAAGCGAGGCGTATTTAGTCTTGGAGACAGAAGTGGAGAGCTGTTGAGTCTTTATGTCCCATTTAAAGGAGATCTTTGGCTGATTCCTGACAAGGAGGGGTAGTTCATGCCAGTTAGGGGCCTAGATACCTAAATGCAGAGTCACCGGAGATATTGAGGTGTAGAAGTGAGGGTGAAGGCAGAGCCAAAAGATTATTATCGGCAAAACAGAGGCAGCGGAGGGGAGTATAAGGGATGAGAAGGTTGTTAAGGTAGGAAGGGGCAGAGGGAAACCGGGATTTGTACAAAGAAGATTTTTGAATTTTGCACGAGTGATGACTAGAAGCCAGTGACCAGCATGGAGGAGGGGGTGATGTGATCAAACTGGTGCGTGTTATGAAGATGTGTGACTACAGTGGACTGGAGAAGTAGCAAGTGCTTAAAGAAGTATAAGGGGATGCCAGCATAAAAGGAGTTACAGTAGTCAAGGTGTGGCATAACAAGAGCAAGATTAGAGAGCGCAAGAGGGCAGCTGTAAGAAAGGGACATACGGAGTAAATGCAGTGGAGAACAAAGAAGGGGGATTGGAGAACATTATTTATACAAGGCTTTAAAGGTGAGATTAGAGTCGAAGGTGACGCCAATTATCTTAATAGAGTTTTTGAAAGGAAGCAAGTGACCACTGAAAGACGGGACAGGATAAGACACACCATGGGAGGAAGGGAAGAGGATGGACTCACATTGGTGGCATTCAGATAAAGGAGGATGATTTTAAACTGGAGGACACTTGAGACAGGCAGTCATTGAGACCCTACAAAAAATCGGAATATTGTTTGCATAGCAGAACGACGTGCAGGAGCGATCTTGGATGATGGTGAGCATGGGTGAAAGAAAAAATGATAAAGAGGGTGGGTGCAAGATTAGAGCCTTGGGGTACACCTGAGAGAAGGGGGAGAGGGGAGGTGGAAGAACAGTTGAAGCCGATCAGGTAGGAACAAATGGTAGAACAGTAGGGTAACTGGAGAACCATGCAAGAACAGTGCCAGATATGCCAATAGAATGAAGGCAACGGAGAAGTAGTGTGTGGTCTATGAGGTCAAAAGCAGAGGACAAATCAAGAGAATCTAGAATGAAGGAACAGTGTTGACTGAAGGAGGTGTGGATGAGGTCATACCGATACCGAATTTGTGGCCAAAATTTGTTGCTTGGTTTCAGCTGAAACTGAAATCGGCCCAACCCTGCCCCCTGAACAGCACCCCCTCCCCCATGGTACCTTGCAGGGACTTGTGTTATTCTCTTCTTTTTGACCTTCTATTGGGAGTTTGTTTTTCACTAAATTTTACTTCAGATGTGGTAGTTGCTAGAAGGGCAGCATTGGTGGAGCTGGGAATCTCTCTTAATAATTCATTCTCCTGGAGTAGTGGCTGCAGATATTTTATAATTTTAATCTGTTTTCTCAGCTCTGGATTGTATATGATTACAAGAGGGACTCTCTCTGAGGTTTTGTACTGCAGTGCATTCTCCCTGGGCAGTTTAAGTGAAGAGGCAATCTTCCTGGAGACCATTTTGGGGTTGTAGCCTTTCTGTTTGAAGGATTCAGTCAGGATTTTGAGGTGTTTGTTTCTGTCTCCTGGGACAGAGCAGATGCGGTGGTATCAAGTGGCTTGGCTGTATAAAATTGATTTTTTTTTTATGTGAAGGGTGGAAGCTAGAATTGTGGAGGTAGCTGCATCTGTCAGTTGGTTTCCTGAATACAGATGCTTGTGTACAGCCACTATTGATAAAACTGTGGAGTCTAGGAAGTGAACTTTTTATACAGAGTAGTCAATTTTGAATCCAATTGAAGGATGTGGTGCATTAAAATAATTGTGAAATTGTTTGAGAGTCTCTTCTCCCTCAGACCTAGGGTAATCTCAAGGAAGAGGCCATGGTTACAACCCTATCATCAACCAGCATGTTTCATACAATAGCCTCTAGTTCTGGTGGCTAATTGGATTTTTACAAAGCCTGGTAGTAAGACATGTGCAGGGCACATGAGTGGTGTATATTTTACTGGACATGTAGACCAAAGAAGATGACAAGGTATCAAACAGCCTACCAGTGAAGGTGGTGCTGGTGGCCAGCACAGTAATGAAATTTAAATGTACTTTGGACAGATGTAGAGGGCAGAGGTTAAGTAAAAGATGCATGGGGAAATGGTATTTGTGAACCCAAAGTGATAGATGATCAGAGAGAGGAAGACAGCTTAGTATGCCAATTGGTCTTTACACGCTATCATTCAGTAGGTTAGCATGCAGGGCCGGATTTATATTTTAGATGCCCATAGGAAACAGAAGAGGGGGGGAGAGGAGGTGAGCGCCCCTCCGTACCTCTCTACCCTCATCTCCCCTTACGTCCCTACCCGTAACCTCCGCTCTCAAGACAATTCCCTCCTTTCAGTACCCTTCTCCACCACCTCCAACTCCAGGCTCCGTCCCTTCTGTCTCGCCTCACCCCATGCCTGGAACAAACTCCCTGAGCCCATACGCCGTGCCCCCTCCCTACCCATCTTCAAATCAATGCTCAAAGCCCACCTCTTCAATGTCGCCTTCGGCACCTAATCACTACACCTCTTCTCAGAAAACTTATTTACCCCAACTTGACATTTCGTCCTTAAGATTGTAAGCTCTTCCGAGCAGGGACCATCCTTATTGTTAACTTGTACAGTGCTGCGTAACCCTAGTAGCGCTTTAGAAATGTTAAGTAGTAGTAGTAGAATCTCCAATTCCCCCCACCCTACCCACCTTGATCACTACTGCCTAGATCATCCCCTCGGTTCTCCCTTACCTTCATGTTACTGCTGTAACAAGTTGTATGAGAAAATTCGATGTGGGGCCCTTTCTCCTCCTGAATGGGTTTCCCATTAACATGGAAACTCATGTGCAAGGCGGGGTGCCCCAGGATGTGTCAGAGTGCAAGCGCAAGGGACGCCAAGGCTGAACCAGCCCAAAGAGTAAGACTGAAGGTCAAAAGAGTGAGATTTTTCAGATGGTGCACCCAGGATATAAATCTAGAAAGATTTAAGCATAGTATTGCTTTGTATAAATGAAAACAGCTGCATAAAATGAAATTTACTTTTCTTTGGAGCCTAGAGGCAATGTATGTAAATCCTCTAGCCCAGGGGTTTTCAACCCAGTCTTCAGGACATACCCAGCCTGGCAGGTTTTCAAGATATCCACAATGAATATGCATGAAATAGATTTACATACAATGGAGGCAGTACATGGAAATATATGGATCCTCAGGAGCTTAGTCAAGATCGGGAGGCGGGGCTGGTGGTTGGGAGGCGGGGGTAGTGCTGGGCAGACTTGTACGGTCTGTGCCCTGAAAAGCACAGGTACAAATCAAAGTAGGGTATACACAAAAAGTAGCAAATATGAGTTATCTTGTTGGGCAGACTGGATGGACCGTGCAGGTCTTTTTTCTGCCGTCATCTAATATGTAATATGACTGCCAGACTAATATATTCGGTTGGTAGATTTGAGTCTGCTAGCCGTTTCCTTAAGGAATCGCACTGGCTGCATGTTCCGGACAGAGGGCAATTTAAATTATGCACAATGATTTTTAAGATCATGTATGGAATGGCACCACTCTATATTTATAACTTGGCTATTCTATTACATGATCTTGTTGCGGGGAGAACTCAAAACCAGGTTATGCTGGGCTTTCCTTCTGCGAATCAGATAAAATAAAAAAAGAATTTTTGAATCTTCCATTCAATATCAAGCAGCATTACCATTAGATATGGAAGGAGGAGTAGCCTAGTGGTTAGGGTGGTGGACTTTGGTCCTGGGGAACTGAGGAACTGAGTTCGATTCCCACTTCAGGCACAGGCAACTCCTTGTGACTCTGGGCAAGTCACTTAACTCTCCATTGCCCCATGTAAGCCGCATTGAGCCTGCCATGAGTGGGAAAGCACGGGGTACAAATGTAACAAAAAAATAAAATAAATAAATTAAAAAATTAGAAATTCGTACACTTACTATGAGGTATTTTGTAAATTATTGAGAACTTTCCTCTTCTCTAAATATACTGTCATTTATAATTAGGCCGCAGATTTTATGTTTTTTTAAAAAATTGAATTATTATTATGCTGTTAGACTGTTTATTGTAGTTTTTATAATTTCCTGTCTGTTTTTGACAGTCTTTTCTTTGTTGTTATCCATAACAAGCCAGTATATGGTATTTGCGGAATACAAGGTCTGTGTAACAGTAAAATCCTTTAGTCCTGCCTCTCATGAAAGTAGTGATCAGGATCAGTGCACTGGCACAAAGGCTGTAAGGAATAAGGGGCTCAAAAAGTGTGAGAGTGACAGAGCCTTCAAATGATGTGACAAACTCCAGAGAGAAATTTGGTAACTCTGGAGGGCAGGCAGGCCCCACGCCCGAATTTTCTCTAACAACTTGCTGCTACCACTGCAGGGCTGGTGCCAGAAAACAAAACGACAGGCCTGGATGGAGTCACAGAGGTAACGGCAATGCTCCAATGCCTATAAAAATCTGATGCCAGAGGCAGTTGTCTGTGTTGTCTGTTCCTAAATCCAGGCCTGTCAGTATGTTGCTAAGAGGCTATATTTAGTCCTTTTTAAAGCAGGTATTCCACATAGGTCTGGGAGAGGGAGCAAACTAGTCAGCTACAGTGAACTTTCACCGCTAGCTATCTTTGCCAGTTATTTCTGAGCCCAGGTATAGCAGACCTAAATATAGGTCCCCTAGGTTGTGACTGAACCGTTTCCTAATCAACCTGCTCTTTTATACCTTGCTAATCTTGCAGCCTGATGTTCTGAAAATCAACCCCTATGTTAATTATGCTCTTCCCTATTATACCGCAGCACTGAGCAGCAAAGGGTATAAGTCAGGGGTGTGCTGGTAAAATTTTAACAACGGGCTCTCTCTCCGGACATAGCCGGCCCTGAAATTTGGGGGGAGGGGGGAATACATGCCTCTCTCTCCCCTCCCTTGTGCGGGCACACTAGGCATACCTTTGCCGAGCCCCGCCAGCCAATAAATGGACTGCCACCATTCTCTGCTGCTTGTTTCTGGCTCTGAGCAGCATGATGGAACCTTCTTGCGCTTGCATGAAAAGTCCCAGCCTGATGCTCAGAGTCAGAAACAAGGAGCAGGGAGCAGCAGCAGTCTATTTACTTGGCTGGTGGAACCAGCATCACTGCCACCAAAGTAAAAGAGAATTCAGGAGGGGGCCCAAGCCTATTTTGGGAGTCAGTTGTTAAAGTATCCATGGGGAGGCCTACTTTAACAACCGGCTCCCAAAATTCTTAAAAACTTAACAAAGGGCTCTCGTGAGCCCGTGAGAGCCCGCTCCAGCACACCACTGGTATAAGTGAATAAGTGATCCTCATGCTTTATACAGTAGTTCATGTATTTGCCTTACACAGAGTCACAAGAGCAGGAACTAGGAGAGAGAGAGCGCTCTGGGTGAAAGGGGCAGGTGGTATAACAAAGTTCCTCAGAAGACTACACACCCATCTGACCAATATTAAGCCAGTGGCGGTCAGCTTTTTTTTAAACGCCGATGAAGTACCGTGAGGTTGTGACAGCCATTTTGAACTGCAGGCCAGTGCTGGGCAGGAGTGACTGGGCTTTGCTCCTGCCCGATTTCCCCCTAGACCACTAAGGACTTCTCTGTGTAGGCCTGAGGGGGATCGTCGGGGGGGGGGGGGGGGGGTTGTCATATGATTTGAATTTAACTGGGCACCAGCCAATATTCAGACCGGTGCCCAGTTGAACTCAGTGCATAATGTTAGGACAGGTTATCCAGCCGAATAGTTGTCTGAATATCACCCCTAACTAGCTCGGACAATCCTCCCCCCCACTCTCCATTTCCGTCCCGCCCCTAACTTCGCTGGTTAGGGGTTGGCCATTTAGCGGAACTGTCCAGTTACGTGCCGCTGAATATTGCTGGTTAGCCCTGACCAGGCAATTTAAATGGCCAGAAGCCTCTCCTGGCCATTTAAATCGGTTTGAATATTGGGCCCCATGTGTTCAGTACACCAAGATCTCTTAGTCACAATCAGGTGGACAGGGCACACGCATCACGCTAATCTGAGTCCTTCCAACATACACCCCTGCAGGAGAACAGCACACTGAGTATTTCATGGACCCTTATGAATGATTATCCCTGCCAAAAGAACACAGATAATATTTATTAAAAGGCATAAGCTAAATCCAACAAATAAATACTAACAAAAAACAAGTGGTTTAAATGAGCACAGATTGCTCTTCCTCTGTTCTCAAAAGGCGACCTGCTGACTGTTCCCAGTACGATGACAAGGAGCAGAAGCGTCCAGCTCTTAACAATCCCTAAATTAAGATGATCTGCTGCCCGCCATAACACGAGAGAATGAGAAATCAGGAAGACAAGAAAAATATCACCTTCCTAGTTTGTCCACAAGGATTTGTGATTCTTATTTATAAATATTTCGCTCTCTTGCTCACCTTTATCCCCAGCCTTCTAAAATGTTCACACCATATTACTATTACACCCAAACTCAAAAATAAATGATCAAAGAGCAGATAGGGTATCACCCAAGGAGGAGATAAAGGAGTCTGGGGTATAACTGTTTCTCAGAAGCCTCAGTCCATAAAATGTCTCTTTAAATCCACAGCAAAAAAATAAGTCAGCAAAAAAAAACCACAGCATGCGAAATGAAATGTGTCCTGGGCCCTCGATCGCCTTACAGCACAGGAAGTAAGCAGGCACTTTGATCAATCTGTGGTCACTTTAAAATACATCAGCTCGGATATCCAAGCAGCTGTAATTAGCACCCCAATGTCCAAAAATACCTTCCCATCCTCAGGCACTTCCTGCCTCCTGCACATGAGCCAAAGCCATTTTCTGTGGAGCTAGGGAGGGAGACGGAGAAAGAGATTGGCCACTGGGTCTCACTTCCTTAGAGATTTCTCTGAAGTCCTCACTGCATTTCAGCAGCACACAAAGATGCAATGGGGCCGAGGCTCCCACAACCCCCTCTCTCTCTTAATGGGTAGATGAACTATGGATTTTATCCAACTTTGAGGCAACTTTACAAAGGATTTATACACAAACACGAATGCTGCTATAAAAGCCCACTTGCTCCTGCCCCTAGTGGCTGACATTCCAAAATGCCTACTGAAACCCTCTCACAGACAGCTGCCATGCACTACTACAGCTAGATTCTCAATCACAATTACATCTTCTATCTTATCCTAATCTAAGCATTTTTAAAAACATTCGTAGGTGCCAATATATTGACAAATGGGCTGCAAGTCAATTTCCATGGTATGGATGCAAATGAGCTCTAAAACAAATTTTTACAAGCAGCATAGCTATAGGGTTCAGAACAAATGTATTTTTATTTGAATATTTTTACTACTGTAATTGCCTATTGCTTATGTTTGATTTATTCTTACTGTATACTTGCTTGAGTTCTTTCAAAAAGGTGGTAAATAAATCAATGTGCCTGGGAGTGCACATGTAAACATATAAAGTATCACATACAATGAATTTATCTTGTTGGGCAGACTGGATGGACCACAGAGGTCGTTATCTGCCATCATCTACTATGTTACTATCTTACATGTACAACAATATATATTGCCAACAAATAGAACATACTGATATGTGATATACATGTAGGGATTCCTGAGGGCAAAGAGCAGGTGGAGTTCAGGTGGGACTGCCACTTATGCACATACACATTTACATCTGCATATAAGCATTTGTGCACTACTGGAGATGGGTAGATGTGAAGCGTCTGTTTACGCTTTCCAAAGATACTAGAACTAGGGTGCATGCGATGAAGCTACAATGTAGTAAATTTTAAATGAATCGGAGAAAATTTTTCTTCTCTCAACATGTAATTAAACTCTGGAATTCGCTGCCACAGAATGTGGTAAAGGCGGTTAGCTTAGCGGAGTTTTAAAAAGGTTTGGACGGCTTCCTAAAGGAAAAGTCCATAGACCATTATTAAATGGGCTTGGGGAAAATCCACTATTTCTGGGATAAGCAGAATAAAATGTTTTGTACTTTTTTGGGATCTTGCCAGGTATCTGTGACCTGGATTGGCCACTTGGAAACAGGATGCTGGGCTTGATGGACCTTTGGTCTTTCCCAGTATGGCAATACTTATGTACTTATGATTAATCTAGAAGCTTCCTTTTTAGACACATAAGGTAACAGAGCAGGCATACAGTAGGTGCCATCTTCCACTTTATTCCTACACCAGTGGTTCCCAAACTTTTCCTGGAGGACCCTCAGCCAGATGGGTTTTCAGGATATCCATAATAGATATTCAGAAGATCCATTTGGACATACTGGCTCTATTACATATACACAATATTTATTCTGGATATCCTGAAAACTCAACTGGCTGGGGAACCTCTAGGACAGGTTTCTGAACCATTGTGCTGGGCTACAAAAATTTCCAAAACCACATCTGTTTTATGAAGGCAACATCTGCCTTTCCAAAAGAAGCACTGAGAACTATCGCCAATTGTACAAAAATGCTCTTCTACAAATGTTTGAATGGAGTAGCCTAATGGTTAGTGCAGTGGCCTGAGAACTAAGTTCCTTGTGACTCTGGGTCTGGGCAAGTCACTTAGGGGTCTTTTACTTAGGTGTTTTTAGCGCGCACTAAAAATAAGCGTGCGCTAAATGCTAAACATGCCCATAAGAATAAATAGGCGTTTTTAGCGTGCACCTATTTTTAACGCGCTAAAAACACTAGCGCCCCTTAGCAAAAGACCCCCTTAACCCTCCATTGCTCCAGGTACAAAATAGGTACCTGTATATAACATGTAAACCACTTTGACTGTAACCACAGAAAAGCAGTATATCAAATTCATGACCCTTTACCCTTACCCTTGCTACAAGAACTGCCATCCAGGTTCCCACCACTCTGCAGCTTCGGGAACAATGCTGGCAAACAAAAGGTTAACGCAGTGTTTCTCAACCCAGGGTGCACACAGCCACTCAGGCTTTCAGGATATCCGCAATGAATATGCAGGAAACAGAACTGCATATCCAGGAGGCAGTGACTGCAAATTTATCTCATGCATATTCATTGTGGCTGCCCCAAGGACTGGGTTGAGAAGTACTGGGTTAATGAACCTCCAGGGACCAGCGTGCGCTGGAGCTCCTAACTAAGAACAATACGGCCATTGTGACAGTCATGGACTGTGGGCATGCTGCTGGCAATGAAGGCGTACCAGGTACATCAAGTACCCCCACCCCTCTGCCAGTGCAGAACAAAGAAAGCAAGAAATATGCCTCAGTAACAGAAGGTATCAAATGCTACTCCCTTTCCAATCCACCCCCCAAACCGCTGACAACAGCGGAGATACACCCAGTGACATAGAGAGATGCAGGTGAGTACTGCAGCTGAATCCTGAGCGTCTCCATCCCATCATTAGTCTGGCAGACTGTGCACAGACAGGCAGAGGGTGGCTCTGTGCATACAGATGCAGCTACAGCACCAACCTGTTCTGCCTTTCAGCTTTCCGTAGCATTGCTCAATTGCTCTGGAGAGCTGGCTGCTTGTGATCAGTTCTGGAGGGTTCTTCATGTCACAGGGACTCTCTTGTTCTTCGTTGGCACGACTTGCTCATCCACAGACAGAGAACCTGCTTCCAGAAACCCAGCTTGCATCTGCTCCCAGGAAGGCTGGTGATCAGACACCTCAAACCACTGCACTGCTCTGGGCAGATTTATTACTGAACAAATTAAGCAGCACTGGGGGGAGGAAAGCTGTCACACTACACAGTAAGAGGTACACTACAGCAATTATCAAACACTTAACTGGCAAAATGACAGCAGCTAAGTTATTTATTTCATCACTGCTGCTCCTCTAAAGCGGAAGGAAAAAAAAAAAGAGAAAGGATTTGGAGGGTAATTTTGAGAGAGGATGTGGTGGTGGCTTGTAGACCAGTAACATGGGAATGTTTTTACCCTGCAGGTGCAAAATACGTGGGGTCAAAGCTGTGCCAGGACGTGACATCCTGGCGCATAGTTCAGATGACCTGCAGTAGGCTCTACCCCATATCTCCCATGGGGAAATTGCATCTGTGAGAGCACATATACTTCCCCGCAGAGGGAAAGTCCAGCAATTTCCATGATTAAACAGCCGGCAAAAAAAAAAAACATACTCAACACCTATGTACCCAACTGATTATACCAAAATTGCACTAATTCCCAAACTCACACAACAATATCCCTTCCCGTAAAACACAACGCTGTAAATATTACCTCACGTCCTAGAACACCAATACACCTCCTACTGGAAGGTGCAGATTGGAAAACAAATCAAGCTTGATATCTAGCAGAATTCCTCACCTTCTTTATAATAAAACTTTCTATACCGTCCTTCACAGAGCAGTTTACAATTCCATCAACAAATCAGAGATTTATTGATGGAATTGATGGAGTGGCCTAGTGGTTAGAGCACCGGTCTTGAAATCCAGAGGTGGCTGGTTCAAATCCCACTGCTGCTCCTTGTTTTTATTTTTGTTACATTTGTACCCCGAGCTTTCCCACTCATGGCAGGCTCAATGCAGCTTACATGGGGCAAGGGAGGGTTAAGTGACTTGCCCAGAGTCACAAGGAGCTGTCTGTGCCTGAAGTGGGAATCGAACTCGGTTCCTCAGGACCAAAGTCCACCACCCTAACCACTAGTAATCTTGGGCAAGTCACTTACCCTCCATTGCCTCAGGTACAAACCTAGATTGTGAGCCCTCCTGGGACAGAGAAATATCCAGAGTACCTGAATGTAACTCACCTTGATCTACTACTGAAAAAGGTGTGAGCAAATAATAACTAACTAACTAACTAACTAAATAAATAAGCTAGCAAGAGGCTCAAGGAAACAAAGAACACATACCAACCCTCACTGAAGGGATAATTCTAAAGAGCGGACACTGATTATGCACATATGCACGCATATATTTATTTATTTGTAACACTTATACCCCGCACTTTCCCACTTGTTAGCAGGTTCAATGTGGCTTACATAGTACTACAGGTTAAACAAGTAACAAAGAATGGATGCAGCTGTAATATAGAAGCAGCCTGCTTGTCCTCGGAGAATATAGTGAATAAAGAGGTGGTTGTTTACATAGAATTACAGGTTAAACAAAGTAAATAAAGAGGTGGTCCTTTAGATGTGGGTAGGTGATATGGACAAAGAAGGCGGGTGGTAGAGGTAGGGAATGGGAGGTGGGTATGTAATGGGACTTGCCTGTTAATTATGGGAGAGTGAAAGGGAGGGAAGAAGAGGGATGAACTAGAATGTGTAGGGAGGGGAAGGAAGAGAGATGTAATAGAAGGATTAGGTAGGAGACAAACTTCCTGAGCCCCTACGTCTTGCCCCATCCTTGGCCACCTTTAAATCTAGACTGAAAGCCCACCTCTTTAACATTGCTTTTGACTCGTAACCACTTGTAACCACTCGCCTCCACCTACCCTCCTCTCTTCCTTCCCGTTCACATTAATTGATTTGATTTGCTTACTTTATTTATTTTTTTGTCTATTAGATTATAAGCTCTTTGAGCAGGGACTGTCTTTCTTCTATGTTTGTGCAGCGCTGCGTACACCTTGTAGCCCTATAGAAATGCTAAATAGTAGTAGTAGTAGTAGTAGTAATTTTGTCTTCAAAGTCTGATCCAGGTAGTGCAAATGGACTCGAAGTTTAAGTCAGGTCCTTATTGTAAGCGTATATGTATGTGAATGCCAAAACTCCACCTAAGCACTATTCTGTAAATATGTGGATCTCTTACATAGAACATATTTCACAGATGGGAATGGGCAGGCGTCTCGGCAGAGTTTGGGTAGGACTCATACGTATGCAGGTAACTTATAGACTACTGCAAATTATGTGCATCTCTCTAGCATTTGGGTGGTGTGACTAGCACAAGTGCTCTTGGCCTGAAGTATAGGCATGCATTTCACTGGTTACACTAGCATTCTGTAAGGGAAAGTAGGCACCTATTTTCTTCACAGAATAGGCACCACATAGGTATCTGGGTGCCTATATATAGACATACTGCTATAGAATTATACCCCATAAGAACATAAGAATAGCCATACTGGGTCAGACCAATGGTCCATCTAGCCGGGTGATATGATACAGACGTTCAAATACTTGAAAGGTATTAATCCGCAAATTAACCTTTTTCGGAGATACGAAGGCGGTAGAACGAGAGGACATGAAATGAGATTGAAGGGGGACAGACTCAAGAAAAATGTCAGGAAGTATTTCTTCACGGAGAGAGTGGTGGATGCTTGGAATGCCCTCCTGCGGGAGGTGGTGGAGATGAAAACGGTAACGGAATTCAAACATGCATGGGATAAACATAAAGGAATCCTGTTCAGAAGGAATGGATCCTCAGGAGCTTAACCGAGATTGGATAGCAGAGCCGGTAGTGAGAGGCGAGGCTGGAGGTTAGGAGGCGGGGATAGTGCGGGGCAGACTTATACGGTCTGTGCCAGAGCCAGTGGTGGGAGGCGGGACTGGAGGTTGGGAGGCAGGGATAGTGCTGGGCAGACTTATACGGTCTGTGCCAGAGCCGGTGGTGGGAGGCGGGGATAGTGCTGGGCAGACTTATACGGTCTGTGCCAGAGCCGGTGGTTGGGAGGCGGGGATAGTGCTGGGCAGACTTATACGGTCTGTGCCCTAAAGAGCATAGGTACAAATCAAAGTAGGGTATACACAAAAAGTAGCACACATGAGTTGTCTTGTTGGGGCAGACTGGATGGACCGTGCAGGTCTTTTTCTGCCGTCATCTACTATGTTACTATGAAGCATATTTTCAAAGCACTTTGGGAGGCTAAGTTCCATAGGTTTCTATGGAACTTTGGGAGGCTAAGTGCTTTGAAAATGAGCCTCTATGTATCCTGTTTCCAACAGTGGCCTATCCAGGTCACGTACCTGGAAGAACCCAAAGAGTAGTAACATTCCAGAATCCCGAAGTGAAACAAGATTCTGGAATCCCAAAGAGTAGCAACATTCCACGCTACCAATCCCTGGGCAAGCAGTGGCTTCCTCATATCTGTCTCAATAATAGACTATGGACTGTTCCTCCAGGAACTTGGCCAAACCATTTTTAAACCCAGATACGCTAACCGCTGTTACTACATCCTCCAGCAAAGAGTTCCAGAACTTAACTGTTTGTTGAGTGAAAAAAATATTTCTTCCTATTTGTTCTAAAAATATTTCCATGTAACTTCCTTGAGTGTATATTTGGAACGAGTAAAAAAAAAAATAAAATCAATTCACTTCTACTCGTTCTACACCACTCAGGATTTTGTAGACCTCAATCATATTTCCCCTCAGCCGTCTCTTTTTCAAGCGGAAGAGTCCTAACCTCTATCTTTTCTTCATATGAGAGGAGTTCCATCCCCTTTATCATTTTGGTCGCTCTTCTTTGAACCTTTTCTAATTCTGCTATACCTTTTTTGAGAAACGGTGACTAGAACTGAACGCAATACTCAAGGTGAGGTTGCAACATGGAGTGATACAGAGGCATCATAGTATTTTCAGTCTTATTCACCATCCCTTTCCTAATAATTCCTAGCATCCTGTTTGCTTCTTTGGCTGCTGCCGCACACTGAGCAGAAGATTTCAGCGTATTATCTACAATGACACCTGTTGATATTTTCACAGTAAAGCACTGGGACAATATCAACAGCAATACAGTTCCTCCTGTACTGTGCAAAGTACAAAGACATAAGCGATGCACTTTCCCCAAAGACGACAGAAACGACAAGACTTCCCACAAAAAAAGAAAATGTAACAGGATAAAAAGGTACATTCATACACAGAGTAAAGTCAGGACTGGCTTAGGTCTGGGCCTGGATTTCGGTATAGACAACATAGGCAACTGCTTAGGGTGCCAGACACTCAGGCCAAAGATGCACCTGCTCCCACTTCAGGGTCACATATTGTTAACAGTTTTATTAAACTTGATATACATCTTACCAACAAACTCAACCCAAGCGGTTTACAATAAAAATAATTCATAAATAGATACTAAAAAAAAAAAAAGAACTCCATTAAAAAAAAAAGATAGGAAAATGTGCTACTTCAAAGGGGTCCCACTGGGGCATAACAACATAGTGAATGATGGCAGATAAAGGCCTAAACGGGCCACCCAGTCTACTCAACAGTCACACTCTATCAATTCATGATTAAACCAGCAATGAATATGGTATAAAATACTTTATCCTGGTTTTTCTCTCTCATTTTTGGGACACAGACTACAGAAGTCCACCCCACACTGTCCCTACGTTCTAACTACTGGAGTTGTCATCGAAGCCCCCCCCCCCCCCCATGCCTTCCTCTGCTCCTCTCCAGTCACCCCTCACCCCTGCTCCCTGGGATCTGCTGTCTTGTCTTACCCATGGACATCAAAATCTCAAGCCTGACCCTGCTTAGCTTGGCCTTCTTCCAAACTTTATTCTCCAGTCATGGAACTACATACAGTGTTTATTTACTAAGGGAAATCAATTGGAGAAATCAAAACTACATTTCTCTGCATGCAATGGGAACCTAAAAACAACCATACTGGGTAAGACCGATGGTCCATCAAGGCCAGTATTCTGCTTTCAACAGTCACCAATCCAGGTCACAAGTACCTGAGAGAATCCCAAAAAGTATACTACCAATTCCAGGGATACGCAGTGGTTTTTCTCATGTCTACCTTAATAGCAGATTATGCTCTTTTCTTCCAGGAACTTGTCCTAATCTTTTTAAAACTCAGATACGCTAACTGCTGTTACCACATCCTCTGGCAATGAGTTCCAGAGCTTAACTAATAGTTTGGTGAAAAAATATTTTCTCCTACTCGTTTTAAAAGTATTACAATGCAACTTCACAGAATGTCTCCTAGTCTTTGTACTTCTTGAAAGAGTAAACGATCAATTCACCTTTACCCGTTCTACTCTCCATTTGCAGACCTCTATCATCCTATCCCCCCTTAGCTGTCTCTTCTCCAAGCTGAACAGCCCTACCACCTAAGCCTTCCCTCATATGAGAGCAGTTACATCCCCTTAATCATTTTGGTTGCCTTCTTTGAACCCTTTCTAATTCTGCTATATCATTTTTGAGATAAGGTGACCAGAACTGCTCACACTACTCAAGGTGAGGTCGCACAAAGGAGCGATACAGAAGCATTATAATATTCTTTGTCTTATTTTCTATGCCTTTCCTAATAATTCCTAACATTTTCATTCCTTTTTTGGTTGCTGCCGCACATTGAGCAGAAGATTTCAAAGCATTGTTCAAGATGACACCTAGATCTTTTTCTTGGGTGGTGATTCCTAATAGAGAACTCAGCATCAAGTAACTATGATTTGGATTATTCTCCCCAATGTGCATCACTTTGCACTTGTCCACATTAAATTTCATCTGCCATTTGGATGCCCGGTCTTCCAGTTTCCTAAAGTCCTCCTGCAATTTATCACAGTTTGCATGTGATTTAACAACTCTGAATTGTGTTGTGTCATCTGCAAATTTAATCACCTCATTCATCATTCCAATTTTCCAGATCATTTATAAATACGTTAAATAGCACCAGATCCCTGGAGCACTCCACTATTTACCTTCCTCCATTGAGAGATATGGAGGGGCATTTTCAAAAGGGACGTCCAAGTGGCGATTTGGACGTCCTTGCAAAATGGCGAAATCCAGGGGCGGGGAACCCCGTATTTTCGAAACAAAATGGATGTCCATCTTTCATTTCAAAAATACCAT
This sequence comes from Microcaecilia unicolor, assembly GCF_901765095.1. Taxonomy (NCBI): domain Eukaryota; kingdom Metazoa; phylum Chordata; class Amphibia; order Gymnophiona; family Siphonopidae; genus Microcaecilia; species Microcaecilia unicolor. Next base: position 33,844,869 of record NC_044042.1, on the reverse strand, counting down.
CAGAGATGTCCAAATTCTTAATTTTGGACGTCCCTAGATTTGGACCTCCCTAGACATGGACGTTTCTGACTTTCAGCGATTTTCGAAACCAAAGACGTCCGTGTCAAAAGTACGTCCAAATGCAAGCCATTTGGGCATGGGAGGAGCCAGCATTTGTAGTGCACTGGTCCCCCTGACATGCCAGAACACCAACCGGCCACCCTGGGGGGCACTGTAGTGGACTTCATAAAATGCTCCCAGGAACATAGCTTGCTTACCTTGTGTGTTGATCTCCCCAAAACCCACTATCCACAACTGTACACCACTACCATAGCACTAACGGGTGAAGGGGGGCACCTATATATGGGTAAAGTGGGTAAAGATGTTTTTTGAGGGTGGGAGGGGGTTAGTGACCACTGGGGGAGTAACAGGAGGTCATCCCCGATTCTCTCCGGTGGTCATCTGGTCATTTTGGGCACCTTTTTGTGCTTTATTTGTAAGAAAAACACATCTGGGTGAAAACGTCCAAGTGTTTGTCAGGGACGTCCTTGTTTTTTTCAATTATGGGTCAAAGACATCTAAGTGTTAGGCACGCCCAAGTCCCGCCTTCGCTACGCCTCCGACATGCCCCCTTGAACTTTGGACGTCCTTGCGATGGACTGCAGTTGGAGACGTCCTAAATCGGGTTTCGATTATACCAATTTGGATGTCCCTGGGAGAAGGACGTCCATCTTCCGATTTATGTCGAAAGATGGACGTCCTTCTCTTTCGAAAATGAGCCCAATAGTCATTTAACTCTACTCTCTGTCTTCTATTAACCAGTTCTCAAGCCACAACAGAAAATTGCCCCTTATTCCACGGCGTTTTAAGAGAGTCTCTCATGAGGGACTTTGTCAAAAGCTTTCTGAAAATCTAGAAATGAGTGGACAGACAAGGTGGGCCTTGTGGTCAATATCTACAGCTGGCATATTCAAAGGGCTCAATATTCAAAAGAAAAATATCCGTACAGCAGCAGGTGCTATACTGATATTTGTGCTGGCTGCCACTTATCTGTGGCTACTTAGCAGTGCTACACAAAGTGCCGCTGAATATTATCACAGACCATCTCAGCGCTCTCCAGATATTGGTGGGGCAGTGCGGGTGTGAGGTATTCAGAAAGCAAGCAGCAGTATTCAGACCACTATCTAGATAACTATCCATATAAAGATAGGTGGAAACATGGAAAAAAGAAACCCTGTTCCAACTTTATCCAGACGGAGGTCTGAATATCACTGGGGTTCAGCCCACTGTACCCAGGAATCCAGCACCGTTCACTGTCTAGATAGCAGCTCTCAATGTCTACTACCACTGCTAATCATTTCTATAGCACTGTAAAACATACAAACACGTATGATTCTATGAACTAAGGGCCTGATATTCAAAAAAGGCTGAGCTCCTAAATCTTACGCTCAATTAATCAGCCACACTTATGAGCCAAATTTTCAACTGCAAACTTAATCTTAATTGAGGACCTTAAAAGCTATGCTCATAAATTTAGGCCTGCCGTTCATTTGCTTAAATTTATGAGCCTAGTGCTGAAAAATCAGTGCCAAGTTCCTAACTTTGTTTCCTCACCCTGAATCTGCCCTCTTACCATCCATTATTTATGCTCCTTAATTTAGGAATTTAGTAGAATTTTCAGTACAAAGTTATGCACTCAACCCTAGTAAATTTTCAAAGAGGACAACTTAGGAGCATAAACTCTTTGAATATTGGGCCAATGTAACGCTAATTTTTAACAAGGGTTCCGGGAAAATCCAGGAAATTAAAGACTGGTAAGCCTGATGTCAGTGCCGGGGAAAATTGTGTGTTCCATAATTTTATTCTTTATAATAATTTCCACTAACATGGTTTAATGGGACAAAGTCGGCATGGGTTTAGCCAAGGGAAGTATTGTCTCACCAATCTGCTTTACTTATTTGAAGGCATGAATAAACATGTAGATAAAGGTGAGCTGGTTGATGTAGTGTATCTAGATTTTCAGAAAAGAAAATTAAAAAGCCATTAAAAAGAAGGCAGTGTCCTCTTTGGTATAGGAATTGGTTACTGAACAGAAAACAGAGGTTAGGGTTAAATGGCCATTTTTCTCAGTGGAAGAGGGTGACTAGTCGAGTGCCACAGGGATCTATTCTGGGACCAATGCTATTTAACATATTTATAAATGATCTGGAAATCGGAATGAGTGAGATGATTGAATAGCGTGTCATCTGCAAATTTAAAAGTTGTCATAACGCATGTGGATTGTGAAAAATTGCAGGAAGACCTTAGGAAACTGGAAGACTGGGTATCCAAATGACAGATGAAATTTAATGTGAACATGCAAAGTGATGCACATTGGGAAGAATAATCTGAATCATAGTTGCCTGATGCTAGGATCCACCTTAGGAGTCAGCACTCAAGAAAAACATCTAGGTGTCATTGTAGACAATACGCTGAAATCTTCTGCCCTGTGTGCAGCGGTGGCCAAAAAAGCAAACAAGATGCTAGGAATTATTAGGAAAAGGATGCAAAATAAGACCAAAAATACTGTAATGCCTCTATATCATTCCATAGTGTGACCTCAGCTTGAGTATTGCATTCAATTCTGGTCACCATATCTCAAAAAAGATAGCAGAATTAGAAAAGGTTAAAAAAAAAAAGTGACCAAAATGATAAAGGGGGTGGAACTCCAGCCATATGAAGAAAGGCTAAAGAGGCTATGGGGGGATATGATTGAGGTCTACAAAATCTTGAATGGTATAGAACCAGTAAAAGTGAATAGATTTTTCACTCTTTCAAAAAGTATAAACACCAGGGAACACTTGATGAGATTACATGGAAATACTTTTTAAATAAAAAGGAGGAAATATTTTTTCACTCAACGAATAGTTAAGCTCTGGAACTCTTTGCCAGAGGATGTAGTGACAGCAGTTAGCATATCTGGATTTAAAAAAAGGTTTGGACAAGTTCCTGGAGGAAAAGTCCATAGTCTGTTATTGAGATGTACATGGGGAAGCCACTGCGTGCCCTGGGATTGATAGCATGGAATATTGCTACTAATTGGGTGTCTGCAAGGTACTTGTGACCTGGATTGGCCACTGTTGGAAACAGGATATTGTGCTAGATGGACCATTGGTCTGACCCAGTATGACTATGGTTCCACCAAGGTGACCTGTTTATACTCCTGTATCTTCCAGAACAAGGGGATGGCTCCCCTGAACAGTGAGGTAATAGTGGAAGGAGTCCTCTTTTGGAGAAAAACTGAGACTAGTATAAAACCCCAGCCCCACTGTAATCTGTGTTTGGTTCCCTGGCCATTGTACCACAAGGCAGGGGGAAGAGTCCTTGGCTGGTCAAGCATGGTACTACCAATGTGCACTAAGGGGGACAGCATCCCCAAAGGAAGAAGTCTGGCTGGGTAAACCAGTACAGCACTGCTGGAGAAGTGAAGGAGAAAGGAAGTTGGGAAGCATCTCCGAAGCACCAGAGATCAGCAAGGAGCCACTGATCACGCAAAGGAGGATAGAGCAGAGGATCTTGGTGAGGAGGGCTAGGCAGCCAGAAGGAGCTGTATGTGTAACCACATCTGAATTCAGTACAGCTCTACAAGGTATTGGGAAAAAGAAAAGAGGGAGGCAGGAATTTTCAAATCGAGAGGAAGAGTCCACAAGGAGTTTAAAATATTAATTTTTGAACATTTTTCTACTCTGCCATTATTGATTTTGCTATTCCCCCCTGGTTCAGAACAATATCTGGCGTGGACAGATTTATTGAGAAGGGAAGAAGGTGTGGAGAGAGTGGATCTTGGTGTCAGTAGCTTCCCAGTTTTAGTGGCCCTGACCTGGAACCCTAAATTCCCAGAGAGTTAAGCCTGCAGCAGCGTTACCTCCATGAAGTTGTGCCCCCAGGAGAAAAATAAAAGCAACTGTGAGAGTCCCCAGACTGGCAGGGTTATACATGGTTTTCACTTTCTATGCAGCCTGCATGACCTCCAATAAATTAGCACCGAACGCTGGTAAAACAGAGGTATTGTTATTGAAAAGGTTTCCAATGCTGAGTGTTTTTACTCATATTCTATTAGAAGGTTTAAAAATTGCCATTTCATCTCAAGTTAATTGTTTAGGGGTTATTTATAGACTCCATTCTTGCTTTGCGTCTTCAGTTGACAGCTGTGGTCAGGAAAGCAATTCTTTAAGCTAAAAAAAAAAATGCTGGAAAGTTGAAACTGTTGTTAAATTCCGACAATTTCTGTACAGTACTTTGAACACTCCTCCTTTCTGCATTGGATTAATGCAATTCTATCTACACTGGTCTACCTGGACCATATCACTAAAAGCCTCAGAGGTAGATCAGGACGCTGCTACTAGAGGAGTTTTAGCTTGGTGAGAGTCTTGCTGTATATCCGCTATACTATATTTACTGCATTTGTTTCCTATTTCGTGGCAGATTAAATCTGAGATTCTGACAACGGAGTATTGTGCATTAAGGGCCCCTTTTCCTAAGCCGCGGAGGTACTTACGCATGCTGAACGCACAACAAATTGGAGTTACCGCCCAGTTGCTGCGTGGCCATTGCGGTAATTTCAATTTTGGGGTGCATCCGCTACGTGCGTCTGAAAAATATTTTTTATTTTCTAAAGTGGCATTTGACACTTATATGTCACTACCGCCCAGATTCTTTACCGCTAGGTCTATGGCTGGACTGACAGTAAGGTCTCAGACCCAAAATGGACGTGCAGCAATTTTGATTTTGCCGTATGTCCATTTTCGGCAAAAAAAAAAAAAAAAAAAAAAAGAGGCCTTTTTCACAGGCATGCTAAAACATGGATAGGCACACGGCCAAAACCCATGCCTACACTACTACTGCAAGCCATTTTTCAGCGCACCTTTGTAAAAGGACCCCTAAGTCAGGAAACGTCGGTATGTGTCGGTATTCAAAGTGATTTAACCAGATAGAAGAGCCTCCTGCCCGGCTGAATCACCTGTGCCTGCCAATCCACTGATATTCAATGGCATTTAAACCAGACAGTGTTGCTGAATATCAGTATTAACTGCCCCCTTCACTGTCAGGTTAGTGCTGGGGTATACATGTTGAGGTTTATGAACCTGCCCCTATATGTTTTATGACAAACACCACTTACCAATTTAGTAGCCGCCCGCTGGATTGACTCTATCCTGTTTATGTCTTTCTGTAGGTGTGGTCCTCAGAATTGCATGCAGTATTATAAATGGAGCCTTATACAAGGGCACTATCACCTCTTTTTTCCCTGCTGGTCATCCCTCTCCTTATGCACCCAAGCATCCTTCTGGCTTTGAGTGGCACCTTTTCTACCTGTTTGGCCTCCTTAAAGTCATCAGATACAATCATATCCAAGTCCCACTCTTCTTTCGTACACAGAAGCAATTCACCCCTATATTGTACCGTGCCCTCGGAGTCTTGTAACCCGAGTGCATGACCCTACATAATAATTCTCACCACCAACGTTCTAAAGTAGCTGCCTGTGTCCGTGGCTTCTGGAGTTGCTGAGCTAGGCTCCGTAGCCAGGCTGACATCACTCACAGCTGATTCCCAGGCAAGGGGAGGAGTAGGGAAACACACGGAGCAACTTGCAGGTGGCGAGGGGGTTTGATGTGCGAGGGGGAGGGGAGGGTCACTGGACATGGGTGGCTGGAGGGGGAGAGGAGGGTCACTGGACATGGATGGCTGGGGGGGGAGCAGGGGAGGAGGTGGGGAGGGGGTCCTGAGACCAGAAGTGGGGGTGGGGAGGGGGGCCCTGCGAGTGGGGGGGGACCTGCGAGGGGGGGGGCACACACTGTCTCTCACATACACTCTCTGACACACTCTCTATCACACTCTCTCTCTCTCTCTGTCACACACACACAGACACTCTGTCTCTCACACACTCTCTCTCTCACACAAACACACACACACACTCCATCTGTCACACACACTCTCTCTCTCAAACATACACACTCTGAGGAAAACCTTGCTAGCGCCAGTTTCATTTCTGTCAGAAACGGGCCTTTTTTACTAGTTAACAATAAATCTTAGCTGCCAATTATTGAACTATTCTTCAAGCTTTGCTAGATCCTTCCTCATGTCATCCACATCCTCCGGGGTGTCCACTCTATTTCAGAGTTTGGTATCATCCGTAAAGAGACAAACCTTATCACATAGCCCTTCCGTAATATCACTCACAAAGATGTTAAAAACAGCCGGCTTGAAGACCAATCCCTGTGGTAGACCACTGATAATATCCCTTTCCTCAGGAGCAAACTCCATTTACCACTACCCTCTGTCTCCTCCAATGTAACCAGTTTTTAACCCAGTCAGTCACTTTAGGCACTCTTATTAATCAGTCGCCTATGTGGAACCGTGTCAAAGGCTTTGCTAAAATCCAAGTACACTACATCTAGTGCCCCCTCCCATAGCCACCCAGTCAAAGAAATCAATCAGATTTGTCTGACATGATCTGTCTCTAGTGAAGCCATGCTGCCTCGGGTCCTGTAGTTCATTGTATTTGAACAACCTCACAATCCTCCGCTTTAGAAGCGTTTCCATTAGCTTACTCACCACCGAGGTCAGACTGACAGGTCTATAACTCCCAACCTCCTCCTTACTTCCACTCTTGTACAGAGGGACCATATCCACCCTTCTCCAGTCCTATGGGACCACTCCAGACTCAAAGGAAGCATTGAAGAGGTCAGATTGCAGAGCTGCCAGAACATCTCCAGGTTTCTTGAGTACCCTCGGATGTATCCCGTCAGGTCCCTTTCACTGTCTACTTTTAGTTTCGGTAGCTCCACATGAATACAGCCTTCAGAGAATCGGTCCTGGTCTACCACACATCCATCCCCGTTAGCACTTGTTTCTGTGGTCCTACCCATCCAGCAAATTTAGTTTAAAGTCCATTTTAGTACATTAGCCAGTCTGGTACTGAAGACTGTCCCCTTCCTTGTTTTTCTCTTCCATCCACTAGAGAGCGTTAAGGAACCAGGTTCCCCCTTATGTTTGCTCAAAATGGGGGAAGGGGGTGGTGTGGGGGGTCTTCTGTTGGGAGATACTCTGTATAAATCTTCTAAAATTCTTCTATTGCTGTTGATTTGTATACATTCGGTGTTCTCAATTAAAAATGTTTGCACTAAAAAAAAAAAGCTGCACATGTAGGTAGTGGGGTGTTACTTCACCCCCACATGTGCTTCAGAGCAGCTTTTATAAACTGCTGCTCCGCATCTGTATGCACACTATGATCCCCTTCCGCCAGCTGCACAGGTCGCACCCAATGGTATCATATACTCCCATAAACACCTCCTTAATATTTGATCCCCCCCCCCCCCCCCCCCACAGCATGAAGAACCCCCATACACAATCTGCCTGTGGCTTGAAGCACAATACCCCCCACACACAACCAATATCCTCCCATGACAGACTCCCTCCACAAAAATCAATACCCAACTGAGTAGACCCCCTTCCTCATTGCTTTAACCCTCCCTCCCCTACCAGGGTCTCTTATTTGGCAGCCTAGTGGTAGCACCATGAGATTTTGGTACCCAGAGCCAAACAGCAGGAGTGGGCGAGGATTGCTCCTGCACCAGTGACCCCAATAAGGGGATGGGGTGGGTCTGTTGGGGGGGGGGGAGGTGTCAGTGATGTCAGGGTTATGTTCGGAGAAGGGATGGTTGGCCTCGGCCTTCGTGCCTGCCTTGAGGGAAGTGTGAATGCCGAATGCCAATATGTAAAAATGTTTAATATTGATATGTTTTCCTTTTGCAAATCATGGACTACATGTCAATATTGTAAGCCTGCCCAAACTATTTCCTCTCTATGCCCTAACCACATTTTCCTGCCATCTAGACATGATCTGGATCACATGTAAATGGTAGTTTCTAGAATCACACATATATAATAATCTATGTCATGATCCTCCTGGAATAAGAGCCAAAATACATTAGAGTACAGGGATGTCCAACTCAATTGAGCACTATAATATTGCTTGTTATTGAGTCTTACCACTTTAGCTAAATTTGGAAGGGCCAATTATAAATACACTAGTAAAAAAAAGCCCCGTTTCTGATGCAAATGAAACGGGGGCTAGCAAGGTTTTCTTCTGTGTGCATGTGGGAGTGTGTGTGTCCCTGCCCGCTGCCCTTTCTCCCTTCCCCTGTTCTGTCTGTTCTGTCCCCTCCCCCCTCGGAGTCCTTCAGTGTTAGGTTTCCTGCTGTGCTGTGTTTGTGTTACAGAGATAGTGAGGGCTTCTGCCCTCTCTCCCCTCCCCACTCTGAGTCCTTCACTGTTACAGAGAGAGCGATTTGATTTTGTGCATTGCTGTGTTTTCCTTCACTGTTTGTGTTACAGAGAGAGCAAGGGTGGGGCAGACACATGGGGAAACCGGATATCTCTCCCCCTTCACACTTCCGGCTGGAGGCTTCATAGAACGTTGGTGGTGCCTTTTATATATAGAGATTATTTGCATTAAACCAATGATAATATTTTGGGTAGGTATTCCTCTGGTAGCTAAATGTCACGATACATGCCGTCCTGGCTGAGGGCATTCCTGCGGTAGAGAAGAGACAGTATAGACATGCTGCCCTGACTCAGAGTATCCTGCAGCAGCTGAGAGGCAGGAACCGACAAACAGTTCCTAACTTGGGACATGGGAGAGAAGCAGGAGAAGATCTACAGCAGCTGCACCTCACACCAAAAGAAAAGCCTAGGGTAGAGATTTTTGCTATTTTTCAAACAGGGGCCACTTTGTAAAAAAAATAAAATAAAAGAGACGAGGCGGCAGATAGCCTGTCAACCCTCCCACCATCCCCTTCAAGCTGGTTCTCAACCCCTCCAGTTTTTATCTCCCCCTATACCTTCTCTGGAGGCTTGTTTGTGGTGCCACCTTTTGAGCAGCTATTCAGTTTTCTTCCAGGACCACACAGCTCGCAGTAAGTTTGAACTGCATGCTTTCGCAGTCTTGGGGAGCACATAGCTCAAACAAACCAGGAGTTGTGCGATGCAGATATTAAACAGAATAACTTATGGAGGTATGCCAGCATGAAGTCTGAGGAAAAGTGCAGGGAGATTGTACCGGGGAAAGAGTCAGGGAGGCCACACTTAGGGGGGGGGGGGGGGGTGCACAACTGGACTCCAGGTCTTGTGAGGAACACTGGTCCAGAACCTTGCTGAGATCTCCAGTCATTTCTGACTGTAACTTCACTATCCAGATCCATGCAAGAACCTGCAACTCTGGCCTTAGAAGCATTTGATTTCCATTTTGTCACTCCGCACTTGCCCTACGCTGAGCCACAGAGGTTTGTCTCTTTAAAAGGCATTTCCCCTGTATGTGACTCTGCAAGGGTTACATCTTCCTATAAATATCTGTTCCCAGCAGGACTGCATCTCTGAACCCTCCAGCCATCTGTTCCCATTTTTCCCTCCAATATTGGAACATGCTGTAGAAGTTACAAACATTTAAAGAGTGCTCTGAAAATAGGCCTGTAGTGTGGTTAGCTTTGTACAAGGGAGGGAGGAGGAAGAAATTAAAAAATGAGTGAATGGGAGCCAGGGTCAATCTACCTCAAGCACTTTCCTATGTTTTATAACACAGAGAATCTGATGTTTTTGCTTGTAAGTATCGTCAGTACAAATGCAGCTGTACAATCAGAACAGATGAAGAATCAATGTGCCCTTCTCAAAGAGCTTACAATCAAACAGTGGAAGAAACATTAAGGAAAGCAGAGTGCTTTGTTTATCCCCATTTCTTACCCAACCTCAAGTGATTTATTCACAGACACAGCAAAGGTTGCAGAGATTAGTTGTATGTGCATGCATGTGTGTGCAAATGTCAGGTTAGAATTGCAAATGTCTGGCTGTCGAATGTATCTGGCAGTGCCCTATTCGTCCCAGAGGAACATAGGCAAGCTAATACAAAATAAAAAGAATAAGTAGTAAATAAAGGAGAAAAAAAAAAAACACTCCAAAGTACTGAATGAGTAAATTAAAAGGATTATAAATCTGTAAAGGAAAAAAAGTGTGAATTCAGGAGGTTTCTCTCGTGCTTTGGGACTAAAGCCAAGAAATACATCAGAACAACTATTCCTCTCAAGTCTCTCTCAATCTGTTCTTGTCCTCTTTCCACTGCTTCTCACCATCCCAGGGTCTCTCTCTCTCTCTCTCAATCTGTTCCTGTCCTTTCTCCCCAGCTTCTACTCATCTCTTTCACCTCACTATCACAGGGTCTCTCTCTCAATCTGTTCCTGTTCACTTTTCTCCTCTCTCTCTCAATTTTTTCTGTCCTCTCTCCACTGCTTCTCATCTCCTCCCTGTCAGTGTTTCTTTCTAGCTCTTCCTGCCCCATCATCAATCACTCTCCCACAAGTGCTATCCCTCTTCCAGCCTATCACCAACTTTTCTCTATCCTATATAATAAAACTCACCCTCAAGGTTCTGAGGACACTGACGTCACTGTCAGGTCCTCCGGGCACTTCCTTCTGGTTCGATGCCTTCATGGTGGTGAAGCCACCGAAAACACTGACATCAAGGGCGGAGCTATGTCAGCAGATTGAAGGTGGTGCCGAGGTCTGCAACAATGGCGGACGAATGCCGACGAGTTGAGTAGGGATTGGGGGGGGGGGAGGTCCGGAAGAAAATCGTGCTAGCGCCCGTTTCATTGCCACAAGAAACGGGCATGTTTTACTAGTTTATTTAGATTTTGCTCACACCTTTTTCAGTAGTAGCTCAAGGTGAGTTACATTCAGGTACTCTGGATATTTCTCTGTCCCAGGAGGGCTCACAATCTAAGTTTGTACCTGAGGCAATGTACCATCATAAGTCATCCTTTTTCTTCCCTACTTGATTTAGGTCTAGCTATTGTCTATTTAAAAAAGCTCAAAAGGTGCTGAGCCATAAAGAACAATTAGAACTCCACAGGCTCTAATCCCAGCCCTGCCATCGATGTCATGTGACTTGACTATGTCACTGGGTATTAGTATTTCAGACTCCTATCAGGTAATAACAGTATTGCTGTTCTCACTTGACTTCTAAAGCTGCACTATAGTTTATAGAATTCAGAAAACAGACTGCAGGAGCAATCAACATTTCAGTATGACTGAAATATACTTATTAACACTACTGCCATAGATTCCAAGTTCTCAAACAGGCTTATTTTCAAAAGGGATAGATGTCCAAAAAGTGACATAAGTCAGCATTTGGATGTTTATCTCACAGAAACGTCCAAATCAGTATTATTGAAACCTCTTTTTGGACGTCTTTCTCTGAAGTCCGTCCAAATCTCAAGGGGGCGTGCCAGGGGCATTTTCAAGGCGGGACCTGGGCGTTCCTAAGACATGGATGTCTTTCAGCGATAATGGAACAAAACAAAAACGTCCAAGACTAAAACTTAGACGTTTTGAGCTAGACCTGTTTTTATAACAAATAGCTGCAGTGGGAATTGAACCCACTTCCCCAGGATCAAAGTCTGCTGCACTAACCATCAGGCTACTCCTCTACTCCACACAAGAGGTGTCCCAAATGACCAGTTGACCACTGGAGGGACTCTGGGATCACCTCCCCTTACTCCCCCAATGGTCACTAACCCCCTCCCAACCCCCCAAAAATGTGATTAAAAATATTATTTGCCAGCCTCTATGCCCACCTCAGATGTTATACTCAGGTCAATTAGAATAGCATGCAGATCCCTGGAGTAGTCTAGTACTGGTGCAGTGCACTGCAGACAGGTGGACCCAAGCTTCTACCTCCCCCTACTTGTTACACTTGTGGAGGAAACTGTGAGCCCTCCAAAACCCACCAGAAACCCACTATACCCACATATTTATTTTTTTGTTACATTTGTACCCCGCGCTTTCCCACTCATGGCAGGCTCAATGCGGCTTACATGGGGCAATGGAGGGTTAAGTGACTTGCCCAGAGTCACAAGGAGCTGCCTGTGCCTGAAGTGGGAATCGAACTCAGTTCCTCAGTTCCCCAGGCCCAAAGTCCACCACCCTAACCACTAGGCCACTCCTAGTGCTCCCTTCACCTATAAGAGCTATGGTAGTGGTGTACAGTTGGGGGTATTGAGTTTTGGGTGGGTTTTAGGGGGCTCAGCAGACAAGGTAAGGGAGCAATGGTGAGATGTGTACCTGGGAGTATTTTATAAAGTCCACTGCAATGCCCCCAAGGAGGCCCTATTGCTTTCCTGGGATGTCACTTTTCCACTATTCTACCTGATGCCAAGCTTTCTATTTTTTTTATAACATCTGAGCCTTGTGTCTATTGTTTATCAGTACATTTGGGCTTTGAATTCAGATCTATAGATGAAAAGGAGGTCTCATTACATATATCTAAATACAAGAGTGCTATTTTCCATACTCCATAGCAAGAGTGTACACTCCCTGTACCAATGCAACTGAAGTTTTTACCTCCTCAGTGCATGTAAATGGTTTCATCCCTGTGTGGATTTCTCTGATGCCACGTGAGGCTTTCTTTCCAACCAAAGCTTTTACCACACCCAGGACATGTAAATGGTTTCACTCCTGTGTGTATTCTCTGGTGCATAGTCAGGTTTACCTTCTGACCAAAGCTTTTACCAGACTCTGTACATGCACATGGTTTCTCTCCCGTGTGGACTTTCTGATGCACTGAGATTTACATTACAACCAAAGCTTTTACCACACTTAGAACATGTGAATGGTTTCACTTTATTGTGGATTTTGTACGTTTTGCATTTGGATGTATTTGTTTGAAAATGGACCAAAAAATAAAATATCCAAAATCACAAAACATTTTTCCAAACAGCATTTTCAAAAGGAAAAAGAAACTTTTTTTTGTAGAAAATGACCTTTCCTGTTATGATTTTGGACGTTTTACCAAAAAACATCCAAATTCAGACTTAGATGTCATACCCAAAAATGCCCCTTGTCCATTTGACTTGATCAAAATCACAAGGAGCAGCTGTGGGAATTAAACCCATGTTGCCAGGATCAAAGCCCGCTGCACTAACCATTAAGCCACTCCTAAGTTTTGGACATCTTGCATTTGGACATCTTTTGTTCGAAAATGGACCAAAAAAAAAAAAAGGATGTCCAAATCACAAGACGTCCATAGTATTTTCGAACACAAAAGATAGACATCCATCTTTTTCGAAAATTACCTTCTTTCCTGTTTGGAATTTGGACGTCTTTGTAAAACGTCCAAATTCTGATTTAGACATTTCTTTCAAAAATGCCCCTCAAAGTTTCTTCCATTTTCTTATATTTAAATCTGTCAGTAATACAAGTTTATCTTTTATTCACATATGAATGGACCTTTGAACCCTTTTTCTAAGGTGTATGGCATATGCTCTTCCTAGTGCAGGACATATTGAGGTTATTAGAGTAGAACAGACTGAACCAGGTTGCTATAGTACTCCCTTTCCAAGACTGACCACAATGGTATAAATCCAGGTGTTGGTCTGTGAAACCCTAGAAGATTCTAGTCAGAGCTTAGGGTTTGCAATTGAAGGAGGAGGTGACTGTCTCAAGAAACTGGGAATCGGAGGAGGAGGAAGATTACCTCCTGTCTTTGGTATCCAGACATTGCTTGAAGATGCTTTACCTGCAACCCTATAGAGAGCCATCATATTATAACCTGTGTTAAAGAAATCCAGGCCTTCTTCCAAGGAACAATTGTACTCTCCAAGTTGTAAGATGTCTTACAAGATAAATCTGCCATTCATGACTCTCATCAATATGGCTTTCATAAAGGCCATAACACTAAAACCGTACTAGCCCCTACAGTAGATGTCACACGTAGAATATGACTTTGGTAATGGAGATGCTCTTCTGATTGTGGCCATCACTCATCTCTTCTGCTTTTGATACTATCTATCACAAGACTCTGCTTGACTTCCTAAAAGATCTAGGCATAAGCAATACTTTTGTGGCCTGTTTTCTTCCTTCCTTGCTGATCGTTACCAGCAAGTAGGTTTGGAGGCAATTTTCCCAGTAGGGAAGCATGGCTCTTCGGTGTACCACAGGGTTCTGCATTGCATGCAGTGCTGTTCAATATCCACTCACAGCCATTAGTGGGCATTTCGACAACTCCTGGCATCCAAGACCATTTTTATACTGATGACATCCAGATAATGTTTCCTTTTTGTGGAACACAAATGCTGTCATTAACTGTGTTACAAATTGTGTTAAGGCAGTTAATGAATGGTTTGCAGCCAAGAGCTTGGTTCTAAACCTCCAGAAAACTGAAATCTTACTGGCTGCACGCTCTTTTTTTCTGCAATTACCTTTAAATGTTCAGATTAGTATCAATAACCTTCTGCTATTCTTAGAGATAAAAGTCCCTTTGCTCAGGGATGCCGAGAGACAAAGCTGGGCCCAGGGCAAAAAAAAATCTTCGGGCCCCATCGCAGCTGCCAACCCCCACTGCCAGAGCTGCCCCCCCCTCTCCGCTGCTGCTGCTGCTGCATCCCCCATCCACCGCTTTTCTCTCTTCCCTTCTTCCTCCCCATTGGTCTCACCTACAGGTTCCAGCATTAGGCAGCAATTCACACAGTCAGAGGCCGCCTCCAAGGCCTTCCATCTTCTGCGTCCCACCCTCTATACTACAACTTCCTGTTTTGACTCTAAACAGGAATTTGCAGGAGAGAGGGCGGGACATGGCAGAAGGAAGGCCACAGAAATGGCCTTGGACTGTGATCGCCAACAGCTATAGGATCCTGTATGTGAGACCTGCGGGGAGGACAAGATTTTTTTTTTACTGCAGGAACAAAACTTTTTACTGTTCCCGCGGGGCGGTATAAAGTTTTGTTCCAGTGTCTACGGTGATTGTCCATCCTCTGAAGGCTTGGTGCCAGGCACCTTGAAGGCCAAGTCCTGGGAATTTTGCCCCCCTCCCTCTCAGCGGCTCTGGTGATGACTCGAAACTAATCATGGCTATTCAGACTAAGGGCCCTGTTTACTAAGCCGCGCTGTAGGCGCGCTAATTTTTTTAGCGCGCGCTAATGATAAGAGACACCCATTATATTCCTATGGTTGTCTCTAGCATTAGCACGCACTAAGTTTGCATGCCTACAGCGCAGCTTAGTAAACAGGGCCCAAAGACTGCAGTCACCACACCTCAAAAAAGATACAGCAAAATTAGAAAAGGCACAGGCAAGGTGACCAAAATGATAAAGGGAATGAAACCACTTGTCTGTGAGGAAAGGCTAAAGAGCTTAGGACTCTTCCACTTGGACAGGAGAAACTGAGGGAGATACAATATAATAGAAGTCTATAAAATAACGAGTGGAATAGAATGGGTAATCATGAATGAATTGGTTGTTTCCTCTTTCAAAAAGTATGACGACCAGGAGACATGCATTCAGAGATAAAAGTTACCCAGTTCCTGCAAGGAGACTTTTTAGCCAATTCTGGTTTTAAAACTTACATGCCAAAGCAGTGCGGTATTCTACCCACTGAAATCAGTGCTGCAGATCCCATAATAAATACATTTTCTGATAACTTCATCCTGATGTATTTATTTTTTGCATTTTTAACCCACCTACACCTAGGTGGGAATACATCAAAATCATTTATAATTACAAAACGCTCAACTAATAATATACATAACAAAGTAATAGATAAAACAGTTATACATCTTCTGTCCTATACATTAACAAATCACCCTCTCCACCGGGACCTAAAAGGAATCAACAATTTAAATGTGTTGGATTAAATATCTGATCCATATGCCTACATAAATAAGACGAGGCATTTTCGATATGCCTAAATCCGATTTTGGACAATTTGTGAATTAAACGTCTACAAATCCTGAAGTGAACATGGCCATTTTCAAACCAGAAACACATCCAACCTTTTATACATTTTTGTACTCGGTACCATCTATCTTTTAGAAGCATTTCTGGGGAAAAAAATGTGCAAGGGAAAAATGCTGATTACTTTCATGACAATATTCACAATATTAATCTTGAGCTGTCTACCAGAGTTAGCTCACATCTTTTTATTAGTAGCTCAAGCTAAGTAACCTTTAGGTATACAAATGACCTCCACTTCTCTCCCCTTCCTTTGGCCCTTGACACCTTCTCTGCATTTCTTCAAATCATAGAAAAGAAAACTGCAGAGGAAAGAGAGCTAAGGAACTAGGTGGGTATGAGGGTCACAGGAACAGGTAGTGGGTTTGAAGGAGGTGAGAAGATCAGAAGTCATGGCCTCAAGCAGAACTGGCCTAAACCTCCCAACTGGAACTGGGGATCTGGGTAATCTGGAAGCTCTGTGCATCAAAGTTACTAAGTTGTACATGTAAAACAAATCAGAGAAAATATTTTTCTATTTAACACATAATTAAACTCTGAAATGTGTTGCTGGAGATGCAATAAAAACTGTTAGTGTAGCTGGGTTTTAAAAGGTTTGAACAAGTTCTTAGAAGGAAAGTCCATAAACCCGTAAGGTGGACTTGGGAAAATCAATTGCTTATTTTGGGGGGGGATAAGCAGCATAAAATCTGTTTTACTCTTCTGGGATCTTGCCAGGTATTTTGTGACCTGGGTTGGCCACTGTTGGAAACAGGACACTAGATCTGATGGACCTACGGTCTGTTCCAGTATGGGAAATTCTTACATTCTTATTTATTGTATACTGTTACGATGTTCCTGTTTCAAGAAGTGGTCTAGCAACTGACCAAATAAATAGATAGTTGTCCAGATAGCCTTTTACAAAATACAGCTAATCTGGCATATACACTTTGTTTATTGTTAACATACTATTTTGGCTTCCTCATGCCATTCACACAGGCATTACAGCCGATTCAAAATGCTGTGGTATAACGAAGCCCAGAAAGCAGGTATTATGATCATGTCATGTCAGCTTTGTACAACCTTCACTGGTGCCCAGTTGAGTGGAGGATTAGGTAATACCAGTGCATCAAGCACTGAGGGGGCTGAACCTGAATATTATCATGTCTTTCCATGAATAGTCTCCCTCCCATTGTCTTAGGTGTGCTGGTAAAGTGGTTTTGCTATTCCCTCCTTGAAAACAACACATGTCAATTTGCTTTCAAAACCTTTCCCACTGCTGGTCTTTCAATATGCAACAATTCACCTAAGGGGCTCTGACAAATTGATGCCTTCCTTCTCTTTCTGAAGACAGCGAAAACCTCCTTCTTTTCCCATGCATTTAAGACCAATCTGCTTTAATAATGAAGAGCCGATAAGCAGATAGAGAAAAAAAAGTCAGCAATGAAAAACAGAAGCAGACAGATTAGAGTGAGGAATGTAAGGTATTTTAAAAATCTTTGTGTGTGTGGGTTTTTTTCTCCATGGGAGTAATTTTATAACTTTTTTCCCATGTGTAAAGACTGTTTTAGATGCAGTATTGTTTTACTGACTTGGTTTTTTTTTTTTTTTTTACACTATAATCAGTTTGCACTTCTCTTCTGTACTATTCCCAGTGATCTGTTACCGGTCTCTTTGCAACATAATCCGCTTCGAACTTTTCAAGGTGTGAGTGGAATATAAGCACCTGGTAACAAAAAGTAAAGAAAAGGACTTTTATATAATTGCATGACCCCATACATGCCTGAGAAGTATGTGTGTGGAAACAGCGTGCCTACCTTTTAGCAATCTGAACACAGGTATTTCTGAAGATATCCTTTGGGAAGACAGGAGGTAAAGGAGTAATGTATACACGTATTTTATAAAAAGCGTGTACATATGTACAGTAGATATGCACATCTACACCTTCTCCAGAGCAGGTGTGTTTGGATACTTGTGTGCTATTGGGGGTGGTTCTGGGAGTGTATTTTATAAAGGCACATACATAGGCACCTTTACCTTGCCTTTTGTAAATAATTGATGCCATTTTGGACCTGTTCTAAAATTACTTCCCATGTGTACGTCCTTGTCTATTTTATGTACAGTAATATATGTTTTTAAAGTTGCATTCCACCAAGTGCAGTATTTGCACATCAGTGGGCTATAAGTAAATAAAATCAAATGAAACCGAAGCAGAGGGACACACAGAAGGTGCTGCTTCTGGCATTTCATGATAAACAACTGTTCCTGAAGGACCCAGCAGTGGAGTGGAGCATCCCTGCTCTGCAAGAGTAAATCTCTCCCTTCACGTTTGTCTTTTATGGGGAGAAAAGGCCGGGGCTTGAGTTCTAGGACTGACCAAAGATTTATGCAGGAATAATGAAAAGTATGCATCAGCTGTCTATCCAGAGGTACCCAGTGTGTGAAAGCTGAAAGGAAAAAATGAGAGAGCTGCCTAACCGATGCTCTGTCCAGGAGTCCAAAGCAGTCCAGAGGAGGAGAAGTGTAAAATAAAATCAATCAATAAATAAAAGGCCAGATTCGAGTATTTGAAGTAACAAGTACCAAGAGAGTCATTGGGGAGTCAAGAAGCCCAGTTCAAGTCCATAGAAAACCCCAGGTCCATAGAAAGGGCAGCAAGATATCCCAGGAGTGTGTGGAAGGAATATCAGAAGCCTACTAAAACTGTATCCTGTGGGTCTGCTATTTAACATATTTGCATTGTTTTGCTTTGAATAAACTTCTCAAGAAAGACTTATTTTGGAACACTGCAATTGTACCTGAAGAGAGTAATTTTATAAATTGGGTACTGTGAGACCCCACGCGGGGGCTGGGCATGGCCAGGGTTAATAATACAGCCGGACAAAAAGGTAGAATGCAAAAATAAGTATTTATTACAAGAACAGACATTCCTGGGCCTGTTTCTTCACAGAGCCGAGGAGCAGTAGGGAGGGTTCAAGAACACAGTTGTTAGTACTTATTGTCATGTACTCTCAGGCCTGTTGCTTCACAGAGCCCGAGGCACAGAATGGGGAAAACCCCAGCGGTTTCAGAAAACAGCAGTAAAATAATCTCAAACACTGTCCACAGCTGGGAATATTCACTTTATCAGTAAGTAGTAAACGTTAGAGGTCTCTGATAAGTCCCAGAGCAGTCTTGTAACTCCTGTCGGCAAAAATCTGTGTTTATGATAAAAAAAAGGCAAGCGACAAATACAAAATGAGACAGGTATACAGACCAAAAGACCTGGAGGCTGAGAGAACAAAAACCACAACAGGTTTGCAGAAAACGTGACAGTTGCAAACTTCTTCCTGGTTATTTTCTATGCCCATTTTTGGGGGCACTACTGAAAATCTATTTGTCTGACTCAGCAAGTTGAATTATTTTGAAAAGGCTCGAAGTTATAGTTTTTTTGCTTCAAAAAGTAGTAACAGCATAAAAAAGGCTACAAAATTTAGAACAGAGCTTCAGCTCAGAGAGGTAACATATAGTAACATAGTAGATGACGGCAGAAAAAGACCTGCACGGTCCATCCAGTCTGCCCAACAAGATAACTCATGTGCTACTTTTTGTGTATACCCTACTTTGATTTGTACCTGTGCTCTTCAGGGCACAGACCGTATAAGTCTGCCCAGCACTATCCCCGCCTCCCAACTACCAGCCCCGCCTCCCAACCACTGGCTCTGGCACAGACCATATAAGTCTGCCCAGCTCTATCCTCGCCTCCCAACCACCGGCTCTGGCACAGACCGTACAAGTCTGCCCAGCACAATCCCTGCCTCCCAACCACCAGTCCCGCTTCCCACCACCGGCTCTGGCACAGACCGTATAAGTCTGCCCAGCACTATCCCCGCCTCCCTACCACCAGCCCCGCCTCCCGATCTTGACTAAGCTCCTGAGGATCCATTCCTTCGGCACAGGATTCCTTTATGCTTATCCCACGCATGTTTGAATTCCGTTACCGTTTTCATTTCCACCACCTCCCGCGGGAGGGCATTCCAAGCATCCATTACTCTCTCCTTGAAAAAATAGTTGTGATAGCGGAGAGAATTGCAGAGGCTTAGGGGTTATGCATCTGGAGTCATGTTCTGCAATGACAATAGGGGAGAATCCTTTAAAAAAAAAAAAAAAAATATATATATATATATATATATATATCCACTTAAAAGTCCCAACGTGCTCTTTTCTATAAAATTACTTTATTCTGCTACACTCCAAGAACTTTCTGCTAAAACAGCATGTATTTCATCCCAAAATTGTTCTAAGAGGAAATCTACTGTAATTATATATATTTATACCATATATCTGGGCTCAATTACCATGGTATAAAACATTTAATAAACTTCCAGGAAACATTAAACTTCTAGGAACCACTATAACACGCTATTTTTAGAATAGTAAGTACTGTGCTGGCATTAGAATGCAGTGATGCAACAGGCAATCTCCGGCCATCAATGAGACTGAAGTCACAGTAAGATGTGAAAGCAACCTTACTAGCTGAAATACTAAACTACCCAGTGACAAGTTTTAGTTTTCTTTTTTTTCTAATATATTTTATTGTGCAAAACCCTTGCTCAATAATCAGCACAGGTACATTCTTATTTACTTAAGTCAAAGTGGCTAAACAGGAAGAGCTTTTGATTCTGTTTAATATTCATAGGTTTTCAAGAAATGCATGCACTCGCAAAATAATTTGGGGGAGGAGCAAAAGAGGGGGGGGGGGGTACAAGTTTTCAAAACAGCAATCTATAAAAGCAAAATCACATTTATTGTGATGCAAATTATGTTTCCTCTCCCATCCCATGAATCCAACTGAGAAAAGAGGATCCCAATGATTAACAAAAAATGCTTGCATTATTGTTTTAAATTAACTTGTAGGATCAGAATTAAATTTAAGCAAAGTCGGTAGGGCAGAAGCATAAACAAGCTCATAAAATTTGACTTGCATGTTAAACTTTGAACTACTTAGATCCTCGATTATAGGAAAGATAACCAAATAACAGATAATTAGATTTTCTTAAGCAAACGCCTCTTCGGTAAGCCACATTGAGCCTGCAAATTGGTGGTAAAATGTGGGATACAAATGTAACAAATAAATAAATACATATATTGAAAAGAGGGAAAAGACCTCAGTGGCTTATCACTTTCACCTTATTATTATTTAATTTCTATTTTTATTTTTGGCATCTTTTCTTGCAAATGAATCATAGCACTTAAAATAAATACTTTGCATTTAAACTTGTCAAAATCTCTTTTTAATATTATATAGAGATAAGTGAAGAACTTATCTTTCACTGGCTGATTATATCTCCCAGTCACCACATGCATGCAAGTAGGTCAGGTGACCTCTGATGTTCATCATGCCTGTGTCAAAGCTGAGGCCTCCACATCAATCTGGGAGCAGAGAGGGCTAATAGTAACATAGTAGATGACGGCAGAAAAAGACCTGCACAGTCCATCCAGTCTGCCCAACAAGATAAACTCATATGTGCTACTTTTTGTGTATACCTTGATTTCTACCTGTCCTCTTCAGGGCACAGACCGTGTAAGTCTGCCCAGCACTATCCCCACCTTCCAACCACCAGCCCAGCCTCCCACCTCCCGAACTATCCAGAGACATTGTTGTTTGTATACATAACTTCCGTGACAATGAACTGTTCCTCCAGAAAGCATAAGTCAGGGTCAGATGTGGAAGACCTTCTGCATCTGCACTGTTAAAACAAGGAGGAGGAGACGACACTCAAAGAACTTGGTAGATGAGAGGCTAGCCCAAGTGCAGCTGCTGCTTACACTTCCTTGGGGGGGGGGGGGGGGGGGGATTCCCGCAAACCCTGTTCTCATGCAGATCTCCACTCCTGAATTCTATCCCCCCCCCCCCTTTCACAGTTTCATATTATGACCTCTCTCTCTCGTTCTAAAACACACCCACCCTGCCTCTGAAAAAGGTGTGCTTCTTGTTCTGTGGTTAGGTATTGACCTGTTGCACGGTTTGGAAATCTTCTGGTCATTCCAATATAAACATCCCTTTCTTCTTGCTTCTTTGGACTTCTGCACTGTAAATGTATGGCTGCACTTTTTTTTTTTTTTTTACAGTTCAAAAACTTCCTTAAGATAGCTCCTCCTTTCCCCGCTGCAGTGGGAATGTTTACCCTGTTGCAGAGCTTTGCATCATCTGCATGAAAGCAATTCTTTCTAACTATCCCCGACGTCACTTATGTTTCTAGGGATGGGGAAGGGAGCGCTAGAAATTCTGGCTCTAGACTGGTAAAGGGCATACATACCCTTTCTAGAGGAGAATGGGGGGTGCTGACAGGTCAGAGTCAGGTCGGGGGTTAATTGCTGCTCCTGCCTGCTGAAGTAAGCAGCTGCCGGGCTTGCTTTCCACTTCCGAATTTTCCTTTGCTGGCCAGCCTGCTGCCTGCGTAAACATACAGTGCCCCAACTTAAGCATATTTGCCCAGGTGTTCTGTTGTCATGGCGACTCCCCTCCCTGCAAAGAGAGTTTACGCATGTGCGTGTGCAAAGCTACCTTGTAAGAGCCTTTTGCAGGATGCCACGAGCATGTGTATTTGTTTGTTTAGAAGAAGTCCCCACTGGGCCACCTACTTGTATGGCTGGAAAGCCAGAGTGGGATCCTTTTCAAACAAAATATCAACAAACTCAGAGAAGCATTAAAAGAGTGGCTAGTATATATTGTTCTCTCTTACAAACAATCAGCACCGTTTGCATAACCTTTTTATGCCAGGAGCCGTGTTTATAGAAATCATGCCCTACAGAAGAACAAGGGCAGCCCCGTCTCTTACAAGTTCATAGAGGCAATGCGGCAACACCAAACTTGCCTTTGGTCAAGTGGCAAACCCTTGGTTGGCCCTGGAGAAAGAATGTGTCTCTCTGCCTGTCTCTCACACTTCTGGTCTACAAGTGGTTTAGACCCACATGAATTCTATGCTGTATCTCCCCTTGTGCATTCCTGCGCATACCTGCCCATGTCTGTGCTCAATGGACAGAAACTAAATTCCATTTTTAGGCACGTTTCGCTTCAGGTGATATTGTCTATTGTGGAGGGTCAGTTGGTCTATCCCTCAGTCTGTACACATCTATTTCTGAATGTGGGAACAGATGTTTACAAGTGAACTAGAATTAAGAGCTAAAGAGAGAAGAGGTAGAGAAGCAGTGCAGACCCTAGAGCTGGCAGGAGTCCCTGGATCCCACCAGCAAAGAGGAGGCAGAGCAGAGATTTAAAAACCCAGCAGGAGTCCCTGGCTCCTGCTCTGCAAAAGGACCCACAGCGGCTAGCGAAAAGGGAAGGGGTAGAGGCCCAGATGCACTAAACGTTTTTCATCGTTAAATGAGCCCTTAAGGAAGAATTTCCCATCCTTTCCATGCACTAAAGCCTATTTACCGACGACAGTAGCAGCTAACGAAAACTGAATGCGGATGAGCAATTCTTCTACAAATCCCATTGAAATGACATGCACTAACCTTTTCCGATTCGTTGCAGGAAAACACCGTGAAATCTAACGAGAGTCTGTACCTCTCGTTAGGGCTGTCTGTCTGCTAGAAGTTTACAAAATCCATTAAAAAAAAATAACTGGGGGGGGGGGGGCGAAAACGCGTCGCCGCTGCTCCCCTCTCCCTCAGCACAAAAAAAAAAAGATCGGGAGGGGCAAGGGCGCTCGTCATGATCGTCCTGTATGGACGCCTTGCCCCCCCCCCCCCGAAAAATCTCCAATTTTAGCAGCCCCGGGCCGGCCCTCCTCCCTTCCTGTGTATTCTCCCACACTAGCTCCGCCTCCTGCCATGCTCCGGTCCTGTGCCCTGCCCCCACCGCCCCCCTACGTCAAAGGAGGGCGGGCTCAGGAAGAAAAAAGGGACGTCTGAGGAGGCCTTCTGAATCGCCGATCAGCTGTTCTTGCCAATGCAGCAGAAGTGACAGGCGCTGCACAGGCCGATAAGGCAAAGGGGGGGGGGGTCGTTGGAGGGGGGAGCGGCAGCCAAGACCAAAGGGGGGGCGGCGGCGGGGGCACGAGACCGGAGCATGGCAGGAGGCGGAGTTAGTGTGGGAGAATACACAGGAAGGGAGGAGGGCCGGCCCGGGACTGCTAAAATTGGAGTTTTTTCGTGTGGGGGGGGGGGGGGGGCAGGGGGGGGGGGAGCAGCGGGGGGGGCAAGGCGACGAGCGCCTTTGCCCCCTCCCGAAACACACGTGTTTGTGGGGGTTTTTTTTTTTGTTTTGACAGCTGGGCCTTTGTGGCATGCGCAGAGCAGCCAGCATAACGCTTGGCTACTCTGCGCATGCTTTAGGCGCTGATTAACGATGGGTTTAACGATGCTGTGATACATCCTACTTTGCAATACCGCTCCGAACATTTCTGGAGTGTTTTTGTAGTGCATTCCTCGTTTTTTAAAAATCATTAAGCACTTTTACGTTTCTTATTTTTTAACGTTTGGTTGATGCATCTGGCCCAGAGTTAGAGGGTGAGGGGGCAGGGTAAACAGGAAGAAAGGGGAGAGGAAGAAGGGATGGAGAACAGAAGGGTGGACAGGAAGAGCTAATTTTTCACTCATTCTCTTTCATCCCACCAGGGCCACCAAGGGGGGGGGGGATTCCCCAAGCCTCCAAAGGGGGGCCCAGCGCCAGGGTCTCTCTCTCTCTCCTGCTCCTGACGGGAACCGAGTGATCGTGTCCCAACAGGAACAGGAGAGAAAACTCCGGTGCCACAGCCGGGCCACTCTTGGAGGCTGGGGAGGACTTGAAGGAGCACCTTCAGTGCTGCTCTTTCTGCTGGAGAGGAAAAGCTGCTGCAGGGGCAGGCAATCAGTAAAAGAGCAGCACTGGAGGTACACGTCTTCTGCTGGCAGGGCCTTGGGATCCCTGCCAGTCAACAAAATATTTCAATTGGGCAACGATCTGGGAGGGGGGCAGTGGTGACAACTGTTGGGGGGGGCCTGCCAGGCCTGGTTGTAGCGCTATAGAAAAGATAAGTAGTAGTAGTTGTCTCTTGGCAGCCCTGCATCCCACTGCACTAAGAAGCACACCCATACAACCCCACCATTTACACTTGATACTCTTGTGCAGTTACAACTATGGCACCTTGCACTCACACTGACTACAGACTCCCACCCCCACCCACCATACCCTGATAAAAGACACACTCCTCATCACTAACATCCCCCAGACATCTACAGTTCTCTCTCTCTCTCTCTTTGTACATGCTACTCTCTTGACCCCGTTCTCTACATTTCAAAAGCCCTGAAAGTTCAAAAATATGATGCCTCTAATTTCTAGCCATATATATCGAGCAGGAGGAGTGGGCAGACGTTATACACAGAGGGCAGCGTGAATGTCAGTACAATCCCCAGTGGGCTGCACACAGAAAATTAAATGCCCCATATAATTCACAGCCAAGAAAACTCAATGCAATGACTGATTGAACATAAAAATATTACCAGAATGGTCTTCTACCGTATACTTCTGTCTTTCCAAATAGTTGCTAACACTGTCAAACAACCCTTGTCCTGTTGTTTTGTCCTACAATAGTTCCATTGAAAATAAAAAAAAACTCTCGAAGAGATTGTAGATGGCACAGTGGGCACACTGGATTGGCCATATGGTCTTTATCTGACTTCATTTTTCTCCGTTTCTATGTTAATGACATTTGTGCAAGCTGTTTTCTCTGTATATTTCCTATGGTCTCCGGGCCACATCAAATTCACTGGCAGGCCGCAAGTTGCCCACCCTGGATATAACAACATTACCATACTCCTGCTCATTCACTCAGCCCTTCCACCCATTCTTAACTCCCTATCAACTCTCAATCAGCTCCCAGTCATAACCTCCCCAACCACTTACTCATTCTGATCTGCCGCTGTTCTTGCATCCACTCACTAACTCAAAGAGATAAACCAGCAAAGCACATCAATGAAGCACACCATGCATGCTTCAATCTGGGTTCTTTCCCTTTCATTCAGAATGTTCCATGATTTTCCAGAGAAAAAGATTACATCTAGGGCGTTGCCTTCTTCTTTCTCCTTATGATCAGTCTTACGTTACTTTTTACTCCCTTTGTCTAAGCATAGTAAATCACACTTTAATTTCTCATATTGGCACGAGAGTGAGTAGGGACAGAGGCAGTGAGATAATCCTACTGGTGCATGGGCGGGTGCATGTGATAGCCACATTGGTTTCTGTTGGATTCTTGTTTCCTCTATGTAAGTACAGTGCTAGTGATATGAATGACAGAATTTTCATCTGTTGAAATGTGGACGTCAGGGGCGTAGCCAGACACCCAATTTTGGGTGGGCCTGAGCCCCAGCTGGGTGGGCAGAACTCCGCCTTGTCCCACAAGTGATTTGGTCTCTCCCTCTCTCGCCTACATGCCATATGGTCTCTCAAACATCCCCCCCCCCCCTGCATACCTTTTAAATAGCAGATTTTCACCAACAGCGAGCAGCAACTAATACACACTGCTCAAGTTGGCCCCACAGCCTTCCCTCTGATGCAACTTCCTGTTTCCACATAGGCGGGAATAAATCAGAAGGAAGGCTGTGGGGCTGCTGCGAGCAGTATGTATCAGTCGCTATTCACTGCAGGCAAAGATGTGCTGTTTACAAGGTATGCAGAAGGGACACAGGGGCTATGGGGTGGGTGGTTTAAGTATTTTGCACCATTAGCGGGGGTTGCTGTGCCTTTTTGTTCTGTTCCCCCCCCCCCCCACACACACACACACTTTTGGGGAGTATCTTGTTTGTTTGAAACTCAATAAAAAAGATTTTAAGATATAATGGCTGTCCAAAGAAAAGCTCTTCTATAATGGTTATAGCCTTCAGTGGAAATGTATTTACTACTACTCTAGCAGTTACTGTACAGATTTTTGTCCTTCCATTAACTGATTACTTGTCCACGCTGAATCAGAAATGGCCAACTCCTTTCCTAGATCTACTTGTATTTGTAGTGAGAGCACTACCAACACGGATGAAAATGTTTCTGAAGAGAGACCAATTTATTGACAACAAAAATCTGAGTAATCCTAAAACATGAAAAAAAAAAAAGTACAAAGTTTGATGAACAAGAATAGAGGGGCTAGAATGGCACAGTTCAATAATATGCAAGAGATAGCCTCTGAATTCCATTTAGCTTCAGAAGGGTTTCTTGCATTCTGCAAATGATGGTGCGCAAGGTATCAGAGTCTAACAAATGGATCAAAATAGCAAGAGAAAAGGGAATAGGGATCCAGGTCCACCGGTGGCGTAGGCAAGGGTGGGCCCAGGCCCACCCACCTACGACGTGGCTGGCAGAGATCCTCAAGCCCCACCAGCCAAAAACTCCCAACAACTGAAAATTAGTGCCAATTAACCCCATTATAGCCAATTTCCCTCAATTAAATAAATATTTGCATAAACCAGCAAGGGCCAGAAAGTGAGGCCATTTGCAAAAACAGAGCTGCTCATACATAGGGCTGGACCCAGAAGGGAAACTGAAGAGATCAGATGGGCCTTGCTGTCCCTATTTGCCGTTATCTTCTATGGGTCCAATATTCAAAAGGACCTACCTACACAGTAGTTGATGCTGTACAAATAAGTCCCCTATCTGTAAATATTCAGTGGCACTGTATAGATAGTGTCACAGAAAATTTCCTCTCACCTCTCTGGCACTATCTGTATTGTGGCAGAGAGCAGCGAGTGAGGACTAAGGGCAATTTGCCCAGCTCTACAGACAGTGGCAATATTGAGCCGCTATTAGTATAGCTAAGTGGTATAAATTACGACAGAAAAATTGCTGATCTAACAAACCACTTAAGCTATACATACATACATATACATACATATATAAAGCAGTTGAACATTACCAATGTACAGCGTGTCCACAGCGAGCACCATGTCCATGGATATTCAGCACTGTTGCATATCTGGATAGTAGTGCTGAATATACTTTTCTTTATTTTTTAATGCTGCAGCCTGTGATTTAAAGAAAGGCTCAATGCTAGGTTCAAATACTGGTCTGGTTGTTCCTGAACCAGGTCCCACCCAGACCTGCCAACTCCCCTCCCTCTCCAAATATTTTTATCCCTAAGCACAGGCCGGACTCAGCTCTACCACGTGTCCACCCCTCTATCTCTCCACACCAGACATCACCGCAGAGACCCAGGCCAAGGTATCGGCCTGCCTATCAGACATTGCTGCCTGGATGTCCAACCGCCACCTGAAGCTGAACATGTCCAAGACCGAGCTCCTCGTCTTTCCACCTAAGCCCACTTCTCCTCTTCCCCCACTCTCTATCTCAGTTGATGGCACCCTCATCCTCCCCATCTCATCTGCCCGCAACCTCGGCATCATCTTCGACTCCTCCCTCTCCTTCTCTGCGCATATCCAGCAGACTGCCAAAACCTGTCGCTCCTTTCCTTTTCAACATCAACAAAATTCGCCCTTTCCTCTCTGAGCACACCACCCGTACTCTCGTCCACGCTCTCATCACCTCTCGTCTCGACTACTGCAACTTGCTCCTCACTGGCCTCCCACTCAGCCATCTATCCCCCCTTCAATCCATTCAGAACTCTGCCGCACGTCTCATATTCCGCCAGAACTGATATACTCATATCACCCCTCTCCTCAAGTCGCTTCACTGGCTTCCGATCAGATAACGCATCCAATTCAAGCTTGTCCTCCTTACTTACAAATGCACTCACTCTGCTGCTCCACCCTACCTCTCTACCCTCATCTCCCCCTACGTTCCTGCCCGTAACCTCCGCTCACATGACAAATCCCTCCTCTCAGTACCCTTCTCCACCATTGCCAACTCCAGGCTCCGCTCATTTTGCCTTGCCTCACCCTATGCCTGGAACAGTCTTCCTGAATCCCTACGCCAAGCCCCCTCCCTACCCATCTTCAAATCCTTGCTTAAAGCTCACCTCTTCAATGCTGCATTCGGAACCTAACCTTTCGAACATATAGGTTGCCCCAATCTGTCTGACCTATCTGATTAACTGTACATTTGTCTTTTTAGATTGTAAGCTCTTCGAGCAGGGACTGTCCTTCCATGTTAAATTGTACAGCGCTGTGTAACCCTAGTAGTGCTTTAGAAATGTTAAGTAGTAGTAGTAGCTCTACCACGTGTCCACCCCTTCAAAGTGGCTCAGTACTGTAACAACCAAAAAAAAAGGATCAAAATACCATTTAAAAATAGAGCTATCTGAACTAAACAATGGTAGATTATATATATATATATATATACACATACACACACACATATATGCACACCATTGTTCAGTTCAGATAGCTCAATTCTGTAACAAGCCAGACAAATTTGGCAGAGACTTTTATCAGACTCCCAGCCTTCCTCATCTTGCATCTGGGTCTGACTTTGCAGAACTACCTTCTTCCTAGGCAAACCAGACCTGAAGAAACCCTGATCTGACTGCTCTTATCATTGTCCTCCCCCCCCCCCCCCCTCAGCCCTGTATCTGAATTAGACCCAGACAGGTTGCTGCTCCCCCCCCCCCCCCCTCCTCCCCTCAAAGCAAAACGACTCCGATTCTCTGAAAACAGGCTCTGGTTCTGGGGCAGATGCTGACCCCCTGTCACTGGCAGCTAGAATTAGAACTGAATCTTGGGGACAGCCCTTGGTTCCAGCAGAACCTTCCCTTCTTTGAACCCAGGCAACAGCTAAACTGTTATAGGCACAGTTCCCGACACCCAGTTCTTTTACCCGAAAGATCCTTATGTCCTTTAGCGCAGTTTTTCAGTCACTGCATCTTCACATATGAAGAAGTGCTCTCCCTACAGCAGAAGTGAGAGCTGCCTCTCTCACTTAAGAAATGCAAAACATGTCATTTTCAGGCAAAGCACACCTTCCAAGTCTGGCATTTTCAGCCCCTGAGAGTCCATCTTGCATATCTGAGTCTCCAGCAAAATCAAATCTTATGCATACATGCCAATGCCAGAAAGCGTTTTTCAAGAGATGTAGGGGTGAAGAAAGGGATGCAGTGGAGCAAATGAAATATTTCAGAGAAAAAGGGCAAAAATTATCAATTTGCTGACCAAGGAAGAAGGAGTCTCCAGTTGAAAAATGTAAATCGGCAGCAGCTCTGAAAAGCCACAGGGACCATGCGGGGTTCTGTGATCTACCTGGTTGTTCAGATCAATGTGAAACACAGTCTGACGTGTTCCTCTCCGCGTCCCCCCCCCCCCCCTCAAATCATGCTTTTACAGCATCCAGGATTTTCCATATCCTTTGTTTCTTGAAGAAAAACACATACATCCAGTAAGACTAAAGAATTTTAAAAAGGAACGTTAAATATAAAAAAAATAAATAAAGAGCTGTCCAAATATTTACGTACAAACTCCTCTTTGAATGTACAGGGTACCTCCATTTTACGACACGTCATCTATTTTCAGAGTTTACAGAGCTAGAACTAGTATCTGGATAGGAAAGTTAGGCTACTCCTGTTTTTTCTTACGTCCCCTCATTGCATTCTGGTAAACATTAGTATTAATTCCATATGGAACCAGCAACATTAAAAGTAACACAATGCATCCAAGAGTTGTGCAAACACGGCAGCTGCATAAGTACATAAGCATCACCATGCTGGGACAGACCAAGGGTCCATCAAGCCCAGCACCCTGTCTCCGACAGCGGCCAAAAGAACAAGCAATTTGTCCCGCCCATCCTAGAAATACTGTATTATTCCCTTGTCCATTCAATAACATTCTATGGCTTTTTCCACCAGGAAGCCGTCCAACCCTTTTTTGAAGTCTGCTGTGTTAATCGCCTTAACCACCTTTTCCGGCAGCGAATTCCAGAGTTTAACTACACGTTGAGTGAAGAAAAATTTCCTCCGATTCGTTTTAAATTTACCACACTGCAGCTTCATCGCAAGCCCCCTTGTCCTACTATTTTGGAAAGCGTAAACAGACGCTCCACATCGACCCGTTCCATTCCACTCATTATCTTATACACCTCTATCATATCTCCCCTCAGCTGCCTTTTCTCCAAGCTGAAGAGCCCCAGCCTCTTCAGCCTATCCTGATAGGGAAGCCATCCCATCCCCTGTATCATTCTTTGTCGCCCTTCTCTGCACCTTTTCCAATCCCACTATTTCTTTTTTGAGGTGCGGTGACCAGAATTGAACACAATACTCGAGGTGCAGTCGCACCATGGAGAGATACAACGGCAGAATAATATCCTTATTTTTGTTTTCCATCCCTTTCCTAATGACACTCAACATTCTATTTGCTTTCCTAGCCGCAGCAGCACATTGAGCGATTATAGCAAAAGTGTTGCGTGATGTGAAGTACCACCACATTTTAGACTTTAATGTGCAGTTAAATCTCTCTACCACGGCTGCTTTTACATCGTTGTTGGTCACAAAATGGCAGAATCCTTTTCTTTTCAATAACATCTGTACAAGTTTATTTGAAAAATCTTTACCCTTGTCTGGCTTTATAGGCTTCCCACAAAGTAGAGGGGGAAACCTCCAAGGATTAAATTTCTAATTTAAAAAATTCTTTGGTAGAATTGGCAATTCTGGGGTGGGAATCTTCATCACGCAATATAGCATTATTATCCTGCTTATTTTCGAAAGAGAAGGCCGGCCATCTTCCGACACAAATCGGGAGATGGCTGGCCAACTCTCGAGTCCGGCGAAATCAGCATAATCGAAAGCTGATTTTGGCCGGCCTCAACTGCAGTCCGTCATGGAGACGTCCAAACTTCAAGGGGGCGTGTCGGCAGGGTATAGAAGGTGGGACGGGGGCGTGCTTAAGAGATGGCCGGATTCACCCGATAATGGAAAAAAGAAAGCTGGCCCTGATGAGAATTTGGCTGACTTTACTTGGTCCCTTTTTTTTCACGACCAAGCCTTAAAAAGGTGCCCCAACTGACCAGAAGACCACCAAAGGGAATGGGGGATGACCTCCCCTTACTCCCCCAGTGGTCACCAACCCCCTCCCACCCAAAAAATAAAAATAAAAAACATTTTTTTGCCAGCCTCAAATGTCATACCCAGCTCCATGACAGCAGTATGCAGGTCCCTGGAGCAGTTTTTAGTGGGTGCAGTGCACTTCAGGCAGGTGGACCCAGGCCCATCGCCCCCCTACCTGTTACACTTGTGGTGGTAAATGGGAGCCCTCCAAACCTCCCCCACTGTACCCATATGTAGGTGCCTCCCTTCATCCCTAAGGGCTATGGTAGTGGTGTACAGTTGTGGGGAGTTTGGGGTGGATTTGGGGGGCTCAGCACACAAGGTAAGGGAGGTATGCACCTGGGAGCAATTTTTGAAGTCCACTGCAGTACCCCCTAGGGTGCCCGGTTGGTGTCCTGGCATGTGAGGGGAACCAGTGCACTACAAATGCTGGCCCCTCCCATGACCAAATGCCTTGGATTTGGCCGGGTTTGAAATGGCCGGCATCGGTTTCCATTATCGGCGAAAACCGATGCCAGCCATCTCAAACTCGGCCATCTCTGACATTTGGCCGGCCCCAACCGTATTATCGAAACGAAAGATGGCCGGCCATCTTTTTTGATAATACGGTTCGGAACCTGCTCTTTGCGGTGCCGGCCATATAGATGGCCGGCGCCATTCGATTATGCCCCTCTAAGTCTCCAAGAAGATTTAGAGTGTTTGTGCATAGGGATATATAAACAAAGACACAGTAGCGCGGTCAGAGATGAATTGGGTGGATGGTGAAGGAAACAATCATAGATGTGAGTCGGGCAGATGTAACAAAATAGTCTAATCTGGTATAAGTACTGTGCGGAGCTGAAAAGTGAGTAAAACCTTTAGTTGTTGGGTGTAGGATGCACCAGGCATCAACTAAATCTGCATTTCATATGAGATTCTGAATCTCTAGAAGTGTTTTTGATTTGGAGAACTTGCAAGAGGAGAACCTATCTAGAAAATATCAAGAGGTTGATTGAAATCTCCAGCAATTACTAGGAAGCCAGACTGATGTTGGAGGATGGTTAAATAAAGAGATCTAATAAATTCAGGGGAGTCAGTCACAGGAGCATAGACATTGACAAATGTGTAATCAATAGATTGAATAGTAGCACATATTAAAGACCATCTACCATCTGAGTCAGATATATTTTTAGTAACTGAAGCATTCAAAAGATGCATGAAATAGTGTAGAAACACCTCTTTTTTTTTTTTTTGAACAGCAGGGGAGTGAAAAGCTGTAGAAAATCCTGGAAAATTTTAATTATATTCTTGAGATGGTAAATGTGTCTCCTGTAGGAAAATTATATTAGGATGTAAAGTTTTAAAATACAGGTTTTTCTCTCTCTTAATCGGGTGGTTCAACCCATTAACCTTAAAAGTTACAATATGTAAACTAGACATGAGAAAAGGCAACGTTGATTAGTACTGGTATCTGATGCCCATATACTAGAAGAAAAATAAACGTTAATAAAGATCAGAGATATAAATGAAAGCATATGTGCAGCGATTTCCTCAGTACAGATATAAAGGCAATCTAATACAACTAGCAGGATTGCTAATAACAACAGCAACAACAAAGGCAAATAAATCATGGGTAAGACTGGTCTAGAGTTGGAGCTAGCACAACTGGGGGTGTTCACGCCGACAGGAGCCAGGAATATGAACATTTAATAGAAGAGAGTTCCTCATGGTGCAAAATGAATAATAACACGTTCAACAAGGTGCAGAAATGCAAGACGCGAGATCATTGTTTGTAGGGCCAGGAACTTAATATGGTGGCTCATTTAAAGTGAAGATGAAGGTTCACAAAAAAGGCAGCGAATATTAAAAACTGGAGTCGTTGTATTGAAGAGACTCCAGAAAGAGTTGAAAAGTTCAGGTGGCTCTGTATACGTACGAGTGCGGTTGTTACAAGTTATCTTCATTCTGGCTGGGTATAAAAGCCTGAATTTAACACCTATATCTTTCAGGGGTTGTCGGAGCTGGAGGAATTCCTTGCGTCTCAGGGCAGTAGATTTTGCCAGATCAGAAACAATAAGCACCCACTTACCCCGATAAAGAAGGTGTGGTAGCCACTTTGCAGTGGTCAAAATAGATAATGCATGCTGATACTGAAGGATCTTTGCCACTATTGGCCTCGGATACTTCGCACCTTGAATAGAAGGGATTTTGTGTGCCCTCTAAATTGAGCAGTTTGGGAAGGAAATCCGTTAAGAAGGCAATGGTATCTGGACCTTCTGATGATTCAGGCAAGCCCAAAATTCTTATACCTGCGGTGGCGATTAGAGAGATCTTTGAGCTTCCTTTGGAGAAAGCAAGTGTCTCGAACGTGTTTTTCAATATATGTGAGTTTATCAGCATAAGTGTGGGATTGCAGTTCCAGCGAGTCTAAACAAGATCTTGCTTCAGTAAATTAAGAGTTTAGAGACTCAAATTCGCTTCATATGCCTTGGCAACTTTGACTTGCTCAGTCACAATGGGTCTTATTCTAAGGCTATGCTCCTAAAAGTTACACTACTAAATTTATGCGCATAATCTATGTTCCTACATAAATTTAGGAGGTTGAGTTTGCGATTCTGATTTTTTTTGACGCCATCCTTTCCGGCGTGCTGGGCTTTGGCTTAGTAGGCCTTTTCTCACTTGGGGAAGGAGAACTAAGCATATCTTGCTTATGATTCTTGTTTGAAGCCATCGAGGTGGTTAGAGAAAGAGTACAAAAGATTGCTGAATCAGAAAAATAAATGACTTTCTTGCTTGATAATGGCTCGAAGCAGAGTAGCACTCACCCCATGCTGTCTGCACGGATTGCCAGCCAGGTTCCGGCTCTAATCTAGATATTTACATATGTATCTGATGTATATGTATTAGCACCTTCCTTACAGAATAGCCCCCCTATATGCATAGCTAGGCAAAATGTCCTCATGCTATCACAGCACTATCTGGATAGTACCAGCTTATTTATGTGATTAGCAGGTGATGCTAAATATATAAGTCCCTTTGAAGATAGATCCACATGCCAACTTGTATGTGCTTATTTCTCTAAGCCATTTTATAAGTGCCTACTTGTGCCTGAAAAACTATTCTACCTACACACAATATATTATATAATATATATAAATATGGAATGTTTCTGGTTATTCTCTTCAAATCAGACGTAATTGTTGATTTTGGTTGTCCTGTTATTTTCACATTAAAAAGATTTAAACATATATATGGAATGTGTGTGATGAGGACTAACGTATAGCCCAATAATGGTCATTATACCATAGCTGAACTGGATAACTCCACAGTACAGATTTGTTTGGGGGGGGGGGGGGTTCACAAACCATAACCCAGGAGAAATCAGTGTAAAACTGGTTATTCACTACCATGCAAACTGTACTCCCTTCTGCTAGGTTAAGGTTTATAAAAGGTGCCAATGGCAAACTCAGAGTTAAAAGAACCTCACCAAAAAAAAAAAAAAAAAAAAACAGCAGACTATCTGGACCCCTTTAAGAAAGGCTTTACAAGGCAAGATAAACAGGAAGACATGCTGACCTCACCTCCTCTTCTCCGTCCATGGTGTTTGACCTTCACTGTCATTTCAGATTCTCATCCAGTCCTTCATGCACATACCAACACCTCTAAACTTATCACGACCTTCAGGGTCACCTACACTGTCCAGTCTTCCTGGAGTGCTACAGTGTTTCTAGGAATAAAAGGCTTCTCTCCCAGCATATCGAGCTGGATCTGCATACA
This sequence comes from Microcaecilia unicolor, assembly GCF_901765095.1. NCBI lineage: Eukaryota > Metazoa > Chordata > Amphibia > Gymnophiona > Siphonopidae > Microcaecilia > Microcaecilia unicolor. The sequence continues at coordinate 33,809,406 of NC_044042.1, read as the reverse complement.
GAACTGATTTCTGAAAATTAAAGATTCAGCCCCCATTACAAGAAATGAAATCTCCAGCAATAAGATTTCTTTTGCAAAGGATTCAAATGAAATCTGCATAAAGAATTCAGCTCCAAACCATCCACCTGTCTGGAACAGAAGATTCATAGTAGATGGGATAATAGAGAAAATTGTCCCATGTGATTTCTTTCACGTGCTCACAGCCCAAGCTGCACAGTGCAAACAGTATGTGCATCAGTCAGTCCTTAAACTGAATGTCAGATGTATTGTATTAGTGTCATTTTTAGGCACTTTTCATTGTAGCTACAGTGCCTACTGGGGAAGGGCTGTCCGCCTGTCTTGTCCATCACCACGTGCATATACAGTAGGCTTGTTTGGCGGATGTACGCAGGTATTGTCTAGTGGTTAGAATACTGGGATGACAACCAAGGAAGCCTTGTTCAAATCCTGCTGCTACTCCTTGTAATCTTGGGCAAGTCACTTAGGGCCCCTTTTATTAAGCATCGATAAGCCCAACGCGGGCTTACCACTCACTAAACAGGAAGTACCGCCGGGCTACCACATCAGTTCGGCGGTACTTCCCACCCCTAGCACGCCATCACATCTGGTGCTACAAATATATTTATTTTTGTAGCCCCAGAGCGTACCCGGCGGTAATCAGGCAGTGCCGCATGCTGTCTGGTTACCCCCGGGTTAGTGCGGGAGTTCTTACCGCCACCTCAATGGGTGGCGGTAAGGGTTCCTTCCCCAAAATGGCCGTGCGGCAAGTGCTTTACTTGCCAAATGGCCATTTCCTGAAGAAAAGAGAATGTTCCCTTTTATCCGATGCCAACGCCAGCGCAGGCCCCTTTTGCCGCAGCTTGGTAAAAGTGGCCCTTAACTTGCTGCTGCTCTTCCTATTCTATTCTTTCTCACTGGCTGGAATGTATTGACCCCTCTACCCTTCCCTTCTTGATTTCCTCTTTTCCTAGGAACCTTCCTGATATTTATTTATTTCTCAGCGCTTGAGACACCACGAATAGAGCCATCAATGGCGTCTGTGTCGTTTACACAATCTCTGCTCAGATTACCAGTTGAGACTCCACACTGTGCTCTGCCCTAAACTCCATTGCTCCTTTGGAGCCCATATCACACTCTTCTACCCGGAGTCAACCCTGCTTTCACCAAGACCTCAGACTCTTGAAGCATCATGCTCACAAGCTGAAAGGCGCTGGTGACAATCTATGACACCCGCTTACCTTGCCTTCTGAAAGGCAATTTATAAATTCTATCATTTAAAAAAAAATCACAGAAGTACAAAGAGCCTACTACTCCAGGCAGATCTTATCAGCCAATAACTGTCATAAGAAGCTCTTAAGAACATATAACACCACAAGAACAGCCATACTGGGTCAGACCAGTGGTCCATGTAGCCCAGTATCCTGCTTCCAGAAGGCCAATTCAGGTCACAAGTACCTGACAGAACCCCAAATAGCAGTAAGATTCATGCAACTGATCCCAGGGACAAGCAGTGTCTTTTCCCATGTCTACCTCAATAGTAGTTTATGGAATTTTCCTCCATGAACTTGAACAAACCTTTTTTAAACCCAGATACACTCCGGATACTTCTCTATTGTCTCCTCTCTTTCTGGTCCTCTACCTCCTATCCTTGATAACCAAGATGCTCCTTCCTTTTCCCCAATTTTTTAGCTCCAAAATGATGGATCTAAGATGTTTGCTCACCTCTACATCTTCTTCCACCCCTCATTCTCTTCCCTCGTATCTTCACAGCGCTCAATGCTGTTAATTTCCCTAATCTCATCTGACTCCAGAAAATACTTTCACCGGTGCGCATCTGTTGATGAACATAAGAATAGCCATACTGGGTCAGACCAATGGTCCATCTAGTCCAGTATCCAACAGTAGCCAAGCCAGGTTACAAGTACCTGGTAGAAACCCAAATAGTGGCAACATTCCCATGTTACCAATCCCAGGGCAAGCAGTAGTTTCCCCATGTCCGCCTCAATAGCAGACTACGGACTTTTCATCCAGGAACTTGTCCAAACCTTTTTTTTAAACCCAGATACAAAACCGCTGTTACTATATCCTCCGGCAAAGAGTTCCAGAGCTTAACTATTAGTTGAGTGAAAAAAATATTTCCTCCTATTTGTTTTAAAAGTATTTTCACTTAACTTCCTTGAGTGTCCCCTAGTCTTTGCACTTTTGAAACAAGTGAAAAATCGATTCACTGCTACTCGTTCTACACCACTCAGGATTTTGTAGACCTCAATCATATCTCCCCTCATCCCGTCTCTTTTCCACGCTGAAGAGCCCTAACCTCTTTAGCCTTTCCTCAAATGAGAGGAGTCCCATCCCCTTTGTCATTTTGGTCGCTCTTCTTTGAACCTTTTCTAATTCCGCTATATCTTTTTTGAGATACGGTGACCAGAACTGAACTCAATACTCAAGGTGAGGTTACACCATGGAGACATTATAGTATTTCTGGTCTTATTAACCACCCCTTTCCTAATAATTCCTAGGATCCTGCTTGCTTTTTCGGCCGCCGCTGCCACACACTGGGTGAACAAAAACTTTTGTCCTCCTCAAAACCAACAGTCTTCACCCTTTTCCTTCCTCCTAGTTACGTTTCCTTCTTCAGGTCTATTTCCTCTAATTCTTTCAATTTTAAATCTTTGCCTCCAATCCAGCAAGGTTATATCCACCTGGAAGCAGGCCCTTGTGTGCCCCTTATAAAAACACCTTCTCATACTCCCTCCACTCTCATAAGGGAAGAGAGGGATAGGAGAGTTAAAACATAGTAATATCCCTACTAGGAGAATTATGCTGCTGTTTTTTTTCTGCAAGCTTTGTTGGTGTGCATTGTACTGTCCATTTGTTGGTGTGGTTAATAAACATCTTTAAAACACACTCCCTCTCCACTAAAATGTTTTATGGACAGAAAATATGGATCTACCCAGATGTTGCGAAGGCAACTCAGGATAGAAGGAAACAATTTTTGGACTTAAGAAATGATATTAGAGCTTTGGGTGCATCGTTTTTGCTAGCTTTACCCCTGTAAGTGTAGAATTAACTTTCAGGGGAATAAATATGTTTTCTCCGATCCTTTACAGCTACGATCTTTCCTAGAAATGAAAAAAATCCAGGCACCCGTTTTGTAATAACATCACTTATCAACTAATAGTATGTGTGGGTTTAAAGGCAAGCCGAATTATACAAAAAATTTTTTTGATTTAAATATCTCCTCATGTTTCTTAACGTCTCTCAGTAACAGAGGTCTAAGGAAGAATGTTTTTCTATCATTTTAGGTAGATATATGCATTATAATGTTACATGAGATTGTTGCTTTCTGTTTTTCCTGCACAAGTTGATGTACTTGTAATTTAAAATCAATAAATAAATAAATTATAAAACACACTCCCTCCACCCTCTCAAACTATAAGGCATTATCTACCATATTTTTATGCCCATGAGTACAACGTGCACACGCATGTAATGTGTGCAAATTCTGAGTGTATGTAAAAATAAACTGCTATAATGCACCTATATCAGTTTATTTTTCTATAAAAAGAAAAAGCCTTAAAAACAAATGTGTTTGGCAATTAGCACGTCTTAGTAAAAAAGCACTGGTATAGCGCACCCACCCATATAGCACACAGAGGGTGTGCGCAGTTTGTAAAAACACGTATAACACGTGTGTTATATGTGTGAAAATATGGTAATTTTTTCTGTCTGAACTCTTGGAAAGGGCTGTATTTACTCAACTAATTTGGTATGTAGAAGCCTTAAATATTCTTTATCTCAGATAGTACAGTTTTTAAGGTTAAACCGACATTATTCAGGATCACAAATATCAATACAATCAAACATCCAAAAAGGAAACAATGAATGAAATGCATCACTATACAAACATATAAAAGTAGCTCAAAAATCAAATGCTCAATGTCATCATCCCATTTTCAAAGAAAATTAAACACTCCACCCGCCATCATTTTAATTTTTTAGACCTCTGTGATATCTCCCCCCTCAGCCATCTTTTCTCCAAGCTGAAGAGCCCTAGCCCTTCTCAGTACCTGTTCTAATTCCACTATATCTTTTTTGAGATGCAGTGACCAGAATTGCACACAATATTCGAGGTGCAGTTGCACCATGGAGCGAAACAGAGGCATTATAACGTCCTCATTTTTGTTTTCCATTCCTTTTCTAATAATACCTAACATTCTATTTGCTTTCTTAGCCGCCACCGCACACTGAACAGAGGGTTTCAATGATGACACCTAGATCCCTTTCCTGGTCGGTGACTCCTAATGTGGAACCTTGCAACCTTGCATCACGTAGCTCTACTTCGGGTTCTCTTTCCCACATGCATCACTTTGCACTTGCTCACATTAAACGTCATTTGGATGCTCAGTCTCCCTATCTCGTAAGGTCCTCTTGTCATCTTTCACAATCATTCGAACATCCCCTCCCCTCCAACTAACAAGAGCACTCGACCATCGCAGGATCCCCCCCCCCCAGATCAAAATCCCTCCATCCAATCCCACTCCAACAATCAAGCACCCCCTCCCCACCTAATAACCACTAGAGGTCAATGACTGCCATTGTGAACCCTGAGCCAGACCAGGCAGGAGCCCCCCCCCCCCAAGATCAAAATCCCTCCATCCAATCCCACCCCAACAATCAAGCACCCCTCCCCACCTAATAACCACTAGAGGTCAACTCCCTGAGCTACTAACACTGGCACATGCTTAGGGTCAAAGCAGATTACAGAAATATAACTAGACATGCCTCAGATGTATAGTCAAATATAAAGTATTAAAATCACACTTTCAACCCATATTCTTTAAAATATACCATTACAGTTTTAAGAACATCTGAAATTACATTGAACACACGAAAAGCCAACTCTGCATACAATGCAACACTAGCGAAAGAGAAAAACGGTGACACATGGGCCCCCTGTATTGTACACAATATAAAGACAGGAGGTGTAACATTTCAAAAACTGACATACTCCAATCATATTACAAATTAACAAATAAAAATAAAACAGAAAATGGACAATTAAGTGATAGTCCAATATGGTATAGAGGCGTATTTTCAAAGCACTTAGACTTACAAAGTTACGTGGAGGGGCATTTTCGATATGACGTCTAAATCCAACTTTGGATGTTTTGCTGAAAATGTCCAAAAATCAAGTAGTGAAAATGACCAATTTTCAAACCAGAAAAAGTCGGTCTTTTTGTTTGAAAATGGCCATTTCCTAGACAGTGTTGTGCTTACTGCATCTATCTTTTTGGACCATTTTCAAAACAAAAACATCCAAGTGAAAAATGCACAAAATCAAGCCATCGTGATGTAGGAGGAGCCAGCTTTCCTAGTAGACTGGCCACACACATGCATCCCAGAAGAGCAGTGAGCATAGAGGAAATAACAAGGGAAAGGGAAAGGAAAAGGCAGTGAATACCCTGAAAAAGACCCCCACCTCTCCACATCCTACTATATGCCCAGTAACCTCCAAACATCACCATACCCTCCCCCACAAGATACTCTCACGCACAGTCTCCTACTGCATACCTCCCCATTCTGATCCATGCATCCAGGACTCGCCAGTACCAGATGCAACAACATATTTTTTTGTTCCCTGATAAAACTGACCCCCTGGAAGAAGCTGTGAAAACATCACAGCTCTACACCTGCCTGCAGGAGAATTATTATTATTATTGTTATTATTTGTAGCATTTGTATCCCACATTTTCCCACCAATTTGCAGGCTCAATGTGGCTTACATTTGCCATAATGGCGGTTGCCATTTCCGGGTAACAGAATTACAATTGGTAATGCATACGTGGAACAGATAACGGTATACCTACATACATGGTAACATACAAGTAGCATAGCATGCTTGGAACAGAGAGGTAATCAGTCAAGTGGTAAGATTCTATTTGTGTCTATGTCATGTAAAGTCTTGTTATTTAGTATTTAAGATGGAGGTTTATGGTATGCCTTCTTGAACAGATCTGTTTTCAGTAGCCTTTGGAAGATAGTTAGGTCTTGCGTTATTTTTATGGCCTTCGGTAGTGTGTTCCATAGCTGTGTACAGATGTATGAGAAACTGGTCGCGTATGTGGATTTATATTTTAGTCCTTTGCAGTTAGGGTAATGAGTTCATTATTTGGAGGCTGTCTGTGATTTCATTTGTGATTTTGGTTATATCTTGTTTGAATGGAATATATATCATGACATCAGCTGCATAGATGTACGGGTTAAGTCCTTGGTTGGATTGCGATTTGGCTAATGGTATCATCATTAAGTTAAAAAGAGTCGGCAAGAGCGGTGATACTTGTGGTACTCCGCATTCAGGTTTCCATGGTGTTGACGTTTTTGAGCTTGAACTCACTTGGTAGGTTCTTGCTGTTAGGAAGCCTTCGAACCATCTAAGTACGTTTCCTCCAATCCTGAAATAATCCAGGATGTTTGATAGTATTTGATGGCTGACCATGTCGAACGCACTGGACATGTCAAATTGTAGGAGGAGCACATTGTTTCCCGTTGCAATTAGTAGTTTGAATTTGGTTATGAGAGTGGTTAGCACTGTTTCAGTGCTATGATTGGATCGAAATCCTGACTGTGATTCGTGCAATATGGTGAATTTGTTCAGGTAATTGGTAAGTTGTTTGGTTACCATACTTTCCATTAGTTTAACTACTAGGGAGATTGATGCTACTGGCCGATAGTTGGTTGTGTCGTTTAATTTTTTCTTTAGATCTTTGGGTATGGGGGTAAGAAGTATATTTCCTTTGTCCTTGGGGAATAATCCGTGTTGCAACATGTAGTTCATGTGTGTTGTAAGGTCTGTTATGAAGCGTTTGGGGGCGAGCCTTATGAGGTTGCTGGGACAGATATCCAGTTTGGAGTGAGTTTTTAAGAATGTGATTGCTTGACTAATGGTTTCTTCAGTTAACAGATCAAAGTTATTCCAGGTGCGATCTGCTGGGTATTCACCAGGAGTTGGATCCAAGCAGTCCAAGAATTTTTCGTGATCAGTGGTATTGAGTGGTAACGTGGATCGTAGTTTTATAATTTTTTCATTGAAGTATTTGGCAAGGTTGTCTGCTGATGGGACGTCTGTGCTGGTTGTGGTCACCAGTGTTGTGTCTATTAATTTATTTACAAGTTGGTAGAGTTTATGTATGTCTTTATAGTCTGGCCCTATTTTGGTTTTGTAGTATGCTCTTTTGGTTTGTCTTATTGAGTATTTGTATTTTCTTTGTTGTTGTTTCCATGCGTTAAGTGTACATTCGTTTTTCATTTTTTTCCATGCTCGTTCAAGTCTCCTAACTAGTGTTTTTTGTGATTTCAGAATCTGGAAGTGCATCCTTGCAGCTGGTTCATAATAGCTTAGTTCCTGCAAAACGTGGGACACATGGGCTACAGACACCGAGCCATTCAGAAAATGAAAGCAGAAAGAAATGCTACATCTGGTTTATCTCTGGGCATCTGAATTTGCAGCATCTCTGGTATCTTTGCACTTCGCACAATACGGGAGGAAATACATATACATTTGTTTCTTTTTTTCTCCATTATCACACTGCATACAGATCTAGCTTCTAGGAGTTTTCAGACCAGATTTTGCCTGCACATTTCTATCTCTAATTTGTTCTGTATTTAGCAAAACATTATCCAAGGTCTGCATACGTTTACGCTTATTTACACTTTATGACTCGCTTTTTTTAACAATTAAATCAAGGCGATTTACAAAATAGTTTAAAGAAAAAAATCGAACTGAGGTATTTTACAAGCAAATAGTTTCCCTGTAGGGATTTACAGCAATCTGGTTTGCTCTCTTTCCACAGCAAGTGCTGTGTTCTAGAGACTGCTGCAATATTTGCAATTCTGCCTTTTAATAGATTTTGTGGCCATTTGCAGGTAGCATGGCTATTGTGGGGGCAGGTAGCTGGGTTGTCTCCTCACCTCTTGAGGTCAGCCCTATGTGCATACCAGCATACATCACCTATAGAACTCCCCCACACAACCCTCAAACCAGTGGTGTAGCCAGATGGCCTATTTCGAGTGGGCCTGAGACCAAAGTGGGTGGCCCAAAATTTCATCTCCACCCCCTCCCGAAGCCCCCCAAAACTAAAAAGGATACCCAAAATTCATCTATGTCCCCCCTCTCGGTGCTCCGCCAAACTAAAAGAAATATCTGAGCTGGCGGGGGGGGGGGGGGGGGGGGATCCCCAAGTCTCACCAGCTGAAGACCTCCTTGCCTAATTAACTCATGCCTTGAGCAGCTGGCAGCAATGTCCCTGAGCTGCCACAGTCACCGGCCTTCATGCATGTGCTAAAATAGAGTATTCACAGGGGGGCTGGTTGGTAGCAGCTTGGGGATACTGATGCCAGCCACTCAAGGTATAAGTTCGTTCGGTAAAGAAGTCTTCGGCTAGCAGGGCTTGGGGGATCCTCGCCAGCCAAACTAAAGGAGTACGTATTTTGGGTGGGTCTGAGCCCTATGCCCCTGCCTCAAAGTCTTCAATATCTCCCATATACCCACCACTCCTCTCCCCAGATGTATCTTATATCGTCTCCAGAGACTCATACTATACAACTGATAAGGACCCACAGCTCATATATACCACCAGTCCCTATACAGATACCATAACTTTCCTCCACTCACCCATATGGCCTGGTGGTTAGCGTAGTGGATTTTGATCCTGGGGAACCGGGTTCGATTCCCACTGCATCCCCTTGCGACAGCTTTGAATGGAGTTGCAAAAATCACAGAAAGGTAGTATATCAAGTCCCTTTCCCATAAGGCCCCTGCCATCCTACCAAAATACCATATCTTTCCCTACCAAGTTTCCCACACAGCTAGGCTTCAGTCTGCAAATGGAGAAAGGGGAAACGCCTCAATGTCTCACACTGTTTAAGAATGCATTTTTTCCAACTTGTTTTATTTGCTAAAGATTTTGAAAACAGTTCTCTTTTTATCCAGGGATCTCTGGGAGAGGAGAGGGATTTGGGATTTAGCTTGTACCTTTTTTTTTTCCAGTTTTTGCTCAAGTTGAGTTACAATGCCTACTCTACTGTTCCTGAGTGCATCTAAATGTATACCAGAAGCAATGGAGAGATAACCCCTTCAATCTATAGCAGGTCACCTAGACACCAATTGCATGTGCTAGGTTAAAGAATACAACACATATGCATATGCTACCTGCATGATCAGCATAGGTAAAGTGCTTTGATTGTAACCACAAAAAGACAGTATATCAAATACCCATCCTCCTTTCCTTGGTTCTCAGCCCATTAGTACTCCTCCACTCCTCTGATAGTTTGTATGAGAGAATTATGTAACCAGATCACTTTGTCTTCCCCAAATCACTGTCTTCTTCTAACCATAACATTATTATAAATATAAAAGAACAGAAAAAAAACCCAATGGGCAGTACAGTCTAGAATTTCTCCCAACCCCAGCAGAAGTGCCCTGTATCACCCTAAACCACAGGCCCTGCCCCCACTCAATGGCTTTTCTTCCCTCTCTGTTGGCTGCTGCAAACCTGGTGATTTCTGACCAAGGGATGAGGATCTTTTCTTTGAATAAAACCTTCTATCCCCTTTCAGGACTACTACATCTACAGAAAGGAGGAGGGGGGTGGGGTGGGGAGAAGTGTTTGTTGTGAATTCTTGGAACTGTCGCAAAGTAATGAGAAAAAAAACCCCTTGTGTGTGGGGGAGGGTGTGTGGTACAAACCACACTTCTCTGGTAGTCATCCAGTCCACTGACTCAGCCAGCTTGGTAGTGTGCCACCAATTAAAAATAAAAGTAACAATTTACACTCAGTGAGGGGTAGAAGAGGGAAAGCAGAATTTATGAACTTCAGAAAAAGAGTCTGACTTTCAAAGCAGTAAACTGATGTTTCCAGTCCGTTTGTTGTTGGTTTGAGGCAGGTTCCATATTTTGCTGTGGTTAATAATCTCTCACGCACTTTCTTTCCTGATCATTGCTAGTGTGGTGTCTAAACTAAATTGAGAACTGGCAAGTCCAGCGTTATGGGGAAGTGTCGGGGGGGGGGGGGGGGGGGGGGGGGGGGGATGCAACCAGGTTACTGACTGCCAGTGGACTTTGGGAATCTCCCAAATTTCTTCCCTGGGTACCACTATAGCTAAACACTAGTGCTCAAAATCGGGGTTTGTACAGCTTCAAAAGCCACTTTGTGGTGCTTTTATCTTACTGGTACTCATGTATCAATAAACACACATCAGAACATTTATCATAACAAGGACCTGCATTATGGCTTTCTGCCCTAGGGCAAATGCTTCAGGGTTGTGTAAGACTTCAAATAGTCCATATCTACCAATTAATTCATGTTTTTGTCAGTGTGAAACTCTGCAACACCCATAAAAAAAATGGCAACTGCTCTCCAAGCCAGGCTTAATTCCTCTATCTGGGTCCACCCAGATGTTCTGCTTACTGGTGTTCTTAGGTTTATGAGAAATGGGGGGGACAGGAAGGGCAGCCTTGTATTCCACTGCTGAAGTGCGCTGAAACAGTGATATTTTTGCTGTGGGGTGGAGACTGAGACAAAGAGTCATTTTCAGCCTCCACAAATAAGAATTTTTTTTCCTTTACTAGTAAAAATATTTTTTTAAAGGGTGATGGTGGATGGGAGATGCAGTGCAGAAGTTCAAGTAGAATAGGGAGAATTAAAAGGGGAAAAATGTAAATTTCTTCAACTGAAATCCATAGAAGGGAGCAGAAGATTTAGTGACTGTGAGAAGAAAACTGGCAGCTTTCTGCAAGCTGCTTGTAAGCCCTGGAGTCTGAAGGTCTGGCAGTAATTTCACCCTCCCACATGCTGAGTTCAGTTTGTACTGGGGGGGGAGGGGTCAGAAGTCAGTCCTTTCCAAAGCATTCTGGGAAGAAAGCCAACTGGAGCAAGCTGCTAAACGCCACACCGAGACAGAAAGCAACATACGCAGACACACAAAGAAAATTAGATTTGAGAGATTGAAAATCGTACCAACATATCTTGGCTTAAAAGTGAGGTTCATTGCCATCATGGTATGAACAAAGGGTGAAGCCATCTGGAGACAACATCCCAATGTAGCAAACAGTAAAGAAGACAGGTACAGAAGATAAAGAGGCAGGACAACACAGTTTGTAGCCAAAATCACTTCATTCCTGGAAGAGGCGGCTGGGCGGCCGTGGACCCCTGTAAAACTGTCATACAGGTAAGCAATCAGCTTGGCGTCAATGAATGGTGGACCTATAAGACTGCTTTTTGGCATCCCTTTCTCTTTTGGGTTCTTGTTGTATTCACAGACTGACTAAAAGGAGCAATGTGGCACCCTCTACTGGGCACCCAGGGCAGACACCCTGCTTGATCACTCCTTGCTACGACCTGATGGCAGCAATGGAACATGGAAGGACCCACAAGTACTGGGACGAACTCCACCAGGTATCAGCAAACGTAGACCTCATGCAGCTGTAGTAAAAGAGCACAATTTAATGGTACTAATTTGAGATCCATGAGTCTAAGGCAATGGGGAGAGTTTAGCTTGATGGCAGACTGGATTGACCATGCATGTTTTTATTAGCCATCATCTACTATGTTACTATGACATAGTATCCAAGAAAATGTGATTACTTGGGGCAGGCTCATCTTGACAGAAATGAGCCTAGGACTATACTGTGGACAGCTCAGCCTGGTACAAGTGTGGAGAACAGGAATCAGCACTAACTGGGACAGTCATCTTAGAGACAGAGTAAAGGACCCATGATGAGGTGATATTCGGAAGGCTCAGTTTAGTAGATATGAAATTGGGGCCAGCGAGACTGGGTCTTGGTAGCACTGCCATGTTCAGTCTGAGAAATCTGTAATACATTAACTGCTAAACAATGGTCCAAACATCAATTAGATCACTTCCTGGCAGGTGCTAGATGATAGCCCTGGACCAAACCTATTTTGTGCTTCCAGTTTGCAAACATTTGCTGTCTAAAGTTCAGATTTCGTCTGTGGTATTACAGAGAGTCACCAGAATACTATAACTTTTAAAAGAAAATAATTTCCCTGACCTGACTCTATGCTTTACCAATAGAGGTGCCACACTACAAAAGGAAACGGGTATGTCTATTCTAGCATCCCATATACTAAGGAATCAAAACACAAAATCAGGCAAGCATAAAGTTCTAAGTCAGGCCTATAGTTTATTTAAAATTCGCTATGCCACTAATGCTAACTAGCAGGTCTCAACAGTTTACAATTATTAAAATCAATATTAAAAAGGAAAAGAACTACAAAATTTGATAGGAAAGGTACACATCCAGCAGATATGCAACCTAAAAATAAAAAAACAAAGAAAGGGAAAGAGGTAAGAGAAGGGTAAGGACTTTTAATTAGGACCTAAAAGCAACAGCAACAGTGCCCAGTCCTATAGGAACAATCTAGGTAATAATGAAGGCTTGAGTAAAAAGCCAAGCCTTTAGAATAGCTTTGAATGTGTTAAAAGAAGGCTCTGCACGAATATGCAGGGGGAATGAATTCCAAAAAGAAGAGACAGCAAAAAATAAAGCGCAATTTCTAGTAAATTCCAGTTGAGCGAGTTTTAGACCTCGTAAAACAAGGTGGTGAATCATTTCGAGAATGACGTGAACGGACAGGAGAATAGGGAATAGGAAGTGAATTCAAATAAAGAGCAAGACCCCACTCTGTGTGCTTTAAAAGTAAGAGTCAGAAGTTTGAATATTATCTGTTGTTGAATAGGTAACTGGTGAAACTTTTGAAGTAATGGGAAGACATGATCCTGACGCTGAGCGTGACAAAGCAGTCGGACAGACGTATTTTGCAGAGATTGGAGTCTTTTATATTGAATCACGTACAACCTAAATAAATGACATTACAGTAATTTAATCAAGACATAAGTAATGAAAGAATAAGAGAGTGACAAATATCAACACTGAAATAGCAGTAGATCGAGCGAAGCTGATGAAGCATGAAGAACCCCGTTTTGCACACATTAGAAACTTGAGGAGTAGAAGTGAGGTGAGAATCTAATATTACCCCCAGATACCAAAATGAATCAACTGGCTGAATTATAGATCCAAAGAATTGTTCAAAAGAACAGTTGGTAACTTCGGTCCTCCTGTAAACCAACGTCCAACAGTTTTCTCTTTTTTGAGCACTAACCTATGATTGGTTAACCAACAGGAAATAAGATTCAAACAAGCAGTCATTTAGCAGGCCAAGAGTAGGATTAAAAGGGTTAGTGGGATAAAGAAGAAGAATATCATCTGCATAAAAGTGAAATGATACACCAGTGGACTGAATAAGAGTGGCAAGAGGACTTAGAATAGAACCCTGTGGAACTCCACAGTTTGGGGCTGTGGAAGAACGTGTAACAACTGTGTAGGAACGGCTATCAAGGAAAGACGAAAACCAAGAGACAGTTCCAGAAATACCTAGGGCCCTGTTTACTAAGCCGCACTATAGACATACTAGTGTTTTTAGCATGCGCTAACTCTAGTGACGCTCACAGGAATACATGGGTGTCTCTCACATTTAGTGAACCTTAGTAAACAGGGCCCCTAATGTTGAAAGACAGTGAATCAAGAGAGATTGATCGACAAGGTCGAAAGCAGCAGAAAGATCTAAGGAAATGGCAAGGACTATATTATGTTTATCTAACTGGGAAATACAGGCCAAGATGGCAGCATGTTAGCACACAGAAACATTCCAAAAACAAAACACTGTGTCAAGTACGAAGGGGTGTACAGGAGCAACTGCTGGAGAGAACCAGATCTGAAGTCCCCGGGATAAAGTTGGTGACAGATAAAGTTATCATTAATTAAAAAAAAAAAATCATAAGAAAAAATGCAAGTCCTATGACAAGCAAAAGGAGTGACCAAGCTCCACATTTCTACAATAGCAGACATTGGGGGGGGGGGGGGGCAAAAAACAAACAAAAATAAAAGGCTGAAAGATATATAACCAAGATGGCACAGAGTTCTGGCATGACAGAGTCTGGAGAACTGGAAGCAGCTAATCAACAGTGAAGTATCCAGGACACAAGGGACCAACCACCAAAAGGAAAGCTTGGGGGAGTGCCGGGAGCAGAAAGTCAGAGGTCCTGTTTGGTGTTCCACTCAAAAACCTGTTCCAACAGGAAGAAAAATTGGAGAAAAGAAAGAGAATGACAAACAAAACAGTGCAGCTTGAGTCCAGAGGTTATCTAAAAGGCTGACAGAGTTGCCAGAAGTCAACTCCATCACACCAAGTAACAGCTCACTGATTCCCTGGGAGAACAAAGTTGCTTACCTATAACAGATAGTCCCTGAAGACAGGGATGTCACCAGTCACAATGATAGATGATCTCACTGACAGCACCCATCAGGAAAAACATTTCCAGAGTTTTCTTACAAATGAAACCTCTAAGCCAGTGGCTCTCAACCTTTCTTCTATTGTGACACACCTGACAGACATTGTTCACATGCGTGAGCACTACAATTCACAGCTGAACAAAGGGGGGGGGGCCCTTTATCATTTCACTGCTGCTAACAATGATGCAAGGGAAATACAGACACAATGGTGGCAACTGCCAGGAGGGGAGGGAGGGATGGGCCGGCGTAGTCCTGCAACATTTCCAGTTGGGGCTAGTAGCAGTAAATAGGGATAAGTTGTTAAGATTTCAAGTGCCTGACTTCCTGGTTCTCAGCTCTATAACCTGCTGCACACATGGCTGTTATGGAAAGTAGAAATTTCCTCTCAGCTCTTGGAGACATGCCAGCACGTCCTGATAAACTAGCTGAGAACCATTGCTCTAAGTATGCATAGAAGTTGCTGCATCCTCATGGATGTGCAGGATGCTCAGACTTCTGCTATCCTGCTAATGAGCTCAACCCCAGAACAGACAGGAGGGAGGCTATGTGTAAATGGTGAATCCCATGTCTTCAATGGTCTGTTATAGGTGAGTCTCTTTGCTGTCTCTGAAGATAAGGTGACTCACCAATCATACTGATGGGATTCCTCAGCTAAGAACAATAACCACAATCACCAAATGAACAGCAACTATTTTTGATGAGTTAGAATTCTCCTTTTTTTTCTTAACAGGAAGGCAACTATAAAATAATTTAATAGGCCCTAGGGAGTCTGGAAATGAACTCTTGAAATGACCCTGTAGAATAGGCTGTCCAACTTGTCACTGCGGGAGTCCATATCTTTCTGTCTACCAGATATAAAAAAGCAGCTGTTTAGGTCTGTCAGGGCTGCAGTAACTATGCACAAGCGGCCATTTCCCTAAAAAGGAAGGGTCCTCCAGATGAGACCTATTGCTGGCCCATGGAAGACAGTAGTCCAAAGAAAAGTAAAGAATATTCTTCCTCAGAACCGCCTCCTCTTACCTGTAAGAGGGATCCCACAAGTACTCAAAATAAAACCAGAGAAGGCTCTCAAAGTCATGCCATTCCATAAGTCTCCTGCCTCTTAGCATTGAAGATCAACTCTTAGGGCATCAGAGTTGAGTATTGATACAGTCAAAAGCATGGTGTACGGTGAGGACTTAGCACGCTAGATGTTAACGCCAAGATGCACTGCACATCAGATGAGGTAGCAATTAAGGAGTTGCTTAACATCCCAAGAGGGCTGACCTGGTTGATTTTCCATGCTCAGTACTCCTGACTTGTGAGCAACTGTCTCTATTATACACCTACGCAAATCCTCCTTGAAGGCTACAAAGTTGAAAACTCAACTGGACTCAGGAACAGGACATTATTTCCTCAGTGTTTTGCATGGGGCCGATAATGGCTGTGCATCACAAGGAATCAGCGTTGATGAACATTCTCCTTCAACCCCTTTACCCTCTGCGCCGCACTCGGGAATTTAGAGCCTTGTGCTCAGAACAAGCGTCACTTAATGGGCCTGCTTCAGGCTTCTACACTGAAGGAGTTTATATCTTCTTCAGCATCTCTGAGCCTCCCATGACTGATACAGCTCCATGATCCTTGAACTTCACTGATGGACACAAACTTCTTTTTTTTAATGTCTGAAAGATGAAACAACCTCACCTTCCAGAATTTGATAGCCCTCAATGACATCCTTGCACAGATGCTACAAATGTGAAACATGTCCTATTGTGGCCATTTTTATAATGTTCTGCAGTGAAAACCTTCTGCCTGAACCCCAGATAAACTTGAAGCTCCTGGCTTTCTTTTCTGACAAAAAAAAAAAAAAAAAAGGCAAAGCAAAAGAAAAATTTGAAAGGCAAAGGTCCATAGCACAAAAAGCGAAATCATAATCACGGGGCCTATCAGAGCCCTTGAGGAAAAAAAAAAAAAGAGCCTAATGTAGATTTAAGCTTCATTTTGTTAAAGGGGAAAAAATGAAATACTGAGTTAAGAACATAAGCATTGCCATACTGGGAAGACCGAAGATCAATCAAGCCCGGTATCCTGTTTCCAACAGTGGTCAATCCAGGTCACAAGTACCTGGTAAGATCTCAGAACAGTATATTTTATGCTGCTTGTCCTAGAAATAAGAAGTAGAGAAGGACACGGGACAGGGACCCGCAGTAACCGCAGGGATGGGGACGGGGACAAACTCCCTACCCATCTTCAAATCAATGCTCAAAGCCCACCTCTTCAATGTCGCCTTCGGCTCCTAATCACTACACCTCTTCTCAGAAAACTTATCTACCCCAACTTGACATTTCGTCCTTTAGATTGTAAGCTCTTCCGAGCAGGGACCGTCCTTAATTGTTAATTTGTACAGCGCTGCGTAACCCTAGTAGCGCTCTAGAAATGTTAAGTAGTAGTAGTAATACTTTGAAGCCTGTTAATGGACTGTTATTTATATTTGAGTTATGCAAACAATATGCTGATTTTTTGGAAAAACAAGCAAACATGCTGGCCACAACTAGCAAAATTTGCATGGGGGATCCTATACATCCTGCTACCAGCAAATCTTCTAAGAAGACATTTTCTATTGCAGGAAGAACTTTGTGTCGTCAGCAAATTTAATTACATCACTAGTTATTTCCATATCTAGATCGTTTATAAATATGTTAAAAAGCAGCAGTCCCAGCACAGACCCCTGAGGAGCCCCCATTATCAACCCTTCTCCATTGAGAATACTGACCATATAACCCTTTGTCTCACTAATCCATGTATATGCTCCATAATTATTTTCTTTATAATAGTCTCTATCTTTTTGTCTGGCACCAACGTCAGGCTCACCGATCTGTAATTTTCCCAAGCACCTCTGGGACCTTTTTTAAAAATCGTTGTTACATTGGTCACCCTCCAATCTTCCGGTGCCATGCTTGATATTAAAGATAAATTATATATTACTGACAATAATTCTGCCATGATTTGTGTAAAAATAGCTAGTCTGCACAATTGTGAACTTGAATTATTTTTTTAAATGGTCCTGAAAGGAAAGAATTGAAGAAAAAAAAATCAAGAAAACAAACAATAAGAACCCTGAGTATGGCGCGAGAGGGGAAGGTGAAAAGGCATTTAGGCACACTTACACCTAACGGCTCCTTTTACTAAGCTGCGGAAAGCACTAGCGCGTGGTTACTGCAGCTTAAAGGGCTTACTGCAAGACACGCTGAGGTGTCCTGCAGTCGTTTTGCAATCTGCATTCACAAACCGCATGCTAAAAAAATTAATTTTATTTTTACACAGAGTGGGGCATGTCCGAGGGCGGAGAGTGGGTATTTCTGCTGTAATCAGTTGGCGCATCTGCATTTCCATGCTCAAACTAATTAACACAGGATTAGCACATGAGCCCTTAACGCCTATAAAATAGATGTTGGTAAGTGCTCATGCACTAATATACAGGCATTAATCTGGAAAATCGACCTCCTTCCAGCTACTCTAAAAATGGCCTTAACGCACAGGAAAGACTTACATAAGGGCGCACTACAGCCACTTTTTAGTACAATCTAATAAAAGGAGCCCTAGGAAAAATAGCCAAGTGAAGCTCTGTGAGAAGGAAATGCAGTATGAAATTACCGCTGACAAAAATCACGTCCATTGAATCCAACAGAAAATAAGAAACTAGAGAATACCTGCTGGGCTGCAAGGCCTTGGGAACTTCTCTGTATACTCAAAGGGGATTTCTTGTTCTTAAAAGAAAGTTCTGGAAACCTGTTTGAGCGACCCTATTTGTGGCAGTTATCGTTAGGTTGACTGGCGATTTGCCTTGTCATCCAAGAAAGAGAAAGGAGGGAAATCCTAGAACATAAACTTCAGGCTTCATATTTAAAAGAATTTACCAGGCAGGAGAGGCTCCTGCCTGGTTAAATTGGGCTGATGAGGTGATCCCAGGTTTTCAGCGTCACATAACCAGTCAGATGCTGGTAGCCAACAAGCCCTGGACACACAATGATAGTGTATGTGTATGTGTGTGTTGAGCAAGATGGCCCCCAAAAGAAAGGGAGAATCCCAGAGAAAGCAGGAGTGATCAAATCCACAAGGAGAACATGCTAACACCTGATGACTGGAGGGCAAGGTTCATGCCATCACAAAACCTTCTTAGAAACAGAGCCCCTCCCCAAACATCAGCAACAGAACACCACACTCCTCACAAAGAAAATGCTTTTTATATTATCACTAGTAAAAAAGGCCCGTTTCTGTAGGCAAGGAAACGGGCCTTAGGCAGGCAATTTCCCCCCCCCCCCCGTGCTACGGCCCCCTCGAACCCCCCCCTTCCGCGAACCTGTCGATCCCCCCCCCATGCCAGCGAAAACTGCCGCCACCGCCGCGTCTGACGTCAGACACACTGAGTTAAACTTTCTAAGAAGATGATTGAAGAACCTACGGGAAGGGAAGGTAGCACAACAACGGCGGCGGCGGTAGTTTTCGGCGTTCCGGGGGGGGGGGGAAATCAACAGGTTCGCAGGAGGGGGTGGGTTTCGAGGGGGCCATAGCGCGGGGGTGGTGACAGCTGATTCCGAGGCAGTAGGAGGAGTACTCCTCCCCTTGCCTTGGAATCAGCTGTGTTGACGTCAGTGACGTCCGTGCGTGTCTGCCTCGCAGACCACTTGCAGCCAGGGATCCACGGTCCCAAGCATAGAACGTTGGAGGTGAGAATTATTATATAGGATAAGTTAAGAAGGTTAAAACCAAAGCAATAAGAGCGACAGCTAAGCAGCCATCAGTAAGTAATACATTACTGCAATGGCAATTTATATGGCTTGGATACCTACAAAGAATGGATGTACAGTGTATACCTGCTAGCGCCAGAACAGTCTCGGTTGGGATTTACCCAGTTAGTGGTGATTTTCAATCTACTAAGCAGGTAAATACCCGGATAAAGTGAAGGACAGTTAGGCTCTTCAATTAGGTCTTTAATGGAAGAAGTAACTAACTTGATAGTCACACACACACAAGGAATGACACTGGCTGCACATACTATAGCAGGACATGTTTATCCCCACCTACCCTAGCTTAGATAATATTCAAGCAGCTTTCTGACCTCATTTATACCTTTCTTTAAATTAGTACCTTATTTTCTTACTCCTGTTACTCTATCTTTATCTATCTACCGTATTTTTCGGACTATAAGACTTACCGGACCATAAGACGCACCTAGGTTTTAGAGGAGGGAAATAGGAAAAAAAATTTTTTCCTTTTTCCCTCCTCTAAAACCTAAGTGCTCCGGTGCGTCTTGTCCGAATCATCCCGAACTCGGAGGGCGGGCGACCTGCCAGCCAGCCAAATCTACCTTTGGACTATAAGACGCACCCCCCATTTTCCTCCCAAATTTTTGGGGAAAAAAGTGCGTCTTATAGTCCGAAAAATACGGTATATGTTCTATCTTTGCTTACACCCTATGCTGTCTATTAAAATGTTTTATTGTGTATTGTGTTGACATTGTAATGTAGCATACTATGCCATGCTTTGTATTGCTGCATGAATATTTTTACTGTTGTAATTGTCTATTGCTTATGTTTGACATATTCTTGCTGTACACTACATTGAATGAATTCCTTCAAAAGGTGGTAAATAAATCCCAATAAATAAATAAAAAGGCTGTCCTAACTTTATCCAGTATTGGTCTGAATCAGCCTGCACTCAGATAACTTCTGCCAGGCAAGAACTATATAATCAGTTCGGGTGTCCAGATTAGGCCTGGAATTAAATATGCAGGTCAAATTCTGCCCATGGCAGCACCCTAAACATCACTGACCACCATGGACTGAATATTGGGCCTCTCACTTTCATTCTTGACAAACTGCTTTACTGAAAAAGAGGAACTCCAGGACCCCAAAATCCAGTGACGAGACAGAATTTCAACTCCATCCTTCAAAGGCCTGCAGAGAATGAATGGCAAAGAAAATACGGAATTTAAAACCTGACCTTAGCGCTACTGCTCATGATCTTGGCAAAGGTGAACATTTCACCATGTATGTTTGTTTGTCTTTGTTTTGTGAACAGTACGCACTGGGCCCAATATTTAGAGTGAGTTATGTGTTCACCAGTGGATCACGAATATATAACTTGCCTACCCATATATTTTGTAATCTTATTTGGATAACACTGAGCCATTTAACTTCTAAACTGACAGATGTCTATATAAAAAAGGAGCTGGGAAACAGGAGGGGCAGAAGCTAACCATTTATCAGTGATAGTCATCCATTAAACAGATAAGATCATTCTGCCAAATAGGTCAGCATTTTACAGGACCAGGACACTGTACCAGTGACTTCACAGTGAGAATCCTGAAAGGTAACTTTAAAACCATACAAGAACGTAAGACCTTTGGGCCCAGATGCACAAAACTTTAACAACCCTTTACCGACCATTTTGCGAAGAAATCACCAACCGTTTCATGTACTAAAGCCCATTTTTCGAGGACCGTAGCAGCTAACGAAAATGGAATGCAGATGAGCAATCAGTGTAGAAACCAGGGGCGTAGCCAGCCTTCCGTGGGAGAGGGGTCCGAGCCCGGGGGGAGGGGGCACATTTTAGCCCTCCCCCCGGCGCCGCCTCCCCCACCGCCGACATTGCCGCCCCCCCTCCCGCCGCGAACCCGCCGCCGCTGCAGCCTACCTTTACTTTTGCTGGCGGGGGATCCCACTCCCCGCCAGCCGACGTCTTCTTCTTAGTCGCTTCCCGCTCTTCAATTTGTTTGCTGACGTCCTGCACGTTGTACGTGCAGGACGTCAGACTCAGAGAACAGAACTGTTCTCTGAGTCTGACGTCCTGCACGTATAATTACGTGCAGGACGTCAGCAAACAAATTGAAGTGCAGGAAGGACTGAGAAGACGTCGGCTGGCGGGGAGTGGGATCCCCCGCCAGCAAAAGTAAAGGTAGGCGGCGGCGGGTTCGCCGGGAGGGGGGTCCTGGGGTGAATCTGCGGGGGGGCCCGGCCCCCTCAGGCCCCACGTAGCTACGCCACTGGTAGAAACCCTTTTCAAATGACATGCACTAACCTTTTCCGATTGGTTTAACGAAGGACAACGCCGAGAAATGTAACGACAGGTCTGTACCTGTCGTTAGGGCTCTCCAGCTAAAAACTGTAATGTGAAACTCCTAAAAGTCAGAATGATTGAATATTTTAACACCCAACAGAAAGGACTTAACAAGGATCTGGGGTTCCTAGCCCATTATAAACCATAAAGCTGTATGTCTCTGTTGATCACCCCACCCCTCACCTATCCACACCCATCCTGTTAGAATATCAATGATATGCTTTGATGTCCCCATGCATACCTCCTACCCACCCCCATCCTCCCACCCTGTCAGACTGTCATAGTAACTTTAAGAGTGGACTAACACAGGCTACCACACTCCTCTACTTAATTCTGCCAAATAGAAAGCCTAAATAAAATGGATAATCACCGTGGCAGTCAGTTTAAACGTATATTCAGCGGCACTCAGTAAACAGATAGCGCCACTGAGCATACAAAGCTAAGCACCAGGGCTAACCCTTAACCTTGTACATAAGAATTACCATACTGAGTCAGAGCAAAAGTTCATCAAGCCCAGCATCCTGTTTCCAACAGTGACATGTTCAGGTCACAAGTACCTGGCAGGATTCTAAAAAGTACAGCCCTCAAGGGATACGCAGTAGCTTTCCCCAAGTACACCTTAATAAGGGTTTATGGACTTTTCCTCTAAGAACCTGTTCAAACCTTTTTTTTAAACCCAGCTACACTAACATCCTCAAGCAGTGAATTCCAAAGCTTAAATATATGCTGAATGAAAAAATATTTTCTCCAAATCTTAGTAACTTAATTGCCCACCCCCTAGTCTTTGTAGATTTTAAGACAGCAAACAGATTCACATCTACCAATTTCACTTCATATACAGCAGTCACCCCAGCTGAATACTGACCCTGTAAGTCTTTGCCATAACACTTTTCCCATCTTATGTAACGTTAACGTATCTGTTTTCAATGTATTTTCAAGAGCTCGGACCAGAGTCCTGCCATTGACCCACCAACGTCAAGTAAAGAAAATCTTTAGGTGATAAGCTGTTGTTAACTGTTAAGTGTTCTTAATGTTAAACACACTAGGGCCCAGATGCACAAAACCTAACGAGCCCACAACTTGCGTTTTAAACTGGTTCCAGCCAGTTTAAAACGCAAGTAGTTCACCCCGGGCATGCACTAAGGGCATTTTCCCTGCCACGGTAGCAGGCAACGAAAACGGAATGCAAATGTTTTAAAAGCTATTATAATGAGCTGCAGTACCGTTGCAGCCCATTATAATCAGATGCACTACCGTTTTTCCGATTCCCTTACCATAGGAACCCTAACGAGATGTCTGACCTCTTGTTAGGGCTCCTGTGAGGGAATCGGAAAGGAAAAGGGCCCCCAAAAAAGGTAAAAAAGAAAAAAAAAAGCAGAGAGCGCAGGTGAGGGGTGTCCTTTAAGGACGTACTCTCCCTGCGCTTCTGAGAGATGTCTTTTTTTTTTTTTTTTTGCAGTTTTTTGTTCTGCCGGCGCTCGTGGTTTTTTTCCCCCTTCTGAGTCTTCCCCGCGCCACTTACCCCTCCAACAGCGAAATTTTTCTATTTTCCTGGTTGCCGGAGAATCGGGACGTCCCTTTAGATTAGGCTCCTCTTCCTGGTCTCTTCAGCCAATCAGAGCACGTTTCGCTGACAACAGCCAGCTAAGCCCGCTTTGATTGGCTGAAGAGACCAGGAAGAGCAGCCTAATCTAAAGGGACGTCCCGATTCTCCGACTCAGGTACCGAAGGACTAGAGAATGCAAGTGAGCTACAACGAGTAATTCCATAGCGAATTCCAGGCAGGACATTAAGCCCCCCCCCCTCCCCCCCAGGGCCTGCTGTTCCTCATCCAGTTCCTTGCATAGCTCCTCAGATGATTTCACCCCAGATGCCAGTATTTTTAGAACATTACATTTTATGAGCAGTGTTAAGAAATGGCATTTTCCCTATACCTGATTGGGCATTAGTGGATCAGTGTGACAGAACTTGATAGATATATTGGAAAATTAAACGATAGTAGGTTATATTAAATATTTTAATGACATTTATATTAGGGTGATTTTTTTTTAATTACACTTGTGAGAGCCTGTTGATGGTACAGTTAACATGAATGGTAGCCGCTCGTATTATGGTTTGACTTGGAAGGTTTGTTAAAATTTTTTTAAAAAAAAGACAACCTTCATTGGAAGTCTTGCTTAACACTCTGAGGTCTCTCTCAAACACAATATATTACTCTGTGTGTGTGTGTATCAAACATATAAATGGCAAGTGACCGACTCACCTGCAAATGCGCAGTAGAGACTTCCCTCTCTGTCCCGCCCTCGCGTCAAGACGTGATGACGTCAGAGGGCGGAACAGGGAAACGGAGTAGGACTGTCGGACGCTGCCGCTGGAGCCTAGAAACGAACATCGAGCGCACCAACCTCCAGCCCCCCTCCGTATCAGGCCCTCTGCACTGACCTGACAGCGCCTCTCACCTCCGTGTGGAACACGGAGGTGAGAGGTGCTGTCAGGTCAGTGCAGGGGGCGGCGGCGAGGAGAGTAGCTGGAAATCTCGCCCGTTTTTACGGGCTGAACGGCTAGTATATATATATTTACACACTTAGTGAATTCCCATTTACATCTGTGACTAGTATTTCAACAGGAATTTGATATAGTCTTGGGAGTTTTTGTTGCTATTCCTGATTTGGGTTCATATATATTTTTTCCACACAATTAGGTGCCATTAAAAAAAAGTGGTATGCAAATATAACATAACATTACTTATATATTGAGTCAGTGAAGATAACCAGGAACTTGGCAGGCAGTTAATAGAAAGTTATTTTAAACTTCCAAGGGAGCATTTCAAGCTAGCTTTTTGGCTGGCCGTGTGGCTTTAAAAACTAAATAAATAATAAAGTGTGTGTGTTTTGTGTGGCTGCTTGCTCCCACCCCTTTACCCCAGGCAGGGTGAGCAGTGAGGCCAACAAACACCCATTCAGTGCACCTCTGGGAGATGTGGAAAGAAAGAAAAACAGTTCTAAAAAGAGGCAAGATGCCCCAGGGCTGCTGTGGGAGAGGGTCCCCCAGGCTATGCTGCAGGTGCCTCCCCAGGGACCCTGGCTAACAACTTTCTTCCTCTCGGAGGAATTGTTCCACATTAATGTGCTTGTTTACCACTAACCGTGCATACAGGGGGCACAGCAGCTGCAGGCTTTTTTTCTCCCTTCTGTAGCAGACCCTCATTTACAGCACCAGTTCAGAGTGCTAGCCTGAGGAAATGTTTGCTCTTCAGGCTGCACATTTCAGCGCCAGGCACATGTGTTTTAGATTTGGAGACGGATGGACTACTTTTTTTTTTTTTTTCTTTTGTTACAACTGAACCAAACATTCAGCGGTTTGGAATATTTTCTGAATGTTAGGGAGGTTGACTAAGGGAATAAGTCCTACTCTTTTGAGGTACCCTAAGGTTGTTGGCGTGGCCTCTTGCATGTACTTGAAAGGAGGTCACAATGAATAGCTGTTTGGGAAGGCTGGGGGCGTAGAAAACATAATCAAAGCTGAGGCAGAGGCTGCATAGGGTGGTGCTTCTCAACCAGTGTGCTGCTTGCTTTGAATTAGTGATGACAGCTAAGGGCGTGGCTCATTAGGCGCTTGCCACTATTATGTTTTGTTTGCGATCTCTTCAGAATCTAATCTAGATGACAAGGAATATAAATTTTTAAAGAAGTATATCTCTATTGGACACTGGCCCAGAAAACAGCCCTCTGCTTCCTGCTGCAACCTTTCCTTTCCCAAGCAGCATTTAGAGAGGAGGGGGGGGTGGGGTGAGCCTGGAGCAGATGGAACAAATGAGCCATTCTGATCCCTAATCTGCTCCTCCCCTCCTGTCATTCAGGAAGAGGAGGGGAGGGGGTGTGAGTGGAGTAAAGAAGAACACTTAAGACCCCCCCCCCCCCCGATATGCTCAGAAGTAAACGTGGGTGCTAGAGGCCATTAGCGCTGGAATAGCATCCGCGTTTACCAACGTAGTACGCTAAGAGGCCCTCACGGTGGGGAAACGATGAGCACAGGAGGAAACAGTGCAATTAGCATGCAAATGTATGCAGAAGAAAGTTAATAAGGTCATCTCCTATTCACTCCTGATCAGGGCTTTTTTTGAGGGGGTACTTGGGGGTACTGAGTACCAGCACCTTTTCCATTGTCTGCTAAAATTGATCCATGGACCCCAAGTTTTAATGAAAGAGCTCTGACTCTACACACCAGTTCTGCCTTGTCATAGATTCTGGGGCTGCTTGTAGGGGACCTAGCTATTGTGGGGTGGGTTGCTCAGTCATCACCCTAACCCTGAAGGGTGGCCTAGCATTTGAGCACCTGCACCTTTTTTTGCTAGAAAAAAAACACACTGCTCCTGATGCTCAATGAACATCACAGCGAACAAGGACAATCTTGCCACTGGAAGCCCTAAGCCAGCTCAGAACTGGCATTAGGGAGTTGTGCCGAGCCTGCATGGCATGAAACCAGATGGGAAGGAGCTGGGGGGCTGCATGGAAGCTGGACATGGAGCTGATCCACTTTTGAGGAACCGGACAAATCACACAGGTCATTGGACAAAGCACTGCACAGAAAATATTTTGGTCTGATGTACATTTCTTCCCTCCATTCTTCTAGGGTGCCTGTTCCTTCTCCATATCCCCACCTTGTACTTCTGGTAAAGTTTCAGCAGGGAGCAAGGTAAAGACGGACCACATGGATTGATTTGAGTAGTTTTCCTAAAAGCATCAGGCCTGGCCCCACCCCTGTCCCTCATTCTGCCCGCAGAAGCTGTTTGTGCATGAACTCTTGTGTGCATGTGCTGGGCCTGTTCTCACCCCGCCTTCCCAATGCTCAGCGCTAACAGTGCTCATAAAATTTGCATTACTTTAGCGTTGAGCATTGGGGAGTTCTTTCTCAGTGTTGTTTCGGTGGTATTTTCCAGCACTGTTTTGTACAGCGTCAGAGTTTTGAGCATGAGCTAGATGCTCAGAACTATCGTACACCCCATAGTGCCGGAACAGCGCGGAAAACTAGCTTGGCAATGCTCAGAGGAAATGTTATTCAAATTTATATGCGCGCTGTAAAAGCGAAAGCTAGGGTGTACATGCTTAGCACGTGTGAATAAGAGTTTTGCGGTAAGTGCGGGTCTTGGGCATATTAGTGCTGCTCTTCTGCGCCTTTAAGATTTTCAATTTAACATTTTTTTTTTTTAAACTTGGAAAGCTTATATTTAAGTGCAGAAGGTTTGCTTCAACTTGCGCACATTTCTTTCTCTGGTACCGGTGATTACAGACCTGCATTGGGCTTTCTTCTGCTTCCAAAACAAATCAAAACCAGCAGATTTTAAACTGAAAATCAAAAGAAATCTTCTCTTCAAACCCTCCAGCGGTAGGAGCAGCATTTGTTTGCATGCTGTTCTCTGAGCATTGGGAGGGCATAGCAAATGCCCTCATTAACATCCGTTTGACTACATTTAAATACAATCTGCGTCTTCTCTGGCCAACACATTGTTTCTTGCACTAAAGCCTTCTGAGCATTATGCACAGATTAATATGGGTGCTATTTTGGTGCTAATTGGTCTTAATGCCAGCGGTAGGTTTTGAGAATCTGAGTCTCGGTTCCAGACCCTTTCTAGACTCGGAGAGGAGGTTCAGGTATGAGAGAGTAGGATGGGAGAGAGGATTATTGAGGTACAAGAAAGGGCTGGATTAGATCAGGGAGGCCGTTTTTGCCCTGCTGTGTCTCTTGCAACTTTTCTTCTTACCCCTTCCCCCCCCCCACCCCCCACCCAAGGTTGGCAGGAGGAAGAGGAGACTGGTATGAGTGGAAACCACCCAAGGCTACTGCTGCTTTACTTCTGTGATTGGTTTGTAGGGAAGAAAAGGATGTGAATGCTTAGAAAGGGGAGAGAAGAATAATTCCAGGTGAAGGCTGTGGCCTCTCTCATTTCCCTGAAGTCAGCAGTGCAAACTGGGGCTGTTTGGCAACATTTTTCTCACAAAGGTGCATGCTGCTATTTATTTTGCAACAGGTATGAGATGATCAGGATTAGAGTTATAGAAATAGGGTATGGATTGCATGACATCTATGTTTGGGAGGGGGTGGCGGGCTTGTTCGTGAAAGATTATGGTGGGGAAGTAAAGGGACACGAGCTGGGGGAGGGGGTGCAAGAGAGTTTGTGGAAATGTGGCAGATAGGCACGAGAGAGCCAGTGGGGTTTTAAGAGCTGGAGGGGGAAGGTTTATGTGAAAGAGAGCCAGATACGTTGTTGGGAGGGGGCAGATTTAGAGAAATTTCTCTAGCGCCCGCAGCAGTATCCTTACAATCCATATGGAAAGCAATTCAAGACTTGACTGCTACCGTTAAAAAATTTTCAGATGACGTCATTTCCTCGCTCACAAAGTAGACAGTTTGGCTGTAGCAGTAAAAGATATTAAGGACTCCTCTATCGGTTTCCAGCAAATTCAGGGCAATATTAAATCTTTGCAGGATTTTCAAAACGTTGTGGTCAAGGATAAGCTGTTTCTTCACAGAAATATTGAGCAAATGGAGAATTTTCACAGAAGGCTAAACCTTAGGCTTTTGAACTTTCCTCATGTTACTGGGATATTACCTGTGGATAGGTTTAAAAAATACCTTATGGAAGTTTAGCATTTTTCCTCTGAGCTTATTTCCTCATTAAGCAAGGTGTTTTACATTAACGTCTCTGTAAGAAATCCTCAGGGACAGGTAGTATCCGAGGGTAACCAAGAACAACAAGTGGACATGAATATTATTTCAGATATTTTGGAAGAGTCTATATCTGAGTCAACACAGAGATCCACATTGATGGCTTAATTTGTTTTTGAACAGGACTTAAATACTGTGATGAAATTCTATTTTCGTAACTCACAGACTTTATTTTATGGGCATAAAGTATGGATTTATCCGGATGTAAAAGCTACACAAGAACGTAGGAAAGCTTTTCTCATCTTCAGACAGGAAATGCTTAACCTTACAGCAAACTTTAAATGGTTTATCCCTGTAAATGTTTGGTACGGTTTGAGGTGGACCAAATATGTTTTTTTTTTTCTCCAGAACAATTGAAAAGCTTTCCTGGATCTTAAGGAAGGTTATGTAAGATTCAGACCAGTTAGAGATATATTGGCTGTAGTGAGTTTTTTTTTTAAGCCTTATCGCAACAGTGATTGTTTCTTCTCTTTTTGGGATATCCTTCTCCTATTTTCAGGTTCACTCCCGCCTTTCCCTTTCAATTGTGGCTAAGAAAGACTAGATTTCTTTTTTCCTGCAATAGACTGTATTTTTTTTTTTTGTATTATTGCTTGACTGCTTTTGCTGTAACAAGTGGATAATTGTGTGCTTCTGTTTGAAACTGCACAAATAAATAATTTTTTTAAAGTGTTCCAAAAATATGCCCGCACTCAGTTCGCAATCTCTGTGGTGATGGGAGGGTTCAATAGAGCCCCGTTTCAGAGAAGCTTTCCTTCCTCAGGAACCCCTGTTGCAAATTACAGCCAACTGTATGCAGCATTAAAATGAAGGACTACACACCTTTAACAACATTTGAGACTTAGCACCTATGTTTCCTTCCCACAGATCCTAACCAGCAGGTTGCATACATCAGGAGTGCCACTGGAAGCCACAGACCAGGTTAAAGCAGAGCATCTGGAATCATGCCCCGGAACCACAAAGAAATGTTTAGTTTAAAGTCATGCAGACTGCTGTACCCTCCTGGACTAGGTTAAATGAAGCTCAAGTGCCTCTTAGACCCTGTTGCTGGGCCCTTTTAATAAGGCCAGGCTCCCTGAGAGAGGGAGAGACCTCAGAGCCATGCTGACCTGAGAAAGCCCCTGGAGCAGAGAAGAAGAAAACAAGTTTTTTTAAAACCTCCAAAGAAGGCATACCACTACATTCTGTCCATGGACCAAAGAGAGGATTTTAGGCTGGGTTAGCTACACTGAATTCCCATCTTGCTAACAAATGGTTTTGTTTTCACTTTGTGTTTTGATAGACAAACTGTCTATTAAAAGACAGGAGAGCTGTGTGACAGAAGAAAAGTCTGAGATGGCGGCTGATGTAAATGGAACACAAGAGTTTCACAGACCTGGCTCTGTTAACTCTTTCCTTTCTTTCAATTTTTCCTGTTATCATTTTTACAATCCAGCTCCGTCTGAAATAAGATCCAGGTCACATTTCCACTGCAGAACACTAATCATGGTTTCTATCTAGTAAGAGCGTAAAGAAGGAAACATTGTTTAAAGGACTTGATGTGGAAACGCCAAAGCCCTCTGATTCTCGTTTATTATGCCCCCCCCCCCCACCCACAAACCGCTTTGCTTGCTCTGTAGATACCATCTACAGAGCAAGCAAGCAAAGTGGTTTGGGGGGGGGGGGGGGAACGCGGGGCATAAGAAACGAAAATCAGAGGCCTTTGGCGTTTCCACATGGAATCATTGAAGAGCACTCGGTTCAAAGCATGGGCTACAGCACATCTTCAAGTACTGGTTACACCATGTAGACTCGTATCATATACAAACCTGTGTTTGAGAAACCATTTATACTTTCCAGAGGTCAGCTCAGTAGTAATACTACACACGGCTATCCAGCAGACCAAAATTCAATTCTTGTACCAGGCTTCTGTTGCCCATACAGGCTAGGTCTGTCTGGAAATGCTAAAAGGCAATGTTCACATCTCTAGGGTAAATGGGAGTCCCAGCCATTGCGTACCAGTGACGCTTAGAGGGACATTTTCGAAAGGGACGTCCATGTTTTGATATGGACGTCCTCGCAAAACGTCCTGATCTAGGGGCGGGGAAACCCATATTTTCAAAACAAGATGGACGTCTATCTTTTTCAAACACACCGTCAGGGACGTCCAAATCCTTAAATTTGGTTGTCCCTAGACTTGGTCGTTTCTGATTTTCAGCGATAATCGAAACCAAGGACGTCCATTTCAGAAATGACCAAATGCAAGCCATTTGGTCGTAGGAGGAGCCAGCATTTGTAGTGCACTGGTCCCCCTCACATGCCAGGACACCAACCGGGCACTGCAGTGGACTTCATAAATTGCTCCCAGGTACATAGCTTCCTTACCTTGTGTGCTGAGCCCCCCCCAAAAGAAAACCACTACCCACAACTGTACACCACTACCATAGCCCTTATGGGTAAAGGGGGGGGGCACCTAGATGTGGTTTGTGGTGGGTTTTGGAGGGCTCACTCTTTCCTCCACAAACGTAATAGGTAGTGGGGATGGGCCTGGGTCCACCTGCCTGACGTGCACTGCACCCACTAAAACTGCTCCAGGGACCTGCATATGACATCGGAGGCTGGCACACAGGCTGGCACAAAATATTTTTAAAGATATTTTTTGAGGGTGGGAGGGGGTTAGGGACCACTGGGGAGGTCATCCACGATTCTCTCCGGTGGTCATCTGGTCATTCCGGGCACCTTTTTGTGCCTTGGTCGTAAGAAAAGCACGACCAAGTAAAGTCGTCCAAGTGTTCATCAGGGACGTCCTTGTTTCTTTCAATTATGGGTCAAGGACATCCAAGTGATAGGCACGCCCATGTCCCGCCTTCGCTACGCCCCCTTGAACTTTGGCCGTCCCTGCGACGGAAAGCAGTCGGGGAAGTCCAAAATCGGCTTTCGATTATACAGATTTGGACAACCCTGTGAGAAGGACGTCCATCTTCCGATTTATGTCGAAAGATGGGCGTCCTTCTCTTTCGAAAGTGAGCCCGTTAGTGGCCTAGTGCCTACATAGTTCTTAAGGAAGCCTTTGTGGAGGGTGTCAGTGCATCACCTGAACTAAGAAAGTGTCAAGGAGGAATTTAAGGGCATAATAATGCCATAACCTAATTCTATATCACCTGGAAGCCGCTGGGCCAAAAAACAGATTTGCAGGAATCATTCCGTATGTGTATTTGTTATTAGAACTTTAAGCCTGGCTGTAGAACTGAAAAGAAAGGGTACAAGACCTTTCTGGTTACTCCACGAGTCAGACATTTTCCAAGGTGGAACATATCACAAGAAGCACTCTGACAATTAATGTCAAGTCAAGCAGCCAACCTTAGGAGTTCATTGAACAAAACACTGTGCATGTGACATACAGAACATGCAGTGAATGTTCAATAAACAGAGGGCTCACTGTTTATTCATGCAGGCGGGACTTCCCATAACTAATTTGCTACTTGGCTGTGCCCGAGTTATAGAAACATCCTCTCATTCCCAATCCATGAGAAAGAATCTTGTATGTAACAGACCACCCTTACATGTGTTCAATTTCTAAACCACCAATATAAAGAATTGGGCTTTATTCTACAGGCACAGAATAAAACCTTTTATATACTTATTAAAAACCACACTGATACCATCTTGGCTCCCATTACCAAGTATCCACTGGAGAGCAAAGCACAGAGTTCAGTACGCATGAATTGTATCATACTAGCAAGAAACAGAAACTATCTTAAATATACACAGAATGGTTTTCTCTTCGTCCTTATCAGGGGTGGAAACATATTCTGAAAACAGGCACCAGCCAAAACACTTTTAGGCATCAGAGAATGTTCACTTTATTATTTTTTTTTTTGGGGGGGGGGGGGAGGGGGTATTATTTACTTTTTTCTTTTAGTATTGTCTTTTTTTTTGTTTTGTCTATTGTTAGCTTTTTATTTTTATTTATTTGCTGCACTTGTATCCCACATTTTCCCACCTATTTGCAGGCTCAATGTGGCTTACAAAATGTTACCACGACATATACGCATTATAGAATAAGAATTTCAGAATATAGATACGGATAGGTGCATAAGAATATCATAGCAATCGTATTAACGGAATAATAATTTTTACAATTGTTACAAATAAGAGTGCATAAGTAAATCATGTAGGATTGGAAGTGGATTGATAGATAAACATAACATAATGATATCAGGACAAGATATAATATTCAGTCATGAGGATGTAATTAAGATGAACAAATAGGAGGGCTCCATAATAGTTGTAATTGGAATAATTTGGGAGTCAGATCGTTATGGGGAATCTTTTTTGTACGTCTTTATGAATAAGTAAGTCTTTAGTAGTTTTTGGAAGGTTGTCAAGTCGTGTGTTTTTATGGCGATTGGTAATTCATTCCATAGTTGTGTGCAGATATATGAGAAACTAGATGTATGTATAGATTTGTATTTAAGTCCTCTGCAATTGGGATAGTGAAGGTTTAAGAAGGTGCGTGATTAACTTTTGTTATTTCTCTCTGGTAAGTCAATTAGGTCTGACATGTACGATGGGGCATCTCCATAAATGACCTTATGAACCAAGGTACATATCTTGAATATAATACGATCCTTCAGTGGGAGCCAATGCAGCCTCTCTCTAATGGGGCTGGCACTTTCATATTTCGCCATACCGAATATCAATCTGGCTGCGGTGTTCTGGGCTGTCTGGAGGTTCTTGATGGTTTGTACCTTGCATCCCGCGTATAAGGAATTACAATAGTCCAAATGGCTCAGAACCAATGATTGCACCAGTTCGCGAAATGTCTCTCTTGGGAAGAAAGGTCTTGCTCTTCTAAGCCTCCACATATTGCATAGAACATTTTCTTTATAATATTTTACACATGGCAATCTAGATTAAGATTGCGATCAACTGTTACGCCTAGGAGTTTCAGGGTGTCCGCAACAGGGAGAGTGTGGTTTGGTGTGTTTATGTTGGGATAATTGATTTTATTAGGCATTGTGTCTTTTCTGTATTCAGCTTTATACTTCCTTCATTTGTACTTTTTGCTTTACCTCTAGATCTTTTTCTCTACCATTCAGTCTTTCTCCTAAGCATCACACAAGCAAAATACTGGGTTGTGGCATCTATCCTTAGGTATGAGCCCTGCCAGCCACAGTCACATCTCTTTTAAAAGATCTTGTAAATCCAAAGAAAGCATAAAATGTTAACATTTAACACAAAGCAATAGGCATTATTTTGTTAAATATGCTAAACTTTTTTTTTAATCCGACGTGTTTGGTGTTCAAGTTTCCAAGTCATGGTATTTATTTATTTGTTACATTTGTATCCCACATTTTCCCACCTATTTGCAGGCTCAATGTGGCTTACATAGTACCGGAGAGGCGTATGAATGGGGGCATAATCTGTTCCCTGTCCTCTCCTATCCCCTCCCATTTCCATGGTATTAATGACTGTTTTGTTAACCACTCTGGATTTTTGCAGGCTTCCCACTGTCCCCATCCCTGTGCATACCTCTACTCTGAATTATTGTGAGATATGCTGAGAACTTCTGACTGGTTGTCCTACACACCAGTCAACAGTGGCTGATTGATCCAGAACAAGTTCAGAAGAACTTCTTAAAAGCCATGGTCATAAAATTAAGTACTTGTGTAATAATGTGTGGTGACTAATAGTGGAGGAGTGGCCTAGAGGTTAGAGCACCGGTCTTGAAATCCAGAGGTGGCCAGTTCAAATCCCACTGCAGCTCCTTGTGATCTTGGGCAAGTCACTTAACCCTCCATTGCCTCAGGTACAAACTTAGATTGTGAGCCCTCCTGGGACAGAGAAATATCCAAAGTACCTGAATGTAACTCACCTTGAGCTACTGCTGAGAAAGGTGTGAGCAAAATCCAAATAAATTATTTGAGATTATGTTGCTACTATTTGAGATTCTACATGGAATGTTGTTACTATTTGAGATTCTGTTGCTACTACTGGAGATTCTACATGGAATGTTAATGTTGCTATTCCACTAGCAACATTCCATGTAGAAGCCTGCCCTTGCAGCCGCGCAGGCTTCTGTTTTTGTGAGTCTGACGTCCTGCACATACGTGTGCGCGGCTGCAAGGGCAGGCTTCTACATGGAATGTTGCTAGTGGAGGAATCACCTAGTGATTAGTGCAGTGGACTCTGATTCTGAGGAACTGGGTTCAATTCCCACTGCTGCTCCTTGTGATCTTGGGCAAGTCACTTAACCCTCCATTGCCTCAGGTACAAACTTACATTGTCAGCCCTCCTGGGACAGAGAAATATCCAGTGTACCTGAATGTAACTCACCTTGAGCAACTAATGAAAAAGGTGTGAATAAAAGCCAAATAAATAAGCCAGCAGTAACAGCAGCTGCTGCCATGTCTCTCTACAGAACCTCATGTTTCTTCCAGTGTGGCAGCATCTTTCCCCCAAGCAAGCACCAGGTGCTGTACTTTAGGCATTCAGGCTTGATAAAATGACTAAGAGAATCCTGGCACCACTGGACTTAATGGCAACTTAAGTGAGGAGCTCCAATGGAGTGGATAATAAACCCAAGCAGCAAAACTTCCAAGAGGCAGATTAAAGTGAACAGAGCTCCAGGAACCCTTCAAATGACTGCGAAACAGTGAACAGTAGACTTAAAAGCATTTTCCTAAAAAGTCACTGAAACAACTTCACACAAAAATACTAAGATGGCAGCAGCAGGTCCAAGTGAAAAGCAAGTGGCCAGAAGTGAATCTGCCAAACAGACGCAGGTAAACGGCGCAGAAATTCCACCAACCTGTGCAGAGTTTTAAAAAATTGGTTTGCTGACCTTAAAGTGATATAGCCGGCATCAGAGGGGAAATTCTGAAGTGGATCAATGAGATGAGGTCAGAGTTGGCAGACCTGGAACATAGGTACAAAAGGATTGAGCAACCCAAAGACATTGGATGGCTTAAACCACAGGGTGCTGGTCGTAGAAAATGATAAAGAGGAGTTGTGTGATAAAACTGGGGATTTTGAAATATGCTCCAGATAGTAAAATGCAAGACTGTGGGACTTACCAGAGGCTAAGGAGAACATGGACTGTATACAGAAGCCATAAAGTAGATATCTGAAGCTCTCCTGAATGCATCTGAAGTGGGAGAGGTTGGCCTAAAGTTACAGACTGATAAGGCACATACGGCACTGGGGCCCCCCAAGAGCCAACACATCACATGATAAATAGCTTGCTTTCATGAATTTACAACTAAGGAAAAGGTGAAGCAAGTAGCCAGGGAACTGGGCCAGTTTCAGTTTGAAAATATTCGCAGACATCTCAACAATAACCTTGAGGAAAAGGCAGGAATTTAGGTAGATCATACAGAAGTTATTTTTTTTTTAAATAATTTTGACCATCCCTGGAAAAAGGTGACTAAAGTCACCAGAAACAAACAAACAAAAAAAAGGTTTCAATTAATTCTGTTAGAACAATTTGTAATACAATAGTCCAAACTCCATCCTTTTATGCAAAAGCAGTTTTTTTTAAATCAACTTTTGCAGACTACTTATGGTCCATGTCATGAAAAATTGGCCATTGTCAACATTTTGGATCTGCTATTTAGTCACTTTTTCCCCCGGAGACTGTCACATTTTATTTTTATTGAATCATGCAGAAGTTAAACCATGAAAATAAAACATTTTTAAAAATATGGGTGACCATACCCCTTTTGCCTCTTGTTCACAATTAGCAGGGTGACACTGAACACCCGCACTGTTGAAGGGGCAATACAAAGAGGACAGTGAGGATTACAGATCTTCCAGATCTTAAACAGCAGGACACACAGCAAAAAGAGGAGGCTGGTGGATGGCAACTCCTAGGGAAAGAAAGCAGGAAGCCACAACACAATACAGAGGACAGTTCCCAAATCAGAGGGAGGAGCAAAAGGGCTGACATCTGAGAGGCTCAGACTTTGGATGGATATTTTGGGCTTTGCTGGGATAATACAGTTCAGAACGATTGGCTGCTGAATTTGGGTGGAGGCGTGAGTGGTGCTTGGGTTTCTAAGGGAGCAATTGATACTTCAGGAGGCTCTGTTAGATCTGGTGGAGTGGCCGGTCTGTGGGAGCTGAGAATGACTGGCCAAAAAAGGGAAAGGGATATTGGACTTGATATACCGCCTTTCTGAGGTTTTTTGCAACTACATTCAAAGCAGTTTACATATATTCAGGTACTTATTTTGTACCAGGGGCAATGGAGGGTTAAGTGACTTGCCCAGAGTCAGGGCCGCCGAGAGGGGGGGGGGGGGGGGCAGGGGGACAAAATTCCCCCGAGCCCGGGCCTCCAAGAGGGGCCCGGCACCGGGGTCAGGTCGCCGGCACTGCAGTTCCCGGTCTCACCTGCCTGCCTCCTCGGCTCCGGGCCCCCTGCATTCGAAGTGGCAGTCACAGATCGCCTCCCTTCGGGCCTTCCCTCCATGTGTCCCGTCCTCGAGGAAACTGGAAGTTACATTAGACGAGGGCAGGACACAGGGAGGGAAGGCCGGCTAGAAGAGAGGCGGTCTGCAACTGCCGCCTTGAATGCAGGGGGCCCGGAGCCGTGAAGGCAGGCAGGTGAGACCACGGACTGCAGCGGCGGGGGAGCGACGGAGGGCGGCAGGGGGAACAACAAGGGGGGGCGGCAGCGGCAGGGGGGGCGGAGGCAAGGCGGCCTTGCCCTGGGCCCAGCCCAGAGTCATAAGGAGCTGCAGTGGGAATCGAACTCAGTTCCCCAGGATCAAAGTCCACTGCACTAACCACTAGGCTACTCCTCCACTTCCACGGTGTGTGAATGGGAATGAGGGGGGGGGGGAGTTAGAAGTATTGCAAGTGCTGAATGAGTATTGTGAGCACTGGAAAGGGGGAGAGAGGGAGGAGAGTTCAGTTTAGAGTTTGCGGGGGGAGGGGGCACATTGCTCAAGAGTTAAAAACGGAAACGTAGGTGATAGGTTCTTTTAACTGGATATCCTTTAATGTGCGGGGATTAAACACTCCCTTTAAAAAAAAAATAGTGGTCTGTAACAGCCTTGGTATATAATGCTTGAAGCTGAGGTCAATAATGAGAAATACACATTGGTTAATTTGTATGCCCGCAATTTTGGCCTGGGAGAGCTTTATAATTTGTAAAAAAAAAAAAAAAAAAAAATCAGGTATCTAGTGGTTTTGGGAGGGTGGGGGAATTTCAATTTGACCCAGGGGTGGATAACAAGATGAACGGTCTGGAAAAGTTTAACCAAGTGTGGAGTCTGCTGTGATAGGCAGTATTGTGTATACTAATAGTGCCAAGGGAATGTAAGAACCTAAAAACTCTATCCAGAATGGGGGGGGGGGGGGGGGGGGGGAACTGTCCCATATCACCAATATATTCATTTGGGGGAGGGGGGAAAGTGGGGTCATTATGTTTTAGGGGTGCTGGCATGTTATAATTCTAAAAATAAAAATTAGAAAAAATAAAGGAATCTCATTATCCTTGAAAAAATTCAGAACTTATCCATGTCAACAATAAGGACTAGGGCTGAATTTCGATTAAAATTTTTAATTGTGCAATTAAAGGTATTTTATATTATTTTGTTTATTTCCCACTGCAGTTTCTTGGGACTCTGGGCAAGTCACTTAACCCTCCAATGATCTATGCACAAAATAAGTACCTATATAATATGTAAACTGCTTTGATTATAGCCCCCTTCCCTTCTCCAAAGGACTGATAATCTCCTTCCCTCCCACCCCAGATCCAACATCTCTCCCTATCTCTTCCTTACCTCCCTCTCCTATTCCCCTAGGTCCATCATCTCTCTTTCTTTCCTTCCTCCCTCCCATTTTCCAGCTCCTTTCCCTCTACACCCTTGAACAGAGACACAAACTTGGTGGTGAGCAACACCAAGCTCTTCTCATGGATGTTAGAACTCACCACCTTAGCCATAGCTTCCACCAGAGGCCTCTCCAGTTCTACTCACAGGTCTGCAGCTCACTCTCCTCCCCCACCCAAGGTTCAACATCTACCCCCTTTCCCAATCCCCTCCTCCCTCCCTAGTCTACCTTAAAGGTGATCTTCTGTTGGTCTCTGGCAGAATTACACATATGCTGCCTGAGGCCTATTCTGAAGCTTTCCTCTGGCCCGCCTCACTTCCTCTGACATCACTTCCTGGAAAGGTCAGAGGGAAAGCTTTGGACCATGTTGCAGGCAGCACATGAGCACCGCTGCTGCTACCAGGGACAAACAGAAGGCCATCTTTAAGGTAAACTGGCATAGGAGGGGTGATGTTAAATTACAGGTAGGAGGGAAAGATGCTGGATCATGCCGAGAACAGGGGTTGGCAGTGAAAGAGAACAGAAGAGGTTTTTGGAGGAGGCAGAAAATGTTGCAATGCAAGTAACTTTTTTTTTTTTAATCTCAATTCACAATTATTGCATTAATCACACAGGAGCCCTTTTACAAAAGCACGTTAGGCTCTACACAGATGCAGCACGCACCAAAATGAGATTACCACCAGGCTACCGTGCCCCCTGGTGGTAATTTCAGATTTGCCACATGCCCATAATGCCTGGATGATTTATTTATTTCCTCCCACGCATGGTGTTGCCAATGGTAATCGGCAGTGGGCAAGCACCGACCAGTCACCGCAAGTGTAGCACGTGAGCCCTTACCATTAAATCAGTGGGTGGCATTAAGGGCTCAGGCTGATTTTAGGCACGTGCTGGTTTTACTTTTACCGCATGCCCTTTTTCAGTCCCATATTTAAAAAAGCCCTTTTTTGCAGACGCAGTAAAAACTGGCCTGGCACACGCCCAAAACATGCACCTACACTACCACAGGCCACCTTTTACCGCGGCTTAGTAAAAGGACCCCACAATTAACTGAGATTAACTTGCAGCCCTAATAAGGGCTGCTAGTCTTTTCATCTCTACAAATTGCCAAAAAAGTGAGCATACCATAAAGACCTTCATTTCTTTCTCTCTGATGTAAATAAGTGCGTTTCCCAAACAAGAGATTTCTAATAAATTCTCTTTCTTCCCAACAGGTCAGTATCTGTATCATTCAGGATGAGTACACCAGGGATATCCTTAATAAAACAGCAAACCATTGATCAGAAGAGACAATTTGGGGCTTCTCTTCACAGCAACACCAATTGTCATCAGATTCTCAAGGGTGTAATAAAGTTGTGTAATAAGAACATAAGAATAACCGTACTA
This sequence comes from Microcaecilia unicolor, assembly GCF_901765095.1. Classification (NCBI taxonomy): domain Eukaryota; kingdom Metazoa; phylum Chordata; class Amphibia; order Gymnophiona; family Siphonopidae; genus Microcaecilia; species Microcaecilia unicolor. Next base: position 33,770,006 of record NC_044042.1, on the reverse strand, counting down.
GGTCAGACCAATGGCCTATCTAGCCCAGTACTGCGCTTCCACCGTAGCCAATTAAGGTCACATGTACCTAACAGAATCCCAAGAAGTAGCAACATTCCATGCTACCAATCCCTGGGCAAACAATGGCTTCCTCCATGTCCATCTCAATAACAGACTACGGCCTTTTCCTTCAGGAACTTGTCCAAACCTTTTTGAAACCCAGATATGCTAACCGCTGTTACCACATCCTCTGGCAGCGAGTTCCAGAGCTTAACTATTCTTTGAGTGAAAAAATATTTCCACCTATTTATTTTAAAAGTATTTCCATGTAATTTCATTGAGTGTCCCCTGGTCTTTGTACTTTTTGAAAGAGTGAAAAATCGATTCACTTCTACCCGTTCTACACCACTCCTCAATCATATCCCTACCTTATCTGTCTCTTTACCAAGCTGAAGAGCCCTAACCTCTTTAACCTTCCCTCTATCATTTGGGTCGCTCTTCTTTGAACCTTTTCTAATTCCGCTATATCTTTTTTGAGATACAGCAACCAGAATTGAACACAATACTCAAGGACAGGTCGCACCATGGCGCGAGAGGCATATTCTTGGTCTTATTTTGCATCCCTTTCCTAATAATTGCTAGCATCCTGTTTGCTCTTTTGCCCGCCACCGCCACACACTGGGTAGATGATTTCAGCGTATTGCATTTCCCCAAAAGAACTAGAAATAGGCACTTTTTGCGTTTTTCCAAGTAGCCTACGAAGAATGGAAAATCACCCCTTCCGTTTTCTATTCTAGAACCAAGTATATACCTTTATTCAATCACTTGAAATAAATGGGTTTACTATATGTTAGACTTTCTGTTTTTACAAGCTTGTGCAGCAGATGAGGTATGACAGAAGAAGAACTTTAAGCATCAAAGATACAGGAAATAAGACTGGATAGCGCAGACCATTCCAAAACCGTTCTTTACCTCTTACACTTAGCTCCACTCCTGACACTCTGTCCTCCCCACCCTCACATTCCATTCCCAGCATCATCTTCCAGTTCACCCTCCCTCTAAGCTGACCCACCACTATCTCCCCTTACTCCCCAGTGAAGACCAGCACTACACTTCTTATCCCCTCTGATCCTTGAGGGTATAATGTTTCCCAGGTCCAACTCTCAAGCATCTTCCTTCCTGTCCTGGGGTCGTATGGCCTTTTCCTTCACCATTAGACAGCTTGAGAGCCTACGAAAGCCACAATAACAACTCAGTATAAGGGTTTTCTGGGAATTGAACCTGTGATTTTGAAGGTTGATGACTGGAGACGTACGGCTGAGCCACGAAGGCTGCTTTGCTGCAACCTGAGCTCCCAGGGGGCAGCAGAAAAAGTCTGTTATTTATGAGGGACTTATCTCACGCTAACTCTCTAATATAAGATTCAAGGCAAGTTACATTCAATTTAAAAAATTGTAAAAACCCAACAAACGACAGGAATTACACAAAATTCAAGAAAGTAACATAATAAAAAGCAAATATTAAAAAAACCCCAAAGGAGCCTAAGGACCAGCAAGAAGTGCATTTTATCAATGGTAATATATAAGAAAGTCCAGCCGGATACACCCTTGCCGATTCAACAGCTTTTGACAGGACTGACCTGCATCTACACTGATTACAGCTCCTCATGCTTCTTCCATGCAAATTCTTCCCTATTTGATTCACATTTGATTCCTACCCTACCCTTGAATCTTTTCTCACATCTGATTCCTACACCACAGTTGGCTCCTGCTTTACCTGCAATTCTTTCTCTATTCCTAATTCCTGCCCTACATCTAGTTCCTGATCCTGGCTAGTTGCCGCCTTGCTTAACTACTCTCTCTCATCTACACTGTTGCCAGGAGATGTACTGACAGTCTGATCAAGCCCAACACAGGGGACAGGTCAGAATAGAGACTACAGTGGAGACTATACCAGAGGCTTTGCAAGATTTGCAGGGGAAGGTGCAGGTCCCTTCAGCAGAAAGTGGATGCTCTCCAGCCCTCTGGTCAGGATCAGGGTAAACAAGCTATTCCATCCCTGGAACAGAACAGTCCTGAATAACCTGGAACACTTACTAATTGCCCTTTCTTTTGCCTGGAGAATTGGATCAAGCCCAAATGGCTGAAAACAACATGTTGACCCTCCAACAGGATCAACAAACAGTGAGAGTATGTAATAGAATTCCAACACTGAGCTAGAGGCCTTGACTGGAACAAGTCAGCTCTCCATTGTCTCTCTGATGAAGTCTGCCAGCATCTATTGAAGATGAGCTGGTAGAATTCAATCCTCTGCTTCACTTACAGGATTCAGGGCAAGCCCAAAGGTATCCGACGCCCTAGGTAAACCTTCAGTTGTGTGCCCCATCCCCACCTGACAGCTTTCAGCTCAAGGCGATCTCCAGCATTTCTCCATTTCACTCCTTCATCGTCTTCAGTCTCTTTCTTTCACTCCCAGCGCTACCCCATAGTCTCCAGCATCTGACTCTTCCACCCCACCCACTCCCATAGCCTCCAGCATCTGGACTCATTCCTTCCTTTCTTCCCCCCATGACGCATTCAAGCTATATCTCCCTTCCTCCAGGGCAGTCACAGAGCAGACAGTTGCTACAGAAAATGTATTGTGGCCAGTGTGGGGCCTTAAGCATTCACACATGCTCAAGCCCTGCCAGTTTCCACCCCCTCCAAACTTCCTGTTTCAGAAGGGATGGAAATTGACAGGGCTTCAGCATGCATGGATGCAAAAGGCCCCACACTGGTCACCATGCATTTTTATAGCTGAGGATTGCCGTGTCACTGCCCCAGAGGAAAGGAGCTACAGCTTGAACACCTCACAGGGCAGGGGAGAGGTAGAGAGAAGGACGGCAGAGAGGGAACTTGGAGACCAAATGCCAATGCAATGCTATCCCCTAAACTGCACGACACTAAGCAGCCATCTAGTCCGCTTAGTGGACGGGCCAGTACCTATTAGCATAGAGAGATGCCTTTCTGAAAACATTCTGGAAAGACAATGCTAAGAGGACTAAACCAAGTCATAGTATCGAATCTCCAGGGGATCCTATGGTAATAGGTATCAAATACCTGTCAGCAGAGGAACAGGAGAAACAGCTCCAAGACTTTGCCTCTACTGTGGCCTTCCTGGGCATATGCAAAATACCTGCCCCCCTCCCCAAACCACATGAGAAGGTCAGATACCCATATCTGTCCTCTATGGAAGGACAAGGAGTTCTCAGCATATACCATAATTGACTCTGGAATTTAAGTCTGCTTCATGGACCTTACCTTTGCTCGGCAGAATCCAGTTCAAGCACAAGAGGAACAACTGTAGCTATGGAAACCACCGATGGCACTCTTCTGTCATCAGGCCATTACTCTAGAAACTGAACACTCAGTCACTACAAGCCAGGATCACCAAGAGACGACAGGATTTGATTCATGTACCATACTTTGCCATAATCCTAGCCCTATATCCAGTGGAGAACACACCAGATTACCTGTCCATCTCAGTTTTGCCAAGAGAACTGTTTGCTCAATCTGGAAATAAGGGCACTGCCATGGAAGTACAGGGATATACAGTCAACCAGTCAATCAGTAGGAAACTAGATGCCTACCAGAAAAATACATGCAGTATTGGGAAGCATTTGATAAAGGGGCTGCAGACACTCTACCCCTTCACAAACCTTGCGATTGTCCAACAGACGTGCAAGCTGGGGAAGAAGTTACATTTGGCAGAATTTTACTACCTCTTGGAGGCAGAGCTTAAAGCCCTGAGTATCTGGATGAGAATCTAAAGAAGGGATTTACCAGACTATTCACTTCTCCAGTGGGAGGCCCAATCTTTGCCATGCCCAAGAAGAACCTTTCCTTTTGGCCATGTATTGATTACCAGGTACTCAATGCTGTGACTATTCAGAATCCGTACCCACTCCTACTCATTAACAAATTGCTGGCTGAAACACCTTCAAGGAACCCAAATTTTCACTAAGCTTCACCTTAAGCCTACAACCTTATTTACATATGATAAGGGGATGGATGAAAAACAACTTTTGGCACCCATTATGGATATTTCAAGCATCTAGTGATGCAGTTTTGCTTAAAACGTGCCCTCTAATACCCAACACGTGGTCATTGAGATATTCCGGGACCTGCTAGATCAATGATTAGTGGTATGTCTAGATGACGACCTGGCAGATCATGACCGCCAAGTTTGTCAAGTATTGGAGCAACTGGGAATGCATAAGTTGTACACCAAGCTGGAAAAAAAAAATTTGAATTCAACAAAAGATCTTTTGAATTCCTGGATTATAAAATTTTCCCCAAAAGCAAGTGGATGGATCCCCAGAAGTTCTTGGCTGTGACAGTGTGACCAGTCCCTAAAGATATCACAGGTATCCAGCAGATTTTATGATTTGCAAACTTTTATCAACATTTTATCTAAGGATTCTCCAGGTTAACTGTTTCACTAATGTACATCCTGAAGAAGGAGACCCCGTACTAATGGGGCTGAGAATAACGATGACATTTGATAACCTCAAGACAGTGTTCACATCTGCTCCCATCTTGATACATCCTGATCCAGAACAACCCTTTATAATGAAAGTGGATATGTCCAGAGGGGTCCTTGCATTCTACTTTCTCAATGGAAGACCCAGGGGAATCGCCACTATCCATATACATTCTACTTCCAGAAGTTTACTGCAGTAGAAAAAAAAAAAAGTCACCATATTTACGGAAAGAAGTTATTGGTTATTACAATTACTTTTGAAGAATGGTGTCACCTCCTTGACAGAGTGTGCCACCAAGTTCAGGTCTATGTGCATCAAGAACTAGTTTCTCAAGATCTCATGAACTATGAATGTGACACAAGCACACTGGTTCCTTTTCCTTGTCCATTCCAACTTTGTCTTGACCTGCTGACTAGGCACCCAGAATAACAAGGCAGATAACCTCTTCCAGAGGGAAGGAGATCAGGCACTAGAACCTGGCTCCTACTACAATCCTCCATCCAAAAACCTTCATCCCGAGTACCCGCAGAATGGATATCCTGGAGTATATAAAGACAAGTTTGTCCACAGCAAGGAATGACAAGATCTGGTGAGAAGAAAGGTTGACACTTGTGTCACGGACTCCTGTACAAGGCAGTCAAACATTATGGGGAACATTCTAAAAATGGCGCTCAAAGTTTGGCACTGAAAAAAAAATGGAACTGAATGGTATTCTATAATGGGAGTTCCGGGATTGGCACCCATTACAGAATAGCACACAGTGCCAGGATTCATTCTCAACTTTGGGCACAAGGAGCTGCGCCAACTGCAATCCGGTGTAAATCCCAGCATGCAAGTAGGGCACAGATCCCACAACACTATGCACATTTTAAGAGAATGCCCCTGGCCCACCCATGCCCCTCCCATGGCCATACCCCCTTTGCAGATCCGCATGGAAACATTTAGGAGCTTTTGATACATAAATGTGTTCTTGAGTTGTTCTGCCATTTCTGCCCCATTTTGGTGCCCTGCATCGGTTAGAATGCTTTTTCACGCCTAATGTTCAGCACTATATATAGAATTTCCCCCTATATAACTAAGGATAAGGCACATTTGGAAGTACTTTGCAGCTGCCATGAAGCTTTACCAGTAGCTCACCCAGGCATTCAAAGGACTAAGGAATTATTAAGCCAAGACTTCTGGTGGCCAGGGTGGGGCCAAGATACCAAGAAGTATATTATCTCTCTATATAAAAGGCAACCCCAACGTTCTGAAGCCTCCATGGAAGTTGAGGCGCCCGAGATATCCGGTGTGCCCTGGAGTGTCTGCACTGCCCTCGCGTCAAAACGTCATGACATCGAGGGCGGAGCTATGACACTCGAGGGCCGAAACGGAAACACCACAGCAAACAAGGCAAGTAGCTCAGAGGGACGGAGGGAGGAGGCCCCTTGCTAGCGCCCGTTTCATTGCGCTCAGAAACGGGCATTTTTTCCTAGTATCTTATAAAGGCTGTGCCCAAAATAAGGTCCCATGGGACAGCCTCCAAAGATTGTTAATGCCACTATCAATACCTTCAGAACTACGAGAATGAATTTTCATGGATTTCACCATAGACTTTTGTTCCAAGGAAAATCGACAATCATAATAGTTGTAGACTCTCTCCGAGAAAGCCTATTTCATTGCTGCTACAGGCCTTCCTTTGCAAAGGGCAATGGTAAACATTCTGTTCCAGAAGGTAGTCCATTTTCATGGAGAGAGAGGGGGTATCCTGTAAGGGTTTCTCAGGAATCTAAGAACAGCTTTGCAGGCTAAGGACTGAGGACTTCTGGCGGAGACTGTTTAGCTGCAACCTGACATCCCTGAAATATGAATACAAGGGGCAGGAGAAGCCCACCCACAGAGGACCCCATTTGGGCCAGCAAGAGGTGTGTCTTACCAATGACAATAAATAAGGAAGTCCAGCCATACATACTCTTGCTGGTTCAATAGTTTTTGGTGGGCCTCACCTGCATCTACTGCACTCCCAGGTCCTTGTGCTACCTCAAGGCAAGTTCTCCCCTATTTGTTTCACATTTGATTTCTGCCCTACTCTGGCTCCTACCTCACATCCGATTCCTACATCAAAGTTGGCTCTCACTCTGCGATTCTTGGTCCACGTCTGGTTCCTGATCCTGCCTGGTTTCCATCTTACTCGACTCTGCCCTGGGCCTAGCTTTTCTATCCACACTCTTGACCAGAGGAGGTTCCAACACTTAGCCCATATCTATCATCCTACATAGTTTGACATCATCTATCCATCATAGTTTCCATCCTCTCTCAGGCTGGGTATCGCCACTGTCCCATGGAAGATACAGCAGACCAAGTATCATTCTTCCCCTGCCCCCATGCAGCAGTCTAGCAGCTTCACTAAAGAGACCCAGAGTCCTAAAGCATGCAATAAGTAGCAGTCATCCAACTGCAAGTCAAACTGGTATTCATTTACACTCTTTGACAGTTTGTGTTTTCAGAAAATCCCTTATGAATTTGCACAAGGTGGATTTGCATACAATGGAGGTACTATGCTTGCAAATTTCTCTAACACATATTCATTTGGAATATCCTGAATACTCAATCTATTTGCAGCCCTGAAAAATCTTCAGTGAACTCCACTGTTCTGGATCGCCCTTTGTGCCATAGTGAACTTGTACATTAGGATATACCTTTCGATCAAAAACATCATTGCAATCTCTCTGGTTTGGCCACTGATAAAAGATGGCGGAACAGTCACAGATAGCTGGGCATGTCTTGTTCATGAGGCTTCCTTATTCTCCCTTTTGAAAAGAATGCCCAGTAGAAGGCTGATTAATACATTTGCATTGTGGCATGGTGGAAGGCTTTTAATTGTAATGCTGTTTTATTAATTATGTAAACTGCTTTGGGGTATTATTTGAAACAGTATTTTAACTTGAAGTAATAAATAAATAAATAAAATACTTGGAAACCTGGAGGAGGGGCAGAAGAGAGTTTGACCAATGTCATAAAAGCACAAACAGGACTATATGCCGGGGAGCCTTCTCCTACCCCATCACTGTCCTATAAATATAAGCCACACTGCTTGTTTTCTCTGTTCCTCAGAGTCTTGACACGGCATGGTCTGTGTAAGGGATATAAGGAAGGAGGTATGGTGACGGCAAAAAAAAAAAAAAGGGTGTAAAGACAGTCAAGCGTTTCCATTAATGTTTCAAACTCTACTTGCCAGTAGGCTCCTTTCTTCATTAACAATAATAATACAACTAAAAAGGGAGTCTAGTAGCATTTCCTTATGACAAAAGGCTGTACAATTTTCCAAGCAGAGTCTGAGAGCCAAAGCCATGGAGAGTACAGCTCATTAGACTACAGCTCTGGCAGGTCCTAGGGGAGAAGCAAGCAGCAGTAATTCAAAACATCTTTAAAGCAGTGAAAACACATGCAAGAGGAGGAGAGGAGAAGGCAAGGGAAAGGGGTTATAGAAAATAAAAGAAACAGGAACATAATAAGAGCAGGCGGAGAGGGGAAAGAAACGGGGGGGGGGGGGGGGGGGTTCTTTCTAAGCATTTTCTGCTGATGAACTCTGCTTTATGTTCAGACAGGTAATGTTTGCTCGGAGTTCTCTGGAAACCCCATCCAGCCCCAGAATGCTGCTGGCACCAGGCGCAGGAAATTCCAGCCTGTTGCTTCTGGCAAGCAAAAGCCCTGGATCAGCCCTCATCTCCCAGCAAATTACCTACTCAGCAACTTTCTCCTCATCATCCAAATGGGGCTCTGAACTGCAGCTGTGCCCCCCCTTGCTCCCCCCCCCCCCCCCCCCCACGATATACCCAGGCAAAGCCCAAGTTCAGTCCTCATCCTTCAGTAAATTTAACTACTTAGCTACTTATTTATCAACCAAATGGAGTTTGGGACTCCTGCTTTGCCCTGGGCTCTTTTCCCCTCCCTCAATATACCCAAGCATATTTTATATTACAAATCCTTCTCTGCCAGCTTCCTGAGTGTGATTTTGGCTGTATTCTGCCAGCAACACACTCTCACAAACATTATTTAGTTAAGGTTGGTCACAAAACACATTTTTTTCCAAATAATTTGCTTTATGGGAAGATTATTTTTCTCAGTTTCTCTAGACGAAGAACAGTAGGATTAGGTGTCAAGGTGTTAACGTCCATCATTGTACAGGCTCTCAGGGACCACCCTCAACCCAGACTCTGTTCCTACATTTAGTCTTAGCCAAAACAGAGTCATCAGAACTAATGGCTTGCCTACGTTCAGAAAATACCAACAGGCGGCTGAGGGAGGGAGATTTTAGGAAGCTAGAGAATGGCCAGAATTCAGAGACCTCTTTTTTAATTTCTCAGCTTAACTATTTAACTATGGTTTGTCTTCCTTTTACCTTCTGATTTTATTTTTTGCTTTTCCTATGAGGCAACATAGGGTCTGAACCACAGCATGAGAACATGAGACAGACAAGTTGAGTCACCTGTCAAAGTTAAAATGGAGCTATCACAACCGCATGGCAAAACCGACAACATAATTTGTTTTCCTGCAATTACTTTCCATACAGTCAAACTTAATCCTGACCTTATGCTTCATTATCTTGAAGAGACTCTTAAGAGGATGAGGGAGACATTTTAAGCAGTTATTTTCCTAGACTGTTAATGTTGCCAGTCATCTGTAATTATTTCTGTTTGTTGAATAGACTCGGGTATCTTATGATCAGATAGTCATGTGTGGAAGCAAGGATCAATACCCAAGTTGTAGGCAATACCTTTTTATTCTATGCTCAGTTTGACAAATCAGAGGTATGAGCATTGTGGAAAGGCACTTTTTATCAAGAGGTATTTAAAACTTTCATGGTATATGTCATGCAGTTTTATGAAGGAAGGGGAAATGGACTGGTTTATTCTGGGTTTTCTGTAACTCCTACTGTACCGGAACGCAATTCACCTTGAACTACCACTGGAAAGGCAGGAGCTAAACATTAAAAAACTATATTCCATTTTTCAGACAGACAGCTCAGCTCTCGTTCATGTCCCAATCACTCTGTACGAAAAAGCCTCCGACACATCACAAAATTTTTTTTTCATGGCCAATTTGAAAGTTGGAGGGGGTGGCAAGCAGGATAACTGCCTGAGGCACCAACATCGCAAGGGAACCCCCTGGCAAGAGTGAATGTTGTCACTGAGGCAGAGCTCCAAGGCATCTGGCACTGGCTAGGGCCACTCAACTTCTGCCCTGGGCCCCGGTGTGCTTAATGTATCAGTTACAATCCGCCAACTCCCAATAAGGCCCAAAGCAGATTACACTCAGGAGGATTTCAATAAAGCTAAAGATAACAGATTACAGTTTTTATTTTTTTTAAACAAATGTCTTCAATGTCTTTCAAAAGGAAGAATAAGAATTGATAGTCCTCAACTCCTTTGGTAAAGTGCGCCAAGTATACACAGCCTGAAAAACTGAACTATTCGGAATCTTCCTATAGCGAACACCTGATAATGAAGGAAAATAAATTAATTGTGTATCAATGGCTCTTGATGACCGAACATTATTAGGAAAAGAATATAATTCAGCTACATACTTGGGGTCTCGTACCTACAAAATCTTGTAAATTGAACACACTTCCACTGGCACCCAATGTCGGCAAATTAGAGCAGCAACTTCATCAAAGTTCTTCAGATGGAAAAAATCACTTTGGCTGCGGCGATTTGAAGAATCTGAAGTTTAGAACAAAGCTTTGTGGAAGTAGTTGCGTACAAACAATTACAATAATTTAAATGAAATAGAATAAGAGCCTCAACTAATAACAAAGAGTGTTCTTCCAAAAATAATGAACCTAACCCTCGTCCTATTTATCTCAGACTATGAACTTTGTCACTACAGTCAACCCTCATTTTTCTAGGCATGGTATGAACTGCCAATATTAAGTAGCTCCTAACCAGAGCATCTGCTCTAACATAACTCCTGGTCACACACCTCTAGATACAGAAAGAAGAAACTAGACCGTGCTGGATAATGCTGCTCTGCTGCAATTAATTAATTAGCACCTTCATGCTGCATCGTATCTTTTTTCAGAACTGGTAACTGAGTGGGCCTACTACTTCTATGGAACTTTATGATTTAATAACAGATACAAGTGGCTTAAGAGATGTAGATTAAGGAAAAGGTTTATTAAAAGAAATTAAAGAGATCATGATATGAAGAAAAATGTTAGATGAAATACTTCAAGGAAAAGGTAGTAAATATCTGTAATTGGAGCTTAATTTATAGACAAAAAGGAAGCAGAACTGTGGAACTGGGAAGGAGGATGGAGAGGGAGAGCACGGCGGCACAGATCTGGGTATGATGTATATGAGTGCTCACTGTCCAAAAATCCCCCTCCCCAAACAGTCTCTTCCTCCTCCTGATCCTCGCTCACACAAACAACGGCCTCCAGTTGGGAAAAAATGATTTTTATTTTTTTACAAAATTTATTTGCTTTGCATTTGTGGGAGAACACAGAGTCCAATAAACTGAACACCAAGGTCTCCTAATTTGCTCCAGCCAGGCCTCTGCGATTCTTTGAAAGGCCTTGGGCCTGAAAATGGGAGGGGGTTGGGGATAGAAGCTCAGCAAGTAAATCTCTCCTCCTCACTCATGATCCTGGTCACCTTCATTCCAAAATCCCCTCCCCCAAATTATTTCCACAGTGATCTTACATCCTTCCCCCGCTCCCAGTCTCAACCCTCAATTTTCTAGTGGTCTTTGAGATTGAGGTATCCTGGTTTTCTATATTTGGTCTGCTCTACTTTTTATATTTAGGCCCCTGTTTACTAAGTCACGCTACAGGCACACTAGCATTCTTAGTGTGCGCTAAAAATTAACATGCGCTAATGCTAAAGACACCCAGAGGAATATGTGGGTGTCTCTAGCGTTAGTGCGCGCTCATTTTTAGCATGCATTAAAAATGATAGCACACCTTACTAAACAGGGCCCTTAGTGTCTTGATTTTCTCTCTCTATACTAAGGCTTCCCAAATGAAGTTGCACATACTGTACTTGAGGCCAGGCCAGGAAGTACACAGACACATCATTACACACCAAAGCCAAGCTGTCTTTATGCTTTCTTAAAGTTGGTAGGCCTCCCAAGGCTTGGATTGGTAGGGGTTAAAATGAAAGGAGACCCATACATTTGTTAAAAGCACAGAGGATATGGAATGTCGAGCACAAGTATCAGTATAAATAGAACCCATTTACCTGCCTTTTACAAGTCAACCTGTTTCCACCCCCATCTGTGCAAAATAGCTCCTGAATAGCTGCATTTCCGATTCAAGAGCATTCTTTACAACAATTTTATTGGGAGAAAGAAAAGATTTTTAAGTTTTAATGACAATTTGAATGTCGGTGTGTAAAAACCGTCAATTACCAGGCTGCAAGCAAGTATGGGAAGTTCAGATTTTAACATACTACGGGGACTTGATGTTGATCTTGTGGGAAGCAAGGTTGAGGATGGCAGGGCCTCATGTGGCTAGTGAAGGTGGTAGAGGTCAATACTGTAGTGAAATCTTGAGTGTTGGGTTGGATAAGGAGGGCTGTGGATGTATAAAGAGGGCTGGGGTGGGAGGGGGAGTTGGGAGGTTGGATAAAGAAGGTGGGAAGAGGAAACCAGTGTTGGCTCACATGTGGAAACTTGTGCACTTTGAACAGATGCATATGAGTATCAACTAGGCTGATTCAATAATCCATTTTGGTGTTATTTGTCATCACTCTCGTTGGGCCCAATATTCAAAACAATTTAACCAGGGAGGAAAGGCTCCTGCCTGGTTACACTGAACTGGCCAGCCCACCACTAGTATTCAGCGGCAATTAACCAGATAATGCCGTTCAATATTAAACAATGAAGTTATCTGAATACCACAGATATTTGGATAACTGGACATGTTGGATCGCTTATAACGTTGTCCTAATTATGCCCAGTAAACTATCCAGGTACAGTGCTGAATATTGGCTGCACTCTCCAAACACACAGGTATTCAGCGCTATTAACCAGATTGGAGCCGGCAATGAATATCCAGGCCTAATTCTGCATGTAGCGGTCAGCATCATCAAAACCGCTGTTGGCTGAATTTCAGCTGGTGTATTTTTCAGGTCCCTTAGGCTTATCCGTTCCCTCCATTCCTACTCCTAGATAATTTCTTCGCCACTCTTCTCTATGCCTTATTTCCATCCAAATTGGATCACTGAAAAATTATTTACGCCGGTCTTGCAGCTTCTTCTCTAAAAAGAGTTCAACCTGTCCAGTATACCTCAGTGCACTTATGTGGGTAAATATGATCATGTCACCCCCCTCCTTTGAACCGAAACTTGCTTTTGGATAATAGTGGGATACAATGAATGAATGAATGACTAACTAAATAAAACATCACTGGCTTCTTATTTTCTTCAGGATTCAACACAAGATATTGACACTGGTCCACAAAGTCCTTCACTCAGGTATCTCCTGTTATCTTTCCTCTCTTATTTGGTCTTATATGCCAGCTCGTTCACTGTGATCCTTTTTTGTCCATAGTCTTACTCCCCCATCTGTTTATTGCTTGAGATTTGAGAGTCTACCCGGCACTCTTTTCTGTTGTTCCATCACTTTGGGACTCTTTGCCGCTCAATAGTCTCAGAACAGTCTCATTCTAAATTCAGAGCCTTTGTGAAAACCCATATTTTTACCCAAACTTTCCCCTCTGCTGCTGGAACTCGGCTGGACTAACAGGTTTCTTTCCCTCTTTTTTCTCCTCTTCTCTCTCTCCTTCAGCTATACCTTTTCTAACAGTTTTTTTAGTTCCTTTTTTCTTATAATAATTTTTTAAAGTACAAACTACTTTGGTTTTCTTTGAAAGGCAGTATATCAAAGTTTTCATTAAACATAAACTATGTTAACTGCCAAAAAAGGAAAAAAAAAGTCTACATCCAATTTTCCCACTGTTAGAAGGAGAATTGTGAGTGTCATGGTAATCCAGCTGGATATGTGGAAATAAAAATCAAAATACTCAAGGAAGTTTGAAAAATTAGGCTTGTGGGTGTCTCCCCTTAGTATAGAAAAGATTCCTATAAAGAAATCCGTGATATCAAATTACACAAAAAGGAACCTCAAAGCGCCAGATAGGGAAAATACATATAGTATTGCAAAAACCACTATCAGGTTAGGAGTAAGGTAATATCATTGGTCCCAATAAGGAGAAAAAGAGAGAAAAAAAATCATACGCAAAAAAACTCACATATAAATGAGAAAATCGGATGATTTAAAAAAAAACGCTTTTCCTCCTATACTTTAACCAAGTGAGAGAGACTTTACAACAAACCAATTAAACGGGATAAACTCGATAAGAACTATACACGACTCTACATGAATCCTTCCATATACAGGAACTTCCCCCCGTGTACATACACTCATACAAGCCTAAACTCTCTATATATCCCAGAACCACCTACTATCAGTCAAACACCCCCTCTACACTTCGGGATTGTGTGTTTATTCAAACAAAAATCAAACAAGTTGTAGGTGCTTTCTTTTTTTATTGGACTAACTTGCCAAAGATACATTAAATTAATCCAATAAAAAGATGTCACCTACAACTTGAGTGTAGGTTCTTTCACTTTTAGAAGAATCATTTACATTCCCAGGTGTTTGGTGTTCACAGCAGACACATTATCAAGAAGCAAGAGAGTGGGAAGAATCCCTACAGATGAGGGGTAGAGAGGAGAGCAGAAGAGAGATGGTAAGTCTCCCACTGGCTGGACAGAAGTTTCAGACATGTCAGCTGTACTTTCAACTTATTTAGGCAAACTTGTGTTTCGTATAATAAACTTTATACGAAGTAAAGTTTATTATTTGAAAGTATGATTGTCCAGTTATGTGCTTTTATAGGACCGCTGTGGCAGAGCTCAGTTGGGACGATCAATATTGTTGAGTTTAATTATCAAAATATCTGGGTAGGAGCAAGAGCCTGAAAGTTAAAGGGTGGGCAGGCAGAAGGAAGGCTGAAGTTTTGCTAAGGACACCCAATATCCTTGCACTGGTTTTGCATTCCCTGCTCCTGAGCCACAATTTGCACTTCCTGACTCCAGAGCTATTCTCTCATGTATAGGATGTAATGTTCCCTGAAGAGAGGCCAGCATGCCAAGAAGGAAAGGAGAAGGAGAGCTGGGTAATACAGGTTTAGCATATGCAGAGTTGGTGTTCTGCCTCTTGAGAACTGAGCTCATTTTGTGACCTGAACAAGTCCATGATGTAGCATACAGCTATGATTGCTAACATCAGCATTCCCATCTGTGCCCTGGAACTGAATCTTGGAAAAATTTAGCCTCATTTGCAGAAAGAGTCAAGCTCATGCTCCGTCTTCCAAACCACGTCTCTCTTGTGGTCTTTTTCCTATTCCACCATCTCTGTAAGAAAACTCCTTGATCCCCACTGCCAGATGTATCTATCACCTCCAGGACAGAAATGGAAGAGACAGCCAGAAAGCTACCAATACCTCCTTATAAACACCAGAGAAGGTGTCAGGGCAAGAGCCCAAAAGCAAAACCCCTTAGAAAGAAAGACTGTGCCACAGTCCTCAGCATTAGTTACAAGGGGTTGTTGGAGGCAGAAAGCTAACCAGTCCACTTGCTAACAGGCCTCCTGTATGCAGAGTCCTTGTTGCCAAGTGCTTGCTGACCTTAGTAAAGGCTTGTGGTTCCACTTCCCTTCTGGTTCCTGTTCCAGTCTGCTACAGTTCCGCTTCAATTCAAGCTCCAACTCTGGTTCCTGTTTCAGCTCTTGCTACTGGCGAGTTCCAGATTTGAGTTCCCATCGACCCAAATGCAGGTCCTGTTCCAAGCAGGTCTAACTTGACAAAGGCTAACTTCAGCACCAGGACTTCAATTAGGTAATTTTGTTTCCCTTCCTACTTTAAACAACTACATACAAACTGCTCAATCATTAACCAAAACCTTTGAAACCACAAGTAAAAACAAAACCGAACTTAGGGGTCAATATTCAAAGCAATTTAGCCAAGCAGGAGAGGCTCCTGCCCAGTAAAATCATGCTAGGCGGCCCAGGAGCCCAACAGCGGCTTGGACCACCATACCACTTGCCAGTTAGTGCTGGGGCGGCCCCAGTAAAAGCCAGGAGTTATGAGGGCACAGGCGATACTCCAGGCATAGTTAGGACCACTGTATAACTGTGCTTCATTATATGCAGATACAGCACTGAATATCTCTCCTCCCCCCCCCCCCTTCTGAGTGTCACCAAAGACCCAAAAATTCTGTGTCAGTGCCCAGAAAGGGTCTGGCTCTGAATATCTATGTCTAAGGGGTGTCCTGTGCTGCTGTAGGCACGTGTTTTGGACACTTGCTGGTCCAGTTCCTGAGCGCGCCTGGAAAAAAGGGTATTTTTTAATGTGCTGGAAAATGGACATGCAGCAAAATGAAAACTACTGATACACTCAAGCTTACCAATAATTAATTTGAAACTCCAAAATCACAGCTTCACATTCACTGTGTATAACAATAGATATAGGAACCAGTATCGCTCCGAATTGAGTAAGAAACAATTAACATATAAAGTGGAGAAAAAAGGGAATTCAGTAACGCCACCCAGCCAGCCCAAGATCATCGGACTATAAGGCATGGGACCAACGCAGCATCATATGGCCCCAAAAAACTCCACACTTAGTTGAATGTCCAAAAAATCAAATTAGACCAATGCCTATATCCAAAGTGAATGAGATCACAGAATCAATCAATCTCTCAAAATATGTCTCTATTGTGTGCTTTACAATTTACAAGTTAGTGCTCTAATGAAGCTACCGATCACTTATCTTAATCCCACCACACTGGTGTTGCACTCTCGGTCTGTTTCGCTATTGCTGCCTCAGGGGTTCAACTCGCTTGTAAAGTTTTAATTCCAATAGTCTCGTCTGCTGCCGTTACAAGACCTCTACATATTTCTGTGTCTCGTTTGCTGCACTCCACTTTATATGTTGATTGTGTTTCTTACTCAATTTGGAGCGATACTGGTTCCTATATCCATTGTTATACACATTGAGTGTGAAGCTGTGGTTTTGGAGGTACAATAAAACACATAAATAGCACAAAATCATAGACAATAAAATCCATCAAGCCTCAAAACTCAACCATCAACCAAATGCTCTGGAAAATAACCAGTCTTGAACTTAATATGCCCCACGGTTAAACTCAGGGCCCCAAACCTCCCACAATTCCACAGCCAGGGTTGAAAAATCTGGTCTTTTCTACAGCATGCCCCATGGAGACAAAAGACTGGAGTGGTTGGACTGGCAGCAATGGCTACCCTCTCTCTCTCCAGGGGTGATGTGTTGTGGCCCAAACCTGACAACAGTGAGGCACTTCAGGCTGCATCCTCCCTCTATGCTTCTGTCCTGACTGTTGTGAACATGTGGTTTCTCCTCCTAGATCTAATCCCTAATCCTTCTCCTTCCCCTATACCTAATCCTTCCTACCCTCTCCTCCTTCTTCCCCTCCATCAGGGCTGGTGCTAGACATGATGAGGCCCAGGGCAGAAACTAGGGAGGGGGCCCCCCAAAGCTTGCTGCCAAGCCATCCCTCTTTCAAATTCAGGTAGGTTTTGGGCCCCCTGTAACATGGGGGGTTCATGGCAATTGCTCTGTTTACTCACCCCTAACGCCGGCACTGCCCTCCATCCCAACTTTCCACGTTTCTTGCCTGCGATCCTCTCTCCATTCCCCTCCTCTAACATTCACTCGCCCTCTACTGAGATTCTCCCCTCTGTCCCCATTCCCAAATTGCCTTCTCCACCCCCTATTCTCTATCCCCCTGCTCAGCACCAATCACTTAAATCCTTTTTCCCTCAGAAGAAAAGGATCAAATAAAGTACTGAGGCATGTTTCAAAAGGTTTGGGAACCACTTAGGAGAGGGATGCCCCATCGTGCACACAGCTGGATTCTTAATTATTGATCCAGAGGGTCCTGTTAGAGTTTTATTTTATTTTAATTTTGATTGTTGTTTGTTTGACTCAGGCGTAAAGAACACCACCTGAGTCGGACCATTTTTCTTTTGAGGGGTGGCGGTGGGGGTTGGATTCACATTACATAAATCTGAACAACATGGTTATATTAGACTAAGGTAGCGCTCACTGTTCTCTTAGCTTTGTGAGATTTGGTTTTCTATACTCTGTATGCCTCTGTTAATGGGGCATATAAGTAATGCCAGAAACTTTTTTTTATAAAGAAAATAGAACCCCCAAACACTCGAATATGTCAATTGATGAAAATGTCCCATACAATTGCCATAGATGTTTTAAAAATCTGCCACATATTTTGCAAACTCTCATCACAAAATCTTGAAAAATCTGACACAGGAAACCGGTGGCTCTGGTTAAACTAATCTGAATGCAACAAACAAAAATAAGAAGTGTTTGACGGATAAAGAGATAAATCCTTTGTGATGGACATTTTGAATCATTTATTCTTTATGCCTGAACGCCAATAGCCCTCCTAAATCTGTTAACCGTGCTAAGAAACAAAGGTCGGTGTCTAGAACAGGTGCCAACCTCCCTTAAGACGTGGCTGTGTGCCGAGAATACTGCCATGCTGCAGGGATGAAGACACTTATGGAGCAAATGACGCCCACAAGGGAGAAGCAAGCAGCCTCCAGGTTCTGAGTTTCCAGCATATCAGTCTCAATGGACATTACACACAGGTCCCTGCATCACTTCTGTACCACAGGTGTTCAGACAAAACACCAAACAGGGCATGAAGCTACAAACCAGCTGCCTACCATCCTTGTCATGTAACATCTTAATTTGTACACGACGTCTTGATGGATCAATTGCTCTTTTGCCATCATTTCATCACTGGTGATCAATTCTTTCCTAAAACTAGCCCCTTTCTAACTATTTCCACTGCTCAGATTTTTACTGAACAGATCTGTACTGCTGGGATATGTAAATAAGGTTCAGGGGTCCAGGTACTTTTTCTTAGTTTTTTTCAGTGGAACTTCTTTACACCTTCAAGACTTACAAAAGGAAAAGGGAATTAAAATGGAAATGCCAAACATGGAAAAAACAGAGTTAGAATGCAGTTCTTAGATTCATTTCCTTGATAGGGCAAAAGCTTGTTATCACTTCACTAGCTGGATTGCAGAGTACTCCTTTAAAGCCCAAGTTCCGCTCTTATCTACAACCTCCTGACTGCCCCAAACCATGGGTCTGCTGAAACTAATAGATATATCTTTACCCTCAAGCCATGCCTTTGAACATTTCCAATACAGCTCTAAATACCAAGTATCTGTTCCAATGCCGTAATAGAGACACAGGACCCCTACACAGATTTAGGCAGATGTTATCACAGCACAAATAAAAAAAAAAAACCCACAAAAACGTGTGTAAAGAATCTAGAAGGTGAACTAAATTTACGCTATACTAGAAAAAGCAACCCATAAAACATGGAGGAAAAAGCCTCAGAACCCCCTCTGGAGCATAACTACAAGCCTCAACGGGGTTCTGAGGCTTTTTCCTCCATGTTTTATGGGTTGCTTTTTCTAGTATAGCGTAAATTTAGTTCACCTGCCAGCTAGATTGTTGTACACATTTTTTGGGGGGGGGGGGGGGGGGGGGGGGGGGGTTTGTATTGGTGAATATATGGTGCTCCACGGCTAAAAAATACCCTCCTACCTCCACTGGTAGACACAAGTTAAGGCACTTTAACAAATAACAATTTTAAAGCTCTCATTAAAGCAAAAAAATATATATATCTTGGTCCTACTGGTTGTGGCTAGCATTTCACTTGTAGCCTTGGAGCATGGAGGTGTTCAAGTTTGCACTGATGTCTGGTTCTGTTCTACCCTCATGCAGCTATAAGCATAAGCAGCTACAAGCGAAAAGCTGGCCACCATCGGTGGGACCAAAATAATTTTTTTTTTTGCTTTAATGACAACTTTAAAACATTGTTATTTGTTAAAGTGCTTTAACTTGTGTCTACCTGTAGAGATAGGTTTTTTTTTTTGCTCATGAGGTCATCACCCTATCCAGTCTCGGAGATAAAGTTTGTGCTCCAGACAGGGTTGTGAGGCTTTTTCCTCCATGTTTTACAGGTTGCTTTTTCTAGTATAGTGTGCGTTTCCCTTCTAGGTTTCTGTACTCACACAACTGCAGACTAACTGGAAGGGGTAGCATGGCACCCAGGACAGGTTCCCTTCTTCCTCACCCCTTGCAATAGCCCTGAGTGTAAAACTTAATAGGTTAGTGTTCTATTTTGACTACCCTTTTATATCAAATTTTCCCCCTCCATCTACTTCACTCCTGAGTATATGGTCAGAAAACAGACTAGTGAGCATCTTAGGAGATGAGTATCAAACCCAGAGAAAATGGAAGCATGTCATCACATCAACAAACATAGAAACAACTCCCAACACACAGAGAAGCTCCGACATCAAATTCTCAAATATAAAGAGACTAGTAAAAAAGGCCCGTTTCTGGAGCAAATGAAACGGGCACTAGCAAGGTTTTCGTCCCCAACACCCCCCCTCCCTCCCCACCCACCCGTTCGTCGTTCTGAAGCCACTGACGCCATTGCTCCGGACCTCGTGAACGCACCTTCGTGAGCTTCTTGGTTCTGAAGCCACTGACGCCATTGCTCCGCCCTCGATGCGTGACGCCATTGCTCCGCCCTCGACGTCATCACGTTTGACGCGAGGGCGGGGCCCAGAGACTTGGTGCTTTCGGTGGCTTCACCACCACGAACCCTTCATGACGAAAGTGACGTCAGTGGCTTGGCTGCAGTGACGTCAGTGTCCTCAGAACGTTGAGGGTGAGTTTTATTATATAGGATAAAGGGCGAGACCAAGGAAACCCTGGCAGAAAGATACAAAAGTATCCTCAGCTGTACTAGGTACCACATGCCTCATTAAAAGCACATCTTAATAAGCTGCCCATACATCATATCCTACTACCTCCTGAAAGAAGCTTTTAGTACAAAGCAAACAGTAGGGTGTTAGAAGTAAATTTGAGAGACTGAGATCATACTCCACACGCCCTGACTTAAGGATGAGGTTCATTACTGTTATGATATGCGCAAAACTAACCCATCTGGAAACATTGCTCCCTCTCCCCCAACCCACTCCAAGAAAAGTCTTTAAGGCTAGACACATGGAAAAATACAGTAAGACAGAGAAAAGGAAAGACATTTAAAAAAAAAACAGAAGGAAGAGAAAAAAGAAAAGAAAAAAAAACCCTAAAGGAGGGAAACAGAGCATAAGAAGGAATAAAGACTTCTCAGCACTTGACAGTTACTGCCAGAATCTGAGATAACTCTCTGAAAGAAGGGAACTAGAGAGAGAGAGAGAGAGTAATATTTTAAAACATAGGAACTCACCATGCTTAAAAGGATCTTTCACAGAGCTATCCTGGGGCTACTTCAGACCTTATCTTGGCCAGAACTATGCCAGCAGTCTCTCAGAATACAATGTTATCTCTCAGGAGAGCAATAAACATTGAGGTTGGAATAACTGGACTTGTTCACCACAGACATAACGTTGCTGTTTGATGCCGCTTCAGTGCTGAATGTCCTAGGATACAGGCACCTTACTGTACACAAGCAGTTTACTAATGTCAACACCCTGTTTAAACAATATGCAAATGAAGTAAAATCCGACACAATTAGATTGCAAAATTTATGAGAACAGGTAGATGACAAACGGAAATGTTGGCAAGCTAAGGACATGAACTTCAGACTGGCTAACTGGCTAGCCAATTCCAAAGAGAGAGATAAAAATGGAACCTATTATTTAATTTCTGTATTAAATGCCAAAAAAGGAAACAAACAAATAAAAACCACCACATCTCTACTTAGCACAAAACTTGGAACGTTTTGTTATTCATTAGGGAACCAGCTTCTGGTAAGTCCAATAAACTGAGTGAAAAAATAAAGCAACATTTGGGAAATTCATGAGGTCACAGGGCTATACAGTGCACCCAGATCCTAGGTAATGTGTGTCTCTTGTCTAAATGAGGTTACTGGACTTCTGAATGCTCCAAGGGATTGACAACTCAGTTTCTGTTATCCCTGTGACTGGATGAGGGTGTAAGACTATATAATGCTCCTATGGGCTGATGCTCAGAACTCCCATGGTAAGCGAACAGCACAGAAATCATACTGCTGGAACAGCACAGAGACCTAGTTCAACAATGCTCAAAGGAAATGATATCCAAATTATATTCATGCTGTAAAAGCGAAAGCAAGGGGCAGAATGTGCTTGGTGCATGCACAGAGGAATTTCAGGATAAACTCAGCTCATGTGCATATATCCACCAGGCACACCTGAAAGATAGCTGTTTCAAAGTTTTCTCTTTTCACCATACTCCAGACTGGTGCTTAAATTCCCCTACTATTTTCAGCTATCTAGCGAAACATGAATTTGCGTCAGCACCGATTCCCTTTAAAAACTTATATAAAAATATTAAGCACATCTTCATAAGTATCAAGTTGAAAAATAATTCCAAAAAATGTTTCGATACGGTGAATGAATAAAAAGATTGAAGATATGAGAAATTAACAGGACCAATGATGACATAAGGTGTATTGGGAGTCCCTGGAGTCAACTCGGGAACAGCACTGCTGATGGTCCATACCTAATATTTACGTCTATCAATAAATGTTTTGAGATTGCGGGAGAACTATTTCTATGGTTTATGGAATATGATCTAAGCAACTTAATTTACATTAGCTAAAATTAGCCTGTTTGATTATTCTATAACTTACACATGCAACTTGTGCATTAGGCATAAAACTGTGCATGCAAGTTTATAAAATTAGAGAGAGAGAGAATCATATTGAATATACAGAATAGATTTAAATGCTACGGCCATTTGAGATTATACATGGAATGTTGCTATTCCACTAGCAACATTCCATGTAGAATCTCCAATAGTATCTATTTTATTTTTGTTACATTTGTACCCCGCACTTTCCCACTCATGGCAGGCTCAATGCGGCTTACATGGGGCAATGGAGGGTTAAGTGACTTGCCCAGAGTCACAAGGAGATGCCTGTGCCTGAAGTGGGAATTGAACTCAGTTCCTCAGTTCCCCAGGACCAAAGTCCACCACCCCAACCACTATAAGTACATAAGTAATGCCATACTGGGAAAAGACCAAGGGTCCATCGAGCCCAGCATCCTGTCCACGACAGCGGCCAATCCAGGCCAAGGGCACCTGGCAAGCTTCCCAAACGTACAAACATTCTATACATGTTATTCCTGGAATTTTGGATTTTTCCAAGTCCGTTTAGTAGCGGTTTATGGACTTGTCCTTTAGGAAACCGTCCAACCCCTTTTTAAACTCTGCTAAGCTAACCGCCTTCACCACTTTCTCCGGCAACGAATTCCAGAGTTTAATTACACGTTGGGTGAAGAAACATTTTCTCTGATTTGTTTTAAATTTACTACACTGTAGTTTCATCGCATGCCCCCTAATCCTAGTATTTTTGGAAAGCGTGAACAGAAGCTTCACATCCACCTGTTCCACTCCACTCATTATTTTATATACCTCTATCATGTCTCCCCTCAGCCGTCTCTTCTCCAAGCTGTATAGCCCTAGCCTCCTTAGTCTTTCTTCATAGGGAAGTCGTCCCATCCCTGCTATCATTTTAGTCGCCCTTCGCTGCACCTTTTCCAATTCTACTATATCTTTCTTGAGATGCGGCGACCAGAATTGAACACAATACTCAAGGTGCGGTCGCACCATGGAGCGATACAACGGCATTATAACATCCTCACACCTATTTTCCATACCTTTCCTAATAATACCCAACATTCTATTCGCTTTCTTAGCCGCAGCAGCACACTGAGCAGAAGGTTTCAGTGTGTTATCGACGACGACACCCAGATCCCTTTCTTGGTCCGTAACTCCTAACGTGGAACCTTGCATGACGTAGCTATAATTCAGGTTCTTTTTTCCCACATGCATCACCTTGCACTTGCTCACATTAAACATCATCTGCCATTTAGCCGCCCAGTCTCCCAGTCTCGTAAGGTCCTCTTGTAATTTTTCACAATCCTGTCGTGATTTAACGACTTTGAATAACTTTGTGTCATCAGCAAATTTAATTACCTCGCTAGTTACTCCCATCTCTAAATCATTTATAAATATATTAAAAAGCAGCGGTCCTAGCACGGACCCCTGAGGAACCCCACTAACTACCCTTCTCCATTGTGAATACTGCCCATTTAACCCCACTCTCTGTTTCCTATCCTTCAACCAGTTTTTAATCCACAATAGGACATTTCCTCCTATCCCATGACCCTCCAATTTCCTCTGTAGCCTTTCATGAGGTACCTTGTCAAACGCCTTTTGAAAATCCAGATACACAATATCAACCGACTCCCCTTTGTCCACTCCTTCAAAGAATTGAAGTAAATTGGTCAGGCAAGATTTCCCCACACAAAAGCCATGCTGACTTGGTCTCAGTAATCCATGTCCTCGAATGTGCTCTGTAATTTTGTTTTTAATAATAGCCTCTACCATTTTCCCAGGCACCGATGTCAGACTCACCGGTCTATAATTTCCCGGATCTCCCCTGGAGCCTTTTTTAAAAATGGGCGTTACATTGGCCACCCTCCAATCTTCCGGTACCACGCTCGATTTTAAGGATAAGTTGCATATCACTAGCAGTAGCTCCGCAAGCTCATTTTTCAGTTCTATCAGTACTCTAGGATGAATACCATCCGGTCCAGGAGATTTGCTACTCTTCAGTTTGCCGAACTGCCCCATTACGTCCTCCAGGTTTACCGTGAAGTCAGTAAGTTTCTCCGACTCGTCCGCTTGAAATGCCACTCCTCCACTCTTTAGTCCCTTATCTCCTTTATTCTTATAATGCAAAACATTCTTTGCTCTTGGAGCTTCCCTGAACCGTGGACAAATTTTGATTGGACCACTCCTGAAGAAATCCTCTTTCAACCCTGTGGTTATTAGGCATTACAGCCCCATTCACTTCTAAAATTCTCAAAAGTTTACCTTCATAGAGTTTCTCTCCTTGAGAAAACAAGTTCTATTACGTATTGTGTTGACATTGCTAGTATACCATGCCATACTTTGTATTGTTTTCAAATATTTTTACTGCTCTAATTGCCTATTGCTCATGTTTGATCTATTCTTACTGTACACCGCCTTGAGTGAACTCCTTCAAAAAGGCGGTAAATAAATCCTAATCCTACATAATAAAAAGTACCTCCAATGTTCTGAAGCTGACTCCGTGGCACTGTGGCACTGTAGGGTTCGTAAGTCTGCAACTCAGCTTTTCATTGGCTCTCACTGTCCCGCAATGTCACAAGAACGAGGAACCAATCAACGGTCTGTAAAAAACGCCCAACCCGTCTGCCCGGTCCGTCATTGCCACCCAGCGATTCTCCTCTCTCCCCTGCCCCCACCTCCAGGCACACACCGAGTCTCCATCGCTCCTTTGAAAGCCCTGCCCGTCTGTAGTCTTCCCTTCCAGTTCGTTCCCTCAGAGTCCTGCCCTCGCGGAAAGAGGAAATGACGTCAGAAGGTGGGACTCAGAGGGAACGAACTCGAAGGGAAGGCTACAGACGGGCAGGGCTTTCAAAGGAGCGACGGGGAACGAACTCTAAGGGAAGGCTACAGATGGGCAGGGCTTTCAAAGGAGCGACGGAGACACAGTGGGTGCCTGGAGGGGGGGGGGCAGGGGAGAGAGGAGAATCGCTGGGTGTCTGGAGGGGGAGCAGGGGAGAGAGAAGAATTGCTGTGTGGCTGGAGAGGGGGCAGGGGACAGAGGAGACTCTGTCACACACACACAGTCACTGTCAAACACACTCTGTCAAACATACACACTCCGAGGAAAACCTTGCTAGTGCCCGTTTCATTTCTGTAAGAAACGGGCCTTTTTTACTAGTAAATAAATAAATGCCCTTCATCCCCATCAACCAGATTGCACCAAAGGTAAATGCACTGCACTTGTAAACGAGATATGCCTTAACCTTGATGTGGTTAAAGTCCTTATTTTGGCATTCATTGGTCTCTCCACAGCTTTTGATTTCGTGTACAGGAATTGGGCATCTCCAGAACCAACCTTAACTGGTTCCATTCACTCCTAATCAACCTTTTTTATTTTCATTTTTTGGCTGTTCACCCTCCCTCAGTCTTTGTCTTATGGATAGAGAATGGCACGTGGACTAAGTTTGATCCCATCATGCCCCATCAGCTCTGTCCTCATCTGCTCAAGCCTTGAACAATTATGATTTTATATTTAAATCTTTTTTATTAAAGTATAGGAATAACAACTTTTTATAAATCACAAACAGAAAACAATAGTAACAACGAGCAACTGAAATAACCACCACAAACACCCTCTATCCTTCCAACTCCAACAATATCTGACTTCTATTACCCCAAAGAACCCTAATCCACCTTGTTAAAATGACCAGGGGGACAAAACTCAACTCGCTTTCTATGCCCTAGTGGGGGAGAAATATGCCCTAAGAAGTACTGTTATGATTTTTTAAATCTGTGGATAAATAACAACTCATCAACAATCTCAGAATTCAGTCTAGCTCTCCTGTCTTCCACAGTCCTTCCCACAATAGAAAATGCCCTCTCAGAATATGTGCTGGTAGCAGGAATCCACAGGATCCCCCATGCAAGTTTTGGCCAGTACTTTTGATTGTTTTTTTTCCCAAAAAGTAATATCGTCGTCTGCATCAAAGACAAATAACTATCCAATTCATAAACAACAGCCTTCAAAGGGGGCATTGTTCCATAAAAGTCGCTCATAAAACTGCTAACATCCATTTTTATTCTTCTGGAGGGGGGCTCTTCCACAAATGTGTCACTTTCTGGGAATGTGGATTGTGAAGGACCCTGAGCTGTTGATGTAGATGGTCTTGAGTCTTCTATTTCGATCTGGTTTTGGTACAACCTTCTCAAAGTTCGGCCGTTTATGTTTTTACATCATCTGGGAAGATAATTGGATTGTCTTTCAGATGTGAGTGTAGAAGACAACCAACACTGTGCGGCATCAGAAAAATGTGTCAATCAAGTGTTGGAAATGCTCCTTGATGCCAACAACGGACGAATGTGTTGCAGTAAAAGTAAGATGCCTGGGCATCTTGCATGTGTTGGAAGGACATTACAAATGGTAGGTGTCCGATCAGCAGACAAGACTCTTTGCCACATCAAAGGCAGACAGGGCACAAATGATGTCATTTAACAGTGCTTCATTTAAATCCAAAATCAGCTTGTGCAGTTTTTTTTATCATTGAACTCAGTTGCCAGTTATCTAAGATGTGTTACGTTTTTATATATTGATACTAGCATTTTATAGCTGTTCCATCTAGTTGGAACAGCCTGTTTAAAGCTAGTCTCAAGCTTTTAGAGAATGACACAGGAACAAAGTTTGTCCCGTCCCCACAAACTCTGTCCCCATCCCCGATATTAACTGCATGTCCCTATCCCCGTATCGTTTTCTACTTATGGGGTACTGAACTGTTCAGTGCTGGCTGCAAAACTATTTAATATGTTTCTCTCTCCTTTAGTTACAGTAATCCAGTCTTTGGGTGTCAATCTCTACGTACATGCTGACATACGTACATGCTGACAACATTCAACTAGTTTTCTCTAATGATCCTTCTACACCAGATTTTGGTTCTCTCAACACTTGACTTGATGCTATAACCGCTTGGTTACAACAACACAGACGTAACATCCCAAAGTGTGAGGCTGTTTGGTTTTAATGAAAACCATGGGATGCAGTGCCAGCTTCCCTAATCCTAGGACAGTCTCATTGTCTTCTGGATTCTGCATGTTCCCTTGGCTTTCTACTCAACTCAACTTTGATGAAGCCCGGATATCTTCAATTATGAGGACCTCCTTCCTTGTTCTACGTAAAATTCACTCAGTCTTATCCTTCCTTTATCAAACATTTGCTTCTTTCTCTGGTTATCAGCCATCTGGACTATTTCATCTTCCATTGCCTCAGGCTACCCCACATTTCCTGAAAAAAAGACTTCAGCTTCTGCAGAACACAGTCATCAAAATGCTGCACAAAAGTGTTAAGGTCTAGCCATGTCTCTCCACTCCTTAATTTAGTTCACTGGCTTCCAGGTGTTTTTCAATTGCACTTTAAAATGCTGCTTCTCAACTTTTGCGTACTGCACACAGATCAGCTAAATTATATTTTATGTTTAATATATACTTGATATACCACCCACTCTGAAAAACAGTTCTGTTTGGTACACTGGCTGCTGCTTTACTCCCCCTATGCACCCCCTCTGCTCCTTTCAGTACCATCCTCTCATTCCATTTGTCTAAGAACGTACTCACCTGGCCACTTTTGCTTCTCTAGCTCCAACTTTGTGGCATCAACTACCCCTTTCATTCAAGACTGAACCCTCAGGCCAGATTCAGAACCGATCTCACAACTTGGCTTTTCCAGCAGGCACTGGTGGCGGTGGTGGTGGGGGGGGAGTAATTCTATAACACTGCATCTATATTTAGGCACCCAGAGGGTGCCTATTCTATGAAGGAAAGTAGGCCCCTATCTTATGTGCATATTAGAATTACACTCTGTGTCCGAGTCCCGGGACATGCTTCTCCCCACCCCTCTTTCTGTACGTTGTTAGTATTGTAAACTTTCTTCACGTCATTTTCCTTACAAATTGCAATCAAGCAAATTTTGGTAAACAAGTCTTTGGGCTTTCAGAATCAATATTCTGTAGACAGACCCAGTGGCTCTGTGACAGCACTGTGTAGTGCCATGCAAAGGGACCTAGGTTTAATTCCCAGCTCAGGTCTTCCACGCTGCAGGCCAACTGGGTCTGGGGATGCTCTGATGCAGCAGTAAGAGCCCCTGAGAGGAAAGGAGGTGAGATCATACTCGCCGAGCGACTGAAATACCTAGCAGTGAAATATAATATATAAACCGCTTTGGTTATACCTACAGAAAGGCAGCATATCAAATTCATTATCCTTTATCCAAATGATTACAGAATTCTGATTTGAGTCCAGGTACATGGCCCCCAAGGCTGAGGACCATCACTGAAATAACCAGACTAAATAAATTAGGAAAGAATATAAAATAGGGGGGAAATCTGGGTAGTGACAAATAGAAGTTTATAGTACCAGATCTCAGCCTTGGTTCCAATTAAGACAGAAACCTTAAGGAATAAAAGGAAACTGCCAGGTAAAAGAAAACATTCTCTTGAAGTTTAGCTATTAAGGAATTATAACTTTTTTTTTCTTCAAATAGCTGTAACTAGAATTATTTCTAAACATGCTCTCTAAGGAAGTTGTGGTAACTCAAAGTTTGTGACCTTTTTTTTAGAATATAACCCAGAATTTCACCTGGGCTGGGGAGCAGTTTAGGATTCTCAGTCATTTTGTCATTACTCTCTCACAGTTCCATGGGAACTCACAACCAGTAAAAGTGTTAAAACAATTCTTCTCTCACTATCCCAACATTTTTATCCCCTATCTAAAGCAACACAATCCTAACTGGACAAATGTAGCACAAACACACAAATGTCAACATTTACTATCAAACTATTACAAATCAATCTATGTGGAGATTACAAACAAAAGTTATTCCAAACATTCCTTAAGTCTGGAAGCACTATGCATCTTGTGAGTTGAAAAGCAGAACATGGAGCAAAAGAAGAAAAGGCTTTAAGAGCAATTCTATAAACTGGTGCCAACCCCTGGATTCTATAAACAGTGATTAAAGTTGCACACGCAACTTAGTTGCTGAACAAGCCAATCAGCGCCAATAACTAGCTAACAAGCAATTATTGGCGCTGTGGTAGTCACGGCCGAGCGGTTAAAGCGATGGACTAGAAACCTATTGGGGTCTCCCCGCACAGGTTCAAATCCTGCTGACTACGGGGCTGCAAATTTCTCTTGGGAGTGGAGGAGTAGCCTAGTGGTTAGTGCAGTGGACCTGGACACTGGGGAACCGAGTTCAATTCACCCTGCAGCTCCTTGTGACTCTGAACAAGTCACTTAACCCTCCGTTGCCCCAGGTACAAATAAGTACCTGCATACTGTATAAACCGCTTTGAGTGTACTTGTAAAAACCACAGAAAGGAGGTACATCAAGTCCCATTCCCTTCTCCACCCTCTAAGATTTACAGGAGAATCGTATTCTGTAATGATCCGCACATAAATCCTAACGCATGTAAATTTTGGGGGGCATTCTAAAATTTTACGCAAATACAGAATTTAGCCAAACCGCCCCTAATTTAGGCAGCAACATTTACACCTGCTTTTAGCAGGCATAATTGCTGGCGTTAAGCCCTGTTCTCTAAAGGACGTAATACCCTTTATAGAATAGCGCTCAGCGTGAAACATTTTCAGTGCCACTTATAGAATTTACCTCCAATTGTGCACAGCAGTTATAGAGTAATAGCACTTGATTGGCGCCACTAATTGGCAATTATAGAATAGTGCCTGGCACATCTCTAACACAGCACTTCTCAACCCAGTCCTTGGGGCTCACCCAGCTAGTCAGGCTTTCACGATACCCACAATGAATACGCACGAGAGATCTGCATGACAAGGAGGTACTGCGTGCAAATCTCTCTCATGCATTATTCATTGCAGATATCCTGAAAGCCTGACTGGATTGAGAAGTGCTGCTATAAAATACATGCCAAAATCGTTTAGTGCGTGGGGGCACAAACATGGGTGGAGTATTAGAGGTCACGGATGTATTGCGAAGATCTGTACATAACTTTGAGAATAATATAAGTAACTCGCACTTAGGCATCAACAGTTACAGCTTTCACTGACTTGGTATAACATTAGGTGCACCAATGCCCCACTTATGCCTGCTAATATTCTATAACGGAATCTTGGCACCGAGATGCCATTATAGGATTGATAAGCACATGGAACTGGGGTGCCTAAATCTTGGTGCCCGTTTATAGAATTATTATCTTTGTGTTTACTAGCAGGATATCTTCATCAGAGACTGTACAGCTCTTTCACTCTATATTAAAAGTATCTACTGTGCAAATTGTGTTTGTATACATGTATATGTGTTTATACAGAGAAAGGGAAAAGGGACGGGATTTGATATACCACCTTTCTATGGTTACAATCAAAGTAGTTTACAATATTAAATACAGGTACTTATTTTATATATATGAGAGAGAGAGAGAATACCATAAAACAGAAAAGATGAGAAGCTGTCCAGAATACACAGATGTCACTTGTGTGAGCTTGAAAGCTGTTTTGTTGGACCTTTAAAATAGGAGTCACATGTGTGTATTTCGAAATCTGTCACACATGTACATATGTATTTTGAAATCTGTTTGCACAGACTAATCTAGATCCACATAACCATGACAAAGTCCTAGAGCATCGCAATTAACACCTGAAGGCAGTGACAGTTTATTTTCTCCTGTTGATTTTCTTATTTCACTCTCCAGCTCCCCGAGGTATTATTTCTCAAATTTCTTCCCCAGCTGTGGTTCAGCTTTAGAAAAGCTCAAGTCAAGTTTTGTCTCCAACAGTGAAAATTATTTCCAAGACAAAAAGGTCAACATTACGAACAAATAACCTTTTCTCATTTATGAACTGTTCTTCTCGGGCGACAGACACTATTGAATATGCAGAGCAAAGAGCCACCTTTATGCAACTGCAAGAATATTTCCCATTTCCAGAAGATCCCTCTCTTTCCCCATATA
Source organism: Microcaecilia unicolor (assembly GCF_901765095.1). NCBI lineage: Eukaryota > Metazoa > Chordata > Amphibia > Gymnophiona > Siphonopidae > Microcaecilia > Microcaecilia unicolor. Next base: position 33,738,817 of record NC_044042.1, on the reverse strand, counting down.
ATCGCTGCATTCAGCCAGTTTAGCAGTTAGACTTCGGAAGGAAAATATCTTGTTTGTCTTCTCTCTTCATGAACCTCAGTAAAAAACCAGAAGCAAAACAAACAAAACCTCATCAGCCCTGCTTCCCCAAAGCAAGTGTTTTTTTTTTTCTCCGAATCATGGACCTATTTCTAGTTCTCTGTTATGTAACACCAAAGAGCACAGCCGAACTTCAATGTAATCACAGAAGCCAAATTCAAAAATAAAGATGTTGCCTGAAAATAACCTCTTCTGCTTTTTAAAATAAAAGGCAACATGTGAACATTTCCTGACTGCATCAAACTTTTAAGAAGGCATTGGGGTAACTTACACAGAGCAGCGGTTACGACTAATAACCAAGGTATTGCTACATCAGGCTTTTAAGAAGGTTAACGTAGTCTACATAAAATGACCAATAAGCTTGGGGAGCCCAATGTTTTGGACAATAGCCTTGCACGTTTTGATGGCTGAGCCGGCTTGATGTTAACAACTGGAGGGACATATAGTGCTGATCTTGTAAGAATCAAAAAGATAAAGCCTGAAATATCCTATCAGTACAGGTGGTGGAGACCAGTCTGTTAACAGATTCTGGGAATGCTTGGGACCAATATGAAGGGCAGTAATAGGAAAAGGGATGAAGAATCAGGTTAAAAACAAACATGGTAAGATTAGAACTAGTATCAGTATTGTGATTCTTTCACTTTTGTTTAGGTAAGATACAACTGGGCAGACTGCATGCCAGTTTGATCATTTTCTGCCATCATTTACTATATCACTACTTTCATTCCTCCTTTGGTACAGATATTTGCAGTGTTATGACAATTACGACTTTTGTGTAATAAATACATCAGCACACCTGAGAGACAGAGTTTTTCCCTACAAGAAACACCACAAGAAATGGCATCAGCTGGTGACCACAAACGCTCTAATGGCAAGAGCAAATTTAAAACATGCTAGATGACATCATGATACGTATTGACCTTCTGTTGCCCTATACCTATGAGAAAGAAAATGGCTTTTGAGGAATCCAGGGTACATAAAAAGTGGAAGCTGGGTGCTTTGTGTATCAGAAAAATTATATGAAATTGGATAAATGATTCAAAAGTGATGAAGAGGAAAACACACAGAAAAAAATGGGAGATGGGCACTTTGTATGTGTCATAAAATTATATAAAATGGGTTGAATGGGTCAAAAGTTATTTGGGAGAGGGTAAGGAGCAGGGAAACACAGAATGAACTTATCAGGCCAGTTTCCATATAGCACATCTGGCTAATAAGCCAAAACATTAAAACCTAATATATCATACCTAATTATTTCATAAATTTGCCAGTCATAACCATGCCCCCATCTCCTTTCTGTAAAACGTTTACATTATCTCTTGCAAAAAGCCTCGGGCTCCCATATTCCTGATCATTAAATCAGAGCAACACTGACTCACTAACTTTCCCGGATGTATCCGTGAATCACACTGTCCCACATTTCAACACTGGAAGTAACTTAAAACCTAATTATTCAAAAGTCTTGCACACACAAACTAGTGAGGTGTCTTTTTTTGTGTTTGTTTGTTTCAGGGCAGTATAGAAGCAGGAGTAAACATAAAACCGAATTTTTTACTATAAACGTAACCCAAAACGTGCAACTGGGAATCAAACCCAAAAATATGGAGAAGGCGGACAGAGAGGGGTGCAAGAAGGGAGCAGGCCCTGCCAGTCGGCCTTACACAGCAAACATGACACCGAACTTCAGCCAGGCTCTCCCTGCACATATGTCAGCACTAACACTAAACACGACCATTCCCCCCCTCCCCACACCACATTTCAGTTTCACAGCAGAATCTTGCCAACTGCGAGTCCACTACATAAGCCCAGGACCCTTAGGAGACAAGTTATGGCCTTCTCTGTCAAGAATCCTTCGAGCCAGACCAACTCCACAGCCTCTTGGGAGCTGTAGTCAAAAGCAACAAGACTTCCCCCGGCTAAATACCAGCCGCTTCTCGCTGCAGGCACGCTTTTCAAGCTCCCAACTCTTAACTGACCTGCAGCTTATCTCTGTACAGAACAGTCAGGCCCCAGCGAAACTCCCCGAAGCTCCCCCTGATCAAGAAGTTAAAATGCTTGCAGCGCAGACGGCAAGGTAAATACAGCCAAAAAAACTATAACTACCAAAATCCTTTGCGCTCGCCAAGACCCACCTACCCTGCCGCCACTGGCTGTCGCCTCTTTCAATCAAGGGCCTCCGCCATACTCATTGGGTGGCTCGCTGGCCATCCTCTTCAGCCAATGCCAGCGAGGCTGAAGGAAAATGACAGCCATAATCAAAGCTAGAGCCTGGAGATGTTAGAAAGAAAAATCTAAGGAATTGTTTTTCTTCTCAAGAAAATTAATACGTTCGGAATACTAGAGTACCCCCGGTACAGCAACTAGTTAGAAACTGGATTCTTCGGATCAATATTCTCTCCGATACAACAGCGTTGTTAGCATACAAAAAAAAAAAATAATAAATTCATATTTTTAAAAAAAACGTACAAAATGATTGTACCTTGCAACTGTCTTAGAAATCTCCTCATGGGCTAAAAAGCGAAATTCGCAAAATCTGACCGCCTTCTAAAGGCCCTAACATTAGCCAGAGATAAGTCTAGCCCAGCATTAGCCAGAGATAACTAGCCTATAAAGAAACCGATGTACCTCAAAAGAAATAAAAAAAAAAAAAATTTAAAAAAAAGTCAGATATTCCAACAGATCGATCTCAGTATTAAGCAGGTCATGCAGTGCCTCCCAGGTTTCCCTTACCCACCAGCAGCGGCACAAGATCTCTGGGAAGTCCCCCTCCCGGCACCATTAATGCAGTCAGCAAACAAGCAAAGCCGGGTCTGAGACTTACCTTTCTCTGGGACTCTCAGGAAAGGCCGGAGGTATTTCCCATAGTGAGCCCGATGGCTTTTCCTTTTATGATTATTTCTTTTGCTCTTCAGCACTTCTCTGGCTGGTGTGGGTTGCAGTGAAGCTTAGGAACTGAGTGCTGGGGAAGAGCCATGCATGGAGGGTTCATCATGATCCGTCACTTAATAGTCACGATCCCTACCAGTCAACTCAAAGGGACTTACTGGAAGGTGACCATGCCCTACACAAACACACAGTTTCACACTCTCTTCTACATACGGTACACGGCAGGCTATTACCTACATGCACAGCACATACAGTTTCAGTACAGAGCAGGCTCTCTCACCTGAATGCATACACAGCCCTTTTAAGCCTTCTCACACTCACTCTCCTCAGATCTCATGCACACTTTTGCCCTTCTCACTCAGTCTCTTGTTTTACTTTCAGTTGAGGAATCCTGTCCCCAACCTTAGCTGTGGCTCTTCAGCAGGGCTTTTGGCAACAAGTTCCAAGTTTCAGAGTCCTTTCTTTAAAACAAATAAATACATTTCCGATTTTTTTTCTTTTCTTTCTTTATAACTAGTAATTAAATCCCTTTTCTTGGGTGTGGGAGCTTGCAGGATACTGTTGTCAAGTGGAAGGATTTGTGCAAGTCCCCTTTTCTTTCTCCCTCCCTCTCTCTCTGAGTCTGAATAATCATTTAAGAGAAACAGGATCATTCACTTTGCCTGTTTCATACAAGAGCCGAGCCAGTACCATGTCAAAATAAAAGCCCATGTCGCTCTGATTCACTGCTTCCTAATCTCTGTCTCTACTACTAGCCTCCCAGTGGTCTAAATTGGAATGAACACCTTGAATATTCTGCCTTGTCCAAAGCCTCACCTGCACTTGAGAATTCATACATATTTCCAGCTTCTTATGGCAGCCCATACATGAAGGGATTTGTTTTTGTTATTCTTTAACAGTATTTCTAACTTAATACACTACTTTGAAGAATTAAGTTCTAACTCTTCCCCTATACACAACAACAACAAAAAAAAAAGATCCCATCATAGTGAGAATTTATTTATTTGTTTGTTGCATTTGTATCCCACATTCTCCCACCTATTTGTAGGCTCAATGTGGCTTACATAATACCGGAGAGGCGATTACCGACTCTGGTTTGAACAAATACAATGTGGTTTGTGGTAAGATAAAGTTCATGTTTCAGAGGCCACATTAGGAATCGTAGAGCAGAAGAGTTGAGTTATGTTCATTACGTGCTTTAATTTTCTTGTGCAGCTGAGATCAGGCATTTAAGTTGGATTTGTTGGGTATGCCTTTTTAAACAGGGTGGTTTTTAGTATTTTCCAGAAGTGAAGGTGGTCGTATGTCGTTTTCAAAGCTTTGGGTAACGCGTTGCACAGTTGTGTGCTTATTGTAAACCACTTCTTGAAGTAAATGTATCTTTAACTTAATTTTTAATTAAACAAAGACTCCCTATGGAGCTCCATCAGAAGCTGAGCCAATAAAACAGGAGCACACCAAAAAGAGACACTCTCCCTTGTAATCATCGTGTATGACCATCGCATGAGATATGCTTGAAATACTACTGGTATATACAAATGAACCCTGGATGTATTAGTAGAAATGCTAAGGAGAAAAGTGTGGCCTAAACTTAACTGGTAGCACCATCCACTTCACTATGGGGTCCTTTTACTAAGTTGTGCTGAAAAATGGCTTGCGGTAGTGTAGGCGTGGGTTTTGAGTGCAAGCCAATCCATTTTTCAGTGCGTCTGTAAAAAAAGCCCTTTTTAAAATAATTTTGCCGAAAATGGACATGCTGCAAATTCAGGTGGAGGAGTGGCCTAGTGGTTAGGGTGGTTGGCTTTGGTCCTGGGGAGCTGAGGAACTGAGTTCAATTCCCCCTTCAGGCACAGGCAGCTCCTTGTGACTCTGGGCAAGTCACTTAACCCTCCATTGCCCCATGTAAGCCACATTGAGCCTGCCATGAGTGGGAAAGCACGGGGTACAAATGTAACAAAAATAAAAAAAAATGTAGGAAAAGCTGGATGCATAGGTAGATTTGTATTTAAGTCCATTACAGCTTGGGTAGTGTAGATTTAGATATGTTCCTGTTGATTCGGATGCGTTTCTGGTTGGTAAGTCAATTAGGTCTGTCATGTATCCTGGGGCTTCGCCATAGATGATTTTGTGAACCATGGTGCAGATTTTGAAGGCAATGTGTTCTTTGATTGGGAGCCAGTGTAATTTTCGCGGAGGGGTTTGCACTTTCAAATCGCGTTTTTCCAAATATAAACCTAGCTGCCGTGTTTTGAGCAGTCTGAAGTTTCTTTAAGGTTTGTTCTTTGCATCCTGCATAGATTCCATTGCAGTAGTCTAAGTGGCTTATTATCATTGATTGTATCAGGTTGCGAAAAATTTCCCCTTGGGAAGAATTGTTTCACGCGTTTGAGTTTCCACATTGAGTGGAACATTTTCTTTGTGGTGGCTTTCGCTTTGCTCTACAGTGTTAGGTTATGGTCCATTATAATGCCGAGGATTTTCAGGCTGTCTGATATAGGTGTAATCTGGGGTGTCGATACTTGTGGGGTTGTCCGTTCTATGTTGGGATGAGAGGATAAGACAATGTGTTGTTTCTTTATTGAGTTTTAGTTGAAATGCATTTGCCCATGAGTCCATGGTGTTTAGGCTTAGCTTGCTTTTGTTGGTGATTTCTGTCAGTTTGGTTTTACATAAGTACATAAGTATTGCCATACTGGGAAAGACCAAAGGTCTATCAAGCCCAGCATCCTGTTTCCAACAGTGGCCAATCCAGATCACAAATACCTGGCAAGATCCCAAAAAAGTACAAAACATTTTATACTGCTTATCTCAGAAATAGTGGATTTTCCCCTAGTCCATTTAATAACGGTCTATGGACTTTTCCTTTAGGAAGCCGTCCAAACGTTTTTAAAACTCCGCTAAGCTAACTACCTTTACCACATTCTCTGGCAATTAATTCCAGAGTTTAATTACACGTTGAGTGAAGAAATGTTTTCTCTTCATTTTAAATTTACTACATTGTAGCTTCATCGCATGCCCCTAGTCCTAGTATTTTTGGAAAGCGTGTACGGGATGTAAATTATTACATTGTCTGCGTAGATGAAAGGGTTAAGGCCTTTGTTGGCTAAGGACTTGGCTAGTGTGGTCATCATTAGGTTGAAGAGCGTCGGTGATAGTGGTGAACCCTGTGGTACTCCACAGTCTGCCCTTCATGGTGATATGTTAGAGTTTGATTTTACTTGATATGTTCTCGTGGTTAGGAAACCCTTGATCCAGCTGAGTATGTTTCTACCGATCCCGAACTTGTCTAGTAGTCTTATTAATATATTATGGTTTACCATGTCGAATGCGCTTGACATATCGAATTGTAGGAGGAGGATGTTTTTGCCTGTTGCAATTTCTTGTTTGAATTTGGCTAGGAGAGTGAGTAGTACTGTTTCGGTGCTATGGAGGGGGCGAAATCCCGACTGTGATTGGTGTAGTATTGAGAATTTGCTTATATAATCTGTAAGTTGTTTGGTTACCATGCTTTCCATCAGTTTGACTACTAACGGGATAGATGCTACTGGGCGGTAGTTAGTAATTTCATTTGTTTTTTTCTTGGGGTGAATAGGATATTACCATATTCCTTGGGGGAAAGACCTTGTTGAAGCATATAATTTAGGTGGGATGTGAGGTCTTCTATGAAGCCATCAGGGGTGGATTTCATTAAGTAGTTAGGACAGGTATCTAGCTTACAGTGAGTGTTGGAGAACTTGTTGATCGCCTGGGTAACTGTTTCAATGGTCAGGTGGGTAAAGTTTGACCAGGTTCGATCAGCCGGGTATTTACCAGAGGTTGGGTCCAGCTCATCGAGGAAATACCAAGAAAGCAGTCTGAGACCAAGAAAATGTGGTAGAAAGATACAGAAATATTTCCCATCGTTGCCTATACGTTACATCTTATGAACTCCAGAAAGAAGCTCTCTTTGGTATAATGCAAGTACTATGGCAAGAGTTAGCAGTAAATTTGAAGGTAATCAATAGAAATAAAACAAAATAAAACATGGAAAAGAAAATAAGATGATACCTTTTTTATTGGACATAACTTAATTTCTTGATTAGCTTTTGAAGGTTGCCCTTCTTCATTTATTTATTTATTTATTGCATTTGTATCCCACATTTTCCCACCTATTCATCAGATCGGAAATAAGCAAATGTTGGTAGATGACAGTATATATAAGTGAAAAATCAAAGCATTCCAATGACAGTCTAACAGGATGGGAGTGGATAGGTGAGAGACAGGAAGAGGGAAAGGGAGATATGCATGGAGACAGGAGGGTGACAAAGCATCCACTCTGCATCCCCCCATTACCTCTCCGCTATCATCTCTCCCTACATTCCTCCTCATTAACTCCGCTCACTGGACAAGTCTCTCTTGTTGTTGTCATCCTCCTTCTCCTCCACTGCTAACTCCAGGCTTTGTTCCTTTTCTCTCACGGCACCTTATGCCTGGAATAGACTTCCTGGAACTATACGTCTAGCTCCATCTCTACCTGTTTTCAAATCTATGCTGAAAACCCACCTTTTCACTGCTGCTTTTAGCTCCTAGCCACAATTGCCCTCCCCTTGTCCCTTCCTCCCTTCTCACCCATTACTTCCCTCACCCGTAACTGTCTTGTCTGTCTGTATTATTTAGATTGTAAGCTCTTTTGAGCAGGGACTGTCTCTTTGTATCAGGTGTTCAGCGCTGCGTGCGTCTGGTAGCGCTATACAAATGCTAATAATAATAATAATGGGCTAGAAAACCCAGATCTTTATTAAGTCCTGTCTGGTGGGTGTCAAAATATTTAATCATTCTGACTTCAAAGGTCTTACGTTCCTGTATTGTTTTAAAGTTCCATTTTAAGCTTCTTACCATGAAGTCACTGGTACAGTGTTCTGGTTTTGTAAAGTGCTGCCCCACAGGCGTGACATCTTTATTGGTACTGGCATTTTTCTTTAGCATCTGACTGGTTTCTTCAATGTAGCAGCCTTCGTTGCATTTTTTACACTGAATGATATATACCACATTGGAAGATGAGCACGTGAAAGATTCCTTAATGTTGAAAATGTTTCCTTTGTGAATGACCGTGGGGTCCTGCGAAATGTTTTGGCATAGTTTGCAGCTGGATATATTGCAAGGATGTCCAATAAAAAAAGGTATCATCTTATTTTCTTTTCCATGTTTTAATTTGTTTTATTTCTATTGATTACCTTTAAAAGTGGACTAACACGGCTACCACACCTCTCTACAGTAAATTTGAGAGACTGAGATCATACTCCACATGGCCAGGCTTAGGAGTGAAGTTAATTCCCTGTCATGGTATGTGCAAACTAACCCATTTGGAGAAGCTGCCCCATGAGAATCAAGACATTTCCTGTAAACTCCACCAAGGCAGATATGAATATAAGTTATATCAATTGTATCAGGTCACTATTCAGCTGCAGCAGTCAGCGTTGTTTTTAAACACTGGCCACGGTGGTTAAATAAATCACAAATATTCCACGTTGATTTCCAGATACAGAGCAGCACTGAATATCAGGGTGGAGTGGCAAGTGCTATCCACGTAAAGTTAAAGCAGAAATTTTTCTGATCTAACTTTATCTAGGTAGTTATCCAGATAATGGTCTAAATGTTGCCACTTTCTAGATAACTACCAGCTCAACTCACTGACTGCCCTGACACTATCTGGATAGAACCAAGGTAGTCTGTAAGGATATTCAGTGCCACTCTCTGGATAGCACTACTGAGTATCCACACCAAGTAAGGGTCCCTTTTGCACTATCTATGAGCTTTGTCACATTTGCCTTGCTGGAATTTATTTATTTATTTATTTATTTGCATTTGTATCCCACATTTTCCCACCTATTTGCGGGCTCAGTGTGGCTTACAATACATTATGAGCGATGGAAATACAATCAGTTGCAGTAAGATTATGGGTTACATTGTGAAAAGTTATGGGAAGACAGAGTAAATTCAGGATGTCATATGGGATAGAACAACAGAGTATAACGGTGGGGAATTGGGAGGGGGAAAAAACAGTATCAAGGGAATATAAAGGTCTAACAAATACGGGGGAAGAGAATTCAGAAGAGAGTGTATTGATGCGTATCTATTGGTGTGTATGGACCTCATGTGTTTTGATCCTTGCAGTAGATTTTCTCAAATAGATAAGTCTTCAGTGGTTTGCGGAAGTCGGTCAGTTCGTAGATCGTTTTCAGGTTGCGTGGTAGTGTATTCCAGAATTGTGTGCTCATGTAGGCGAAGGTTGATCCGTGCAGTACTTTGTATTTTATGCCTTTGCATTTAGGGAAATGGAGATTGAGGAAGGTTCGGGACGATCTTTTGGCTAGCACAGCCTTATAAAAGGAGCCCTAAATCACTTATTTGGGATAACAGTAGAGGTTAACCAAATCAATAGCTTTGAATATTGACCTGTATATGTTTTTGACATTCTCCTAATTGAAGAGCACTTTTTCAAAACTCCCCCCCCCCCCCCCCCCCCCCCCCCCCCCCCCCCCATATCCAGCCAGCAGCAGTCAGCATTTTTTTAAATGCTGATCGTTGCCGGCTAAATTATCCCCAAAATTCAGTGGTGGTTTATGTCTAGGCACCGGCATTAGATATTGGGAATAATTTTGGGTGACCTGGCCACCCGGAGCTTATATGGGTCTGGCCGATATTCAGCTGAAGCCGCATAAGAGTTATATCGGGCTGGCTGCATAACTTTGTTTTTTGTTCCCCCCAAAAAAGAACCCCTGAGTCCCCCTTAACAATAGCCCCCCCAACAATGTCCCCTCTTTCCATCCCCCTCCCCAACCCAGATCAAGACCCCTCCCCAGGTGGGCACTCCCTCGGGCCTACCTGTAACCCTGGTGGTCCAGCAGGGTTGTTGGGGACAGGGACGCAGCCCCCTCACTTCTGCCCTTTGCAGTGCTTCCCTAAAATGGCTGCTGTGACCTCACTTTTTAGTTGGGCAGTCTGAGCGGATATTCAGTGGCACTCTCTGGTTAAGTAATGCTGAATATCCCCATTTAGGTGGTGGGAAGTGATTGAAGCAGGCAGGAGAGGATTCTGTCTGCTTCAATCACTTTGAATATTGGCCCCATTCAGTTCAAAAGCAGCTACCTATTTTTCTCAGAACTGCTGCTGATGGACTGAGTGAGTTTTGGAAAAGTGCTCTAACAGAGGTCTCCCTTGGTTAAAACTCCAGTCAAATTATTTGAAAGCTCTGATTATTATAATGGAAGGTTAGAGGAGTAGCCTAAGTGTTAGAGCAGCACGCTAAGAACCAAGGAAGACAAGGTTCAAACTCTGTTGACACTCCTTGTGAGTTTGGGCAAACCACTTCATCTTCCGTTGCCTCAGGTACAAACTTAGGAGTCCTTTTACTAAGTTTTGGTAAACACTAACGGCTGCTTACTGCGGGGTATGCTAAGGCAGTTAGTTAATGGCCATATAACAAATCAGGAGTGGCCTAGTGGTTAGAGCACCAGTCTTGCAATCCAGAGGTGGGAGGTGGCTGGTTCAAATCCCACTGCTGCTCCTTGTGATCTTGGGCAAGTCACTTAACCCTCCATTGCCTCAGGTACAAACTTAGATTGTGAGCCCTCCTGGGACAGAGAAATATCCAGAGTACCTGAATGTAACTCACCTTGAGCTGCTACTGAAAAGGAGTGAGCAAAATCTAAATAAATAAATAAAATATAAACACATAGATTTATGTGCAGGACATGAATGGGGGAAAAGGTCTCATCAGTCAACACTCCACTCATTCAGTTTTTAAGAAGCCATGTTCAACACCTTAAGTGATTAATATAATCATTGACCAGATTATATTAATTCCACCCTCCCAACAAAAGCCCCATCCCACCCCCACCTCCTGGTCACAATAGGACCTTCCTGATGCTTCAGCGGGGCGTCGGGTGCAGGAGAGAAACCCCCTCACTCCTGCCCCTAGCAGCAGCTTCCTGAAAACGGCTTCCACAACCTCTTGTGGCAGCCTCGCATACTTCAAACCATGGGAGGCTGTTGGGGTTGGGAGGAAAGAGAGGGCTACCAGCAAGTGAATAATAGTATCGACTCCTGCAGGTATGGGTGGGGATGGAGGAGATAAATTGTGGGGATGGGTGGAAATGGAATGTATCTTAGTAGGTTTGGGTGTGGAAGGGTTAGATTCCATTGGGGATGGGTGAAATTTTTATCCCTGTGCAACTCATTAGTTCAGACCATGACTATTCTATTCTCCCCTTGAAATCAATACATCCTGAGTATGTACACATGTAAATTACCATCTACATGTATATGTGATTTACTCATGTAAATGCTACTATTTACATTTGTAGAATGACCTCCTAATTCTTAAGCCCTACCAGAAAGAGTTTTTTAAAAATCTGTTCACGTTTTTTTTTTCTTTTTTTAGCAGCTGTATCAGTGTTTTATTTTCTCTCCCTTCTTTTCTCGGATTCCTAGATGTTGAATGGTTTGGAAAAAGTAACTTATTTTTTGAGCAAACTCAATTTTCCTTTCAATTAAGTCCGTAAGCACCATTGAATCTTCACCCAGAATTGCTCTTTGCTAGTTTATGAATTCCCTCTAGGTATTTATAAATGTTTGTAGTCTGTCTCAGTGATCTAGAAACCAGAAGCCACCATAACAGTAGACGACATTGATGTGGTTACAGTAACTGAATCATGGTTCAGAGATAATCAAGTCCAGTTAGTGAATATATCAGGGTTTTTTTTTCCCCCCAGAAAGGACAGTATAGTTTAAAAATAGACAAAATCAAGCTAATTGGCTACCAGTTGAGCAAGAGGCAGATGATGCCTTGAGGAAACCTACAGTACAGGGTCTAATAACTATGTAGGTGTACTCTATAAGCCTCCGTCATCAGGGAAAGAAATAGGTACAATACTTATATTCCGTTGCAAACCAAAAAGGATTTGTACGGATTACAATACAAGAATACTAATCATATCTAGCAACTTGCAGGATATATAATTTAACTAATGATTAACCAAAAACCTTTTCAAATAAAAATGTTTTCGCTAACAAACCTCAGATCTAATATATAAAGAGCATTCCAGCATTTTATTGCGTGAAAAGCAAATGTAACAGTGTGATACAGACATGAGAGACACCATCCAAATGAAGACATGCAAAGGTGAAGTGTTGTTAGGACATCTCCATGGGCGTCTATCTCCGAGAACGGGTACGTGAAGGGACAGGACAAACCGTATTTTGGGAAAAAAATGGGCATCCAACTTTTTTCCTATAATACAGTTTGTGCCAGCCAAATGCATCGGATTTGTGCGGATTTGAGCTAGGCAGTTTCGTTTTTCAGCAATAATGGAAACCGAAGGCGCCCAGCTCAAAAACGAAGAAATCCAAGGCATTGGGTCGTGAGAGGGGCCAGGATTCGTAGTGCACTTGTCCCCCTCACATGCCAGGACACCAACCGGGCACCCTAGGGGGCACTTGTAACAGTTAAAAAAAAAGTTAACTACCTCTGAAGTCCATAGCTCCCTTCCCTTGGGTGCTGAGCCCCCCCAAATCCCCCCCAAAACCCACTCCCCACAACTCTACACCATTACCATAGCACTTATGGCTGAAGGGGGGCACCTAGATGTGGGTACAGTGGGTTTTGGGGGTGGTTTGGAGGGCTCCCATTTACCACCACAAGTGTAACAGTTGGGGGGGCCTGGATCCACCTGGCTGAAGTCCACTGCACCCACTAACAATTGCTCCAGGGACCTGCATACTGCTGTGATGGAGCTGGGTATGACATTTGAGGCTGGCATACAGGCTGGGAAAAAAGTTTTTAAAGTTGTTTTTTTTGGGGGTGGGAGGGGGTTAGTGACCATTGGGGGAGTCAGGGCTGGTCATCCCCATTTCCCTCTGGTGGTCATCTGGTCATTTAGGGCACTTTTTTGGGACTTGTTTGTGAAAAAAAAGGGTCCAAAAAAGTGACCCAAATTCGCGCTAAAAACGCCTTTCTTTTTTCGATTATTGGCCGAGGATGGCCATCTCTCCTCAGCTGATAAACACGCCCCAGTCCCACCTCCAACACACCCCCGTCAACTTTGGCCGTTTCCACGATAGATTGCAGTTGAAGACGCCCAAAATCGGCTTTCGATTATACCTATTTGGGTGCCCACGGGAGAAAGACGCCCATCTCCTGATTTGGGTCGAAATATGGGCGTCTTTCTCTTTAAAAAATAAGAGTGCTCCCTAATCTTTGTACTTTTTGAAAGAGGAAAACAATCTATTGCATTTACCTGTTCTACTCCATTCAGGATTTTGTAGACCTCAACCATATATCTCCTCAGCCATCTCTTCTCCAACGTGTTCTAACCTCTGTAGCCTTTCCTCATATGAAAATCATTCCGTCCCCTTAAGCATTATAGTCTCTGTACTTATTCATTATTCTCTGTATTTTTTTTCAATTCCACTGTATCTTTATTGAAATGCAACAACCAGAATTGCATACGATATTCAAGATGTGGCTTCACCATGGAGTGATATAGAGGCATTATAATATTCTTTATTTTATTAGCTTTCCCAATAATGCCTAACATTTTGTTTGCTTTTTTGGTCACTGCCACATATCAAACAGAAGATTTCAATGTATTGCCCATGATGACACCTAAATCCATTTCCTCGGTGGTGACTCCTAATGTGGAACCTAGCATCAAGTAGGCATAATTTGGGTTATTCTTCCCAATGTGGATTATTTTGCACTTATCCACATAAAAGTTCATCTGCCATCTGGATGCCCAGTCTTGCAGCCTCCCAAGGTTCTTCTGCGATTTCTCACAGTGTGCATGGAATTTAGCAATTTTGAATAGTTTTATGTCATCTGCAAATACTATACTATACTTTTGAAGTTTTCTATACTGCTGTTATTCCAAAAGGACACAATGGTTTACAGCAGACAAGAAACGGAAGAACTTCAACAGTAAGGAGAATTTAACAGTGTAAAAACACAAAATAGAAAACAAGTTTAAGTTATAGTTCAAAAGATAAGTTGTTAACAATTTCCTAAAAAAAAACATAAGAAGAAGCTTACCTCAAATTTAAAAGTAGTCTATTCCATATTCTTGCCCCCTACTGAAAGAATAGACAGCTCAAGAATAGACTTAAATCAAATATTTTTTATTGAAGAGAAACCTAACTTCAAAGTTCTTAAAAATCCTAATTTTCTACCCGCAGATGGAAATATCAGTAGCTCACTCAAACCCTCAGCATTCAATCTAAATATTGATTTAAAAATCAAGCAAATCTGATCACCTCACTCATCATTCCCATTAAAAAGCATCAGTCCCAGTTCAGATCCTTGTGTCACTCCACTCTTCTCCTTCCTCTATTTAAAGAGCTGGCCATTTAACCCTTCTCTCTGTTTTCTATCATTTAACCAGTTCCTAACCCACAACAGATTACCTCCTATCCAATGGCTTTTAATTTTCTCAGGAGTGTGTTATGAGGGACTTTGTTAAAAGACTTGGCATCTGTACCTCCTTCAGATGCAGTAGTGATTATACAGGAAAGGATAAAGCTTACATTCAGGGAAGAATAAGGGGTTGTTTCCTGCTTAACCGATTTGCTTTGCGTTAAAAGGGTTAAAGGAAAGAGTGTGGGTGTTTACTTCATTCCTCAAACCTTTCCCATCCCTGGACACTACCTCTGTGTTCCCAAGGTATATGAGTAAACAAGTATATGATCCTGAGGGAACAGTTCCTCAGTCTCTTTTAGCTCTAGCCTTTCGGTCTGAGGAACAAATTTTATTTGCCGTTTTAATTTCAGTGGTTCTCCTGTCTTTCAGTGACCGTTTACAGTGCTGTAGATTTTATGCATCCTGGCTGCGGGGTACATTCTGTACTGGAAGTGCAGCTGAATTTCAAACTGAACCTCCTTCTACCAGTCAGATTTGGGACAGGATTCAAGAAGTTTACTAATAACTCCATAGCCTAGGGAGGGTCCTGCAGTCTTCACTCATGTTGGTCTTGCAACTTCCTTTAAGTTTCCATTTCCTCTCTCCGTCCTTGCCTCTACACCCACCTTTTCTGCTCCAGTGGTATGATTTTGAATAGTTCCTATAGACAATGTTCTTTTCTGTCTTTGCTTTGTTTCTAGAACTATGCACCACTATGATCTGCCAGTTAGTTAATGGCGGTATAACAAATCAGGAGTGGCCTAATGTTTAGAGCACCAGTCTTGCAATCCAGAGGTGGCCGGTTCAAATCCCACTGTTGCTCCTTGTGATCTTGGGCAAGTCACTTAACCCTCCATTGCCTCAGGTACAAACTTAGATTGTGAGCCCTCCTGGGACAGAGAAATATCCAGAGTACCTGAATGTAACTCACCTTGAGCTACTACTGAAAAAGGTGTGAGCAAAATCTAAATAAATAAAATCTGAATAAACTATAATTATCTTTCTTTTTCTCTGAATTTCCCCTCTCTTGACACATACTACATACAAAGGTGAATTTTCAACATCTTGGATCCACACCCAAATTGAGCACCCAGCTTTGGGTGACCTATACTGAATTTCCTTCCCCCCCCCCCCCCCCCCCCCGTTTGAATATGAGCAGTTCCAGTGCAAGAGTATTAAGTACCCTAGTTAACCTTAAGCCTTGCAACCCACAGAAAATATTTAGGCCCTTTGACCTCCCTTCCCCCAGCAATCATGGTCAGGGTCGGCCCCAAACCTGCCTGAAGTTGAAAGAGGGATAATCTGCAAGCAAGTTTTGGGGCCCTCTTCCTAGCATCTGCCATGGGCCCCATCATATTTAACACCAACCCTGATCATAGTCACCTAACACCACCCCCTCTCCAGAATATTCTATGTAAATTAGGTTGTTTGAAAACTGCCCCCCCCCCCCCTTCCTGCTGAATAAAGTACCACTTGTTGTTTTTTTGAGTTGCATAGTTAGGTGACCTATTGTTTACTTTGATTGCAGGTGCTCTTAGGGACATCCCCAGAAGCTGCTGTTTAGGCAGCTGCCTAGTCTAGCCTAATGGATGGGCCTGCCCTAAATACTACTACTACTTAACATTTCTAGAGTGCTACTAGGGTTACGCAGCGCTGTACAAATTGACAAAGAAGGACGGTCCCTGCTCAAAGGAGCTTACAATCTAAAGGACGAACTGTCAAGTTGGGGTAGTCTAGATTTCCTGAGTAGAGGTGTAGTGGTTAGGTGCCGAAGGCGACATTGAAGAGGTGGGCTTTGAGCAATGATTTGAAGATGGACAGGGAGGGGGCCTGGCGTATGGGCTCAGGGAGTTTGTTCCACGCATGGGGTGAGGCGAGGCAGAAAGGGCGGAGCCTGGAGTTGGCGGTGGTGGAGAAGGGTGCTGAGAGGAGGGATTTGTCTTGAGAGCGGAGGTTACGGGTAGGAGCGTAAGGGGAGATGAGGGTAGAGAGGTAAGGAGGGGCTGCAGATCGAGTGCATTTGTAGGTTAGTAGGAGAGCCTTGAACTGTATGCGGTACCTGATCGGAAGCCAGTGAAGTGACTCTTAGGGACTTCCCCAGAAGCTGCTGCTTAGGCAGCTGCCTAGTCTAGCCTAATGGATGGGCCTGCCCTAAATACAAGGTTGATCTGTGACTGAAGGTATGTTAATATCTTCACACATTTTCAAACGATGGTGCAAGCTAGGCTACATTAGTAGTACACCTGCTACATACACATTTCTTTTTTATCTAAATCTACATGCACAGTTTGAACCTTGTCTTCTAAACGGACCCTAGAATGTTTCTCTTCTATGTGGCTACAAATAATTTATGGAAGTACAAACATACTTTCAGGCAGCTGAAAATCCACTTACCCAGCTATAGCTAACTCTATTTACACCCATGCGAAAGGTTCCTGCATCTTGGAAATCTGTCCTGTAGTCCTTAACAGTGATTTATCAGCGCCCAACATCTGGGGTTTTTTATTGGAAAACTACAGTTAGACCCTTGGGGGAAGGCATTGTGGTCATCGTTAAAGGTGAAACCTAAAATCAAAATAGTGAATCTGGTGAACGTGAAAAAACTCAAAATAACCAAAAGTCAATATGAGGAGTTTGAACTGTATGCGGAAATGGATAGGAAGCCAGTGAAGTGACTTGAGGAGAGGGGTTAATATGAGCATAACGACACTGGCGGAATATTAGCGCAAGTGGAGCAGTTCTGCCTTCAAAACAGTTAATTACTTTTTAACTGGTTTGAAGCCATGATTGATTAAGAAAAAATGTTTTAAGTGATTCAAGGACTTTGCACCAGTTTATGAGGTCTTTTCCGCCTTTTTTTTTGAACAGTCATTATATGTTGATTTACTACTACTACTACTTAACATTTCTAGAGCGCTACTAGGGTTACGCAGTGCTGTACAGTTTAACAAGAAGGACAGTCCCTGCTCGAAGAAGCTTACAATCTAAAGGACGAAATGTCAAGTTGGGGTAGCCAAGATTTCCTGAGTAGAGGTGTAGTGGTTAGGTGCCGAAGGCGACATTGAAAAGGTGGGCTTTGAGCAAGGATTTGAAGATGGGCAGGGAGGGGGCCTGACGTATGGGCTCAGGGAGTTTATTCCAGGCATGGGGTGAGGTGAGGCAGAAAGGGCGGAGCCTGTAGTTGGCGGTGGTGGAGAAGGGTACTGAGAGGAGGGATTTGTCTTGAGAGCGGAGGTTACGGGTAGGAACGTAAGGGGAGATGAGGGTAGAGAGGTAAGGAGGGGCTGCAGATCGAGTGCATTGTAGGTTAGTAGGAGGAAGCTAAGTTTCACCAGATTCACTGTTTTGACTTTCAGTTGTATCTGTAAGTACTCTAGTGAATAAGATCTTGTGTGTTGATTTTTGTGTGGCCAGATTTAGAACCCAAACAGGGGTGTGCTGGTAAATTTTTAACAACAGGCTCTTTCTCCGGACGTAGCCAGCTCTGCAGTTGGAAGGGCCAGGGGTGGCCGGGGGGGGGGGGGGGGGGGAAACAACACACTGCCTCTCTCTCCTCCCTCCCTTCGTGCGGGCACGCTAGTCATACCTTTGCTGGCAGCCAATAAATGGACTGCCACCACTCCCAACATCTTGCTCTGAGCAGCATGCTGGAACTTCTTTCACATGCTTGAGAAGTCCCAGCCTGCTGCTCAGAGCTGGAAACAAAGAGCGGGGAGCAGCAGCAGTCTATTTACTTGGCTGGCAGGGCTCAGCATCCCCACCAGTAAAGGAAAACAGAATTCAGCAGGGGGCCCAAGCCCACATTTTGGGAGCCAGTTGTTAAAGTAGCCATGGAGGGCCCTACTTTAACACCGGCTCCCAAAATTCTTAAAAACTTAACACCGGCTCTTGCGAGCCTGTGAGAGCCTGCTCCAGCACACCCACTGCCCATGATACAGCGTTCTAGAAGAAGCACTGGTGCCTAGCTCCGTCCTGGCCTCATTG
Organism: Microcaecilia unicolor; assembly: GCF_901765095.1. Classification (NCBI taxonomy): domain Eukaryota; kingdom Metazoa; phylum Chordata; class Amphibia; order Gymnophiona; family Siphonopidae; genus Microcaecilia; species Microcaecilia unicolor. The sequence continues at coordinate 33,720,438 of NC_044042.1, read as the reverse complement.
CTGTTGCTGATACAATCAGACTCACAACAACAGTTGGAGGGTGTCAAAGAAATAAGGCTGGGGGAACCCTGGGTATTTGTTACACGAAGGCTCATGGGGCCAGAATTTCAGCACTGGTTCTGACTGAGCTAGAAGAAAAAGAAAGACAATAACTACTAAGCCATAAAAAAATTATTTGGGAAAGAAACAGAAAAGCAGCAGCAATTTGTTTAGAAGTAGCAGCTCCAGAGATAGATGGATCAGTGAGAAAACTGTTCTACCAGTCATGCAGAAATCTCAAGTGACCCCTTTTTAGAAGGCTGAGACTAGCGTGATATGTTTTTTTTATATAACGTTGTATACAACAAGGGGAATGGAAGTATGTAGCACAAATATCTGTGGCAGTTGGGAGTTTGGGATATATGCTTGGTCATCCCAATGAGTGAGTTCTGGACTCAAAATCTTATTCTTCAGGTCAGGAAGGGCCACAGGTACTGCAGAGAGAAAGGTAAAGGCATTTTGTTGCCTATACACAGGACCCCAGTCTCCTGCAATTCTTGGACCTGGAACGGACTGCAAAATCTATTCCTTCCTGTAGAGTTGCATGGTTCCAGGTCTGAACTGGGTTGGGGAGCTGGTGATTGTACTGCGGTATGTCCTTGTTTCCTTTCCCCTCCCGCAGCTAATTCTTCACTTCAGCTGTGATTCAGGGGTAAGAAGAGGAGAAGTAAGAGCAGCAGATTCTGTCCCTGTTGTGTCCTCTGCCACCTGTTCATGTGAGCTGTGCAGTTTCAAAACAGTAGAGGACCTCAGGTGCAGAGGAGGATGTGTTGCTGCTGTCATTCTCTTCCTCCTTCCATTGTAGCAGCATGGGATGCCAATGGATGGGGGAAGAATTCTGCGCAACAGGGCTGGGAGTATATGAATGTGCTGATATACGAATGTTGTCTGAAACAGGGGCTGGGAGGGTAGGAATAGAGAGCTTGAAGGGTGTGAAAGAGGGGGCTGATGTGTGGGGATATGTGAAATGGGCTGGGGGTGTAAATGTAGAGGACCTGGGGATTGGAAAATATGAAAGAGGGACAGAGGTTTGAAAATAGAGGAGTTGGAGGACTGTGATAGAAGGGGCAGGGGGTTGGGAAATAGGAAATAATGGGATAGACATTGTGTGAAAAGGGAGCTGGAGGAGGATATACTTCCGTGTGTGTGCAATGGGCACCTAAGGTGGGAACAGAAAAAGGACTGGAATGGAAAGGGAAGGGAAAGAAAAAGGACTGGGATGGAAAGGGGGTGATAGAGAGAATAAGGACACAGGATGGGAGAAGAGAAGAGAAGGACATCTCTTTCTCCTCTCTCTGGATGTTCCTCCTAGAAGCAACTAAGCAAGAACCCCTTTCCCTCTCTGTATTCTCTCCTCCCAGATCCCAGAACCTCCCTCCCTTCCCTTCTTCTCACCTTCCCCAGGAGGACTCTCTCAAAACTCTTCCTGCTTGCCCATCCTTAGTGTTTCATCTTCTTCCTCCTATCATCAATGTTCTTTCCTCCTTCTCTTTGCCCCTCACCATCCCTCCTGCCCCCTAATCTCAATCCTCCCTCTTCCTACCTCCCTCATTCTCCCCATTTCTGAGACCTCCCCCAAATCAATAGCTGAAATTCCTTGCTTATAACATTTATAATAAAAAAAAAAATTAGTTCTGATACAAAGTAAGTTTGGAAAACTACTTTATTTGTATTATGCAAAATAAGATCACATTATTTAACATGAAAAATCATTGAAACGTGGTACATTATTGTTGCTGAATATCAGAAACTTTGCTGCTGAATCTACCCTTGGGGACTATGGCTATAAAGAAGTTTGTTCTTTATGTACTATAAAAGATGCTTTAAAAATCTTGGGGGTACCTGGATATTTGATTGTTGTTTATCAGTGTAGATGGGTGATACGATGGATGGGTGGTGGTTACATTGGTTTTGCTCAGATTATCTTTTGGGGGGAATTTCGCAGGAGGGAATCTGATCAGTTGTTTGGATGAGTGGGGAGAGGAAGTGTTGGGGGGAGGGGGAGAAAGAAAATTGAAAAGTTGTCATTTTTTATGCTTTTCTGTATTGTTCAATGATTTTGTATTCGTAATGTAGTTGTTATCAGTGGCGTAGCGAGGCGGCTGATTTACGATAGGCCCAAGGCCAAGGAGGGTGGGCCAAAAGATTGATCTCTTCCTCACCCCCCCCCCCCCACAAAAAAACTCAAAAGAAATACCTGAGTTGGTGGGGATCCGCACCCGGCAGAAAGAGCATTTACACCCTGTGACGCTGCCAGCACTGACACAGCCAGCCTCCACACATGCGCGCAAAGTAAGGATGCACAAGAGGTGGGGCGGCAGCAGCTCGGGAACACTGTAGCTGACTGCACAGGATGTAAGTGCTCTTTCTGCACAGAAGAGGTCTTCGGCTGGCATGGTAGGGCTTGCGGATCCCTGCCAGCAATACCAATGGAGCACTGATTTTAGTTGGGCCTGAATCCAGGGCCCACCCATGTCTACACCACTGATTGTTATTATTATTCAGAATTTTGTGACAATAAAGACACTTCCACATTAAAAACCTTGGGGGTAATATTCAGCCCATAGCAGTCAATGGTTTTTAAGCTGCTCACCACTGCGGGCAGAACTGGGTCCGGGTATTCAATGCTGGATGATGTCTGGGCTCCAGCATTGGAATATTCGGTTATGTCCAATCTCTTGAAAGTTAACCAGGCAGACTGGTGTCCAGTTAACTCAGTGGATAAATTTAGGACGGCCTTTTTGCTGTCCCAACTTTATCCACTCAGTTATCGCTATATGAATCGCTGCTAACCAGTTTAGTACTGGCTTTGCCCAAGCTCCACCCACAGACCACTGCTGCACTAATCAGACAGTGTAGGTGTCGTGGTTAGTGCTGACATGTCTGGCTAACTGCCACTGAATATCAGTGGATCAGGCACAAGCAACTTAACCACGCGGGAGGCTCTCCTGTCCAGATAAATTGCTTTGAATATTGTCCTCCACCTCCTTGTTTCCCATTGAATCATTCAGAAAAAGCCAATCTGCCGACTGGCACAGCACACACATGGCCATGTGGGAAGCTTGGGTTTGTTTCCTCAGACTGGCATCTGCTCATCAGCGAGTGGGGGCTGTAAGTGAGCACTGCAGCAGCAATTCCAGCCCTTGGGAGACAAAATCCTAGTCATTGTGCAACAGAAACAGGAGTGAGACTCAGGGTGAATATACTGAATTCTGAAGGGGAAATTCTGGGTGCACATGCCCAAATTCTGAAGGGAACTATGGTCTGTCTCCCTTGCTGTGATTGTTTTATATGAGGGGGCAGGTTCCTGGTGTCTAGGCTAACATCATCCTTCATAAATGGAAGCCAGCAGAGTTGACGTGGATTTTGAGTAATCTCACATTTGGAGGAAGGCAAAGCAGACCAGGGGGGGGGGGACCAGAGAGACAAGCAACTGATGTATGAATCCTGCATGAGTCAGATTACTGCTGGAGCAGTGGAGACATAAAAGGCATGCGTCTGTGTCGGTGAAAAAAAAAGGTAGAAATAATTTTCTATCCAAAGGCACCGCTTAGAAGAGCAGTGCTTCTCAAACCTTTTAGGTTGTGCCCCTCCCTATCCTTTTTCCTTTCTATAATACTCTTAGCTCACCAACCCAGTCCCCAGAAATACAGTGTACTTAATGTACAGTAACTGAATATTACCACTAAGTGAATACCCCTGATATTCAGCCTACAGTGGTCAGTAATCTGGGCCCCGGTATTTTAATACCTGGGTTATAGGTGGCCGCCATAAGTTATCTGGGTGCCGGCTGATATTCAGGCCTGGATAAGTGGCCGGATATAGTTATCACAGCCCTTTTTTTTGGCCTAACTTTATCTGGGCACTTAACCAGTTAGCAGTCTGTAAATCGCCACTAACTGGGTAAGTTCTGACTGCCCTGACTCCGCCCCTGGACCATCCTGGCACTAACCGGATAGTTGACTCTAAGTTTATGAAGTTATGTTGGTGTGTTGCCTTAGTAAAGTAGCCAGTGGTCTTAAGTCCTGATTGCTTACCCCAGTAGCAGGCTGGTTGCCAAAATGCCATTGCTGTTCTGTTGGCGTCGGGTGTGTTCAATGCTATTATCACTGCTGTGTACTGTTATATCAGTTAAGTGACCACTTTTTATTCATTCAATACTTGCTTTGTGATTTTTTTGAAGATTTGCTTTTTGGATTAAACCTGTGTTGATGTTTTTTTTTTTACATTAAATTGGAGAATTTGGAGTGACAAGTGATTTAAAACACTTTAAGGTCTGGTTTTGGAATAGCTGTATGCTATAAGAGGTCCTTTGACCTGATTACAATCTACTATGATGACCACCCTCTCCTTTTGTCTTTAGACAGGGGCTTCTTACCACTTTATGCTCGTTCCTTTTTGGTTTTGGTATTCTCACCTTGTGGGACAGGGTTTTTTGATTCCCTTTATGATTTTTGGTTACTGACCAGATAGTGCCACGGCAGTTTGTGCTGATATTCAGTGGCACTTACCAGTTAAGTGTCACTGAATATCTGTGGCAGAGCCAACCAGTAAGATTTAATCAGGTAGGAGCCTTCCTACCTGGTGAAATATCACTGAATATCTGCTCCTTAGTTTCCAAGGCCTCCTTTGCCCTTCCCCTAACACAGTGTTTCCCAAGTTTGGTCCTGGAGTACCCTTTGCCGATCAGGTTTTCAGGTTATTCACAATGAATATGCATGAAAGAGATTTGCATATAATGGAGGCAGTGTATGCAAATCAAGTTCATACATATTCATTGTGGATATCCTGAAAACCTGATTGGCAAGGGGTACTCCAGGACTGGACTTTGGAAACACTGCCCTAACACAATCACTTTTCATATGCACATCTGGCCAAGTATCCCCCAAATTCTGTATATATCGCCCAAAGTTGGGTGCACAATTTTGGGTGAGGATCACAGATATGCGTGTAAAGTAATTGGCTAAATTGGTGCTGACAATCAATAATTGGCCTTAACAAGTACTAATTAGCACTAATTACTGCTTACATTTGTATCTGCTCTGCTCCCCTATTCTAATTCATTTTGCTTACAGGAGACATGGCCAAGGGAGGCGCATGGTCAAAGGAGGGGCATGAGCAGGTCATAGGCATTCCCAGGATTTAGGCACAGAGTTATAGAATACTTCCATGTCCCGTCTAATTGACGCTAGTTAGACCCAAGAGTTTACTCCAGCCTTTGGCAGGCGTAAATGCTTGTGTCTAAAATTAAGCGTGAAAATTACTTAGAAACATAGAAAAATGTAGGCAAATAAAGACCATTGGGCTCATTTTCGAAAGAGAAGGATGCCCATCTTTCGACACAAATCGGAAGATGGACGTCCTTCTCACAGGGTCGTCCAAATCGGTATAATCGAAAGCCGATTTTGGATGTCCCCAACTGCACTCCGTCGCAGGGACGGCCAAAGTTCACGGGGGCATGTTGGAGGCATAGCGAAGGCGGGACTTGGGCGTGCCTAACACTTGGATGTCCTTGACCCATAATCGAAAAAAAGAAGGATGTCCCTGACAAGCACTTGGACGTTTTCACCTGGACCTGTTTTTCTTACGACTAAGGCACAAAAAGGTGACCAAATTGACCAGATGACCACTGGAGAAAATCGGGGATGACTTCCCGTTACTCCCCCAGTGGTCACTAACCCCCTCTCACCCTCAAAAAACATCTTTCAAAATATTTTGTGCCAACCTCAGATGTCATACTCAGGTCCGTGACAGCAGTATGCAGGTCCCTGGAGCAGTTTTAGTGGGTGCAGTGCACGTCAGACAGGCGGACCCAGCCCCATCCCCCCCTACCTGTTACGTTTGTGGAGGAAACAGCGAGCCCTCCAAAACCCACCAGAAACCCAATGTACCCACATCTAGGTGCCCCCCTTCACCCATAAGGGCTATGGTAGTGGTGTACATTTGTGGGTAGTGGTTTTGGGGGCTCAGCACACAAGGTAAGGGAGCTATGTACCTGGAGCAATTTATGAAGTCCACTGCAGAGCCCTCTAGGGTGCCCGGTTATTGTCCTGGCATGTCAGGGGGACCAGTGCACTAGCATGCTGGCTCCTCCCACAACCAAATGGCTTGCATTTGGTTGTTTCTGAGATGGACGTCCTTGGTTTCAATTATCGCTGAAAATCAGAAACATCCATGTCTAGGGATGACCAAATTTAAAGATTTGGACATCCCTGATGGTATTTTCGAAACAAAAGATGGACATCCAATGGGGCGTTTTGCGAGGATGTCCAAATCAAAACTTGGACGTCCCTTTTGAAAATACCCCTCCACATAGCCTATCCAGTCTGCCGCCCATCCATGCTATCTACTTTCTGTATCCCTTAGGCATCGAATGTACTTGTCCCAAGCTCTCTTGAATTCAGATATTGTTTTTGTCTCCACCACTTCCACCAGGAATTCTCCATTCTTTCCATGAAGAAGTATTTCCTCAGATTACTCCTGAGTCTATCCTTTTTCACCTTCATCCTATGCCCCCTTGTTCTAGAGCTTTTTTTCAATTGAAAGAGACTCGCTTCCTGTGCATTTATGCCATGTAGGTATTTAAATGTCTCTTATCATATCTCCCCTCTCCCGCCTTTCTTCCAAAGTATACATATTGAGATCTTTATGACAAAGACCACTGACCATTTTATGTTTAAATCTGTTTATTGGTCAAGAGAAACAGGCAAACACAGTACAGTTATATAAGGAATACATGACCAACATTTTTTTTTTGTTACATTTGTACCCCGCGCTTTCCCACTCATGGCAGGCTCAATGCGGCTTACATGGGGCAATGGAGGGTTAAGTGACTTGCCCAGAGTCACAAGGAGCTGCCTGTGCCGGGAATTGAACTCAGTTCCTCAGTTCCCCAGGACCAAAGTCCACCACCCTAACCACTCGGCCACTCCTCCACTCATGAATATGCTACCCACTCCCTTCCCCTCCCTGCCCCCAAACAGACCAAACAAATAAAAACAAAATAGGTAGAATCTCTGTTTGCATAGAAGGCGAATCCTAAATTTAGAAAGCGACTGTGCCCTACATGTGGCAATGATGACAAAAGGGTTTCCAGAATGAACAACTTAAAACACAAGCTAATCAGAAGTAAACTTCCATCACAGACTGAAAAGGAACAGAAGGGCACACTTCCCTGTAATTTATCCAGTTGCAAACTATGCCAAAATATTTCATAGGACCCCAAAGTCATCCACAAAGGAAAGATATTCAACATAAAGGGATCTTTCACTTGCTCATCTTCCAATGTGGTATATATCATTCAGTGTAAAAAATGTAACGAAGGATGCTATATTGGAGAAACAGGCCAGATGCTTAAGACAAGATTCAATTTACATAGACATCACATGAACAATACAGCCAGTAGGGCCCCCACCCCGGTGGGACAGCACTTCACAGAACCAGGACACTGTACCAGTGATTTCACAGTGAGAATACTGAAAGGTAACTTTAAAATCATACAAGAACGTAAGACCTTTGAAGTCAGAATGATTGAATATTTTAACACCCAACAGAAAGGACTTAACAAGGATCTGGGGTTCCTAGCCCATTATAAACCATAAAGCTGTATGTCTCTGTTGATCACCCTCCCCTCACCTATCCACACCCACCCTGTTAGAATATCAATGATATGCTTTGATGTCCCCATGCATACCTCCTACCCACCCCCATCCTCCGACCCTGTCAGACTGTCATAGTAATGCTTGAATGTTTTCACTTATATACACTGTCAGCTAGCACATTTGCTTATTTCCGATCTGACGAAGAAGGGCAACCTTCGAAAGCTAATCAAGAAATGTATTAAGTTATGCCCAATAAAAAAGGTATCATCTTATTTTCTTTTCCATGTTTTATTTTGTTTGATTTCTATTGATAACAGAATGAACAAAAAATCCTTCCTTTCTTAGAGTCCAAAGAATCTATGGACTGACATTCCATAATCAGTAAAGAAACTATATAACAGCGCCAATTTGATAAGGAAAGAGACTCAGTAGACAGCCAGTAGTACAGTATTGTCTTTTTTTCCTATCAGTATAGCCCTCTGCAAGAACCCCCAATAACCTTTTGGGGCCGGAGAAGTAATTTGAAATTTTGCAAGTAAGAGCAATGGAGTAGCCAAACAAGTGCGGTTCCACAATTTTGATATCAGGGCAAGTATGTGGTTCCAAAATCTGTGGATACAAAACATGTGCCCCAAGGATGCTTCCACTGACAGTGGGCTCTCCTCGGAGCAATATGTAATCTGCGAAATACTACAGTCTCCCACATCGATATGTTCATGATCCATGCCTGTGCCGCACGGGTGTACTTCTCCAATTGAGGGCCAGTAAGGGAAACACTCAGTCTGTGGCCCATTGATTAGCCAGTGTTGCATAGTCAAATTCCAGTATACGTGTATTTAAGAAAACATGATGGAATTGCAAAGGAACTGCATGAGGAGAATCCAAGCTGAAGGCTTCCACCAGAGCATTTTGTACACTGAGTCCCGGAGCCATGTGCGGTAACGAGCCAACATAATGGTGGATTTGCAGATATGCAAAAGTGACGTTGGGCAAGTCAAATTCAGTGCGTAGTGTTTCCAGCAAGGACAAGGTCCCCTCCTTTGTAATTCCATAAAATCATCTACGGCGAAGTCCCGAGATACATGACACTAATCCCCATGTATCTAGCACCTACCTCCTTCTTTCCCTTCACCCATGTGTCTAGCATTTCCACCTTCCCTTATCTCTGCCAGGGCCTACCTCACCCCTCTGTAACACTGGTTGTCACTGCTAATGCGCTCCTTCAAGTCCATCCAGGCCTGCATTACCAATGGCATGGAGCCTTCAGCATCCACATATGCTCAAGGCCTGCCATGTCCTGCTCCCTCCAAACTTCCTGTTTCGGTGGAGTGGGATGCAGCAGGCATGAGCCATATGGGTGCTCAAAGCCCTGTGCCAGCCAGGCTCACTCTACAGTAATAGTGCTAAATGTCATGCTGGTGCTGCCCCCAAAATGTTGCCACCCTACATGGACACCTAGTCATGCACATTCAGGGGTAAATTCTATCAAGGGTACTTCAATTTAGAACCAGGAAAAATTGTCACTATTTATTAGCATTTATTTACTGCCTTTTTGAAAGAATTCACTCAAGGCAGTGTACAGTAGGAATAATTTGTGCTCATATTTAAGGCATGCTAAAGAATTGCAATGCATACTAACAAATATACATCCTTAAAGGCTGTCAGTGTTTTTAAATGATCCAATCACTGATTAAAAGGACTAGTGCTGCTACTTTGATTCTGTGCCAATATAAATATAAAGGGCACTCCAGGCAGCACACCCTTTGTAGACTAGTGTGCGCCCAACATTGGGTGTGAGGAGTCCTTAGCCTGCTGAAACCTGATTTAAATCTTGGTGCTCAAATTGGATGCAGAACCCTGGTATTCTATAACACTATACCTAAATGTTTGGAATGTCCCTGACCTGCCACGCTCCTCCCATGGCCATTGGGTACACAGCTGTATAGAACACAGCTGAGGCAGATGTTTGCATAAACTCAAATTAGTGCCAATTAACTCCAATTAATGTCAATAATTGGTTAACACCCAATTGACTAATTAGTTTATGTGTGCATCTGGGCTCCATGCCCAAATATGGGCACCTGGCTTTGGGCAACCTATGTAGAATTAGGGGGGGGTCACTGTGAATATCCTGAAAACTGACTGGCTGTGGGATCCCCAAGACAGATTTGGAAAAATCTGGCCTTAGGAATACCGCACTATAGTGTGCCACACCCAGAGTGTCCCCCTAGGAATTCTGACGTACACTGCACCACAGCATTGCCAAAAGAACACTACATTATATAAAGCCAAATGTTGTATAGAGCATCTAGGTAGGAATCGGGATTTGCTAGTCCCTGAATATTTTGCCAAAGGCTCTGCTGAAGGTGGAGCCTTATGTAAAATAGATCTAAGAACACTGGAAAGTATGCATATATTTACTGGCAAGTCCACACTCTTATCACCTCTCGCCTAGACTATTTCAACCTGCTTCTCACCGGCCTCCCACTTAGCCATCCAATCAGTCCAAAACTCTGCTGCAGGATTCATTTTCCGCCAAAATCACTATGCTCACATTACATTAGCCCTCTCCTCAAGTCACTTCACTGGCTCCCTATCCGTTTCCGCATTCAATTCAAACTTTTCTTACTGACCTATAAGTGTATTCACTTTACTGCTCCCCAGTACCTCTCCACGTCTCTCCCTACACCCCTCCTCGGGCACTCCGTTCTGTTGACAAATCTCTCGTCTGTCCCCTTCTCCTCTACTGCTAATTCCAGGCTCCGTTCCTTCTATCTCGCTGCACCACGCCTGGAATATACTTCCCGAGCATGTACGTCTAGCCCCGTCTTTGGCCGTTTTCAAGTCCAAGCTAAAAGCCCACCTCTTTGACGGCGCTTTTGAGTCCTAACCACTGCTCACTTGCCTGTACCTTTTAATCCCCTCCTCTTTAATTCCCCTTACCCTTAGTTGTTGGCGGTAATAGAGGTACATATCGAAATAAAGAGCAGCATCACATGTGTAAGTCCTGGCAAATACATGTGCAGGTACTGCTTTTGCAACAAACATTAAGTGCTGGATTTCACAAAACTACTTGTATGAAAGAAGCCAGCTAAGAAATCAAGTGAAATGAAAAGTCTGTTTTGGAAATTTTGAAGTGGTATTAGACAATCACAGAAGGAAGCCTCATTCACTGGTGGAGACCCCATGTCCCAGCTAGCGGGTAGATGATGGTGACTCTCCTATTTCGAGGCAGCGTAAATGCCAACAGGGGTATATTTTTTAAATATATGAATATTCCCATTGTAAAAGGGAAGATACATGTATACTTTTTGGACTGCCTAAAGCATGTCCTCATCATTCCTCTTTCAAATCTCTGCACCCTGTGGCTTCTCCACATTTCAAAAGCGCTGTTGCAAAACATGTATAGAATCTGTGCAGGCCTTCTAAACTAACTTCTATAATGTGCCAAACCCAGAACATTCCCATAAGAGCACACTACAATGCACCAATTCAACAGATTATCATTAGGGATGGGCTGTCGTTTGCAATTACATTGGAAATGTCAGTGATATATCCCATGTCGTTGCTTGCCATTAACAACAGAGAACAAGCAGAATAAAGATCATATTTTGTGGTTTTTCATGCACCAATAACAGTGTGCACTCTTTTGCAAACAGCGCACACTACTGGGAAAGAGGATGCACTTTACAGAAAGAGGGTGCACTATTTCCAGATAATGGAACCATCACACATGTGCAAATTAGTGTGTATGCATGCACTATTGGCAAAGAGAATGCACTATTATCAGCCAACAACATTGCTCCTATAACTAAGTAGTAAGTTTAAAACAAACTGGAGAAAATAGTTCTTCACTCAACTTGTAATTAAACTCTGGAGTTCTTTGTCAGAGAATGTGGTAAAAGCAGTTAGCTAAGCAGGGTTTTAAAAAAGGGGTTTGGATTATTTCCTGAAAGAAAAGTCCATAAATCATTATTAAGATGGACTTGGGAAAATCCACTGCTTATTTCTAGGATAAGCAGCATAAAACGTGTTTTACTGTTTTGGGATCTTGCCAGGTACTTGTGACCTGGATTGGCCACTGTTGTGGAAACAGGATACTGGGGCTTGATGGACCTTCCGTTTATCCCAATATGGCAACGCTAAGAATAATATGTGCAAAAAAAAAAACCCCAGATAAAATTAAAATTCCTGTAAATGATAAGTGGTAGTAGAAAAAGACAAACAAAAATTTTCCAGCAGCCTCCTTTATTTATCATATTCTGTCATACAACAGTGTGTTAAATCCAGAGCATTGCCACAAGAATACTACACTGTGGTAGGCTAAATTCAGAACATTATTGTAGCAATACTGAGTTTCTGTGTGCCAGATAGAGCATTGCCACGCGGGTAGCAAGCCAAGTAATTAACACTAGTATGAAAACACCATAGTCTGTATCACTTAAATTCTTATAGATTGCTAGAACAGCTCTCCCTTAACCGTAACTCTCTTCCCAATTCAAATAATCTCTTCACAGTTTATTCTTTATTTTGATAGTAAAAAAAAAGTCATATTGCTAATCCAGGAAAAGGTGCGAAGACATATCTTGACATTCACTTGTAAGTCACTTGTGTTTTTCTTAAGGTGTTCAGTGAGAGACAAG